>NC_132926.1:28421658-29779991 GCF_047675955.1 Chlorocebus sabaeus | reverse complement strand
TGCCATGTTTCTTGAGGCTCTTCTTGGCTACTGTAATTTATCAGGCTTTCCTTGTTTCAGATAACCTTGAACGTTTTTAACAGTATTGGTCAAGTATTTTGTATAATGACTCTGTAGTGAAATTTGTCTAATATTTTTCTCACAATTAGACTGGGATTATGACTTTTTTGGGAGTAAGACCGTGTAGATAAAGTGCTATTCTCATTACATCATATTAAGGCTATATACTATCAGGATGACTTAACCATTGTTGGTGTTAATCTTGGTTAACTGGCTTTGGTAGTGTTTGCTAATTTTCCCCACTTTAGAGTTGCTCTTGTTTTTCCTGCACTGCTGTAATTTTCAGAAGGAAGTCACTATATGCAGCTGATATATAATGTGTGGAAAGTTATTCTGTGTCTCCTTGGGGCAGAGTATCTACATAAAGCATTTGGAATTTTTCAGCATGGGAGATTTGCCTATTCTCTTCCATTTATTAATTTAATCATTTATTTATATCAATATAGACTCATAGATATTTACTTTATACATTGGGTTATAATTCAATATAATTTTGTTGTGGTGCTCAAATTATTCCATCTTTGGCCACTAGGAGCCTAAGTTTCTTCCTATGTTCTTTTGACATACTTTCATTATTGTGGTTTTTTATTTGTTTTTGTTTTTGTTTTTGTTTTGTTTTGTTCATTTTAGCATGTGCATAGTTTATGACATAAGATGTTTCAGGCTAATTTTGTATATTTTCTGCTCTAGTACTAAAATCAGATATTTTCCAAGGAGTCTGTTTTTTAATATATGAATAGTGTTAGAAACCAAGACTTGGGGCTATATGTGCTTTTTGCAACTTGTGTGCCACTGCCTCTAGGAACTCTCAGCTGACAGATAAAAAAAAGTATATGTTTGTATTAATTGATGTATGTGCACCTATCTATAAATATTTCTGTATGTAACATCTGTATATATATTAAGCAAAACATAATTTCACATTGATGTCTCCAACTCTAATCCTTCACCCCACACAACATTTTAGCCTTCCCCTTGCTTGTCTGTAGTTTCCAGCTTCAGCAATGAAAACCTGGTTTCCATCATCTCTCATCCAATTAGTTAATTGTTGAATTCCAGTATATATGCTTAGAGGTTTCAGACTTGACTTCCACTCCCTGGGAAAAAAACTTTATCAACTAGAGTACAGTGTTTATGTATAATTTCTTTTGTCTTTGATCTTATAGGTTCCACTAATTTCTAACGTTAGTTTTATCCTACTCCTTTGGATGAGGCTGCTTTATGCATTTGTACTATAGTCTTTTGCTATATTCTGCATTCCATCCTGGGATTCCCGTACTTCCTAATTTTTAAAAAAATTTTGCATGCCTAACATATACCCCAATTCCAGACATCTAGAAGGGAAGCAGGTGTTCAATATACACCATATTGTTTGCAGGAATAGTTAAGGCAAAGTGAGCCACTCTTATCAGTGCTTGGAATGGTGGAAACTCTTCTTACATCCAGGTTCCCAGATGCTAGCAGAAGAGCAACCTTGCAAGCAGGTTTTCCTACGGTTAATAGTCTCAGGCCTACTATGTTAACTCTTATGCACATTATATAATGAAATCACACAGCACACAGTCTTTTTCAGACTGGTAGCTTTCATTTAGCAATATGCATTTAAGATTCATCTGTATCTTTAAGTGGTTTGATAGTTTATTCATTTTTATCATTGAATAGTATTCCATTGTTTGGGCATACCAGTTGGTTTATCGATGCAGCTAATAAATGTCTTGATTGATTCCAGTTTTTGAAGATTATTAATAAAGCTGCCCTAAATATCTGTGTGCAGGCTTTTGTGTGGACATAAATAGTCAAATCAGTTGGATATGTAGAAGTGTGGTTGCTTGACACTGTGGTACGACTATATTCAGCCTCATGAGAGACTGCCAAACTGTCTTCCAAAGTGCATTCCCACTAGCAATAAATGAGAGTATCTGTTGCATGTCATCCTTGCTAGCAATTTATTGTCACGATTTTTTATTTTTTCCTTTTTAAAAGATTTCAGCTATTCTAATAGGTATGTGGTAGTATCTTATTGTTGTTTTAATTTTATTTCCTTAATGACATATAATGTTAACATCTTATATCATTTGGTGAAGTGTCTATTCACATCATTTGTGCATTTTTAAATTAGTTTCTTTTTTTTATTGAGTTTTAAAAGTTCTTCGTATATTTTAGATACAAGTTTCTTATCAGATATACATTTGCGAATATATTCTGCTAGTCTATTTCTGGTCTTTTTGCTATCTTAACAATGTATTTCATGGAGCAGAAGTTTTTAGTTTAAGTAAAGACCAACTTGCCAATGTTTATCTTTTATGGATTGTGCTTTTTGTGTTGTATTTAAAAACTCATTACCAAATTCAAGTTTTCCTATATTTTCTTCTATGATTTCTTCTGGAAGTATTATAGTTTTGCTTTTACATTTATGTGATCCATTTTGAGTTAATTCTTGTATAAGATATGAGATCTGTGGATAGGTTTTTTGTTTTTGCATATGGATGTCCAATTGTTTTATCACCATTTATTGAAAATACTACCATTTCTCCATTTAATTGACTTTGTGCCTTTGTCAAAAATTAATTCACAAGTGCCGGATATGGTGGCTCATGCCTATAATTCCAGCAATTTGGGAGGCCAAGGCAGGCATATAATTTGAGATCAGGAGTTTGAGACCAGCCTGGCCAACATGGTACAACCCTGTCTCTACTACACGTACAAAAATTAGCTGGGTGTGGTGGTGCATGCCTGTAATCCAGCTATTTGGGAGGCTGATGCAGGATAATTGCTGGAACCCAGGAGGCAGAGGTTGCAGTGAACAAAGATTGTGCCACTGCACTCCAACCTGAGTGACAGAGTGAGACTCTATCTCAACAACAACAAGAAAAAGTCACAATATTTGTGCAGGTCTATTTCTGGGATCTTCATTCTGTTACATTGATTTATGTTTCTTTTCTTTCACGACTACCGCACTGTCTTGATTACTATAGCTTTATAGTAAGTCTTAAAATTGGGCAATGTAAGTCTTCAAACTTTGTTCTTCTTCCATTTTATTTCAGTTATTTAAGGTCGGTCAGCTTTTCATGTAAACGTTAGAGTTTATTGATACCTGCAAAATGGCTTACATAAATATGTTTTTATTTCAGGGCTTCTCGGAACCATTAGTGTTCAAATATGAATTATGAATAACCAAGATAGATAAATACTTTGTAGCACTTTCCAAACTTACATGAATCTGAGATTCTATTTTATTTCTGGGCCTCTATTACATGACTCCAGAGATGTTGCCCTTAATTTGACAAAATGAAACAATGAATCTCACTGAGAAAATGGTATCTTGCTAGGTTAATAATTTGATGAGGATCAAGGACCGAACTAAACACTTATTACTTTATTTTGTGGCTATGAATATATTTCAGTCACATCTGTCTGTGGCATATATCTTCACATATATCTCAGATAATCTTATAGTTAGTTACAAGCTCAGAGAAGCGTAACATAGATATTATCTGGCTTGAAAGATTTCAGTGATTCATGATAGATGAATAGCTTTTCAACTAAGGCTTTCAAAAATAGTGATTAAAAGTGATTATATATTAAATATAGTTTTCTTCACATTTTGATGATGCAGCATTATACAATTTAATATCAAGGATAATAGTAACATAATTCTTATTATCCCTTACTTCCAGTGTTCATTGGCACTCATCCAATAAACATAATGGAGTTGGGGGACATTCATTGAAAACTATAAAGCAGTGAATTGAACATATTGAAGTAGGTATGAAGTCCATCAATCTCATTGAGCTTTCATTGCCTTTAAAATGCATTCCCCTGACTCTTTTCACTTTCCTAAGGGTAATGGCACTGTTTTGTTACTCTGTTCACCTAAATAGAGCTGTACTAATGAGTGAATTAAAAGGCTTTCTTTAAGATGGTTAATATAAATGGCCTCTCAATTAAATGCTTCTTTTCTTCTGAACCTCCATCAACTTATTCAAGCACTTCTGAAAGGCCATTGAAGTCATCCTTGAGGTCCCCAGGCTAAGTGGTTACAGAAATGACAAGTTGTGTGCCTTTGTGATACCTTAGCCTCTGCTTGATTTATGTCTTTTTATGGAATGGTAGGCAAGTCGAAAACATCACCAATGGATGGTTCTATTGGTGGACTGGTAAAATATCCAGATTATCAGCTTCTAATCATTTTGTGATCATGTGTTCTGTGGTGGGTTGAATAGTGCCTCCTAAAAAGAAATATCCAAATTCGGCTGAGTGTGGTGGCTCGTACCTGTAATCCCAGCACTTTGGGAGGCTGAGATGAGTGGATCACTTGAGGCCAGGAGTTCGAGACTAGCCTGGCCAACGTGGTGAAACCCTGTCTCTACTAAAACTATAAAAATTAGCTGGGCATGGTGGTGCATGCCTGCAGTCCCTGCTACTCAGGAGGTTGAGGCATGAGAATAATTTGGACCCTGGAGGTGGAGTTTGCAGTGAACTGAGATTGTGCCATTGAATTCCAGCCTCAGCAACAGAGTAAGACTCTCTCTCAAAAAAGAAAAAAAAAAGAAAGAGAAAAGGAATATCCCAATTCTAACACTCATCCATATTGAATGTGACCTTACTTGGGATCTTGGCAGATGCTGTTAAGTTAATGATATCAAGATGAGATCATATTGGATCATCTGGGTAGTCCTTAAATCCAATGGCAAGTGTCCTCATAAGAGAAAAAGAGGAGAAGATACAAGAAGAGGAGAAGGCCATATGAAGATGGAGGCAGAGGGTAGAGTTATATTAGAGAGAGTCAAATGCCCGGAGCAACAGGAGCTGGAAGACGTAAGTAAGAAAGGATTCTTCCCTAGAGGCTTTGGAGGGAGCAGGGCCCAGCCAATACCTTGATCTTGAACTTCTCAAGTCTTCTTATTCTAGGACTATCAGATAATACATTTTTGTTGTTTTAAGCCCCCAAATTTGTGGTAATTTGCATATAACCTATGCACATCCTCCCATATACTTTAAATCACCTCTAGAATACTTCTAATACAATATAAATGTTATGTAAATAGTTGTTATACTGTAGTGTTTTATTTGTATTATTTTTATTGCTTTATTATTTTTAATTAAAAAAATTTGAATATTTTCAATCCATGGTTGGTACAGAACCTGTGGATTAGGAGGGCCAGGACTGTGTTCAGAACTGGCCCTCCAGATATTAGATACTTAACATAGAACTCCCATTGCAAGCCCTTTGGCAAATTGCAGGTGTCAGAGAAGACAAGAAATAACCACTAGGGCACTTTTCAGAGCCCAAGGAGGCTTCACAATTAGACTAACAGCTTATAAGATAAGTTGAGTACAGCCAATTGAGAAGGATTGACCTAATTCTTCCTTTTTAATTACCTTAATTTTATGCATCAGGTAATTAATTGAATGACTTAGTGATTACAGCTGCTTTCTCTATCTTCAGCTAGGGATGAAAACAAATTGCCATCAGAAACATAGGTGGATGGGGGGAAAAGGAGAGATTAGGGAATGGGTCAGAAATAGGAGTCTGTACAAACTCTATGCTCCATAGTGATACAAAAATCACTCTGGTCTTTTGCTTCTGAAGAATGTATATGTCTTCCTGGTAAGAGGAAAGGAAAGGGAACGCTCACAGATTCTAGGACTAGAGTTTAACTTTGACATTTTGGGCCAGATGTTATTGCAGGAGGCAGCGGGGCTGTCATGTCTATCGTAGGATATTTAGCAGTGTCTTTGCCTCTGTCCACTAGATATCAGTTCTCCATTCCCCGCAAGTTATTACAAATAAAAATGTTTTCAGACATTGCCAAATAACCCCCTGGGGTCTTCCCAGAGAGAGAAGATCATCCCCAGATGAGAACAACTGGACTAGACTGTTGATGAGGTTAACCATTGGTTACAGGGCTGCTTTATGCAGCTACACAAGCTGTGCAGTGACAATTTCACGGAGCACCATTCTCACAGACTTCAATATTGTTGTGACAACTTACTTCAGATATTTAAAAATATCTGCAACCCAAGGGTTTGGCCTTTAATGTTGAGGTTTTGTAGGCTAAGAACATGTACTTTTCAATTTAAATGCAATGTAAAAAATTTGTGAAAGCTGTGTGCCCATCAGAATATCTGATAACTTTAACTTCTTAGAAGATGAGTCACTGGGATCACATTGATTTCTGCCAGTGTTCTTGCCTTCCTTCTCACTATTGCCTAGACCTTATTACAGGTTGAGCATCTGAAATTCACAAAATAAATCTGAAATGCTCCAAAATTCAACAGTTTTTGAGTGCTAACATGATGTTCAAAGGAAATGCTTATTTTGTAGCTTTTCAGATTTCAGATTTTCAGATTTGGGATACTCAATCAGTACAGTGCGCATATTCCAAAATCTGAAAAAAATCTGAAATCCAAAACACTTCTGGCCCCAACCATTTTGATAAAGGAATATTCAACCTGTATCATCAGTAACTGTGTCACCTCTGAAATCTTTATTTCAAATATCTTACTCCCTGATTGCCAACTTCTGTGCTTTTTGTCTTGATTCATCTAGTCCTCTCTCTACAACAATATTTTTACCCCAACTGGGTCTCCAATGCACCATTTTACCCCTGACTATTCTTTTACCTACATTTGCCTTTGTACCCAGTTTAGACGCTCTTGTCCATCATGGTAATCATTCCCTTGTAAACATCCTCAATGACCTTGACTTTCTGGCCCTCTGATATGTTGGTATGGTTAAACCCAGTTCAGATTGAATTTAATTATTTGCCTTGTCTGAACCTGAATTTAAACAGATGAGCATTTGTACCCAAATGAAAAACACACATATGGTAGGGTGACCCATTGCAGCTTGATTTCAAGATGTCAGACTTCAAATGAACCTCACACTGCCTAGAATTTTCATCCTGGTAAGTATGGTTTCTCCTTGTCGGGACAAGTCTTTCATACTTTACTCCCTCGGGTGTCTTACCACCATGTCCACTTATCTGATAACCTTGCCTGAACAAATAGAAGCAGGGGGGACTTTCTCATATACACATTATCAAATCCAGAACACACCATTGTTTGGATCCATATTTTTTTTCCATATTTTCATTGCTTCTACCAAGAGTCAGTCTCCTGTGCTCCCTGTGCCAGAGACTGTAACTTCCTCAATGATTTACTTCTGTGGTTTCCCCTACCTCTGACAGCACAGCTTCTTCCTTTTAACCAAATTATTCCAATTGCATATGAACACACTGTGGATTCTCACATTTTACATTGCCCTCCCATGATCCACATTCTACTTCTTCATTATCCTATTTCTCTCTTCTTCTTCGTAGTAAAAAAGCCTAAAGGAGTGGTCTGTATTCATTGCATCAGGTTTCCTGTCTTCCATTGTTTCTTTAATCTACTCCAATCTTGCTTTTACCATCATTACTTCTCCAAAACCATTCCTGTGCATGATAATCCTGTTTGCCAAAACGGGTGGACATTTGTTTGAATTCTTTTTCACCATTTACTATTGACCTCTTCTTGAAGCTGTTCTTTCAGTTTCTAGAATACCACTCTCTCTTAATATTCCTCTTGCCTCTTTAATCATCATTTTTTGTCTTTTTGTTTGCTGGTTCTTTCTTCTCAATCCTACATTTAGTTGTTAGACTTCTCTACCTGTTGGTTCTGGATGATCTTCTCTGTCTACACTTTCACGTACAGTGACCTCATTCACTCCATGGCTTTAAATGCCAGATGGACAAAGATGGCCCTGACATTTATAACTACAATACTATATTCTTTCCTGTGTTCCAGATTTATATATCCAGTTGACTCTTTACTATCTCTAATTGGATATATTATAGGTATGTCAAATTCACGTTGTCAAAACAGTGTTTTAAAATTTCTCTTTTTTCTTCTTCCAGGTTCCTCTTCAACACTTTCTCATCTTAGTAATTGACACCCTCACCCACTCAGCTACTCAACCAAAGAACCCAGAAGTCAACCTTGATTTGTTACTTACTTTCATTCCCTGCCTATAATTCTTCAGCATGACTTTTCATTCTGTTTCTGAAATATATCTTATTTCCCTTGTCAAAAGGGAACAATACCAGACATTTATTAAAGTTGTCAAGACAGATTTTATTCAGACTACTTCAATGGGGGAGAGAGACACAGTATACCCTGAGCTCAACTCCAGCTAAGACAAAGGTGACAGAGGGTTTTAAAGGGAAAACAGAGAAAATACAAAGGAGCTCTGGGGAAGTGAAAAGGAGGAAATAAAAAGAAAAAGAGATTAGGGGAGCTGTGGAGCAATAGAAAATTACAGAGGGCAGTAAGTGAAGAATTACTTAAAATGGTTTGGGATTGTAGGTTGGAACAATGTATATTTCGTGGTTTGGTGGCACTGTGTTTCACCTTAAGGGACATGGTATAGTGCAAGTGGCAGCCAGGCTAAAGTTTGGTCACGTCTCTTAGCACAATCTTTGGGCAGATCCTTTGTGCTGTGTGGAAGTTCATACGCTCGTCACTGTTACCACCTTGTCTGTCATCTATCATCTGGTCTTTTGAAAGGGTCTCTTCAGTGGTCTCCTTGCACCTGTTTTTGCCCAGTATAAACAACATTGTGTGTTAACTATGGAAATGCAAGTCAAAACCACAATGATGTACCACTTCACACCCACTATAATGGCTATAATAACAAATAAAAATAAAGACATAACAAGTGTTGGTGAGGATGTGGAGAAATTGGAACCTTTATACATTGCTGCTGGGAGTTAAAATGATACAGCTACTTGGAAAACAGCTCGGCAGTTTCTTAAACATAGAGTTACCATGTGACCCAGCAATTTCCTTCTTGGATAACTACCCAAGAGAAAGAAAACATATGTTCTCACACACACACACACACACACACACACACACACACACACACACAGAGTACCCAAATGTTATTGTCTATTCATTATGGATCACAGAAGGGCTGTCTTTATTGCAGTCACTCAGGGATCTAGGATGACGAAGCCGCCACCAATTTCAACAATTGTTGATTGTTATTCTACAGGGAAAGCATCCTCTGGCAGATCTTGTATTAGCAGTTGGTACTCTCTACTTCTACTCACAATTTAGAGGCTAGAACTAGTCATGTGTCCCCATCTAATTCAAGAACAAGGAAGTACAATCCTACATTGTGCTTGTGAGATAGGAAACCAGAAATGGTCAGTGAACAGGTGAATGACTATTCAAGACCCACTCCAGGGCCTGAGACCTTGCTGTTCTCTCATCTTGGTATGATGTTGCTTCACCTCTGCGCAGAGCTGGCTCCTTTTCATCCTTTGGTTCTAGAATTTCCCTTAGAGAACATCTGTGGTTAAATCAGTTCCAAGCAGTGCCTTAATTTTGTCCCCATTTCTTTTGAGTTCTTTATCCCATCCTCCAATGTGTTGTTATAACCCTGCTTACATCATAATCTAAAATTATTTTGTATATTTCTTTGCTTATTTTTTATTGACTATTCTCCCTAGAATGTAAACTTTTTGAGGTTATAGTGTGTATTCTTCTCTTATTCAATTCCTGAATCTCCAACATTTAAAACAATGCCTAGCAAGCTCATAATAGAAAATCAATAAATATTCATTAAATAAATGAATGAATATGCTTTTTTACCTTTCTAGCATTTTTCATGCTGTTCCTTCTTCCTTTCTCAGACAAAATACTATGTATTATCTAATGTTCTAAGCTTAATGTCATCCTCTCCATAAACCCTTCCCCTAGTCATGGGGTAATTTTGAAGTGAACCATGTTCTCATAAAATTTTACCTATTCCTTTTTGGGTACCAGATAGTCTGCCTTGCATCTTTGTAGTTGTGTGCATGACTCTCCACCATTTCCTATTCCACATCTTGGATTAGATTTATACAGTTTTAATACAAAGTATTCTACCTTATGAATGTTTTATGTCCCAGTACCAAGCCTATTCAACAAATATCTACCAACCAATTGTTCTAGGAAATATTCTAAATGCTGGGGATACAGTAGTGAACAGCTCTGGGGAGGCTTATTTGCTATGGAGGCACACAGAACAACAAACAAATAAATATATAACTAGAAGTGATAAGCACTTTGAATAAAATTAAAGTAGGATAAACGGGACAGACAGTGAAGGAGGAGTGGTTAATTTAAAAACATTGGTCAGAGAAAGTTTTTCTGAGATGTGATACTTGAATAGAGCTCTGCATGAAATGAAGATGCAAACCATCCATGCACCTGGGAGAAATATGTTACAGATGAGCCCAATAGCAAGTGCAAAGGCCATGATAAATAAGCCAGAAGAAGCCTAGTATAACACATATGCATTGGAATGGGGGAGAAGGCAGAGAGTTGTTGGGACCACATTTTACTTTGTAGGCCATACAGTGGGTCTGGGTTTTGTTATAAATATATTGGCATTCCATTAGTAGATTTTGAACAGATTAAGGTGGTTTAAAGCATCAAATCAACCATGAGGGTCTCCTCCATGGAGAATAGTCGGGAGTGGGGGCAGCAAGAGTAGAATAAAAAATAAAAATAAATAAAAATAAATAAAAAAAAAACAGATAAGAAGCTATTTGATAGACCAGATGGGAAAGGAAGGTAGTTTGGATTAGAGTAGTAGTGCAGAAATGTTTGAGAAGTGGTCAGAAGGTGAGAATGATATTCAGGGAGTCAAGGAAGAAAGTGTTTCAATAGCGAGGAGAATTAAAAAACATCGATGCTGCTGAGAAGTTGAACAAGAGGAGGATAAATAATTGATACCTGGAGGTCATTGGTGAGCTTGATGAGTGTGACTTTCTTGGAGCAATGGAAAGGAAAGCCTGAGTGAAGTGATTCCAAGAAAAGGTGGACTATGAGGACGTGGAGACAGAGAATATAGATTGATGCAATTTTGCTAGTAAAAAAGAAGCATATAAATGAGAGGGGATTATAAGGATTATAATGTGAAATGCATAATTACTTAAAGAATTAACATATTATTTTTAAAACAACACACAAAAGATAGGAAGAAATTTACTTATTTAGTCTTCTCTCTCCATTCCATTAACTTCTCCCTATCCCCAGGGCAGAGAAAGACCTTCTGTATGTATGAGGGACAAGACGGACTCCGGGGAGATCAGTCAGGGCACTTTGCTTAGAGTAAAGGCTCTAGAGGGAAGCACAGGAAAAGTGGTAGAAACGCACTGGGGTAAAGTCTCTCTTGTCCATTTTGGGATCTCTCTCTCTCTGTCTTGCCTATCCTTTCTTGGCTATGACACTGTTTTCTCCCATTTTGGGTTTCTGCCCAGTGCTTCTGAATTTTACTTTCCCGAAAGCCAGTTGTCCTGGCAAGAATGCCTTGTTGCAGATGGAAAAGGCAGGGGTAATCAAAATAATGAAAATGAAAGCTAAAACAAAGTCTAATTATTTTATGTAAAAAACATGAATTGATTCTGTTTTTTACCTCCAATATTTTTCCTCATCAAAGAAATAAGACTTTAAAAAATGGAATCAGGTTATGGACCTAGAAGAAAAATGACAGAAAAACAAAAAGCAAACAAAAAATCACTTGACTGTTTTAGTATATACCAGGGGTCAGCAAACTACAACCCATGGTCCAACCTGGCCTGCCATCTGTTTTTGTAAATAAAGCTTTATTGGAACACAGTCATGCTTATTTATTTTCATATTGTTGATGCCTGCTTTTGTGCTACAATGTCAGCATTGAGTAGTTGTGACAGAAAGTATATGGCTGTAAAAGCCTAAAATATTTACTATCTGGCCCTCTAGAGAAAATGTTTGATGACCTCCTCATTTACACTAACATTTCTCAAAATGTGCCCTCAGTGACATTACCTCAGTGGGGTACCATGAGCACACAAGATTGGAAAATTTCAAATTAAATGAGGGTAAGCAAATTTATTCAATGTAGGACTCATGGAGGCTTACATGTGCCACTATGAATTATGAGTCTCTGAAAGGAAGACAGTGTTCTTTGTAGGTTTAAAGATAAGATCTTAGGGGAATTAGGAGGGGAATTTAGTTCTGAATTCTAAAAATGCCTAGATCCTGGTCTAGAAGACACCTCTTCTTTTCACAGAATTCTGGTTAAGTAAAATCTATAAGGAAAAATGGAGTGAGAACAAACATACCATTTTATTAATAGTTCTTCAAGTAGCCAATGCCCCAATATAGGGCTCCCATGTAAATGATCATATTGAAACACACAATATGTAACTTAAGGCATACAAGTGGCTTCCTATCTTCCCCTAGTTTAAATCTTTAAATATTACCATCTCATGCCAGGCTCATGGATAAAGGAAGCTGAGTAAATGAATGGAGCGCAATATGGCAGATCTTAGGTCTTCACCGGCTTTGGTCTAACTTATGTGTCTGGAGGAGGGAGAAAGAAGAGATGACAATCAGTCACACCTGCACAGAAACAGCAGTGTAAATGGAAGTGTGGGACAGCACTGAAGCTTTGTTTATGCTTTTAAGACACAGTGATTGCATACAATCATAATAACATTCCAGTCACTATCCCAAAACTCTGAGTAATATAATATACAATTCTTCCTTCTTTACTGCTGTCAGACAATTAAAAGGCATTAGCAAAAGTGCCCCGGCACGGTAACAGGATGCTGTAGTATGTTCTTTCC
Source organism: Chlorocebus sabaeus (assembly GCF_047675955.1). NCBI lineage: Eukaryota > Metazoa > Chordata > Mammalia > Primates > Cercopithecidae > Chlorocebus > Chlorocebus sabaeus. The sequence goes on along the minus strand of NC_132926.1, from coordinate 29,767,284 downwards.
CTATAGTTTGCTGGCGTTCCCCAACTTATCTGACTTCAATATCCTTTGCTTTTCACAGAACCCATAGTGAGACCAATCTTCTGGAAAGAACCCACTTGATCTTTAGTGGGCATAAGAATTTACTGGATATTTTTGATTAATAATAATTCCCATAACTGTAGTCCAGCTGAAAGATTGCATTTCAGCAGGTTCAGGAGCCTGCATTTTTTTAAAACTCCCACTTGGTTCAAAAACAGGTAGTCCGCTGGTCATAATTTGAGAAACAATGGTCTCAATGTTAGCTGGAGAAGCAAAAGGAGTCCTTAAGCTAATGTGTACTTCTGCCCTACTAAACAGAGAAGGCTGGAGTAAAACTCCAGGCTGGTAACTATGCTTGAGTTAAATCATGCTACCTATCATCTTTGGAAACCTCTAACACAGATAAGGAGTTGGCCTAGACTTTTAGTTTGAAATTTTGGCAAACTGAACTCTCTGAGACAGGACTCATAAACCAGATCTAGGAAACCTGGAGAGTCTGAAAGATTGTAGCGGCACTTTGTGTGTCAGAATTGGTTGAATCATTTACATAAGGAAACAATAGTTGGAGGACTTTTTAGAGTTACACTCAAGAAAGATTAAAATTCAGTTTTCTGTGTTATTTAAATATGCTGTCTGGAAATTTACAGTATCTCTCTTTTTGTAAGTCACTAATAACGTTAAGAATGGTAGAGATGACATGAAAGATCTTGCATGATTTGCAGGCAGTTTTCAAGAGAAATAAAGACTTACGAGAACAACTCAAATTAAGTTGTCTGAAAAGAGAATGGACTGCCTTGGTAGCCAGCAAACTTACATAATGAAAAAATGTACAAGCATAAGATAGATTGTAGAGGGAATTCAAATATTTCACCAGTTCTAATGCTCTATATTTTAAAGTTCTAAATTTTAAAATTCTTACCAGCTCTGAGATTCTGAGTCTGTTGTATAATCATTTCATACCTTCTTTTTGGATGACAATGCCAATTTTATATTTTATTTCAGTAAATATAACTTACATGTCCACTTGGGGGTAGTAAAGTATTTTTTCAGTATCTCTAGGGATTCGTCAACATTTCCTCTGCACATCTATTAGATGCAAGTAAAAATAGTACCAACTAGATGTTGCACTATTTCTTTCAGTTTATAAATGACAGTTTCTTCTGGTGCATATGTAAACACAGTAGAAATTATGGGCAACCATGTTTCATTTTATTTTTCTATTTTTTTCTTTTTCTGTAATGCCCAGAGAGTTAAAAACATACAAATTAAAGTGATTTTATCAGCAACAAATATGCCCAGAGTAGGTCCAGGCTGAATGACATTAAAGTTAATTCTACAATGGTCCCATTACATTTAATTTAATTTAATTTGAAATAAAACAGTCCCAAGGTGGCTTGAAAGTTTCTGTGTTATAAAGATATGCCAATAGTTGTGTCCTTCTCCTCCTCCTAAATAATTTCAAGATTATTAAATTTTTACTGTAACAACAGTAACTTAAATTACACCAATACCCAGTGGCTTAAGACAACACTTTTTTTAAAAAAAAAATTATTATTTCACACTTTCTGTGGATGAGAAATCCAAATGTAGGTTAGCTGGGTGTCCCTGGCTCCAGGTCTTTCACGAGACTACAATGAAGGTGTCCACTGGGGCTGCAGACACTTCATGGCTTAACCAAGGTGGGGTCTACCTCCAAGCTCACTGGCAGCTGGTTTCTTCAGAGAGAACTATCCAAGAGAAGGAGAGAGAGAGAGGGAGGTATGCCCAGGAGAGAAGTCAGTCTTTTAGTAACCTATTCTTGAAAGTGACATCCTGGCCGGGCAGCAGTGGCTCACGCCTGTAACCCCAGCACTTTGGGAGGCCGAGGTGGGTGGATCACTTGAGGTCAGGAGTTCCAGATCAGCCTGGCCAACATGATGAAAGCCCATCTCTACTAAAAATATAAAAATTAGCTGGGTGTGGAGGCATGCACCTATAATCCCAGCTACTTAGAAGGCTGAGGCAGGAGAATCATGTGAACCTGTGAGGTGGAAGTTGCAGTGAGCTGAAATGGCACCACTGCACTGCAGCCTGGGCAACAGAGTGAGCCTCGATCTAAAAATAAAATAAAAAGAACATCCTGTCCTTTCTGCTATATTCTATTTGTTAGTAAAAAGTCAATAAGTCCAGCCCACACTCAAGGAGAGAAATTACACAAGGACATGAATACCAAAAGGTGGAGATCATTGCAGTGGTCCATGTTGTAGGCTGCCTAACATAGATAAATTTTACAACTAAATAGTTTTAAATTATTTCTCATTTGAAAAGTTACTAAGGTAATATTCCTCAGTTAATCAGATTTCTATTTTATGGGCAGGGAAACAAGAATGTGTCTTGCACTGGTAGTCAATAGACGTGGATATCAGTTCTTCCTCTATGTTGAGCAGCTGCAACACCTCAGGCACGTTATTACAAGTACTGAATCTTGATTCCTCTGTCAATGAAGAAAGGCAGTTTGAGTATACTCTTTAAGATCCTTTCTAGCTTGGAAATTCTTTTTCAACAAAAATCAAATTCTCTTCTAAGAACATCTAACTGTCTTTCCTCTAGACCAGAGTTTCTCAACCTCAGCACTATTGAAATTTTGGGTCAGATGATTTTGGGGGCCATCCTGGACGTTGTAGGATGTTGCACTGAAACCCTGGTCTCTACCTACCAGACATCAAAAGACAATCAAAAATGTCTTCAGACACTAGGGATTGAATCTAACATGCAAATATAATATCCTTTTCTATAATATCTTGATTTTTTTTCCATCAGGAAAAAATCTATAAATCAATACACAGGTGTTAATAATGTAAATGTATCTTTAAATTTAAAATATAAGTGATCTTTTGAGGCAGAAAATCATGACCTGGAGGTGAGATAGTGTTTCTAGTGACTGTGTCAGGAATTGGGGGTGGAGAAGTCACACTATTCATACTAAGCATGAATCATGCACACTCACAGAAAATGAAATGACTAGAGAAAAATCTCTAGGAGCCACAGAAGCAATTGTGTGAAAGTGTGTGTGAGTTACTGTGATGGATCATTTTATTTAAATTTTATTTTATGTTAAGTTCTGGGATATATGTGCAGGACATGCAGGTTTGTTACATAGGTAAGCGTGTGCCATGGGGATCTGCTGCACCTATCAACCCATCACCTAGGTATTAAGCCTCACATGCATTAGCTATTTGTCCTGATGTTGTCCCTCCCCCATGCCCCAACAGGCCCCAGTGTGTGTTGTCCCCTCCCTGTGTCCATGTGTTCTCATTGTTCAGCTCCCACTTTTGAGTGAGAACATGCAGTGTTTGGTTTTCTGTTCCTGTGTTAGTTTGCTGAGGATGATGGCTTCCAGCTTCATCTACATCCCTGCAAGGGGCATGATCTCATTTCTTTTTATGGCTGCATAGTATTCTATGGTGTATATGTACCACATTTTCTTTATCCAGTCTATTGTTGATGGGCATTTGGGTTTATTCCATGTGTTTGATTGTGTGAATAGTGCTGCAATAAATATATGTGTGCATGTATCTTTATAATACAATGATTTATATTCCTTTAGGTATATACCCAGTAATGGGATTGCTGGGTCAAATGATATTTCTGGGTCGGGTGTGGTGGCTCACGCCTGTAATCCCAGCACTTTAGGAGGCCGAGGCGGGCAGATCATGAGGTCAGGAGATCGAGACCATCCTGGCTAACACGGTGAAACCCTGTCTCTACTAAAAATACAAAAAATTAGCCGGGCATGTGGTGGGTGCCTGTAATCCCAGCTGCTCAGGAGGCTGAGGCAGGAGAACGGCATGAACCCAGGAGGCAGAGCTTGCAGTGAGCTGAGATTGCACCACTGCACTCCAGTCTGGGCGACAGAGCAAGACTCCGTCTCAGAAAAAAAAAAAAAAAAAAAAAAAGATATTTCTGGTTCTAGATCCTTGAGGAATTGCCACACTGTCTTCCACAATGGTTGATCTAATTCACATTCCCACCAACATTGTAAAAGTGTTCCTTTTTCTCCACAGCCTTGCCAGCACCTGTTGTTTCTTGACTTTCTAATAATTGCCATTCTGACTGGCATGAGATAGTATTTCATTGTGGTTTTGATTTGCAATGATCAGTGATGTTGAGCTTTTCTTGCATGTCTGTTGGCTGCATGAGTGTCTTCTTTTGAGAAGTGTCTGTTCATGTCCTTTACCCACTTTTAGATGGAATTGTTTTTTCCTTGTAAATTTGTTTAAGTTCCTTGTAAATTCTGGATATTAGACCTTTGTCAGATAGGTAAATTGAAAAAAATTTCCCCCATTTTGTAGGTTGCCTGTTCACTCTGTTGTTGTGGGAAGTCAGGGACCCTGAACAGAGGGACCAGCTGGAGCCGCAGCAGAGGAACATAAATTGTGAAGATTTCATGGACATTTATCAGTTCCCCAAATTAATACTTTATAATTTCTTATGCCTGTCTTTACTGCAGTCTCTGAACATAAATTGTGATGATTTCATGGACATTTATCAGTTCCCAAATAATACTCTTATAATTTCTTATGCCTGTCTTTACTTTAATCTCTTAATCCTGTTATCATCATAAGCTGAGGATGTACGTCACCTCAGGACCACTGTTGTACAAACTGATTGTAAAACATGTGTGTTTGAACAATATGAAATCAGTGCACCTTGAAAAAGAACAGAACAACAGCGATTTTCAGGGAACAAGGGAAGACAGCCACAAGGTCTGACCGCCTGTGGGGTCGGGCAGAATAGAGCCATATTTTTCTTCTTGCAGAAAGCCTATAAATGGATGTGCAAGTAGGAGAGATGTCATTAAATTCTTCTCCTAGAAAGGAATATTAAATATTCTGACCCTAGGAAAAGAATTACATTCCTGGATGGAGGTCTATAAATGGCTGCTCTGGGAGTGTCTGTCTCATGCAGTTGAGATAAGGACTGAACTACACCCTGGTCTCCTGCAGTACCCTCAGGATTATTAGGGTGTGGAAAAAATCCCACCCTGGTGAATTTGAGGTCAGACCAGTTCTCTGCTCTCAAACCCTGTTTTCTGTTCTTTAAGATGTTTATCAAGACAATACGTGCACAGTTGAACATAGACCCTCATCAGTAATTCTAATTTTGCCTTTTACCTTGTGATCTTCGCTTTGCCCTTTGCCTTGTGATCTTTATTGGCCTCAGAAGCATGTGATCTTTGTGACCTACTCGCTGTTCGTACACCCCCTCCACTTTTGAAATTCCTAATAAAAACTTACTGGTTTTGCTGCTCAGGGGACATCATGGACCTACCAATATGTGATGTCACTGGAGGCCCAGCTGTAAAATTCCTCTCTTTGTACCCTTTCTCTTTATTTCTCAGGCCAGCTTACACGTTAGGGAAAATAGAAAGAACCTATGTTGAAATATTGGGGGCAGGTTCCCCCGATACTCTGTGAAGAATGTCAATAGTAGTTTAATGGGAATAGCATTGAAGCTATAAATTACTTTGGGCATTATAGCCATATTGATTCTTCCTATCCACAATGATGAAATGTTTTTCCATTTGTTTGTGTCCTCTCTTATTTCCTTGAGCAGTGGTTTGTAGTTCTCCTTGAAGAAGTCCTTCACATCCCTTGTTAACTGTATTCCTAAGTATTTTATTCTCTTTGTAGCAATTGTGAATGGGAGTTTATTCTTGATGTGGCTCTCTGCTTCTCTATTATTGGTGTATAGGAATGCTTGTTACTTTTGCACATTGATTTTGTATCCTGAGACTTTGCTTAAGTTGCTTATCAGCTCAAGGACCTTTTGAGCTGAGATGATGGGGTTTTCTAGATATAGGATTATGTCATCTTCAAACAGAGAAAATTTGACTTCCTCTCTTCCTGTTTGAATACTTTTTCTTTTTTTCTTGCCTGATTGCCCTGGCCAGAACTTCCAATACCATGTTGAATAGGAGTGGTGAGAGAGGGCATCCTTGTCTTGTGCCAGTTTTCAAAGGGAATGCTTCCAGCTTTTGCCCATTCAGTATGATATTGGCTGTGGGTTTGTCCTAAATAGCTTTTACTATTTTGAGATATGTTTTTGTTCTGTGATGGTTAATTTTATGTGTCAACTTGACTGGGCCACAAGATACCTAGACATTTTGGTCAAACATTAGTGTTGGTGTGCCTGTAAGGGTGTTTCTGGATGAGATTAGCATTTAAATTCATCTGAATATTAGATTGAGTAAAAAAGATTGCCCTTCCTAATGTGAGTGGGCCTCATCTAACCCACTGAAGATCTGAATAGAACAAAAATGCTGAGTAAGAGGGAAATTCTCCTGCTTGACTGCTTGGGATGGAACTTTGTTCTTCTGTCCTTGAACTGAAGCTTATACCATTGCCTTTCTTGGGTCTTTAGTCCTTAGACTCAGACGGGAATTACACCATCATCTGTCCTGGGTCTCCAGATCTCCAACTACAGATGTTGGGATTTCTCAGTTTCTATAATCATCTGAGCCAATCTTTCCTTCCTTCTTTTCTTCCTTCTTCCCTTCCCTCCCTGCTTTCTTCCTTTCCTTTCTTTTCCTTTCCTTTCCTTTTTCTCTTTCTCTCTTTCTCTCTCTCTCTTTCTTTCTTTCTTTCTTTCTTTCTTTCTTTCTTTCTTTCTTTCTTTCTTTCTTTCTTTCTTTCTTTCTCTCTTCTTTCTTTTTCTCCTTCGTTCCTTCCTTCTTTTTTTCTTTCTTTTTTATCTGTTTATCTATCTATCACCATCATCCATCTATCTATCCATTCATTCATTCATCCTACTGGTTCTCATTCCCTGGAGAACACTAAGGAGAGTTATGATAAGAGACAATATGGTCATGGAAAACTTCTAGAAGGGATGAGATGAGAAGAAGGTGGACAGAAGAATTTTAGGTGAGTTGCAACTTTTCTAAGCATCATATTCCAGAACCTGGCACTTTATAACACTTGAAAAGTTTTTCCATCTAGCCTGGGTTTCTCCTGTTGCCATCCTCAGCTCATAGGCTCAACATTGACAAGGAATCCCTCCTTGACCAAACTTTAGTCATGCTCCTTTGAGCCTTGTTTTTACTGGGCCTCTCTGTGGCCTCCATCTTTGGCCAGCTGAGCTGAGGCCGGTTTTAGCTAGACTCCTACTAAGCTGATGTATAGACCTTGATATCCAGTCAACCTTCTTTTCATGTGTTTTTTATCTAGTCAACTCTCTCAGCCTCCTAATACCTAATAAAGTTCCTCTTGGCAATTTTTATTGTCTCTTTCACCCTGACTATTGGCTATAAATCCCCACTTGTCTCGGTCATATTTGGAGTTGAGTTCAATTTCTCTCACCTGTGGCACTAGTCTCTCCCCTGCATTGTAACTGTGCTGAATAAAGCCTTGCTTGCCATTACTAACAAGTTTCCAGTGCAATTACTTTTTCTTTTACACCATTAGGAAATGACACTCCAATAAGTAAAAATTACAGGGTGAAGTTTGAGACTGAATTCTAAGACATTCTTTCAATTTCAGTCAAAGCATGATTTTAGATTTTTAAAAATCCCAGGGTGAGCCACCCAACAGTTACCTAGCGTATTTTACAGCTATGTCCTTCTGCTGTCAAGAATTTGGTATGTGTGTAAGGAATACAAGCTATTTTTTTAAAGCTAATCAAATTAGATAGATAAACCTATTAATGAAATTCTCTTAAATGAGATCCAAAGACCATTATTACACATTGAAGAAGTATGCTTTTTATGTTATAATTTATTTTCTAAACTATACAGGCTATAATCACTCCTCATTCATTAAAGGTAGTGAGGTATGGAAGGAGCCATGGGCCCACGTCTGGAGAAATCAGTCCTGATATGAACCTATTGACTCATTGTTTCATCTCCGACAAGCCATATTTCCTTTTTGTGCTTTAGAAAGTTGGTATAGATTTGTAGCTAAGAGCTGGAGGTCTAGACTTAGAACTAATTGGCTGAATTAAATCTCATCTTCAACATTTATTAGCTGTATAACTGTGGGTAAATCACTTAAGTCCTCTGTTTCAATGTATTTTTGTTCTGTGGGATGGGGATTATAATAGTATCCATCTCTTGGTAAGGTAAAAATGGATGATAAATGTAAAGCTCTTAGTAGAGTAGATAGAAAACTCTCAAGTGACATTATGGATACATAAAAGAACTGTTGAACTAGATAATCTTGAAGGCTCCTTCATTTTCTAAATGTCTATAAAATGCATAATGTACATAGGAGTTTAAAATGGGCTGCATGTCTCTCCTGAATCAGGGTCACAGTTAAGAAGAGATAGTGAAAGAATGACTGTAAATTTCCTTTCAGTCAGTAATCTGAAAACCTTATAATGTGTTTATAGTGCATTTCCACACTATAAAAAAAAAAAAGTCTTCAGCTAAGTAGAGGAGAATGTGGAAAACTTGCATCTTTTTACAGTGAATCCTGTGGGATATTTAAAAACAGATGTATAGGAAAGATAAGTAGATCTGTTGCTATTTTCTGCACTAATATTAATGGACAGCACTCCACAGTAATACTTCCACTGTAGGTTAATTACAAAATGTTGATAAGGCTTTCATGTCATAATTAGCATGCTTCAGCCTATTTCCTCTGGTACCTCTGGGTCAAAAATCTGGTACATTGACTATTTTTTTCAATGAGTTAACCACAACTTTAAGTGGCCTATAATTATAACTGTGTTATTGGCATGTATTCTAAAAACAAATCACATATATTACAACAAGATGGCAGAATGCCAGCATATTAATAGCTAGTGGTGTGCTGATAAGCCAGCTAGCTGGGAGAGGAAAAAAGCCCTGATTTGTGGTGTTTGCCAATTTCTCCAGTATAAATATTTTCACTGTGACTGATTTCGAGCTATCAATCATTTGACAACAGGCCTGCAAAAGTCCTAAATATTTAACAGTAAGCTTTTATAAACCAGTCCAAGCCAGTACCGGCACACTCCTGAATCGCTGATACTTTTACATACTGAATCCTTAAGTTGGAATAATGGTACTTCTTTAGCTATCCCACAAATATGTTCATTCAATTAAAATTCATCCATTAAGAGAGTATCTTTATGCAAGACTTAAGTGCGCTTCACAGTAGAGGTTATAATAATTTGAGTCACAGACTACTTTGAGGAGCTAAGCAAAGCTATATACATTTTCTCTCCAAGGGGAAAAAAGTACTAAGAATTTTGAATACAATTTCAGGAGATTCTTGGATCTCCTTACATTCATTCATGGGTGTCAGATTTTAAATGCCTGCTATTTCTTTGAGCTAGAGAAACTAATGTGACAGGCAACATTCTGAATGTCATTGCTTCAGTTCACTAAGCTTATAGATTACTGGTATGCTAAAAAGTCACTATCTCATTGCAAAAGAGTTAAGTTACCAGTACAGTCATGTGTCACTTAGTGATGAGAATATGTTCTGAGAAATGCATCATTAGGCAATTTTGTTATTATGCAAACATCATACACAAAACTAGCTGGCATAGCCTACTACACACCTAGGCTAGATGGCATAGCCTATGGCTCCTAGGATACAAATCTTTACAGCATGTTCTTGTACTGAATACTATAAACAACTGTAACACAATAGTAAGTATTTTTGTATCTCAACATAGAGAAGTTACAGTAAAAATATGATATTATAATCTTATGAGACCACCTTCACATATTAGTCTGTGGTCTATTAATGACTGAAACATTGTTATGCAGCACAGGATTGTATTTTATTAGTCATGTTAACTGTGTGGACTCTTCTATCATTATTCTAAAACTCAGAGACCACAAGGAATTCATAAAAACATGAGGTCAACCATTAGTAGCATTAAACAATTTAGTTTTGTTTTCTCCCTTTGTTCTATGAATTTTATATGAACCATTATATAAGCTAACTCTAGAACTTGTGATGTTTAAATTTTCATTTGAAATACTTACCTCCCATATGTATATATGTATGTGTATAGATGTATGTATAAAGAAAAACTCAACCAACATTCTTTTATTCTTTTTTTCCTTTTTGAATCTTATTTCCTCCTGACTACGTCAAATCCCTTTTTCATATGGTCCCAAAGTACTTGTATTTATATTTTGTGGCACACTTCACAATCAGATTTAAGCAATTAATGTTGTCATGGTTTTCAGAAATAATCATGTCTTCTTCGCGACGTTAACTTTCAAGGGCAAGAAGTTTATAACCTGGCATGATGCACATCTCCTAATGGTCACCAAGTAAATATTTGTTTAAAGGAAGGAAGAAAGGAGACCAAAGTTTTAGTCAACCAGTCAAATTGCTAGCTTTAGTTTTAGTGTGTTTCTCTTTCTATTCACTGACAGCAGCAGCATATTTAGTCCTGGTAATTGGGTGTTGATGTTAAGTTGATGTTTAAGGGCTAATAGATTATCATTGAACAATATCTCTACTTTAAAAGGCAAGTAGAAAATTAATTTCTCCTCCATTTCTGAGGTTTTGTTTTGCAGAGCCTTTTCAACTTAATCCTCAAATGGCCACAGAATTTTGCCCACTAATGTAAACCATCATGAGAGAATTCTGATTTATTAAAACTGGGTTGTAATTAGCAGAGTTTCTTTGTTTGTTTTAATGTTGAGTATCTGAATATGACTATTAAATTAACAGATGGTGATGTCAGAGACCAATACCCCCATTTATCATTGGAATCATTCATTCAACTTATGAACAATTCAGAGGCTAAATGCTGGAACTTTTGTGTTTTAGCATCAGTAACTCCTGAGATTGGGAAGGGCCTTCTTGTACCATAGGGACAACAGGCATCTCATTATAATCACAACTGATTGTGTGGCCAACTGAAAGTCAGGTATCTCTGTCACAAACACAATCTTAGTCTTTTGTCTCTTAATATGGTTCCATTTGGAACTGTTGCTTAACTCAATACATTGAAATATGAAGCCAACTCACTTTATCACGTATTTATTGAACATCTACCATTGTGATAGATATATTGCCAGGGTTCCAACAACAGAATAAATGAACACCAGATACATCATGTCTTTGACAAATCTACATTCTGGCAAAGCAAGAACATAAATCACTGAAATAAAAAGCAGAGTGAAGGAAAAGCTTAAGAGACATAAACTGACAGAGAAGTCAGATACAATATCTATTTGAATAAAATCAAGCAAGGCTTCATGGAGGAAGCACTACACTGAGATGAACACTGAAGGATGGGTAGGATAGAAACAGATGGAGATTGGAGATGAAGAGGGCATTCTATGCATGAAGATCTGCAGCTGGGAAAAATTGTGGGATGCATTTGCATAAGAACAGCAAGTAATTCCATTTGAATAGAGTATACATTACTTGTGATGGTATAATGGAAAATTAGTCTAGGAAGTAGTTTTGTCCATATTACATGTGTGAAGAGTATTGTGTAGGTAATAAAAGACTGAGTAGGTAAAAGTGGATTTGAGACCAGTTGTTGCCATTTGACTTGTCTTGATTCCAAGATACTTCCATCTATACTTCCATCTATACTATATGAAATTAGACATTAGAAATCCAAGTCTAGACCAATTTATGAAAATAACTAAGTTCCTGTTTGGTATAGTTTCTGCTTCTTTTGACCTTTCACCACAGCCCCTTCCTCTTCTCATTCTTCTCTAAGTTGAACTTCTTAGTTTAATCCAATTCCTAATGAGAAATCGCTGATAATGACTTGGCAGTTGGGGTGGGAGAGATAATCATTCTCAGGAGCACTCTCATGTTATAAGGGGGAACTCTTAAAGCAAAGGCTGTAGGACTGTAAGGAATCACACTATAATGGCAGTATATGAGGCAGTAGGTAAATGCAGGCATACCTCAGAGGTACTGTGGGTTCAGTTCCAGACCATTGCAATAAAGTGAGTCACACTATTTTTTTTTTTTTTGGTTTCTCAGTGCATATAAAAGTTATGTTTACACTATATTGTAGTCTATAATAGCATTAAGTTTTAAAAATGTATGTAAGTTAGAAATATTTTGTGGCTAAAATACAAAAATGATAATCTAAACTGTCAGTGAGTCATAATCTTTTTGCTAATGAAGGGTCTTGTCTCAATGTTGACAGCTGCTGACTGATGAGGGTGGTGGTTGCTGAAGGGTGAGGTGGCTGTGGAAATTTCTTAAAATAAGACACCGAAAAAGTTTGCTGCATCCAATGACTTTTACTTTCATGAAAGATTTCTCTGTAGCATGCAATGCTGTTTGATAGCATTTGACCCACAAGAGAACTTCTTTCAAACTGGAAATCAATCCTCTTCAACTCTGCAGCTCTTTTATTGTCAGTTTATAGAATATTCTAAATCATTTGTTGTCATTTCAACAATGTTCACAGCATCTTCACTAGTGGTAGTTCCATCTCAAGAAACCATTCTCTTTTCTCATCCATAAGAAGCAACCTCTGATTTGTTCCAGTTTCATGATGAGGTTGCAGCAATTCATTAACATCTTTGGGCTCAACTTCCAATCTAGTTATCTAGCTATTTCTACCATATTTGTGGTTACTTCCTCCACTGAAGTCTTGAACCCCTCAAAATTATTCATGAATGTTGGAAGCAACTTCCTTCAAACTCCTATTAATGTTGGTATTTTGACTTCCTCCCATGAATCATTAATGTTCTTAGTTGCATCTAGAATGGGGAATTCTTTTCAGAAGGATCAATTTACATTGCCCAGATCCATCAGAGGAATCACTATGGCAGCTACCACCTTATGGAAATATGTTTCTCAGAGTTGAAATTATTCCTTGATCCATGGGCTGCAGAATGAATGTTGTGTTCACAGGCATGAAAACAACATTAATATCCTTGTACAACTCCATCACAGCTCTTGGGTGAATAGGTAGGTGCATTACCCATAAGCAGTAATATTTAGAAAGGAACCTTTATTTCGAGCAGTAAGTCTCAACAGTGGGCTTAAAATATTCAGTAAACCATGCTGTAAGCAGATGTGCTGTTATCCTGGTTTCATTTTCCCATTTATAGAGCACAGAATAGATTTAGTATAATTCTTAAGGGCCCTAGGATTTTCAGAATGGTGAATGAACATTGGCTTCAACTTCAGGTCACCAGCTGCATTATCCCCAAACAAGAGTCAGCCTGTTCTTTGAAGCTTTGAAGTCAGACATTAACTTCTCTCTAGGTATAAAAGCCTTAGTTAGAATGGCATCTTCTTTCAAGATAAAGCTGTTTCATCTACATTAAAAATCTTTTTTTTTCTGTAGCCAACTTCATCAATTTTCTTAGCTGTAACTTCTGGATAACTTGCTGCAGCTTCTACATCAGCACTTGATGTTTCAGTTTGCTCTTTTATGTTATGGAGAATGGCTTTTTTCTTTAAACCTCATGAACCAACCTCTGCTAGCGTCCAAATTTTCTACTGCATCTTTCTCAGCTCTCTCTTTCTTCATAGAATTGAAGAGAGTTAGGGCCTTGCTGTGAATTAGGCTTTGGCTTAAGGGAATGTTGTGACTGGTTTGATCTTCTATCCAGACCACTCAAACTTTCTTTGTATCAGCAATAAAGGTGTTTTGTTTTCTTACAATAATTTCTGTGTTCACTAGAGTAGAACTTTTAAATTCCTTTAAGAGCTTTTCCTCTGTATTCAAAACTTGGCTAACAGCTACAAGAGGCATAGCTTTAAGCCTGTCTGAGTTTTTTTACATACTCACTAAGCTTAATCCTTTCTAGCTTTTGATTTAAAGTGAGAGACTTGCCACTCTTCCTTTCACTTACACTTAGAGGCCATTGTAGGGTACTTAACTGGCCTAATTTTAATATTGTTTTGTCTCAGGGAATAGGGAGGCCCATGGAGAGGGACCAAGATGGGGAATGGCTGGTGGGTGGAACAGTCAGAACAACACAATATTTATTAAGCTCTCCATCTTCTATGGAAGCAGTTCATAGGTTTCCCAAAACAATTACAATAGTAATATCAAAGATCACTGACCACGGGTCACCATAAGCGCATAGAATAATAATCAAGTTTATTATTAGAATTATGAAAATTGACACAGAGACATGAAGTGAGCACATGCTTTTGAGAAGAAAGGTGCCAGAGCGTTGCCACAAACTTTCAAATTTTTAAAAAGTGCAATATTTGAGAAGCATAATAAAATTAAGCATAATAAAACAAGGTACGCCTGTAGACTGCTGCCAAGGGACACTGATGTGGGCTTCTCACATCACATAAAGTAGAACAGTATGTACACGTCTTCCTTCTGTGGCTTACAGTGGCCATTGGTAGCAGGAGTGACAGTCTGACTTGGAATGTAGATGACTCAGGACAAACCAATTCCAATAATGGAAATTAATCAAGGTATACGTGCCATGCTTTTCCAGTCATGTTCTTGGCATGAACTAGTGAGGGGCACGAGGCAGTTAGAATAATGAAAAGAGAACTAAAAATCAGGCAGTTCTGGGTTTTGAACCCAGATCTAACTCTGAGTTTTCACATTTATTTAAAAACACACACACACACACACAAAAACTAGCAATTGTTACATGAGTTGTAGGAGCCATTCTACTTCTCTAATATCATATAAGAAGGCATACATTATGGGATGTTCCTCTCTGAAGTTCTGAGGCATAGAGGAAAGTCAGCTCTGAAAGAATTCAGGTTTTGTGAAAGTGGTAGCTTTGATAGTTTCTTCATGACATCTGTTCACTAGAGAGGGCTGTTGAGAGGTTAGAGTTGTGCATGGATGACTGACATGGGAACTGGGGACCTATATCTTCGGTTAGCTCCACAAAGTGGCATTGTGTCAGGAAGATGTTCTGCTGGGCAGGTGGCACCTGTGGGTCACGCTGGGAGTGCCACTGTTTGTGGAAAGAAGAGATCACATTCTGGAATGCTGCCTGGAAGCGGCGAGACAGTAGGTTATAGATAATGGGGTTGACAGCTGAGCTCAGGTAGAATAAGACACCTGGAATGCAGGAGATTTAAAAAGATGTGCTGAGAAGAACCTGAGTGACAGGCATGAAGGGAGAAGCATACATATTTACAAAGGCCTAAAATCCCTGTGATTGCCTCTTTTGGAAGTGATAATACATATAAGCCTCTAATTGAGAATACAAAATACTCTTAATAGATCTTCCACCTGTGCACTAAGCAATCAGACACAAAGATTAAAGAGTCTTGGAGTAATTTAGGCTGGCATGGGATCTCTCTGAGATGTTCAGCAACTTTCTTTGATCCCTACTTGTTTAATTAAAGAACATGTTTCCATAACACGAATGAAAGATGCTTAAATATCAGAGGGAAGAGAAATGTTTGTATCTCATTGGAATTTTACTTAAATCTATAATTTGGAATTGCAAGTAGTGGAAGAAGGTAAATCAGCCAAGGCTTAGTCCCTGCTGAGACTCCTTAAAATGCTAAGATATGGCTTCAAAGAAATATTCCTTAGTGTGCTGTTCCTACCTACCCTTTTCCCTTGATGGTTCCTCTACCTTTTGAAGATTTGTATTTTACCATTTATTTCCTCTACCAATTACCCTTCATGTTGTCATTTTCCTGTTTGGAATACACTCTTCCTTTATTGCTTTTTAAAATTTTATTTCTCTAAAGCCCAGAATGAGCTCAAGTTTGGGAATCAGAGGACCTAGTTTCTGATCTTGGCCCTCACATATCCTGTGGCCTTAGACAAACTCTGGCACTTCAGTTTCTTTCTCTGTAAAATGGGAATTCAATTTCCAGCTCAACTCACCTCTCTGGATTATTGTGAGGGTAAAGTTAAGATACCATCCACAAAGAGGCTGAGAATGGCTAAGAATGTAAAACAAGTGATGGGTACTATTGCCAACGGGTTCCTTGTTGTCCTTATTTATGTGGTTCAGGACATTCAGAGTGCTATATGCCTTGTTTACAGAATAAACATGGAAGAATATTAAAGGAGAACATTTCCATGTATTAATACTATTAGTTCATTCAGAAAATAAATATTGATTTAAATCTTATGTGCCACGAACTTCAAGGCACATTGGGAGATAGTGAATTTAGACTTTGTTCTCCAAGATCTTGGAATGGTACTACAGAGACAAGATTTATGGCTAAATTAAATAATTAACAATACAACAATACCAAGCAGTTATCTGTTAAGAACAAAAGTGAGATAACAAATCATGCTATAGCAATTCACATAATAGCAGAAACACAAGGACTGTGGTGGTCATAAAAGATTTAGTGGGGGGTGATTGAACCCTAGCCAGACCTCAAAATGGGTAAGAGATCTTTAAGGAAGATAGGAGAGGGTGATGCAGGTTCAGGGCATAGCACGCACAAATATTCAGAGGCAGGAATGGCCACATGGTGCAGGAATAACGTGCAGAACTCTCTAATTACCAGTTTGATAAGTAGATGGTCTATGAATAAAAATAGTAAAAGTTGGAGGATTAAAAGGCAAGTTGGGGGCATTTTCTGTAGGGTTTAAGAGATTTAGACATAATCTAGTGTGCTAATATAAAAAAGGGGGAGATGGTATCTAAACAGGATCATGTCATTATTAAAGCTATAACTTGAAAATCTTAAGATAATTGCCCTGATGCATCCAGAGATACGTAGTTAACTAGTCAAGTCTCATTTGACCTTGTAGTGCTTTCTCATTTATTTAAATGTTTCTTTTTTCTGCAGATTAACCAAAAGGATAAACTGAGAGGTATACATATTTTTGAGCTTTGGCTGCAAATGGTTGAACAGGAAAGTGCTAATGTCCAAGAATAAGCTATACATTAGGCCTGCTGAGTACAAAAAAGAGGGTGACAGAAAATAGATAATATACATGATATTCAGTATAGATGTCATTGTTTCTGCTTTGTGCACATCTGGAGCTTAATTTATAAAATCTGACTTTATCTTTCCTTTCCAGTGATATCTTTGATAATCTAATGAGACCACAGAATCAGCCAGTGACCAGGAGAGGTGGGAGGACAGAAGAGGTCTGAGCCTAAGGCTAACACTGAGTTAGCTGTCCCTGACTGAGAAAGAAGAAACTGGGTGGCCATTCTCTGCTCCATTTTAGTAGAAAGAACACTGAACTTGAAGTTAGGTGACTTGGGTGTATTATTTGTTAGCTAAGTGCCTTAGGGCAAATCATTTCTTCTTGTGGAAGTGTTTTACTTTTGACTATACGATGTTAATCATAATACCCACCTAATGACCTTTTGATGATTATAGAAAGATATACAGCAGTTACAGCTTAAAGAGCTCCTTAATGTCTATTACTGCATTTGCTTCTTCCCATCAGTCCATGGTTTGTCTACAGGAGGCATTATTGCCATTTTACAGTTGAGGAAACTTTGGTGTGAAGGCAGCCATGTTCTGCAGATCACTCAGAATAGCAATGGTGAAATTGGGGTACAAATCCAGGTCAACTGACTTACTGACCTTTCCACCATGCTTTCCACAATATACTATAGTATCCTCAAGAAGCAGAGTCACAGCAGTCTAAAAGGAGAACTTGGTGACCTATGAATACCTTTTGGTTTTCCTTCATGAGGATATAATACTTACCAAAGGCAATATGAGATTTCAGGAACATGGATGTTTACCAAATAAGAACCAACTTAATTGCATGGCCATTTGGAGGATAATCAAAGGAATCACTCGACCATTTTCCTTCTGTAATCATCACAGTTGGAGTTGAGGTTTTCCATAAAGTAGCCTTGAAAATAGTGATCTGGTATATATGTATTTGGACCAGTACCAAACATAATCAATCTTTTGAATAAAAGAAAAATCGAATGTCTTCATTATAGCATGGCAGATCCCTGTGATAAATTGGAGTACTTAGGCATTTAAGCAAGATGAAGAAGTTGCTGTTACCTGAATACTAGTCATGCACCAAATTCAGCTAAGGTTTTACCTGACACCACATGGACGAGGTTGAACACAGCAGCCAGGGATTCAGTCCACT
The DNA here is from genome assembly GCF_047675955.1 of Chlorocebus sabaeus. Classification (NCBI taxonomy): domain Eukaryota; kingdom Metazoa; phylum Chordata; class Mammalia; order Primates; family Cercopithecidae; genus Chlorocebus; species Chlorocebus sabaeus. The sequence continues at coordinate 29,749,320 of NC_132926.1, read as the reverse complement.
CCTCCACAAAGCTGAAGAAGAGTCGGTCAATGTGGAATGGGGCCCAACAGATAGCAAACACTAAGACCAAGATAACTGAAAATGGATGATAAATGGGAGAGCAGAAGGCAATCTGTGCAAGGATAGGTATACAATGCTCACTCTGAGTCAATCATTTCTTCTAGCAGTTTTTCCCTTCAACTTTGTTAAACTGTAACAGTTACAGAGGCAAACTAGATCCCAAAGAGCCTCAGTACAAAACATTTAAAACACAAGAATGAATTGTATAAGATCTAGGATCAGTTTTCCATAAGATTATACAAGATTTCTTGTATAATGTAAAACTTTTTAGAACATTTAAAATAGTACTTAATTTATTTCAAAGTCCTGAAAACATCTTATTGTAAAAGATAAATAATAAACTGTTAAATGTATTTATAAATTCATCTTGTTATTATAGGAATAATTAGAAATTTTTCTGAATTCAATAATTTAAAATTCTGTAATGGGTAGGCAAGGAGAAAGAAGAGATCAAACAACCACAAGCATAATAGTACTTTACAAGTATCTTTTGATTGGAAGGGATGTGTCTGTCATATTATAAATTGCTACACCACAGAATTCCTTCCAATCTTTTATTTTCACCTACCAAAACAGAGACTAGTGTTACTGTAGTTTCTCTTTGGGGCATTTAAGTACCACAAATTTAAAAACACACACACACAAGCTTTTTCTTTTTCCTTTTAAAGTTGTAAATACTTTCCTTTGCTAGACATGATGCTTGGGATTTGCCTAAAGATAATCTTTTGGGGCTGGGGGAAAGATAAGGGTATACATGAAACAAGATTAGCTATGAGGTGATACTTTCTGAAACTGGGTGATGGGTACGTGGGTATTCACTTTACAGTTTTCTGTACTTGTGTACAGATATGAAGTTTTCATAGTAAATAGTATTATACATACATTTCCTGTTGGCATTAAACACATTCAGAGTAAGCTGTTTGCCTGTGTGGTATGGTTTCAAAGATATCTGTAGGTTTCTACTGAATTTGCTAACCCAAGAAAAGTCCCTAATCTGTTCACTACTGCCTACAATTCCCTTTAATTAAAACTTTAATTCCTGACAGGCACGGTGGCTCAGGCCTATAATCCCAGCACTTTGGGTGGCCAAGGGGTGGATCACCTGAGGTCAGGAGTTCAAGAACAGCCTGGCCAACATGGTGAAACCCTGTTTCTACTAAAAATACAGAAATCAGCCAGGTGTGATTGCACACGCCTGTAATCCCAGCTACTCCAGAGGCTGAGGCAGGAGAATTGCTTGAACCTGGGAGGCAGAGGTTACAGTGAGCTGAGATGCCACTGTACTCCAGCCTGGACAATAGGGAAAGACTCCATCTCAAAAACAACAACAACAACAACAACAAACAACTTTAATTCCTGTTAAAGTTGAACCCCATACCAAGGCAAATACTTTATAGCATATTCTGTTATTGTGACTTTAATATGAGTGAGCTTCATGTTTTTTTTTTTTTTTTTTTTTTTTTTTGTGAGAGTAGATTATGACCAAGGAGAAAAGGGTAGGGATAATGAAGAAACTATGTTTCTTAATAGAGAAAGTCAAGTGCCAGGAGGGGCTAAAATATTTCCAAGAAATAACTCTTACAATAGAGAAGACCCACTTCAGGGACTTCACAGTTCATTTTTTGTTCAGAAATGCTGTATAGTTACAGTGAATGTTTCATATGCAGATTAGCCTGGATGATTCATTGCCTCTAAACTTTAGATTTTGATTTGAAAAATATATTATAAATCTCCTTTCCCTCATCAGTAACTCTCATACAGTAGTACTGCATCATATATTTTTATAGCATTCTTTTGGGAGACTGTGGCTCAGTAAGTGAATTTTTAAAAAGATCTTATTTATTCAAAAGTATACTGTTTGAAACAAAGTTATACAATGTCATATGTGAAATGGCTACTTGGAGAAGCTTGCCAGATGTTCTTAATCTGGAACTAAAAGATCCCATGGAGTCTATGAGTATCAGGGTTTGGTTCATGACCTCCTGAAATGGATTGTAAAATTTTTTGTGTATGCATATTTGTTCATTTTTTTTTTTTTTTTGGAATGGAGAGTCTACAGCTTTCATCATATTTTAGAAGAAATCCATAATACAAATAGGTTAAAATCTTGTTCATTTCACAGAGGGGGAAAGTGAGGCTCAAAGGCTGAGAAAGTGAATGTAATTTACAAAACACCACACAGATTGTATGTCAGTGGATAAAAGTGAGCGTGTTGTTTTGAGGGTTCAAAACCGAAAATGAAACAAAACAGACAGGTCCTAGAAGCTTGAAGAAGCAAAGGAAGACAGATCACCTAGCATTGATATAGACCATTAAGGAGGTGTCTTCATTATATATATATCTCCCCTTTGCTCCTTGATCTTAATCTATTCTCATAAATACTGTTTCAGGGTAAATTGGAACCTACCCCCAGCAGCATTTAGTTAGTACCAAATGTAACTCCTTTGCTCTTGTGAACAAAACAAAACAAAAAACAAAATGGGGCACTTACACAGCATCTTGTTGACTGATTTTCTGCAGGGTCTTTGAATATTTGCATTCCCTTCATCTGCCTCAAGTGATTTGTCTTTCTTTAGCTAAAAGGGAAGTAAGTTGGGAGAGATGGTAAGAAAGAGAAATATTTTTCCCTCCTGTTAAAATCTGAGAAATATAACTCAAACACTCATTTTGAACACAGAAGAACTGGGACCTAGAGAAATGTAAGAATATGTCAAACGTTTAACAGTACGTTGAAGGTGGAATTGGATTCAGGTCATCTACTCAACTGGATAAATGATTGTGGCCAAGTAGTAGCGCAATCATGTTTCATATACAGTTATGTGGAGCGTTGGCTGTGTAGCATGTTAATAGGTGTTCCATGAAAAATGTAAAATTCTGAAGTTCAAGAAAAGTTAGACTGGCTTCTCAATCTATTCATTCACTCATTCATAATTATTCGACATCTCTTAAAGTGAAATCCCTCTGCTATGTGCTGGATAAGTAGTAGAAAATGAAAACAGGAATTCTTCTCGCCTCCAATATTTACTGTGGATCTTCTCAGAAACTTCAATATGCTGATGGGCATTATGAATTTTCAAGGGGAACAGTGTATCAACTTTCCACTTAGCCCCCCGTCTACCTTCCACACTCACATCGCCTACTCACATCTTAGCCAAAAGGAAGATAGTGTTTCTTTGACTAAACAATATTTTCCCCAACCGTTTTCAGTGGATTACCTTGTACCATTTTGACAAACACAAACTGGGAAATGTTGTTTTAATATTACAGTAATATTAATTACTGAAAAGAGTGTATGTGTTTCTGAGTTAAGATGTTTAAAATGTATTCATCCTTGTTGGAAGATATGGAGATCCTTGATGTAACATTTGAAACTTATAGCTATCAACACTACTTGTAGGCACAGTCTTCTTTGCTCAGTTCAAGTCCTGCCTGTTCCCAAAAGATTTTGATGGCCACTTTAGCCCACTGTCGTCTTCTTCCTTTGAACTCCCACAGCACTGAAGATCTACATCATTCATCCAGTTGTGGAAGTTTTTCTCTTTATTCTACACATTTTTTAATTTGTGGGGATGTTGGCCAAATAAAGGAAGCTTTAAGGACTCATCTTAAAATACCATCAAATATCCAGAAGTTAGTATATTACATAGTGAATATATATTTGCCCATTGGTTCTCTAGCATTTGCTTCTCTCTTCTCTTACTAATAGTACCCTAATTTTTCCTTAGGGAATGTACTCCTTCCCCATTCTTAATCTTTAATTTGGATAGAGGTGTCACTCAACTTCAGCTCCAAGTATACTCCCTAAACAATTTAACCAATCAGCTTGTCCTATCCTCCAGTCACAATGATTGAATAATGGGGACCAATGAGATTTCAGATATTTGCTTATACTTCTGAAGATACAAGTTTTTATTTATTTTTTATTGGGACTGCCAGAGGGAGTCCTTCTCTGCATATGAGGTCTGGAATTACAAAAGTTATTTTTTTTCTTCCACAAAGAAAAAGTGCTTGGAACCACCAAAAGATGACTGTGTGCAGTTTGAGGTTGAAACCAACACCACGGACAAAAAAAGCAAAGAAACAGAAATAAAGCTAGGTTTATAATGAGAGTCTGTGTTTTATTTAATTAATCTTCACCAAGAGCTAGCTCTGCTTCTGAATTTCATGTCTATGCTCCCTTTGGGATTTACCCAGGGTTGGAGTCTCTCATTGGCAATGTAAAAAGTCCAGGCTAATTGATTGAAGCCATCAGGTGGAACGAAAATTTAACTTATTTTATACAGTCATGGCAGTAGATTAGAATCAATCTGTTTAGTTACAGGTAGATAGATTCTAATTCAAGGTAAGAAATAAATATTGATTATGTGCAATAATGGAACAAACTGCTATAAGAAGCAATAATCTTCCTGGGTTGGATAGCATTTTGAAGGAATATTTCAGAAAAGGTATTTGAAATTAAATAGACTTGGAAGAGTGGGTTATTAAAAGTTGCCTCTAAACTTCAGCAAATCCATATCCGGTCTTCCTAACAAACATATATGCTCCTTGCAGTTAGGTAGCACTCAGGACCACATAGGATCTCAAGAATCCTCTTGGATAATGTATAAACCTGGCCATTTGTCTCTTGACTATATCGGAGTGTTCTACATGTATCTGTGTCTTCATAAAGTAAAGGATTAAAGACTCTGTGATCTTAGGACTAGAGAGGAAAAATATGCAGGTGAAAAGTATTATTAATGCAATAGTAAAACAAAGTCATACAGGTAGAGTGCTTATCTCAGTGCCTGGCACATGATACTCAGCAAGTTGTATATTACTGCTATTACGGTGATTCTGATTATTATCCAGAGCATACTAAACAGACATCAGAAAAACTGATTTTTTAAAAATAGAGTTGTTTGTTTATATATGTGAGGTTACTTTTATGGAGTACTGAGTCCCTTTTAGAAATTCTTTTCTTATTGTAACCACTCGCTCACAGGGAGTGCCTGTACAGATACAAAGAAGGCAGATATACGGAGAAGAAAAACACATTCAAGGTTAGAGCAATGCATCAAACTTCAAACTTTACTAACTCATCTTAGATTAAATCTATTAAAGGTTCTAATTATTTCATGCCATTTAAAAAGATTGTGGTTTTTACAAGATGAAGTTATTCTATTATTTTATTTCAGTCCATAATTAACAACAATAAAAAATATTGAGATATATTAGTCACTTCCTGCTTTGTGTTTAACAATTCTCAATGGTAATTTCTCCACCCCAAGGAACAATTTTTAAAAAATCAAACATCAAACAAATAGTTCACACAATGTTTTTATGAACAGGCTTCCTGTAGCAGCATAGTTTACACTAAAAAGAAAATCATGTGCTGATGAATTGTTGCTTATCTTGCAGCTTCCTTAGTTTATAGTGACACAACTAGCCAACCAGAGGAAGAGTGAAAAATTGATTACTTACGTATAGTATACATTGTTCCAACAGAATCTGGAGTGGTTGGCAGAATAGAATGCAATCAAAACAGTTAGTCTAGACAATATTAAATGCTGCTTTATCATTGAATAATTTCACTTCCCTATAGATGTTTAGTAAAGTAGATACTCAACCATTCATTATCCTTCCCCACCCCAAAACTTTTATTTTACAACTCAGGTTACAAAAGGAGGGGTGAAAAATTGTGATTACTATTACAAATATTGTGATTATTAAAAGTTGTGATTACTATTACTAAATAGTGTGATTACTAAAAATCGTGATTACTTTCTTTAGCTACATAAGAGCAAAGTGAAAGGGAGGTTCGTGAGGTTATTATTCAGGTTGATACATTATGCTGATCTGTTGTTTATACTGCTTGAAATCACTCCACCAGATGTTCATTTATATAGTTTGTGGGACTTAGTTTCAGAATACAAATATTATAATATAGGTTTTGTGTAAATATCTCTATATTCTTAACACAATCTATTTATTAAAAAAAAAATCATTGCAACCCTGTGTTGGCATGGTTGAATTCTGCTGCAATTCATACATCCATCCTCATTAACTCAATCATGAATGCAGCATGCAGGAGATGTAAGAACTAAATCAGACTGTCACCAGAACTTCCTCCCAAATGTGGAGGAACTTGCCCTAGAATTGTCTATTTTCTACCTCTATAATGTTCAAACCCTGGAGAGCAGCTCAGTGGTAGCTCTGTACTGGAATGATGCAGCGTGACTGAATGCTGAGCTATGAGCACAGATACGGGTTTCCTCCTTCTTCCCTGGTCCTGTGATTTCATTAGTCTTAGACTTGCTGCCTTCTGAAAGCAGTGGGTCCCAGAGTCAATCACACCTTCAAACTTTCCAACAGAGTCAATTACTTAACAATCATTAGGATTGCTTATGTCTCTTTGAGATAATATTTCCAAGTCTTTGTTTTAAAGGTAGAGAAGCTAAAGCCCAACAATGAAGGAAGTAATTTAGCCTCATTTATTCACTGAGCTTACAGTCTAGTTGGGAAGAAAAAAATTAATTGAGGAATCCATAAGTATGGATTGTAAATTGTAATGAAGGAAAATCACTGAGAGCCGTGAGCACCTACAACAGGAAACAGGAATGCTCAGGAAATCTGGGAGAGCTTTCCTGAGGAAGTGTGATTGAAGTATGACATAAAGAATAAATGAGGGTTAGAAAGGCAAAAGGGTAGTGGTGGCAGACAGTAGGAACACTTCAGGCTACAGGTATATTGTACATAAAGGTCCTCAGGTCAGTGACAGAGAATAGGGTCTACTTTTCCTGAGTTTCAGTATAGAGATTTTTAAATTCTTCTAGGAGTGACTTTGTAAGCAGTTAGTTTCTTTCCTGGTGTCCTCTGGTACCTGGATAACAGCTCATCCTTCCTGAAAACAGGCTATCAAAAGTTGCATTACATACCCAAAGCAAACCAGGGTGGTTTTTAAACTTCTGTTTGAGCTATCACTTAGCTCATGATACAAGGTAGCCATGGACTTTTGATAATAAAACACAATGAAACTGATTGTAACAGATTGGAAGAGGAAATGTGCATTTCCTACTCAAAGTTAAGTATTTTTCCCAAATTGACCCAAAATAGGTGATTCTTTGGCATTGGATGAGATAATACTAAGTTCTGGGAGGGGGGGGTATTTCTCATAGGACTTTCTTTGGAGTTGTATAGAAGTCTTTTCGCTTCAGTGAGATTTGTAGGACATTCTTAAGACATGGTTGTGAGCTAGTGCGGGGTGGTACATGTCTCTGGGAATATAGGTGCTAGCCCTCCAGGAGGGGACTGGCACAGCTCTCTGCCTAAGTAGATTTACTCTTGTGCCCAGCTGTCTGTGACACTTAGAATTTGTTCTTCCTACTTAGACCTTGCTATTCATCTTAGGGACAATAGGTATTCAAAAGGACTACCATTGGTCACTTGCTTCTGACAATCAGCTTCTCAGAGATGGACTGAAATAGGAGTATATTCGTTGTCACGTAACATATGATGTCAGAGACATCTCAAAGCAAATAATGTGAGTGTGATGTCTGCTTGTCCTCTCATTTAAAACTCACATTGCTTCAGCTCACAGGTTGTTTCTTGTTTTTTGTTTTTTCTTTTTTAAAAGGAATCATAGACTGTTAGAACTAGAGGGTACATAGATATGATCTGATGTAACCTTTTCATTTTATAAATGGGAAAACTAATTCCAGGAGAATTATGTGGCTTGCCTAAAGGCATTTTATGTATCTGCTGTAGATCTGGGAGTCTAAATGGTCTCATAACTGTTTACTACACAAGCTATAATACCTCCCTTAAGTGGATGTAAAATTGTCATTGTCAAGAACTTTTCTCTTCATGAATTTGGGTGCAGAATATACCAGAGAGGAATTACATAGACTCATTCCTACCCTTATTAAAAATAGTTTCTCTCAGTTAATTTATTACACTCCCTTCTGAAAAAGAAATCAGTTTATCACCATAAACATAGGAAAAGAACCTCTAGTTATGTATGTTGCAAAATAAGTGATATCTTTTTCTTAATTTCAGATAGCTCTTACTCACATTTTTTTACTCTATCTCATGCACTGTTTACTTCATTATCTCTCAATCTACACCTGCTCAAAAGAAGCTCAAGTTATCTCAGTCGTGTCATTAATATATATGACTATATATAATATATAACTATGTATAAATAAATAAATATATAGTTTTATTTTGTTTTGCTCCAACCTCATTTTAATGAAAGGGTCAGAGCAACCACAGGAACGGTCTGATTTTAAAACTGAATACCTATCTGGGACTATAAAATAGTCAGGGATAGTTGATAGTTTGTGTTATACTCAGACCAACTCGGTGTAGAGGAAAATCTCAATGCAGGCAGTGGCCGGGGGCTGGAAAGTGACAACAGGATGCGGAGGAGTCTCTCAAGCTGTGGCCACCTCACCCCAGATCGCCTGATGTGCTTTTTTACAATGAGTCTCCACCTCAGACCTACTGAATCCCATTTTCCTGGGGGTGAGGTATCCATATTGCTACCCAAAGTAAGTTTTCTGGATGTTTCTTAGGAACATTTAGATATGAGAACCCATATCTCATTTAGATATGAGAAGACGAGCTAAAGGAAATGATAAATAGTGGTGGTTACCATTCATCTCATTTGAGGCAATTTCTTTAATGTCTTGATTTCCCATCTGAGCTCATTCTATTTTCCCTCTGTTCCCTTCCATTTCTGAATTTCCCCAATTCTAAGTTTTTCTCTGAACTTTGAGCCTGTGAAAACAGAAGGGATGCTGCCTTAAGCCAGCCAGCCTAGATACTCACTCTGAGTGCCATGAGGTAGTAGAGGACACTGATGACAGTCATGGGGAGGAAGTAGAATAGGAAGGAGGTGACCTGGATGATGAAATTGTAGATCCACATGGGCTTGATGACCGTACAGGTGGCCGAACCTGGGACCAGGGACCCATTGGGGAAGTAGTGGAACTTGATGCCGTGGATGCTGGTGTTGGGCAGGGAGAAGAGCACGGAGAAGCCCCAGACGACGCCGAGGATCCTGAGAGCCCGACGCCGGGTGCTCTCCAACTTGGCGCGGAACGGGTGTAGGATGGCCACGTAGCGCTCCACGCTGATGGCGGTGATGCTGAGGATGGAGGCGAAGCACACGGTCTCAAAGAGGGCCGTCTTGAAGTAGCATCCCACAGGCCCGAACAAGAAGGGGTAGCTGCGCCACATCTCATAGACCTCCAGGGGCATTCCAAGGAGCAGGACCAGGAGGTCAGAGACCGCCAGGCTGAAGAGGTAGTAGTTGGTGGGCGTCTTCATAGCCTGGTGCTGCAGAATCACCAGGCACACCAGGACATTGCCAATGACCCCCACCACAAAAATTGGCACATACACCACAGACACGGGGAGGAAGAAATGGCTGCGCCGAGGTCCGCAGAGGAAGGCCAGATACTCCTCGGTGCTGTTCAGGTGTTTCTGGAATGGATCTTCCAGTTTCTGCTGGTAGATCCAGGAAGCATTCTGAAGTTTTTCCATCCCTGATATTAAAATCCAAGGCCTGAGCCTCCCCTGGTACGAGGCTCTGTTTCAAGCTGAGCCAGGGAAAAAAAAAAAAAAAAAAAAGAGAGAGAGAGAAAGCAGTCAGGAAAATCACAGGTTTACTGAGGAAGCCTGAGAGAGATGAGTGTTTCAGCCTCAAAGTTAGGCTGCCTGGACCGCCGATCCCTTTTGAAGAGTCCCAGAGAGACAAGCCCCTCCCCTCCACAGGCTGAGGGCCAATGAGAGTGTGTCAGGCTGCACCGGAAGAGAGGAGTGCTGGCTTTGTGTCAGGGAACAGGGGAGGAGGCGGAGACCTCTCTCTGAGTGGGAAGGAGCTGGGAAGGCAGAGCTGACACAGAAGAAACCACTCTGACTTCATGGATGGGCATTTTGAGCAATGCATGTTGCAAAGTTGTGAGAATCTGGGCGGACATAGAAATCAAAGTTGCAGGGTCGTGGGCAAAAGAATACCAGTCTCCACCAATCCTTGTCAGCCGTACAGCAGGATGAACATAGGAAATCAATAGATTTCTCAAGTTATCTTGTTCCACTGGAAATTCAGCGTTCTCTGGGGATTAATGTGATAACATGATTAACGAGAGTTTTTGGGTTTGACTGCATCCAAAACCAAAGCCTGAAAGGGCACGTGCACAGTGCCTAGCTCTGACTGCTACCTGACACTTCAGTCTCTTAGGAGAGCTTTGCTATAAGCAAAAGGCAAACAGACTTCAGAATTAGGAACACTCACAGAAATTTAGGAAAGTTGGGACAGTTACCCAAACTCTTAGAGGCTCATTTCCTTATCTGCATCATTAATTCGATTGTGTTCCACAAATAACTTCTTGAGGATTCACTATTTGCCAGGGAATGTTCTAAACTTTGTAGAAACATCAGTGTACAAGCAAGAGAAGGTCTCTGCCCTAGTGGAGCTTTTCTTACAGTAGGGAATTCTGAAAACACACAAGTAAATGAATAAATTAATAATATATCTTCAGATAGTAATTGATAATTATTTATCAAGGATGGTGAAAGAAAACTTATCTCAGATGTCACTTTAGCTGAGTCAGTCATGAAAGAGCTAAGGGAAGTGTATTACTCAGCAAAAGCAATTGCAAGTGCAAAGGTCCTGAGGCAGAAACAAACTTGATATGTTTTAAAAATATCAGGAAGACCAGAATAACTGGAATTTAATAAGTGGTCAGCAAAGTATGAATGATTAGATTGAAGTGGCTGGCAGGTGCAAGTTCATGTAAACTCTTATAGGCCATGGAAGAGAGTTTGCCTCTGATTCAAACTGCAGGGAGAAGTCTTTAAAATATTTTGCACTGGAGAATTAACGAGGGAGAAATTTTAACAGAAGGTAAGAGGCTAGTCCTAAGACATAGTAGTGGCTTGGATTCTTTGAGTAGTGGAGTTGAGAGATTTCTTCGGATTTAGGAATATTTTTGCAGGGGACAATACCTTTTATAGTCATTGAGAAGACTAAATTATATATAATGAAGCAACTTATACTTAAGAGATATTCACTAAATGTTAATTTTTTTCCCTTTTATTTGTTAAATCAGATGATGACATTAAAAATTAGAGAGGAAAAGTGACTTCTCGAAGAATAAGCTGTCCCTCAAGTTAAGATAGTTTATGCTTCTGTAACAAATGATTGACATATCTTGGTTTAAATAATAAAGATTTATTTCTCTTGCACTTCAAATGTATTGAGGGTCTGTCTCATGCTATACTCACTCATAAACCCAGGCTGATGCAGTGGTCACTCTGTGGAATTTTGATTATCATTGTGACAGAGGAAAAGAGAGCTCTAGAGGGTCTTAAGTAGGTAATTATAGGCTCTAGCCCAAAAGTAAGTAACTCATTGCCACTTTTACTCACAGCTCATTGACCAAAGTTAGTCATATGTACCCATTCCACCACAGCAGGGTCAGGAAGTGCTGTCTTAGCATGTGCACAGAAGATGGAAAACTAGGAAAAATTGGTGATTAACATTAATAGTAATTATAGACATGTAATAGGTATTGCAGAGCCAGAATTAGAGCCCTCTAGTTAAAGGCAAGTTTTGAAGTTAAAATCACTATTAACACACTTTAACACATTTTTTCTAATGAAATAGGAAAAGTTTAATGAAAATATCTCATTTAGATGTAAGGATCATTAAATTTATAAGGGTGCACAGTGGCAGACTATAAACTTAGCACTGAGGAAAACGGAAAATACTTCTTTCTGTTTTTTAACAAAAATATTTTTCCGTAAGTTATTGGAGTACAGGTGGTATTTGGTTACAGGAGTAAGTTCTTTACTAGAGATTTGTGAGAACCTGGTGCACCCATCACCCGAGCAGTATACACTGCACCATATTTGTTGTCTTTTATCCCTCACCCACCTCCCACTCTTCCCCTAAAGTCCCTTCATTGTATCATTCTTATGCCTTTGCATCCTCATACCTTAGCTCCCACATATCAGTTAGAACGTATGATGTTTGGTTGTCCATTCCTGAGTTACTTCACTTAGAATAATAGTCTCTAATCTCACCCAGGTCACTGTAAATGCTGTTAATTCATTCCTTTTTATGGCTGTGTAGTATTCATATATATATGAATATATATGTGAATATATATGAATATATATGAGTATATGTGAATATATATGAATATATATATGTGTGTGTGTGTGTATATATATATATCAGAGTTTCTTTATCCATTTGCTGATTGATGGACATTTAGGTTGGTTCCACAATTTTACTATTGTGAATTGTGCTGCTATAAATGTGCATGTGCAAGTATCTTTTTCGAATAATGACTTCTTTTCCTCTGGGTAGACACCCAGTAGTGGGATTGTTGGATCAAATGGTAGTTCTACTTTTAGTTCTTTAAGGAATCTCCACACTGTTTTCCATAGTGTCTGTACTAGTTTACATTCCCACCAGCAGTGTAGAAATGTTCCCTGATTGCCGCATCCATGCCAACATCTACTGATTTTTGATGCTTTGATTACGGATGGGAGTAAGGTGGTATCGCACTGTGGTTTTGATTTGCCTTTCCCTGATTATTAGTGATGTTGAGCATTTTCCCATATGTTTGTTGGTCATTTGTTTATCTTCTTTTGAGAATTGTCTATTCATGTCCTTAGCCCACTTTTTGATGGGATTTATTTATTTTTTCTTACTGATTTGTTTGAGTTCGTGGTAGATTCTGGATATTAGGCCTTTGTCAAATGTATAGATTGTGAAGATTTTCTTCCACTCTGTGGGTTGTCTGTTTACTCTGCTGACTGTTCCTTTTGCTGTGCAAAAGTTCTTTAGTTTTTATTAGCTCCCAGCTATTTTTCTTTGTTTTTATTGCAATTGCTTTTGGGTTTTTGGTTGAGTTTCTTGTCTAAGCCAATGTCCAGAAGGCTTTTTCCAATGTTATCTTCTAGAATTTTTAGTTTCAGGTCTTAGGTTTAAGTCCTTAATCCATCTTGAGTTGATTTTTGTATAAGGTGAGAGATGAGGATCCAGTTTCATTCTCCTACATGTGGCTAGCCAATTATCCCAGCACCATTTTTGAAAAGGGTGTCCTTTCCCCACTTTATGTTTTTGTTTGCTTTGTTGAAGATCGGTTGGCCATAAATATTTAGGTTTATGTCTGGATTTTCGATTCTGTTACATTGGTCTTTGTGCCTATTTTTATACCAGTTCCATGCTGTTTTGGTGACTATGGTCTTATAGTGTAGTTTGAAATCAAGTAGTGTGATGCCTCCAGATTTATTCTTTTTGCTTAGCCTCGCTTTGGCTATGTGGCTCTTTTTTAGTTCCATATGAGCTTTAGAATTGTTTTTTCTAATTCTGTGAAGAATGATGGTGGTATTTTGGTGAGGATTGCGTTGAATTTGTATATTGCTTTAGGCAGTATGGTCATTTTCACAGTATTGATTCTGCTCTCCATGAGCATGGGATGTGTTTTCATTTGTTTCTGTCATTGACGATTTCTTTCAGCAGTGTTTTGTAGTTTTGTAGTTTTTTTCTTGAGACAGAGTCTCACTTTGTTGCCCAGGCTAGAGTGCGGTGGCGCGATCTTGGCTCACTGCAACCTCCGCCTCCTGGATTCAAGCGATTCTCCTGCCTCAGCCTCCCAAGTATCTGGGACTACAGTCATGCACCACCATGCCCAGCTAATTTGTGTATTTTTAGTAGAGACGGGATTTTGCCATGTTGGCCAGGCTGGTCTTGAACTTGTGTCCTCAAATGATCCACCTGCCTTGGCCTCCCAAAGTGCTGAGACTGCATGTATGAGCCGCTGTGTGCAGCCAATATTTCTTAATATATGAGGCAAGAAATCTAAAATTCAAAGGCATTTCCACATTGTGACAGGGAAGGTCTAATCAAACAGGATGATGCCTAGTACAGAATGTAGTAGCAGGCTCAGTGCAGGGAGATGTTATAGAAGTAATAAAGGCATGGACTGCAGCATAGCTTTGGGATTCAAATCTTGGTTCTGCCTCCTACTAGGTATGTGACCACAAGGAACATAATTAAACTCTGTAAGTCTCAGTTACTCCATCAGTAAAATGAGTAAAATAGCAGTATTGCTTTACAGGATTTCTAGGAGAGTTAAATAGTCCCTGGTAAAATATTCAGAGTAAATTATTTTAAATAATATAATATTTAAATAAGTATTTAATAATAGGATATGCAATTAAATAATAATGATAATTTAATAATGATAATGTCTTTCTTTTTATTGGGGTCAGAAAGACTATTACAAGATTTAAAAACTGGGAGATGTTCTTCGAGCTGCTAAAATGAGGAGTACTTCCAGCTTTTAATTAACTTTCAGTGCAGTAAAGCAAGTCAGAATAGCTTCTAGGAAAGTATATAGGCATCTGTTCCCCAGGTCACCAAGGTTCGCACCTGTACTTACCAGCTATGTGAAGATGGTGAGAATAGCAAGGGGCTCAATATCTTGTAGGTAATGTTTGATGCAAGTAGAGATGTTTTGCCTGAAGAAGACTCAGAGGAGTAAAGTGAGGCATAAGAATCACTTTCAAATATTTGAAAAAATATTTGGGTGATGCCCATGGACAGAGGGGGAAATAATGTTTAGAAAACCTCAAAGAACAATAATTTAGAGTCAATTCCACTGAGATTTCCTGATAAGTGAACAGAGAGCCTCTCAATCACCCCTGAAAAAAAAGAAATGAGTATTTACCCACCAATTTCTGTCCCCTATTGTTTGAGGTTTGCTCCTGGGGCAATAACTCCCCTGTATCTCTGGCCTATTCTTTCTCATGGGTTGCACAGGCTTCCATGTGTCAGGGAAGGCGATGGAGTAGAAAAATAGACTTATGATGCAACCCTATCAGCCTGGGTAAGTCAGAGCTTGCACAGGGCCATCCTTCCTAGTTGTAGCTAAAATAAAGTGGGCCAAGGGATTATGATTTTGGAGTACCAGTAGCATTTACTAAAATCTATACAATAAAAAACAGTACACTAGATAACATCTGTTGGACACTTACTCTTTCCAGGCTCTGTTGTAAGCTTTTACATGTATCAGCACACACAATCTTTACAATACTGCCTACGAAGTAGGTTCTTTGTTTATTCCTGCCATTAGAAGCACATGCAGATTATGGGAATTGTTGAAACTCATGTAATATATCAGTCATTTGGGTTAGGTTATGTTTCAGTAACAAAAATTTCCAAATTTTTGTGGATTAAAATAAAGATTTATTTCTTGCTCATTCTACATGTCATCAAGGGTTTTCCAGTAGTCTCTGTCCTACATTGATCTCACATTGGAATTTAGGCTCCAACTGGTGTTTTTATAATTCCCAAAGGAGGATTCCGAAGGGGATCCTACTTAAATTTTCTGCCTAGGAATGACAGAGATCACTTCCATTCACATTTGAGGGCTAAATCCAATTACATGGGAACTCCTACTCCCAAGGAGGGCACAAAGAACCATCTCACCATGTGCTTAGGAGGAGAAAGCCAAAACTACTTGGTAACTAGAATTAATGACTATATGTTGTGCTCCTATGGACATAAACATTCTTTCTTGCAGGCAAAAGACTATTCTCCCTTCCCTATTGCAGGTACCCCAACATTCCTAGCCCAGTCACAGCTGCAAGTTAAAAATCCAGGATCTCTGGAGAATATCCAGGATGTTCTTTATAACAGAAAATAGAACATTATTCTCTCTGTCACATCCATATGAGGATCCTCTCGTTCCAGAGATCTATAAACCAAAAGGGCAGGTTATTAGTTCCCCACATGGACACTTCCAGCTTCTAATAATACTTTTTTCTTTGCCCATTATCTGGCCCCTAGACAAATGCCATATACTTAGAGTTCTATAGCAATGCTCCACTTTCAGATCCAGTTTTGAGTCAGTAACTTGGACTGGATTTTGTTGAGGTGACAACCCCAAACTCTCAGTGACTTTAAACAACAAAGGCTTTTTCCCATGTGTCAATTGTGGCTGGGAAGGGAAAGTTTTGTGTTACACTGTCTTCATCTGGGATAATATGGAAAATTTCACCACCTGAAGCAGAGTAACAAAACTCCTGGGAAGATGTGACCATGGGGGTGTTGGCTTCTCAATCCTATCTTTCTCAGGGACTTCTCCTTGTGCTTTAGCATTTAGTACTGTTCTGGGCAATGAGGATTTACTCAGCAAAGGGAATATAAATAAAGAAGACTTGTAGCAACTAGATTGGATATAAAGCAACCACATTTGTCAAAGGAATAATTAGGCAAATCATCATCATCTTATAAAAAAGTGTTTATTTTACAGACACTAACAATATGAACAAATTTTTCAGAAAGTCTTGTTAGTAGGAACAGAACTTTGATTCAGAGGCATAACATTCCAGTTCTCTTCAGCATTGGCATCCCAGGGAGTCAGGAAATGCTCGTGTGACCTTGGATAACAACAGTGAAAACAGAGTGTCTAGAACAAGGGGAGTTATCTTCAGTTCTGTTATGCACCAGAACAAGACTATGTGCACTGGTTTGAGCAGACAGACTCTAGTGGCACTGAGGGTCTTTTCACATATCTATTGGCCATTTTTACATATTCTGTGGAGAAATGTCTATTTATGTCCTTTGCCCATTTTTAAAAATGTTTTTCCTCATCACTAAACAGAGAGTATTTTTTATGAAAGCTAAGGTCCCTTTTATGTTCCAAAAATATCAGTGGCATTTGGCTAATCACAGTAATTCTTCCACCCTGATGATCAATCTAGTGTTTTTTAAATGAGGCCTAGTGGGTCTGTACTCTAACAGATTTATAGGAGACAAAGGAGAAAGGTCCTTGGTTTAGATTAATTTTTATAGATACCTCTGTGGATTTACAGTTTCCCAGAAGCTCAGGGTAAAATTCTGTAGCAAGAGATGTCACATTCACATATCTAGAATGAGAATCATCGGTGGCTGTCGATTTCTTTCTGAACTCTTTGATGGAAATAGAGTCAGTTTTAGCTCCAACCTCAGTGTCTTTTATTGATTTAAAACATAGAATGACTAAGGGTGCTTAAAACATTAGCAGATGGAGGCTTTGGTAATTATTTCTTTATGAAAGTGGATACCTGAGTCGCATCTAGAATATACAGTTTGCTCTGTAGATCAGAATGTGACTCAGTAAAGTCCTCCTCGCTAGTGGTATGATTTAAAAGGAGAAAAAAGCCTCCACTGTCTAAAATTTCTTGCCCCAGTTGTGCTTAAAATCTTACAATTTCTTTAAGCATCTCTTCTCTGTGAGGGAAAATCATCGTCAACAATGCCAACTTCCATGATCGACTGGCACTGAGCTAAGTGCTTTGTTTGAATTCTCTAATTTAATCCCTGCAACAACCCAAAGAGGGAGTATTTTTATTACCCACATTTTACAGTGAGAAAAGCCAAGATTTAGAAAGGTTACATGCTTCACAGACTCACACAGTTAATTATCATCAGTGCCACAGGACTTGTACAGGACCTGACCTCTTGCTGTCTGAACGCAGAGACTTTGCAGTGAGTTGTGGCTCAGAATCACCATGTAACAAAAGCTATGCTATTTTCACATGAATTACTGAGCCATGCATTTCAGGGGTACCTACCTTTAAACAGAGTATTCCTATCAATAAAATATATTCACCCAAGGATCAGTCCATAGCTGACATGTACTCAGTTCTGGGATTCACAATGTTAGGGACTTCTCCATTTAAATTATAAAATAAAATTTTATGCACTCAAGTTAATATAACTTGTCGAAGCATTTTTGCACTGAAATATTTACACCAGAACAGATTGTAAATGTACACAGATTGTTCTGGTGTAAATTAGCTCACAGGATAAAGTAAGCAGCAATTTTTCATATTAGTATTATTTATATAATAAGATTACCTATAGATAACACCAGTGTGCCAAGCCTGGTGAAAGGTATTTTGAATAAAAATAGTCAGTATATTTATGACTTAGAGAGACAGACTAATCAACTAATCATATAATAATGTAAAACCATAGCGGGATCATACAAGAGAGGTACTTTATTAGGAATGCTATGAGATGTGATCTAGAGCAGAGATCAGAGAGTAGAAACTCACAACATGAAGTATTGCAGGTGAGGGTTGGAAGAGGAGCATTCCAGGCAAAGCAAAGAGTGTGTGCAAATGTCCAGGGAAGGAAGAGAGGTTGGTACCCATGAGGAGGAGGTGTGGAGGCCACTGTGAGGCAGGAGAATAGGGTCTGGAGGCAGGGAACCTAAGGCCTATTCGTGCTGACTTCCTAGAACTAAATCAAAAGGAAAACCCCAACTTTCCATGCCTAAGTATCAAAAGGACCAGAGGTTACGCCCTTTGCAACTTCCCTTTTTCTGCATGGCAGATGAAAAACTGAAAGTACCTCTGATTGGTCTCCTCCCACAACCAATCAGGCTAGTCTTGGGCCAAGTCTTTATTTGCAGAGGAGTATAACTTTGTGACTTCACTTCAGCCCCTGATTGGTCACTTTCCACAACCAGTCAGACTGATTGTAGGCCACTACTTAATTTACATAGGGTGTACACCAAGTAACCAGTGGGAAACCTCTAGAGGGTATTAAAGCCCCAGAAAATTATGTAACTGGGCTCTTAAACACCTATGCTCAGTCAGGCTCCCACCTTGAGGGGTGTACTTTTGTTTTCAATAAATCTCTGCTTTTGTTGCTTCATTCTTTCCTTGCTTTGTTTGTGCATTTTGTCCAATTCTTTGTTCAGGATGCCAAGAACCTGGACACACTCCACAGGTAACAACTGAGCCTGGGGAGCATGCTGTGAGATCAGGACCATGCAGAGACTTGCAGGCCACACCAAGGCCTTTGCTTTTGTTTCCCTTTGCTATTAAAGAAGCCAATGAAACATTTTAAGCAGGGGAAAGACATGATTTTCAAAAAGATCCCTCTTGGCTGCAGGGAGAAAATGAATGGAGGTAGGAAAGATGAGGAGATATAGGCTATTTCACTAGTCTAAATAAGGAATAACAGTCACTTGGGCTTAGATAGTGACAGTAGTGATGGTGGGAGGAAATAGAAATATAAAATAAAGGCAGCAGGACTGCCAAATGTCTAGGCCTCACACTTACTGGCTGTGTGACCGTGAGCAGATACTTAGCCTCTCTGAGTCACTATTTCTACGCCTGTAAAAATTGGAGCAACCTTCAGCTGACAAACAAATTGAGCAAAGTTTCAGGATAAAAAAATCAATGTGAAAAAATTACCAGCATTTCTAAACACCAACAACAGCCAAACCAAGAGCCAAATCAGGAACACAATCGCATTCACAACTGCCACAGTAAGAATAAAATAGGAATTCAGCTACCTAGGGAGGTGAAAGATCTCTGCAATTAGAATTACAAAGCACTGCTCAAAGAAATTAGAACACAAACAAATGGAAAAAAAATTCTATGCTCATGAATACCAAGAATCAATATCATTAAAATGGCCATATTGCCCAAAGCAATTTACAGATTGAGTACTATTTCTATAAAATTACCAATGATATTCTTCACAGAACTATAAAAAACTATTTTAAAATTCATATAGAATAAAAATGAGCCCAAATAGCCAAGGCAATCCTAAGCAAAAAAGAGCAAAAATGGAGCCATCATGTTACCTGATTTTAAACTATACTACAAGGCTACAGTAACCAAAAGAGCATAGTATGAGTACAAAAACAGTTAAATCAATGAAACAGGACAGCCCAGAAATAAGGCTGCACACCTACAACCATCTGATCTTTGACAAAGCTGACAAAAACAAACAACAGGGAAAAGACTCCCTATTTAATAAACAGTGCTGGGATAACTGGCTTAGCCATATGCAGAAGATTGAAACTTCCTTACATTATATAAAAAAAATCAACTCAAGATGGATTAAAGACTTAAATGTAAAACTCAAAACTATAAAAACCCTGGAAGACAATCTAGGCAATACTATTCTGAACATATTGGGAAAGATTTCATGACAAAGACACTGAAAGCAATTATAAAAAAAGCAACAATCAGCAAATGTAATCTAATTAAACTAAAGAGTTTCTGTACAGCAAAACAAACTATCAACAGTGTGAGCAGACAACCTGCAGAATGGGAGAAAATATTTGTAAACTATGCATCTGACAAAAGTCTAATATCCAGCATCTATGAGGAACTTAAATTTACAAGAAGAAAACTTCATTAAAAAGTGGGCAAAGGACACGAAAAGACGTTTTTCAAAAGAAGACATAGATGTGGCCAACAATCATATAAAAAAAAGCTCAACATCGCTAATCATTAAAGAAACGAAAATCAAAACCACAGTGAGATGCTATCTCATACTAGTCAGAATGGCTATTAAAAAGTCAAAAACTAACAGATGCTGGCAAGGTTGCAGAGAAAAGGGAACACATATACACTGTTGGCGGGAGTATAAATTATTTCAACCATTGTGTAAAACAGTGTGGCAATTCCTGAAAGAGATAAAAACAGAAACTACCATTCGACCCAGCAATCTCATTAGTGGGTATATGCCCAGTGGAATATAAATCGTTCAATTATAAAGACACATGCATGTAAATGTTCATTGCAGCACTATTCACAATAGCAAAGACATGGAATCAACCTAAATGCCCATCAATGAGAGATTGGATAAAGAAAATGTGGTACAAATATACCATGGAATATTATGCAGACATAAAACAGAATGAAATAATTGTCCTTTGTAGGGACATGGATGGAGCTAGAGGCTATTATCCTTAGCAAAATAAAGCAGGAACAGAAAACCAATACTACATGCTGCCACTTGTAAATGGGGGCTAAATGATGGGAATTCGTGGACACAAAGAAGGGAACAACAGACATTGGGGCCTTTTTGAAGGTGGAAGGTGGGAGGAGGGAGAGAACAGTAGAAATAAACAGGCTTAGTGCCTGAGTGACAAAATAGTCTGTACAACAAACCCCTATGACACTAGTTTACCCAAATAACAAACCTGCACATGTACTCCCATACCTAAAATAAAAGTTTAAAAAGATAGGGCAATAACAATATCTACTTCAAGGTCACTACAAATGAATATATGTACCTGGCACACAGTAAGTGCTTGATAAACATTACAGTAGTAATAGTTGCATTTTGAAATAAAGGAGAAAAAATTGACTGGGATGAAAATATTTTCAATAACCATATTCATAGAAGTAGAATTCTTGAGTCAAAAAGATAGGATTAAGAAAACTAATCCTAATATACAGTTGTCCTCGTTATCTGTATTGGATTGGTTCCAGGACCGTAGTGGATACCAAAATTTGTGCATGCTCAAGTCTATTATATAAAATGGCATAATATTTGCATATAATATATGCAAATTATCTCATATACTTTAAATCATCTCTAGATTACTTATAATACCTAATACAATGTAAATGCTATGTAAATGGTTGTTTTAATGTTTTGTTTTTTAATTTGTGTTATTTTTCATTGTATATTTTTTTGGAATATTTTAGATCTATTGTTGATTGAGTTAAATGATGTGGAACCTCTGGATATAGAGGGGCAACTGTACTTCTTTTTAACACTTCTTTTAAAGCATGTCTTAGAGATATTAGAAAAGTTAAATTCATCTTTTACAGTTTAGTTCTCCTAAAAGGACTATTCAAATTTACAGTTTTACCAAAAGGACTGAGAGTGCACAAGCCCTTAAACCTTAAACCCTTGACAATGCTGGGCCTCATCAATTTTTCCTTTTTGAGGCACAACATTGTCATCTTAATTTGGTTTAAAGTTGACTATTATTTAGATGGGGGCGGAGCAAGATGGCCGAATAGGAACAGCTTCAGGCTCCAACTCCCAGCGCGAGCAACACAGAAGACCAGTGATTTCTGCATTTTCAACTGAGGCACTGGGTTCATCTCACTAGGGAGTGCCGGACAATGAGTGCTGGTCAGCTGCTGCAGCCTGAACAGCGAGAGCTGAAGCAGGGTGAGGCATCGCCTCACCTGGGAAGCGCAAAGGGGAAGGGAATTCCTTTTCCTAGCCAGGGGAACTGAGACACACAACACCTGGAAAATCGGGTAACTCCCACCCCAATACTGTGCTTTAAGCAAACAGGCACACCAGGAGATTATATCCCACACCTGGCCGGGAGGGTCCCACGCCCACAGAGCCTCCCTTATTGCTAGCACAGCAGTCTGCAATCTAACAGCAAGGCAGCAGCGAGGCTGGGGGAGGGGCGCCTGCCATTGCTGAGGCTTAAGTAGGTAAACAAAGCCACTGGGAAGCTCGAACTGGGTGGAGCTCACAGCAGCTCAAGGAAACCTGCCTGTCTCTGTAGACTCCACCTCTGGGGACAGGGCACAGCTAAACAACAACAAAAGCAGCAGAAACCTCTGCAGACGCAAATGACTCTGTCTGACAGCTTTGAAGAGAGCAGTGGATCTCCCAACAGGGAGGTTGAGATCTGAGAAGGGGCAGACTGCCTGCTCAAGTGGGTCCCTGACCCCTGAGTAGCCTAACTGGGAGACATCCCCCACTAGGGGCAGTCTGACATCCCACACCTCACAGGGTGGAGTACACCCCTGAGAGGAAGCCTCCAAAGCAAGAATCAGACAGGTACACTCGCTGTTCAGCAATATTCTATCTTCTGCAGCCTCTGCTGCTGACACCCAGGCAAACAGGGTCTGGAGTGGACCTCAAGCAATCTCCAACAGACCTACAGCTGAGGGTCCTGACTATTAGAAGGAAAACTATCAAACAGGAAGGACACCTACACCAAAACCCCATCAGTACGTCACCATCATCATCAAAGACCAGAGGCAGATAAAACCACAAAGATGGGGAAAAAGCAGGGCAGAAAAGCTGGAAATTCAAAAAATAAGAGCGCATATCCCCCGGCAAAGGAGCGCAGCTCATCACCAGCAATGGATCAAAGCTTGACGGAGAATGACTTTGACGAGATGAGAGAAGAAGGCTTCAGTCCATCAAACTTCTCAGAGCTAAAGGAGGAATTACATACCCAGTGCAAAGAAACTAAAAATCTTGAAAAAAAAGTGGAAGAATTGATGGCTAGAGTAATTAATGCAGAGAAGGTCATAAACGAAATGAAAGAGATGAAAACCATGACACGAGAAATACGTGACAAATGCACAAGCTTCAGTAACCGACTCGATCAACTGGAAGAAAGAGTATCAGCGATTGAGGATCAAATGAATGAAATGAAGCGAGAAGAGAAACCAAAAGAAAAAAGAAGAAAAAGAAATGAACAAAGCCTGCAAGAAGTATGGGATTATGTAAAAAGACCAAATCTACGTATGATTGGGGTGCCTGAAAGTGAGGGGGAAAATGGAACCAAGTTGGAAAACACTCTTCAGGATATCATCCAGGAGAACTTCCCCAAACTAGTAGGGCAGGTCAACATTCAAATCCAGGAAATACAGAGAATGCCAGAAAGATACTCCTCGAGAAGAGCAACTCCAAGACACATAATTGCCAGATTCACCAAAGTTGAAATGAAGGAAAAAATCTTAAGGGCAGCCAGAGAGAAAGGTCGGGTTATCCACAAAGGGAAGCCCATCAGACTAACAGCAGATCTCTCGGCAGAAACTCTACAAGCCAGAAGAGAGTGGGGGCCAATATTCAACATTCTTAAAGAAAAGAATTTTAAACCCAGAATTTCATATCCAGCCAAACTAAGTTTCATAAGTGAAGGAGAAATAAAATCCTTTACAGATAAGCAAATGCTTAGAGATTTTGTCACCACTAGGCCTGCCTTACAAGAGACCCTGAAGGAAGCACTAAACATGGAAAGGAACAACCAGTACCAGCCATTGCAAAAACATGCCAAAATGTAAAGACCATCGAGGCTAGGAAGAAACTGCATCAACTAACGAGCAAAATAACCAGTTAATATCATAATGGCAGGATCAAGTTCACACATAACAATATTAATCTTAAATGTAAATGGACTAAATGCTCCAATTAAAAGACACAGACTGGCAAACTGGATAAAGAGTCAAGACCCATCAGTCTGCTGTATTCAGGAGACCCATCTCACATGCAGAGACATACATAGGCTCAAAATAAAGGGATGGAGGAAGATTTACCAAGCAAATGGAGAACCAAAAAAAGCAGGGGTTGCAATACTAGTCTCTGATAAAACAGACTTTAAACCATCAAAGATCAAAAGAGACAAAGAAGGCCATTACATAATGGTAAAGGGATCAATTCAACAGGAAGAGCTAACTATCCTAAATAAATGTGCACCCAATACAGGAGCACCCAGATTCATAAAGCAAGTCCTTAGAGACTTACAAAGAGACTTAGACTCCCATACAATAATAATGGGAGACTTCAACACTCCACTGTCAACATTAGACAGGTCAATGAGACAGAAAGTTAACAAGGATATCCAGGAATTGAACTCATCTCTGCAGCAAGCAGACCTAATAGACATCTATAGAACTCTCCACCCCAAATCAACAGAATATACATTCTTCTCAGCACCACATCGCACTTATTCCAAAATTGACCACATAATTGGAAGTAAAGCACTCCTCAGCAAATGTACAAGAACAGAAATTATAACAAACTGTCTCTCAGACCACAGTGCAATCCAACTAGAACTCAGGACTAAGAAAATCAATCAAAACCGCTCAACTACATGGAAACTGAACAACCTGCTCCTGAATGACTACTGGGTACATAACGAAATGAAGGCAGAAATAAAGATGTTCTTTGAAACCAATGAGAACAAAGATACCAGAATCTCTGGGACACATTTAAAGCAGTGTGTAGAGGGAAATTCATAGCACTAAATGCCCACAAGAGAAAGCAGGAAAGATCTAAAATTGACACTCTAACATCACAATTAAAAGAACTAGAGAAGCAAGAGCAAACGCATTCAAAAGCTAGCAGAAGGCAAGAAATAACTAAGATCAGAGCAGAACTGAAGGAGATAGAGACACAAAAAACCCTCCAAGAAATGAATCCAGGAGTTGGTTTTTTGAAAAGATCAACAAAATTAACAGACCACTAGCAAGACTAATAAAGAAGAAGAGAGAAGAATCAAATAGACGCAATAAAAAATGATAAAGGGGATATCACCACCGACCCCACAGAAATACAAACTACCATCAGAGAATACTATAAACACCTCTATGCAAATAAACTGGAAAATCTAGAAGAAATGGATAATTTCCTGGACACTTACACTCTTCCAAGACTAAACCAGGAAGAAGTTGAATCCCTGAATAGACCAATAGCAGGCTCTGAAATTGAGGCAATAATTAATAGCCTACCAACGAAAAAAAGTCCAGGACCAGATGGATTCACAGCTGAATTCTACCAGAGGTACAAGGAGGAGCTGGTACCATTCCTTCTGAAACTATTCCAATCAATAGAAAAAGAGGGAATCCTCCCTAACTCATTTTATGAGGCCAACATCATCCTGATACCAAAGCCTGGCAGAGACACAACAAAAAAAGAGAATTTTAGACCAATATCCCTGATGAACATCAATGCAAAAATCCTCAATAAAATACTGGCAAACCGGATTCAGCAGCACATCAAAAAGCTTATCCACCATGATCAAGTGGGCTTCATCCCTGGGATGCAAGGCTGGTTCAACATTTGCAAATCAATAAACATAATCCAGCATATAAACAGAACCAAAGACAAGAACCACATCATTATCTCAATAGATGCAGAAAAGGCTTTTGACAAAATTCAACAGCCCTTCATGCTAAAAACGCTCAATAAATTCGGTATTGATGGAACGTATCTCAAAATAATAAGAGCTATTTATGACAAACCCACAGCCAATATCATACTGAATGGCCAAAACCTGGAAAAATTCCCTTTGAAAACTGGCACAAGACACGGATGCCCTCTCTCACCACTCCTATTCAACATAGTGTTGGAAGTTCTGGCTAGGGCAATCAGGCAAGAGAAAGAAATCAAGGGGATTCAGTTAGGAAAAGAAGAAGTCAAATTGTCCCTGTTTGCAGATGACATGATTGTCTATTTAGAAAACCCCATTGTCTCAGCCCAAAATCTCCTTAAGCTGATAAGCAACTTCAGCAAAGTCTCAGGATACAAAATTAATGTGCAAAAATCACAAGCATTCTTATACACCAGTAACAGACAAACAGAGAGTCAAATCATGAATGAACTTCCATTCACAATTGCTTCAAAGAGAATAAATACCTAGGAATCCAACTTACAAGGGATGTAAAGGACCTCTTCAAGGAGAACTACAAACCACTGCTCAGTGAAATCAAAGAGGACACAAACAAATGGAAGAACATACCATGCTCATGGATAGGAAGAATCAATATCGTGAAAATGGCCATACTGCCCAAGGTTATTTATAGATTCAATGCCATCCCCATCAAGCTACCAATGAGTTTCTTCACAGAATTGGAAAAAAACTGCTTTAAAGTTCATATGGAACCAAAAAAGAGCCCGCATCTCCAAGACAATCCTAAGTCAAAAGAACAAAGCTGGAGGCATCACGCTACCTGACTTCAAACTTTACTACAAGGCTACAGTAACCAAAACAGCATGGTACTGGTACCAAAACAGAGATATAGACCAATGGAACAGAACAGAGTCCTCAGAAATAATACCACACATCTACAGCCATCCGATCTTTGACAAACCTGAGAGAAACAAGAAATGGGGAAAGGATTCCCTATTTAATAAATGGTGCTGGGAAAATTGGCTAGCCATAAGTAGAAAGCTGAAACTGGATCCTTTCCTTACTCCTTATACGAAAATTAATTCAAGATGGATTAGAGACTTAAATGTTAGACCTAATACCATAAAAACCCTAGAGGAAAACCTAGGTAGTACCATTCAGGACATAGGCATGGGCAAGGACTTCATATCTAAAACACCAAAAGCAACGGCAGCAAAAGCCAAAATTGACAAATGGGATCTAATTAATCCAAAGAGCTTCTGCACAGCAAAAGAAACTACCATCAGAGTGAACAGGCAACCTACAGAATGGGAGAAAATTTTTGCAATCTACTCATCTGACAAAGGGCTAATATCCAGAACCTACAAAGAACTCAAACAAATTTAGAAGAAAAAAACAACCCCATCAAAAAGTGGGCAAAGGATATGAACAGACATTTCTCAAAAGAAGACATTCATGCAGCCAAGAGACACGTGAAAAAATGCTCATCATCACTGGCCATCAGAGAAATGCAAATCAAAACCACAATGAGATACCATCTCACACCAGTTAGAATGGCGATCATTAAAAAGTCAGGAAACAACAGGTGCTGGAGAGGATGTGGAGAAATAGGAACACTTTTACACTCTTGGTGGGATTGTAAACTAGTTCAACCATTATGGAAAACAGTATGGCGATTCCTCAAGGATCTAGAACTAGATGTACCATATGACCCAGCCATCCCATTACTGGGTATATACCCAAAGGATTATAAATCATGCTGCTATAAAGACACATGCACACGTATGTTTATTGCAGCACTATTCACAATAGCAAAGACTTGGAATCAACCCAAATGTCCATCAGTGACAGACTGGATTAAGAGAATGTGGCACATATACACCATGGAATACTATGCAGCCATAAAAAAGGATGAGTTTGTGTCCTTTGTAGGGACATGGATGCAGCTGGAAACCATCATTCTTAGCAAACTATCACAAGAACAGAAAACCAAACACCGCATGTTCACACTCATAGGTGGGAATTGAACAATGAGATCACTTGGACTCAGGAAGGGGAACATCACACACCGGGGCCTATCATGGGGACGGGGGAGGGGGGATGGAGTGCATTGGGAGTTATACCTGGTGTAAATGACGAGTTGATGGGTGCTGACGAGTTGATGGGTGCAGCACAGCAACATGGCACAAGTATACATACGTAACAAACCTGCACGTTATGCACATGTACCCTAGAACTTAAAGTATAATAATAATAATTTTAAAAAAAGCTGACTATTATTTAATGTTTCATGGTCAATTTTTATTTTTTTATTTGAAACACCTTTTCACACAAATTGTCCTGAGTAAATAATAAATAAATAGAAAACTAGACTTTTGACAACACCATAAAGAACAGAGAATAAAAGATACCATTTCAGGCTGGGCGTGGTGGCTCACACCTGTAAGCTCAGCACCTTGGGAGGCTGAGGTGGGCAGATCCTTTGAGGTCAGGAGTTCGAGAACAGCCTGGCCAACATAATGAAACCCTGTCTCTATTGAAAATATGCACATTAGTGAGGCATGGTGCATGCCTGTAGTCCCAGCTACTTGGGAGGCTGAGACAGGAGAATTGCTTGAACACTTGAAGGCAAAATATTTAAGAGAGACTGGAGACCATTCAGGGATACTGGAAAGGATTACAAACCAGACAAAGATGAATGCATGTCTCACTACTCAAGGGTCTGCTGCAGACCAACAGCATCGGCATCATGTGTGAGCCTGTTAGACTTGCAGAATCTTATGCCTAGCTCAACCTCCTGAATCAGAGTGCACATATCTACAAGACTCTCAGGAGATTGGTTTGCACATGAAAGTGTGAGGACTACTGGATCAGATGACCTCAACAGTTCTTTCTGAACTGGTATGATCCTGTGAGTCTAGGAATTATATCCAAAGCAGAGAACTTGGGCACGATGTCAGGGGAACAGAACCTGTTTAGCTGGCAAGGCTGTTAGGGTTTTTCAAACTACTCCTGTCATTTTTGCATCAAGTTCTCAGAGGTACTTGAGGTGATATTGGAAGAAATAGATGTTGTTTAATACAGGATCAATTTTGAGCTGTTGACTCTCAGAGCTGGAAGAAACTCAGGGATCATCTAATTTGCAACTTTATTTTGTATAAGAGGAACTGAAGGTCAGAGAAGGACAGTGACCTGTCCCAGGTTAAAATAAGAATTGATGACTTTTTCCTACCTTAATTTCTGCCTAGGCTGGTTCATTCTCTCTCTAGCTCACTATTTCTGTCTCTATCTCTGTCTTTGTCTCTTGTCTTTCTCTCGTTTCTCTCTTTCCTACCTCCCTCTCTCTTTCTCAATCTGTTACATGCACATACACACATACACAGCCAAAGTTAAACAACCTGCTTTGTAAATTGATCTGGTGTCTGTCCTTAGGGCCAAACAGCAAAAGCAAGGAGAGGGGGGAACATAATACTGTAGAAGGAGTCTTTTTCAGCAGTAGCAAAGCAAGCTGCAAGAGTAACATGAACAGGAGCTGAAGTCTGAAGGAATATAAACTAAGAAGTCAGAAGGAACATAAGCTAAGAATGCCAAAGGTATATGCTCTTCATTCGTTCTCTCTCAGACTTTTGAGCTGAGGTTTGTCATTGGTTATTTCAATAAAGAATTCAGGGTTATGATTGAGGCTATAGGAGAAAATGAGGAAGAACAGTGGATGAAAGTCCTAATCTCAGCAGTCACAGAGCCGCCATGGAGTTGAGAATCTACTGACAGGACACTTATTTAATCAAATAAACTCTTAACTTGATGTACAATTAAAATTAGAATGTAATTACAATTTATACTTGCGTGATTATAATTGGAATAACTACGATGAAAGAGAAATGCATGAAGACTCAGGGAAAATGTAGTGTGGAGATTTGGCCTTGTCTGGCAGGGCAGAGAAGAAGATTGAGTAAGTCGTGAATGTGGTGCTATTAGAGGATATATAGGAGGTAACCAGGTGAAGACAGCCCAGGGAGAAAATTTTAGGCAAAGGCATCAGTATGAAGAGGTTGCAGTTCTAGCAGAAGCGTGATTCATTTGAGAAACCAAATGAAGGGTAATTTGGCTGGAGTATAGAGAGCAAATGGGAGTTATGTATGGGAAGTGCCTGGAGAGTGGCCTGTAACCATGCAGGATGTTATGAGTCATTTTAAATTTTCTGGTGTTTAGCCTAAAAGCAATGTAAAGCTATTAGGTTATAACATGGGAGTGATATGACCAGTTTTACATTTTGAAACTATGTCTCCAGCTGTAATATGAACACATTGGAGGGGTTAGGAGTGGATATGAGATATGTCTGGAGCCAATTGTAGGAATGTATGAGAAATAAGGGGGGTTTAAACTTGGGTTTTGGAGTAGAGGAAAAAGAAGTGGGCAGATGTAGGAGAAGTTTAGGAAGGTACAACAGACAAATGTGGTGGTGGATTAAATATATGGAGGGTATAGAAGAGAGTGTCAATTATGATTTTTAGGTTTTGACTGGTACAATTGAATGGATGGGGGTCTCATTCTTGTTGATAAAGAACACTAAAAGAGTCTGAACTTAGAGTGAAAAACCATGAGTTTAATTTTGGACCTGCTGGTTGGATATGCTTTTGTGATAGCCAGTGTGATCATCTAGGGGAGGTTAGATTAAAAGGCCTAGAATTCACAGGGGAGGCCTAAACCAGAGGTTGTAATGCTTGATACTTTGTTTTTAGGAGACAAAACTGTCAGTGTGGGTGAGTTGCCTAGGGAAAGAGAACACACAAGAAGGTGACCTTGGTTTCCTTGCAAAGTACAATGCAAGGGCTTCTGCTGAGAGTTATCAAAGAGGTGAGAGGGAGAGGGGCTTAGGATGAAAGAAAGGTAAGGGGCCAGGGAAATTTTTGAGGAATTGATAATATCAGCAAATGGGAAACTGTCAGTTAGTCATATCAGCAAATGGGAAACTGAGTTAATGGGGAAAGGTTTTAAGTTTATTGGTGACAATAAAGGTCTTCTTTGGGCTGGTCCTCCCCCTTTAGGGGCTTAGGATAAAAAAAAGGTAGGTGGCCAGGAAAAACTTTGAGGACTTAGTCATATCAGCAAATGGGAAACAGTCAATTAGTCATATCAGCAAAGGGGAAACTGAGTTAATGGGGAAACGTTTTAAGTTTGCTGGGGACAATGAAGGCCTGCTTTAGGCTGGTCAAACACTCATTGGTGAGCGGCCACTGTTCTGGCCCTTGGGATATATAGTGAATAACATGGACTCGCTACTCTTGAGGAGCCTACATGTTAGTGAGGAGAGTGGTGAGTGATGTAGGTACTTTGGCTCCACAAGATAACTGCTATCCCTTAAAAGCATGAATTTATTATTCAAGTACTCTTCCTGATACTGTGATTTCAGCCAGTCATACCTGGCTTCTTGAATAGAGTCATAGGGACAGTAGATAAAGTTTTACAAATAGAGATACAGATTTGCTTGAAAGGCATAATGAAAAAAAAATCAAAGAACAGAAATAGAGAAACAATGGAGCTTGAGTTCCATTAAGAGTGTTTTAAATAATCATGGAGATTAAGAGAAGAAAATAGAAGGGGAGAAATGAAGGATTAACAAACTGGCAGTTACAATGAGAATAATTGAAGAAGCAAACTGGAAGAATAGAAGATTATGATCTCAATGAGATGTATAAATAGGTCATTTTGGAAGTCAAGTAGTCATGACTAAAGGAAAGGTCTAAGGTGTGGTACAATACAGGGTGACCCAGAGGAAGTAGAGATTGTCACTAGAGAGAAGATGGCCATGAAAGAGAAAGGTCAGGGTGTTGAATAAATTTCAATTAGCAAATAGTACTTTTTGAATTGTCTTATATAGCACTGGCTATTCAGGGAGACTATCCAAAATAAACATTCCAAGCATCTTCATAGAGAATGGATCCCAGATAGAGAACATCAGGAGACATGGAAGCTCTTCCCTTCTGCCACAAGTCTGGGTAGCAGTTTTAGATGTGCAGCTTCTGAAGTGACTGGATGAGATTATGCCTACTGGATAGAAACAGAAACTGTAAAAGTGCTTTGAAAAATTATAGTCCAGAATATACTGTGGGAAGAAGATAGCAGCAAGCTGAAATGCCATCAAGCAGTTGGTGTTAGGGTTCAGGGAAGGAGTAGTAAGTTGTACTGAGCTATAGAAATCCTGGAGCAGTGATTTGTGTAGTTCAGGCAGGAAGGTAGCAATAAGAAAATCAGTCAGCAGAGAGAGCTACACTGGAAGACTCTAGTTATGTTAATATAATGGCTACATCTCAGTCCTAGAATCCAGCAGCACCAGACAAATTGCCCACCCAGAGGAGTCAGGCACAGAGCAACCAGACACTATGTACTTATTGGAACTGGGACATAAGGGCACAATAGGAGTGGCAGCAAGAGGAACCTTATGCTTATTGTCTACTCATTTGTCCATTCATCCATCTATCCATTCATCCATCCAATACACCTTGATCAGTGCCTATCAGGTACAAGGCCTGTGCTACCTGGTGGGAATAAAGAGGTAAAGTAATATCATTGGGTCTCCCCAGTTGATATCATCTCTCTACCCACAAAAGAGTTTTAGCTCTTTCATTCCTTCTCATTTATTTTCTGCTAGTGGAGAAGTGATAAACTTGGATTCTAAAGAAAAATAAAACTCCCCAGTCAGAGATGCACACAACACCAAATGCGTTCCCTTACACTGGCACACTTAAAATCATGGAAAATGCGTATGCGGATGATCAAGATGCAATTTATAATAAACCACAAGTGCCAAGCCTGATGAGAATGTCACAAATTAGCAATGAATGTATCTTTAACATTCAACTTGAGGTCTTGACCTAAGAATATATGTCAATATATTAATATTACATTGATAAGTACATATAATACCTTTCTCTCTCCTAGGGAAATCCTTCTGATAAGGCC
The DNA here is from genome assembly GCF_047675955.1 of Chlorocebus sabaeus. Taxonomy (NCBI): domain Eukaryota; kingdom Metazoa; phylum Chordata; class Mammalia; order Primates; family Cercopithecidae; genus Chlorocebus; species Chlorocebus sabaeus. The sequence goes on along the minus strand of NC_132926.1, from coordinate 29,716,597 downwards.
AAGATGCAAGCATTTATTCCTTCTCCTTTACCCTTTGGAAGCTCTGCCTTTGTTTATGCCCAGCTCATTATACAGCAGTTGTCTTCATTACCGTCTCATGCTTTACGGGTGGGAAAATGTTGCTATGGTGATGCTGGAATATAGGCCTGAACACAGACCAATGTGAACTTACCCTTAGTTAGGGGCAGTAGAGCAGTAAGGAGTTAGCAACAGGAGTCATAAACCTTTTTCTTATATTCCTAACATATATGCTTCAGTGAAGGAGTGTTGGAGTTAATGGAGATGAACCCTTAGCAGCAAATGGAATGGATTCAGGTTCTCACATGGTTGTTTCATTTTACTATAATTAACCTGTTTTTCATGATCATGTTGATGAACATTCCCAGGTTAGCAAATACATAGCTCAGCTCCTTGAAGAGCTGACAATCTTGTTTGTTATTTTCTATTTCACAGTTGTAGACTACACTCCAAGTATCACAAATGGGTGCCACTAGTAACAGATAGAACTGGAAAATGTATAGATGGCTTCTTGTAAACCCTTTACTACCTTTAGGAAAGCTCAGATTCATGACCCAGACAGGGTAGTTAATCTGAGTGTTTGTATATAAAATCACAAACTACAGATGTTTCTCAACTTACAATGAGGTTATGGTTTCTACTAAATTTATGTCATTTTTGTACCTTGTAAAGTCAAAATATTTTATGTTGAGTCATCACTAATTGCGAACTGTCTTTGTTAGAACAGAAGACCCTTAGATGTAATCTAAGCTGAATTTTTCTCTTAGAGATGAGGAAACAAGTCCTAGAGATAGAAGGGTGCCTGTAAGGGACCCAGCAACCAAGAGGCAGGTTGGTTTAGCTGAAATGAGAAGCTGTTTTTCCTTCTATCTCTTTGTCTGATAAACTCTTCTACTAGTTTCTGCTTCTTTAATCAAAGACTTTCAGAGAACCCATCTTTTCTTTTCCATTGGGAAGGAAATTAATGGAGGTGGAGATAAATCTGGAGACCCCACTTCCCCACTCCAAATGTTAACCTTGACTTAGTCACTTAAAGTCACTGACCCAAGCCTCCTAATGAAGCATGGCTCACTCTAGAAGGTATTGTTGATGGACCTGAAGCCTTGAGAAGATGACAGTTTCAGTGCTCAGAACTGGCTTATCAGCAGGTATCCTAGTCAAGCTGACAGCAGGACCTGTTACTCTCTTATCTTTGTTTCTTAGTCTTTCAAATACATCAGCATGCATCATTTGATATATTTCTGTCTTTTCCTTCTAGAATTCAAGTGTTATTTACAATGAGTCTTTTGTAACTTCACATCCTAAGGATATCAGAGTGTTTTGGGGGTACTGCATTAGTTATAATTAAACTAAGCCATATGGGTCCCCTAGAAACAGTGGTAAATCTTGGCAGAAATGTTTATCTTTTTATTAATAGAAAGGTTAGTTTTGGTCTTTATGCTACTTATTTATTTATGTATTTTTATTATACTTTATGTTCTAGAGTACATGTACACAATGTGCAGGTTTGTTACATATGTATACATGTGCCATGTTGGTGTGCTGTACCCATTAACTCGTCATTCACATTAGGTATATCTCCTAATGCTATCCCTCCCCCCTCACCCCACCCCACAACGGGCCCTGGTGTGTGATGTTCCCCTTCCTGTGACCAAGTGTTCTCATTGTTCAGTTCCCACCTACAAGTGAGAACATGCGGTGTTTGGTTTTCTGTTCTTGTGGTAGTTTGCTGAGAATGATGGTTTCCAGTTTCATCCATGTCCCTACAAAGGACACAAACTCATCCTTTTTTATGGCTGCATAGTATTCCATGGTGTATATGTGCCACATTTTCTTAATCCAGTCTGTCACTGATGGACATTTGGGTTGATTCCAAGTCTTTGCTATTGTGAATAGTGCCGCAATAAACATACGTGTGCATGTGTCTTTATAGCAGCATGATTTATAATCCTTTGGGTATATACCCAGTAAAGGGATGGCTGGGTCAAATGGTATTTGTAGTTCTAGATCCTTCGCCACACTGTCTTCCCCAATGGTTGAACTAGTTTACAATCCCACCAACAGTGTAAAAGTGTTCTTATTTCTCCATATCCTCTCCAGCATTTATTGTTTCCTGACTTTTTAATGATTGCCATTCTAACTGGTGTGAGATGGTGTCTCATTGTGGTTTTGATTTGCATTTCTCTGATGGCTAGTGATTATGAGCATTTTTTCATGTGTCTTTTGGTTGCATAAATGTCTTCTTTTGAGAAGTGTCTGTTCATATCTTTTGCCCACTTTTTGATGGGGTTGTTTGTTCTTTTTCTTGTAAATTTGTTTGAGTTCTTTATAGGTTCTGAATATTATGCTACTTATTTTAAGCAACTGTCAAACCTGAAGATCTTAAGAGCTTCCTGCTTGGGAAGAGACTTAATAAGAATTGTAGTTGAGATGTGGGATAGATCAAGAGTCTTAGAAACAAATGCTGACTCCCTACTGATAGAGAAATCATTTTAAGCTCTCTCAACCTCAACTTTCTGTTGTATAGGTCAGAATTGCATGTCTTGTCAGGATTGTTGTACAGAAGATATGGAATACTGCCAGAGAACTGGATAAGAGACTGACATCTTTTCCAGCCTTCAATGAGCATCCATTTGTGTTGGGACAATATAGGATATATTTTCCCCAGATATATATATATATCCTCAGTTCAGTTTTTATTGTTTCTTCAAAGGGATTTTATATTTGTCAACTCACTTGACATTCCCACTATCAGGTAAACATGTAAGAGATAACAAACTTGTTCAGGATTACCATGCACATAATTGGGATACCTACATTTTGGTCCTAGCTGGGTTTCAGTCTGGCCCATCTGAACTTGAAAAAGTGATCTTCAAAAAATACAAAATAATGGTGTTGATCCCCACTTAAAATCCCTCATTTGAGAGTGGTGTGGGACCACCTGCCCATTTCTTCGACCTCATTTTTTGCCATCATCCCCCTCAACCAAAGCATGTCAGCAACAGAGGAGTCATTCCATTGCTCTGACTTACTTTTTTTTTCCTGCCTCACAGTCATTGCACATGTGGCTCCTTCAGTCTGTAATGTTCTTTGCCCTGTGGTTTTGCGGAAATGCCTATTTTTCACATTTCAGTTCTTAGCTTAAGAGTCTCTTGCTTAAAGACTTTCCCCTGAACTCTACCTAAAGCAATATACTGTATTATTTTCTGTTTCAGCCTTTGGTTTGGCACCTTAACAGCACTCTGAATTTATGACTTTTTGATGAATTTATTTTTCTCTTGTATTTACCTGACTTATTTTATTTGGTCTGTCTATCCTTTTGGGATGTAAAATGTTATGAAAATGGGGACTAGGTCTATTTTATTTATGGTTGTATCTTCAGCACTCAGCACAATTATTGGCACCTGTTAAGCACTCAGTAAAATTTGCTAAATGAATAAATAAGTCACTCATTTTTAGCATTTTAGCTCATCATAGGTAAAAATGTTCAATAACTGTAACTATTTTACCTACTGTCTTAACTTCAAATAGAGAAGGCTCTTCCCTTCTGTTGTTATCACTTTCTGGTCTCCATCAGACATACTTCTTCTCCATTGTCTTTCCTTTTACATTTTCCCTCTGTCTGCTTGAGTATATGTTCAACTTGGCATGTACAACTTACTAAGCTAATATTTATAGAGATAAGAGCAGTAGGTTGAAATCTGGAAATCTGAGTTCTAGACTTAGATATGCCTTTAGCTTAAAAGGTGATCCTGGATAAAGTTAGATGCCTATTTTTGGACCTCAATTTCTCCCATTTTTGTAGTGAAGAGATTGGAACTGATGAGCCATAAAGATATTTTCCACCTAGAATATTATCTAACTCATATTGCTTGTTTATCTTCTGTCAATTAACCTAGGTAACATCATAAAATAGCCACGTCTAAAATAGTAGGGGTCATCTGGATTAATGTGTGGGTACATTCATTAAAAAAGAAGTCCCATTAGTTTATATTCATGCTATAAAATTTACAATCCCTACGGAGAAACTAAGCTTCAAAATGTCTTGCCAATGAACAATATATCAATGGCCTTGCTGTGCTGGGTGCTTTCTGGAGTAGCTGGGAAGCCACAAGTGCTGGTGAAAACAGAAGTGAGCTGTGTTATGTTCTTATGTTGCTCTCCATATGCTATGTTTTGTAGGTCTGCCAGAATTTTCTCAGCATGGCTCCTCCAAATTTCCTACTCCATCTCAGATTACACACATTTCAGCCTTGGCAGGAAGGTCTGCATTTAAAGCCGGTTTTGAAGATAGCAAAAATGTTTCACATATACTCAGCGTTTAGTATTCATTACCCTGCACCCAGTGGCAAGACAGAGGAAGTATGGTCTTGTGGCTAAGAGAAGAGGACGTGGAATTAGAAGCCTGGATTTGAATCTGATGTGACTTGGGATAATGACTTAATCATTTAAATATGTGTTTCTTCATCTGTGAGAGATGGGTAATAAGAGTTAAAAGCTTTCAAGTTGATAGGGTGAAATGCAATAATCATGTAAATATTTAGCATATCCCGGGCACATGGTAACCAATCAATATGCATTATTTACTGTTTGTATTTCTTTCAGTGCTTGAGTAAAAACTGGAGGATTCCAATCCAGATCAAGATGCCCTGTTTGTTTTACCTCTGTTCAGTAGATTCAATTTCTGTGTCATCATCTGTGAAGTTGATGTTTGGTCTGTGATCTTTAAGGTCCCTTTCTGCTCTGAAATGATAAAGCAAATAGACTAATGAATATTTGGCATTATAAGAGGACAGACAATAGACATTTTAATTTTTCTGAATTATCTAAAACTCTTGAGTGCTGAGTTACACCTGATGTAAATGACGAGTTGATGGGTGCAGCACACCAACATGGCACAAGTATACATATGTAACAAACCTGCACGTTATGCACATGTACCCTACAACTTAAAGTATAATAATAATAAATAAATTTAAAAAAAAAACACAGAGCAAGTCACACACACAAAAAAAGTAGTTATGATTTTCTCAGTTACATCACAGAAACCAGAAAGTGATTGTGTAGCAAAACTATGAAGTAGGTGACATTTTTAGGAAATCCTGGCCCTTGCAGTCTTTACCTCCCCTGAGATGTCTCTCTTGCACATCCTAGCTTTTTTCCTGCGCCTTCTTTTTCCCTCCCCCTACTTATCTGACTCTGAGTTATATGCCTTATCTCTAACTGTAAAATGAAAGTTCTTGTTTCCTATTAAATAAATTTCATGCTCTGAGAAGCAGGGAGGAAGCATATTTCAAACAAGTTCTGTGATTGGACCATGCTTTCCAGGGCCCTGATATAATGCCAGATTGGTGGCTACTATTTTCTCTCATATTTGACAGATCATTGAATTACGGTATCTCCCTCAAACCAATGATATGGCCAGTTCTTTAATGTTCACACACTTCTGGTTCTGGCTTCAGCTACTGACTAATAATACATCTCATTCACAAAGAATTCTTAGAGTTTCTGTGTCAGATTCTAAACTAAATAGTCTTAGAATTTTTCTTAACATGAACCTTCTCATTTTACTGATGGAGTAACGGAGGCTCTGAGAAATGACTTGACTTAATTTATGTCCCCACAGCTAATAAATAACAAAGTTTCCTGCAATCATACCTGAAATATTATTACATGATATATTCCTCGTAGTCTCACTGTTTTATAAATAATTTTTGTTGTTTTAAATAAGGGTCTATCATTCAATTTGCATTTTTTTTACAATAAGGAGCATGCTAACCTGGTAGTAATTCATGGTTTATTTAGATTAGTTGAGAATTTAGGTTAGTTGTTAGTGAGGTCAGAACAGGATCCAGCAAAATTCCTGGGGCAGAAGAGGAACCAGAAGGAGAGGATGTGGGTAGTACAGATTGGAATGGAGAACTAACAGTGGGCTTAGCAAGATGGGATTTGTTGGTGACCCTGATAACAGTGGCTTTCATGCAGTGGGGGGGTCAAAAACCTGCCCAAAGTGGGTTAAAAAGTGAATAAATATGAAGTGAAGAGATATTAATATTACATGGATTATTTTTTCTCTGAAAGTGAGTAGAGAAATAATAGCTGGAGAGAGACATGAGGTCAATTGAAATATTTTAAATATTTTACATGTGTGCATATATATGTAAAATTATAATATATTTGCATGATGTTGGTAATGATTTCATATTTAGGTGGAAATTGATGGTGAGGAGAAAGAAATGTTGATTATAGGCATAAAGTCTTGGCTTGGTGGGAGGCAGTGAGACCCTGTAATAAATGGAAGGTTTGGCTTTCTCTAGGTGAAAAATCCAAGATTATGAGTAAAGAAGCAGACAGCTTGAGAGATTTGGTACTGAAAAGATGCCATGGTTATCTTTTGGTTGCTTTGATTTTCTCGATGAAATAATAAGTGAGTCAAGAGCTGAGAATGAGGAGAGGGAGAGAGTGTTGGTGACTGCAGGATGGAAGAGTGAATTTGTTTGGGAAATATGGTAAAATTGCTGGATAGTGCTAAAGGCCCACTCAAGTTTGAAAGTCAAAAATATGAAGAGAGCCAGGTTAGACATGTGTGAGTTTTTCTCCAGCCTCGTGCAGCTGCTTGAGTGTAGTTGCAAAATAGACGGACAGCTGAGTTGAACTAAAGTTGGGGTTTTGCCAAACTAGGCTAGAGGAGAAAAGAGGAACAAGCAATTTGGGAGTATATAAAAGGAGTGATTATACAGATTACTCATGAAATATAAGAAGAGTAAGGAAGGAACTGAGGACACAAAACAGGTTATGAATGGATAGTAAAAAGTGGTGAGGCCAGTGGGATGGAGGTCCTGATGAATTTGCAGAGGAGAGCAAGGCAGATTCTAAAGTTAACAGAGCTGCAAAAATAAGAGCAGATGTTTGAAAAAAGATTTAAGGGACAATGCAGTTACTAGTAATGGCAAGGTCTAGTGGTGGCCATGGTAGTGGGTGAATGAGGTGGAGTGAAGTAGAAACCTGAAGGGGAGATAGTCAAGGATTTGGATGGAGACCACAGCATTGGTGTGGAAGTGGTCAAGTTGCTGACAGAATATGGAGCGGAGGAGGTGAAGAGGGTGAAGAGGTGAGTAGTAGTGAAGAATAAGATGGTGAATTTGAAACTTAGGTCTTCAGTGGTTGAGGAAAGCAATGAGGGTGGCAGATGACTGCCACAAGGCAGAATAGTGGCAGAGGTTGATGGCGTATGTTTCCAAAAAGGTAGGATATTTGAAGGAGGAAGGAGGCAATAATTGACTATAAATTATTGTAATGAGCACAGAAAGCACCTAGCCTTACCTCCAGGCTCTGTGTGCAATGTGGGATGTAAAAGGAATAACAGCTCTCACTTGAAAGGCCAGCAAGGGAAGCAGTTTTTACAGAAAGAAACCAAGCTTTACACACAACTAGTGGAGGAGCTAAAAAGACATTTAAAGGTATAGGAAATCTTCCCAGTATAGACTGTAAGTTCCAGAGCATCCAGTAGAAGAGCTGGGGAGAGGCATGTTTAATAATGACTGTGAGATCACATTGGTGATGCAAACTTATTTGGGTATGATAGGTGATCTAGAATACTACTCAAACATTAATGTATTTGAAAATCCCCTTGGGATCTTGTGCAAATTCAGATTCACAGTCTTGTTGTGGGGTGGGGAGCTAAGAGTCTGCATTTCTAACAAGCTTCAAGGTAAGGCTGATAATACTTATTTGAGGATCATACTTTAAGGAGCAAGGCTTTGTAGGCTTGGACTAGTGTGAGCAGCATTAAGGTTAGAACCTGAGGAGAGGATGCCAGTGATGGGTTTGATCAAGAACAAGTGGAGCTCTGGAGCCTCCTTCAATCTGGGAATACTTAGTAATTGCCAACATTTTTGGAAGATCAATTTTTAAATGGTCTTATCTTTAAATTTTTAACCTTCTCTGAAACTAAAGCTCATGCATTAAGCATATATTTGTTTCAGTAAGTGTATTGTCTTTGTTTCATAGGTGTGCACACATTATTTCAATAGGACTGTTTGTTCCTTGGAGCCAGAGACTGTGGGGAATAGTGGAACATTATTGGATCATGAATCATAAGACTTAATTTCAGTTCCCATTTGTATTATTAAATAGCTATGGAAAGCAGAGGAAAAGATAATTTACCTTTCCGGTCATTTTTATGTGTGAAGTGGGGATAATCATGACTAGCTGTCAGTGCTATGAGATTCAAATGAGATACTTAATATAAAAATGTGTTGTAAATGGAAAAACAATATAATAACAAGATAATAATTATTGTCAGACTGGTATTTTTCTGATATATACCAGCATGACATATTGGCTGGTGCTTGACATTATTGATCAGTGACCATGCCACATTGGTAGTTAAATATTTTAAAATATAACTCGTCAAAATTGTGTTTCATAAATTTACTGTTATTTATTCTGTGTCTTTATAAAGCGTCAGCAGAAAAATGGGCATAAAATAGTTGTGGAATTAAAGATTTGGTGTAACAAGGTGAATAAAATATATGAACACCTATACCAAGGCACACTGAGTGAAAAGTGAAAGTAATTCCAAAAGTCTGTAGAATGAGTTATTTCTAATGTCACTTTTACCAGGAAGCATTAAGGTGTCAGTTCTTGTTCCCTCACAACAAATTTGAAGGTGACCTCACTATACTTTTTGGCATTTGTTTCCTCTTTAGATTATACCCTTCACATTTTGTACTTGGTTAATGCGGGTACACCCAGACAAAAGAAGGATGCTAGGTACAGACAAGCGATGATTGACCTAACCCATCTATTTCGTTCTGAGTAGAACTCTCTGTTCCAAAATGTGTTATGGGGACTCATGTTAAAACTTCTTCACAAACAGCTTGTTCTCTAACAGTAAAAAATATTTCTTTTATTTTTCCTTTTTTTCTTGGAGAGCTTGCTTTAGTGAGAACTGATTTTCCCAGCTCTTTGCAATTCAGAAAGAAAGTGTGGATTTTGGGGTTCAAATGCTGGCTGTACCCCTTATTAGCTGTAAATCTTAACCAAGTTACTTAAACTCTGTAAACTTCAGGTTTCTCTTTTGTAAGACTGTCATAATTATAGGATCTTCCTCACATGATTGTTGTAAGAATTGAGATAATGTGCATAAAGTAAGTGCTAGTCACTATTAATGACTATGTAAGAACCTAGATAAAAAATGTGTGTCTTGAATTTATGAAGTCTCTAAATTCAACAGTAAAAAAAAAAAAAAAACCACTTAAAAATAGGCAAAGATTAGAACAGACACTTCATGAAGTAAGGTATACAGATGGAAAATGAGCATATGAGGAGGTTTTCTACATCCATATTCATTAGGAAATGCAAATCAAAACCACAGAGAGGAACCACTTCACACTTATCAGAATGGCTAAAATTCTGACACTGATTATCAATAGCAATACCAATGACAAAATCCAAGTGTTAGGAGGATGGAGAGCAAACAGATGTTTCATACATTATTTGTAGGAATACAAAATTGTAAAACCACTTTAGAAAAGCATTTGTTAGTTTCTTCAAAAGCTAAACATACTACTACCACATAACCCAACCATGCTTCCCCTGGCCATTTACCCAAGAGAAATAAGGTGGTTGTCCATATGATGCTTTACATATAAATCTTTATGTCTTTGTTTATATAGCTCAATATTGGAAACAACCCAAATGTCCAGCAACAGTTGAAAGGATAAACAAAATGTGGTACATCCATACAGTAAATGCCACTCAGCAATAAGAGGAAATTAATTATTGATACATGCACCAATGTGAACAAATCTCAAAATAACTGTTCTAAGAGAAAGAAGCCAGAAAAAAAACAGTACTTATTGTATGACTCCTTTTATATGTAATTTTAAGAAAATGCAAACTATAGTGACAGAAAGTAGATCAGTGGTTGCCTGGAGATGGGATGGGAAAGGAGTAGAAAAAGGCAGGGGAAAGGGAGATTACCGAAAAACAAGGGGAAGTTTTCGGGGGAATAGATATGTCCATTATGTGTTGATCATAGTGATGGTTTTACAGGTGTATACAAATGTCAAAACTTACCAAATTGTATGTTTTAAACATGTAGAACTTGTTGTATGTCAATTATACCTGGAATGAAGTTATTAAGAAAAAAGAGGCTCTCCATATTTTGACCCCATCTAATAACCTTGTTTATTACTGAACCTTTTATTCCATTGAATCTATAACCATATTCCTTATAGGGATTACCCCAAAACATTTCTTTCACTTGTCCATTAAACATATATTCACTGGGTCTCTGTTATGAAACAGACCTTAGAAGAGGAGTTAGGCATCCTTCAGTGATTAAGACAGTCCCAGTTTCTTCTCTCCTAAGCTTCATAATCTGTTCGGAGACATAAACAAGTCCACTGTTGTACAGTTATGTACATTTATTATTATTGTGTTTATTATTATTTTTATATATTTAGGGGGTACAAGTGAGGTATCTTACATTCATACATTGTGTAGTGGTGAAGTCTGGGCTTTTAGTGTACCCATCACCCGAATAGTGAACATTGTATCCAACAGGTAGTTTTTCAACTCTCACCCCTGACCCTCCCACGTTTTGAGGTCTCCAATGTCCATTATTCCACTTTGTACATCCATGTACTCGTTATTTAGCTCCCACTTATAAGTGAGAACATATTTGACTTTCTGTTTGTGAATTATTTCACTGAGGATAATGGCCTCTAGTTCCATCCATGTTGCAGCAAAAAACATTATTTTATTTTGTTTTTTAGTGCAGGGTAGTATTCCATGGTGTGTGTGCATGTGTGTGTTTATGTGTGTGTGTATTTTTTTCTTTTAATCCAGTCCTCCATTGCCTGACATTGATTCCATGACTTTGCCTTTGTGTGTAGTGCTGTGATAAACATAACAGTATAGGTTTTTTAAAAACTATGTTATGATTCCTTTCCCTTTGGGTGTATACCCAGTAGTGGAATTACTGGATTGAATAGTAGTTCTACTTTTAGTTATTTGGGAAATTTCATACTGTTTTCCAAAGGCTGTACCAATTTATTATTTTTGACTAGTTAGCCTTTGATAACCTTGATGTTATAAGATAATCCTCCAATGGGGGCTGCTGGGCCTCTTGCACTTAAAATTTAATATAAATTCCAGTGTAGTTATTTGAAATAGTCTCCCATCATTTGAGACCTTCTCCCATTATTCTTGAATGATTTAATCGGTTTATTCTTAGTCCATTGCCACTTTTTGGTAGACAAGGTAACAGAAAGATTAAATGCATACGTTCTGAAGTCAGATTGCCTGAGCTTAAATTCACCTCTATCTCTTGTTCATCTACTTAACTTCTCTTAGTTTTGCTTCCTCAGCATACTAATTGTACCTGTCTCATATAGTGATTGTGAGGGTCATTGGGATAATTCAAGAAGTTCTCTGAACAGTTCTTGGCATATGGATATGCTCAAAATATGTGAACTGTTTTCATTATTTTGGCTTCCTAAGGTAGCTTGATACCTATAATAAAAAACACTCCAGCCAAATGTGGTCAATAATGCTAACTGGAAAGCAACTCTGACCTAGAGCCTTGGAGGGTGACTAGATAGGTGTGAATTACATTATTATAGACAAAAAGAGACAGAAATTCAGAGAACCAGTCAGGTGAGACCAAAAATACATGTACTTTTGAACCCTAGAACAAAAGGCAGAAAAGAAATTGAGGCAGTCAAAATTCAATCAGCACAGGGTAGGTAAAGTTAGCCTACAAAGAGTTTCCTTTTCAAGGTAATGAGCCATGCTTATTTGGGTCATGATTACGCAGATAGGGAAGCTAAACTCAAGCAACATCATACTGAATGCTAAAATGGCAATTTAATTCTGAAATCAGTGTTGTCCCCCACTGAGGGGATCCATTTATAGTTCTGTACTGGGTAGAAGTTAATATTGTGAGACCTAAGCGGGTAGTGTGTAAACGACTTCCATGGCTAGGAAGGGAATGAGACTTGTGGTAACAGATAGGGGAAAACACACAGAAAGTACAACTTTTGAAATTCATCTTCTTTATTCTTTTTTAAAATTAGCTCATTCTCATCTTAAAACTCAAGATCTGGTAGAAATTTGAATACAGAAAAAAATAACTAAGACAGTATTACCCATTCTCTGAAAACATATTAACTTAGTTGGCTCTATAAAGAAAATAGGATATGAAAGGGGCCCATATTCAGAGATATTACCCATAGTGCCATGGTGTCACTTTTAAAGCCATCATATAAAACATTCCATACTGAAGACATTTAAGATAGTGGAAAATTGATGTTTCTCTTAATGAACACGGAGCCAGAAATGACCCTCTGTCATCATGCAGGTTATTTTTTTGGCCTGTGGACTGATTGGCACTGTTATCCCAGAATGTCCAGTGGTACATCAGCATCTGTGTGCAGAGCCCATTCAGTGTTGAAAGGGCATGCAGGGGAAGTGACAGGAAGAAAGTGGAGGGCTTTATACAGCAGACTGATTGCAATGATGGACTTCACTGTTTGCCAGACCCCAGCTAGTGCCTCCTGCATCAGAATCTCCCTATCTCCAAGCTTCTGCTGGGAGGTTGGTTAGTAGCAGAAAATAGGTAAGAATAGAGGAAGCTGACCACAGTCCGGAGGTGAGTGCGATCAGAGATAATTATTAATGCTGAGGTTAGAATAAGATCTGGAACTTCTTATTCAATGTACAAAGTACAATGTACAATGTACATTGAACTTCTAATTCAATGTACAAAGTAGACCGTTGAAATCTCTAAGCGGTATACCGTATCAGCCTTTCTCCCTGTTTTCAGTTCTCCCTCCTTTACTCCCTACATTCATCCTCTCCTTCATTCCCTTTCATGTGTTTCCAGGAGCCCATAGAGAACTAGGCACTGGAGAGATCCCAAGATGACTTAGAGTCATTTCCTGCCACTGAGAAGCACTGGACAGGGAGTTAGAACAGCAGCTTCTAAGGATCTAGATGACTTAGCGAGGCTCTTTACTTCTTGAGCCCCTAGTTTTATCTCATCAAAAACCTAGGAACTGGAGATGGTTTTATGACCTTACAGCTCTGAAAGTTAACTAGGTTTTAGATATTATCACTTATCATAAGCAAGGCATTCACCTAAGAATGTCATTTTATTCTCATGAAAATGAAACAGGCAAGCACAATTATCTCTTATATTACATAAGAGGGTACCAAGACTTGAGGTTAAGTAAACTGCAGAAGGGTGCTCAGACAGCTGGTAAGTGGAAGAATTAGAATTTGACTCCAGGCAATCTGACTCTATGCATGACCAATATACTATATTGCTCTTTTTGAAGCCAGTGGGTTTGTTTTATAGCTAGTGTGGCTGGAACTAATAGAAATAGCATAGGTGCATGGGCTTTGGTGTCAGAATTGCCTATGTTCAAATTAGAGTCCCATCACTTTCTAACTAAGCATCTTTGGGCAAATTATTTAACCTTTCTGTGCCTTAATATCAGACTATCAATGGGTTAATAACAAATTTTGGACTAGAAATCACTGCAATACTGAGCTTTGCTTTACAACTCAATAGCCATTGATTTTGACTCCCAGCATATTCCCACTTTTCCTATTTCAGTGCCATAGTGCCTGAAATATCACCATTATGAGGACATTTCTTCAAGAAAAGCATTATCCTTTCAGTAAGTTTCTCTTATTAACAATAAAAGATTGGCTAGGATTGAGGAATATACTATGCCGGGAAAGATATGAATAACTTTATGCCATCATCTCACTTATTCCTCACAAATAACATATAAAGTATGTACACACACTATATGTATAATAGTAATTATTCCCAATTTACATATGGAAAAGTGAGTCTCAGAGAGATGGCCAAGATGACACAAATTGTAACTGGTGGGACTGCAGTTTGATCCAGGTTTCTGATTCTAGAATTATTCTCTTAACCATTCTGACATTTTGTTACTAATAAATATGCCTGGAAGAGTTAGCATAGAGTCATGAATATATATATATATATAAAATATGTTATATATATATATATTTATTTCTGTTATTATTTCCCCCATAAGAGGAGGAACCAGAACAGTACAAAGAGTGTGGTATGTGGAGCCAATTAAAAAGAGAGAGTAAAGCACCTGAAAACCAACTTCCCTTTGCTGAGGAGGGCTGGTTCTGGAGATAAATTCTCTTTTCCTTGTTTGACTTTGCACCTCATGCTGGGGTTGCTGCTGAGAAACATGGCAGACCTGTTCCAATTAGCGTCATAGAGGCTCAGGGCTGGAAAAGAATTTGGAGAGCGTAGCCTTTAATGCTTGTCTGGTGAAGGCATCTTCTTTTTAACAACATGAACTTTTTTTCTCCTCTTGTCTCTGCTGTCACGCCTCCTTGAACGTGAAATCACTACATCTTTTAGGTGATCTCTTTGACAGTGGTCGGCTCTGCATTTCAAAGCTCCTTTTTTTAAATCTTAAGCTGACTTTTCCTTCTTTTGTTCTTTCCTGTTGATTGGCAAAAAACAAGCGTGGTTGTTTTTCTATACTATAGTTGTATATACTTTTGGAGGCAGAGATGGCAAGTCACATACTCTGCCTCTCTGGCTGCCATCTTTACTTAAAATCTGACTTATTTATCAGATTTTAACTCAATATCACTTTCCTTAAGAACCCTACCCATGACCCAGACAACACCCTTGCTTTATGCATCCATAGTACCCTGAATTTTCTTTTGCAGCCCTTTGTTCACCAGCAATTATACAGAGATAATTATTGTTTCTCACAAGGTATACACTCTATGAGGGGCAGGGACTTGCTGTCTAGTTCACGTGTGTGTACTAGTCACCGTGCTTATGCATTTTATTTACAAACTTTTATGGAGCATCTCCTGGGTATCAGCCACTGTACTTGTGAACAAGATAGATTTAGTCCCTTACCTCGTGGAACTTATAGTCTAGTGGAGTTTTTCATTCTTTTTTTCTCAACTTTTTTTTTTCTTATAGCAATTGACAATAAGAAAACATTGAAGTATGATTTCTATCTATGGTATTTTTCTAAGTGTAAATTGATTCAGAATGGTAGTTTAGACATGTGCTCATTGCCATGATTTAGTTTATGAACTGCACCCGTCCTCATTTCTAAGAGTTAAAAAACTGGGACTGGGTGGTTGGACTGACAGGTGCACAGATGGACTACATCAATGATAGCATCACAGTGAATTGGGAGCCATTCATTAATTTATCTTTTCAGCATTCATTCATCTTTCCTCATTCCCTTTGCAGTTCTGCTTCCACCAGTCTTAGTATTTGGGATAATAAAGTCTTTGGCCACAATGTAGTCCAAAGATTTGTGGTCAGAGTGGCTTGAGTTCTATAATATCCAACCTACTTACTTGCTGCACAACCTTGGACCAAACTAAACTCTCCAATTTTTAGCTTTCTGAGAAAGATCATTTCCTACTTCATAGTTGTTTTTTTTTTAAAAAAGGATGAAATGAGAAGTAGTAGTAGTAATGCCGTCACCACCATTACCACCACCATCATCATCTAACAATTATGTGACACTTAGTATTAGCCAAGAACCATTCTAAGGACTTTCTATATATTAATTCATTCCAATCCTATCTATAAGATAGATACTCGTATTATCCCTATTTCACAAATGAGGGAAAGGAAGTACACAAAGGTTAATAAACAAATTCAAAGTCTCCCAGCTGGTAAGTACAGATCCAAGAGAGAGACCACAGTGTCTGGGTCTGCATTCCGTGCTCCCAGCAACGCGGTTGTAGCTGCCTCTGGATAATGCAAGTAGTGCACTCAGCAAGGTGTTCAGTAAAAGGTGTCTTTATGTGGCTAATACAGGTTCGTGACAGCTCAAATTAGTTTGCCCCACTTTTCCTAGGGGATCTTACCAGATAAGAGAAGCATTGTAAGCATGAAACACTACTTATTCATTCTCTTGCTCAAATGAGCCCTAAACCCAGGCTTGTACCTGCTCTAAGTGGTCAGATTAAAAAACTAAAAGGAATAAATAGGTAAAAGAAGGAATCAGGCATGGAATCTAACAAACGGAAAAGAGATTCTGATGTGAAAAATGTCTGCAAGATAATAGAGTTTTGTTCCTGAGTCTTCCACACACGTCTTTTGGCTCTGAAAGCAGAATTGTTCATCAGTGTCAGTTACACCACAGTTCAGTGCCCTCTTGGTGTCCATCACACCAAAAGCTCTGAGATTTAAAATTATCTTGAAAGAAGGTAAAACCTACCATATGTTTACATGCTCCCACTCTGCATCTCAGTGGTTTCTTTAAAGAGTGGAACAAAAAGAATATTCTGGGCCGGGCGCGGTGGCTCCAGCCTGTAATCCCAGCACTTTGGGAGGCCGAGACTGGCGGATCACAAGGTCAGGAGATTGAGACCATCCTGGCTAACACAGTGAAACCCCGTCTCTACTTAAAAAAAAAAAAAAAACTAGCCAGGCGAGGTGACGGGCGCCTGTAGTCCCAGCTACTCGGGAGGCTGAGGCAGGAGAATGGCGTAAACCCGGGAGGCGGAGCTTGCAGTGAGCTGAGATCTGGCCACTGCACTCCAGGCTGGGCGACAGAGTGAGACTCCGTCTCAAAACAAAAAAAAAAAAAAAAAAAAAAAGAATATTCTATGCATTTTACCTAGTGTGCTGGTTCTGTAACCATAATAGGGTCTCTGCCTTGTAGAGGACATGAATTCCTTCCCTGCTTTCTTGTGTTATTCCTGCCCTTGTTCCAGCCTGCTTTCTTTTCCTTTAAGGAACAGCCCAGGTGCCAAGTCATATTTTTCACTCACTCATTCATTTATAGCAAAATTTTATGGATGTTTCTACCATGTGTTTGGTACTGAAGGAAGATAAAAGAGAAGAAAACAAGCATGAATCTTGCCTTTTAGGTCACACAAGAATTTGTATTATAAGTTCAAGGAAAAGATTTTGGAGAATTTTATGTGAGAATTGTGATCAGATTTGCATTTTGAGAAGATTGCTCAGGCTGCAATGTGGCAGATGGATTGGAAGGGACAAGAGTAAATGCTATTGTAATAGCAAGCAAGAGATGATAGAAATGCCCCATCTCTCAGTTTTGAAACTGACTTTGCAAATTTTTTTTTATAAAACACATCACAATTTTATTGCTTGAAGAATACAGCATATGAAATCACAAGAATGTCAAAATGAAAAGTCACTAGGTTTGAAACAGATAATACCTTATCAGATCCAGTGAAATATTAATTAACCTGAACTCTGCATCAGAAAAAAAAGGTGTGGAATCTAAGTAAATCTAAGTTGTTTACTTAAGAAACAGATAAAATAGAAAGTATAAGGATGTTACAGTACAAATTAGAAAAGCCAACACACATTAACTTATTATTGTTCTAGACTAGACTACCTTTGGTACTTAAACTTTTTAAAAAATAATTTCTTCTATCTCATCCAAACACACTTCATGGGTATGACATCCATGAAGTAACTTCAACTTAACACATTCAGCAAAATTAACCTTTTCACCTCGTGGGGGAAATATATTTAATAAATGTATAACAACACTTCCCTTTTACTAAAACTGCAAAATATGATCATTAAGAAACCTAATACTTATAAAACTGTACTTATTTAGCTCTCCAATTAAAATTGGAATCCTGGCAGCCACAATCTGTTTGTGGGCTTGGTGAATACAAAGGTTTAAAAGACTTGCCAACTGACATAGGAATTTAATTACTTGATACTATCCTAAGTGACTTTTCTTTTCTGTTTCCAAAATACAGACACTATGCCATTTCTTCAACATCCTGGATTCCTATAATCACTACCATATCTTATTTATTAGAACCAAATTAAAGGTTCTCTCTTTTAACAAGCAGGTAGAAACTATTTGCGTTTCATAGAGGGCTGATCAGTCATAACACAACTTATGTTTCATATAGGGTTGATCCGTTAATTCATATAGAGTTGATGAGTTGTAACATAACTTCTTAAGAAAAACTAATTTTTTTAAAGCTATCACTCAATTATGATGGAGACAATAATGTCATCTCAAAAGATAATGCTGGACTCTAGGCCATCTAGTCGAGAACATGTAAAAGTAATTCTAAAAACAATAAGTAAACTATAACTACAAGTTAAATTAAAATTCCCTCTCTAATAGCAAGCATGCTCATTAACTTTCATTTCTTTCCCCCAGCAAAGGTTTGAATATTCAATATTCATCAACCCCAGTTAAACCAAGGGAACCAAAGCAATTTTTTCAAAAGTCCCACCTATATATTTGAATAATATGAGTATGGATGGACTAGGCAAGTAATACTATCAACAATTATTGAATTGGAGTGAAATAGTAAAATCATGACAGACTTCCAAACTGGGCAGTCTTTGAAATGTCATAGTGGAGCTCAAAATGAATTATGCTGTAATAAAACTATAGTTATTACCTCTATACAAAAGAAAAAAAATTAAAACCCCACCAAATTTATACAGCTACTATTGTTCAATAGTACTTCTTCCTAGTTTTTGAATGTCTTGAAGCTTTTCTAAACAAGTATATTTATCTGAGCATACATATTTATTGCCTATATATGTACTCATTTTAAAAGACAAATTCAGATATTACAGAACTGAACTCTTTTCACCAACCTGATCCAGTGTCTACCGACTTCACACAGCAACCCCCTTAATAATTTAAAATTCACAAGTTTTAGTTTAGTTAAAAGGGCAAAGGAAATGCAAATGCAGATTTAGAGCTTTGTATAAATTTCACTCTATTTTTATAAACTTTAAGTTTTCTGTAACACTCTTTGTTGATTAAATGAAGGACTTGCTGCTATCTAAAATTTCATAAACATCATTAAAAATTTAAAATTGATATTATACTGAACCTTAAATTTTCAATAGTTCAAAGAGACAGTTTTTACATTTATAGCACACAATAGATGAAACTTAATCACAGACATCCCTAGAATACCAATGAGAAGTCTACCAAGATGCATACAAAATTACAGATAAGCATTTCTTCCACTGTTTTTGTTGTGCAGGGAGAAACATTTATAGAAGAAATAGAAATTCAGTTGATGAATTTCAGATATCAGCATCATCTTCAAAAATTTTAACAGTGAAAAACTATGACAATGAATGAGATCTGACCTAACTGACTCCATCTTGCCTTTAACCTCCAAACTACCCTTGTTCATTCCTGGGCATAGACTGAACTAACTTAGGGAGGAATTTAGTTTATAGCTTAACTTTGAAACAAAGATGATAACAATTCCTCTTTGAAACAAACCGCCTCCTTGCTTGGGGACCAGACTGCCTTTGTAAAACTAACAAACTAGCCACAAGATCTAAAATTATGGCTCAGGAGCCATGCAGTCAAGAGATCACAAGATTCCCAACCTCCCCAATTGCTCTTATAGATAACATTACTATTGTAAAACCTAAGATTGGTGTTTCAGGTATTTTTTAGACCCTGCATTCTGATGGATTCGCTGGTACCATCAAGACCAGTAAACTGACTCATCTGGTCTTGTGGCCTCCACTGAGGAACTGACTCAGCACAAGAGGACAGCTTCAACTCCCTATGATTTCATCCTGACCCTACCAATCAGCCTTCCCCATTTCCTAGCCCTTTGTTTGCCAGACTATCTTTTAAAAACACTAGCCTTTAAATTTTTTAGTGAGGCTGATTTGAGTACTAATAAAACTCGAGTTTTCCGTTTAGCCGGCTCTGTGTGTATGAAACTCTTTGTCTATTGCAGTTCCTCTGTCTTGATAAATTGGCTCTAACTGGGCAGTGGGAAAAATGAACCTGTTGGACAGTTGCAGTTTCATATTTTCTTTTTTCTCAAAAATTCCTTTGCCACCTTAAAACGTCTTCCTGTAGTCTAGTTAAGTTAGTACCTTTTGGATCTTACCTGGTTAATTGGTGAGCACCTTGCTTAGGGCCCCTGTCTCATGATTATCTGCCATGCCCAAAATAGAACCTTCTACATATTTAGTGCCCACTACAACATCTGAGTATTAGAATTTCAGCATTGATAGGGTCCTTAGAGGAAATCCAATCTGACCTCTTTATTTTGGAGAGCTTAGGGTGGTCAAACAACTTGCCATAAATCGTGTATTGAATTAGTGATAGAGATTAGATATGATAGCAACATTTTGAGCCCAACACCAATTTACAAATGACTTGAGGAACTACATAATACTTTTTCCCTCTTGTTTACAATTGGTATCTTACAGTGAAACAGGAGAGGAGTGAGTGGTTTCAGAAGAAAACTGTAGAAAAGGAAGTTATGAGGTTAAAAATGAAATAAATGTCATTACCTTTTATCTAGAAATGGTTTATATTCTGATAGCGGTGAAGATATCTAGTATTTCTGGACAAGCCAGGTCATAGTCAAGGGGTCAGGGAGCAGAGATTGTGTGACCCCTTAGGGCAAGTCTGGGGAAGGAACACCGGGCATCTTGGTGATAAGGAAAAAAATCTCCTTTTTATCCTTCTTTTATTAAATGGTTTGACTTTTTCCTTCTGTCAGGCCTGTGCATATATAGGGTTTCTGTAATACAGCAATGTTTTTTTCACGCTCATGTTTTAATTCATGCACACTTAATTCAGACTTTGTAATGTGGTATCTTTGGATTTCACATCAGACATTTGGTTTAGTGACCTAACTCTCCTATGACATGTAAAATATTGGGCAAATATTTAAATCCCTCTGAGTATTAGTTTCTTCATTTCTGAAATCTCTAAAATTATCTGAAAAGTGATGATTAGCTGACATAGCCTTTTTCAGGTTGATCTGTTGTAAATCAGTGTTTTTCGAAGCTTAGTTTGTAGACCATCTGCATCAGACTCTCCTGCAGGTATGTAATAGAACTGCAGATTCCTGGGTCCTCCTCTGGACCTTTAGACTCAGAATCTCTGGCAGTGGAAATCTCAGAGTTGGTATTTTACCAAGTGATTCTGATGTGCATTTAAGTTTAAGAACCGTTAAATAATTTGGAAAAGTGCTTCATACATTTTAAGATATTATATAAATGCAGTTTTCAGAAAATGTAGTTTTTCCACTCAAACTGCCCCGGTCTTTGCCTTTCCTTGCTAAAAAATATCTCTAGAGAACCACCTCTGCAGGGGTCCTGGGCAGCGTCTAAACAGTCTAAGGACACGTGGACAAAGGCAAACAGCTACCTGAATGAAAATTCTGTAGTCTGCTGAGGTTTGACTCACCACCCTTTTAAGAAAATGCTGTAATGTTTTGGAGTGCATGTAATATCTGGTTGAGGAATCAGGCAGGAAGATTCAGACACGTCACTGAACAAAAACATTTCTGCAGTTACAGAAAAAGCAAAATGAAGTTAAGCTTGGTGTTTCATATAAACACAAAACCTGCACTCTAATGTTTAAAATGTTTGGTTTGTTTACACACAGAGAGTGAATATGAAATGGATACCTTTATTGTCTATTGATTAGATTTCTTTAGTCTCTCAATTACTATCTAGTTGGATGAACTTTCTTGTATTTATTTGTACCTCAAAGTTGGGGAGGAGAAGCTGGGTTAAATCATTTCCTTGCCCCCAGAAAGACGCTGCTGGCTTGGTTGAAGTGGGAAACACATCACATCATGACATGAACAAAGCACTTGGGCTGGGGCATCACCCTGTTGTCCAGCACTATCTCATCCTTAAAGAAGAAATGTCTTCACAATTTTCTTGAGTTTTGTTCTACATGAAAATCTGGTGTACTCTCAGGCAGACAGGCTATTTAAAAGCCCGAGGGAAATCTATATGGGGTTTAACTGCCCATGAGTAGGGTTGTCCTGATAGGAGCTCTGACTTTGAGGTCTATTTTTTCATTCTATGCTTAAATTTTGTTTTCACTAAAGAAATTAGATTTTTCTTTGAGCAAACACAAGAATGGAACAGGGAAAGCTATGAAATAGCTGGGATTTATGGTCTATCTCAGAGGTGATTTTTTTCAACTCATCTAGGCTGAAATTACCGCAGTCTTCCCCTAGAGTTCCTTTGGAATTTGTTTTCAATTTAGACTGAATACCTGAAAAAAATAGGATGCAGAATGATACTGCAGTTTCTGAAGTGTAGTCTGGAAACTTAGACTATGCTATGCTTATAAACAAATTCAAACATATTTGTTGTAAAGCATTATCTAGATTGAGATTCCAAGTTTCCAACTGCTCTACCTATAGGCTACGTTATTAACTCTTTGTTCAGTGTGTTCCAAACTAGGGTCTTAATAGACCCCCATGCTGCTCTGTAAGACACTTTCAGGAGATCCAAAAGTATACTGTGGAAGAAAAGTAGTTATAAGGAGACCTGCATTTTCATGCTGGTTCTGCTTTTCTACATATTTTATTCTAATCAAATCATGACCTTTTGTCCCTCAGCTTTCTCATCAGTAAAAAAGGAAGGATGTTGAACTAAATCAGTGTTTCTGTACAGGTGTTTCGTAGAGCACATATGAGATACCTAAAACTAATTGCATGCACGAATCAACAATTACAATCTCTTTAATGTGTTGGATATTCCATAACCTGATTTCAGGATTAAATATTTAGGAAATCTGTAATATTCCAAGTAAAGAAGAGCACGTATTCAAAAGCTTGTTATTTGGGTATCTGGGCTAATTGGAAGAGAAGTCTGGGGTCCATTAGCCATGGCTGACATGCAGTTGGGAACAGGGAGGAGCAGTGTGTGCCCCGTGTGTAGGCTGACCTGAACCTGACAAGCCCACCTTTTTGGGAGGATGCATGCACACAGGTGGAGTTAGAACCAGAGATTGCCATATTCTATCAGGTATTTGTGTCTTTGGAGCATTTAGAGGGTCCTCAGGGCAAAATAGTGAAAAAGATGAGCCCAGTGCAAAATTGCTGTCTGTGAGAAACACGTACACCCTGATAGAATTACATGTGGTTTGAAACTTTTTAAATTAAATTAAATTAAATTAAATTAAATTTTAAGTTCCAGGATACATGTGCAGGATGTGCAGATTTCTTACATAGGTAAACGTGGGCCATGGTGGTTTGCTGCACTATCAACCCATCACCTAGGTATTAAGCCCAACATGCATTAGCTATTTTTCCTAATTCTCTCCCTCCCCACGCCTCACCCCCTGACAGTCCCCAGTGTGTGTCCATGTGTTCTTATTGTTCAGTTCCCACTTATAAGTAAGAATATGTGGCATTTGGTTTTCTGTTCCTGTATTAGTTTGCTGAGGATAATGGCTTTCAGCCCCATTCATGTCCCTGCAAAGAACATGATCTCGTTCCTTCTTATGGCTGCATAGTATTCCATGGTATATATATACCACATTTCCAGTCTATCATTGATGAGTATTTGGGTTGATTCCATGTCTTTGCTATTGTGAATAGTGCTGCAATGAACATAGGTGTACATGTATCTTTAAAATAGAATGATTTTTATTCTTTTGGGTATATACCCAGTAATGCGGTTACTGAGTCAAATGATATTTATGTTTCTAGGTCTTTGAGGAATCGCCACACTGTAAGCAAAAACTGACAGATGGAATCTAACTAAACTAAAGAGCTTCTTTCTGCGTAGCAAAAGAAACTATCATCAGCATGAACAGACAACCTATTGAATGGGAGAAAATTTTTGCAATCTATCCATCTGACAATGGTCTAATATCCAGAATCTACAAGGAACTTAAACAAATTTACAAAAAAAAAAAACAACCCTGTTAAGTGGGCAAAGGACATGAACAGACACTTCTCAAAGTAAGACATTTATGTGGCCAACAAACATATGAAAAAAAGGTCAACATCACCGATCATTAGAGAAATGCAAATCAAAACCACAATGAGATACCATCTCATGCCAGTCAGAATGTCAAATATTAAAAAGTCAAGAAACTTCTGTTTTTATTCTGGAATTGTTTGCCCCTCTTTCTTATATGGAAACTCTTTTCCTGATCTCTCTCTTTCGTGGTCCAGTTCATGTCCCAGCCTTTTCATGAAGCTCTAAAAGAAGATCCCAGCTTACCTTTCCTTTGTAGGTACTGTGGCAACTTGCACAAGAATATGAAACACAGTAGGTCATAACAAACAAGAATTGGATTGATCAGTCTATAAATCACTAGCTATGCTATCAGAAATAAGTGGTGTATATAACATTAATGTAAATATATAGAGACTTTAAATGAGCATTATAAGCAGTCTTAAAACAAATGGTTAATATTGACTTTATTTTCTTTGGGAGGCCAAGTCAGGCGAATCACGAGTTCAGGAGTTTGAAACCAGCCTGGCCAACGTGGTGAAACCCCGTCTCTACTAGAAATACAAAAAATTTAGCTGGGCGTGGTGGCAGGTGCCTCTAATCCCAGCTACTTGGGAGGCTGAGGCAGAAGAGTCACTTGAACCAGGAGGCAAAAGTTGCAGTGAGCTGAGATTGTGCCACTGCACTCCAGCCCAGGTGACAGCATGAGACTCCATCTCAAAAAAATAAATAAAGATAAAATAAAAAAGAAAAAATACTGACTTTATTTTAAGTGAAATGTGTCTATAAAGAAAATTTAGAGGAAAGTGAACAAAGAGAAGGGTTATATTGCTGTCTAAATGACTGAGTACTAAAGCCTACAGTCTGAAAAAGAAAAAAAAATAACTTTGCAAAGAGAAATGAATGAGACTTTTCTGAACCTCATCAGGAAATGTTTATATCTAGAGTCTGCTGTTAGCTAGCATATCATTTAGAGACTGAGGAAGGATACTCTCGGCACAGAAGCGTGGATGGCCAGAAAATTACAGTTATATAATCAGCTTTGTGTGAGAAAACTGAGTCAGGAAAGCACAATATACTTCAAGTAGAAATGATTCAGATAACAGATTTTGTCTCAAACTCATTTTTGGATCTTACAAAGAATCACTGCATTGACTGAGGCCAGACCTCTGGGAGAATAATCAAACAATTTCACATGGACCAAATGTACTGTCTCTTCCCTTCTACTGAAAGAATTAGCATGGATATCCTAACATGTCCATTTTGCTTCTTTCTGGTTTTCTTTGTGCTTACATTCAATTTCTTCATCTAGAATATGAAGATGATAACAAGCACTATGTATGATTTTTTCAGATAATTCAATGAGATAATGTATGTGGGCGTGGTTTATAAACTATGAATATAAAACACTGTAAAACCATATTCTACTACTATAGTTTTTTCATTCGATTGGGGATTAAGTAGAATATCTTACACTGGAAAAATACAGAAAAGAACAAAAAAAAGTATGGTTTATTGAGTAACCTAGTTAGGTGTGAATCAGGGGAAGAGAAAACCTATAGTTCAGCATACTTCCTTTTTTAATCTACATGAGGTTGATTTTTTTTTTTTAAGAAGAGGACCATCTATTAGAATGTACCGTAAAAAAAGAAACATGGCATAGCCCTCCTTTCCCTTCCCCCTTGCCAAAGACCTGGAGATTCATTTAACACTTTTTTGAGCTCCTACTACATATCAGGAAGTATTCTGGGTGCTGGGAAACAGTGGTGAACAAGACAGATAAGATTTGCACTCTTTTCAGTGGTAATAAGAAAGGGGGGATAGAAAAGACAATCAACAAATTAATACAATGCTATCAAATATTGAAAGGTACTGTAACAAAACAAGCAAAGGGATGTGATGGATGCACACAGGGCTTTAGTGGAAGGTGAGGTAGACATGAGAATGTGACTCTTAGATCTTCTACCATGGGGAACATCATTGATTGATAGTCCCCGCTTCTGCAGTCTGAAGCCACCACCATGATCATGCTGAGATCACCCTTCCCCAGAATGCTCCCAGCCAGTGGCTGAACATGACAGGGATACTAAGGCAAGCTCCTTGCTGTGAGATGCGGGACTCCTCCACTCATGACTCTGGCTCAAGGTCTTGCTAAAATGTATCAGAACTACTTCTATTGCCCAAGATACTTCCTACCCAACCTTCTTTCCATTGCTCTCTCTTTCATAGGGATCAGACTTCCATCACAGTGTGATATTTTCTCCAGCACCCTCACAGGCATTTCTTCCAATAAATCTCTTGGCATCTGCTTCTTGGAGGACTTTAACTCAGAATTGGTCATTTCAATTTGTGTCAGACAATGCTTGTTGGAGGAAGGGATAATTCAGCTGAGATCTGGAGAAATAACATTTCAGGAAGACAGAGCATCAAGTGCAAAGACCTAGCAGAAGCAGGAATATGCTTGACATATTCAAGATACAGGGAGAAGGCCAATGAGCTGGAATGTGGTGAGTGAGCAGGAGATTGTTGGGAGGGAAATTCAGAGAGAGAAGTCGGGGCCAATCATGTAAGATCATACTGGCTATGGTGATGAAGTTGGATTAAATATGACAGGAAGCCAGTGGAGCATTTTAAGCAGGTGAATAACATGGTCTGAGTGAGAAGATACTTTCTACAGCTATACACTCTGCAAACATACAGTATTTTTGATGAAGAAAACAATGATTTCTGGAAGTGAGTCTTTCTCAGGCAGATCCCGCATCTGCGTGTGTCTTAACCATCACAACCTCTTCTTCCTTTGTCTCTCTGGGAAAGGGATAGAAAAAGGTAAGTTTTGACCCAGTGACTGGAAGAGTTGAGAAAAGCCAACCACAATGACTTTACCCAAAGGCTTTTTATTGTTGATATTCTTCTTGACATCAAGTTTGGGGAAACAATTTCAAATTGGTCAGTGTGTCTATTATTAGAAAATCTTTAACTCCATCTATATAATTTCTTATTGCGTCTGGGTTTTATTCAACAATACCCCATCTCTCTTCATGTTTGTCTATGATGAAATTTTAGATCTCTGTTTTTCTCTTATATACTCTGGCTGCATGCAGTACTTTTCGATTCTCATCACATTTGTCCAGCACAGGACTTCTGGATTGTCTATAGCTCTCTTCTTTACACAAGAAATTCTTGTATTATGTTCAACAAATGCAGTTGAACTTAATGCACTTAATGCTGACTGACATTGCTCCCGCATTGTTGAGAACATGCTCACATGTGCAAACTCTTGTTATTGCAATGAGGCTGATGCCCATACAGAACACCAATAGTATGATGTGTGGGGCGTGTCTGGAGGGTAAGCTCTTCTTGAGTATTTTTTTTTTTTTTCTTGTTTAATGGGAGTGACAACTCAGTCCATAGTAAATTATTTATTAAACAGCTATCATGGAACAACTTCTGAACTAGGCGATGGGGATAAAGTGGTGATGACCTGCACATGCTGAGCTCCTACTCATGGACTTTCAAGTTTGGTTGAAAGGAAAGAGTGTGGAATAAGGGAAGAAATAAGATGGCCTAAGCTTGCAGTCTGGATTCAGTACTTCATAGCTATAGTATCTTGGGAAAAATCACTCTCTTTCATCCTGAGGTTCCTCCTCAGTTAAACAAGGATACTAGTAACTCCCCTGCCTTCCACTCAGGGTGATTACAAGAATTTCATAAAGTAGTAAATAATTATACCCGTGTAACATTCAGATTTTCTTATTTTGTTTTAGATGCTCTTGTTTTGCTTCTTGTTTCTTGTTTGATTCTTTGTTTTAGATTTGTTTGTTTTTAGACAAACTTTTTTTAAAATTTTACTTTAAGTTCTGGGATACATGTGCTGAACATGCAGGTTTGTTACACAGGTATACATGTGCCATGGGGATTTGTTGCACCTATCGACCCATAATCTAGGTTTTAAGCCCCACACGCATTAGGTATTTGTCTTAATGCTTTCCCTCTCCTTTCCCCCACCCTCCAGCAGGCCCTGGTGTGTGATGTTCCCCTCCCTGTGTCCATGTGTTCTCATCATTCAACTCCCACTTATGAGTGAGAATATGCAGTGTTTTATTTTCTGTTCCTGTATTGGTTTGCTGAGGATATGGTTTCCAGCTTCATCCATGTCCCTGCAAAGGACATAAACTTATTATTATTTATGATGGCATAATATTCCATGGTGTATATGTGCCACATTTTCTTTATCCAGTCTATCACTGATGGGCATTTGGGTTGGTTCCAAGTGTTTGGTATTATAAAAAGTGCTGCAGTAAACATATGTGTGCATGTTTCTCTGTAGTAGAATGATTTATAGTCCTTTGGGTATATACCCAGTAATGGGATTGCTGGGTAGTTCAACCATTGTGGAAGACAAACTTACATTTTAAGGGCAGTTTTTGATTGACAGGAGAATTGAGAAGGTAGTACAGAGTTCCCATATACTCCTGCATAGTTTCCCCTGTTGTTAACATCTTACATTAGTATGGTAGATTTGTTATAATTAATGAACATGTATTGACACACTATTATTAACCACAGTTCCTACTTCAATCATTTGCTCTCAGTCTTTCCCTAATGTTCCTTTTCTGCCCCAGAATCCCACCGAGGGTGGCACATTGTATATAGTTGTCATGTCTCCATAGGCCTCTCTTGGGTGTGAACATTTCTCAGACTTTCTGGGTTTTTAATAATCTTGAGAATTTTGAGGAGTACTGATCAAGCATATTATAGTATGCTCCTCTGTTGGAATTTGTCTGATTGATGTTTTTTCATGATTAGACTAGGATTATGGGATTTTTTGAGGAAGATCACAGATGTAAAGTGCCATTTTTATCACATCATATTTGGGCTACACAGTATCAACAAAATTTATGACTATTGATGTTGCCTTTGATCACCTGGCAGAGGTAAAAGTTTTGCAGTTACTCCACTATAAAGTCCCCCACCCCCTGTAGTTCTATGCTGTACTCTCAGGAAGAAAGTCATGATGTGAAGCCTACACTGTAGAAGTGGGGAGTTATGCTCCGTGTCTTTGAGGGCATAGTATCTACATCAATTATTTGGAATTTTTTGGTATGGGAGGTTTATCTTTTCTTCCCCACTTATTTATTTATTCAATCATCTATTTATATCACTATAGTCTTGTGGATATTTATTTTATACTTTGGGCTATATTCCAATACTACTTTATTTTGTTGCTCAAGTAGTTTCAGCTTTGATTATTGATTGGCTACTGTGTCCCTTTGGCATACTTCAATCACTGTGACCTTCCTTTCTTCCTTCCCTCTCTTCCTTCCCCTCCCTTATTTCTGGTACTACTAGGTGCTCCATGCTCATCTTACATGTTTCCTGCCTCAGTCCTAGAATCCATTGTTTCTTCTGTGGGCTCTGATTCTTTTTATTAGAGAATGGTGTTGGAAACCAAGATCTGCCTTTTTTTTTTTTTTTTTTTAACTGGAGAAGGGCATTGGAAACTAAGATCTGAGCACAAAGTATGTTTCTTGATACTGGAGTCTCCCTGTTTCTCAGCCCTTTTATCTGACAGAGCAAGGAAATGTATAGTGTATATATTAATATGGATATATATTGATATGGTTTGGCTCTGTGTCAACACTCAAATTTCATCTCAAATTGTAATCCCCAGGTGTCGAAGGAGGGACCTGGTGGGAGGTGATTGGATCCTAAGACCAGTTTCCTTGTGCTGTTCTTGTGATAATGAGTTCTCACAAGATCTGGTGGTTTAAAAGTGTTTGGTAAAAGTCCTTGGCAGCTTCCCCTTCCTCCCCCCATTCCCCTCTTCCCCTCTCTCTTTCCTGCCACCATGTAAGATGTTTCTTGCTTCCCCTTCACCTCCTACCATGATTGTAAGTTTCCTGAGGCCTGCCCAGTCATGTGGAACTGTGAGTCAAGTAAAGCTTTTTCCTTGATAAATTATCCAATCCTAGATAAGTTCCTTATAGCAATGTGAAAATGGACTAATACATATAATCATACCTATAAATATTTCTGTATGTATCCATCTGTATCTATTTTTGGCTAAAATTCTTCATACTGATGTCTTCAATTCTAATCCATTATCATGTGGATGATTCTAGCATCTCGTCCTTTCTCCTGACCCCGGCTTTTGCTTATCTGCAGCTTCCCACTCCAACAGTGAGAAATCTTGATCTCACCATCTACCATTCACTTACCTAATTGTCTGATTCTAGTATACATATATAGCAGTGTCAATATTGTTAGCCCATACACTATGGGGACAACTTTATCACTAAAGTACAAGGTTTATGTACAGTTTCTTTGCTTTTAGTTTTACAGATTACAATTGTTTCCAAGTTACTTAGATTATTTTCCCACCACCCTCTTCAGTTAAGATGTTTCATATATTGGTAATACAGTTTGATTGCTTTGTCACATTCTGTATTCCATCCTGGGATTTCCCCAACTTCCTAAATGACTTTTTAGTGTGTACTCATTAAAGTACTCTTTTTGTGTTGTAAAGCTCAACAGGTTTTGGCATTTGCATAGTGTCATGCACTTGTAATTACAATATCACAAAGAATAGTTGCACTTTTCTAAAAATTTGCTTGTGCTTCCTCTATTCAGCTTCTCCAACCCTGTACCCCTTGCAACTACAAACTTTCAAAATTGTCTTCATAGTTTTAACTTCATCAGAATGTCATTTAAAGGGAAACATATAGCATGTAGCCTTTCAGTCTGGCTTCTTGCACTCAGTGATATGCATTTAGGATTTACCTATGCCTTTGTGTGGCTTGAGAGGTTATCTTAAAATCATTGAATCATATTTCTTTGTATGGAACATACCGATATTTTATCCATTCACTTAGTAATGGACATTTTGATTGCTTCCAGTTTTTGGATAGTATGAATGAAGCTGCTATAAATATTTATGTGCAGTTTTTTTGTGTGTATGGTACTTTAGTTTTTGAGGCATTTCTGAAATCATTTTTTGCAATGTGATTTTCAGGACACTTGAGGGTACAGTAAATGAAGTGAGTCATGCCCCTGTTACACATTGGAAAGATACTTTAAGAAGAGGCTCTTGCCTCAGTTTTCACAGCTGGTAAAGGGAAGAGCTGAGACTTGAAGATTTATCTTCTCACCCCAAATGTCACATTCCTCTCATACATTATTCTGGATCTCAATAAATTATTTGAGAAAATAATTGAAAACCCTTATATACTATCCAAATGATTGTAATTTTATTTATTTATTTATTTTTGTACCTTAAGTTCTAGGGTACATGTGCACAACGTGCAGGTTTGTTACATATGTGTACATGTGCCATGTTGGTGTGCTGCACCCATTAACTCGTCATTTACATTAGGTATATCTCCTAATGCTATCCGTCCCTCCTCTCCCCTCCCCACAATAGGACCCGGTGTGTGATGTTCCCCTTCCTGTGTCCAAGTGATCTCATTGTTCATTTCCCACCTATGAGTGAGAACATGCAGTATTTGGTTTTCTGTTCTTGCGATAGTTTGCTGAGAATGATGGTTTCCAGCTGCATCCATGTCCCTACAAAGGACATTAACTCATCCTTTTTTATGGCTGCATAGTATTCCATGGTGTATATGTGCCACATTTTCTTAATCCAGTCTGTCACTGATGGACATTTGGGTTGATTCCAAGTCTTTGCTGTTGTGAATAGTGCCGCAATAAACATACATGTGCATGTGTCTTTATAGCAGCATGACTTAAATGACTGTAATTTTATTAAACCAGATCTTCTCAATTTTCCTTGTCTTTCCTTGTCACTACACTCATCCTCACGTCTAAAGAAAAGACAGGGAAAGTGTAACCTACTGTAATATAAATGAAAGGGGAAATAAAGAGGCCACCTCTCCTCCTTGCTACTTCTCATTTTGCTGCTTTACTTAGAAAATGCTAAGGCACCTCTTCTTTATATTTTGTAATTACCTTTTGTCTTTACTTTCAACTATTTTGTATGATGTATTAAACATACTTAAAATTAATAATAATCATACTAGGTAGCAATTGAGTGTTTACCATGTACTAGCCACAATGCTGGGCATTTCATTTACATAACTTCATTTATTCCTCACAACAACCCTCAGGAGTAGCTTCTATTTTTGTTCTCATCTTACAGTTGAGGAAATTAGGGTTTA
The DNA here is from genome assembly GCF_047675955.1 of Chlorocebus sabaeus. Lineage (NCBI taxonomy): Eukaryota > Metazoa > Chordata > Mammalia > Primates > Cercopithecidae > Chlorocebus > Chlorocebus sabaeus. The sequence goes on along the minus strand of NC_132926.1, from coordinate 29,684,632 downwards.
GGAGAAATTATGTAATTTGCCCAGGAACCAGCAAGAGGTAGGAATGGATCTCAGGATCTGTTTGGGTATTTTTTTTCATCACCTTATTAGTTATTTCCAGAGATGCATTACCTTCTAAAGCAGGGTGGTCTTTTTAGCGCCAGCTTGATATTGAGGATTTGGGGGAAGGAAAGCTAAAGTGTAGTTAAAGCTATGCCACCTTGTGTTGGGGCAAACCAGACAAGTGTGTCTTGTAAACACAGCTACTGAACAAAAGAAGTTGAACCTAAGGAAACAGGTAATAGTATTCCCCCTGGTGACACTGTCTAATAAGAACAGCAGCTACTCTGGGGCACTGGCCCATTATGTTGAAGTGATAAAACAGCAATTAGCTCTTTCCTCATTTTCCCAAGTTAACCCAAGGGTAAAATGGCACACTGAGAAAATATACTAAATAAATTACATTAAACTTAGTTATCAATTTGAAAAATCTTAGCTGCTGGCAGCACAGAGATTAACAGGTTCTAGCAATTTTTTTTCTTTTTTGCTTCAACTCCACTCCCACCCCCAATGAAAAATCTCAGCCATAGCTAGCTGTTTTTGTTAGATGCAATATAACTTTCTGCAGGCAACTCTACATTGGCTCTGTGAGGTTTCCAGAGAGAACTCTTGGCATGAGTTAATGGACTAAGTCATATGCAGTAACCAATAAATACATCCTGGGAAGAATATTTGCATAGCACTGGGCACAGTGCTGAGAATGAGGGTGATGTTTTTCTAGACAAAAATCCATATGCCTTGGGGACCCTGATCTAGTCAGCGTCACTGGCATTATGGAAGCAACATTGGTCAGGAAGACAGAAGGGAATCCTAGTAGTTTGCTACCACCTATAGAAACTCATCTGGTTTTCAGTTCAATGGTGATGAGCAAGCCCCAGAACTTGCCAGGTGTTCCTATCATGCAACTCTGTTGATAAAGGCCAATCAGAGAAAATGAGGTATGGGGCTATTCAGGCCACATTGATACATTTCACAAATGTTCACCAACACCTTACCATGTACTTGGTACTGTGCTAGGTTCTAGGTTCATAAGGAGAAATGTTACACATTTTTTTTCTTCTTGAGACAAGGTCTCACTCTGTTGCCCAGGTTGGAGTGCAGTGGCCCAATTATAGCTCACTGCAGCTTCTACCTTCCAGGCCCAAGCAATCCGCCCACCTCAGTTTCCAGAGTAGCTGGGAGCACAGGTGTGTGCCACATACCTGGTTAATCTGTAATTTTTTTGTACAGATAGGGTCTTCCTATGTTGCTCAGGCTAGTCTCAAACTCCTGGACTCAAGTGATCCCCCTGCCTTGGCCTCCCAAAGTGCTGGGATTACAGACATGAGCCACCATGTCAGGCCGTGACACAATTCTTAACCTCAAGAAAATCACAGTATGGGGAGACAGACAAGCATATAATGATGTATAAAGCAGTATCATGGGTTAAAAAATGAGGGTCAAGTCAATGTACAGAAACATTCCTTCATGATGATCTCCCAGCTACAGAACACTACAAATGAAAGAGAGTGACAGTGAGCAGTTGGGAGACAGAGTCAGGTCCTTTTCTGAATGCAAAGTTACCAAAGAGTGAAGCTGGCCTTTTCCGAAGCAAAGAGATTTAGCTTCCCCAAGAGTGAGATGATAGGCAATGAAGTCATGTGTGTCTAAACTGTGGAACAGAAAGATAGAAGGAGCCTAGTTCCTCCATGTCCTTGTTCAGTTACTGTGTCTTACCTCACCATACCTAGAGAGGTGATGGGATCTCAGCTGAGGGTCTGGGCAGGGGTGTGGGACATCTAATGATCACCTAAAGCTGCACTCGCATTTGACACTGGGACAATGGAGTGAGTGCCCATCTTCAAATAGATCAGATTCACTTGGACAATCTGGGGTATCATATGGCAGCCACAATAGATGGAAGCCTCCTGATATCCCCTCTATTTTTCTGGTATTATATAAGTCCCCCATTCCCTGCCATCCCCTCAATAAATACATTCCAGGGAGGCACTACAAAATGTCACAGTTTCTATCCTGGCATTTGACAGTTTGAAGTGAAATTTAAAATGTTATATTAAATTTAAATGTAAATATTGGTTAAAAAATAAGAATATAACTTTAAAAATATAAGCTCTTTGTTTTGGAATAATTTTAGATTTGCTGAAAAGTTATAAAGCTGGTACAGGGACTTCCCATATCCCCTCACTTAAGTTTGTATCACCTGTTTCAGTTTCCACTAATGTCCTCACTTTCTATTATTGTGTACATTTGTCAAAACTAAGAAACCAATGCTGACACATTATTGTTAATTCTAGCCTTTTTTTTAGATATCACTAATTTTTCCATGGATATCCCTTTGCTGTTCCAGGAACCATTCCAGAATACCATATTTAGTTATCACGTCTTCTTAGTCTCCTCTGAGGTCTGTGACAAGTTTCTTAGTCTTCCCTTATCTTTCACGACCTTGACAGTTTTGAGAAGTAACGGTCAGGTATTTTATAGAATGTTCCTCAGACTGGGTTCGTCTCAGCTTTCTCTTGTGACTAGACTGAGGTTATAGGTTTTTGAAAAGAATACCATAGGGGTCAGGTGCCCTTTTGATTACATCATATCCAGTGTACATAATATCACTGATAATAACCTTAAGTAATTTGTTTAGATAATGTTGGCCAGGTTTCTCTACTACAAAGTTGCTATTTTTCCCTTCTCATACTCTATACTTTGGAAGCAATTCACTAAGTCCAACCACACTTAAAAGGTCGGGGGGATATTAAGCTTTGCCTTCTAGAGAGGGTAGTTTCTACATATATTTGGAATTATTTTGTAAGGAAGATTGTCTCTTTTATTTATTTATTCAAGCACTTATTTATATCATTTTGATCTCATTTATATGTAGTTTATATTTTGTGTTATGATCTAGTACTTTTATTTTGTTGCATAACTTTTTTCCAACTTTGGTCATTGGGAGCTTCATTAGTTTAGCTCTTGTGTCCCATTGTCATACCCCCATCGATTTATTTTTTTCAAAATTTCCCAACATCCTGGTAATACCAAACGCTCCAGAATTATAGATTTTGCCTGCCATAGCCCTAAAATCAGCCACTTCTCCAAGAAGCTTGGATTTCCTTCTTGGATGGTGATATTTCTTTTCCATTTTTTAATTTTTAATTTTTGTGGGTACATAGTTGGTATACATATTTATGGGGTATATCAGACGTTTTGATACAGGCATGCAATGTGAAATAGGCATGTCATGGAGAATGATATCCATTCTCCATTGGATATCCATTCCCTCAAGCATTTATCCTTTGTGTTATAAATGATCCAGTTACACTCTTTTAGTTCTTTTTAAATGTGTAATTAAGTTATTATTGACTATAGTCACCCTGTTGTGCTATCAAATAGGGAGGGTGGTATTTTGAAACCAAGGCTTGGGCTGGGCACTGGGAGTGATCATTGCTACTGGGGTGTCATTATCTTTAAGACCTCTCAGCAGACAGAGAAAGGTAAGATGTATGTATACTAACCTATGATTTCATATTTAACTATAATTGTTTCTATATCTATCCATCTCTATATACATGTTAAGCTAAATATGGGTTCATACTGATGTCTCTAATGAAGTGCCACCCTGTTACTGTCGCCTTCTATTCTTACTTATCTATAACTTTTCTCTCTAGTGATGAGAAACCTGGCATCTACCACCACCTTCTATTTACTTATTGGTTCAGCTCCAGTATATATGTAAAACAGTTTCAGAATTGTTCATCTTTACCCTCATGTTAAACAACTTTACTAACTAGAGTATAGTGTTTATCTACAGTTCCTATTTTTTAACCTTACAGTTTCCAGTCTAAACACCATTTTCCAAAGTTTCTTAGGCCAGCTCCCTTTCCCCATACCCTATAGTACAGTTATATCATACATTTGTAACACAGGGACATTCACTGTTCACAGCTTGTGCTTTATCTTGGGATCTCCCAGCATTCTGGTTGCTTATTTTTATTTTATAGTTTATATGCATTAATGTTCTTTATACTGTAAAGTTCTATGGATTTTGACAAATGCATGGAATCATATTGTCTACCACTCCAGTACCATGTAGAACATTTCTATCATCCTCAGAGTTCCCCTGAAAGATATAGTTATTTAATATTTTGTCCAACTTAATGTAAAATAAATTTATCAGATCTTCCCAGGGCAGGTGCTATATATTGGCTCACTCTGTACCTTTCCAATCCTTCCCTAGTCCAACCCCTCTTTGTATTAAACCATTCCTCTATCCACCATTCCCTAGAAACCACTGATCTGTTTTTCATTCCTATAGTCTTGCCTTTTCCAGATTGTCATATGGATGGAAATATAAAATATGCAGCCTTTGGGGTTTGGCTTCTTTTATTTAGCAAAATGCCTTTATGATTTATCCCTGTTGTTGAATGATTCAATGAGCAATTTAATAGTAGATGGAAGACTTAGCATTTTTTTTTCTTTGTTTCTGGCACCATGTAAGAATACCCCCATTCTCACCCAGCACTTTAATAAATACATGATTTTAGGGAAGGACTCTAAAATGTGATTAATTTTTAATTTTTTGCCACCCTGGCAAGTGAGGGTTTTAAATCATATTTAAAATTATCTTGATTATATAATAACACAATAAATTAATATTTTATGCAACTTAATATAAAATTTATCAGATCTTCCTGAGGCAGAAACTGTATGCTGCCTCACTCTAAACTTATCTGATCCCTCTCTATCTCAATCTCTCTCTTTTTGTCATCTTTATAACAAGACTAGATATCTTTATATATATAATCCATTCCTCTCTTGCTGCTGAGGATGGCCAGTAATGTAGTTCTTGCCCTCTACTTGTTTACACATCTTCCTTTACCTTTCTTCTTACTTGAAATATAAACCTGCTGATGTAGATCCTGGCTCAAGGCTCAACAATTATCTTGAGACGATGAAGACAAAAGGTGAAATAGAAAGATAGAAGGAGCCTAGTTCCTCCATGTCATTGTTCTGTTATTGTGAAAGCGCTGAATAACATATCCCAGCTTTCTTTGCATGAGATAAATAATCTTCTATGATTTAAGCTACTATTGTCATGTTTTTTATCGCTCAAAACCCAACACAATCATAACCGGTGCATACTGCAATAGCATTATATGCAAGGTACTTTGGCATGTTACAGAAGTGAATGATGATGACTGGAAATTTAGTGAAATAATTATTCCTATTTAATTAACAATTTTAAGCCATTATTAGTTGAAAAATGCTGCGCCAAACTTCCTGCAGATATAAAAATAACTTAAAAGTCCTTTTTGCCTTGAAGAAGTTTATGATATGATATAGACAATGCAGTGTATACTCAAGAGAGTCCTGGAATCTGGTTTCAACATCTGCCTTATAATTAGTCATGCAACATACCTTTATTTGTGCATTTGCTACTGCTGTTTATTAATAAGTTATTTATTAAATTATTTATTTTGATAAATTCTTTATTAAATATCAGGCACTCTGTGCTAAGACCTATAAAGCAGGACCTAAGGTCATCCCCCATTTTGCAGAGAATTGAGGTTCAGAGCAATAAATGAATATTCACAGTCACATGACCAGTAAATGGCAGAGCTGGAATTCAAACCTGGGGCTGTTCACCTCCAACCTTTCTGACTTCCAACGTCCTCCTCTGTACAATGGCTTTTGATGTATCAGTTTTGTTCAGGGCTGAACAGAAAATGAAATTGGGGATTTAAATAATCTTTTAAGCCATAAAATGTTGAATTCTAGTGTTACTCCCATACCTGGCACATGGAATATACTATCAAATCAATTTAAATGAACACTGGGAATAAACAGATATATGTGTGACCAATTAACTCTAAATCAAGACAGACTGTGAAAGGTGGAACAAAATGCAAAGAGAAACAAGAAAAAACGATGAATTTTAAGGTTGGGGATCTGGGAAGACTTTATCGAGATGATGGCAACTCAATTGCATCTTCAAAGATGGCCGGGACTTTGAGCATCTGTGAGGATTACCAAGTGAGCACCAGGTATCTGTCACAAGCCCTCACCTCCAGCTATATCAGAGTCACAATGACAGGAGCCACAACTCATTCCTCTTTCCATCGTTCACTGTTCACAGCACAGGCCTTGGTCCTAGTGTGTTCTGATGCTGCTTTAGTTGGATTACTTTGATTAGGGAAGCTTTTGTTTGGCAAAAGTTTTTAGTTTCTTAGGGACAAATTGGTAATAGATTACTTTCTAACTTACTACTTACAAACTTCTTAAGCATATCTCTTAGAATCTCAGGAGCAAATTGTCCCAGTCAGTGCAAACACTACAGGGACTTTAAAAAAACATTTTGTCAACTGTTGTTTCTCCCAGAATAAAATGTGGAGGAATGTCTTCTTCAAAATGGAAAATGAAAGTCAAGTTTAGGCTCATTTATGATAGCCGTTTTGGGTTAGAACTTTTGTCTACATGGCATCCAAATACATGGAGAGGATGGAAAAATCCATAGAACTGGATGGTTTAATTCACTCCTTCATCCATTTTGCAAGAAGTTATGAAGTGCCTACTATGTGGCGGACACTAATATAGGGAGTGGGTATATAGCAATAAAAGAACAAAGTCTTGGTGGCAGGACATATGATTATCAAATATCTACATATTTTTCTTTTCCCCATCCTCCCTCATCCCTACCCTACAAAGGCTCTTTGCAGATCATATCTAGTCTTCCAGTACAATTAGCTTTTTGGGGGAGTAAGGGTCATCATTCTCTATATCTGAATATCCTGTCATGCTTAGTATTGCTGTGTGTGTGTGTGTGTATGTGTGTGTGTGTGTATAGGACAGGGGCAGCAAGGAAGAAGCATGAGGAAGTGAATAGAAAATGGGCTTTGGAATCAGGGCAAAATTAGATCCAAACTTTAACAACACTGACCTGACAAATACTTATGAGTGGCTACTGTGTGCTAGGTACAGAAGTTATAAATGTGAACAAGACAGACTTGGCTCCTTCTTTCACACAGTTCATACGCTAGTGAGCAGAAACAGAAAATTAAATGAGTAACTTAGCTCTGTTCCTCTGAGAAACAGGCATCAAGAGATTTACCAGAGAACATGCTTGTGAAGGGAAATGGAGAGGGAGCTGGAGGAGGCTGGGAGAGCCATTAGACCACAATGTATGTCTGGCATCTGTGGAGGAGGGAAAGAAGTAAGGAACACATGTAGGAAAAAATCTCCTGTGCAAGTCACATAAAGTTTTGACAAAGAGAGTCTTCCCGCCTAGCCAGCAATCTGAAGAATCTCACATCTATCAGGAATGAACTGGCCTTAGCATTCCCCTGGGCTCAGTCATAGGCTGGGAGCAGCTGGTGAAGATACGGCTTCAGTGCTCAGGCCATTGAATTGTGCCCCCTCCTTCAGAGACCTGAGAGGTGAATTTTCCTGGCCACCATAACAAAATGCATTGAGTGCCATGATAGGGAAGTACAGGGTGCTATGAGAACACAAAGCAGAAGCACCACAGGCTTCCCCCAAAGAAGTGGCATCTCTCTCTAGGAGGGGACAAAGAAGGGAAAGCATTTCAGGGAGACAGAATGATATGAGAGACAGCGTGCATGGAATTGCTGAAAGAAAGAAAAGAAATTCAGTCTTATTTGAATAGAGCACGCAAAGGCAGTGGGAGTGGGGAAAAAAAGAGGGAGGAGTTGCGAGAAGTGAAGCTGGAAAGGTATTCAGGTGTAGAAGCTAGGCAAATACTTTTCTTGGAAGAGGAGTGGTGGTATTTGTCTCCTTTTGCTTCTCTGTCTCTTTTTAAGTATTAAGCTGATTGACTCAACAAAAGAAGAAATATTGGGAGTTTATTCCTTCTAGGAGACTTCCTGACTGCCCCTTGCTGCATGGATCTCCCAAACTACCCTCCCCTGTCTCCTTCTTGAATGTTTGCAAAGTCCTCCTTTACCCAAGGACAGCCCATATCTGCCTGAGGATTTCTCTTCAGGCATCTTAACAGAAAGAGCCTTCCCTTGGGGCAGGGAGCCCAGCACACTTCTCACTGCTGGTACAATGTCTTTTCTCACAGCTGTGGACCCCATTTGGGGTTGTGTCCCCAGGAAAATCTAAGCTTGATTTCAGAATATCTGAAACCTTTTGTACTCAACCTGAGGTTACTAAAACAAGATGAGGATCATTATACTTTATTGTGCACCAGAAACACCTGAGAGGCTTGTTAAACTATAGATACCTGAGCCCCAACCCAGGTATTCTGAATTAGTACCTTCTAGTGTGGATCTGGACAATCTATATTTTTAAGAAAAAAATTCTAGATTTTTGCTTCTATCATGTAATGCTCAGACCAGCAACATCGGACATCACCTGGGAGCTGTTAAAAATGCAGCATCTCAGGCCCCACCCCGGGCCCAATGAGTTAATATGAATTTTTAACAAGTTCCCCAAGTAATTCGTTTCACATTAAAGGTTTTAGAAATACTGTTCTAGATCAGTGGCCCTGTATGGAAGATTTTCTCCCCAACCCTCACCATTCAGGACAGTATCTAGAGACATTTTTTGTTGTAACTGGAAAGGCAATCCTGGCACCTAAGTAGGTAGAAGCCAGGGATGCTGGTAAACATCCTACAATCCACAGGACAACCGCCACAACGAAGGGCTATCAGGCCAAAAATGTCAGCAGTGCTGATGTTGAGAAACCCCGGGCTAGATGATTGTAATGAAGGTGGTAGATTTATCTGGGGAACCAGCCATCTTCAAAGGCTTAGAAGTAACAGCTACTCATTTAAGAGTTAATCTGAAAGCTCAGAAGCAGGCTTTACATTCTCAAACTAGCGGTAAGATGGTGGACTCTGAGGCCCAGGTGACTAACGTTGAACCCCAGATCTGCCACTTGAATGCTATGTAATCTTAAGCACCTGTGGAAATCAACAAAGCTCAACCCAATGAGAACAAGCAAAGGCTTTTTATTCAAAGCTTGCTATAGCAAGAGAGTCAGCCACTATTATTTGTGTTTGGCAGACTCAAAGGCAGAGGAGTGATAAAGCTTTATAGTAGAAAAAAGAAAAGGCTTGTTTGGAGACTACTGGAGTGGGGAAGCTGGAGGGCAGTTACCTAGAAATCAGGCAGCCTCTGAGATTGGTGAGGGAGCTTATTTCACTTTCTCTGGCTGGTCCTAAGTTGGAAATAGGGACCAAAATTCATGGACTCAGTTCAACTCTAGGGCATTAGTCAAGTCCTGGCTCTTTGGGGGCTGATTGTTCAGAAGATATTGTTTAGCTTTCCTAGATTGTTACTAAAGATAGCAGTCAGATTTTCTACAAGCCTGACTTACAGCAGGCTGGCTCCCTGGGCTGGTCAATGTAGATAAGCAGAGTTGGTTTTCTGGGCAGGTTGCTGCAGCTTGTGGGTCAAAGTCCCATATTATATATAGTCCTGCCTTTGTCTGTTTTACATTTCTTTAGGCCTTCATGTTTCTTCATCTATAAAGTGGTTATTATAATAGGGTTATAGTAAAGATGAAATGAGTTAAGTCATGTAGAGCTCTTAGAATCTCATCCAACAAGAAATGAGGCCTGAGTAAACATTCCCCACCGTCATTTTCTATGGCTGTCTCTGCGATCACTCTTGGGCTGTGACCTTATGCAGGTTCACTGGAGGGGTCTGGGTATCCCCAAGAGCACAAGATCCCCAAGATCTTTATGAGTTTAGGAACAGTGGTTGCAAGCCATGGGGTTGTCAGGACACACTTTAATATTTTTAGCTGCAGGGAGGGAACATTGCTAGGATATGGAAGTCACTATTCTGATCAGAAATCAGGAATTTGAGTCAGAGACCATCTGGTTTTAATTATAACTGTGTGACCTCAGGCACATAGCAGTCACTCTAGACCTCTTTTATAAAGCAGGGATGATATTAGCATCGATTGGTGAAGGTGAACTAAATAATGCATATTAAACACCCTAAACAGCACATGGCAAAGAACAAGTACTCTGTAAAAATCAACTTTATTATTGTGATAATCACTGACACAGCCAGGAGACAAGGCTACTCTTGCCCTAGGGACAGAAGCCTCCCATGAAGCAGAAGGGGTTGCCCTCCAGGGGTAGTTGTCATTCTAGGTCTTTTTCTTTAATATTTGGCAATTCAGCTCACATGCACTAGGAACACCCAGAGCATTTATCACGGAACAGAATCCGCATAAGGGAAGCTTGGAAATTTGCATTTCAACTACTCTCAGGTAATTCTTATATACACTTGGTCTTTGAAAACCCACCCTACAATATCCCATCATTCCATTTGGGTGCATCGTGTTTCCCTGAAGCAATCCCCAGCTCTCCTCGCACCTGCTGTAAGTGACCAGGAAACTCACATCACGCCTTCTCCCCTTACAGTCGAGATGGGGAAGATGCATTCTGAGGTCTCTACCAATAACTCCTGGCCTGAGACTGGTGCGTCCTCTCCTAGTGTTTGGGTAAGCAATGGTCCACCTTGTTCTGGACTCTCTGATGCTGAGGTCTCACCAAGATAGCCCAACCACCTTTGGCAGGCATGAAGGATTGTGTTGAAGGTCTCTAGGTACAGACTGAATCTGCAGAGAGAAGTGTTAAGTGAACAGAATTATAGAAATTTTTCTAATTGCCTGTGTCTTTCAGACACACAAACAGGTCTAGGGTACAAGGTCATCTGCTATTAATGAGCACAGAGATTACTGCAACCAGTGGCCTCTCTTGAACTTTGCTGAGAGAGTGAAGTACTCAGGGATTGTCTGAGTCTGATCTCCCTGAAATAGAAACATGTCAGCTCCACCCTAGGGGCACAGGCAGGACCAGTGAACCTGGACCCAAGGAAGCAGGTATCTACAGTATAGCATTACTGGAGTTATTTATATTGGTTTCTGGAAGCTGTAAGTCTTAGCAGTGTCAGCTAAGTCTTCCATTCCTGCTAAATAGCCAGGAACATTGAAGGAGTTGAAATTATCTTGCCTTGTGCTGACACAAGTTTTGATTAGTGACATCTGGTGTCAGTTTTGGGAAGCTGGGAAGACAGTGTCAAGAATGGATGATTCAAGGGCTTAATTTTGTCTTTGATGGAGCCCTCCTTTCCTTGAGGTAGCTGCCTGAAAGTTTGTTAGTCGAGTTTTGAAGATCGAGCTGTAACTGTAGGTCTTTCAGGCAGACCATGGTACATTGCTCCCAGATTCCACTGGCAGGAAGATTGTGCATTTCAGTGAAGCTTGAAATCAGACTAAACCTACATTTCATAGAGGACTCGGAAAGAGGAAGGTATTAACTGGGGGTATCATGGATGCTGTAAGTTCAAATGGCTGCCTTTCAGTTATGAGTAGAAACTAAGTAACAAGAAGTCGTCTTATGTTGGGTCCAGCTGTGACTGTTCTGATTTCTCCTGAATGGAGACGATTCTTACCTAATTTCCCTACAAATTGCAAGACCTAGAATTTATAAGATGCTCATTTATTTTGTCTGTGATAAAGGTGAAAATTGCCAATAAGCTTGATGCCAATGGAGATTTGAGTGAAAATGCACCCCGAGTTCAGGTTCAACTCATCCAGCTTGGCTGTATGAAGGAAATTAAGTTCTTGCTGACTCTATAGAAAGTTTTCACTTTTGAACCAAAAATTTTTGAAGCAAATGGGCTATGGGTTGGCGGAAGGCCTGGCCATCTCTGTAGCATAATCTGAGGTGGTTGTGGACCAAAATTTTGTGAAACATTTGAGACAGACCTGGGGGAGAGGAAGAGAAAGAGGGAGCTGGCACTGGAGCCAGTAGTTTCTCAATGACAAGAGGCTGAGGGGGATGAAAAATAGGCAAGACTTAAACAGAGTGTCTGTAAAGGAAGGACACAATAAGAGAAGGAAATATCTTAAAGATGAATACTCAAGAGGTAACAACTCATACACTTGCAGAGAAGATTAGAAAACTATAAAGCGAGCTGTTGCAGGGGGAAAGACTGTGACGACTGTGACCTGAATGCATTATGAATCCTCAATTGAAAATATTCTTGCGAATCTGCATGACACAATATAGAAGTTGGAGAGACAACACTGTATCTGTATTCAAAGAAGAACTGCATTTTAACTAGCAAATGGGCACAAGTGACTGATGGAAATAAGCAACAGCCAGGGCTGACTCTTCTGTCTCTATTCTTGTGAAGTAAAGGGGGAAAGCAGAAGATACTTCTTTCACTCCTTCTTGCAGGAGAGGTAAGAAAGGGCCTTCCTTTTTTGACCTGAGAGGTTTGATTGTAAATGAATAAGTACAAAGATAAATTTGCTTCCATAAACTTGAAACTTTATTACCTGCAAACCACCGTCCAAAGAGATGTATGTATGGTCAGATATTCTGCAGAAATGGTTTTAAAAAGTGGGTGATGGCCCATGATGAGCCACGGTGCCTATACTCCCAGCACTTTGGGAGGCTGAGATGGGAGGATCACTTGAGTCCAGGAGTTCGAGACCAGCCTGGGCAACATGGCAAAACCTGGTCTCTACCAATAAAATAAGCCAGGCATGGTGGCACGTGCCTGTAGTCCCAGCTATTCCGGGGGCTGAGGTGGGTGAATCACCTGAGCATGGGAGGTCAAGGCTGCAGTGAGTCATGATTGCACCACTGCACTCCAGCCTGGGTGACAGAGTGAGACCTCATCTCAAAAAATAAAAGTGGGTGAGGGGGACAGGCAGAGAGCAGGGGTAATATTAGAAACAGGGTTAATAAATATGGTCCAGACTGTATGACCAAAAAGGTTTCTTCTGTGGGAATTATATCTTTAATAGCAAGAAAACTTTGCTCAGATGTTTCCTGAGTTCCCTCACACTGACTTGATGGAGCACATTAAAATACCTTTTCCCTCTACCTTTTGATGAGCGATCAAGGAATTCATTTGTTTGGAGAATTAAGTCACTAGGCCATTGCTATCTTGAGTGGGAATTCATTATGTGGCATAGTCAAACAGAAGGCAACTGGTGTTGGTGCTGTTGTCGTACAGTTTGACTTTTAGGCTACATACCTATATTATTAGATAAAAAACATTATATTTGTGTGTTGCACTAGTAAGAGCAAGACAATAAAGTCCCTGAAGAACCTAGACACAGATTTTTGGGGAGGATAACTGTGGACATGTCTACTCCCTGAGCCCTGGAAAGATTTATTTAACTGAACAAATTCTCAGTAAGTGATACAGTCAAAGGGAAATGAAGAGCTACTTCACTTTCATAACTACTAAATTAATCCAAGAAACATTTAACTTGTAGGTCAGGCACTCCCTAGCCCAATGGCTTTGTAGTTTTTTGTCTTTGGGTTTTTTTCTTTCTTTTGGCTTAGGAACAGAGGAAATAAAAGACTGAAAGATTATTGACAAAGATCAAGATCCAAAATCAGAGAAGCTTTCATTTCCAACTAAACTCTGTACAAGTGTTCCGCATGGGGCAAATTAACAATTTAACTTAATGCTTGCCAATGAAGATGGTAGCAAAGGCTGTGACCTTTTATCTATGATGTACCAGAAGCAGCAAGCAGTTTGTCCCTTAGAAATTGTGCACAGGAATAAAACTAATGCTAGGGAGAGTACACTGTATTGAAAGCACCCTGGAGTTAAAACTAGAGTGGTTCTATTTAGCCATAGGAATACATATAAAGATTAGATAGACTAAATGAAGAGACTGATATCAACCTTTCTTTTTTATTCTTTAAAACTTGGCTAAACCATGCAAACAAGAATTTGATCTAAATGCCTTAAAATAACATTTGTACATTTTAATCAAAACTTATGAAAAGGCCTAACTAGGTAACTTTTTAGCTGTTTCTTGTTTATCTGTGCATGAAGAGGTAGTGTGTGCAGAGTCTGCACATTCCTTGACTTCTGGTGAGAGCCATCCACGTTTCAGCTACAGGGTCTATGAGGGAACAAACCAGCTAGTTGAGGTCCTGGCTTGCAATACAATGTGTATGCAATACAGACAAAGAGTGCAGTTCTTTATCTTCTTTTGGAATTTCTGTCTTAGGAGGGCAGAAAGCTTATGGTCAACATTAAGGCTGCTTTACCTCAGTAAAATGTTTCCCATTCTAAGGATTTCATGGCATATTTATAAATGAAGAAAATTGAAGAGACACTTCGGAAACAGGATAGACATTAGAACCTCCAGGTCTGGATTCCAGGTCTGCCATTTACTTACTGTTATCCTGGGGAGAAAAAGTTAATTTTCCACTTATTCTGAAGGGTGTAGATGATATGTTTGTGTTTTTGTTTTCACCCTGTGCAGCCACCCCAAAATGTTCTATCGCAAATGAGCACATCCTCTTACTCATCCCTTCTCTGCTGCCCTAACAGTCTTTGTCATCTGTCACTTTGACTCCCAAACTGTATTCTGACTACCACTGCCACCTGATCGACCTGAAATGTTTATCAATAGACTTATTCCTGGGGCCCAGCCCTCTCCTGCAGAAAACAATTTCACAAGGAAGAGGTGCATGGAGGAACCATGAAATGTCATTCTAGGCCATATTCTACATCCTAGGCGGTTGTATATGAATCTCTAGTGGTGGAATCACAGGTCTCCTGCTCTCTCTATATAAATACATGTTTATATAAATGTTTATATATACACACATTTAAAATAACTCAGATTGAGAATGACTGCTGTAGGGTGTTAGATATATAGTAAATTTTCAGAGCATGTTTATTAAATGTCCTCTGGTTTTCCAGAAATGTCATGAATGTAAAATATGGTATAAAGAATAATCTCACATTCTCTAAACCTGTGTTTAACTGAGAAGAAGACTGGAAATGGCCTAATTTTCTGTGACTGAAGGATGTTCTATAAGCTTTGGTTTTGTCTTGTTTTCTTGAGACAGAGTCTCACTCTGTCACCGAGGCTAGAGTATAGTGGCACTGTGTCAGCTCACTGCAACCTCCGTCTCCTGGGTTCAAGCAATTCTCCTGCCTCAACCTCCAGAGTAGCTGAGATTACAGGCACCCATCACTATGCTCGACTAGTTTTTATATTTTTAGTAGAGACAGTTTTTCACCAGGTTGGCCAGGCTGGTCTTGAACTCCTGACCTCAGGTGATCCACCCGCCTCAGTCTTCTAAAGTGCGGGGATTACAGGTGTGAGCCACCGTGCCCTAGGATGTTCTATAAGCTTTTAAAGAAGTGTGGAGAGAGTGGAAGGATTGGATATTTGCAGGGAGGGAAAAGGAAGGACAGTTCAGGGCATTGAAGGTAAATGCCACCTCTCTGTCAAGGTGGTCAATGCTGGCCAAGGGTCTTTGTGTTGAAGGGATCTGCAGAGAGATGATGTCAGAGTGAGATAAAAGGTTTTCACCTGTGGTTAGGCATTACCAGATCTCTTCATTTAGGGCTGTGACATTGCCTTGAGCAACTTACTAATGGAAAGGACTATTTGGCTTTAGAGGCTTGATTTTTTTGCCCTCAGGAATTTGAGTTACCAGTTTATTATTTTTTACCCATTTAAGGACATTCATTTTCTTGCCAGTAAAGTTCAGATTTCCCACAAGATCTGAAATAAATAGTATATGAAAGTGCAACCTGTAAATTCTTGTTTGCTAAGCTCCTACATGAAAATTCATACATTTTTTCTACAGAAATACTCCTAATCTTGCTTTCTTATGTATCTATAACAGTAAAACATGTCCCTTGCATATAATTTATAGAAGTGTTATATGAGAATAGGCAAGAAAAAAATTCTGGTATAGTTATACTGTTAAGGGTTTATACTATTTCTAAAATAGACTGCATCAGTGATTAAAGAAATTGCTTTGTAAAATGGTTTTCCTTTCTCACTTCTACCCCTATTCTTACGGACTTCTTTGGGTGAGCATTTCTGTGCCTGGGAGTCATTTTCTTGGCAAGTTGGTGTTAACGAGAATGTCCTATCTCTTAGCTGTGCTAGGACAGAAAATCATACAGACATTCACTGTGATAGGCAGACTAATGCCTCCCCACAAAGATGCCCACATCCTAATTCTCAGAAGTTGTGAATATGTCGCCTTACATGGCAAAAGAAATGGGATGGGAAGATTATCCTGAGATGGGAAGATTACCCTGGATTTTCTGAGTGAGCGCAACCTAATCACATGAGATCTTCCAAGTGTCATAGAAAACCTTTTCTACCTGGGCTCAGAGGGAGATGTAACTATGGAAGAGAGAACCAGAGAGACTGCAGCATGGGAGGTACTTAGCTCCATGTCTCTGGCTTTGGTTAAAGATGAAGGGGCCACAAGCCAAGCAATGCCAGAATTTCCTAGGAGCTGCAAAAAGCAAGAAAGAAGATTCTTTCCTAGAGCTTCCAGAAAGAGACACAGCCTAGTGAGACTCCAATCAGACTTCTGACCTTCAGAACTATGAGATAATACGTGTGTGTGTGTGTGTTCAAGTCACTAAGTCGATGGCAATTTGTTACAGCAGCTGTAGAAAATTAATTCATCTGTCCTGGATTAAGGGTCTGGGGCCTGAGTCCTGGAGTTCTTTTTCTAGTAGCAAGCTTTGCTCTGTGAATTTTTCTACCCTGTGTGCCAAATTCACAGGTCTATATTTATAAACAGTGGGCTTCTTGAGTAATACAGATGAGAAAAATTTTCAGGGCAATATAGGTGATTAGTGTTGACAGTCAAAATAAGCATTCTGAAAACTACGTTATCAGAAAATAGTGCATCTCTCTTTCAACTGAGTGTTCATCTCCTTAAGAAAGCACATTCTATATTTACTCGGCAGACCAGGATGAAATTGGAGTGGGGGGATTGTCTGAAACTATATTCACCTAAAACACAATTTTGCTAAATCAACTTTTCGAAAGTTCAGTAAAACAACACTTGATTTTAAATGATTTCAGAATAAATTGTTTGACTATATTAACATTTCAAATAGGCATATTTTAAACTTCTAAGCTAGCTTGTGATTCACATATGATTTTTTTGTTAACCTCAGTTCATTTGTAAGCTTCGGTATCCTTGGGCGGCTGTGATTTTTGATGCTTATTTCTAATATATTGAAATGTTACCTTTGAACTCAGAGCTAGAGTTTTAAGATAAACTGGGAATATGGGCAGTTTGGTATTCAGAAAGAGCATGGAAGATGGAATTGCTCTGTTAAAGCAGGGAGGGATCTGGAGCCAAGTGGAGTGGGAGTGGGTGAGCTGCCTGGACTTCTTGAATAAGCCCAGTATCCAATAGCATGATTATCCCCAGAGAAGATGGGGTGGTGTTCTGGATGGCAGCACAATGGATGTGCCACAACAGGTGTAGCTGAGGTTTTGAAGAAGTGAGATGCGACAGAGCAGTAATCATGACATAATGTGTATATACAGCATACACATGAGTGCAAATATTTACAACACAAAGGCATATTGATCAGTTATAACAGCATGTATATTTGTAAAAAAACTAATAAGTTACAAAGTATTTGTCATTCTACCACTCGGAGACTCAACTATGTTTTTGGAAGTCTTCCGGTCTTTGTCTTTTCCTTTGCACCCAGATTCCTTACATAATCACTCTAGTTTACTAAAAGACAATTTGATATCATTGTCAAGATCATGGGTTTTTAAAGTCAGACAGCCCTGGGTAGAGTCAGGCTTTGCTATGTTATAGGAAGCAAGTTATTTAACCTTGTTGATACTTGTTCATACAAGGAAGATGATGATACTAATAACACTTAACAGTATTGTTCTGAGGATAAAAGAGAGAATACCATGATTTTCAATCCTCACTGCACATTAGAATCATCCAAGATCTTTGAAAAATTCCAGTATGCACATCCCACCTCCCCAGAGAGCCTGATGTAATTGTACTGCCTTGGATTGGTGGTTTGATTTTTGTTGTGGTTTCTCGTGATTTATCTAGGTCACTATGATGCAGCCAGGAGGACTGAGAAGCTCTGCAATAATGTTTACAGAGCTCTTGATACTTAAAGTTCAAAAAGGCATTAGCATCATTATTGTACTTTTTTTTTTTTTAAATAAAAATGGATGAATAAAGCCCATTATTGCCTGTTTTTTTTTTTTTTTTTTTTTTTTTTTTTTTTTTTTTTTTTTTTTTTTTTCCCACTCCCCTGCCATCTAGGAGCTCTGGGAAAAGCCTACCACGCTCCTCCTTTAGAAGTAGGGTCAAATCAACTAATTTGATTCAGCTTTCACTGACAAATGTGCAGCTGCCTTGTTTATCTGTTTCCAAGGCTGGATGGTATTCAGTAGTATCTTTATATTCCAATTTACTTAATTAGCCACACACTAGAAATTTAGATCATTGTCAGTATCGTGCTAAAGGATATCATGAATCAGCTTTTGCATATAAGTATATTTATAGCTGTTCAACTATTTCCTTAGGATAAATTCTTAGAGAAACTGCTGGCTCAAAAGGTACATACACTTTCAAGGCTTTTCAACATTGTCAAATTGCCCTCCTTAATGGAGTGATCAGTATCATTTCAGATGTGTTAGGGCTACAAATAAGAAAAAAACTTAGTTCAAATTGACGTAAACAATAAAGGAGACTGATTGACTCATGTAACTGGCAAGTCTAGAGATAAAGTGAATTTCAGAACTAGTTTGATTCGGCATTTCAATAATACCATCGAGGATCTGTCTACATCACTTCATTTTCCCCCTTAGCCCTATGGAGTACCAGCTTTTTCTGTAGTTGAAACAGGGCTGCCAACAATTCCTGGGGCCGCATGCTTCCTCATGCATATACAGGGAGAGAAGATGGCTCCTTAAAATCTCACTGTAAGAACAAGGAAGTTGTTTTCTTCAAAGTTCCAGCAAATCATGCCTTACTTCTGATTGGTCTGGTTCTGGTTGATCAGAAATGTAGAACATGCTGATTAGTTTACCCCTGAGTTGCTGATTAGCTTATGCCTGAGTTATACAAAGAGGTAGGCTTCTTCCAGAGCTCATAGATGGTAGGGGAGAGGTTCAGATGTGCTGAAGGAAGGAGAATGTGCAGTGAGGAGGCAACCACGATGCCCATGATGAGCAAAATTTGAGAGAATTAAATCTTGTTGCTACCTGCAAAGTTGAGGAGAACGGAAGAAAGTGAGTTTGTGAGAAATGAGCCTTAGCATTATGTTATGAGTCTATCGTAGGCAAATTAAAGACATTCCCGCAGCTGTGGGGGTGAATCAGTTGCATGCCCTCTGCCTGAGAAAAGAATCCACTCAGGATGGTTTCATCCACATGAGTCTGGTGAGTTTAAAGAGTGGTAAGTTCAGTATTACAGGGCTATTGGGTTAATCTGCAGCCAAAATGAGTGATTGCAATTTTCTGTAGCATTTTATGTCTCAAGTAAACAAATACACCATTTCTTATAGCAAACATATATAGCAATCTTAAGTAAACCATTGCTTTTGCAAGTCTTGTTTCTTATTAACTGATCATCAATTGAAGTCAGGTAGAACATGAAGCAAATCTTTTATGAGAATTTCTTGATGATTATAGCCCCGAAAACCCCTTTTCCCTTGAAATACCATAATGTAATGATTCTCAAACAGGATTCTGTGCAGAAGAATCCTCTGAAAGGATTGTTAAACATAGATTGCCAGGCACCAACCCCAGAGTTTCGCTTTCAGCTGAACTGTTAGAAATTTGTATTTCTAACAAGTCCCAGGTGAAGCTGATGTTGCTCATCCTGGGACCACCCTTTGAGAAACACTGACACAGTGCATGGACATTTTTGCATCATAAAGTGGTTGCAGGTGAAAGCTTTGGAGGTGGAGGCTGTTATATTTGAGTGCAGCTTCTTACCAGCTCTGAGACCTTAGAAAGATTCCTTAACTTCTAAGCTTCAATTTTCCTAACATTGAAATGGGGAGTAACGGTCATACCTCTCTTATCCTGTTGTCAGAATATGGACGTGCATATTCTTGCAGCCCAACTCAAGTGTCACTTGTTCAGGGTAGCTTTCCTGTCATCTATTACTAGGTCAATTTCCTTTCTTACATGTTTAAGTACAGCCAGACTCTTTTAAGGGTGCTCATTCATGATTTTGTGCATTTGTTAGTAGGATTCATTTGATTAATCCATCTTCCTCAGCCAAAGTATGGGTTTCATGAGACCAGGGATCAATCTTGGTTTTCTTTTTTTAAAGCTAATTATTGTATCTCCAGTGCCCCCCAGCACCGTACCAAGCACCTGCTTTACATATATTTTTGAATAAATCTTAACATGTAAAGCAATCAACACATTTCCTGAAATACAGTATGCATTTAGCTCATTGCTAAAAATTTAAAACTATAGTCATACATTTAGTTGTTTCAGGGATATTCATCATCTGTCTTAGTCTCCCAACCCACAATCTAATCTCTGTCTCTAGAAGTAGGGAAATATAATGCTTTTTGTGGGTTTGCGTGTGTGTGCGAAACTGGTTTGTAAATGGTAAAGTGTTCCATAAATACCCTGTGTGGTTGATTATGAGAACCTTCTAATGATTGTTGCAGGGTTAAGCAAACTGTTGGTTCTCCATCAATGCCTGTGGTTGGACACATTTGCTCATTAAGAGACACGTAGTTGAGGGATGCTTGTTGCTATCAGCCTCAAGACTGAGACCTTCCTCACCTTGTGTTGGAGTTTGAATATCGGCATTAGGAAAGGTCATGTGTTGATTTACTTTAAAGGCATTGCCTGTGTGGCCAGGCTGTAATTGGATTCCATCTTATCATGAAAGTGATCTTACGACATTTCCTGAGGGTGCTATTGGTCTAGCAATTCTCTTTGATAACATTCTGGTTTGCTACAGCTCTTTCAAATCCAGACCCAGAGGAGTCTGGGATAGGGAAATATTAACATTTAGATTCATTTCTCATGGCAGTTATGTAATTGAATTTCTCTCTTGCCAACCCATTTTACACTGGTGTAACTATCACTGTCTCCAGTGGACCTCTTAAATAGAAAGCATTGGTGGAATAATGTCTACTAAAAAGGATTATATCAATTCAGTCTACCCTCAGCATTCTGCACAAAAAAACTGCCATATTCAGTAGCACTGAAATACATTTGCAAAGGTGTCAGTATTTCTATTCCAGGACCTTTAAAGATTATTTAGTCCCTCTAGGTCTGTAAGTGGAACAATTGCTTGGGCAGGTCAGAAATGTGATTGTCATGATATATGAAAGACACTTTTCCTTATTTCTGCTTGCAACCTTTCTGTCAAAATCCAATATGTATTTAATTGTTCAAATAATATTCTCTAGAAGAGATAATTTGGGGAAATGTGAGGATTTATAGTTTATTAGATACATTCTGTAATACACAGTTGAAACTCATTTATATAAAATGAGTATGGATTTTGTTCCATATATCTAAGTATAAGAAAATAAACATATTCATTTCTTTATAGTAAATTGTATTAAACTCTGAGAACCCACTTTCCAGCTGCCAAGTTTTGGGATACCCTCCTCCTCCCTACTTTCTCAAAAATCAGGGTATCCTGTGTGTCTCTAGGGCATGTAAAAAGCATCCACAAAGTCCAATTTATTATTGGGCTCAGTGTCCAAGCTTGATAGTCTGTTTGGGGAAGGGTGAGTTTGTCACTGTGTACTGACTATGGGCCTGGTGACCCTTTATGACAGCTCTAAGCCATGATGGAAGAGGCACTAAAATGCTAACAGAAGAGTAGATTCTGTCCTAGAGTTCATCTAGTATTACCTCTCAGTTTAAGACACATAACTATTGAGGTACAAATTGAGCATTCAGTGACAGTCAGATGTTAGAGCACTGGGACAGTTGAAGCACTCTGAGAGCAAGGCTGTGAGAAGTAGTCAAAGAGTGTCACTTTTCAGAAGTCTTTGATCCTCCACCAGATCAACTGGGTGGGCCTTACCTGCTTAATTGTTAGCTGACTGCCTCCACCTATTCTGCCTCCCTGCTCCACCCTAACCTTCACTGGCGTCTAGTGGAGGATCTGTCATATCAGAAAATACAGGTCACCATGCAGATGCAGCCTTCTTCTCTTGTGAAAATGTAACCCTCAAAAAAAAAATCCCAAACTTGCTTTCTTCTTCCATTGGAAGATGCTCCCTCAAGAATCCAGCCTACACTGCACATTTGTGGTTGTCCCCCATTAAACATTTATACCATTGCCATCAACTCCTGATTTCTATTTGGAGGTTCATGTTGTTCCAGGGAACCTAACCAATCCCTTGAAAAATCCCACCCATTGAATGGGGTAACTGATGTTGCTTGTTACTTGATTCAACCCTCCTGGTGGGCAGAAGTTATTCTTAATTCTAATCCAGCCTGTGTCTTAGGCAGGCCCTGTGCATTCAACCTCACAGTGGGGCTTTCTCAGTGTTCTTGTTCCCCCTGCCAGGGCTGCAAAACTCTGCCTTGTGTTAGTCTTGTATGAGAGCGTGTTTCCTGACCCTCCTGCAATGGAGGAGTCTAGACCTGATTGAATCTCCTGGACCTCCTTTAGTAGAAGGTGGCTTTGGGCTGGGACTACGGAGAGGTGAAGAGATTTCCTATGCAGATAGCTTTTACTGTTCCTCTAGTATTCCTTCTTTTTTATCAGATTGGGAAAAAAGTCTAAAGGTTTAACAATATAATTGCTTTTTGGAGAGAAGTTATGCCAAAAAGCCTCTTACATTGCTGAACATGGAGCTAAAATGTCCGACTGCCATAGAGGGGAAACTCAGTGTCAAAGAAAAATACATATTTTATCAATAATACCAAACCTATGAATCTACTTCTAAAATATGCTGAAACAATTATGAAACATGTGCAAGATCTTTTTGCCCTATTTTTAAAACAAAAGAGTTGAAACATCCATTAACAAAGACCTGATTGAATAAAAAACATATTTATACAATAAAGTCAGCAAAAGAAATTGAAGGAGGAAGATATCTATGTGTAAATATGACATTTTTATGCTACATTGGGAAATGGAAAACATAGAATGGTAGGTAGGGAGGTAAATATTATGGTTAATTTGATGTGTCAACATGGCTAGGTTATGTTCCCAGTTGTTTGGTGAAACACTAACGTAGACATTGCTGTGAAGATATTTTGTAAGTGTAACATTTACAGTCAGCTGGATTGCTTCTCAGCATTTTGGCTAAGATCAAATGTACAATCAGTTGGCTTTAAGTACAGCAGATTGCCCTGTATAGCATGAGCGGGCCTCATCCAATCAGTTGATGGTCTCGAGCAAAATCTGAGGTTTCCTGGAGAAGGCATTCTCCCTCAAGACTGAAGCATAGAAATTCTGCCTGAATTTTCAACTTGCTTGCCTGTCCTACAAACTTTGAGCTTGCCAGCTCCACAATCAAGTTGAGTCAATTCCTTAAAATCCCAAAACCTCAAAGTCAATCTCTTTATCTGATTTCATATTGGCTCTGTTTCTCCAGAGAACCCTGACTGACAGAGCACAAAAATAGATGCTGTAGTGATATAGCATGCTTGCCTTTTGTGTATAACACAAAATATCAGAGGGAGAAAGTAGAAATAAGTGAAAAAAAATCAGCTGCAGGAAGCTATTGCAACAGAGACAGGAAAAATTGAAAATGAGACTTATTGGAGTACATTCCACCTAGTTATCTAATAAACTTGTTTTTCTATTGAAATCCAATTTTTTTCATTTTGGAACCATGTCAAGTTTTATCTCTTCAGGAGTTTAACATTATTTTCTTTTAAAATATTGCTATGTAGTTATGGATATATAAGCAGTATACTGGCTAGTCTTATAATTTTTTGATTTTTATAGAAATAGAACCATACTACAGAGGAAAGGTTATTGGGGGGGGGGGTGAAATTTGTCAGACATAAAACAAGTATCCCTGAGATGCATCCATGTTGGTATCTTTATTTTTTCCCCTTGCTGTACATTATTGCATTGAGTATACTACAAGCTTTAAAATTTCTTGTTGATTATACCTTTCTTCTTTAGTGCTGAAGCCAGTTCTGAATGATTATACTTTTATAAAAAATATTGTGCAGCTCTTACTACACAAGGGCAAGAGTCTCTAGGGTATTTGTCTAAATGCACAAAAGCAGAATTTTGGTGGGGATAAGAGGTTATGGGCACCTTCAACTTACTAGGTAACGCCTGTTTGTTTTTCCAAATCGCACCCCTAGCCAGGAGTGTGTGAGGTGAGTTATCATTGCTCCACATCCTTAGCAACACTTGTTATTGCCATCTTTTCTAACTTCTGATGACCTGGTAGTTACAAAGTAATTGTAAATTTCAGTGATTTGTCTCTAGGCATACCTTTAGTAACTTTAAATATTTTTTTTGTTTGAAGTCTTTATCTCCAAATGGTTCTCTTTATTTTTAAATTGTCCCAGGCTAACTTTTATATTGTTTTTTAGATTTTCTTTTATCTGAAATTCTTGGTTTTAACCATCCTATTGTGTCTATTAATTCTCATACTAGGGGATTTCCTTTTGTGTTTCATAAATTTTTTATTGCCTGCTTATTTCAGTGGTATTGTATCTGATTGAATCCTGTGCAGCTAAAGGTGCTATGTGGTTTGTGTTTCATTTTGTTTTTGAGATGAGATCTCACTCTGCTACCCAGGCTAGAGTACAGGGGTGTGATCATGGCTCACTGCAGCCTTCAAGTCCTGGGCTCAAGTGATCCTCCTGCCTCAGCCTCCCAAATAGCTGGGATTACAGACATTCGTCATGATGCCCAGCTAATTTTTTAAAAAAAATTAATAGAGATGGGGCTTTGCTATGTTGCCCAGGCTAGTCTTAAACTTCTGGGCTCAAGTTACCCTCCTGCCTGAGCCTCCCAAAGTGTGAGATTACAGGCATGAGTCACCATGCTGGGACTAGTGCTGTGTTCTTTCTCTCGGGTGTTTTTTCATTGGCTTCCGACGGGCACTCCAAGAACCTCAGCAGCTTTGGACCATGTTGACATCTGATAACTTGAGTTGAGGGGTTAGAAACTATTTGTATAAGTTTCAATCTCAAATCCATATGATGCGTAAGTTTATGGTTAGAATTTTTCATGGAGAATGTGTCTTTGCCCCAGTCCATATCCCAGGTTAAGAAACCAATTTTTAATTGCTTTCTCGTGACTTTTTTTTTTTCTTTTTCTATTTCACCTTCTGATGAGAAAGCACTGTAAGCATCTTAGCTTTATATAGTCATCTTAATTCCAACTTTTTGCTTCACTTACGTCCAGGGACCACTCTTCTGTCTTTAGGCAGTACAACTCAAGCCTCTTAATTACCAGGATTGACAGTGCCCCCACAATTAGGACAGCCACAGCCTCATCACACAGGAGTCTGTTTCCTCTTCATGTTAGGCCCTATGATATGCTTCTGTCTATTGTCTTAGGTATGCATGTGTTACGAGGTTAGTTATATTTTATATAGCATTTCTAGTATTCTGAGTTATCTAGCATTTCATATGCTCCAACTTGCAGTCTCTTTAATGTCCTAGTTTATTTACTTATTTTATTTTTAGGTTTTTTTGTTGTTGTTGTTTTGGTGGTGAGTGGTTTTTTTTTTTTTTTTTTTGCAACTGAAATATCCTAACTATTCAATCTCTAAGCTCTCATGTTCTTCCATCTGCTAGGGCACCGCAGCTTTGCATTGTATGTACACTGTTAGATGTCTGGTTTTAGGAATACACTTATTACAGGCACATGACTCCATGTAATCCTTGGATTAGCTTATGAGGTAAACAACACAATCATCCCCATTTTATCAATAATGAAATTGAAACTCGGGTTAAGTAATGTGCCTAAAGTCATGCAGCTATTTATTTTCTCTTTAGAATCTGTGTTTTAGCTACAATCCTGTTCTAGTGATGCAGGAAAGATGTTTTCCTTCTGCATCAAGAACAAGCAAGCATCCTCAACTGGGAGAAAACAGGGTGATCCAGTAGAAACAATTTAAAGAGAAAAATGTGGGCTCACTATGTGAAAGTGCCTGTTGCCTTTAACATAACATACTGGTGAGTGAGGCAACATACTGTTGTGTTGATTTGTCACTAAATTGCTTTCACAGGAGCATATGTGTATGTTCTTTCTACGATCTCCCCAAAGTTTTGTAAGTTCTCATGATACTTGCTATATATTTTAAACAACTGTGGCCTGTAATATTCCTCAGTAGAGTGAACTACAGAAAAGGCCCTGACACTAACCCTTTGTACCATAATATTAGCCAGTTACACTCCCACAGAAAATAGGAGAAGAAAATAGTTAAGATAACTAAGATATTCATGAAAAATACAGGCCTACTTGTTTCTGAGATGATTCAAAATGATGATGATGCCATTAAAAGCCATAGGAATTTTACAGTTCTATTTGTGCTATTTTATGCAGCTGGAGTATTGGGGAGCATGGTTGGAGTAGAGCTGTTGGATCAAGCCTTTCATGCATAGCCAATTATACCTGGACAGTGCAAAGGCCGGCACACTGTTGCTACTTATGGATGAAAATAATTTTGTGATTCGCTAGTAGCTCTGTAGAATAGATTTCTAGAAGTGAAACTGCTGAGTAAAAAGGATTTTTAATGCAATTTTAATATTGCCGAATTGCCTCCTCACACATAGCATTATACTTTATTATCCCATCAACAGTGAAAGAGATGCTCTTTAAAAAAAAAGTTTAATTTTCACTAAAAATGTTTCTTTTATTTACCCTAAATTACATTTTTTCCCAAACAATTGTTGTTTACATAGGGGGATCATAACAGTGGCATCTAACTAAGTCCTAACTGCCAGTATTTCTTCCTGGAAATAGGTCTACCTTGGTGAGGGGTGAGAATATGAGGGGGCAGTATTACCCCATATAACAGAAAGCAAAGTAGCTGAGGATTAATTCATTGGCATATATATGTTATGTTGTTCTAGATACTACTTCTCAAATCTATGCCTTTTTTTTTTTTTTTTTTTTTTTTTGACGATCTCTTCTCTTTAAACGTGCTGGAATTCTTGATCCTCCTCAGAAGTGTAGCTCATTTATTTTGTTGCTTTGCTTGTATCCTGGCATACTAATAAGGCTTTTGTGAAATGTCAGCAGTCATAGACTCTTTTTTCTCATCCTGCAATTAGTGAATTTGCTGGCAGACTTCATTGTTCTGTTTTGAGAAAAATTGGCTGTTACAGAAATTGTAGCAGCATTTATAATTATACGACAGGAATTAGGGTTATTATTTACTCTATTGGATTTAGAAATTCCTGTGTGAATTTGCACATGTTCTTTAGTGTGTTGATTTTCTATGGTATAAAATTTTTTAAAATCTATAATCTGTTTATTTCTTTTGTAGGAAAAAAATGACAAAAAGTAACATACTTAAAGATATAGGGTAGGCCAGGCGTGGTGGTTCACCCCTGTAATCCCAGCACTTTGGGAGGCCAAGATGGGTGGATCATGAAGTCAAGAGATTGAGACCATGCTGGCCAACATGGTGAAACCCCATTTCTACTAAAAATACAAAAAAATTAGCTGGATGTGTGGTGCACACCTGTAGTCCCAGCTACTTGGGAGTCTGAGGCAGGAGAATCGCTTGAACCCAGGAGGTGGAGGTTGCAGTGAGCTGAGGTTGCGCCACTGCACTCCAGCCTGGTAACACAGCAAGACTCGATCTCAAAAAAAAAAAAAAAAAATCTCATCAATTTCAGCTAAGACATATTGAAAATCTCCTGTAAGCCAATTAATATGGAAATCTTAAAGTGAGACCCTTCCCTACCATCAAGGAAATTAGTTGGAAACACAAATGTTTAAGCCAATAATTATTATGTGTAGATTTTTTTTAAAAATTGAGTAGCAAAGACAAAGAAATAACTACCCCTCCATTAGGAGCTGCAGAATAAAAGTCATTTTAAGCATATACAAAGAATTTGAGACATGTAAGAGTTACACACATCGTATTAAAAGACGGGTGATGTTTGGTGGGTGTTTGAGTTTTCTAATGTGCAACAAATTATCAGAAACTTAGTGGCTTAAAACAACATTCATTTATGATCTGAGTTTTTGTAGGTCAGAAGTCTAGGCCTGGCTTCTCTGGTTTCTCACAAGGCTGAATTCAAGCCTCAGACAGGCTGCATCCTCACGTGAAGCTTGGGGTCATCTTCCATGCTTATATGGCTGCTGGCAGAATTCAGTTCCTTGTGTTAGTAAAACTGAAGTTCCCGTTTTCTTACTGTCAGCCAATGTCTGTTCTCAGGTCCTAGAGGCCCCCACAGTTCCTCATTACATGGACCTTTCTACAGGCAGTTTGCATCACCACTTCAGGGGAACAAAAAAAGTCCCTATACATGAAGTTATTGACCGTTTCTAAAAGGCTCCTGCCTGATTAAGCCCACTCAGGGTAGCATACCTTTTATTTAACTCACAATCAACTGTTTTGAGATCTTAATTATATCTGCGAAATGCCTTTACCTTTGCCACGTAATATTACATACTAACAGGAGTGAGATCTCATCACCTTTGCCATATTGAGTGGTTAGAAAGTTACAGACTCTTTCCCCCTTTCAAGGGGAGGAGGTTGAAGAAGGAAATGAGGCATGTGGGTAACCTTAGAACTCTGCCTATTTAAGTAGCAACAGGGATTGAACTCTCAGAATCCTTGTTCAGTATTCTAAGGGTCATGGATTCTCTCCTGCAGGTAATGTTGATTTATTGTTAGGTTTTAATCCAAGGAGGACTGCAGTTTAGTAGAATAAAAGATAATTTCTCTGGCTGTGTGAAGAATGGTTTGACAGTTGTGCTGGATGAGCTACAATTAGAGTTGATTAAACAAGTAGGTAGGATTGTCTCAAGACTGCAGCATTGGCTGTGACCATAAAGACTGGCAGCAGGGACAAATACTAGAAATATTTAGAAGGGAGAATGGAACAGTAACAAGTGAGCGATGGGATATGCTGGTCAATACATAATGGCATTTAGCTGCTCTTTCTCAATCAAGATTTGATCCTAAGGAGACAAACGGGGTATGAAACACAGTCTACAAAGGATATAAGTATATCTTATGAAATAATGTTAGAATTTATAGCAATTGAAGAAAAGCTAAGAGTTAGGTTGTGTTTATGTAGCAGTCTACATTCTCAAAGCAATCTTTACGTATGGGTAAGCTATATGTATGCTTACATTGTTAAGCTGTGACAGTAAGTAGATATTCTGAGAACTTTTTATATCAATAAAACATCAGGTTATATAAGAGTTGCAAGAAAAGAACAAGGAACTTCATTATGTCTTTTGTTCAGATTCATCAGTTTTCATTTTGGCCCATTTACTTCATCATTCACTCCCTTTATATAGAGATACAGATGTGTACATACACTTTTACATTTGAGAGTAATTTGCAGATATTATGCCTACTTATGCCTAAATGCTTGTGTCTATTTCCTAAAAACAAGGTTTCTATTTGCTAATGTTTTGTGAAAGATTCTCATCTATGTTTATAAGGAATGATTATTTGGAACCCTCTTAATTCTTTTGTTAGCTTTTTGTATCAAGGGATACTGGCTTCATAAAATGCATTGGAAAGAATTCTCTTCTCTGTTTTACAAATTTGTGTAAGATTGGTATTCTTTCTTCTTTAAATGTTTCATAGTATTCACCAGTTATACTATCTGAGCTTAGAATTTTCTTCCAAGAATCCTCTTCATAATGAATTGGATTTCTCTACTAGACAAAGGGCTCTTCAGATTCTGTTTCTCGGTTTTTTTTTTTTTTTTTTTTTTTTTTTTTTTTGAGACGGAGTCTCGCTCTGTCTCCCAGGCTGGAGTGCAGTGGCGGGATCTCAGCTCACTGCAAGCTCTGCCTCCCGGGTTTACGCCATTCTCCTGCCTCAGCCTCCCGTGTAGCTGGGACCACAGGCGCCCGCCATCTCGCCCGGCTAGTTTTTTGTATTTTTTAGTAGAGACGGGGTTTCACCGTGTTAGCCAGGATGGTCTCGATCTCCTGACCTCGTGATCCACCCGTCTCGACCTCCCAAAGTGCTGGGATTACCTCCCAAAGTGCTGGGATTACAGGCTTGAGCCACCGCGCCCGGCTCTTCTGTTTGTTTTTAATCAGTTACAAATTTTCAAAGACTTTATCCTTTGCATTTTTTGTTGAATTTATTGGCATTTTTCTTCCCTTATTATCTTATTCTAAGTTTTTATCTTTAAATAATTTTAGACATGTGAAATTTGAAAAAATACCTGTGTACATTCACTCAGATTCCCCAAATGTTAACATTTTAACCCAATTACTTTGTTCTTTCTTTTCTCTGCTTTTTTATACACAGATATTTATAAAATATAATAGGATATAACACATAGCTTTCTGGACTCGATACTCTGTCCTAAATTGCAGATATAATAGCTCTTTATCTCTAAATGCAATTGTATGTATTTCCTAATAACAAAGATGTTCTCTTTCATAACCACAGTGTGATTTTCAAAATGGGAAAGTAACATTGTTACAGTACTATCATCCAAAATACAACCTTACTCAAATCTTACCAATTGTTTCACTAAATATCCTTCATAGTAAAATAAATACAAAATCTCTGATTCAAGTTCCAATTTAAGCTCACATATTTAGTTGTCAAATCTCTCTAATTTCCTTTAATCTAGAATACAGTCATATGCCACATAAGAATGTTTTGGTCAATAATAGATAGCACATACAACGTTGGTCCCACAAGATTATAATACTGCAGTTTCAATGTATTTTTCTACATTTAGAAACATAAATGCTTGCCACTGTGTTAAAATTGCCTACAGTATTCAGTACAGTAACACACTGTACAGGTTTGTAGCCCTGGGGAAATAAGTTATACCATTCAGCCTAGTAGGTGTGTAGTGGGCCCTATTGTCTAGGTTTGTGTAGGTACACTCTGTGATGTCTGCACAATGACGAAATCATCCATTCTTCAGAACATACTCCTGTCATAAAGTGATGTGTAAAGGTAATTCCCTAGTCTTTATTGTCTTTCGTGACCTTGACATTTTGAAAAGTGTTCATTTTGTAGGATGCCCCTCAATTTATATCTTTTTAAAAATATTTTTCTCATTATATATTGTTTCTTACCAGATTTGAGTTACACATTTTTTGTGAAGAAGATTACAGAAATGATGCATTCTTTTCAATAAATCAGTAGGCATATGATGTCCATTGGACCCATTCATGGTGGTGCTAACTTTGATCACTTGGTTTTATTAGTGTCTATAAATTTTCTTCACCATAAAGTTAATAGGATTTTGTGGGATTAATAAGTATTTTTTAAACTATTAAAATACCTGGTTTCTCATCAAACTTTTATCTATTCATTTTAGCACTGATCAATGATTCTAGCCTGAAATAGTTATTGCTATGGTATTTAACAAACAATAATTTTTAATCTCATCACTCTCCCTACATTTTAGTTACATTGTATTATGAGTTTTTGTATCTCTTCATTAATTTCCTTATTTATTTACTTATGTGAGCATGGTCTTATGGATTATTTTATTGGATTAAATCTATTTGTATGGTTACTAATTGTTTTTGCCCAAATGTTCTGAATGTGGTCTCTTTCAATTAGGTTCTGTATATGTTGGCATGTCCTAATCATTTTAGAGCACTTCCTTACCTCTGGCATGTTCCAGGTGCATGTTGTACTTTGACCCAACCCTGGAGTTAGCCTTTCCTCTGGGAAAACTGGGGTACTTTAGTTGAGGTTGGTATTTTAAAATCATGATCTGGATGTGTTCTCTTTGCTACTGAGTGTCATTGCTTGTAGGCCCCCTAAGTAGACTGAGATAAGAAATATAGGTATGTGTATGAATATACACACACTTGCATACACGCATCCATATCTAGAACCATAAGTTGATGCTGATGCTTTCACTTCCAGTCCAATTCCACAGAGTTAATTCTAACCTCTCTCTTTTTATATTTGTAAATCTCTTTTCTGACATTGAGAAATCGCATTATCTAAAAGGTATTATTTCCTCATTCCTAGAATATACAAAATAATTTTAGTATTGCTAACCCATAAAACTGTGAAAAACATACCTATTACCTAGAGTTTAACATTTGTTGACTATTTCCTTTTAATACTTGAGGGTATAGAGTGAAACTAATGTATTCAAAAGTTACATGGAATGATTCCTTATCCCTCTTTAGTATGATTATTTATCTGAATTAGTTATGTTCAATTCTCTTTTTATTCTATTCTTATTTTTCCCCTCATCCTTGTTGACTTTTATATTTTCAAAGTATGGTAAGCATTAGTATGGTTCTGAAAGTCAGAACTACACAAAATCTGTACTGAAAAGAGTCATTCCTCTGCCTTCTGCCAGCCTTCTATCCTTTCCTGTTTCCACATCCTTTCCACCTGTTCCTACAATATAGGTAACCAGTCTTGTTCATTTCTGGTTTGTCATTTCTATATTTATTTTTGTGAAAATGAAAATATATGTATAAATCTTTTCTTTCTTATGTTATGGCACCCTACTGTACCTTCTCTTTGCAGTTTGATTTTTTTCATTTAACTTTTTTTTTTTTAGGGTTTATAGTGATGTACTCGCTTTCATTCCTGAAGTTGGTAATTGTGCTTTCTTTTTTTTTTTAAATGATCATTATTATTAGGGGTTGATCACTTTTATTAATCTTTTCAAAGAACTTGCTTTGGGCTTTATTATTATTGTACTCTTTCTCGATTTCATGTATTTCTGCACTTTAGCATTTCCCTTCTACTTCCATTAGGTTTCATTTGCTCATACATTTCTAGCTTCTTAGATGGAAATATATTTAACAAATTTCACTATCATTCTATTTGACATACTTCTTAATTTCCCTGTTTAACAACTTTGATCTACATATACATTTTCCTATGTATACTTTTTGATTTTCAAGTATATAGAGCTTTTACACATATCTTTTATTTCTAATTTCATTGTGGTCAGAGAGTACATTCTCTAACATAATCTTTGGAAACTGTTTCATAATTAAAATTTATGGCCCTGCATATGATTTTTTAAAAAATATTGTATGTGGACTTGAACATGTGTTCTACAGTTGCCAGGTGTAGCGCTCTATAAATGTTATCTAAGTCAAGAAGGTTTATAATGCTCACATTTTCTGTGTTCTGAGTCTTGCTTTGTGGATTTTTTTTTTTTTTTTTTTGGTCTAGTTACTCTGAAGATAACACAAAAAGGAATGCTAAAATTGATAACGAATATTGTGGATCCGTCTGTTTCTCCCTTTAGGTCTTTCAATTTTGCTTGCTGTTTTTTGAATCTCTCTTAATAGGCACATAAATTTTTAATTGTTGTATTCTTGAAAACCTAAAAGTTTTATCATTATGAAATATTCTTTATTTTCTCCTGTAGTACTCTTTGCCTTAAATTCTATTTTATCTGATATCAGTATCTTCATTCCAGCTTTTTGATGTTCAATGTTTTCATGATGTATTAGGGTTTTCATTTTTTATCCTTTTATTTTTAGGTTATTATATTAGTTTGTCCTTGGATTGCTATAAAGAGATACCTGAGACTGGGTAATTTATATATAAAAAAGGTTTAATTTGCTCATGGTTCTGCAGGCTGTACAGGAAGCATGGCAGCATCTGTTCAGCTTCTCGGAGGCCTCAGGAAACTTACAATCATGACAGAAGGTGAAAGGGGAGCCAGCACTTCACATGGCTGGGGCAGGAGGAAGAGAGAGGGATGAGGTGTACTTTTAAACAACCAGATCTCACAATCACTCACTCACTATCACAAGAACAGGACTAGGGGAATGGTGCTAAACTATTCATGAAAAACTGCCCCCATGATCCAGTCACCTCCCGTGAGGCTCCACCTCCAGCACTTGGGATTACATTTCAACATGAGATTTGGGCAGGGACACAGATCCAAACCATATTTGTTATCTTTGTCTTCAAATGGTATCATTTTTAGACAGCATATATAGTCAGCCCTCCTTATCCACGGGTTTTACAACTGTGGATTCAACCACTCAAGATTAAAAAGATTGAGGAAAAACACAAAAAATACAACAATAAAATACAAATAAAAATGCAAATAAACATTTACATACCATTTACATTGTATTTGCTACAGACTTGTTAGTAATCTAGAGGTAATTTAATGTCATGTACTGCAAAATGACATTTCAATCAATAGCTGACCATATATACAATGGTGGTCTCTTAAGATTATAATACCATATTTGTACTATAACTTTGTTTAGATATGTTAAGATACACAAATACTTATTGTGATACATTTGCCCACAGTATTTCAAACAGTAACATGCTGTACAGTTTACAGCCTAGGAGAAATAGGCTATACTTAAGTGCAGTAGGTGAAACCATCTAGGTTTGTGTAAGTACACACTATGTTCACACAATGATGAAATCACCTAAGTATGCATTTCTCAGAACATATCCCTGTTGTTAAGCCATGTGTGATTATGTACGGGAGGGTGTTTGTAGGTTATATGCAAATACTATACCATTTTACGAGACATTTGAGCATTCATGAATTTGTTTAGGGTTTCCCTGTGTCTTTTTTCTTTCTTAGGTTGATCAAACATTTTTTAGAGGACAATTTTATTGGCTTTTTAACTATACATCTTTATATTTTTGGTGATTACCCTAGAGATGATAATATGCATTTTAACCTATCATGGTCTACTTAGGGTTCACACTTTACCCATTAATGTAAAATACTAGAAATGTGCAACATCATAGTTCCATTTAACTATCCATCCTTGAGGCTATTGATATTTATATTATACCTATTACTTACAGCTCTACTTATGGTGTTAAAATATTACAATTTCTTAAGTAGTTGTGTCTTTTAAATAAGGAAAAAAAAAGAGATTCGTATTATTTACTCATGCGTATCACTTTTGGTGTTCTATACTAGTTTCTGGAGTCCTGAGTTTCAATCTGTTATCATTTTCCTTAATTTGAATAATGTTCTATATTAGTTCTTGAATTTGAATAATGTTCTATAGTAGTTCTTGAAATCTGCTGGCAACAAATTCACGCAGTTTCTACTTATCTGAAAATATCTTCATTTTACCCTTATCTTGAAGCTGATTTTCACTGGACGTAGGTTTCTGGGCAAAATTGTTGTTCTTTTGTCTTCTAGCCTCCTTTGTTTTTGATAAGAAATTAGCCATCATTCATATTGCTGGTAGTATGTCCTTTATCTTTTTTCACTGGCTGCTTTAAGAATAGTCGGTTTATCTTTGGTTTTTAGAAGTTAGACTACTAATATCCCTAGATATGATTTTCTTTGTAATTATCCTGATTGGGATTTGCTCAGCTCATTGGATCTGCTAGTTTGTTTTTCTTCCCCCAAGTTTGGGGAATATTTGGCTGCTTTTTTTCTTTTTCAATTTTTTCCCACCTTGTTTTATCTCTTCCTTACTCTGGGATTTCCATCCCACACACACGCACACACATTCTCTGAAGTGAACTCAATATTGTATTGTCTTCATAATAAAACAAAA
Source organism: Chlorocebus sabaeus (assembly GCF_047675955.1). Classification (NCBI taxonomy): domain Eukaryota; kingdom Metazoa; phylum Chordata; class Mammalia; order Primates; family Cercopithecidae; genus Chlorocebus; species Chlorocebus sabaeus. The sequence continues at coordinate 29,649,179 of NC_132926.1, read as the reverse complement.
GATGAAGTTTAGAACTGGATCATTTGGCTTTTTCTCTCATCGCTCACTACTTTAAAATTGTCGCATTTCTTAATAGTCAGCATTCTCTTAGATTTGCAGTTCGGCTCAACACATTTAAGCCTCATCACAATCTTCTTTGCAGTTTTGCAGAGACTTTTCCAGAAAATCTGCTTGGTCAGCCCACCATAGCCTGCTCTGCTTCCTGTCAGAATGAAGCTAGCATACCAAAACCCTTGACCTCCTTGTACTGTGTGCCTTCATGGCATTGATGCTTGTCACATTTCTTTTAGGAATGTTCTCATGTTTTCTCAAGTACTACAGCCTGGGGTCTGTTGCATACATTTTAGAACACTTACTATTATCCCCTAAGTCTCTGAGTTTCTGATTTATTTTTCAGTCTTTATTCTTTCTGTTCTCCAGATTGGATAATTTCTACTAAGATCCAATCTACCTTCAGGTACTAATCTACAGAAGATAATCTATCTCCACATTCACTGATCTTTTTTCTTCCCCTTGAATCCAGTCCTCTTGTAAAGCCTTTTCAAATAAATTTTCATGATAATTTATTCTTTGGCTGTGGAATTTTCTTTTTTTTCTTTTGTTTAGCTGCCTAGTTTCCCTGCCTTCTTTATTCATTATGACATGTTTGCCTTTACTTTTTGAAACATCGATTTAATATACCCTTTTGAGTCCTTGTTTGCAAATTCCAACATCTTGAACATTTCAAATTCAGTACCTATTGACTGTTTTTTGTCTTGACTGTGGATTACATGTTCCTTTGTGAGTCTACTAGTTTATTCTATACTACATGTTCTAAAGGAAACATGGTAGAGACTGTGATTCAGTTTTCTTCTAACGGGTGTTAGTTTTTTTTTTTTTTTTTTTTTTTTTTTTTTTTTTTTTTTTTTTTTTTTTTTCTGATAGGCAGTCCACCTAAACACCAATTGTCTCTCTTGCAGTGGATGAAATCTGAGCTCTCTGCTCAGTTCCTCTAGCCTCACAGATAATGTTTTACAGTCTGAACCTTGGAGTCCCCTGAATTTGTATTTACAGTTTAGCCAAGGATTTGACAGGTATTCATATGTAGATTTAGGGGCTTCCTCCTTTTCTAAATTTTCCCTTCACTTTCTAGCTATTTTGGCACCTCTAAACTCTATGGTCTTACTTCCATTCCTATGCCTTTGACTTTCTTCCTGAATTCTTTCCATTCATTTTCCTGCGGATTAGGGAATGTCCACAGGTGCAAAGCTTACTACATCTCAATCTTATCCAGGGCAGTGCCCTTCTTTCAAAGGCCAACTTTCAATTTCATCCTGCTTTCAATTTTTCTTCAGGCCTTCAAAAAACACAGTTGTTTTTGTTGTATTTTGCTGTTTTGTCTAGTGTTTATAAATCTTGTCTGTGGATGAATAAATTTGATAAAAGTTTCACTGCCATTACAGTAAGTAGATCATGGATAAGCAGATTTTTCTAGGTGGAAAGATCAATGATGTTAAGTCCAGATACAATATGAACCACATACGTAACTTAAAATTTACTAGTAGCCATATTAAAAATCAGTGAAAATACATAGAAAAAAATACATTTTATTTAACTGAACATACCCAAATGTTACTGTTTCAACAAGTAATCATTATAACATGAAGATATTTTCCATTGTTTTTAATATTTAATCTTTGAAATTTCATGTATACATTTCACTTTCGGCAAAACTCAATTTAGACACTAAATTTTTAATAGTTAAAGAGAACTGTACTAATAAAATAATGTAATTACGTTTAATTGAAAAATATTTTATATTGCTTCAGTTTTAAAATTTAAAATTAACTCGGTTAAAATATAAAAACTTAATTCCTCAGTTTTGGTAGCCATTTGTCAAGTACTCAGTAGCCACATGTGACTAATGGCTACCACACTGAGCAGGACAGGTCTAGATGATAAGAAAGGATTTCTATATTTTCACCAAGTGACATGATATTGTTATAAAGTACAAGTACAATTTTATAGAAATTAAAAGTAATTTATATATAAACACTTCTATTTGGATAAAGAAAAAAACTGTTTTTCAATATTTGCAAAGATGAAAAAAAATCCTAAACTTTTGCAAATACGATTTTTCTAATAGCAAAGCAAAATTGGTTTTCATAATTACACATCATTGTGTGCAGAATTTGTCAACAAATTACTGTTTTTAATAGAACACATTGTTCATTCTTCTATGTACTTGTCCTTTTGGGATTCATATTTAATAATATCCTGTCTATAAAAGCTCACTAGTTTGCAAGTGTCCCTTTTTGTTGGCTAATTATAATGATGATGATGTTGATTATTGAAAAAGTGGTCTTTTGGTATTATGGTCATAATTGTCTTGATAGAAGTGTGTCTCAATTGGCTTATGTAAAATTCCAGCTCTGTGAAATAGCACAATTCTCATAAATGATGATTGACCTGGTAGAAAATGTATCTACAAACTGAGAGTTTACTTAGCATTCAATTTGGGGTGGTAGTGCAATGAAAGCCTATGTTATAATTCTAATAGGACTTCAAGTTGCTTTTAAGTTTTACTGCCATATCTGACTGATACTGTGTGTGCTGAATTCCATCAGTGTCTAAACAAAATGAATATACATAACACTCAAAAATCAAAATCTAAAAATTACAGGATCATAAGGCAAGAGGCTTTGAATATGACAAAGCATAGTGATATACATTTGCACCATACAGTGGGGCCCAAGTACCATGCATATACAGTAAATATGGTAGATGACATAAAGGCAGATGTAGAGGAAAAATGGATATAAGAACAGTAATACTGTCTCTCTTCTTGAGCTACTGGACCAAACAGGTATCAGGTAATTAAAGAAGAGAGTAGTTTTCATTGCTCAGGGCAACTCAGTAGACCTTTGGGGCATGTGGTGTCAGATATTTGAAAGCTTCTTGAGCACTTACTATGTATCATGTAAGGCTGACATTCTAGGAATACTATTGTAGTCCCTACCCTCAAATAGATAAGAATCCAGTGGGCAAATTGCCAGGCAAAGTACTAAGAGTTTTACATTCATGACCTTATTTAATTCACTTAAAGACAAAAAAACAAATAAGGTGGCCATTCTTCAGGGAAGAAAGTTGAGGCCTGAAATATGACTTCTTTAGGGTTACCTAAAATGCATGTAGCAGGACATGGATTTAAACACAGGTTTGACTCACTCCAGATGCCACACCATAGTCTTAGCCATCTTTCATAATACCTAAGAGAGGTCATCTCTGAACTGGCATCTCTTTGTTCTATATGAACCACCCCTGCCCCCACACCAGGATGTAATTCTTTGGAAATTGAAAAGGCTGGATATTCATATTTTCGGCACTGTTGCTCTAATGAGAAGACAGATTATTTCTATCTGTTCATAAAACTTGTTTTTGTCAGGTGGCAATGTTGTACATTCTGGGTTCACAAGGATATTGTCCTAGATCTTATACCCTGGGGCTTCAGTAGCATTTGAACTCGAAGGTGTGATCCAGGCTTTCAAGAATGGGTTATCCTACTCCTTTGAATTTAAACAACAGGATCTGAACCTGCAAGGGTCCCTACATGATCTTTCCCAACCCTATTGTATTTCAGGTTTGGATAACAATTCTAAGGAGGTAGAAACTTGTTCAAGATCCAGGAGTTAGTGTCAGCCATTAGACTCAAAAACTTGCCTCTCGACTCCCAGGTGTGAGTATTTCCTCTCTATCAGACACCTTTTGTCTTTCAGAACCCCTTGCATTCTCCAAAGTTTGTACCAAATATTGTTGTAGGACTTTCTCCTTAGTTCAGCTAAAGGCTGGGTTCTTGTCACACAGCCATGAAAGATTAGGCTTGCAGACACTTGGAAGGGTGAGAAGGGCAGGGCTTATCGGATGAAAAGGAATAAAAGGAAACAGGGACTCTCAGCAAAGCAAGTCCTGCTGGTAGGCTTCCTGCCTCACAGATTGAATTCCAGGTTCCCACCCTGGAACAGGAGAGGCCAGGCTCCTATCACCTGCAAAGGGCGCAAATTTCCATGGCTCCACTGCGTTCTCCCAGTGTGCAGGCTGGTCAGAGTTTCTCCAGGCACCCCTTTATACCTGGCTGTCTCAATACAAGTATAAATAGGAAAACAGGCATGGCAGAACTTCTGGGGGTGTCCAGAAGTTATAATTCTCTCATGCAACACGGAGGCTGAAATGTTCTGAGCATTCCCATGAGTGTGGACTGGTAGGTGGAGAGTGAGTAGAGGGCCACTCAATTTAATTATTCTTGAAAAAATAAATATCTCCCACAGTGGGAGGAACAATTGGCTTACTTCGTTAGCTAGATGTTTTCATTAAACATCATGGTTATAAATTGCTGATAGGGAAATTTATATTTCAGAATCAGAATCTCAGGACCATTTATTGTGCTGTTCTTTCCGCCTTCCCTAGCTAATGATTAAACCCCACTTAAATATCCCCACCAAATAACATCATCTAGCATCTCCTTTGGAAGTTTTTCATATGCAGTTTATCTTTTGTTATTTATAACTGTATCACATAAATATTAAAATTAACCCCATTTTACGAATGACTTGGCTGATATATGTTAGGAAACAACAATTGATAACTGGGCACAGACGGAATTAGGACTTGTTCTGTCTGAGTCACAACCTGTGCTCCACCCTCTCTCACATAAAATTTTGCTTGCATACTTCCAGTGTTAGGGAACTCATTATTACCCTCCAGGGACAGGAAACTCATTACTACCCGGGACATTCCTGAATATCTGTGGGTTGTTGCGATTATGAGAAAGCTCTTCCTTTAAAGGGTCTGAAATTTGTTTCTATTGGGCTTCTGAAAATTAGTCTTACTTTATTTCCTTGTTCTATATGAGCACAAGTGTAACTCTTTTCACACACAGTGATCCTTAAAGAATATTAAAAGAATTCCTCTGGCATCCCTTTTTCTTTTTCCTTCCTCAAGTTATATGTATATTCTAATTTCTTTCAAATGGTTCCCTCCCCTACCCCGCCCCACCCTGGGACATAATTTCTAGTTACTTTGCCTTTGGGTCCCTCTGAACTCCTTTCACTTTAAATGAGCCTTAGAGTAAGGTTTCTGTTTTGACTGATGTCTGAGATTGGGTGAAATGTATTATTAAGAGGAGAAAGAAATTATTCAGTATGGTGGCTTAGATAATATAAAATATCTTCTCTTACACATTCAAGTTCAGAGGTGAGTGGTCTAGGCTAGCAGCATTGCTCTGTGATCCTTAGCACAAGACTTCCAGGGTTGCTATTATCCTCATTTGTCAGCCAGCAGTCAGAGGATTAGTAGAAAGAAGCTCCATCTTTAAGAATAGGGAGACTGTCTCGAAAAAAAAAAAGAATATAACTGGAAGTTTTGCATATCACTTCCAAATTTGTTCAGGTGCCTGGGATGGGAAATGCCACCTTTACCTGGGCAGCCATGTTCCTGGTGAAAACTCAGGAGAGTGGGCCAGGCCTGATGGCTCATTCCTATGATCCCAGCACTTTGGGAGGACCCCTTGCTCCCAGGAGTTTCAGGCTGTAGTGAGCTATGCTTGTACCACTGCATCCCAGCGGGGGTGACAGAGCAAGACCCTGTCTCTATTTAAAAACCAAAAATGAATTTTAAAAAACCTCAGGAGATTCTATACTGAAAGGATGAAAGGAAACATGGATACTAGAGGATAGTTGCAGATTCTGCCACATAGAGTAAGGTGTAAATAAAAAGCAAAAGTCAAGGAAATATTGACCAGCGCCTGGAAATAGAAACCAGGAAGTTTCAGTTCTTTGTTTTATCTGACTTCTAGCACATGACTTACAACTTTGTCTTCAATTCTAAAAACAATATTAATTGTATTCATTTTTTTTCTATTTCACAAAGATAGCGTGATTCTTCTTCTTCTTCTTTTTTTTTTTTTGTTTTTGAGATGGAGTCTCGCTCTGTCACCCAGGCTGGAGTGCAGTGGTGCGATCTTGGCTCACTGCAACCTCCGCCTCCCGGGTACCCTACATTCTCCTGCCTCAGCCTCCCGAGTACCTGGGACTACAGGTGCCCACCACCACACCCAGCTAATTTTTTGTATTTTTAGTAGAGACGGAGTTTCACCATGTTAGCCAGGATGGTCTGGATCTCCTGACCTCATGATCCACCCGCCTCAGCCTCCCAAAGTGTGGGGATTACAGGCGTGAACCACCGTGCCTGGCCTGTGATTCATTTAAAAAAGTAATTTTATTCGTGTACTGAATGACTGTATTATGTAGTTATGGCTGGTGTGATTATTCCTGAAGTGATCTGTTTGGAATGGGCACATTATTAGGACCTGGAGAGAGAGAATTATAGGATAGAAGATTCTCAAATTCAAGAAATGGTGATAAAGTTATTCAGAAAAATGTTACTATACATTAAAGCTCTTCAGCTTTTTTTTTGTCCTCGAGGTTTAATGGATCTTTGGGGGAAAACCAGTTTGGGGTTAACTTTTTTAGGTGAAGCAGAAATTTGATACAATTATTTTCCTTATTGAGTTGACTTTGGACAGTGAAACTGGTTCTGGTAATTCTACCGTGATTTCATTGATATGATAATTGGTTGCACTGAGGATTAATCCGAAGCATTTAAAAGTTGTACAATAAATAAAATGTAAGCTCTGCTGAGCCTTGTTTTATTAAGGCTTTATGCAGCGAATTCTACTTAGAGAACAAAGCATATGCCTTGAGGGTGAGAAAAGGTGGCTTTCATAGGAAGAATTTGGGATCAAAAGGTACTTACCTATCCCTACCCCTATAGTCTAGATGTAGATGCGTGAACCCATGAATAGGTCCCAGACTGCCCCTGAGCCATGTCTGGTTCCACACATTATTGTTTCTTTACTTCTACTAGGTAAATATACTCTTCTCACCATACTTCCTGATAAATTGTGACTCTGGTCAGGTGATCTATAAAAGGCTACTGTCTTAGGAGGTTTCAATCCTTGTGTCAGGCCCCATTGCCATAGCAGCAGAGACTGTAGGGCCCGTAGCAGAGGCTGCTAGCATGTCCGCTCTCCCATCTTCCTTTCTAACAGGCTGTTAATAGGCAGTGCCTATGTGCCTAGCTGAAAGCTTGCCTTTCCCGGTTTCTCTTGCGTATGGGGGCTGCGGCCACTAGATATGAACAAAGTCATCAAATAGTGCCTCTGTGAAAGCTTCTAAGCAAGGCTAAGCATGATGAGGTATATACTTCGGCTACTATCTCACCCTGACTTTCTGTTATGTGGAATGTGGGTGTGATGGCAAATTTGATGGCAGCAACCATGAGCTAAGGTTGAAGGGAAGAAAGAGGAGCCTGAGTCTCTGACTTGGGGGCTGCTCTATATATCACACTGGAACTGCCTGGTCCCTGCCTACTTTGGGGGCCCAAAAGATCTATGTTCTATTTACACCATGTGTCTTAGGGCAAGTGTCATAGAAACAGAGCCTCAGACCAGGATTCAGGTGTAAACTTGTGAAAGAGAGTGAAGCACCAAGGGGAAATAGGGGAGAAGAATGTGGTCCCACATGAAGCCTAATCTTGGCCTGATCTGTGAGGATGTGGGGAATTCCAGAGCATAAACTGCCCAGGGAGCGGTCCTGCAGAGTCCTCACATTTTGAGGCAAAGTGGTCAACCCTTCGTACCATGTATAAGTCAGCCATTGGCTGTGGGCTACCTCCAGAAGGTGTTACATACAAAACTTTCTGGGGGAGGCCACTCTTGTCAGCTGGGACAGTTCTCCAGAGGAGAGGCACAGAGTGAGCAATCAGCCAGTGCCTCTTAGAGGCTGGTGTCTGGGTATGCCGCCCAGGGCACACCCAGGCTGCGTTGGATAGGGTGTTGCAGTGTCTTCTATAGTCCACCCCAAACATTGCTCAGAACCACTTGCTTCTCATATGACATTCATTTTATCCAGTTATGGCTTCTCCAGGATTCTGGGTTCAAGAATCCTGGGGAATTTTTTTATTTTTATTTTTTTAGACGGAGTCTCACTCTGTCGCCCAGGCTGGATTGTAGTAGTGCAATATTGGCTGACTGCAACCTCTGCCTCCCGGGTTCAAGTGATTCTTCTGCTTCAGCCTCCCAGGTAGCTGGGATTACAGGCACCTGCCACCATGCCCGGCTAATTTTTATATTTTTAGTAGAGATGGGGTTTCACCATGTTGGCCAGGCTGGTCTCGAACTCCTAGCCTCAAGTGATCTTCCCACCTCGGCCTCCCAAAGTGCTGGGATTACAGGCGTGAGTCACTGCACCCAGCCAAGTCCTGGGAAATTTTTAAGAGAAGGATTAGTGGGATGAACTACAGCACCTGCTGCAGTAGCTAGTCCTGGGCTGAAACATACTTAACTCCTTTCTCTGCCCCTGATCCTAGACTCCTTTCCCTCTCAGCTAGCACTTCTCAGGTCTGGATGGCTTGCCTTAGGCTGATCCTCATCTCTAATACGTCTGAAGCTCTGGTTACATGCTTTATCACGCTATGCTTGATCAACTTTCCCATTTGGGGTTAGAGTTAGGCACAGGAGTATCAAGAGATGCTCCAGTATTAGGAGAAGCTCTCCTAATGAGTAGGGGAAATAATTCATTCACCATACACCAGATCCAAGGCTGTGCTCCCCTGTTTTAGTAAAGATATCACATTCAGCACAGAAGACCCAGTGGAGACCTCTGCTTGGGAAATGTATTGTTTAACCCACTATTGTTTTGCCATGGTCCTTTTTTTTTTTTTTTTTTTTTTGCAGGGATGGGACTGATTATATAAGATTATGATGGAGACCATCATTCCTACATCCTTTATGTCTTTTTTGGGTTAGTGGGAGACAGGGTCTCACCCTGTTACCCAGGCTGGAGTGCAGTGGCATAATCACAGCTCACTGCAGCCTCCATTTCCCAGGTTCTAGCAGTTCTCCTACCTCAGCCTCCTGAGTAACTGGAACTACAGGCATGAACCACCATGCCTGGTTAAATTTTTAAATTTTTGTAGAGGTGAGGTTTCACTACGTTGCCCAGGCTGATCTCAAACTCCTGGGATCAAGCAATCCTCCCATCTTGGCCCCCAATAGTGCCAAGATTATACCTTTATGTCTTTGAGAGTGATGCTAATCTGTCATGCCACCTGTGTGTAATGCTGTTTTTGATTTATCATGTTAGCTAGACATGGGAGTAGTTTTTGTGGCTATAGCCTAATCTTTCCTACTATGGTAGTTCTTATCCTACAGGTTGAGAAAGCAATGTGAAGGTTCTGCCAACTGCTAATTGTGTCCTTTCTAATAAAACACTTGGAATCTAGGGACATGACCATCAGTTGGCCTGGATCTACAGACCAACTGGTGGTCATGGGAGAGACCTAAGAAACCTGAGCTAGAACTCCATTTATTGTTTACTTAATCCCTCAGTCTAATAGGCAGGACATAATACTGCTTCACTTCTTTGGATATCGGTAATTAATGTCAGTATTAACCCAGACCCTGTCTCCAACAGCCCTCAAATGAATTGAATAGTCTCTTTCCCCCGGTATTTTGTCACCCAAGAAAATGGTGATAGGTATTTCTGGGGAAGAGCTGGTTGAAATCACTGCTGTATATACTTCTGATGTTGTAGTGTCTTTCCTCATGGGAGACTTGCCTACTTCTTCAGTCAATGGGTTCTAGGTGTGAGAATGCTCAGGCCTGGAAACTGGACAGGGATCATAATTATTCATTGAAGTGACCAATTGTATTGCCCCTAGGAACATCATGTTTTATAAACCAACACCATAGAATCCTGCAGGTCAGAGTATGGCTCACCCCTGTAGCTGCCAGTCTAACCTTGCTGCTGATTATGGTAATTACATCCACTGTTTTTGATGTTGAAGTGCTGCCACCTGGCGTCAGTATGGTAATCTATCTCCCATTGGCATTAGAAAACCCAGTTTTGCAACAGCATTTCCTATTGTCAGTGTAAGCCTCAGATGCAACCACTGATGAACTATGAATGATGGTGTTCCCCTCCCCTCGAAACACAAGCAAGTGGGTGATTGTGAGAATAATACTGGCCACTGCTCTCATTGGAGCAGTGCTGTGAGCACTGCCTTTCTTAATTCTTTAGTAAAATGAAACGTCCTCTGAGCCCTTCTGAACTTAATCAGCTAGTAGATTTTCCAGTATATAGTAGAAACATCCTAGTATACCCACTTCTCTGTGCCTGTTGATTCTGTTCTCCACAGTTTGCCAAGCAATTCGGCTATCCCTATTTTTAAGGCTGGCTATGTCTCTTTCCAAGTTTCCAAATATCACCTTGGCAAAATATTAGAACCCTCTGCTAGAATCTTTTCAATGTGTTAAATCTTGCCTGAGAATACTGTCCCATAACAAATCCTCTTACCTAACTTTAATAATCCATTCCTCTCCACCTTTATCTAGCACAAAGATTCTCTAGGTTCCAGGACATGTAAACAACATTTATGGTTCCACTGGCTGAGACTCCGTCTTCTCTTTTAGCACATCCATAATGTTTCCAGTTGGGTCATGATGAGATGTTACATTAGTTACTGGTCTGGTGCCTAGAAGGGAGGTTAGGATAGATCCTGAGAAAAGCCAGCATTGCATTTTAAGGGACCTACTGCACTTAGGGTTTCTTCACAGCCATCAAGGAAGGGAAAATGGGCCACTTGTGTAATCCTAAAGGATTCAGGATTGTCTTGGCATTCTTATTGTTCAACGTATCCAAGAACACATATGCAAATAACCTCATCCCAAGTAGGAGACATCTTTTCTTATCAGGGGCCTCACTTTGGCATAAAAGACGTGTCTAAAATAAGAATTCAGTCTTCTCTGAAGTTCTGCCTCTTCTAAAATTAATGCCTGTGCCAAATTTTTAGCTGTCTACCCTCTAGCTGCAGGAGATGAGGGTCATTTTTTAAATGTGACTGAGCCATATTTTACATATCATATAATTTATTTTAATTCACACACCATTTGCACCATTCACACAATTCAATAATTTCTTTTTTAGTGAATTCACCTGGTGGTAAATTTATATCATACATCAGTTTTTGAGCATTTCCATCACTTCAATAGGATCACACATGTCTATTTAGCAAGAAGTTAGGAGGATCCTCTTAAACTCTGTTGAACCTGCTATAGTTTACCGCTGAGCACATTCAGAGACCTAATGTACTTCCACTTGAATGTGATTCCAGACCAGATGGAGTCAATGGAACAGCCAGGGGCTCTATGACCAGTATTAGGGTATCTTCTTGAGCAAAACACCAGCAAGTGGGTTATTGTGAGAATAATACAGGCCATTGCTCTCACTAGACCAGTGCAATTAGCAGGGATCCGCAAACATAGAGCTGCTCAGCTACTGGCTCCTAAACCTGAAGGAGCATCCGAATCACAGAAATGTATCAGAAATATATGTGCTTAGGTTCTGCTGCCAGAGATTTTGATTTACTAGGTTAAGGGGTACAGAGATTGATATCCTTAGCAGAATCCCAGGGTGATTCACATGACCCATCAGATTTGGGAGTTGTTATTCCGGGTTATGTGTAAGTTTGCTTTTTTGTAGTATCCATATATTCTTTTCTAGGAAGCATAGTTGTGTTAATAGTATTGGGTCAGAAAGGGTTGGATATATTGATTTTTTATTCATGGTTTCTGTACAGGAAACAAAACTCAGTTATTGGTTATCATACTCATATGATAACTGAGTATCAAACTCAGTTATCATACTCTTGTACAGAGAGGAGATTTATATCTATTTTCTGAAATAGAAAAGTATTAGTTTTGCCCTCAAGGAGCTAGACCTGTAATGCTTCAGTTTGTTGAGTTAATGACTATAAATATAAGGCAGGCAAGAATGACTTGCGAAGATGCTCTGACCCAAAGGTAGGGAAGCTGAAGTTCACAGCATATTAGAAGCATAGAATAGGATTTGAAATTTCCTGGAAAGTTGTCACCTCCATTGATAATCCACTAATGAGCCCAGGTCATTTTTTGTGATTCTGTCCAGCTTCAGGATCTCACAACTCTGATTAAGCAATGTAGTTGCTTAGAATGGAGGGGAATATTTGATCATAACACTGGTCAAGCATGAACATCCCTACACTAGCTAACTGGAAATGTGTGAGTATTCACTAAAGATAAGCCGCTTTAACTCTTTTTACCCCCACATCAGATTTCTCAGCAGATCCTCACATCTTTCTTGGAAATATACCCAGAGCTGGGCCATTTTTTCACTTTTTCTCCTGCAAACACTTTAATCAATGTCTCCGTTACCTTTTTCTGGAATTATCACAACCACCTTCTAACTGGGCTCCCTTCGTCCTTGGCATCCCCCTAAAGACACACACACACACACACACACACACAGACACACACAGACACACACACATAGACATACACACACATAATTGGTATTAGGGCAGACAAACTGATTCTATGAAAATACAGTCTCTATTTGAAATCTTCCCATAGCTCTGCACCTGACTCAGAATAAAAGTCAATGTCATCATGATCACAGGCCCCCCCATTACTTCAACAAGCTCATATCTTGTTACTCTTTCTCATGCTCATTCTGCTGTAGTCAGAATAATGGCAAGCTGTCTGTTTATTGAACATACTAGGTGAGCTCCTGTCTTAAGGCATTTGTACTGTGGTTTCCTCTATCTGCAATGTTCTTTTGCAGATATCGGCATGGGTCACTTCTTCAGTTCTTTCAAACATTTTATTCTGCCATCACCATCTCAGTGAAGTCTTCCTTGTCCATCTTATCTAAAATTTTAATTCTAAGATTTAACTTAAGAATATTTTTTTATTCCCTTTTTGTGCTCTATTTTATTTTTTTCTAGATGGAGTTTCTCTCTGTCACCCAGGCTGGAGTGCAGTGGCACAATCTCGGCTCACTGCAAGCTCCGCCTCCCGGGTTCACGCCATTCTCCTGCCTCAGCCTTCCGTTTTTGTGCTCTATTTTACACCTTCAGTATCTAACATTATTTATTCTAGTACATATTTTACTTATGTATCTTATTTACTGTCTATCTCATCAACTAGACTAATGAAAGCTCTATCAGGACAGAGCAGTGCCCGGTTCCAGGTGCTCAGGAATTTCTGGAATTGAAAATTATCTATTATATGATTATCACCTCACCATTTAATCTTGGAATTTCTTAGTTTGTGTTGTGAGTGTGATAAAATTGGAATTTTCTTTCAAAAAAGTAGAATGGGTCACTGAAAGCTTGGAAAGATTGGATTTTGTAATCAAGCCTGTTCATGTCATAAACCTGACTTCAGCAATCAGGGTGCAAATGCTGTGAGAAACTCTAACATCATTTTAGTTCAGTCTTACATTTTTCAAAAAAATTTTTTTTCAAAATTTAGTCCAGTCTTATATTTTTCAAAAAAAAAAAAAAGCTCAGCAAAGAAGTTACTTGCCAAAGATCACCTAAAGCAAGTGGGTTATGCTGATGTAGAACTTGATTTCCTTAATTGCAGTGAGGTACTCTGTCAACTATGCCTTTCTTAGTCTTTTCTTTATAAGCTAATATTTTTGATCCTTTTTGAAATGAGATATTACTAAAATAACCAACGACTGTTACTCTTGAGAAGAAAAGTATTTCGAACTTTACCAAAACCCCACTTAGCCTTTCTTACATAATCGTTTTATACCTCTTAGGTCGGTGCAAAAGTAATTGCTGTTTCAGACCATGAGTTTAAAATCATTATAACCAGGTTCAAACCTGGTTTATTAATCAAAATAGGAACCATTACAATCATTACATTTTTGCCAGTGAGAAACGTTTATTTGTTCCTGTAACATAAAAATCCATGCTTTGGGATTCGAGGAACTCTCAGAATTTTCTACATCCTGCTGGTTGTGGAAGCGTTTTCCCTGCAAAAAGTTGCCGAGATTCTTGAAGAAGTGATGGTTGGTTGGTGAGAGGTCAGGTGAATACGGCAGATGAGACAAAACTTTGTAGCCCAATTCATTCACTTTTGAAGCATTGGTTGTATGATGTGGGATCAGGCGCTGTTGTGGAGAAGAACTGGGCTCATTCTGTTGACCAATGCCAACCACAAGTTCCCCTCTGTCACACAGGCTGGAATGCAGTGGCATGATCAATCCTCAGTGCAGCCTAAAACTCCTGGGCTCAAGTGATTCTCCCTGCCTCAGCCTCCCAAGAAGCTAGGACTATAGATGTATGCCACCACACCTGGCTAACTTTTTAATTTTTTTGTAGAGACAGGGTTTTATATTGGCCAGGCTTGTTTCAAACTTCTGGCCTCAAGCAATCTTCCTGCTTCAGCCTCCCCTTGATGATTAAGTAGAGAACATGTCTTAGAGGATAAAAGCAGAATTAAGAATACCAGTTAGAATATAGAAAAAAAAGTGAATAAAGAGAAGACAGTGACTTGGAGGAAGGAAGTTACAGTGGAGATGTAGAAACCACGTCATACGGGTACCATACTTACCACTGCTTCAGCAACCAGATATCATAGAGCAGTTGAAACCATACAAACTCTTGCTGGTACAACAAAAGGTCAAAATGGCTGCTAGATTTGGTCAAGTCCATCAAAATGGGACACATGTCATTTACCTAGTTCAAAAGCAGATTTCATGAATTGCTGGTCCAGAATGTTGTTCTCTGGCCAAATAAGTGTGGAAAACAGACCCAATAGATGTCCCCTCAGAGATGCACAGTACACAGTAGCATATTGAAAATTCTGAGCAGTCCAGCAGTCAAAAAGACTTTGAACAGAACACTCACTGGTAGCCTGAGGGACATGGTTTTGAACAAACTGATATAGAAAGAGAACCACAGTAAGACACCATCATGTTCTGCCATCATTACCTTTATTTTCTGTGATATTGGACACATAATTTTTCCTGTTGGAACCTCTGTGCTATGGTTTAAATGTGTCTCCCAAAAGTTCATGTGTTGGAAACTTAATCCCTCTGCTCTCACGAACAGATTAATGTTGCTATCTCAGGAGTGGGTTTATTATCTTGTGAGCAGCTTTGTTATAAAAGCAAGTTCTCTTTGGCTCTCATGCTCTTGCCCTCAGGCCATGTTAGGTCTTCTGCCATGTTATGACACAGCAAGAAGGCCCTCACAAGATGCCAGCACCATCTGGACTTGGATTCTCCAGCTTTCATGAGATAATTAAATTTCTTTGCTTTATAAATTACCCAGTCCGTAATACTTTGTTATAGCAACAGAAAACAAACTATGGCACTCAGTTTTCCCATTAATAAAATATGAGGTCAGAATAATTGTTCATTTACTTTCTTGAATCAAGTTGGCTAATGTAAAGCTGTTTTTGTGTAAATCCTGAAAGAGTACTTGCTTTGGATAAAGTTGCCAACTCTGTTTAAGTGATAGTTTGGCAGTACTGCTTCAGTCCACCCTTTATCTCCCTGAGTCGATCATGACTTGCTGTCTTATACTCTGTGAGGATTTTCTATCATCTTTTGAAGACAATTAATAACTAGATCAGAATGGCCACTGACCTAAGGTCTGACACTCCCTAGAGAAGAATTATGAAACTGTGAAGTTGGGTAAGAGACCAGTTAGATTTAGAATAGAGCTGATATATTCACTTAGATATTACTAGGCAACTGCCCAGGGCGGGATGGAAGAAATATTGATACTCAGACTGCGCCTTGTAATCCCATTTGCTTCAAATCTCAAGGGATACATTTCTTAGCAAAAAGCATTAAGTATTGAAAAACATTCCTTTGTTGTTCAAAGATTTTGCCATACTCTGAAAACAATGAACATGTGAGCCATGTTTCTCTATGTGAATGCCATATTAGCTTTATTTACCCAAGAATCCATCCTTTCTTTCTCCCTTCATTTTTCATCTTTAAAAAAGGCCATCAGTCTATTTCTCAGGGCCTTGAACATTTCCAGGCTATACCTTTGGGAACCACCACCAAGCCCCAGGAATAGGCAGAACAAAGGAAGAACAGCAGGAGACTTGTAGAGGGGTTAAAAGGCCAGGATGAATGACAGTAGGACAGAGGATAAGAATGAGAAAGGTAGGAGGAATAATAAATGAAGAAGCAAACTCAATTTGAAGATGGAAAGAAGAAGCATTTTTCAGATTGATGTTAACTGTTTCAGTTTGAAGAGACATAAGGGATACTAAACCAAGCCCACTGGGATCCCAATCCCTTTTTTGTTACCTAATATTTTAACAATAGAAAAAAAGATACTGCTGGGCACAACAGCTCACACCTGTAATCCCAGCACTTTGGAAGCCTGAGGCAGGCTGATCGCTTGAGGCCAGGAGTTCAAGACCAGCCTGGCCAATGTGGCAAAACCTCATCACTACTAAAAACATAAAAATTAGCTGGGTGTGGTGGTGCACTCTTATAATCCCAGCTACTCTGGAGGCTGAGGCATGAGAATCCCTTGAACTCAGGAGGCAAAGATTGCAGTGAGCTGTGATTGTGCCACTGCACTCCAGCCTGGGTGACAGAGCGAGACTCTGTTTAAAAAAAAAAAAAGAAAGAAAAAGAAAAAAAGATACTAAACAATCTATCTTCTTACAAAAGAACTTTGTAAGTTCAATGTCAAATTTGGTAGCTCAGTGTCTGGGCTTTTCTTCTGCTCCCAGGTATCATTTTGGGAAAGGAAGTGGGTATGTCATGAAAAGCAGGAGAGGAAAAGGTTATATTGGAGAGGAGAAAACCCACCAGGCATAGAAGAAATAAATACATTGGGAATGCAAGTAAGGGAGGAGGCCACCCCTCATATTGTCTTATGCCCAATTTCTGCTTCCAAAGAAAGAAGAAGTAAAAACTAAAAGGCAGAAATGAAATCCACAGGCAGACAGCCTGGCGCCGTACCCTGGGCATGGTTAAAGATAGAACCCTGACCTAAACTGGTTATGTTATCTGTAGATTTCAGACATGGTATGGAAAAGCATCGTGAAAATTCCTGTCCTGTTCTGTTCCATTCTGACTACCGGTGCATGCAGTCCCCAGTCACATACCCCCTGCTTGTTCAATCGATCATGACCCTCTCACACGAACCCCTTTAGAGTTATGAGCCCTTAAAAGGGACAGGAATTGCTCACTCGGGGAGCTTGGTTTTTGAGACGTGAGTCTTGTCAATGCTTCCGGCCAAGTAAACCCCTTCCTTCTTTAACTCTGTGTCTGAGGGGTTTTGTCTGTGGCTCGTCTTGCTATACAAGGACAGGGGACAGAAAATAAAGAGACATCAGAGAGCTCAATTTTAGCAAGAGTTTTAGGGAGGTTGCAAGTAATGGGGCAGAAAAGAGGCTTTGGAAAATGTGTGAGATGAAAAAACATGGTAAGTGTAAAGACAGAAAGAAGATTTTAAGGAATGTTTCCGTGGGCTGAATTGAAGTTCCTTGTATAATGTTTTTGAGGAAGTCCAGTAAGGATTGCAATCACTTGTAATTGCTTCTGATCACTCATTCCTGAATATGACATACAAGGAAGACTAGAGGGCGTGCCACCATAATTTACATTAAGATGACACAAAGGGTAGAAAGGAATGGAAAAGATAAGAGGGGTAAATGAGAGGAGCCCATATATAGGAGGTAAGTGCACAGCAAAGGAACTGTGACATATTTTCTATCTTCATAAAATACTTAAAATTCTAAACAAGAGAATTTGTGTTAGATCTAACTGCACTTACTGGTTGTAAAAGTTGTACTATGAAAGCTGTTTGATATTCACCTAATTTGGCAAATCTTATTTTTTGCATTGTTAAGGAAATGTTGACTATGGCATCTTTCTGGCCTAGTTTGAGAAGAACACATCTCTCCGAGAACAGAATAAATTGAACATGTTTCCTGATCTTAGTATTTGTGATTCAATGATCCTGTACCTTTGAAACAAATTTTAGTATAGTAAATACCGATTGTCTACTCTCATTCCAGTACACTATTTTCACTGGCTTTGGCCTCCTGAGATTTATTTTTCATCAATGTTCTTGATATTGCTTTCTGTCTTACTTCCTAAGCTGCATTCAAAGAGGCTAGGTATAATGAAATCACCATCCTGTTTCTATTCATGCTAATGTCATCCAGGGCCTTTCAGTGACAGCTATAACCACCCCAGAACTCTGTGTTTGGTCGAAGTACCAGTTACTTGACCAGGCATTGTGGGTTTTTTGTTTGTTTGCTTTTTGATTTTTTTTTTTTTTTTTTTTTTTTTTTTTGAGATGGAGTCTCGCACTGTTACCTAGGCTGGGAGTACAGTAGCATAATCTGGGCTCACTACAACCTCCGCCTCCAGGTTCAAGCGATTCTCCTGCCTCAGCCTCCATAGTAGCTGGGATTACAGGTGCCCACCATCACGCCCAGCTAATTTTTGTATTTTTAGTAAAGACAAAGTTTCACCATGTTGACCAGGCTGGTCTTGAACTCTTGACCTCAAGTGATCTGCCTGGCTCGGCCTCCCAAAGTGCTGGGATTATAGGAGTGAGCCACCGCTTCCAGCCGATGACCAAATACTGTTTTAAGAAAAGTATCAGCATACAGAATTGTTTCACAAGTGTGTTTCATGGGACACTGGGCCTGCAGGATACTGTTTGGCAAAAGTGTTTCTTAGTCAAACAGTTTGATGCATACTGTGCACAAGGCTGGTATAAGATAATAGCTGTGGGGCTAAAAAGGGACTAGATTTCTGGTACTAAGCATGCTCTTAATACTGTGTTACTTTGTCAAGCAGCTGAAACTTTGAGACTGTAAAATAGAGGTCACACTTTGTCCTCTTCCCATCATAGGGTTACAGCCTGTAGTTTAGTTGTATTCTATAAAGTCCTGTCTCTATGGTCAGTGAACCTATATGAGAATTCCAACCCTGCTATCTAAAGCTGCGTGACTAGGTCAAGTTACTTTTTCAAGCCTCATTTGTATATAATATTTATCTTGTAGCGTTGTTAGGCTTGAATTGAATAGTTGATATAAAAGAATTATTGTAGCACTACTTAAATAGTTAGACCAATCATCATTAATGGCAACAATATAATCAACAGCAAGCCTTAAATACTATGTTAAGAAACGTTAGTAATAGTAGTGGTACCAGCAGCAGTAGTAACTGTTTATTGAACACTTATTTTCAGACACTGTTCTCAGAGCTTTACTTATTTACTCCTCACACAACCCCTGTAAGTTAGGTTATTTTATCCCCATTTTACTGAGAAGAATACTGTGGTTCAAAGAGATTCAACTTGCTCAAGGTCTCCCTGTCAGTGGCAAATTGAAATGTGTTCCCTTTCTTTTAGGTGCTAGAGGTTTTTAACCTAACTTCTCTTCCCAAGTTAAGTGAGGCCCTTTCACCTGCCCCTTAGGTGCTGTTAGTTTCTGTCTTGTAGCTAAATGAGGACTTTAAGGGGAAAAAGTTTGTAATTCTCTTCAGAGTTCAGCAGCAAGTCATTGAGAATGGAAATTAAAGTAGTAGACAGGAGTAAGAAGTGTTAGAAGCACTTGTGTTTCCCTACTGCTTTTCTTCTTCCTCAATGGCAATTTTTATTTGAATGTTTAATTGTGATAGTGCTGTATCTTGGCTATAAAAAGAATTTGTATAAGTACTGATTATTGATTTTAAAAATTAATTGGATGACACTGAGTTCTCAGAGAGGTTATTGCACTGTGAAGTCCATAAAAGGAGGGGCCGAGACCTTCTGTTGAGCACGCGGTACATATTCTGAAAATGTTGGCAAGAGGGTTTCAAACCTTACAGGTCCTAGCAAAAAAATGGGCAAGATTGCCATCTAGTGGACTCTGAATCAACTTCAGCTTAAAAAAAAAAAAAGTCTCTCAGGTGTGGTTTTATGAAACTTACCTAAATTAAGTGATATTAATGGTTGATTTGCTTAAATATACAACAGAGAAATATAAACCAGGTCAGACCGATATTCCAGATGAATTCTGAGTTGGCAAATATCAAAGACAAGACGAAGGGATATCTTGGGGTTTCAGATGCACAGGATGTTGGCACTAAAGAGAACCAGAGATTAACATCTTCAACCTCCTCTCTTACTGCCCAGAAAAGGGCAGCAATGCCTTAGTGTCACAGAGGTATGATGACTTATACCCAGGCCTCTCAAGTCCATGTTCAATGCTCAGACCTTTCTATCCTATAACAGAGCATTTCCTTCCTTCCTTTTCCTTCCTTTTGCTTTTTCCTTCCTTTTTCTTCCTTCCCCCCCTCTTTCTTTCTCTCTCTTTCTTTCTCTCTTTTCTCTCTCTCTCTCTCTCTCTCCCCCCCTCCCTCCTTCCCTCCCTGTCTTTCTCTTCCTTTCTTTCTCTCTTTCTCTCTCTCTCTGTCTCTCTTTCTGTTTTTTGTTTGTTGAGACAGAGTCTTGCTCTGTCGCCCAGGCTGGAATGCAATGGCTGATCTCGGCTCACTGCAACCTCCACCTCCCGGGTTCAAGTGATTCTCCTGCTTCAGCCTCCCAAGTATCTGGGATTACAGGCGCCTGCCACCATACTTGGCTGATTTTTGTATTTTTAGTAGAGACAAGGTTTCACCACATTGGCCAGGCTGGTCTTGAACTCCTGACCTCAGGTGATCCAACTGCCTTGGCCTCCCAAAGTACTGGGATTACAGGTGTGAGCCACTGCGCCCGGCCTAAGCATTGTCTTTCATAACGCTCACAAAAAATGGAAAGGAATCCATTCCAAATTGTATAAATTTTCTCAAACTAGCCACTCTGGATTCATAGTTACAAAAGGAGATGAATGTCAGTGGTAAATTTTTCCAAGTCTTCAGGGAAATGTCTAGGAGGCTATTATCACACACTATGGAAGCACAACTCACCTCAGGGTATTTGACTTATCAATATCATACTGTGAATTCAAAAACAAAACAAAACAAAACAAAACAAAACCAAAAAAAAAAAACTCTGTACCTGCTGTTTAGAGATTTGTTAAATACATATGTGTGATGATTACATTATGTAAGTCCTATGATTTCATGGCTTTTTATCCCATTTCTATTCAGCTATTAAGTTTTGACCTTTGTTTGTTTCCCATAAGTAAAAGAACTTAGAGGGGAGGGGAAATTAGAGGGGAGATGAAAAAAGTTTTACTACCTGTAACTGTCAGGTTAGATATTTAAGGATTTTGGAGTGGTGTACCCTTTATTTTGAGTTACGGCTCTTCTCCTTCCAGGCTGCATTACTTGGGTCTGTTTGTCTTTATATTTCTGGAATAGAGACAGTGAAAATGTGCCATTCAGCTCAAGGTTCTTGGAAGATTTAAGACAGATGAAGCATACAGAAAGTCAAATATTGCATGTTCTCACTCATGAGTGGGAGCGAAAAGTGTGTACACATGGATGTAGAGAGTGAAATGGTGGACAATGGAAACTCAGAAGTGGGACAGAACGAGTTAGAGGTGCATGATGAGAAATTACTTAATGGGTACAATGAATGTCATTTGGGTCATGGATACTCTAAAAGTCCTGACTCTGCAAATTTTATTGGGTACAAAATTATATGTGTACCCCATAAATTTATATAAATAAAAAATAGAGATGAAGCATAATAAAGCACTCTGTAGGCGTATTCTCTCTCTTCTCTCTTGCTTCCCGTCTTTCCTTTTTCCTCCCTTCTCTCTGTTGGAATAAATATATATTTTTTAATTCAGCTGTCCTTTTTACTGTTTAATTTCAAACCTGCAGAAAAGTTGAAAAATCATTCACTGTGTACCCAAATACCCTTCTAGATTTACCAATTGTTAACATCGGTAAATCTTAACATTGGTAAATGTTGTATATCTCATTTGAAAGTTGTATACCTCGTACTCTCCATTCCTAAATTCTTCTGCATGTATCTCCTAAAAATGACAATTTTTCATACATCCATAATCCCATAAACACAACTAAGAAAATAATTTCATAATGTTGTCTAATACCAATTATATTCAAATTTCTTTAATTCTCATGAATAGTTCATGTTAAATATTTTTTTAATCCAAGATTCAACCACAGTTAATGTATTGCATTGGGTTGTTAAATCTCTGAGTTTTGTAATCTAGAATAGCACTCCTAAAAACAAATGTTTTATTTTTTATGATATTGACTTTCTGAAGAGTGAGCAAGTTGTCTTGTAGAATACCCCACATTCTGGATTTATGATTTTTGCTTATAACTAGATTCAAGTTAAATATTTTTAGCTAGAATACTGCAGAGAAAATATGTATACTTCTTACTGTATCTAATCAGGAGGTATATTTTAACTATTGGTGATATAAATTTGATCACTTGGTTAAGTTGGAGACTCCTTAATCATAAAGGTGTATATTCTCCGTTACACTTAGTAATTTGTGGGGTGATATTTTGAAACTGTGAACATTCTGTATGCAAATATATTTTGGCCCAAAAGTTTTACACACCTGTTGATGAACAAACTTTTACTGAATCAGTTATTACCAGGGAGGTCGAAGAATGGTAATTTTCCTCTTTATTTCTGCATTGATTATCTGGCTGTCTTTTAAAAGAACTTTGTTTGTTGTTGTTGTTTTACTTGTTTGGTATTACTCTGGACCCAAGATTTTGAACTTTTTATTCAAAGTGTTTTATTGCCATCGTTATCTTTTTACCCAATCCCGTGTTGTCTGAAATGTGGTCCATGTAAGCCCCGTCTGGCTGGTTGCTCTGCTCTTCGGTGTATTTGAGGTACTTCCTTGCTTTCTGGCACAAGCTGCCCCAAACCCTTCCAGTATCATTTCTAACCCAACCTGGAATTAGCACTAAAAGGAATGGAGCATTATATTTAGAAACAGATCTGAATACTAGATGAAACTCTATGCAAATATTTTTAAAACCTTGTTGTTGATATAAAATAAGATGCAGAGAATTATCCAGCCAAATTTGTGTACTTAACACCAAATGATCCTTCTGTCTGATTAAATCATCATCCTTCAATTCAGTTTAACTATTTCCTCAGAAAATATCAGATAAGTCCTAGGTTCCTAAGGATTATAATCATTTCCCCATAACACACATGCCCTTGGAGTCCTAAACTACTTCTCTGTACTCATTATACTTCTAACTATTCAGTCGGTCTCACCTGAAAGCTCATCTTGGGAAGAATCTGCTTCCACGCTCACATGGTTGTTAGCTGCATGCAATTCTTTGCAGGCTGCTGGACCAACAACTTCAGTTTCTTGCTGGTTGTTGGCCAGAGGCCACCCTGAAGTTTGTTGCCATGTGGCATTCTCCATATGGTATAACATGGTGGCTTGCTTTTCGAAGGCCAGAAGGGAGGAGAGCTTTAACAAGAAGTATAATTCAACCTTATGTAATCAAGAAAGTGACATCTCATTACCTTTACTATATTCTGTTGGTGATGAGATGTCATCACCAGCAAGTCATAAATCCAGCCCACAGGCCAGGCATGCTGGCTCATGCCTATAATCCTAGCACTTTGGAAGGCCAAAAAGGATGGATCACTTGAGGTCAGGAGTTCAAGACCAGCCTGGCCAACATGGCAAAACCCTGTCTCTACTAAAAATACAAAAATTAGACAGGCATGGTGGCGCTTGCCTGCAGTCGCAGCTACTCAGGAGGCAGAAGTGAGAGAATCACTTGAACCTGTGAAGCAGAGGTTGCAGTGAGCTGAGATCGTGTCATTGCACTCCAGCCTGGGTGACAGAGGGAGATTCCATCTCAAATCAATCAGTCTAACCCACATTCAAGGGGAAGGGATAACACAGGGTGAGAAGACCAGAAGGTGGAAATTATGGCAGCACCCATAAAGTCTGTCCAACATACTTATGGATTTGTCATTCTCATGTGGGGTCTCAGAGGATACACATGCAAAATACAATATCAGATGATTGTAAACAGGTAAAGATAATGAACAGAGTGATAAGATGGAGAGTCATTGGAGAGGGCACCTTAGGCCAGTACCCTGGGGGAGACTATATAAGATGGGTTTAAGAGGTAGGTGGTGACCAGGTTATTTGGGGTTTATAGGCCATATAATAAAAATCTGATTTTAATTACAATTTGAAGCTAGTAAAGGGAGGCCCCCATGGAGGGTGAGGAGATCCAATTTCTGCTCTAGTAGGATTCACTGACTTCTGTTTTGTGAATGTACTGAGAAGGAAGAGTGGAAGCAAAGAGACCAGTTGGGGCACTGTTGTGACAATCCAGTTGATAGATGAGGATACAGAGGCAAGGTGATGGCAGTGGATTAGGTGAGAAGTGCTCAGATCCCAAGTATATATTGAAGGCAGGGTCTATGGGATTTCCTATTGGGTGAAATAAGTGACAGGCCAAGAAAGGATATGTCTGTTGGGTTTGAGATTTGTGTGGATAGTTTGAAGGGAGGGTGGGTACAAAGAATCAGTGTAATGGAACATTTTTTTAGATAGACTATTTTTGGAGTAGTTTCACATTCACAGCAAATTTGAATAGAAAACAGAGTTCCCATATACCCCCTCCTTCCCACAGCTGCCTCCACCACCAACATTCTCAGCCACAGTGGCACGTTTGTTAAAATTGATAAATCTACAATGACAATCATTATCACTCAAAATCCACAGTTTGCATTAGGGCTAGCACCTAGTGTTACATATTCCATGGGTTTGAACAATTATGTAATAATGGATATCTACCATTATAGTATTATACAGAGTAGTTCCACTCCCCTGAGAATACTCTGTCTCTACCTATTTATCCCTTCTTTCCTGTAACTCCTGGAAACCACTGAGGTTTCAAATATCTGCTTAGTTGTATCTATTCCAGAATGTCATGTGTTGAAATCATACAGCATGTAGGCTTCTCATATTGGCTTCTTTCACTTAGTAATATGCACTTAAGTTTCTTCCATGTCTTTTAATGGGTTGATAGTACATTCCGTTTTAGTGCTAAATAATAACTCCATTGCATGGATGTGCCACAGTTAATTTACATTCACCTACTGACGGGCATCTTGGTTGCTTCCAAGTTTTGGCAATTATGCATAAAGCTGCTATAAACGTTTGTGTGCAGGTTTTTGTGTGGACATTGACTTTTTTTTTCAAATAGTTTAGGCAAATACTAAGGAGCAAGATTGCTGGGTTATATATATGGTAAGAGTATATTTAGTTTTGTAAGACACATAGACCATTTTTGATTGACTTAAATTCTGTAGACAAGGCCTCAAAATCAACTCCTTTATTTCATATATACTCCATTACAGCTGACAGGTTGTATGTTAGTGTCACATCTATATCAAGGTCTTCGTTTTGTTGCCTTAACACATTTTTTCACAAATATTTCCTAAGATCAATATAGTGATGTTAATGCTATCTAGTGGAAGTAAAGAAAATGTGTTTTTAAGGAACACCAGCAACAACAAAAAATAATTCATCAACAAAAATAAATAAATTTGAAATGTTATTCTACTGTGCTAAGGAAGAGAGATATTCTACTCTTTTGGCTCAATTTATGTGCTACAGTGGAGGCCAAAACTTGAAGAATGGTAGAGAAAAGTAATTAACAAAGACTAGGCCACAAGTGAATATCTTGAATCTGAATTTATTTACCAAAGAAATTTGGGATCCTCGTACAAATGCTAAGTTTTTCTAGGGGTGTGTGTGTATGTGCATGCGCGCCCGCATGTGTGTGTTGGGGAGGAGTTGTGTAGAGGGAAGGGGAAGGGAGAGAGTTTAAAAGATAAACTTGGTCATTGTCTTTTGCTCTTCTAATCTAGTTGTGGGGCAAGACCAATTATGGCAATGTACACAATATGATTCAGTGTTAAACTGTAAATTGCAAACAGGAGGAGAGAGAGAACTCAGAAGGCAGAGTGCTCAGGGAAGGTATCATTACAAAAACTAAACTGGCATTAGTCTTGAAACATGAAGCGGATATGGATAGGAAACAAGGGTATCGTGAAAGAATAAATTCAGGACAATAAAAAAGGTCTGAATATAGAGTTCACCTACAATATCTATGTTGTAATTCACTGGGACTTAAGAGGGGTAAGTGAAAGTAGTAAACTGTTTTAGGAGACTAATGAATAGTAATTTTAAAAATATTAAAACATAATGTTAATATTAAAACATTGATAAGAGCTAATGTTTACTGCTATCTTTGACATATAGTCACTATCCCAAACACTTCTACATATCTCATTTAAACCCCATAATTATCCTACAAGGTGGATATTACAATTCTTCTAATTTTATTTTGTTTTATTTATTTTTTTGAGGCAGAGTCTTGCTCTGTCTCCCAGGCTGGAGTGTCTTGGCATGATCTCAGCTCACTGCAACTTCTGCCTCCAGGTTTCAGTGATTCTCCTGCCTCAGCCCCACTGAGTAGCTGGGATTACAGGCATGCACCACCACACCTGGCTAATTTTTGTATTTTTAGTAGAGATAGGGTTTCACTATGTTGGCCAGACTGGCCTCAAACTCCTGACCTCAAGTGATCCACCTGCCTTGACCTCCCTAAGTGTTGAGATTACAAGTGTGAGCTACCATGGCTGGCCCTATTTTTTAAATTTTAATTTGAGGAAACTGAGTCATCAAATTTTTCAAATCTTTCATGAGATCACAAAGCTAGTAAATGGAAGAGCCTTGATTCACATCCAAAATTCAGATTTCAGAGTCTATTATGTCTTGAATTCTGCTAGATATAGTAAAAGAATTAAGATGAACAGATTTAGCAGCCCGAATTATGAACCTCATTCTGTTATTTACATAACTTGGGAAAATCCCATCCTGTTTCTAGGCATCAGTGTCCTCGTGTACTCGGTGAGAATTTTAAACCACATCACCTGTCAGGTATCTCTTAGTTCCAAAATACACTGATTATATATAACTAGGATTTGAAGTATTTTGTTCTGATAGTTAAATAACACTAAAATATCTGAAGTTATAGAATCCCATTACTTTAGAATTGATGTTAAACTATAGGAGTAATTTAATGCATTCCTGACAGATCACTCCTTTTTCCTGATGTAAGTTTCCCAGCTTGTAAGGTAAGTGTTCAGATTGCCCTGTATGGACAACAGTAGTGCTGTATCAGGGTGCGGGGGTGAAAACCAGCTCTGGATTGAAATGCCACAGGAAAGTCAGCTCAGCAAACAGGCAGCCATGGGAGTGCTTCATCCTTGGCTCACTCCTCTCTCACCACTTGCATCAATCAAGTCGTATTGATATAATTCATAAAGTACTCTTGAATCCATCTGATGCTGTATTGATCGATACCCAGGTTCTCCTGAATCCATTCAAAGCACTCATTCTCACCACCTTTATCCTAAGTCAGGACATCATCACTGTTCTTGAACTACTGCAATAGCTTTCTAACAGGTCTTCCTGCCTCCAGTATGGCCTCCCTCCAACCATTTTGTTTAAGCTGTGAGCTGAGTAATCCTTCTCAATGAGAAGTCATAGCATAGAAATCTTCAGTAGTACCCCTCCAGTGGCTTCTCAGTGCACTTGGGATGGGTTCTCAGAATTCTCATTTCTTTAACATGCCTAAGCAGTATATCCCATTCAAGTCATGGTTCACCTTCCAGTCCCAGACTTTACCACTTCTTAAAGTGAATCTTACCTTTCAGCCATTTCATATCATATATTCTACCATATACAGGCTTCTGCAGAGTTTGCTCTGAAAGACAGCACTCCACAAACTCCCTACTTTAATCCCACCCCTACCCGGTCCATCAGGTGCTAGGTTTTAGTCTAGATGTCACGATCACTGAAAAGCATTGCTTACTTTACTCCTTGTGGTAATCGAGGTGGCCCTTCTGCCTGTCACCATGGCATTCTGTATTGCAGTAATCATACCTGCCACACGGTGATGCAGTTACTTTTGTTGCTCACTGGGCTGTAAGAACCGTGATGGCAAAGATCATACCTGCATCATTCTCACTTGGTTTCCCAGTTCCAGTACAGTGCTTATTACTAAACAAATGCTTAATGGATGCATGAACAAACACATGAATGAACCAATTGACTAAAAAAAAAAACCACCTTCAATATCTAGAAAATGTATAGAAGAGTTTAAAAGGGCCTAGAGATCACATAGCCTAACTCCCATTTAGAACATGCCTGCTTCACACAGACTGTAAAACTGTGCCAGAAATCCGCTAGTCATAGATAAGATAAACCTCAGAGCTATAAGAGACCCCACGCCTAAGCCTCTGCTGTTTTTGGTGCTCTCTGACCTCCTTGTTATGCTGCTGAATAACATCACCTAGACCCTGATGTCCCTTCTGATTACCCTCACCTTGGGAGTTTCCTTCCCCTCTTCTTCTGGGCTGAGTGGGGGTAGCCTCTGGAAGCTCTCAGACTGTGAAGAACTATCACGCACCCCAAAGAAACCTGTCAGATCTCATTGTGTGCTACCGCTACCTCATGGTCATCTTTTCCCTTGATCAACTACACAATCTTTTGAACTCACCACAGTGAGGTTAGGCTTTATCTTAAGAGTGAATGGGAAGTTATTGAAGAGTTGTTATCAGAGGAGTGACATTGATCCTATATATATCTCCAAAAAAAAAGAAAAAAAATTCCCCAGTTGGAGAGGAGCAGGAGGGAGAACCAGGAGACCAGTTAATAACCTGGGTAAGAAGAGATGAGGCTAGGATTAGGGAAGCAGGCAGATACTGGAGATGGAGAGAGAGAGAGATGAAGGTAAGAATTTAAAGGTTGAGTCAATAGGACTTCCTGAGAAGTAGAATGTGAAAGTGAGGGATCAAGGATCAGTGTCCGAACAACTATATGGATGATAGGGGCCATTTACAAAGATGTGTAAGATGGAAAGAAACTGATTTGTGGATTGAAAGGGGGGTGAATAAAAAAACTCAATTTTAATATACCATGCTTAAAAACCTAACAGTGATTTCCACACCCCCATCTCTGAAACCTTGTAGAGTCTACTAGTTTCTGTCAGCAGTGTCCTAAAATGTCATTATATGTGGGTGTCTTGGAATGTGTCTGACTCATCTACTGTTCTGGGAATTTGCTGAGCCCTTTGGTGGGTAACTACATGCCCTTTCAGTCTAGGACATTTAAAAAAATAATTTTACTGTTTACTTTCCTAAATTTATTTAGTTCTAGAATTTCTATTCGGATGTTGGTATACTTGAACTGATTTTGAGTGTTTTTTGTTTTGTTTTGAGACGGTCTCACTCTCTCCCCTAGGCTGGAGTGCAGTGGTGTGATCTTGGTCACTGCAACCTCTGCCTCCCAGGTTCAAGCAATTCTCCCACCTCAGCTTCCCGAGTAGCTGGGATTACAGGCGCACACCACCATGCCCAGCTAATTTTTGTATTTTTTGGTTTCACCATGTTAGCTAGGCTGGTCTCGAATTCCTGACCTCAAGTGATCCACCCACCTCAGCTTCCCAGTATGCTGAGATTACAGACCACCGTGCCTGGCCTGTTATTTTTTAAACCTATCTTTTTCTATTTCTGTATTTTTGTTCTACTTTCTTGTTTTTATAAACTTTGTTTTCCAGCCCTGTTGTGACTTAAATTTCTACTGCTGTTTCTAATATGCAAGAGCTCTGTTTGGTTTTCAGCAACATAACCCTTTTTTTGTACTCTCCACTTGCTTTATGGATGAAAAATCTGTTTTTGTTCTGAAGATATTTGAGATTATCAATGAGATTTTGTTTAAGTTTCATCACCGTGCATAGTTTTGGCTTTCTTCTGTAGTTGTGTTTTATATTTGGGATTTGGATCTTTGTAAGAGGATTTTCTCAAATGTTTTAGGATCATTGGTGTTTTTTTTCCTATTAAAGACAGGCGTGGGAGATCTGGCAGAAGCAGTGAGCCTCAGGTTGGAGCTAGTCAACAATGGACTTTACTGAGGTTGATCTGGAAGGACTGTTTCCTTCGGGGATCCCCCAAACGTCAATGCTTTTAGGTTTTTCCTTGCACATTCATCCGCTTCCCCAAAGAAGATTTTTTCATTTTGAGAACCAAGAAGGAACAGAGGTCACTAGGACTCAATATTCAATACTCACCATTGACAACCTGGAAAGAAACACCAGGAATGTGTTTCTCTTTCAGAAAAAGAACCTGTTACTGTCATTCACAGCCAAAAGGCAATGTGTCTACAAGTGGATCTCATTTGGATAAAGAGAAAGAAAATTCGCTTTGCAATAAAGATGAACGTTTTATAAATGCACTGGATTAGAGACTGCTTTTTACTGATTTGAGATTGAGGTTTGTGTCTTAAAGAGTGTGTGACTCCTGATTATCTAAAAGTGACAAGAAAAGTCTCAGACTACAAGAATTTTCATTCAGGGGTAGAAAAAGAACAACATACATTGAGTAGGAAATTGCTGATAGAAGAAATTGGAGACAGAAGTAAAGTAACTTATATGATAACTCTACTAGTTTCTACTTCATTGTATAAGTTAAACATTATTAAAAATGTACAGTTAATCAACATATTAACCTTCTCTACTAAAATCACAGGGACCTAATCTGTTATCTCTGATTACTTTTAATTTACATGTAATTTTTACATAGTAGTTATATCACTTTGGAGGCCACAAATTGACATTATTGTTTGTATACAAGGTTCACACTTATTTTCACATTTACCAACTTGTTTGCACCCTTCTTAAAATTTCAGAACTACTTTCTAGGTCATCTTTCAAGTTTTTATAATCATGAAATATATCCTTTGAAAATTTCTTTATTAAGGCTCTATGGTTGGCAAGCTCTTAAGAATAATTTTTCTGAAAATATATCTAATTGGTTTTATTGGATGCATATTTCTAGATTGACATTTATTCTCTGGCTTTTATTTTTGCAGTTGAGAAGCTTATTGCGAGTATAATTGTTGCTCTTTGCAGGAAACTCATCTCTTCCCTCTGGCGGATTTTAAGTCCTCTTCTTTGATTTTAACGTTTTGCAATAATACTACAATGTGCCTCGGTGTGCCTTTTTTTGGTGACTTATCCTACTTGTTGCACATGGTGTTTAATCTTTGTTTGCATTGTAGTACTGCTCCTTTTAGCTGTGACTGCTTTTTAGGGAACTTCTGTTTAATCCTCTTCCATCATGAGAGGAAGCAATGAACACTTGCCAGAATTTACAAGATAATAAAAGAGATATAACTTTTGGAGGAAATATGCATTGGGTCCTGAGTCATACCTGAGAAGGGGAAAGTGGTCCAGGACATAACTGAAGTCCTCTCTGATGATGAGTCAAAAGGGGTGCTGTTCGGAGGACAGCCTGGCAGGAAAAAGGAAGCCTCACATCAAGAGGCTGTGGAGTGTACTTTTGGGAGTGGCCAGCTGGAGGAGAAGTACCCCTGCATCAGGGAGCTGCAATTGGAGAGACCCAACAGTGGGGACGAGATGCTGGAGGACTCCTGGAAGTATCCTCCCCACATCCTCAACGATGTCTCTCTTGTCACCTCAGCTGTTTGTCTCTTTGTCCTTCTGGGTTGATTAAAAATATTTTTAAATGACTCTAAATATATCTTAAATATCATTTTGGTGAGGTTTTAGGAGTAAACAAAAATAAATATGTACACGAAGGTTCTTAAGTGTTTTTTAACACTTAAGTTATATTTCATGTGATATTTGGGACAATGGTTATTTGTAATATTGAATGTGTGTTATGGCGCAGAATAGTAACCACACACTTGCAACCCTATCCCCCAACCAAAGACACACAAGAATGCCATTGTGTCAGGATGCCTGAGCACATTCCCCTTGGCATCCCCTTTTCAATCTACTCAGAGAATCCCCTCCTAAATGTGTTTTCTTGCTTTTTTTGTTCAACTTCTTGGTTTTGAAACATTATTATATCTTTACTCTCTATCTGATAATTTCAAGATTTGAAGTCCTCTGGAGTCTAAATTTGCTGACTCTCATTTATGGTTTCTTGCTTCCTCATGTGTTTATTTCTGTTCTTGTTTTACCTTTCCTGAGGTCATTTAAGGCTGAACTTATCAAATAACACTAAAGGACCAAAGTTAGGGATGCATTATTCTGTGGTGTATTTGTGTTTGCTTCTGCTGGACCTCGGGAGATGCTGCCACATAGGGACTACTTTATTTCCTTGGCTTGGGATTTCTTTCTGACCAGAAAGATGGTATCCATTCTAACTCCAGACCCAGGTGAGAGAAGGCCAAGAGCTACAGTTCTCAAGGGAAACTGCATATGGAAACAACTGCAGCCAGAATTCCTGGTGACCTCCTTTTGCTGATAAGCAGACTCTTGCAGGGTATAGTCCCTCTGTGAACCCCTGGCTTAATGTAGGAGTCTAAGTTCAGCTCCAGTACTTCTCAAGGGCCTGGAGTTGCTCGTTTCCGATTTCCCTTCCTGTTTCAGCATGCCTTGAAAGCAGTCCTGATTCATGCATTTGATTGGTGCTGTGGTGTCAGTGCTTTGCTTATTCTCATTGGGTTGCTTTCACTGTTACCGTTTATATGGCTTTATTTTCTTGAGTGCTTAGCAATGAACTAAAAAAATATACATTTGTCATAACTTATCTAGGTCTCATTAAGGAATCTAGTTCACTGTATTGCTAGAAGCAAAGTCTATACTTGAAATTTTTATATCCTTTATAATAGAAGAACTATTATGAGAGAGGTTTGCATCTCTCTGTTTTGTTCAGTTACATTTCAGGAGTTGCTAGTATTGCTGATCCCATATTTCCTGTTTCACTTTTGCTTTTCATTCAAGTTTTATTATGATGACTAAAAAATAAAGTCAGTTTCTTCCTTTATAATTTTGTTTAAAAATGTGTCTTAGTGTTCTATTAGACAGCTTAAAGTATTTGAACAGTTTATATTATCTCTTTACAATATATTTACTGTATTTTTGAAGTCTCCTTAATAATTTTTTACTCACCTGAAAGGTCAAGTTTTATAAGAGAGAAACAGTTTGCTACCCTTTTTTTTTTTTTTTTTTTTTTTTTGTAGATTTTACTTCCATTGTCTGTAGTTGGTACTTTATAGATATCAATATTATATCTTTCAGTGCTAAAAGATCGAATGATAACCATGCCTTTATAGATTATAACCTTAAACATTATAAGGAGATTTTCTTTAATCAACACTTTTATGATATAAATAACATACTGAAATGGGAGAAATTCCCTTACTCCTCTCGCAGGGCTTGTGACAGGGGTGTGGCTCGCTTCTTTGGTTCCCCGCTGCTCAAACCCCTAGGGGGAACATACAGGCAGGTCATGGGGAGTATTTTTGGGCGCCGAATCCATGGCAGCATCTAAGGTTGAGTGTTTACAGCTCCTGAAGCCCCAGTGGGCCTGTGTTACAGTGGGCTCTTTCAAGCTTTGCTGTCTGCAAGTGACTTGTATTAATCAGTTCAATTAGACCCTCTGCCTTATCACAAGGACAGAGGGCTTTCTGTGTCCTGGGTTCCTGCACTAGTGTACGGAAACAATGGGATCACATGTGAACTTGGAGGATGGGTGCAAGGATTTGTTGAGTGGTGGAGGTAGCTCTCAGATTGGTGAATGGGGAGCCAGAAGTGGGATGGAGTGGGAAGGTGGTCTTTCCCTGGAGTCGGGTCGCCCAGCTGCAGGACTCTCTTCTGACTGCCCCAGATTGAATTCCATGTTGTCCCGCCATCAATGGACTGCTGGTGTCTACTGGTGTCTGTCAGTGTGCTCTTCTGCTGCTCCTGACATCCAGAAGCTTGTGTCTGTGCCGGCTATGGTCTGGGGGTTTTTATGGGCACAGGATGGGGGCCGAGGCAGGCCAGAATGGTCTTGGAAAACACATCATTTGAGTGTGAAAACAGGAGTGCCTGTTCTCACTTAGATCTGTGGGCACAGGACTGAGGGTGGAGACCTCACCAGGGACTGTGCCCTTCTATGTCCAGCACTTCCCTGACCCCCTCCTGTATCAATACCAACTTTGGATCAGAGAAAGCCAAATATATATCCCTAACTGATCACATAGGATACCCCACATTTAGTAAATGACCTACAGCCTCCCCAAACCACCAGCCTACAGTCAGGGCATACCTGAAGTCTTCCCGTGTATCCACTCTAAAGTTTCTCCACTGCCCTGCCTGCCTTTGAGTCTCTGTTAAAACACTAGGGATGTTAGCTGGCTTCCTTGCTACAGCAAACTCTGAACAAATAGGACTTGCTTATTCTCGTTGGGTTGGTCTTCATTCATTTCCATTTACTATTGTATCATAAGGACTAGGTCAGAGAAAAGGAGCAGGAAAAACAAATGTGCCTTCGTGGAACTCGCATTCAAGTGGGGCAGTGATGAGAGGTGACAAACAGTAAAACGTGGTAAGTAAGCGATATGGAAGTATGGGCAGGTTATAAGTGCTATAAATAAAAGACATGGGAGCTGGGGGAGGAGACTGCAATTTTAAACAGGGTTGTCAGGGAAGACTTTCTAATGAGGTGACATTTGAGCAAAGCCTGCTAGGAATGAAAGAGTAAGTCGCACAGAGGCAATGGGGGAGAGGAAAGCATTTCCAGGAGGAGCCTCAAGTCAAAGGCTTGGATGCAGGAGATGCCTGGCAGTTTTCAGAAAAAGGAGGACTTGGAGCTGGAGTAAAGGGAGAGAGGAAAGAGAGAGGTGTGGTCAGAGACATCAGGCAGCCAGATCATGGAGAGCTTTGTAGGTCATTGGAAGGACATTGGCTTTTAAGCCAAGGAGGTGAGAAGCCTTTGAGAAGGAGTGGCAGGACTCTTGTTTTAAAAAGATCTCCTGGCTGAACGGGCATGGTGGCTCATGCCTGTAATCCCAGCACTTTGAGAGGTGAAGGGGGAGGATCACTTGAGGTCAGGAGTTTGAGACCAGCCTGGCCAACATGGCGAAACCCAGTCTCTATTAAAAATACAAAAATTAGCCAGAT
Source organism: Chlorocebus sabaeus (assembly GCF_047675955.1). NCBI lineage: Eukaryota > Metazoa > Chordata > Mammalia > Primates > Cercopithecidae > Chlorocebus > Chlorocebus sabaeus. The sequence continues at coordinate 29,614,371 of NC_132926.1, read as the reverse complement.
GTGATGGCGCATGCCTGTAATCTCAGCTACTGGGGAGGCTGAGGCAGGAAAATCACTTAAACTCAGAAGGCTGCAGTGAGCCAAGACTGCGCCACTGCATTACAGCCTGGATAACAGAGTGAGACTCCATCTCAAAAACAAAACAAAACAAAACACTCCTGGCTTCTGTATTGAGATTAAGTAGAAGGACCATACACCCTGCCTTGTGCAGGGCAATCCTAGCTTATGCCTATTGTCCTAGCCCCTTTCACTTTCAAAATGTCCCAAGTTGGAGGATGAAACACAGGATCTCCCTAAGAATAAACAACTAGGGGCAAGGATGAAAGCAGACACAACTAGGACGCTGGTTTAATAATCCTGTTTACAAATAGTAGTGACGTGGAAAACAGTGATGAGGGAGGTGGTAAGAAATGTCCAATTCAGGCTGTATTTTCAAAGTGGAGCCAGTGGGATTTCTACATAGTCTAGATGTATGGAGTAGTAGAGAGAACGAAATGTTAAAGATGACTCTGCTGGGTTTTTGCATTTGAGTAAAGAGAAAATGCATTTTTGTTAACTTCAATGTGGAGAAACTGGGACCTAATTGTCAGGGGAAGACTGGGAGTTTGGTTTCGCAGATTTTGTTTTTGGGTTGTCTATTAGATAATTGGGTGATAAAGAGTAGGCTCTGGAATGAGTTTGGAGTTTAGGGGAGAAATGCAGGGTAAATGTGTTTTCTCCATTTATTGGGTGCAATGTTTTACAAATATGCAGTTCCCTGTTAAAACTAAGTAGGCATAACTCAGCGATTTGCATCTAAACTGTCCCAGAAGTCAGGGCCTGATATCTCTTTTCTTCCTGTTTCAGTAACCACTTCTGTACCTTATGCTTTTAAGATACTTTCTTTTCCTTCTCTCTCTTTCTTTCTTTCTTTCTTTCTTTCTTTCTTTCTTTCTTTCTTTCTTTCTTTCTTTCTTTCTTTCTTTCTTTCTTTCTTTCTTTTTAACAATTCTAGTGGGACTCCAATGTAACATACTTTTATTGTTAAAGTCTAACAACTTAAGCAGAATTGTGATTTCAGACATTCTTTAAATTTCCTGGAAAATGAGAAACCTGTTGGACCTTCAGATAAACTCTTTCCTTCACTTCTAAATTATTTGCTTCCAATACCTATTTGAATATTTTTTTCTATTACAATTAGTTTTTCTCCTTTTTCAGGGGGAGAAATTGTTCGTGTAATGGTCCTGTATTATCTGTTCCCCTCTACATAGTTACATTTTTCTCTAATCATCTTTATTTTGGTCTTTTTTGACTTCAACATTATGTATGATATTTTTCAAGCCTGCCTGCAACATCACTGACTTGTTATTTATTTGTTATAAATGCCATTTCTGCTTTAACTCCTCATCCTTTTAGAGAGTATATGTAAGGGAGGAGACCACCCCTCATATTGTCTTATGCCCAATTTCTGCCTCCAAAGAAGTAAAAACTAAAAGGCAGAAATGAAATCCACAGGCAGACAGCCTGGCACCACACCCTGGGCCTGGTAGTTAAAGACTGACTCCTGACCTAATTGGTTATGTTATCTGTAGATTCCAGACGTTGTGTGGAAAAGTATTGTAAAAATCACTATCCTGTTCTGTTCTGATCTGATTACCCATGCATGCAGCCCCCAGTCATGTACCCCCTGCTTGCTCAATCGATCACCACCTCTCAGGCGGAACCCCTTAGAGTTGTGAGCCCTTAAAAGGGACAGGAATTGCTCACTCGGGGCGCTCAGCTCTTGAGACAGGCGTCTTGCTGATGCTCCCGGCTGAATAAACCCCTTCCTTCTTCAACTCGGTGTCTGAGGGGTTTTGTCGGCGGCTGTTCCTGCTACATATGCAATACCAGTATTCCTGTACTATTACTTTTCTTTTTATTGTGTGTTGTGGATTTATTTCATGTTTTATAGCATTCATTATTTTCTTTAATTTCCTTAACAGGGAAAAGTAGTTGGAATATATTATTTTCTTTGCTATCTCATATTCCATATCTCTTTCATTCTTTTAGAGGTTCTGTACTGGGTTATTTCTTCTGCTTACCTATCATTCAAAATGGGCAATTCTATTCAGTTCTTAATAGTAAGTATGGTTATTGAATGAGGCAGATTAAGTAAACCTCCAACAGAAAACAACTTTATTCTTTCACTGTTGCTGTTACTCTGTACCGTGTCAAACCGCCTTTCTATAACCCTGATACTACCTTGAGTATATTCCATAGCTTTTGATGTCACTTGTAGTAGTAATAAATAGTCTCCTTTTCCAGGCATCCAGTCTAATATCAGCTTCAATATTTCTTCCAGTTTTTGCCTTTACCCCTTTCTTTTGAGCCAGATCCAGGCTTGGTTACCAATGGAGAAAGTGAGGGATGGTTGGACAGCTTGGACATCTGCTAACTTGTCCTTACAGGACTGCTCTGCCTCCTGCATGACTATAGGTTAGGGCTGTGAGAAAAGGGAAGAGGCATTAAAGTCTTATAGGACAGGCAGGGTTGCAATCTCATGTTGATGCTCTCCAGTTATGAAGGCCGGCCCTATGAGGCTTGTGCAAACCCAACCTCTTCCACAGAGCCATCCTGAGTCATAAGATGCCATCTAGGACTGTCTGCTGCTGAAGGCTCCTCAGCTGTGTCTAACAGTATGAGGTTATACATACAAGAAAACTTATATAGCAGTGTTAGCTGTTATTATTACTCTCATGAATGGTACTATTGTTATTACTGGTATGAGAGAGATTTTAGCCTCTTAATTTTGGCTAATTCTATGATGTACTTGTATAAGACAGGTGATGTTTAAATGAGAAATCGTAACTAACAACTTTACTTGGCACTAGATATGTGAGAGAAATCGTAGGTATTTATTTGTAGATTATATTCTGTTTTATTAGAGAGGAAAGAACTTAGAGGCTGAGTTTATTTCCATCATTACCAAAGCCCAGAGAGAAACAGAGGCCTGTCTATTCCCTAGGAATAGTCAGGACTGGGACACAGAACTTTAACTTCGGTGTAGTTGTCCTCAGTTTCTGTGGTTTCTCCTTCTGAGGGAAGGTGCTCCGTCCTTCAGGACTAAGTGTAGATCTCACCAGATTTTTCCTGCCTTCTTGGTGGGTAGCTCAGTTCTGACACATGCTTTGATAGATAATGAACTTTTCCTTAAGGTACAAACCTTACCCTTTTAGTGAATGTTTGTAAACCTTTTAAGAATATAGCCACCAGATGTCACCCTAGGCTAGCTTATGCCAAATAAGACTATTGTATCTGTTGCCAGATTTGCTTTGAGGAAAAAAATGGGATCAAATAAATGCTATACGTCCTAATGTTTTAGCTTATAAGGGAATTTCTAGGGCTGTCTTGAGACAGACAGCCAATCATGAGAACAAAATATGAAAGAATCCTACAGAGGTACAATAATACCAGTATCTTGGTAATTACAGTTTAGTGGGATGTGCAGGAGGAGTCATGTGCAAAAAATTACATGTTACCCTTTCCTTTTGCCTGCAAGTGAAATAGACCAAGACAGGAGAAATCAGAGTGAGTGGAAGAAAAAGCTGACAACATCGAAAGGGAGAAAATTGCAAGAAGTCTTGATGGGTGTCTTAGATTTGGGTCTGTAGAGTGTTGAACCTGGAAGAGGCCACTTGATGGGTTAGAAAGGGGTGGGAAGGATGGCAGAGTTAAATGTATAGCAGTGTAAATGAGTGAAACAGCCTGGACTTTTCAGAAGAATGGGAAGAGACCAGTTAACCATTCAAGATGGGATAAGTCCGAGAAGGGTAGCATGTAAGGCTGGCAGTGTGACCTGGTGGCACAAACACAGATTCTACAGACAGGCCACCTGAGTCCAAATCCCAGCTGTGGCACATACTAGTTGTTGGAACATACTTTGGGGCATGTTACCAACTCAAATTCCTCACTGAGAAAGTGAGATGATTATATATTCAACTCATAGGGTTATGGAAAGATTGAGTTTATATTTTTACAGTGTTTAGAAAAGTGTCTAGCACTTAAGAACTACATTAAGTCTTTGAATAAATAAGTTTCTGTGTAGCACTAGGCATAAGAAGTCAAAATAAGGTTAGTGATTAAAAGACAATAGTTTGTATTATTTAAGGAATTTATCTGGAAGTGAAGTGAACATAGGCCTGAGATATACCCAGATCAGCACCTGTTCACTGAACACTGTGCCATACATTTAATGGGTGTGGCATAAAACTTAAAAAACCTATAATGGTGTTGATAATAATTTCTACGTACTGATCTGTAACTAGGGTCTAGGAACTAAGTTTGAAGTACTTTAAATGCATTACTTTAGTCTTCTCCAAAATTTGCAGGGTAGGTTATTGTAATTTCAATTTATAGATTAGGGAAGTGAGACCCAGAGAGAATAATTAATTTGTTCAAGGTCATACAAGCAGTAAATGGCAAAGCTGAGATTCAAACCCAGAGCCTGATCATTTAACCACTGCTCAAAGTACCTAACAAACAGACATTGAGGCATACTATAAAATCACATTACTTTAGAGCCAAGAGGGACTTTAGTTTGACTGACTCATTTTATGGATGAAGAAACTGAGAATTATAAATTTTAAGAGATGTATTCAAGGTCATTTGGTTGAGGGATGGATGGTATAAGAACCTGCATTTTCTGTTCCCAGTCCAGTTCTGATAACAAGGGGTTTTAAAAGTAAACAGGAAGTATCAATCCAGCATATTATTATTCAAAGAGACTATGCTAGACCTTTTATTTGTTTTTTGCTGACATTTTTGCTTGCTTCTGGGATAGCATGAACTCTGGTGTGTTATAGTGGTCCTTGTTGTTTAAGATCTTTTTTCAAGATAAAAGTTAAAGAGTGGAGTGGAAACTTGCCTGGAGAGTATATAGTATTTAGTCCAAAATGTGAGTTACATAGTGGACCTCAGACAGTAAAATCAGCTTCCTTGTCATCAGAGAATTCCAGGCAGGATAAGTTATCAACCTAGAACAATTCATGGAAGTTCATGTCCTCTACCAGGTCACAGTAATTGAAGTTTAATAGATTGCAGGCGGTGGAGGCAGAAAGGTGTAAACACTAATACATGACTAATTGTTTTCTCCAACATATACAATAGATTGAAAATGAGTGTGAATTATAAATATGAAAGAGAGACTAGATTAAGCCTTTGCACGATTAATGAAAAGTATATGTTGGAGAAAACAATTGTTAGTGTATGAGTGTTCACAGCTTTTCTTCCTTTACTGCTTGCCAAGGGGAATTGTGCCTGCCATGCTGTTTCTGGGCTTCATTGTAAAAGCAGGACTGTGGGTAAGAGAGCTAATGGAAGTGAGCACAGATAGGCTGGATTGATTTAGTCTGGAATGAGCAAAGAGGTCTCTTAAAAGGGGGGAAAATACCAAGGTTGGTGAAATGAGAAAGAGAAGAGTCAGCTTGGGGTGGGTTGAAGAGAGTTTTGCAGTTTTGAATTACAGTCAGTTGCTTTACTATGATAAATGAGGTTTAGATGCAATAGATGGATACAGAGAAAATCTTAAATTGATAGGAGTTCTGAAATATACCTGCTATGGTTTGGATGTCCCCTCCAAAAGTTATGTTGAAACTTAATCCTCAATGAGGCAATATTAAGAGGTGGGGCCTTTCAGGGGTGATTGAAACATAAGGGGTCTGCCCTCATGAATGGATTAATTTGTCCATAGACTAATGGATGATCCTGGGAGGGGAACTGGCCCTTTATAAGAGAAGGAAGAGAGGCTTGAGCTAGCACGTTAGCACACTTGGCCCCCTTACCATGCAGTATCCTGTACCACCTCAGAACTCTGCAGAAAGCCCCCACCAGCAAGGAGACCTTCATCAGATGTGGCCTCTCAACCTAGACTTCTCAGCCTCCTAAGTCTAAGAAATAAATTTATTTTCCTTATTAAATCACCCATGTTTAGGAATTGTGTTATAAGCAACAGAAAATAGACCAATATAGTATTTCCTGGGATTTAACTACAAGGAAGCCTGAAACAGACTCAAAGGACTCCCTAATTTAAATTTGAACATTAGAATAGTGGTTTTTCTAAATGTGACACCAAGCTGTGTACTAACTCAGGGGCTATCAGATCGATCTCGTCTAAATGTGAGGGGGAAATACATTTGTGTTGTACCTTAAACTACCAGTAAGATCTTCACTTGCATAACATCCTACTATACAGGACACAGTTTTGCAAACTTTATTCCTTGAATCACTTGGATTAATTTTGTTAATAAGTATTTGTACAATAAGGTTTTAAAAGTAATACACAGTCTCTTCCATTCTGAGTGTCACAGAGCACATTAACATAATAAAACCACCAAGAAATTCAGTAAAAAAAAAAAAGGAAAAAAATTTACATTTGACCAATGTTTTCAGACTTAAAAATATATAGAACACCTATTACTTAACATCTTGATGGGAATATTGTTTCATGGAGTATTGTAGGAAATGCTAGTTCAGTTGAAAGAGCATAGGTTTGGATATCTGGAAACTAATTCCCAATTCTGGTCTTGTAAACTACTTAGCTGCAGTCAGTGCTACTCAAAATATGACCAAGGACTGCCAGTTTGCATACTACCTGCTATTAGACTGCACTACATAAGAAACCAGAATGTAACAAAATGTATAAAATAAGCATACAATTTAGTTGAGCTGGAGTTATTTGTAGCCAGACTGATGAAGGAAGTCATAAATGCTGATTTATATTCTACTGCAAGTCTGACACTCAGAGTAGTATTAACTGCAGTGATTGTAGTAAGTCACTTGACCTTTCTTTCTTTTTTTTTTTTTTTTTTTTTTTTTTTTGAGATGGAGTCTTGCTGTGTCACCCAGGCTGGAGTGCAGTAGTGCAATCTCGGCTCACTGCAACCTCCACCTCCTGGGTTCAAGCAATTCTCCTGTCTCAGTCGCCCGAGTAGCTGATATTACAGGCATGTGCCACCACACCCAGCTAAATTTTGTATTTTGGGGTTTCACTATATTGGCTAGGCTGGTCTCGAACTCCTGACCTCAATGATCTGCCTCCCTCAGCCATTTGTCCATAGATTAATGGTGGGATTACAGACGTGAGCTACCGTGCCCAGCCTCACTTGACCTTTCTGATCTCAATTTCACTTTCACTCAAATGATTAGGTAGGAAAACAAACATGAAGATTCAACCTATTCTGAGTTCTATAATTTTAAACACAGTAATCTTCTGGGAGCCCAGGGTCTTGGGAAAAATCTGAATATCTCTGTTCTAAACTTCTGGCATAATCCATGAGAATGATAAGGTTTTGACCTGCATCTTCACTTCTAAACTAGCAAAATGGAGATATTTAATGTTCTCTAATTCTTGTCCTAATTAATGACCAGTAATGCTGATCTATATTTCATTGTTTTATTGTTGCTGTTTAAAGTCTATAGCTATTATAGATAAAGACACAAGCCAATCATCAGCTTCCGCAGTGTTGACTAGTACTTAAACTGCGCTTGCAACAATGGTATATCTGTTTCTCAGATGAACACATTTTGTTATAGGCCATTCTGGCACATTCTTGATCAGAGGTAAAGATAACGAAGATAATTCCAATATGGATGAGGATTTAAAAGCAGCATGGTACTCTGGAAGGATTGCAGTCTTTTGCATCATGTAGACCTGGATTTATATTTCATCTCCATTATGTACTACCTCTGTGACCTTGGCAAGTTTTATTAGCCTTCATGGGTATTCATGTTCCCATCTATAAACCTGATAAGTGTGCTATGATGATTACATGAGGTAATACTTGTAAAATTTTTTTATCATTTTTTTAGATTTTTAAAAATAAAAACATGAGTTAGAGAAAGAATTACAAAATCAGAACAGAAGTGTTTAGGGAAAACAATGTGCAGGTCATAGAATGATGGCCACCAAAATACTGATTTAGACACAAGAATAGAGCCCACTAAAGCCACTTGAATAGTAAAAAGTGAGCATAACTAGATGTTTCACAAGTTCAGAATCTGGGTTCATAGGTCAAATATAGAGTCAACAGGGGAAGCCTAGGCTGGAATAAAGAAAATATCAGCTTTATGAGTTAAGAAATGGCTACATTAACACCTTCTATTCTATTCTGTCTAAAATAACAGCATTCTTCAAGTGGGAGGAGAGTTAATAAAGAGAACTGTAACAGACCTGTATGGTGACTGGAATAATATTCAACGGGGTAACAAGCCTGACAATATCAGGTGAGTCAATCAATATATAACACTTAACTAAGTTGTTATCACCCTGCATAGTAGAATTGAGTTCATGTAATCCTAAGTAAAATGGGTAAACCCATTGGGACCTATAATTGCAAAAGATCTCTCAATTTTAAATAGGAAGCCTGCAGATGTTTTGGCCTCATAATAACTCATATTTTTATAGTACTTCTCAATTTCCAAAGCACCTTTGTGTGCGTTGTTTCAATGGAGCATTATGACAGCTAATAAGTCTCTGTATAGTGTAGCTAAGGACCCTAAAGCCCAGAAAGGTCAAATGGTTAGCATGAGGATGCATAGTAAATATTTGGAAGAAGTAAGATTGCTAATAGAGATCTTAAGTCAACATAGCTTAGCTTTCCCCAGAATGCAGCAGTGTCTCCTTGAGAGTGAACATTATCAGTTACCATCCAGCCCGCTCACTTGTATTAGATGGAGACGAAGTCTCCCTGAAAGGATCAGCAGAGGTATAGTTGTTGACAGACACAGGCTCACAGCTGAAAGGTTCTCACTCCAAATAAGCCACTTAATTGTTTTTTATTTTAAAATAATGGCCAAATGTCAATATGATTATTTCAGAATACTTACAAGAGGTCACATGAGTTGAAAGCTAAAACTGCAGCCCTTTATTAGTCATGGGTGGTTTAAGTCAGAGAAGATATGTACAGTATATTCAAGCTACCATTTTCCATTTCCATGACCATGACAGTCATCAATAGTCAATTGTGATATTCTTTCCCATTGGATCCAGATGAGCTTCATAGTTCTTTCCAATTTGATGTTCTAGTCAGGCACTGCTAAGTGTTCAGAACTAGTCTATTTTCCATGTTGCTTTAAGCACAGACATACTTAGAGGTTTGCCTGAGCCTTTTGATCTAAAACCATCCTTGAAACCCCATTTCCTTTTCTTGGTGATATTCAAAACAATTTTACTCTCTTTACTATGCCTGATACTTATTAACAAGATAGCCTGTGTTATTACAATTCATACAAAATTACATAAACATTCCAAAGAACATGACATTTGCACAGAAGCTGACTGGGTACTTTGTTTTTTCTACATCTTTGAGGATATTGTCATTTCTGCTTGTAAGAAGACACAGTGACCCCCCAGTAGTCATTTGTGAATTCCCCTCTTCAAAAGCATAATTGCTATGCACTTACTTCCTGTACTTCTAAGAAGTAATTTTTTTCTAGGGAGCCGGTGAAGTCAATCATTTACTTTAGAGAAGAAAATTTTTCTACTTTATTGTTCATTGTTACTAGCTCAGAAACCAGTTATTTGTTTCATAAAGTGTAAGGCACTGCTTTAAATTGGAATCTCACTTCTACACCATAATTGAGTTCTTGGCACTCAATGTAACAAAGCAGTATAAGACTGTAAAGTTGTTTTAGAGCTAGGAATGAATCAATCACTCAAGAAAGCTTTCTTGAAATAAATTTGCTTATATTCTCAACTTTATTTCCCTTTTACTGTCAACCTTCAGCCTCTCTTCATTCTGGTTTCCCTGGGGGCAGGTGACTATTGAGGGCAAATATACCTGTTGGAAAAGTTAATCTAAGTTATTCCATGACCTAAGTCTCATTCTTCCCTGCGAATGAGACCACCGATGCGATGGAAAAGATACTTAAATTTTAAGTCAGAGGACATTGTTGGATTTGAATCTTGGCCTGTCACTTTTTTCCTAGATAAACTTCATTATTACTCAAGACTTACTTGTTTTCAAGAAACAGAAACCCAATCACACTGGCTTTAGCAAAAAGAGGGGGTTTAGTTCACATATCTAAGGCTGATTCTGGCTGGCTCCAAGTATAGCTGGATCAATGTCCCAAGAATTATTACAAGAAACTTATTTCACCATCTCTTTAGCTCTTCTTTCGTCTCCTTTGGTGTGATTCTCTGATTCTACATGGGAGCCCCCAATGAATTTAGGATTTCTCTCTCTGTCTCTTATAGCTCAACAAGCCTCCAAAGAAGGAGACATTTCCTTTCTTTAATAAGTCCTCCAAAGGCCTTAGTTCTGCACATTGGCTTGACTTGTCCCTTGTGACCATTCTGAAACTAATCACTACAGCCACTGAGGATGAAATAGCTGAGTTTTCTTGCTTCTTGTCAGGAAAGAGATCACTCAGTAATCACCCCTATAGTTGTTATGGCTGTCTGTGGCTGACGTATTCTATGCTGTTCCAGCGCTACATGCTGTGTATTTCTGTTCCTTGGCTACCGGCTCATCCTTAGAGTTAAGAATGGGGGTGATCTCTCCTGAACATAATGATTTAGAACTGGGAAAGTGGTTGATTCTCCACAGGAAAATTACACTAGGAGAAAATAGAATGAATATCTTTTTTTTCTCCAAAGAAATGGTATCACCACTTTGGGTCGTGTTTTTTTCATATGTAAAACAGAAAGTATGAATCAGTTGTTCTTATGAGTTGCTTAATACATTCTAATTTTCTGTGAAAAGAAATAGTACTCTGTAGGCTTTTCATTACATATGTTAAATTTGTATAAGTAGATGTATATATATGCACATGTAGGTACATACATGGGTCTGTGTGTGATTGTGTATACGTTGCTGTGTTTGCACATAATCAAACAGGCATACAGAACTTACTGGAGACACACTGACAAGTAGTATTGGGGCCAGTTCTAAATTTCCTAGTGGAGAGCTTTTTTTTAAAAAAAAAAAAAAATATATATATATATATATGATTATACTCATATATTCATGCCTTATCCTTGGAAAGTTAACACTTTAAGAGGATTTTACAATTTATGTCAGTCTCCTTAGAAATGAAAAACTTTAACTCAAAGATATGTGTGTAAAATGCTGGAATTTGGAGTACCATTACCAGAAATGTGCAGGTGGGTCATAACCTTGAGGAGAAAGGGCATTAGAGAAAACACAGGGTGGGCACCATTATTTGGTAAGGCAGTATTTACTTTATAAAGCATCGGCCATTGATCACTTTTCTACCTTTGTCACCATGGTGTTGCATTTATGGGTATCATGCAAATAGCCTATTAATCACATGCTTCATATTTTTATTCTCACCTGTTATCTAATCAAACAATAAAAAATGCACCAATTTTCTAGAAAGTGGCCTTTCCTACCTCCCTAGCTACTACCTTAGCATGATGTGCTAACAGGGGTAAAAATTCAGGTTGTGGGGCAGCTTCTGATAATTTTTAGATCATGTTATATTAAATCCTTATGTATTCCATATATGTTTGGTTGTTGTTTTCTCTTCATAGGTCCCAGGGCCCAGAAATTCTTTCTCCTCTCCTTTCTGATAAGGGCTTCCTGCAGAAATTATTAGGCAAATACATAAAATCCAAACCATGGGCCAAAACCGAGTCTCTCTATCTCACTTAGGTGAAAATCATGTATTGAATACCTATTCTGTGTAAGTCTGGGTGTATAAAGATGAATTGCTGTCTTATGGAGATAAGGCCTGGATATAAATCAGCACAACACAAGATAGATAGTAATGTGTGTCACAGGAGAGGAAGAGATAAATTGCTATGGGAGGTAAGAGGATAAAGAAGTCACTTTGTTGTAGAGGGGCTGAGGAGTGCTGTATGTTGGCATCATTTGACTGCAAGTAAATGACTGACTTCAAATGTGTGTAGGCTAAAGTCAAAAGTATGTTTGCATTTAATTCTGGGGTAAGGGAGGGTTTTGTGAAGGAGAAGGGGTTTAAGCTGAGCCTTGAGATGAGTAAGATTCAGTGTTAAGACAACTCCAAGAAATTCTATAAGGATCCAAATTACCTTGGCAGAGGAATCACTTTAACCCATTTGTGGCTATTAGATGCTTAGCTTAGGGGTGACAGTATTTGTCAGAATTAAGAGGAGGCACCCAGAAATGGATGGGAATAGAAAGAGGAGAGGCTGAGCACAGGCCATGCCCTGAAGAGGCAGGTGATTCTGGGGAGTTGGGGAAATGACCTTGAAAGTGGGAGAATTCCCTTGTCTGCCTTCAAGTAGGTGTCAGGTAGTTTACACAAGATCAGGGACAGATTTATACATTTTAAAAAGTGAGAATTGACAAATAAGATTTGGAAGAAGCAATATGAAGGACAATGTTATGGATGAAATATTTGAAAAATGGATGCAACCTTCTTTAGAAATAAAGTTGTCATTTCATTTTTATATGTGAAAGTAATGATATGAAAAGGGACAAGATGGTTTGTATCTCCTTACCATAGACAGGCTCTGTTCTCAGTGTTGGAAATACAACAGTGAACAAGCAAAAGTCCCTGTTCCCAGGGAGCTTATAGTCTCATATGGGGAGAGAATCAGTCAACAACCAAGAGTTACATTTGTAATGTCTGTGACAACCCTGCCTCATTCCTGGGGCTTGAATTCTCCCAAATGACCTACCCCAACCATCCATTTTAATTATTGGTCTTAATTAATAATTTCCCCCACTAGTAGTCATTCAGTTTTTCTTTTATTATTTTCTATTCACTCTTTGATACATTTATTTGACAAACATTTGAGCACATAATATGTTCCAGGCTTTATCACCTGTGCTGGAGAAACTTATGTTCTAGATTAGCGTTATCCAATAGAACTTTTTACAATGGTGAAAATGTGCCACATCTCTTTTGTTAAATATGTACCTGCAAGCGACCTGTGGCTATTGAGCACTTGAAGTGTGGCTGGTGTGACTAAGGAACTGAAATTTTAATTTTATGTAATTTTCATTAATTAAAATGTAAATAGACACATGTAGCTAGTGGCTACTGAATTGTATAGCATAGATCTAGAAGGAGTGGTAGACAATTAATTAGTGTCCTTTTAAAGAAATAGGGATTGTCTTAGGTGCTGTGAAATAAACGAGGTCTTTAGAGGAAAATGGGAAAGGGTGTACTTTATGGGGTGTTCAGGTACAACTTGTCACCCCATTTGAGATCTGAGAGGTGAGAAAAAAACAGCAATAGAAAGAATATTGTGGAACAAAAGGAAGAAGTCCCCAATAAAGGAACTGGGTTGGTATGCTTGAAGAACTGACAGAAACTGGAGCTTGCTGAGTGAATTGTATTGTGTATGAAAGAAAGTTGAAGGAGCAGAAATAGCGACATCATGCAAAACTCAGGCAATGTGTGGGCCAGTACCATGGAGAGCACCATGCTATCTCCCGAGGCAGGCACCAATCCCTGTTTTGCATTACAGGAGTCACTTCCTAATGAATCTTTTTTGTAGAGCCCAAGTGCTGGAGCCCCTCACAGCATCTATCATCATGTTTGATCATTTGTCAACTCTATTATGTGATTTGATTTGAAAATATCAGCGCCTACCATGGAACAAAAAAGTTAGGCAAGATTCTTGCTTATAAGAAGTTTAATAAACTTAATGTAAATTAAATATTGGCTAGAGCAAATAGGCAAGAGAAAGAAAGGGCATTCAAATTGGAAAAGAATTTGTCAAATTAGGCTTGTTTGCAGAGGACATGATCTTATACCTAGAACAATCTAAGGACTCTTAGAACTGATAAACAAATTCAGTACAGTTTAGGATACAAAATCCACATTTAGATGTCTATAGCATGTGTTTATACCAACACAGTCTGAAGAAGATATCAAGAAAAAAATTCCAGTTGCGATAGCTATAAAACCCATGAAATACTGGGTGTCAGTCTAATCAAAGAAGTGAAAGATCTACATAGGGACAACTATAGAGCTCTGATGGAAGAAATTGAAGAAGACACAAAAAAGTAAGCTACTTCATGCTCATGGATTAGAATAATTAATATTGTTAAAATGGCAATAGTACCCAAAGCGATGTACAGATTCAATGCAATCACTATCAAATACCAATAACATTCTTCACAGAAATAGAAAAAGCATCCTATAATTTATATCGAACCACAAAAGATTCCTAACAGGTAAAACAATCCTGAGCAAAAAGAACAAAGCTGGGGGAATCACTACCTGATTTCAAAGTTTTCTACAAAGCTATAGTAACCAAAACAGCATGGTACTGGCATAAAAACAGATACATGGACCAATGGAATAGTATAAAGAGCCCAGATATAAATCCACGCATTTACAGCCAACTCATGTCTGAAGGCACCAAGAGCATACGATAGGGAAAGGACGGTTTGAAATAAATGGTGCTGGGAAACTGAATAACTATTGGCAGAAGTATGAAACTAGACCCCTATTTCTTACTACACACAAAAATCAAAATGAATTAAAGACTTAAGTCTAAGACTTGAAACTATGAAACTACTAGAAGAAAACATTCAGGAAATGGTCCAGGACATTGGTATAGGCAAAGTGTTGTGTGTGTGTGTGTGTGTGTGTGTGTGCAAGACGTCAAAAGCACAGGCAACCAAAACAAAAATAGGCGAATGGGATTACATCAAGCTATAAAGTCTTCTGCTCAACAAAGTAAACAATAAACAAAGTGAAGAAACAACACACAGAATGAGAGAAAATATTTGCAATGTATACATCTGACAAGGGATTAGTAACCAGAATATATAGGGAGCTCAAATAACTCCATAGCCAGAAAAACAACAAACAAAAAAGCAACAACAATTAAAATGTACAAAATGTCTGAATAGACAATTCTCAAAAGAAGACATACAAATGGCCAATAGGTATACAAAAAAATGCTCAACATCACTAATCATCAGGGAAATGCAAATCAAAAGCACAATGAGATGTCATCTTACCCTAGTTAAAATAGCTTGTATATTAAAAAATAGCAATAACAGATGCTATCAAGGATATGGAGAAGGGGTCACCTGTACACTGTTAGTGGGAATGTGAGTTAGTACAGCCACTATGGAGGTTTCTCAAAAAACTAAAAATAGACCTACCATACGATCCAGTACTCCCACTACTAGATATATAACTAAAATAAAGGAAATCAACACATTGAAGAGTTATCTAAACTCTCATGTTTATTGTAGTTTTTTTCACAATAACCAAGAAATGGAACTAACCTAAATGTTGAATCAGTGGATGAATGTATAAAGAAAATATGTAATATGTAGACAATGGAATACTATCATAAGAAGAATGAAATCCTGCCATTGGCAGCAACATAGATAGAACTGAAGGTGATCATGTTAAGTGAAATAAGCCAAGCACAGAAAGACACATTTTACATGTTCTCATTCATATGTGGGAGTTTAAAAAGTGGACTTCATGAAGATAGCAGACTGGTGGTTCCCAGAGGTCAGGAAGGGTGGGAAGAGGGGATATGAAGGGGGAAAGAATATAAATGTAGTTATTATCACTTAACTGTACACTTGCAAATGATAATGGGCTGGGCATGGTGGCTCATGCCTGTAATCTCAGCACCTTGAAAGGCCGAGGCAGGCAGATCACTTGAGATCAGAAGTTCAAGACCAGCCTGGCCAACATAGCAAAGACCTTTCTCTACTAAAAATATAAAACATTTAGACAGGTATGGTGGCATGAGCCTATAGTTCCAGCTACTTGGGAGCCTGAGGCACAAGGATCACTTGAGGCAGAGGTTAAAGTTAGCCAAGACTCCACCACTGTACTCTAGTGTGGGTGACAGAGTGGGTCTTCTATCTCAAAAAAAAAAAAAAAAAAAAAAAAAGGAACGATGGCGAGAGATATATATATATGTGTGTGTGTGTGTGTGTGTGTGTGTGTATTTTAAATGTTGTATCAGTAATCAATTGAGAATGAATAAAAGTAGGATAAAAACTTTTTAAAAATTTCTTTTATGATATTGCTAGAAGGAAGCTAACTTATGAGGTCTGGAGACATTTACTTTTTGAAAGCTTTTGAAAGAAAATATGAGAAAGTAAAGAACTGAATAGGAAATTGACCTAAAATAACTTGACTATTTTTAAAGCTGTCAGTCCTTGGAGTTTCTTCTCCAAATGTATAACATTCAGACTGCATAGATTAGTAATTTATGGTGTGAGATATAAGTGATTATGCAGATGAAATGCCCATGGTTGGGGTGCTGGCAAATAGCTGTGTTTTTCAGCAGTAATTTTTGTCAGCTTCATTGATTTTAAAATTTGTCAAGAACTTGAATTTATAATACAGGTTTCTGTTTATATACTTTTTTTTTCTACAGTGTCATGGTACATTAGTTTGAGTTCTAGAGCCACGAGAATTACCTTTAAATGATTTTTTTAAATGCAAAATGTCATGTGCTTTGTTCTGTAGAAATGCAACTTTTCAGTTAGCTAGCAATATGTATTATAGATAGTCGTTAGACATCACTAATTAGTATAACACTGACTTGAATGACTGCTTAACCTTTTCATCTTGCCTAGTCCAGCACCAAATTTGTACATTTATTGTCTTGGCAGGTTGTTTTCATAACTCTATGTGATACTAAATTTCTATCACCGGAGCACCTAGTTTGAACTAATGATAATACCTAGTTCTACTAGACTTTAGACTTGACAACATTCATTCATAAACATGTTGTCATTTCATACTTAGCCACATGAGAAAGTACGACGTGTGGGACATTATCTGCCTCTTCTTACAGGGACCCTTGGGACCAACTCTGTTATGCCATGGGGTATTGGATGAAGTGTGGGTGGCACTTGAAGTCGGGATAGGCAATTCATCTTGATAGAATAAAGAGGGAGTACTTCCTCCTCTCCTCCTCCTTTACTATTCAATGTAATTTGATTATAAAACCAGAAACTAGGTTTAAGAGAATCCTTTGAATTCAGAGAGAAAAAAGTCTGAGTAACAATTAAGAATCTCTGTTTCACAAGTAACCAAAATATAACTTATGGTGGTCTAAAATCACAGGAATATATTGGCTCCTATAACTAAAAAGCCCAAAGACAGCAATGGATTCAGGGTTCAAATGATGAAATAATGAATCATCACTCATTTCCTCTGTCTTTGGATTGGTTCCATTATCAAAAAAGACATCTCCTCTTTTAGTGACTCAACTCATACTTTTAAAAGAGCATCCTATATCTTAAAGAGTCAGTAGCACACAGTGGAAAGAGTACAAGACTGGAAAGAAGGAAGCCTGGTGTCTATTCTGAACTCATCATTGGCTTTGTGAGTTCCCTGTGTCAGAGCAGTCAGACAAGTGAGTTAGCTAGAATTACATCATTCCATATTGAAATCTAGAGTTTATGTGTGTGTGTGTGTGTGGCAGGGGGTGCACCTTGGTCCTCACAACTCCAGAAAAGTTGTTTTCTCTGGGATCAAATATTTCACAGGCCCATCCAAGAACCAGTGTGGGGGCTTGAGCAACGGAGTGCCACCTGTGAGTCTACACCACCTGAACTATGGAATGAATGACAGGATAACTTGAAATAGGGGGCTACTCTTAGAAGTACAGTAAATGAATTCTAGATGGTCCTGTATCCAACAAATAGTATGCAACATCACATTCACTGATCCTCTAAAAATCAAACCTCTAATCTCAATCTTTTTAGTGCCATGAGCTAATCTCCTTGGCTGATTGTTCACAGAACCAGAATTCATCTCTCTGCTTTTCTCTCATAAGAACTCCCCAGTCACAAGGGGAACTGGGCTACTCCAGATGGCTTTGATCCATGCCAGTACACTTCATTATGTAAACTTTCCTTCTGACAGCTCACGCGGAACATGTCACATCTTGAAAGAGGAGTTTTCATTAACTACTTTGCTTCTGCCAAATGGAATCAGTGCATTATGTGGCCCCCTGCCAGACGTCAGAGAGAGATGTTCCTTCTGTTTGCAGCACCCGCCTGGCTCCCACATTCAAGCTGGAGTCTCCTGTTTTTCAAAGATCAATACATGTTGCACCTTACATGGAGGAAGGTCTCTTGACCACTGGAACCATAGCCTCAGTAGAATAGAATCTAGGTTTTCTCACAAGAAGTGTTGTGCTCTTTCCATTGTATAGTCCTTAATCTTTAAAACCCCAAATTTGCTAAACACACACACACACACACACAAAACCATCATCTCAGCTTGCCTCTCTCACCTCACTGCCATATGTGGTCAATCAGGACATTCTACCTACTTCAACTCTTAAGTACTTCTAAATATCTTCACTTGAAAAAAAGTCTTCACTATCTAGGCCACTGTCATTATTCTCCCGGCTATTATAAAGTATCTTAAGTGGATTCCCTGCTCACAGAAGACATAGGAAGTTGTCTAATGTAAAAATTGATTAGTTCCTTTCTTAAAACTTCTTGATGGCTCGTAAGATTTTTGCCTCAATGCTCAATCTCGTATAAAGTTTCCTCCACTGCTTTTCTGGCCCACACCCTGGACCCTTTCTCCAATACAGAACAGAACAGTGAGCCACTTTCTGATTTCTTTGAAAGATCCTGTTCTCCTTTTTTTTCACCTGAAGACCTTTGCACATGATATTGCCCTTATTTGGAATGTTACATTCCTTCCCATCATCACTACCTTCAATTTAACAACGTCTACTCATTCTTTTGCTCTCAGCTTAGAGGTCCCTCATTCTGTTAAATGTTCCCTCACTTCTCAATCTGGTTTCAGTGCCTCTGCTATTTGCCTCCATAGCCTCTTATAGTGTTTTATCCCTGCTCACTGTGCTGTCTGTTTTATCAGCCTCTTTGTGTTCACACTACACACACACACACACACACACACACCCCTCACCGTAAGCATTTGCTGAGTTTACTGCAGACTTGGAAGTTGTGGAGAAGGAATATGTGACACAACCGGAAGCTTTTCCTCTCACAGATCCTGCTTCTTATCTCCCCTTCACGGCCCTCTTGACCAAAATGAAGAGCCTTCTCCGCAAAAACCTTAGCCTCTACCAAAGGCTATTGTATTTATCAATTGCCTGTGTTTTTTTTTCTTTTATAATCAGTTTTCCTTTAGCTTCCACATAAAGCATTTCTTCTGGTGAATGTGTAGTGCAAGTCTAATTCCCTTTTACCTAAAACCATTCTTTTTCTCCTCAATTTCTTCATTCAAACAGATGTATGAAAATTATTCATAGAGTTTAAGTCCCAGGGGTAGTTCATGTTTAAATAAAAATGGACTCCTTAAAAAAGATACTGAAATGGCCGGGCGCGGTGGCTCACGCCTGCAATCCCAGCACTTTTGGAGGTGGAGGCGGGCAGATAACGAGGTCAGGAGATCTAGACCATCGTGGCTAACACGGTGAAACCCTGTCTCTACTAAAAATATAAAAAATTAGCCAGGCCTGGCGGCGGGCGCCTATAGTCCCAGTTACTCCGGAGGCTGAGGCAGGAGAATGGCGTGAACCCAGGAGGCAGAGCTTGCAGTGAGCCAACATCGCGCCACTGCACTCCAGCCTGGGCGACAGAGCGAGACTCCGTCTCAGAAAAGAAAAAAAAAATACTAAAATTTTGGTGATAAAACTTCAGGAGACATCCTAAGAATGACTAGGATGTTGTGGCGAACATCCCAGCCATTCTTAGAATGTCTCCGGAAATTTTGTTAAATCCCCTAGAATCTTGCTTAGGGATAGTAAATCCCCTAGAATCTTGCCTTGTTAGTACCTAGCCAGGGTCCCAGAGCCTCAGCGTTGGAAAGAAATTTCAATGCCATATTTGTGATTCTGTGACTCATTCTTCTCCGAAGTTCTTTATAGACCTAAATATTTGTGTGTGTGTACATGTGTGCGTGTGTGCCACCCTGATTTAAGTCACTATTAGTTCTCCGGTAGATCGAGTAAATAACCTCTTCCTTTTTCTTCTCTATTTGATTCTCAACATGTCATAGCTGGAATGATATCTTTACAAAACTGGTCATTATGAGTGAAAGCCGAAGTGCTTAGGATGGCCCTGAGGGTCTTTCCTCTATCACTATGCTGATCTCTCCTCTTATTCTTACCCTCTCACCCATTTTACTCCAGCCACACTGTCCCCCTTGTGCCTCACACATGCGAGGCTTTCTTCTCTTCATAACCTCAGTGGGTGTCCTCCACCGTGCACACGCCACTCCCCCACCTCATTTCCCATGATTGGTTCATTCCTTCTCCTTCAAGGTTTTGCTTCAGTGCCCCTTTCTACATGAGATCTTCCTTGACCACCCTACTTAAAATCACAACTTTCTCATGGCATTTCTGATTACCTGTCTCTGCTCTGTTGTTGTTTTTTTTTCCCCCATAGCTCTTATCTAATCTACAATGAATTTATCTGCTTATTCGGTTTATTATCTACCTCCTTAAGAAAGGGTGAAGTCTTGGTGAAAGCCTGGTTATCTGGCTGTGTCCTCACTGACACGTGTCTGTCAGCTAGAACAAGTGCTCAACAAATATAGGTTGAATAAATGACCGTTGCCTACTTTATACTTCTACTAATTTATTTATTAGCTTTTTGAGAGTTTATAAAACTCTAGGCCAAACTGTAAACTTCCAGTTAGTCCTAGCCAAAGATATAACAACGCTTCTTATATTATCCAATTTATGTTTAAAATTGACATTCTGTTTCAAAAGCACATCTCATGAAGTTCCTAAACCCATTTATTATTTGCCACCTGCCACCCATTCTCCCTACCTCATGGTATTCCTGGTTTCTAACATGACCCTTGTTGATTTCAATCAGGTTCATCTTCCCATCTTGCATCATAACATGTTCAGGTCTGCCTTTGCATCTTTTCCTTAGATACCTTTTGAAAACAGACTCCCTCCCCTTTCTGATAGTTCCTCACTCATCTAGCAATACCCACTTGATAGAATACAGCCATAATTAGAAGGGTAAAAAAATTAGTTTTTTGACCACTATGAATAGATGCCAGAGTTTATTACTAAATCTGATGTATTTAGTTCATAGAAGTGACGAGTCACTCTATGCACAACCTTGCATGTTTAGAGCTCCTTTATTCTCATGTGATTCCAAAATATTTCATACCAACCAAAAATTTAGTGGCTTAAATCAACAACAGCTAGTTATTTTCAGTGAATCTGTGAGTTTACTGGGCTCAGCTGGTTGGTTCTGCCTTACATGGTATAGGCTGAGGTCACTCAAGTGGCTGCATTTAACTGGGGGATCAGGGATGGGGCTGCAGTGTCCAAGACAGCCTTTCATCTTCTGAGGCCTGCCTCTCGTCCTGGGCCTCTCATTATTTCGTAGTTTGTTCTGAGGTGCTTTACAGCATGGAGGTTGGGTTTTTAGAGTGGAAGTGAAACTGTCAGACCCATTAAGGGCTAGGCCCAGAATCAGCATAGCATCACCTCTGAAGCATTCTTTTGGTCAAAGCAAGTCATAAGGCTGACCCAGATTCAAACAGATCCACCTATTAATGGGGGGAATTGTTGTAAGTTATATTTGCAGATCAACTACCATGATTTTTTTCTTAGAACTTACAAGGAGCAGCAATTCAGAATGTGGGGCTGAAGGCAGGGACGCAAACATTTGCAGAGACTTTGGCTAATCAAATAGTGTGTATCAGAATGAGTGTATATGTGCATGGGTTACTGGTGGTCTTTAAACAAAATATACATGTATAAAAGAGTGAACATTTCCAGTAGTATTCATATCTTATGGGATGTATAACATGAAGGCAAAAAGCATGATGATCCCCAAGAGAATTAATGTGTCATAGCCAATCTTGTAATTGATATGCATATTGAAAAGGTTTATCTAATTGCATGTATACTCAGTTCAAATAGATGAGAAAATGTTTATTGTAGAAATTTTGCGGAACAAAAGGCTACATTATTTTCTGAAGTTTTGGGATCCAGAGGGTAAATTTTAATTATTTAAAAATAACTTACGGACAATGATCTATTTCCTGTCCATATCGGAAAAGAGTCTTCCTTATAATTTCTTCAAAGTTGATTGTTTTTAAGCATAAGTCTGCACACACAATAGGTGTTTGGTAAATGCTTGCTGATTAAAATCAGGCCATAGATGAAAACTAGAGAAATGTGATGTTATCTTTGTATCCAAAGGCAGATTTTCTTTCCCATAAAGGTTAATTTTATAGCTTCTAAAAATATGAACAATAGGCTTTTTTCTTTTCATAGCAGTGATAATGGTACCTGAGCGAATTAATTACCTTTTTGTTCCCATTAGCTAGTGGCAAGTATGCAGGGCCAACAGCACAGAGCAAAGGAAGTTATATTAGTCATGGTTTTCTTGCAGACCATGGAAAAGAAAATTAGGTTAATGAGAGGGCATGGGGATTGAATACCAGAGCCCATGATGGAGTGCACTGAAGATAGAGGCTTAGACAATGAGTAATTGGATGGGGAGGAAAATGCATATTCTGAGAAATCAAGGGGTAATTGAGCAAATTTCAAAGAAACAGAGGTAAAACTAAAAAGGTTTTGCAGAAGGAAATGACCAAATTAAAAGGCTACCTATGGAATGAGGGAAAATAATTACAAACGTATATCTGATACAGGGTTAATATCCATTGAAAACATATAAGGAATATCTACTTAATATCCAAAAACCAAATAACCCAATTTAAAAAATGGGCCAAAGAACTAAACAGACATTTCTCCAAAAAAAAAAAAAAAAAAAAAAAAAAAAATACACAAATGGACAACAGGCACTTGAAAAGGTGCTCAATATCACTAATCATCAGGGAAATGCAAATCAAAACCACAGCGAGGTATCACCTCATACCTACTGGGATGGCTGTTATATTTTTAAAAAGTACTGGTGAGGTTGTGTAGAAAAAGGAACCCTGTACATTGTTGGTGGGAATGCAAATTGGAGCAGCCACGATGAAAAATAGTGTGGAGGTAAAAAATTAAAAGTAGAACCAACAATTATATGATCTAGCAATCCTTTGGGTATACAGAGAAATTGAAATCAGAATCTTGAAGAGAGATCTGCACTTGTGTGTTCATAGCAGCATTATTCAAATTAACAAAGAAAACGAAGTAACCTAAATGGCCAGAGGCAGATGAATAAAGAAAATTTGGTATATACATACAATGGAATATTATTCAATCTTAAAGGAGAAGATCTTGCCATTTATGGCAGCAAGAATGGACCTGTAGTACATAATGCTAAAGTGAAATAAGCCAGACCCAGGGAAAATACTGCACAATACCATTTATATGAAGAATCTCTAAAATAGCCAAATTCATAGAAACAGAGTAGAATGGTGGTCGCTAAGGGCTGAAAGTATGAGTAAAATCAGCAGATACTGTCAAAGGCTATAAAATTTGTTATGCAAAATTAGTAAGCCCTTGAAATCTATACAGTGTAGTGCCTATAGCTGACAATATTGTATAACTTAAAAATCTAAGAGGTAGATCTTATGTTAAGTGTTCTTGCCACTTACAAAAATGGGATAGGAGTAAGCTCTTGGAGGTAATGGATAAGTGTATGGCATAGATTGTAGGGATGGTTTCACAGGTGTATACTTATCCCTAAACTCTTCAAGTTGTATACATTAAAATATATACAGCTTTTTAAAAAATGTCAATTATACTTCAATAAAGTGGTTTAAAATAAAAGAAGGTAACTTCTCCCGAGAAGATAGTCTTTACTTTGGAGAATGTGACTCAGCCCCTGATGGTTGCCCTCTTCAACCATTAAGGAATGCCAGGTATTTAAACTAATACCTATGTCTATAGAATTTGCATTCTTTCCAAATGAGCTTAAGAGTCTCTAAAATCTAACTCCCACCTCATTCAATGTTCATGATACTTGGATCTCCGGCTTCTGTGTGGACACATCTGATGATAGGGAGCTCACTTGCTTTACAGGGTTTTGGTTCATTAAGAATACAGTTTCTGGCTGGGCACAGTGACACACGCCTGTAATCTCAGCACTTTGGGAGGCCGAGGCGGGAGGACCACCTGAGGTCAGGAGTTCGAAACCACCATGGCCAACATGGTGAAATCCTATCTCTACTAAAGATACAAAAATTAGCTGGGTGTGGTGGTGGGTGCCTGTATTCACAGCTACTTGGGGGACTGAGGCATGAGAATTACTTGAACCCAGGAGGCAAAGGTTGCAGTGAGCCAAGATCATGCCGGTGCACTTCAGCCCGGGCCACGGAGCAAGACTCTGTCTCAGAAAAAAAAAAAAAAAAAAAAAAAAAAGTTTCTGGCCCCTGTCTCTACAAAAAAATTAAAAAATTATGGTTGCTGGTGAGACTGTGGAAAAAGGGACTGCTTATGCACTGTTGGTGAGAATACAAATTAGCTACTATGGAAAGCAGCTGTGAGATTTCTCAAAGAACTTAGAACTACCGGCCTGGCACAGTGCCTCACGCCTGTAAGCCCAGCACTTTGGGAGGCGCAGGTGGGCAGATCACATGAGGTCAGGAGTTCGAGACCAGCCAGGCCGTGGTGAAACCCCGTCTCTACTCAAAATACAAAAATTAGCCAGGTGTGGTGGCATGTGCCCGTAATCCCAGTTATTTGAAAGGCTGAGGCAGGAGAATTGCTTGAACCTGGGAGGTGGAGGTTGCAGTGAGCCAAGATTGTGCCCCTGCACTCCAGCCTGGGAGGCAGAATGAGACTCTGTCTCAAAAAAAAAAAAAAAAAAAAAACCAACAAAAAAGAAACAGAACTACCATTCAACTCAGCAATGCCACTACTGAGTATATGCTCAGAGAAAAATAAGCCATTCTACCAAAATGACACATGCAGTTGTATGTTCATCACAGTGCTATTCACAATGACAAATACATGGAATCAACCTAGATGTCCATCAGTGGTAGAGTGGATAAAAATGTGGTACATATACACTATGGAATACTATAAACCCATGAAAAATGAAATTATGTCCTTTGCACCAGCATGGAAGTAGCTGAAGGTCATTATCCTAAGCGAGTTAACACAGGAACAGAAATCCAGATAACTGCATGTTCTCTGTAGTTTAAGTGGGAGCCAAACAACAGGTATTCATGGACATGAAGATGGAGACAGTAGACACCGAGGACTACTAGAGACGGGAGGAGAGGAAGGGGCCATGGGTTGGAAAAACTACCTATTGGGTACTATGCTCACTACCTAGGAGAGATGGGATCCATATCCCAAACCTCAGCATCACAATATACTCATGTAACAAACCAGCATATGTACGCCCTGAATCTAAAATAAATGTTGAAATTGTTTAAAAAGCCAGGCATGGTGGCATGCCCCAGTAATCTCAGCTACTCAAGAGGCTGAGGTGGGAGGATCACTTGAACCAGGTGTTGGAGACCGCAGTGAGTTATGATCTCACTGCTGCACTCCAGCCTGGGTGACAGAGTATCTAAAACAAAAAAGAATACAGCTTCTGAAATGAGAAAGACTTACTGAAATCCTCGATTCATAATTGGCCAAGTGTTTTCCTTTGAGTCCATGACATCCTCTCTAAACCTTGGGCTTCACATTAGTGAGTTGGGGGATAGGGAGGAAGGATAGATAGTATTTATATCATAAGGGGATTAAATAAAGTAGTGCAAGTAAAGTACTTAGAGTATCTAGCCCATATTTGTTCCTCTGTAAAAGTTATTTTTCATTTCTGTTCCACAAATATTCAACACTATTGTTCCAATGAAGTAGCATACTCAAAAGTATTTTGCATCCTTACTTCCTTAGATGTTTGCAATAATAGTTCTCTGCAGTAATTACCACTGTTTTTAGTTTTCTGTTAAGATGATGAAGACCCACGCTCTGTGTTTCTTCTCTTGCTGTTTCTTTTTCAGGAAAAAAAAGATGAAATTTTATGTTGGTAACAAGTCTTGCTATTCAGAGCTGGCCTGGGACAAGATAGTGCATGAATCACCCTTTGTTTTTGTCCTGTTACCCCTATTCATGGCACCTCCACTCCTAGATGTCAAGGAATTGCATGCTATTTCCAGAATCTTCAGTTGCTAAAGGAAAGACTCTGACAGCAGTCAGCACGTTGGGAAGATGACCTTTGGGTTCTCTCAAAGGTTTTATACTTAGACTCTGAGGGCATTAGGACTTTTCCTACCAAAATGAATTCCTGGCATTAGGGAGCCAGGTACAAGAAAAGTCTAGAATCATTAAATTTGACAATGTATTGACAAACTATTATTTCTTACATACACAGGTAGGCATCCCTTTTCCTAGGTATCTCAAGGTCAGGGGAAAATTCAGATCATTCCGTAGCTACAGTTTTATTAGGGAAGAAGCCTGAAATACTTAGACATGAATAGATTTTCATGGAATGTGGGAAGGTCATAGAATCGAGGACTGGAAAAGGATTACTGTAGTCTAATCTTAGGATGAAAATTTAATCTGAAGTCCAGAGGCAAAATACACTGTGCTTAAAGTCAGACAGCGTCAATGTCAAACTGTGCTAGAATCCACATCAGCAATTTAACATCATTGATTACAAAACCCTAACTTCCCTTTGGAATGGTTTAAACTCACTGGGCCTGAGAATAATATGTTTGTCTCTTCTTCTTAAAAAGACTTTCTAAAGCTTTAGTCTCATTCCCTCCATAGGTGACCCTGCATGAACACATGAGTCTATTGTTTTTGCTTTATAAAGAACACTGAAAGTTAGGGAGCCCCTAGCCCTGCTTGGCACCAAGAAGTTGATTAGAGCTGGATACTGGCCAAGGACCTGTCACTTTCTGTTTGCATGCTGTTCGGGCCATCCTGCTTTCAGCACAAAAGCAAAAGGCAGTGGAAATGTGGATGCATTTAAAGATTCATTTCACATTATTGAAGCAAGGCTGGAGTCAACAACCTGAATTTAATTACTGTTCTGACAGTTGGGAGGCAATTAATCCTTCTCTCACTCCTCCTCCTCCTGCCCCAGCTTCAAAGTGTCATTTCTTTTCTTCCCTCCCTCTCATACTAATTAGAAACATGCTGTAGGGTGAAAGGTGACTAGTGTAAAGCTAAAACAGTGTCACCAAAGCCCCTTTCATAGAAAAGAGAGCTCATGGTTGGAGGAAGTTGGTCCCCAACACAGGAGCATCTGCTTCTGAGGCAGAGAAGAAGAATGGGGTATGGAACTGGCCCTGAGGCCTGACTGCATCTCTGCCACTCACCGGCTCCATAACTTGGGCAAGCCATATCATCTCTCCATTCATATTTCCACTTCTGGGAGTCAAGGGCTCCCAACTTTTCTACTGCTCAGTTGTGTAAGGGAAAGCAATAAAAGTGACTGTCATTAGAATAGGAAAAGCATCATTCTAGTATAGGACATAAAGATACGAAAAATGACTCCCTTCAAATACAGCCATGAACTGGACCTGGAGAGCAAGGATCCTGAAATTCACAGGATGCAAACTTCTTAATGTATTTAAAGGTGGGAGTCAGTTTTTATACACTGTTCTCACTTGGCAAGCTGTCCGCTTCTCTTCGCAACACCTCCTTAGCTGCAGTGCCAGGTTCTGCATCAGCCCCAGGGCCTGCTTCATGACAGTGAAGAGAGAGAGATTCAGAGATCCCATGTTGCTTCCTTCATGGATCCCTCCAATGCGGCATTGAACTTTCTGTTGTTTGTCCTAGTGTCAGATTTGCTAGATATTTATGTTAATACATAGAAAAAGTTTAATCATTTTGATGTTCAGGGTAGGGGAGATTATCATCCCAGGAGAGCTGTAGAGTCAAAGTGACTTTTCCAAGTCACTTGCTAGTTAGTTCTCAAAATGGGGCTGTAATGCAAGCTTTCCAAATCCCAGTAGGAATCTTAGTTTGGTAGTTAAGCTCCTCCATAATTCCTTTCTCCTGTTTAAAGATGATTATGGCTCCAAGTCTCATTACATTGAATGGCTCTTTCCATATGTAAACTACTTGTAGACACACAAATAATAATTCAGCTTATAATGCATCCTTCTTTTCTCTAAGTGCTTTTGATCCATCCAGGCTGCATTTCTTACCCAAATCAGCATGCTTTTTTTTTTTTTTTTTTTTTTTTTTGAAATTGGCACTTTCTGGAAAACAGAGGCCAACTGTAGATGAAAGTCCCTACTTGTGTCATTGTGGTTCTTTTCGTAAATGGCAGACGTAACAAGATGTGTGAGAGGGAGAAGAAAACATCTAAAAAATATATCAGTTCCCCAATAAAATGAGGTGCAGATTATTCTCTTGTCTCCTTCTGTCCTTACTGTTGACTAACCATGTGACGAGATCCCTTTCCCCTAACTTCAGGTTTCATTCTTTAACATATGGGGCCCTAAATAGGTCAGAAGGGCAAGTAAAAGTTCTGCAGGCTGAATCTTGGTCACTGATCTGCTTGTTTGACTTGCACTGAAACAAAGTATGTTTTGAAAAACCAGGAAACATATAAATTCCAGAGTTTCGACTTCTCTTAGTATATTTGCAGTGCTGGCAAAAGCATGTCCACATTCCTGCCTAAAAACAATGATCCAGTTCCGAGTTGTGGCTACTCTCACAAGATAGGGCATTACTTGCTCCTTGGTTTATCATGGTCCCACCTCCAAACCAGATCACACATGTGTGTTGTCTGCCTGGTTCATGAATGAGGGACACCTGGAATAGGTCATCCTTGGTCTCCTTTCAACTCTGCCTTCACCATAAAATCATTCGTCTTAAAGGCTAAGGAGGAGTGTGATGCTGTGTATCTATGATGACCTGACTCTACCTCTCATTGTGGCCTGGAAGATTTTACTGCTTTTGTGTGTTCTGACTCCATATGTGATCACATTCTCAGGGACAGTGTCCAAAACGATCTGGATATGACACACTTTGAACTAAGATCATAGATTTTGGGGCTACCATTTTATTGCCTGAGGGCCATTTTAGGCAGCTCTACTCAAGGTGGTAATGATAATGTTATTAATAATATTGCCTATAATATTAAAAGAAGAATAATATTTTTCAATATTAACTAACATTATTGAACCCAGCCATGAGCCAATCACTGTAAGTGTAGCATCAGTACGGGGATGGTGGGCATCCTCGTGTGCTCCCAAATGACCTAGTGCAACATCTAAATGTGCTCCTATGATATACTAAAGAAGGGAAAAATAGAATGACTTGGAATGTGCCAAACCCTTGGAAAGAACACAAAAGTACAATGTGAAATGAAAGTCACAGTTCTATTTGTTCTGCAGCATTGTGAAAATCACATTTTCCCCCTCTAGATAAAAATGAAAAGCAAAGGTACAAGGAGCAATGGTTTATGGAGCAACTCCCCGTTGCCCCCCAGAATGATGGTCCCCCTTCACTAACTGAAACACCTTGCCACTTGCTTAACTGAGCATTTTACTTTTGGATCCCCATTTAATACCACCACAAACCTACAAGTTAATTTTATAATATTCATCAAAAAGAGGAGAGTATGGAAACTTAGATTAAGTGACTTGCATATGCCATAAAGCTAAAATGTGGATCATCCTGACTTTGGAATCCAAAGGTCATACTACTCTTTTTTTTTTTTTGGACAGTTTCTCTCTCTTGCCCAGGCTGGAGTGCAGTGGTGCAACCTCATCTCACTGCAACCTCTGCCTCCTGGGTTCAAGCAATTCTCATGTCTCTCCTAAGTAGCTAGGACTGCAGATGTGCACCACCACAACTGGTTAATTTGTGTATTTTTAATAGAGATAGAGTTTTGCCATGTTGGCCAGGCTGGTCTCAAACTCCTGGCCTCAAGTGATCCACCCACTTCAGCTTCCCAAAGTGTTGGGATTAGAGGCATGAGCCACTGCTCCAGGCCTGAAGTCCATACTCCTAATCACAACGCCATTCTGCCACCAATACCATTGAAAGGGTTTGACTTCATGGTCTTGTGGAATCCTTCCAGCACAGTCTATGATTTAGGGTGGCGGAATGGCATAGTGGTGTAGCATGACTTCTTGCCTTATTTTCTACATCTGTAATGAGGATTAAGTATGAACCTGTCACTCTATTTTGCGATCAGTAAACTCAAGTCATAATCATTATTAACATATGTATCCCCAGCGTTCACAAAACAGTCACTACAAGGTCAAAGACTGTTTCTATTTTTCCCATAGATATTTCCAGTGCCCAGAAAAATTCTTCACATTTAGTAGGCCATCAGTTAAATGTTTGTTGAATGTGAATGTATGTTTCTTTGATAAACAAATGAAATATTTGGTACAATGGAAGACCATCCTCCTCTGAAAGGAGGAATGTGTTTTTGAGATTTTCACTTTGACAAACAAGGTGACTACTGGAACTTACTGCACTGCCATATGAGCAGGGAAAAACGACTTTATAAATCAGCACTGTCAATCACACCAAATATCCTGTTTTGGGCCACATTTCCAAGCTGTTACTCTTGCCCTGGACATGCTCCTGTGGCCTCTTGTGACCACGAGGGGGCACTGCATGTTTACTCACGCCAGGAGCTGAATTTATTCTGAACAATACCCACAGCCAGTCTTTGTGTGGTCTTATTCCTTGGAGATGTCTTTGTGGTGCTTACGAGTGTGGAACAAGATTGCTTTCTAACTACCTGCATGGCAAATAAATTGTGTTCTTGTTAGTGCAGAATATTTAAATAAAATAGGATAAGAATCAAGTGCAGTATTTTAGTAGGCTGAAACTGACATAACACCATGTGGTGATGAGGCAGTAAGTGGCACACCATCCCTATTTTACAACCTTTTCCTCGAGTCTTACTGGAGTGAAACCCATCTATTCATGAAAGGTTAGCTCAGACTGTATTCCATGCCTAGGATATAAGCAGCACCCAACATAGGGAGTTATGATTTCCATTATTTTCACGTAGACACTGGAAGGCTAGAACCTCAGGGGCATGGAGGGATCATGGTGTAGGTTTTGCTACAGGTCCTGTGGCAGCAATTCTAGCAGCAGATATCAAAAGGCTTAGCTGCGGTTCCTGTGTGCTGCCATGGCCCATCACCTGGACTGAGGCAGCGTGGTAGATGAGGAGACACTCTCCTTGCTGGTGAAAAGTTGTCATCGGTTTGAAATTAACACTTAGTCACCTTGGGAATTATTTTCATTTCTTCGAAGAAAAGAAAATTTCACCTGTGTGACCAAGGTGTTTTGGGAATTTACATTCACAGGCAGTATTTTAAAGTGATGGCAAGTATTAGCCACAATATGAGATTATTAGGCCTGATGGACCAAGACTTCAGTTACAGCTGCTGGTGCATATGAGAAATTGCTATCCGTGGCTACTAAAGCCTATTCAAATTGACTTCTCTGCCATCTCTCCATAGAGGTATCCATCCATATGTTTTTCTGCAAAATGTTTTTACTTTACATTCCAGCCATTTTCTGGCCTCCTGGAAGCCAAGTTGTATGGAAGTCAATAAGGGCTACCCTACCATGCATTTACAGGGACACCTTTCTTGTTGCCTTCAATGTGAATGCCACCCCTTGAAACACAACTCTAACCAAAGTAACTGGACTCAGAGGTGATCCAAAGGTGAGGCCCTGGCTCCAAGTTTATTTTGCAGGATCCTGTCAAATGCATCTCAAACTGAGGCCCAGAAAATGTTAATTTTAAGAAACTTTCCAGATGGTTGTGATGCTGGTGATCAACAGGTTCTGTTGATGACTCTTTTGGACTCTGAGGGCTCTGTCTTTTCTAGAAGATCCCTTTTATTAAGACAGGGAATAAAGGTAGCAGACTAGACAAAAGCACACTAGTAGTTATTTGGTGCCAATTCTGCCCCGAGTACTGAGTTGGGCTTGTATGATTTGCTAATGTAACTTAATTGAATTTTACCGAGTGTTTCTGTGTTCACCTTTCAGGTGAAGAACCGGGATGCCATATAATCCTCTAATCCCCTGGTCTCAACGTTTAAAATGTCTATCATAGCCAGTCAGGCACCAAAAACATAGTTAACCAGTTTCTAGAGAATATTTGCACATCTATGGGACTCAAGTCCCACTTTGGATATTTTCATGTTTCTAGAGATGTTTTTCAGTTTCTAGAGAATATATGCCTCTATTTATTGCCTGACTTGCTGGATTTTTCAAATGAAACTAGAAAATAAAAATACGTGCAATTTCTTGGTTTGTAAAAAATGTTGGTGACAAGTATAAATTTTATAAAAAGTAGAATATAGGATAAACAAACCCCCACTGTGGGCCAGATCCTAGAGCGTAACTTGTCCATTTGCAATCCTGATCTAATTCTTGACAATCATTGTTTTGAGATGGAAGAGACCTTTGGTTATGGTGGAGTAGGAGAAAGGATACCAGATGTGTGGTCAGGGGACTTGATGTGAGTCTCAATTCTGCAAAACTCTAGGAGACTTTGAGTAGTTCTCATCTCTCTGAGTATCAATATTGTACCCAAAAAATGGAATTAATAGTGCCTTCTTCACAGGATTACTATAAGGCTAAAATTAAATACTATGTGTCAGTATATTCTATACTTCAGTAACTCAAAAACAACCTTCACTTTTTTTGCCACAGCCAGATAACACATCTATTACTTAATATTTTTCTTTCTATTCACTTTTTAAAAATCTGAAATATCTACATAGCTCTCAGTCAAAGTAATAATATTCATAGAAATAGGAGTTCAAGCTGGGGACATGTTTTTCTTCTGTCATATGATAAATTAAACATAAAACACATTCAAATAGTTTGGCTATATGCCACTTTATACTTCCACAATACTTTCGTAAGATTAACACGCTTGTAAAACAAAATAGCAGATGAGTGGGTATAATCGCTTCAGTAGTAACTTTACGGCAAATGTTGATCGTTACTTTTAATGAGGTAAAAATAGATTTTATATTTATGAAGTAGCTCTTAAACTAGGAGCTCTCAGTTTAATTTTTTTCTCATTTTTAACTTGGGGCTTGCAATTCCTTTTCTGCTTTCTTTAATAAAAATCAGCACAGGGTAGGTAGGATCCAATAACCTAGGATGTATTTAATATCACAGCTTTTCCTTGATATTGATTTGTATATTAATAAACATTTCCATTTTTTAGCATCTCATTTTAGTGTGAAGTCAATAACAGTAATATCTTCAAATAGTTTTTTTATTACATGGTTGGTGGGTCTTTAGTATTCCAAGGTTGAAGTTAGATAATAAGGGAGTTAAGGTACCTGATATGGTTTGGCTGTGTCCCCACCCAAATCTCACCTTGAATTGTAATAATCCCCATGTGTCAAGGGTGGAGCCAGGTGGAGATAAACTGAATCATGGAGGTGGTTTCCCCCATACTGTTCTCATGGTAATGAATAAGTCTCATGAAATCTGATGGCTTTATAAATGGGAGTTTCCCTGCACCAGTTCTGTCTTGCCTCCGACCATGTAAGATGTAACTTTGCTCCTCCTTTGCCTTCCACCATGATTGTGAGGCCTCCCCAGCCACATGGAACTGGGAGTCCATTAAACCTCTTTTTCTCTATAAATTACCCAGTCTCTGGTATGTCTTTATCAGCCACGTGAGAATAGACTAATAAAGTACCACACCTAATTCCTAAGACTGACTCTGTAGTTATTTACTCAACAAAAAACATACTGAGTATACAGCCTGGGCACTGGGAATACAGCAGAGAACAAAACGAAGTGTTAGTCCTTATGAAGTTTCACTCTGGTGAGGGAAAATAATCAAAAATAATATGTTTACTATATCAGGTGGTGATAAATGCTATGAAAACAAAAAGCCAATGTGGAAAGAGACAGCGATAGGATTGGTCCTATTTTATTAGAGCCTGAATAAGGTGAGAGAATAAACCATGATGTTACCTAAAAGAAGTGTGATCCAGCAAAAGAAAAATTAGGAATAAAGGCCTTGAGAAGGGTGCTGGGTGTGCTTGTGAAGTGGCAAAGAAGTCAGCATAGCAGATAGCTGGAGGAGGAGATCAAGCAGGAAGGAGAGGGGCAGGTAATGGGGTCAAATAACATAGGCCTTTTTAAATTTTTTTTCAAATGGAGTAAGCGGGAGGCCTTTGGGGGATGTGAGTAAAGGAGTGACATGATCTGATATGATTTTGAACTATCTGTTTAGCAATTATGTGAAAAAGAGACTTGACGAGGATAAGTGTGGGAAAGGCAGACCAAAGACCATTGTTATGCTGCCATGAGAGAGGATGGTAGCTTGGACTAAAGAGATAGCCTTAGAGGTGAAAAAATGTGGTCAGATTCTGGACACATTTTAAAACTAAAGCAGATGATACCTTCTGATGAAATACATGTGGGATAAGAAAGCAAAGAGTCAAGGATAAACCTAAAGTTTTCAGAAACAGCATTGGGAAGAATCAGGTTTTGATTTATTGTAATTTGTAATTTTCACCTTTGCTAAGCCTTTCATACTTTTTCCATATGCAGGGCTGCCTTCATAGGGCACCCTGATATAACTTACTTCCCTGTATGGCAAAGGCTAGTTTAAATTCATGCTTTATTATGCAAATTAATATGCTTTTGGCCGGTGACCACTGACCACTTTTGTTAGAGTGGCCAAAAAAATCAATTAAAGAGCTCAAGATAAACAGAGAATAATGCTTACTTTTCACCATTCTTCTCCTCTACTTGATTCTTTGTTTTAATGATATACTACCTATACCTAAAAAGATGAACATTTCCCCAAAATATTCATATCAAGTAAAATAATACAACTTGAATTATTTCTACTTTTCTTGTCCACTTTTTATTCGTATCAACCTAATCATCCACTATGTCCTAAACACCAGTCAGTACTCTCTTCCCTTTTTCTTTCTCTAAATACTATGTATCCTTGCACTTTAAATATTATTAAAAGCTTACCATTGGGTTTTCATCAACCCTAAGTTAGTTGTATTATCTCCTTTTACAGTTGAAAAAACTGAAGTTCAAAGACTTTACTTGAATTAATCAAGCTTATAAATCTCAGAAAAGGTGGTACTGAGATTTGAAGCTGGGAGGGTCTGACTTGCAGTGCCAGCTCTTACATGCTATGCTCTACTGCATCACTGTTCTGCCTTTGCTGTACGGCATTCGCAATGATCACATTCCTCCTACTCTACTGATTCCACTAGCTTCCCAGTAGATTCTATTAAGATGCTGTCTTAAAGAAAAAGTGGAAATTTTTAAGTGGGAGACCTGTCATCACCAGGAAGCCTTCCTTGAATGCCTCAGCATTTCTACAAGTCTCATTTCTTCCGGAAATACTACAATATTGAAATATTCTCACTGGCATACCTAAAATATCAACTCTTTTGTGAAGCCTTCCAGACTATCACCATTGCAATTTCTCTCTCCTTCTTCCTCCTACAGTGCTAAACCATCTCTATTATGCTACTTGTCAGAGTCCACCTCCAGTCATGGTCCAGTCTTGTAGTGCTAATAGTACTGTTGTTTGTTGGTGGTGTCAACTCTCCCATTGAGTTCCTTAAATGGGCATCATCTTTTTGTATTTTTCATAGCCCAGCATTGGTACTAAATATATTTAATTCTTTGAGCATAAGAATCTACGTTTATTCTATGTGTTTCCCAGTGCCTAGTAATACGGTTGGATGTAAAGTAGGAATTGAATATATCTTGAATGAGCAAAGGGAAAATAGAGAGTTTCTATTTGTCACATTACCTTCTAAAGAAAAAAAAATGTATAGTCAGTTTCTCTGGCCTTTGTAGCTTCATGAATTTCCCTTCATAAGGAAGGTTTATATTTTTGTCAAAAGAATTTCTCTAGGATGTACATGAAGCTTACTGAGGCTGAGTTTTCTCTTTCAAGCAGCAAAGGCCAAGTCAGCAGGGAGACTCCTGCCACCCACCCCAGCCTACTCCAAACTTCATGCAATTTTTATTAGCCCTCTTCTAGCCAGCCAACTCAGTATTGCGCTTACATAAAAATTCAACCCTCTGGCATCTGATGAATAAAATAACTCTGTGGCCAGATATACTTGTGGCAGGGGAGGGATTCAAAAGACATCCAGCTGTGCATCTACTCAGATTTCCTCAGTGGGGCATTCTTCCCATTTCGGTGCCCCTCAGTAATTAGCCCAATGCCATTTGCTCACCTAGAGTGTCTTTGCAGTGGGAGGCAGCAGGATAGGACGACAGGAATACCAGACTTGAAATCAGGAGACCTGCTCTAATATTTACTAACTTTTCCATTTGTCTCAATGTTTCTGACTCTGCAAAATGGGAATTAAAAATCACTTCAATAGCCACTGGATTGTTTCTAGAATCAAATGAGAGAAGATGTATGAAAATGTTTTCTAATAGATAATTCTATTTACAAAATAACCTTAAAATGACCTGTCTTTGCAAGATGATAATTAGACAAGTGAAGAAGAGGTGCACAAATAAGAAAATGGAGGAAATAATCCATGTGAAACACTTAGCACAGTCCTGGTACCTGGCAAATGCTCAGTATGGCTGAAGTAGTTGCTGCTGCTATCGGTTTTGCTATTATAACCTAGTTTCTTGACTTTACCCCTACCATGCTGATGATCCCAGTTCTAAAATTAGTAATAACTATCAATTTTGGGTGTTTGCTAAATGTCAGAAACTATGATAACTGCTTTGAAACGATTTTCTCATTTAGTGCTGGTATCAAATATCCCCTCTCCTCTTCCTCCTCCTATTGTTTTACAAATGAGGAAATCTGTGTTGAGAGAGGTTACGAGTAACTCAGTTTATAAGTAGTCTGAGATCTGAACATGACAGTCTTAACTCCAGAGGCCTTACACTTATTGCTATGAATTATTGGCCATTGGTGTAATGTAACACTGTAAAAATAAATATAGTAAGGTATCTAGCTAAAACAATACTGGAATTTTATATTAATCATCTGCCTTTTGATCTGAGCAGTAGAGGATATATCTTTAATTACCTTTGTAAATAAGAAAACTGAGAGAGGCCTAAAATGACTTGATGAAGAAATTGTGCCATTTCACAAAATTTTAGAATTCTTGGAGGTCATCTTGTTTAAACCTGTCATCTTATAGAGGAGACATTTGCGGGGAGAAAGCATAATCTATTCAACTTTATACCTTGAGCTACTAATATCATCAAGGCTAAAATATATTCTCTTTTAACCATATTCAAGGACAAATTGACCAGGCATGGAAGCATTATCAGTAGTTACATATCAGATCACATGAACTGATCTATACAGCTTTGGAATGAGTAAGATTTCTCATCTACTTTAACTCCTTGATGGCATAGAAACATGGTGGTAGTTCAGGTCCTGAAGTAAATTCATGCTATTATTTCTACTGGGAGCAACTTTAGATTGAATCAAAGGTAGCTATTGGAGGATTTACCAGGTTTTTAATTAACACCTGAAATGAAAAGTACAATGCAAATGGATATTTTTACAAGGATACTTGAAGCAAATAGGAGGCCAGTGGGGAAACTGATTTCCTCCTTAAGCTAGAGACACTAGAGGGAGGGGATAGAGGCTCATCGACCATAGTGTGTCTGCCATTCTTGGGAATGACAGAAATGCTAAGCCTTTGTGATCCAACAATGGGTGCCAATGTTTCGTATGTAGTACAGAAACTATGATTTCTGGGATTATTTTTCTTCCTATTGAAACAAATAAGTATCGGAAAAGCACTTATTTTCACCAAAATCCTAAGCAACAATTCTTTCCTCATCTAAAATTGTGAGCCTTGCCAATGATAGTTTTGAAATCTATTTTTTCTTCTCTTTTCTTTCTCCCAGCAATGACAACCTAATAATGATGATGATACTTAAAAAAAAATAGTAATAATGACTCATAAAAGCTCTCAGTCACTAGATAGAAAACAAGATGCCAAGTTTGAGGCTCTCTTGAGATTTGGAAGAAATTATTTTTTTGTCATTGACTTATGTACTTCATCAAAGAGCTTGCTATCTAACTTGGCGATGGTTCAGAGAGAAGTCTAATGCACATGAAATGTGGACGTTGAATCCAAAAATGCCACTGTATCTCTTAGTGGAAGAGAAAAATATATACTCAGGCTTGTGACAACCGCTAGACAAAGGATGTATAATAATACTTCTGGGGAGGACTTGTACACAGGCTATTGTGGATGAATAAGTGGAGCTGTCCGTGGAACTGGACAAAAACCAAGAATCTGTGCAAAGCCATCTGGAATATTTAGGCCTTCACAATGGGGGCAATCAGACTTCTTCTAAGAGGACTGATTGCTAGTCTTGTTAACAGGGAGGAGTTAGTGATCAACGTGTTTAATCACAGCCTGACAATAACTTCTAGTAAATAAGGACTTAAGGAAAAATATTTTAGACAAGAATCAGTGTTCTGTAGTGTTTGAAAAGTTTTGTGTCTTGCTGCTGCTTTTAAAATCTATCAAAAAAAAATCTATCAACCCAGGCAGCTTTTTTTTTTTTTTCTTTTCAATGTCTATCTTTTTCTTCATAATAAAATCGTATGGATAAAGGATACTGAAATCTGTAGAGCACAGGAATGTGACTCCATGGAAATGTGTGAGTGGAAATCTGTACCACTGTAGGTGACTTTGGTTAGTGCTTATGTTTGGGCAAGAATAGGTAGTTGCTTATGTGTAAGTATTTTAACTCAATGAATAAAATTCCGTTGTTAGCAGTATCACATTTGAGGGTGATTTAGAAATGTTCCAGGCACAGATTTAAATTATAGTGGAGCTAAACTGCAATAACACACATTCCCTGATGTCAGATTACAAAATAATATAAAGTATAACAGGTGACATATTATCTAATACACCTTCAGTACAAGGTAGAATAAACTAATGCCTTTACTGAGAGGTACAGACAATGTAATAGGAATGTAAATGAGAGAGAGAGACATATATCATATATTTGGTAGAAAAACAAAAATGTGAGATGTAGAAATGACATTTGAGAGGGACCTTGACAAGCAGACAAGATTTAAATCATCAGTAGTGGGTCATGTCAAGTATTTTTCCTATATAGTAATCTTTTATTTTAACTATATAATCCTTCACTGTATTATGACATATATACTAAAGGATTAAACTAAAGGATGCAAATTGGTGGTTTCAAAATTTTTCAACGAGTACAGGTTTTTTGAGCATTTTGTTACATATACTCTCACAGGTTTCTAAAAGCATTGCAATGAAATAGTGTTTCATTTAGTAATAGAACAAGTGCTTAGTACATATTTTTGTATACCCAGAAAGCATTGTGATAACTTTATTAACCTTCATACATTTGAATTTATGACCTCTGGCCTAAATAGTAATGACTTCATGAGATTTATTTCTTCTGGAGACAGGGCTAATGTGGGCAGAATGAGGAATGGGATGTTTTATGGAAAACAGGAGGAATTAAAAGAAAGTACTTGGCTATGGAAAGGAGGGAATGAGACTCCTTTCTATAGAAGTCATTAGTTCCTCTTTTATAGATAGAAAATTGAAACCCACTTAGAATCACACAGTAAGCCAATGGCTAAACTAGGACGTTAGTCAGTCAACCACTCAACTTGTCATGTGTTGTTTTTCTTTCTTTTTTTCTTTTTCTTTTTTTGAGACAAAGTCTTGCTCTTGTTTCCCAGGCTGGAGTTTGCTGGTGCAATCTTGGCTCACTGCAACCTCCACCTCCTGGGTTCAAGTGATTCTCCTGCCTCAGTCTCCCAAGTAGCTGGGATTACAGGCACATGCCACCATGCCTTGCTAATTTTGGTATTTTTAGTAGAGACGGGGTTTCACCATGTTGGCCAGGCTGGTCTCAAACTCCTGACCTCAGGTGATACGCCCGCCTTGGTCTTCCAAAGTGCTTGGATTACAGGTGTGAGCCACCACACCCAGCCCATGTTGTTTTTCTTACACCCTAATAGAAGCTGTTTTCAAAGAAACTGCTTTCTCAATTCGAATGTTCACATGCAGCTCATCCTGACAGTTTGACTTACAGGGACATCTCAGTCTTAGGGCAAAAATGATAATGATATTGATGATGATGGTGATAACTTGAACCAAGCAACCCATAGAAAAAATGTGATCTGGATCAGTGAAAAAGGATACAGATTTAAAAGCATTAACAAGTTCACAGATTTCTAGTTGTTTAGTTGAATGAAGCACTGGCAGTTTATTAAATTATTTATTCTGGTAATATGTTAATATCTCCTGTTGAAATATACAGAAATATATTTTAATTTTTTCTGAGAGAGAAAAATGTCCTAACTACCTGGCCGTAATTTGTGTTTTGTCCTCTGACTAGCAAGGTCTTTATTGTTTATTCTTTTTGCAGCAGGAATTTATAATGGATAAGAACATTTGGGTATAGGGGAAAATGCTGACATTAGAGATGAATCATTGAGTAAATTGACACAAATTTATTGTGACTGCAGGTCAGTGTGCTGACATCAATTCTCCCAAGAAAAATTATTTTATCAAAATACAAATTAATGAAGAAAAATTTTCTATTTTCTTTCCTTTGAAGAAATTATTCCTGGTCCCTCTTATATAGAGTGCTGAATATTTCTGAAAGTAATTATTCCTCAGGAAAATAAGCTTTGGATAACTTCATAAGTTGTGAAAAAATGCTAATGAAGAATATCTGATTTTCTGGCTACAAGTAAGACATTTTCCTTTTGTGAGACTCATGTTAAAAGTGGACTAAAGCATGCACAGTTTGAGCTTAATAGCACTTAAATATATTTGCATAATATTTTATGTCAGTGGTTGTCAAAATTTATAGTGTATCAGAATAACCAAGAGGGCATGTTAAAATGATATTGCAAACTGCCAGCCCCTGCACCTCTCCCCCGGCATTTCTGATTCAGTAAGTCAGGGGTGGAGTATGAGAATTTTCATTTCTAATAAGTTCCCAGCTTGTGCTAATGCTACTGACTCAAGGACTACACGTTGAGAAAATGTTTTACACTGCGCTTTAAAATTTTCTTTCACAGTAATCATCAGGTTTGTTTGTCAGATAAGCTTCATGAAATAGGAGAGGCTGGCAAAATTTCTTATATGTTATGCATGGTAAAAGGGGAGCTGAACTAATTTGCCAAAGTTTGTATGGTAAATCAGTGTTGAAGAACATACTGAAATCCATCTTCTAACCCGTAGAGTTGGCTTTAATGATGCAAAATCTTTTTTAAATGAGGCCCACGTGATGAGGCTAAGAAACAGGATATGAGATGATCTTTATTTGCAAGTAGATAAGATATAAATTACATATGAACTCTTTTGCCCTGCGATGTGGTTTGGCTATGTCCCCACCCAAATCTCACCTTGAATTTTAGCTCCCATAATTCCCATGTGACATGGGAAGAACCCGGTGGGAGGTATTGAATCATGTGGGCAAGTCTTTCCCATGCTGTTCTTGTGATAATGGATAAGTGTCTTGAAATCTGATGGTTTTATAAAGGGGATTTCCCCTACACAAGGTCTCTTGCCTGCTGCCATGTGAGATATGACTTTGCTCCTCATTCACCTTCTGCCATGATTGTGAGTCCTCTCAGCCATGTGAAACTGTGAGTCAGTTAAACTTCTTTTCTTTATAAATTACTCAGTCTCAGGTATGTCTTTATTAGCAGCATGAGAACAGACTAATACAGTAAATTGTTACCAGTAGAGTGGGGTGCTGCTGTAAAGATACCTGAAAATGTGGAAGTGACTTTGGAACTGGGTAACAAGCAGAGGTTGGAGCAATTGGAAAGGCTCAGAAGAAGACAGGGAGATGTGCAAATGTTTGGAACTTTCTAGAGACTTGTTGAATGGCTTTGACCAAAATGCTGATAGTGATATGGACAATGAAGTCCAGGGTGAGGTGGTCTCAGATGGAGATGAGGAACTTGTTGGGAACTGAGTAAAGATCTCTCTTGCTATGCATAGAGACTGGTGGCAATTTGCCCCTGCCCCAGAGATCTATGAAACTTTTAATTTGAGATAAATGATTTAGGGTATCTGGCAGAAGAAATCCTAAGCAGCAAAGCCTTCAAGAGCAAACAGAGCATAAAAGTTTAGAAAATTTGCAGCCTGATGATGCAATAGAAAAGAAAACCCATATTTTGAAGAGAAATTCAAGCTGGCTGCAGAAATTTGCATAAGTAACAAGGAGCCAAATGTTTACCACCAAGACAATGGAAAAAATGTCTCCAGGGCATGTTAAGAGACTTTCATGGCAGGGCCACCCATCACAAGCCTGGGTGCCTAGTAAGAAAAAATGACCATTGCATGTGCCTGGGCCAGGGCGCCTCTGCTACGCAGCCTAGAGACTTGGTACCCTGCATTCCAGCTGCTCCAGCCATGGCTAAAAGGGGAAAAAATACAGCTTGGGCCATGGGTTCAGAGGGTGCAAGCCCCAAGCCTTGGCAGCTCTCATGTGGTTTTGGTACTGTGGGTGCACAGAAGCCAAAAATTGATGTTTGGGAACCTTCACCTATATTTCAGAGGATGTATGGTAATGCCTGGATGTCCAGTCATAAGTTTGCTGCAAGGGTGGGGCCTTCATGAGAACCTCTGACAGGGCAGTGCATAAGGGAAATGTGGGGTTGGAGCCCCCACACAGAGTCCCCACTGGGGTACTGCTTAGTGGAGCTGTGAGAAGAGGGCCACTATATTCCAGACCCCAGAATGGTAGATCCACTGACAGCTTGAACTGTGCACCTGGAAAAGCCACAGACACTCAATGACAGTCCATGAAAGCAACCAGGAGGGGAGCTGTACCCTGCAAAGCCACAGGTGTGGAACTGCTTTGGGAGCCCACCTCTTGCATCAACCTGACCTGGATGTGAGATATGGATTCAAAGGAGATTATTTTGCAGCTTTAAGATTTGACTGCCCCACTGGATTTCGGACTCGCATAAGGTCTGTAGCACCTTTGTTTTGGCCAATTTCTCCAATTTGGAGCAGGTGTGTTTACCCAATGCCTATAGCCCCATTGTATCTAGGAAGTAACTAACTTGCTTTTGATTTTACAGGCTCATAGGCAGAAAGAACTTTCCTTGTCTCAGATGAGACTTTGGACTGTGGACTTTTGAGTTAATGCTAAAACGAGTTAAGACTTTGGGGGACTGTTGGGAAGGCATGATTGGTTTTGAAATGTGAAGACATGAGCTTTGGGAGGGGCCAGGGATGGAATGATACGGTTTGGCTGTGTCCCCACCCCAATCTCATCTTGAACTGTATCTCCCATAATTCTCATGTGTCATGGGAGGGACCCGGTGGGAGGTAATTAAATCATGAGAGCAAGTGTTTCCCATGCTGTTCCATTGATAGTGAATAAGTTTCAGAAGATCTGATGTTTTATAAAGGGGAGTTCTCCTACACAAGCTCTCTTGCCTGCTGCCATGTAAGATGTAACTTTGCTCCTCATTCACCTTCTGTCATGATTATGAGGCCTCCCTAACCATGTAGAACTATGAGTCAATTAACCCCCTTTCCTTTATAAATTATCTAGTCTCAGGTATGTCTTTATTAGCAACATGAGGACAGACTAATATACCTGGCATTCAAGGTTTTCTTGACCTATCTCAATCTTTTTGTTTTATCTCCAAATTACCTCTATTCTAGTCTCAAACTGAGCATTCCTTAAATAGGCAGATGATTTTCAGCTTTCAAATAGGAAGATATCCAAAGTATTTCCTCCATCTCTTCTCAATAAAATTGTATCTCAGCATTCAGTTAATATGCTACCTCTTCCATAGAACTTCCCATGTCTTTTCTAGTCTTACCCCCTTGTTCACACAGTAAGTGCTATGTAAGTATGTACCAAATAAGTGAATAAAAGCACAGCATTGTGGAAGAAAAATATTAAGCTTTTATTTGATTTGAGAGGAGGTACAGAGACAAATGGGAGAAGCGAGTGGTAAGTTTTCCATATTTCATAGTCCTTTGCTTGTCATTTATTTTCGATTTTTGTGTTTAATTTTTAATAGAACATACAATAAAATTTACCTTCATTATGTGTATGGTTCTATGAGCCTATGTTTAGATTCATGTAACTATTGCCAAAATCAGTATATATGACAGTTCTATTACATTATAAAATGCCCTTATATTATCCCTTTGTACTTACACCTTCCCTAAACTCCTAATCCCTGGCAACCACTGATCTGTTGTGTCACTATAATTAAATCTTTATAAGAATGATATACAAATGAAATTGTATACAATATAAGCTTTAGAGACTGGCTTCTTTCATTCAGTATATCTTTGATATTCATTTGATTTGTTGACTATATCAGTAGTTTTATTTTTTATTTTTACTTTTTAAAAAAAATTTAGTAGTACTCCATTGTATGGATGAAACAAAGTTTATTCACCTACTGAAGAACATTTGGATTTTTTATTCTTTGGTGATTGTGAATAGAGCTCCTATAAACATTTGTGTACAGATTTGTTTTGTGAATGTAAGTTTTCATTTCTCTAGGGTAAATATCCAGGAGTGGGATTTATGGGGCATATGGTAAGTGTATGTTTAACTTAAGAAACTGAAAAATGGATTTCAAGTGACTGTATTATTTTTCATCCTCACCAACCTTATATGAGAATTGTGGTTGTTTGCCATCCTCATCAGCATTTGGTGTTCTTAGTATTTTTAATTTTAACCATTCTAAAAGACATGAAGTGATATCTCATTGTAGTTTTAACTTGTGTTTCCATAAGAGCTATCAGTCTTTTGTGTGCATGTTTGTCATCCATATATCCTCTTTGTGAAATATCCATTATTTTGATATTTGACTGTCTTTTTGTGTTTTCAGATTTGGGGTCTCCTTCTGTTGCTTAGGCTGGAGTGCAGAGGTGAGATAATGACTCACTGTAACCTCAAACTCTTATGCTCAAGTGATTCTCCCACGTCAGCCTTCGGAATAGCTGGGATTACAGATGCTAGTCATCATGCCCAGCTAAGTTTTTTAGTTTTGTAGATACGTAGTCTTACTATGTTGCCCAGGCTGGTCTTGAACTTCTGGCCTCAAGCAATGCTCCCTCCTCAGCCTCCC
Organism: Chlorocebus sabaeus; assembly: GCF_047675955.1. NCBI lineage: Eukaryota > Metazoa > Chordata > Mammalia > Primates > Cercopithecidae > Chlorocebus > Chlorocebus sabaeus. The sequence continues at coordinate 29,569,456 of NC_132926.1, read as the reverse complement.
AAAAATGCTGGAATTGCAGGCATGAGCCACCACACCTGGCTGACTCATTGGGCTGTTTGTTTTCTTACTGTTGAGTGTAGAAAGTTCTCAGTATATTCTGTATTTAAGTTGTTAGATGTGTAATTTGCAGTTGTTACCTCCCAGCTTAATCTTCTCATAGTTCCTTATGCAGAACAGAAGTTGTTAATTTTTATGAAGTAACAATTTGTCCGTATTTTCTTCTATGAATCATGCATCTAAAGTTGTGTAGTAATTCTTTGCTAAGAAAGGAGATCAGTGGATGGCTAAAGCTAAATGATGAGGAGGAATGGGAAAGGTTGCAAATAGGTATAAAATTTTTTATGCTGGTGAAAATGTCCTAAAATTAGATTGTAGAAAGAGTTTCAAACTCTGTGAACATACTAAAATTCTTCAAATTGTGTACCGTGGGTAAATTTTATGTAAATAACATATCATAAATTTATTATAGCTCTATAAAACAAATAATCAGTGATTAGTAATATATCAATATTATTTAATTTAAAAATAATTCAATTATATAAATAACATTATTTTTAAAAAGAGCTGTTTCATCTAAGATGATAAAGATTTTCTCCTGCGTTTTCTTTTGAAAGAAAAATAGTTTTATATTGTACATTTAGACCTATAATCCATTTTGGGTTAATTTTTATATAAGATGTAAGATTTAAGTTAAGGTTTTTTTGTTTGTTTGTTTGTTTGTTTGGTAAATGGCTGCCCAGTTGCTTTAACATTATTCATTGGAAAAAACTCTTCTTTCATTGATTTGCCTCTGCACCTTTGTCAAGAATCAGCCATATTTGTGCTGATATGCTTCTGGATTCTTCGTTTTGTTCCATTGGTCTATACTTTTGTTAATACCTTGCTGTCTTGATTACTGTAGGTCCATAATAAGCTTGAAATCTGCTAGTGTGATTTCTCTGACTTTATTTTTTTAGTTCAAATTTATGTTGGCTGTCTTTGTTTCTGTATCTTTTCATGTAGATTTTAAAATAAGCTTCCTTTTATCTATAGGCAATTCTGCTGAGATTTATTTGGTATTGTGTTGTCTATAGGTCAATTTGGGGAAAATTAACATCTATATAGGATACGTCTTCCAATCCATAAACATGCTATCTTTCTCCATTTACCTAGATTTTCTTTATCAGCATTTTGTAGTTTTCAGCATACAGATATTGCACATGTTTTATTATATTTATACATAAGTTTATTATTATTTTGGAACTTTTCTGCATTAAAAAGTTCTGTTTTCAGTTGCTCATTCTTAATATGTAGAAATACTATTGATTTTTGTGTGTTGATCTTGTATCTTGTGACCTGGCTAAAATCAATTATTATTTCTAAGAAATTGTTACGGATCCTGAGAATTTTCTCAATTATCTTCCTTTACGATGTACATTACTTTTATTTCTTATTCTTAGCTTATTTCACTGACTAAGACTTCTAGGATGATTTTGAAGAGAAATGGTGAGAATAGATATCCTTGCTATATTCCCAATGTGAGGGGAAAACATTCTATGTTTTGCCATTATATATTAGGGTAGTGGTAGGCTTTACAATTTTTTATTTTTATTTTTTATACCTTCTGTTAGGATGAGGAAGTTTTCTTCTATTTTTACTTTGCTTAGACTGTTGGTATGAATGGATGATGATTTTTTAAATGCCTTTTCTGTGTCAATTTTATTCTGTAGGTTTTTTTCCCTTTGGACTGTTAATATAATAGATTACATTGAATTATTTTCAAATATTGCAACCAAAATGCATTCCTATGACAAGGCCCACACACTTGTGGTGCACCGTTCTTTTTATATATTATTGAATTGGCTTTGTTAATATTTGATACAGGATTTTCATGTGTATGTTCATCAGAATTATTGGTTTTTAATTTTATTTCCCTGGACTGTCATTGTCTGTAGTCAGTATTAAGGGTAATACAGATCTTACAGGATAAATAGAAAAGTGGTAGCCTTGTCTTCAGTTTTCAAGAAATAATATGTAAAATTGATATTATCTGCTTTTTAATATTTGGTAAATTCACCGGTGAAAACATTTGGGCCTGGGAATTTTTTTCTAAAGAGTTTCAACTATGAATTCATTTAAAAAATAGTTATAAGGCTATACAGGTTATCTATTTCATTTATTTGGTAATACATGTTTTCTGGGGAATGGGTCAGTTTTATTTATTTTTATGAATTTATGTATATAGAGGTCTTTGTATTATTTCCCTGTTTTAAGTTATTTTGATGTCTTTAGTCTGTACTGCCATTTCCTCTTTGATTCCAAACAATTTGTAAACTCACTTTTAGTGTCCTTTATCTTTGTTTTATATTTCATTGACTTTGTTCTTACCTTTATTTCCTTCTTTATGCTTACTCTTAATATTCTTAATTTTTTTTAGTTCCTTAAACAGAAGTTTGGATTTTTGATTTGAGACCATTTTCCTTTTCCAATGTAAGCATTTAATGCTACACACTTAACTCTTAGCCCAGCTTTAGCTGAATTGCATAAATTTTGCAATGTCTTACTTTCATTTTTGAGAGTATGCTAAGTTCCCACTTACCATTGTTTGTTCACAGTATTTTCTAATATCCTTGATTCATGAGACTGATTCATGAAGTATTTACAAATATTATTTTTTTAAATTATACTTTAAGTTCTGGAGTACATGTGCACAACATGCAGGTTTCATTTCTAAGTGGATATTTTTCTGTTATTCAGTAATTTAATTCTAGTTTACTTCTATTATAGTCATAGAAAATGTTTCATATGATTTTAATTCTGTAAATTGACTAAGCCTGAGATATGCCTATTTTGATGAATGTTCTGTGTGTACTTGAAAAGAATGTGTTCTGCTGCTCTTGGATAAAGAGTTTCAAAGTTGCAGTGAGATTCATTCAATTGACTGATGATGTCCAATTCTTCTGTATTCTAACAAATTATGGTCTATTAGTTCTATTACTAAGAGAAAACTGTTGATGTCGCCAACAATAATTGCAAATCTGTTTTTTCAGTTGTATGAGCTTTTGCTTCATGTCTTTTAAAGTTCTGTTATTGAGTGTGTATGTAATTAGGATTGTTATTTCTTGCTGATGACTAGCCCTGTTATCATTATGGTCCTCTTTTTTCCTGTTAATTTTCTTTGCTCTGATGTTTAATTTGTTTGATACTAATATAACCTCTCTAGCCTGCTTTTAATTAATGTTTGTGCAGTATATGTATTTTTCATCCTTTTGATTTTAACCTTTCTATTTCATTATATTTGAAGTATGTTTTTTGTAGATATAGTAATTCTTTTATATACATTCTGACAATCATTGATTTTTCTTTTTTAAAAAAATTCTAATTTTTAGGTTCATTGGGTATATATGCAGGTTTGTTATATAGGCTAATTGTGCATTGCAGAGGTTCAGTATACAGATAATTTTGTTACCCAGGTAATTAGCATAGCACCCAATACATGGTTTGTCAATCCTCACCCTCCTCCTACCCTCTACCTTTGAGTTGGCTCCAGTGTCTACTATTCCCTTCTTTGTGTCCATGTGTACTCTGTTTAGCTCCCACTTATAAGTGAGAACATGAAGCATTCGGTTTTATGTTCCTGTGTTAATTTGCTTAGAAAAATGGTCTCCAGCCCATCCATGTTGCTGAAGAGGCCATTATCTCATTTTTTTTCATAGCTGCATAGTATTCCACGGTATATATGTACCATATTTTCTTTATCTAGTTCACCATTGATGGACATTTAGGTTAATTCCATGTCTTTGCTATTGTGAATAGTGTTACAGTGAACATACACATTCATGTGTCTTTATGGTAGAATGATTTATGTTCCTTTGGGTATATAATCAATAGTAGAATTGCTGGGTTGAATGACAGTTCTATTTTAACTTCTTCAAGAAATTTCAGACTGCTTTCCACAGTGACTGAACTAACTTAAATTACAACTTAGCCATGTATAAGCATTCCCTTTTCTCTGCAACCTTGCCAGCATTTGTTGTTTTTCGACTTCTTAATAATAACCATTATGACTGGTGTGAGACAGTATCATATTGTGGTTTTGATTTGCATTTCCCTAATGATTGATATTGAGCATTTTGTTTTCATACACATGTTGGCCACATGCATGTCTTCTTTTGAGAAGTGTCTGTTCATGTCTTTTACTGAGTTTTCAATGGGGTTATTTGTTTTTTGTTTGTTGATTTGTTTGAATTCCTTATAGATTGTGGATATTGGACCTTTGTCAGATACATAGTTTGCAAATATTTTCTCCTATTTTGTAGGTTATCTGTTTTCTCTTTTGATAGTTTATTTTGCTGTGCAGAAGCTCTTTAATTAGGTCCCACTTACCAATTTTTGTTTTTGTTGCAATTGCTTCTGGAGTCTTTGTCATGATGTCCTTGTCTGAGCCAATGTCCAGAATGGTATTTCCTAGATTTTCTTCTAGAGTTTTTATAGTTTTATGTTTTACATTTAAGCCTTTAATTAATCTTGAGTTGATTTTTGCATATTATAAAAAGTAGGGATACGGTTTCATTCTTCTATATGTGGCTAGCCAGTTATCCCAGCAGCATTTATTGAATAGGGAGTCCTTTTTCCATTGCTTGTTTTTGTTGACTTTGACAAAAATCAAGTGGTTTTAGATATGCAGCTTCATTTCTGGTTCTCTAAGCTGTTTCATTGGTCTATGTGTCTGTTTTGTACCACGTTGTTTTAGTTACAGTAGTCTTGTAGTATGGTTTGAAGTTGTGTACTCTGATGCCTCCAGCTTTCTTTTTGCTTAGGATTGCTTTGGCTATTTGGACTCTTTTGGTTCCCTGTGAATTTTAGATGTTTTTTTCTAAATCCAAAAAATATCATTGGTAGCTTGATAAGAATAACATTGAATCTATATGTTTCTTTGGGCAGTATGGCTGTTTTACCATATTGATTCTTCCTATCCATAAGCATGGAATGTTTTTTCATTTGTTTGTGTCATCTCTGATTTCTTTCAGCAGTGTTTTGTAATTCTCATTGTAGAGGTCTTTCAGCTCCCTGGTTAGCTGTATTCTTAGGTATTTTATTCTTTCTGTGACTATTGTAAATGGGATTCCATTCTTGATTTGGCTCTCAGCTTGGACATTGTTGGTGTATAGGAATGCTACTGATTTTTGTACTGTGATTTTGTATACTGGAACATTGCTGAAGTTGTTTATCAGCTCTAGGAGCTCTTGGGCAGAGACTATGGAGTTTTCTAGGTATAGAAACATATCATCTGCAACAGTTTGACTTCCTCTCTTCCTATTTGGATGTTTTTTTATTTCTTTCTCTTGTCTAATTGCTCTGTCTGGGATTCCCAATATTATATTGACTAGGAATAGTGAGAGAGAGCATCCTAGTCTTGTTTCCCATTGCAAGGGGAATGCTCCAAACTTTCGCTTGTTCGGTGTGATGTTGGATATGGGTTTGTCATAGCTGGCCCTTATTATTTTGAGATATGTTCCTTTAATGCCTAGTTTGTTGAGGGTTTTTAACGAGGTATTGAATTTTATCAAAAGCCTTTTTATCAATAGCCATGTCTATTTAGATGATTATGTGATTTCTGTTTTTAGTTTGGTTTATGTGATAAATTATATTTATTGATTTGTGTATGTTGAACCAATCTTGTATCCCATGAATAAAGCCTACTTGATTGTGGTAGATTAGTTTTTTGATTTGTTACTATATTTGGTTTGCTAGTATTTTGTTGAGGACTTTTGCATATATATTCATCAGGGATATTGGCCTGAAATTTTCTTTTTTTGTTTTGTCCCTGTTAGGTTTTGGTGTAAGAATGATACTAGCCTCATAGAATGAGTTAGGGAGGAATCCTTCCTTATCAATTTTTTGTAAGGGTTTCAAAAGAATCAGTACCAGTGCTTCTCTATTTTATTATTATTATTTTTCGAGACAGGGCCTTACTCTGCAACCAAGGCTCAAGTACAGTGGCATGAACATGGTTCAGGGCAGCCTCGGCCTTCTGGGCTCAAGCCATCCTCCCACTACAGCCTCCCAAGTAGCTGGAAAAACAGCCATGCACCACTAGACTTGGATATTTTTAAATTTTTTTTTTTTTTTTTTTTTTTTTGTAGATATAGGGTGTTTTCATATTGCCCAGGCTGGTCTTGAACTCTAGGGCTCAAGTGACCATCCTCACCCAGTCTCCCAAAGTGCTAAGATTACAAGCATGAGTCACCCAGCTCTTCTTGATACAAGTGGTAGAATTTGGCTGCGAATCCATTTTGTCCAGGCCTTTTTCTGGTTGGTAGATTTTTCTTTTTCTTATCTTTTCTTTTCTTTCTTTTTTTTTTTTTTTTGAGACAGAGTCTTATTCTATTGCCTAGGCTGGAGTGGAATGGCACTATCTTGGCTTACTGAAACCTCTCCTTCCCAGGTTCAAGCAATTCTTCCACCTCAGCCTCCCAAATAGCTGGGATTACAGGCACCTGCCATCATGCCCTGCTAAATTTTGTGTTGTTGTAGAGATGGGGTTTCACCATGTTGGTCAGGCTGGTCTTGAACTCCTGACCTCAGGTGATCTGCCTGCCTCAGCCTCTCAAGGTACTGGGATTACAGACATGAGCCACTGTGCCCGGCCATAGTCTTTTCATTACTGATTCAATTTTGGAATTTGTTATTGGTCTCTTCTGGATTTCTATTTCTTCCTGTTTGAAGCTGGAAAGGTGGTATGTTTCCAGGAATTTATTCATTTATTCTAGATTTTCTAGTTTGCATGCATGGAAATATTCATAATAGTTTCTGAGGATTTTTTTTTTTTTTTTTTTTTGTATTTCTGTGGGTGTCCTCACATGTGAGATGGGTCTCTTGAAGACAGCATACAGGTGAGTCTTTGTTCCATGTCCAATAGTCACTCTGTGCCTTTTGAATGGGGTGTTTAACCTGTTTACTTTAAGGTTAATATTGATATGTTTTGATTTGATCCTGTCATCGTGTTGTTAACTGGTTGTTATATAGAATTTATTGTGTATTTGCTTTATAGTGTTGATGGTCTATGTACTGGAGTGTTTTTGTGTTGGTTGGTAACAGTCTGTGATTTCCATACTTAGCACTCTCTTAAGGACCTCTTGTAAGGAATGCCTGGTGGTAATGAATTCCCTTAGCATTTGCTTGCCTGAAAATGAATTTATTTCTCCTTCTTTTATGGAGCTTAGTTTGGCTGGATATGAAGTTCATGGTTGAAATTTCTTTTGTTTAAGGATGCCGAATATAGGCCCTCAATCTCCTCTGGCTTGCAGGGTTTCTGCTGAAAGTTCTGCTGTTAGCATGATGGGGTTCCCTTTGTAGGGTGATCTCCCTCTTCTCTCTGGCTGCCTTTAATATTTTTTCTTTAATACTAACCTTGGAGACTCTCATACCTATTTTTCCTGGGGAGAGTTGTCTTGTATCTCACAGGAGTTATCTGAATTTTCTGAGTTTTTATGTTAACCTCTCTAGTGAGGTTGGGAAAATTTTCATGGACAATATCCTCAAATATATTTTCTAAGTTGTGTGCCTCTCTCCCTCTCGGGAACACCAATGAGTCATAGATTTGGTTTCTTTACATAATCCCATATGTCTTGGAGGTCTTTTTCATTTTTTAAAATTATTTTTCTTTATTTTTGTCTGAGTTAATTTGAAGAACTGGTCCTTGAGCACTGAGATTATTTTCTCAGTTTTTTTTCTATTCTGCTGTTGATACTTTCAATTGTGTTATAAAATTCTTGTGAATTTTTTTTAGCTCTATCTTCTTGGTTTGGTTCTTTTTTAAAATGGCTATTTCATGTTTCATTTTTTTGAATTATTTTACTGGATCCTTTAGATTACTTGGAATAGGTTTTAGTTTCTCCTAAATCTCGGTGGTCTTTGATGTCATCCAGATTCTGAATTCTATCTCTGACATTTCAGTCATTTTCTTCTGGTTGAGAACCATTGTTGGGGAGCTAGTGCAGTCATTTGGAGGAAAGGAGATACTCTGGCTTTTAGCATTGTCAGAGTTCTTCTACTGGTTCATTCTCATCTGTGTGGGCTGATGTTCCTTTACCTGTGGTGTAATTTGAGTATAGTCAGTTGACTTCTTTTCTGGATGTTTGTAGAGGACTGAGGCTTTGTGCAGGGTCTTTATTTGTGACTAAATTCTTGTCCTTGGTTTCACAGGGGGACATAACAAAGTATTTTTGGTTTTGAAGTTTGGGCTATGATGCAGTAGATGGCCTTTACATGTAATGGCTAGTAGGTAGGCTGTTGCTCAGTCACAAGGCTCTTCTGTGTCCTTGTGTTTATGGCCATGCTGTCTCTCCATGCTCTGAGTATGGGCTCCTCTCCCACTTGAGTGCTGGCTGCACATCTTGGTTTGGCGCTTCCAGGCTGCATACAGAAGCCCTGGGGCAAGCTCAGGCTTCATGTTTCCTCTTCAGCTTGGGGACAGCAGGGGTGGGAACCTTGGCAGTGGCAATGGCAGAGGGCCTTTCACTTGTCTCTTGGCACTCCACCCCAGAGAACCACCGCCAATTGGAACAATCTTCTTGGGGTTGGGTGGCTGCATTGTGGGCCTAAGCCAGGGGCCCAGCCTGGTGATAAGCAGAGGAAGGTGGGGGGCTTGCAGGGGCTCAGAGGGAAGACAGACTGGCCTTTTTTCCATAGGGCACCTGCAGCATGCTGGAGATGCCAGTAAATCACTGAGGGTCTTTGTTCCTTCCCCACTCCAAGGCAGCAAGGGCAGTTCCACTGCAGTTGCAGAGGCCTTTCAGTTGCCTCTGGGAGCTCCATCTCAGAGAAACACAGAGCCACTGCCAATGGGAAGGTTCAGTCATGGGTGGTGTGGCTGTGCTGTGGACAGAACTGGGGGCCCTGCTTGGTGAAGGGTAGTGGGTAGGGGCTCACAGTGAAGAGAGACTAAGCTCCTCTCTGTATGGCAGCTGTGGCATATTAGAGGTGCCAGTGAAGTGCCCAGGCCCTTAGTTCCTTCCCCAGCCCAAGAACAATAAGAGTGGTACCTCTACAGCTGCAATGGCAGAGGGGCTGTGGATTGACTCTGGGCTTTTCTTCCCAGAGAAAGGCATAGCTGCCATTGACTGAAGTATGTAGACAGGGGTAGGGCAGCTGTGCTGGGGGCCCAGGTTGAGAGACCCCGGGCAGTTAGGAGTAACAGGGGCAGGGACCCTTGTGGAAAACACTCTGACTGCATTTTGGAAGGCATCTATGCTGTCCTGGAGGCCAGTAATTGTCCATAAGTTCTTCACTCCCCACCAAGCCTGAGGGCAGCGGGGTGGGAGAGAAGAGAGGGGCAAAAATGGCCTGTCTTTTACCTCTGAGCTCTGTCCCTTGGAAATGCAAAGCTTCTGCTGGCCCCAGAGTTCAGTGAAGAATGGAATGTCTGTGCTGGGATACAAGGTTGAGTGACTCTGCACAGTGAAGATTAGCAGGGGTAGAAACTCAGCAATCACTGATTTTCAACTGCTGTGATTAAGCCTTTAAACATAATTATTAACATATTTGGATTTAGATTTGTTATTTTCTTGTGTGTTTTCTGTTTCCCATTTATTTGGTTTCTCTCTACTCCCTTCCTTATCTTTCATATTATTTTGAACATTTAAAAAATTCTACTTTATCTGCTTTATTTTAAAACTATCTCATCCTATCATTTTGATAATTGTTTCTCTAGGGATTACAAATGCAAATACTTAATTCTTTTATTTAGAATCAGTATTTTACCACCTCAAGCATAATGTTCAAACCTTCCACTTTGATATAAGTTTCTTTTATGTTGCAATTTTCTTATATATTGTGTATACATCTGCTGGGAACCCTATTAGACAATGTTATAATTTTTACTTTCAGTAGTCAAATATATTTACTAAAACAGGTGATAGACTAGATTTGGCTCATTGGCTATAGTTTGCCAATACCTTTTCTATAAACTGGATTGTAATGGAGGAAAAAAGACACAGAATAACAAATTATACAATCTAAGAACATTAGTGGCTACTATAGGAGTGCTGAAGATGAGTTATCTAACCTAGCACAATAGTGATGCTTAAGAAAGTCTTCCTAGAGGAGGTCGTGTCTGAGATATGTCCTGAAGTGAAAGTGAAATTAAATGAGGAGGCCGGGCTTGGTGGCACACACCTGTAATCCTAGCACTTTGGGAGGCTGAGGTGGGCAGATCATGAGATCAGCTGTTTGAGATCAGCCTGGCCAAGATGGTGAAACCCCATCTCTATTAGAAATACAAAAATTAGCTGAGAATGGTGGTGGGTGCCTGTAGTCCCAGCTAGTCGGGAGGCTGCGGCAGATATTCGCTTGAACCTGGGAGGTGGAGGTTGCAGTGAGCCAAGATCATGCCACTGCACTCGAGCCTGGGTGACAGAGTGAGACTCCATCTCCAAAAAAAAAAAAAAAAAAAAAGTTAAATGAGGAATGATTAGAGAGAAAAGGGAGGCATTAAGAGGGCATATTCTTAGGAGAAAATAACGTGACCAGAGTACAAAGATATGTGCAGAGAATTACTCATAGACTTACAATGTTTTCTGAAGAGTAAGTTTTTTGAAGTATGTATGGTGCTCAAGTGAGAGATGAGGTTAGAAAAGTAGATCAGTAGGGATCCAGTGAAAGTTCTTAGGTGGATAATTAACGTGTTCAGGTTTTCATTTTATGTAAGTAGTTCTGGTGGCCATATAGACAGAAGATTTAAAGAAATCCTGGAAGCCATGGCTTTATTAGGAGGCTATCCAGAAGAGGAGCTATATCCAGAAACTGGACAGAAGTGAAACGCAAAGAGGGTTGGGGGATAAAATGCGAGAAATATTTAAAAGCCAAAATGAGTGGGATATAATAATTGATTAGACGAATATATTGTATTTGAAGACGAGGGGAAGATAAAAGTCAGAAAACAGAGGCGGTTCCAAGATGGCCAAATAGGAAAAGCTCCAATCCACAGCTCCCAGCACGAGCAACACAGAAGACGAGTGATTTCTGCATTTTCAACTGAGGTACCAGGTTCATGTCACTGGGGCTTGTCAGACAGTGGGTGCAGCCCACAGAGTGTGAGCCAAAGCAGGGTGGGTCATTGCCTCACCTGGGAAGTGCAAGGGGTTGGAGAATTCCCTTTCCTAGCCAAAGGAAGCCATGACAGATAGTACCTGGAAAATCGGGACACTCCCACCCTAATACTGCGTGCTTTTCCAACAGTCTTAGCAAATGGCACACCAGGATATTATATCCCATGCCTGGCTTGGAGGGTCCAACGCCCATAGAACCTCACTCACTGCTAGCACAGTAGTCTGAGATTGAACTGCAAGGCAGCAGCGAGGCTGGGGGAGGGGCATCCACCATTGCTGAGGCTTGAGTAGGTAAACAAAGTGGCTGGGAAGCTGGAACTGGGTGTAGCCCACTGCAGCTCAAGGAAGCCTGCCTTCCTCTGTAGATTCCACCTCTGGGGGCAGGGCATAGCTGAACAAAAGGCAGCAGAAATTTCTACAGACTTAAATGTCCATGTCTGACAGCTTTGAAGAGAGTAGTGGTTCTCCCAGCACAGAGTTTGAGATCTGAGAATGGACAGACTGCCTCCTCAAGTGGGTCCCTGACCCCCAAGTACCTAACTGGGAGACACCTCCCAGTAGGGGCCGACTGACACCTCATAGAGCCAGGTGCCCCTCTGAGACGAAGCTTCCAGAGGAAGGATCAGGCAGCAACATTTGCCGTTCTGCAATATTTGCTATTATGCAGCCTCAACTGGTGATACGAGGCAAACAGGGTCTGCATTGGACCTCCAGCAAACTCCAACAGACCTGCAGCTGAGGGTCCTGACTATTAGAAGGAAAACTAACAAACATAAAGGACATCCACAACAAAACCCCATCTGTACGTCACCATGATCAAAGACCAAAGGTAGATAAAAACCACGAAGATGGGCAGAAACCAAAGCAGAAAAGCTGAAAATTCTAAAAATCAGAGCACCTCTTCTCCGCCAAAGGAATGCAGCTCCTTGCCAGCAACAGAAGAAAGCTGGTTGGAGAATGACTTTGATGAGTTGAGAGAAGACTTCAGATGATCGTTAATAACAAAATTCTCCAAGCTAAAGGAGGATGTTCAAACCCATTGCAAAGAAGCTAAAAATCTTGAAAAAAAGATTATATGGATGGCTAACTAGAATAAACAGCATAGAGAAGACCTTAAATGACCTGATGGAGCTGAAAACCATGGCATGAGAACTACGTGATGCATGCACAGGCTTCAGTAGCTGATTCAATCAAGTGGAAGAATAGGTATCAGTGATTGAAGATCAAATGAATGAAATGAAGCGAGAAGAGAAGTTTAAAGAAAAAAGAGTAAAAAGAAATGAACAAAGCCTCCAAGAAATATTGGACTATGTGAAAAGACCAAATCTATGTCTGATTGGTGTACCTGAAAGTGACAGGGAGAATGGAACCAAGTTGGAAAACATTCCTCAGGATATTATCCAGGAGAACTTCCCCAACCTAGCAAGGCAGGCCAACATTCAAATTCAGGAAATACAGAGAATGCCACAAAGATACTCCTTGAGAAGAGCAATTCTAAGACACATAATTGTCAGATTCACCAAAGTTGAAATGAAGGAAAAAATGTTAAGAGCAACCAGAGAGAAAGGTCAGGTTACCCACAAAGGGAAGCCCATCAGACTAATGGCAGATCTCTAGGCAGAAACTCTACAAGCCAGAAGAGAGTGAGGTCCAATATTCAACACTCTTAAAGAAAAGAATTTTCAACCCAGAATTTCATATCCGGCCAAACCAAGCTTCATAAGTGAAAGAGAAATAAAATCCTTAACAGATAAGCAAATGCTGAGAGATTTTGTCACCACCAGGCCTGCCTTACAGGAGTTCCTGAAGGAAGCACTAAACATGGAAAGGAACAACAGGTACCAGCCACTGCAAAAGCATGCCAAATTGTAAAGACCATTGATGCTAGGAAGAAACTGCATCAACTAATGAGCAAACTAACCAGCTAATATCATAATGACAGGATCAAATTCACACATAACAATATTAACCTTAAATGTAAATGGACTAAATGCTCCAATTAAAAGACGCAGACTGGCAAATTGGATAAAGAGTCAAGACCTATCCATTTGCTGTACTCAGGAGACCCATCTGATGTGCAGAGACACACATAGGCTCAAAATAAAGGGATAGAGGAAGATCTACCAAGCAAATGGAAAATAAATAAAAGGTGGGGTTGCAATCCTAGTCTCTCATAAAACAGACCTTAAATGAACAAAGATCAAAAGAGACAAGGCCATTACATAATAGTAAAGGGATCAATTCAACAAGAAGAGCTAACTATCTTAAATATACATGCACCCAATACAGGAGCACCTAGATTCATAAAGCAAGTCCTTAGAGACTTACAAAGAGACTCAGACTCCCACACAATAATAATGGGAGACTTCAACACACTGCTGTCAACATTAGACAGATCAATGAGACAGAGAGTTAACAAGGATATCCAGGAATTGAACTCAGCTCTGCACCAAGAGGACCTAATAGACATCTACAGAACTCTCCACCCTAAATCAACAGAATGTACATTTTTCTCAGCACCACATCGCACTTATTCCAAAATTGACCACATAGTTGAAAATAAAGCACTCATGAGCAAATGTAAAAGAACAGAAATTATACCAAACTGTCTGTCAGACCACAGTGCAATCAAACTAGAACTCAGGATTAAGAAACTCAATCAAAACCGCTCAACTACCTGGAAACTGAACAACCTGCTCCTGAAAGACTACTGGATACATAACGAAATGAGGGCAGGCATAAAGATGTTCTTTGAAACCAATGAGAACAAAGACACAACATACCAGAATCTCTGGGACACATTTAAAGCAGTGTGTAGAGGAAAATTTATAGCAGTAAATGCCCACAAGAAAAATCAGGAAAGATCTAAAATTGACACCCTAACATACAATTAAAAGAACTAGAGAAGCAAGAGCAAATACATTCAAAAGCTAACAGAAGGCAAGAAATAACTAACATCAAAGCAGAACTGAAGGAGATAGAGACACAAAAAAGCCTTCAAAAAATCAATGAATCCAGGAGCTGCCTTTTTGAAAAGATCAACAAAATTGTTAGACTGCTAGCAAGACTAATAAAGAAGAAAAAAGAGAAGAATCAACTAAATGCAATAAAAACGACAAAGGGAATTACACCACTGATCCCACAGAGATAGAAACTACCATCAAAGAATACTGTAAACACCTCTATGCAAATAAACTAGAAAATCTATAGGAAATGGATAAATTTCTGGACGCATACATCCTCCCAAGACTAAACCAGGAAGAAGCTGAATCCCTGAATAGATCAATAACAGGCTCTGAAATTGGGGCAATAATTAATAGCCTACCACACAAAAAAAGTCCAGGACCAGATAGATTCACAGCCAAATTCGACCAGAGGTACAAAGAGGAGCTGGTACCATTGCTTCTGAAACTATTTCAATCAATAGAAAAACAGGGAATCCTCCCTAACTCATTTTATGAGTCCAGCATCATCCTGATACCAAAGCCTTGCAGAGACACAACAAAAAGAATTTTAGACCAATATCCCTGATGAACATTGATGCAAAAATCCTCAATAAAATACTGGCAAACCGAATCCAGCAGCACATCAAAAAGCTTATGCACCATGATCAAGTTGGCGTCATCCCTGGGATGCAAGGCTGGTTCAACATATGAAAATCAATAAACATAATCCAGTACATAAACAGAACCAAAGACAAAAACCACATGATTATCTCAATAGATGAAGAAAAGGTCTTCGACAAACTTCAGCCCTTCATGCTAAAAGCTCTCAGTAAATTAGGTGTTGATGGGACGTATCTCAAAATAATAAGAGCTATTTATGACAAACCCACAGCCAATATCATAGTGAATGGGCAAAAACTAGAAGCATTCCCTTTGAAAACTGGCACAAGACCGGGATGCCCTCTCTCACCACTCCTATTCAACATAGTGTTGGAAATTCTGGTCAGGGCAATGAGGCAGGAGAAAGAAATAAAGAGTATTCAATTAGGAAAAGAGGAAGTCAAATTGTCCCTGTTTGCAGATGACATGATTGTCTATTTAGAAAACCCCATTGTCTCAGCCCAAAATATCCTTAAGCTGATAAGCAACTACAGCAAGGTCTGAGGATACAAAATCAATGTGCAAAAATCATAAGCATTCCTATGCACCAATAACAGACAAACAGAGAGCCAAATCATGAGTGAACTCCCATTCACAATTGCTTTAAAGAGAATAAAATACCTAGGAATCCAACTTACAAGGGATGTGAAGGACCTCTTCAAGGAAAACTACAAACCACTGCTTAACGAAATAAAAGAGGACACAAACAAATGGAAGAACATTGCATGCTCATGGATAGGAA
This sequence comes from Chlorocebus sabaeus, assembly GCF_047675955.1. Classification (NCBI taxonomy): domain Eukaryota; kingdom Metazoa; phylum Chordata; class Mammalia; order Primates; family Cercopithecidae; genus Chlorocebus; species Chlorocebus sabaeus. The sequence goes on along the minus strand of NC_132926.1, from coordinate 29,554,019 downwards.
GAATCAATATTGTGAAAATGGCCATAGTGCCCAAGGTAGTAGATTCACTGCCATCCCCATTAAGCTACCAATGACTTTCTTCACAGAATTGGAAAAAACTAAAGTTCATATGGAACCAAGAAAAAGAGCCCACATTGCCAAGACAATCCTAAGTGAAAAGAACAAAGCTGGAGGCATCACACTACGTGACTTCAAACTATACTACAAGGCTACAGTAACCAAAACAGCATGGTACTGGTACCAAACAGAGATCTAGACCAATGGAACAGAACAGAGCCCTCCAAAATAATACCACACATTTACAACCATCTGATCTTTGACAAACCTGACAAAAACAAGAAATGGGGGAAGGATTCCCTACTTAATAAATGGTGCTGGGAAAACTGGTTAGCCTTAAGTAGAAAGCTGAAACTGGATCCTTTCCTTCACTTTATACAGAAATTAATTCAAAATGGATTAAAGACTTAAATGTCAGACCTAAAACCATAAAAACCTGAGAAGAAAACCTAGGCAATACCATTCAGGACATAGGCATGGGCAAGGTCTTCATGACTAAAACACCAAAAGCAATGGCAACAAAAACCAAAATTGACAAATGGGATCTAATTAAACTAAAGAGCTTCTGCACAGCAAAAGAAACTACCATCAGAGTGAACAGGCAACCTACAGAATGGGAGAAAATTTTTGCAATCTACTCATCTGACAAAGGGCTAGTATCCAGAACCTACAAAGAACTTAAACAAATTTACAAGAAAAAAATCAACCCCATCAAAACGTGGGCAAAGGATATGAACAGACACTTCTCAAAAGAAGACATTTATGCAGCCAACAGACACATGAAAAAATGCTCATCATCACTGGTCATCAGAGAAATGCAAATCAAAACCACAATGAGATACCATCTCACACCAGTTAGAATGGCAGTCATTAAAAAATCAGGAAACAACAGGTGCTTGAGAGGATATGGAGAAATAGGAACACTTTTACACTGTTGGTGGGACTGTAAACTAGTTCAACCATTTTGGAAGATGGCGTGGTGATTCTTCAAGGATCTAGAACTAGAAATACCATTTGACCCAGCCATCCCATTACTGGCTATATACCCAAAGGATTATAAATCATGCTGCTATAAAGACACATGCACACGTGTTTATTGCAGCACTATTCACAATAGCAAAGACTTGGAACCAACCCAGTTGTCCATCAATGATAGACTGGATTAAGAAAATGTGGCACATATACACCATGGAATACTAGGCAGCCACAAAAAAGGATGAGTTCACGTCCTTTATAAGGACATGGATGAAGCTGGAAACCATCATTCTGAGCAAACTATCGCAAGGACAGAAAACTAAATACTGCATGTTCTCACTCATGGGTGGGAATTGAACGATGGGAACACTTGGACACAGGGTGGGGAACATCACACACCAGGGCTTGTCATGGAGTGTGGGGAAGGGGGAGAATAGCATTAGGAGATGTACCTAATGTAAATGAGGAGAAAACACTCCCTGATTTACAGCTTGATAGTACTATGAAATGATATCAAGAATATTGGTAGGAAAAAGCAATTTAGGGGACAAGATAGAAGTTTAGACAAGTTGCATTTCGGGCATCTGTGGGAGATGCAGATAAAGTTGTTCTGGCTGCAATTAAATATCTACAACCAAAGGTTGGAGAAGAAACATGAATGTACACAAGAGGGAGAACTGAAGGGGATATTGTATCATGTTATTTTTAAAGACTGGAGGAATGAAGGTGAGGATTAGTGTAGCCGCATGTAATTTACAGTTGGCAGTAGGGAAGCTAGTTGATGCAAATCACACTTGGTGGCCTCAATTTTTTGATGCAATAGAAGACTGGACCATACTAAGAGAGATATATGGGCTGCATACTGGGCTTGAAGATAGTGATAAAGACCTGTGTAATTCCCATGAAAAATGGGAAAGTGAACTGATCGCAAAAAAACATGAGGCTCATAAGTAGTTTCAACTCATGAAATTATAAAGACTCTGATTTTCACAGTGAAATCAATCTTTCCAGTGATGCTAGTCACTTAGAAGGGCAGAGACAGAAGACTGTAGAATTGAGCCAAGGTTATGGGCTTTCTAAGCAGGTATGGTGCTCAGATGAGGTGGAAGACAAGGAGAATGCCAGAAAGGAATGTGCCATGATTCCTGAGCACTTTTATCTTTTCTTCTACTGATGCTTGTATTTTCTCCTCCTTTGTCTACAATACAAAGGGTTTTATGCTGTGACTTAGCATAATCCTCCAGTTATTTCTCTCTTCTTTTGTGGTTCTGAGGCAAAGCACAACCCTGCTATTATCTGATATATATATATATTTTTCAATTTAAATTTCTTTAAGTCACTTTAATGTCATCTGCTTGAAAACTGCCATGATATCACAACAAATACTTAGTAACGAGGAATGTGAGTGGTGCCCTCTAGAGTTGGGAAACGAAAAATTTACACAACAGTGAGCCGTAGGCTTGGTTAAACAAATAACATGGTCTTACCCCTGGTAAACAAAACATAACATAAAGGAAGATTGAACTAGTGATGCGACACACCAACTTTTGTTTTATTGACTCCCATTATTTATTTCCATGCCCATACCTGTAATTCTTTATCCAGAAGATCAGCATTTCTGGAATAAATAGATGAAGTGATTTCTGTTCATTCTGTTTCACCTTGGGTTAGATCTTAGTTCCAGATGGTAGGAGAACTTGTTCCACCTACCTAGCGTGTTTTATTTTGAGGAAACCATTCATAAACACAAACTGTCCCTTCTTTTTTTTTTTTTTTTTTTTTTTTTTTGAGACGGAGTCTTGCTCTGTCGCCCAGGCTGGAGTGCAGTGGTGCGATCTCCACTCACTGCAAGCTCCGCCTCCCAGGTTCACACCATTTTCCTGCCTCAGCCTCCCGTATAGCTGGGACTACAGGCGCCCGCCACCATGCCCGGCTCATTTTTTTAAATGTATTTTTAGTAGAGACGGGGTTTCACCGTGTTAGCCAGATGGTCTCGATCTCCTGACCTCGTGATCCGCCCGTCTCGGCCTCCCAAAGTGCTGGGATCACAGGCGTGAGCCACCGCGCCTGGCCAAGAGTTGATTCGTAGGTACTATTAAAAACATTAAAGAAAATAAGAAGTCATGCTGCCCTTAAAAATAAAAGATATTATTCAGCTCCAAATAATAAGAACTAGAAATAACAAAGGTTGAAATTTAAGTAATTTGAGATCAATATAAAGAAAAACTTTCTAACATTTTTGTCAGACCAAATATAAAATGCATAGTGAGAGCTAATAATTTTTGGTCACTTTATTGGAAATTCTGCAGAGTTTCTGATAGTCAATTTAATTTAATTTAATTTAGTCAATTTTGATGACTGTGCCACTCTGTACAGCTATAACTTAAGAGTCTATTCAATATATCTCAAAAGTTAGTCAGCTTTAGAATCCTATGTCTGAATGCAACATAAATGAAAACAGATTCAATGAAAATAATACTGTTCGACAAAATTATATTTTAATAATAAATTACATTTATTTCTCTCTGAATCTCTTAAAGGACTTCCATTGTGTTGTTACTGAAAACAAAGTAATTTAAGAAATATTGGCATTCCTTTTCAATTTTCTATAACCAAAAAAAGTGTAAATAATATTTTTTGAAGAGGTTTATTTATTGAGTTGACTTCTCCTAAAGACAAGTATTTCCATGTAATTGGTTGTCTGTTAATAAATGTAATTTGATTTAAAGCTCTTTGTACAAAAAAAAAAATTCTAAAAACCCACATTAATCTACTTAACCTCCTGAGTCAGGTCAATAGAATTGGAATCAGATGAATTTGGCATATTACCTGCAGTATGGGAATTTCTGTTTGGGTATATACCCTGACCCCCTCTGATTAGGAAAGTTTATATTCATGCTAGCGTGTGTGTGTGTGTGTGTATGCATGCACTACACTTGGAAGAGATAATTAATAGTCAAGCAAGAAGCAAGGAGCCATGCCCAGACTCTAGTCAGTGTTACTCCTACATTTAGTTGCTCTGAGCTAACTTAAATCCACATTTCTTCTTTTTCTTCTGGGCAGGGTCTCTCCAGAGACATAGTAGCTGTGAGTCTGCAGCCTCATCTGTTATAAAATTGCTCTGTAATGAAAGGCCTAGAGCCAAAAACCTTATTTCTTTTCCCCAGAGTCTTCACAGATGGAGGTTAGGATTTCTATTTCACAATGCAAAAGAGCTTACTATTGGATTTACAGTCTCTGCTTCTCCACTCAATTAAGCAAATTCAAAATCTAACGTCCCCTGCTGCCGACCTTGTTATAGGGGCTGTTTTTTTTTTTTTTTTTTTTTTTTTTTTTTTTTTTTTTTTTTTAAACCTGGCTGTGTCCCCTTTGTGACTGTGCTTTAACTCACTGCAGGACCATACCCTTGCATGGTTAGGACAGGTGCTGCAGCTTGGCTCTGTTGAGTAGCATAAGAGAAAGGAATCCACAGAGATGCTGTAAGAGACTTGTGGCTGCCAATGTGAGGTTTTGGAGAACACTGTTCACCATTCTGGACTTTCTTTTTATGTATTCTACAGGAATCCCATTAGTGATCTATAACCTACCTTCTTCCTGTATAATGAGGACTGACTGTGAGACCCAATATATTAGTAATTTGACTAATTTTATACTGTAATTGAAAGAGGTAAACCCCAAACTTAGATATTATCCCAGAGCCCTTTTACATCCTTAGGTTATATATATATTTAATTTACTTATCTGTAATTATCACCCATTTTATCATGAGTTGGTGCTTCTTTCAGATCAGAGGTTTTTCAAGCATTGCTCCTAAGAAATCTGCATCAGAGTCTCCTGGTATACCTGCTGAAATGCAGATTCCTGGGCTCTGCTCTAGGACTATTATTTCCATGTCTCTGGGATTGGAGAAATTTGTGTTTTCAAGTCACACTTCAGGTGATTCCTATGAAAAATAGTGTGCATATGTTTTTGACATTTTGTTTTGAGATAATCTTAGACTTCCCATGAGTTATAAAGACAATACAGGGAGTTCTTGTGAACACTTAATTCGGCTTCTCATAAATAATGTTAACGTTTTACCTAACCATATAACAAAGATCAAAACCAAGAAATTAACACTGGAACAAAACTATTAACTAACTCTAGACTGTATTTATATTTCATCAATGTTTTTCACTATTTTTGTCCCCTACTCCAGGACCCAGCTTAGGGGTTCCACATTGTTTTTAGTTGTTACATATGGCATGTTTTACTGTTCTATCTAATAGTCCCATGTTCCATGGGACAGAATCCTGGCTCTGAAAGGTGTTAGAGAGTTTATTTAGGTAATGATATGACTAAAACTCAAGTCACAATAACAGGACTGTTAAATAATGCTGCAAATGCTGAATTAGCCAGATTCAGAGTTAGAGGAGAGATTTAAAAATTATTCAATCTTGCATTCTTATTTCATTGATGAGGACTTACAGCCCAGAGAAGAAACATGAGCACGTTGGTAGAAAGATTGGAACTGAGTACATATCACTTGGCTCCCAAGTTCCTTGCAATGTATTTAAATATCTGCCGCTGATTATATTTCTTTTAACTCAAAGCAAAGATCATGAAGAGTTAAGAACATCATATCTATGGCTTCATATGATTCTTCCAATTATCCAGCGAGAAGAACATGAAAAGTCTCATTTCCTCCACGTTGGGATTAAGAAAACAGGTTCAGAGAGGGAAACTGACTTACCCGAGGTCGCATGGCCAGGATACAGTTGAGCCATGTCCGTATCTCTATGACCCGATTCCAGAGTTGGTGCTATTTTGCGGTACATCACACTCCTCTGGCCCAGAATTTATGCACTCTGTGCTGAAATGGATATTTTGTGTATTCAAATGGAACATTTGGAGGAGCGAGTATTTATATACAAATTCAAATAGGGCACCCAAATGGGGAAACGTTGTGAACCTGGCATATTTAGCAATTATAAATGGGAGATGTGATTGTAGGAAGAGAACTGACATGAATCAGTGTGAAATTTTGCACTTGGCAGATAGAACTAGATAATCCCAAGGTGTTTCTTTTTTCTTTTTAAATTTAATTTAAGCATCTTAGTCTTTGTCCTGAGAATGAAATGGGTTGCTTTTATGAATTTTTCTACTGCTGGTAGTTTGGCATATTTCTGAAAAAAAATTGTTCTTGGGAGAATAGGCATAATTTAGGACTCTGCCGTAAACACAGCTACCAACAAAATCGTAGACAGACAAGAGAGAGTTTGTGTTTTGCTACTAAAACTTGTTATGTTCCCATAAGCAAATAACTATTTTTGGATGCTATGCCTCAGTCACACAAAATGTGAAATGAGAGTGTTAGAACTGGTGACTTCTTGGGCAAAGTCATAGCTGGGATAGATCATGGGAGATGCCCAGGGGAGGGGAAGGATGGGTTGAACAACGTCTGTACTATTAGTTGATGGGGGCAGTATTCGCATAAAAAGTATCACCCTTTTCCTATATTGTCTATGATTCCCAAGGTCTTGGTTTAACACTGTTTCCTGTGATATCTTTTTGTTATCCTTAACAAAAGCCATGTCTGTGCCTGTCTTTATTTTTATTGCTTTAAATGCATAACTAGTTGTAAAAAGATTCTATTTTTCCTATTCCAGCTGTGTCTCTGGCCTGAATTCCTGCACTTTGTGAGTTTACAGGACTGAAGTATCTCTCAGTAGATAGAATAAAGAAGTTTTTTGTTCTTTGAGAGCCTCAGATGACAAAGATTTGCAGAGTGGACAGCCTTTTGGGCAAAGCCATATGAAATACTCAACTGTTGCACCTAGAGGCCTAGTGTGGGAGATAACCTTGGCAAACTGTGGATTAGTGAAATATGGCTTTAGTGTCTGGCACCTAACTTAGTATTTCTATACCCCAGTACCACCTACTAGTATCCCTATTTTCCCAGCCCCTAAATAACAAACATGACCTTAGGGGGTTGCCCTGCCAATAGAATTTGCCTTCCAACATGAGGATTTTATAGGTAAAATTTCTGAAGGGTGTCTGGGATTTTGAAAGACATTGTTAGCTGACCAGGACATATCTTAAATGCAACCATAAGGGGATTTTTTGTTTTTTATTCTTTAAGGTTAGCCCCAGAAGTTATATTAGAAATTTTACTTAAATTTGAAATACACGACAAACTAAAGTGGCCCTTGCCCTTCCGTATCACCCTCCATCTTTTAAAACCAGAACCACAGTTATAGATGGTGGTAGTTCCAGAATTTAATTGGAGAGTCTTATATGAGCTAGAAACCTTGTCTTGAAATGGACACATTGGTTTAATTTATAAGCTTATTTGGTATGGCTTGAATGTGGGGTCACTTTGCCAAGGATGGAGACAACCATAGACATTACTTTCTCTGACTTTTCTTTCAATTGATGAGGACACCATGTTCAAAGATGGGAAATAAATTGCCCAGGGTCACAACATAAATCAAGAGAAGGGTATTGTTTGAAAACCAAATCTGAGATTCTCAGGAAAGCAAACCCTTCCCTATAAAGCCATTAATTAAATTCAAAGCCTCAATTGGAGGGAATGTCTGCTCTTTTAGATGAGTACCCTTTTCCCAAGGCCAACTCAATACTGAGTGTGTTTCAGCCATATTGATTTTACAGAACACCCTTGCAATTCTTCAAGGCGCAAGAGAGGTTTTTATTTGTTTTGAAGTTTCTAGCCAACAGTATTTTACAGGTATTTTGAAGAAAATGGTATCTTCTATTTGGATTCACAAGTATTTTGTGAGTCAGAAGAAAAAGGCAGTAGAGAAAAATTCTCCTCTAAAATTACAGAAGTTTAAGATGTTATATAAAACGTAAGTTTAGTAGAACTAGTGCATCAATGAAGACTAACAAGGCAGTCAAGCCTCATACTTAAAAAGGGGCTCTCAAGTCAGCATATGAGGCAAACATCAAGTTTAGTTACAACTATTCTTGAAAATATCCTAAGCAGGTGACATAATATCTCAGAAATTCAACAGAGCCAGTTTTTCCTCCAGTGACAAAACAGATATCTATTTCTTTGGATGAATATAGTTAAAGTATTTTCAGGGCTGTGCAATATTGAAAAAAGTGCAGTGTGTCATTAAACACAAATCACATACAGCCCTGTTAGATGTTCTTTCCATGAAGCACAGGTAAGAACCAGATCTGCTAAGTCTCCCACCTCACACTCACTACTGGACATGAGGCTCATTGAGGGGAATGGTGTATGGAACTGCTTATACTATTTAAATCATGCTCTCATGGTCTCTTAGTTTCTCTTCTCATTAACGCTCTCACCCAATTCCTAACCCCCAGAATGGGTCAGATAGAATTTGCCTACATGCGTGTAAGATATAGAACTATAGGCTCACCTATAATTCAAGTCTTTGACTCTGGTTCTAGCCTAACATTTATTGACACTTCCATTCCTTCTCTCCTCTCCTCTCTCTTTTTTTCACACATATTTAGTTTGTGCCTATCTGTGCCAAAGACTATAGAAAATATTGGGATGAACCAGATAGAATCTTACCCATATGGAGTTCACAGACTTAGGGGAAAAAGTAAAAGCAAATAATTGCTCATTTATTTATTCAATTGAAGAGGCAATAGAAGTTCAGAGTACTATGAGATCATATAACAGGATGACCTAATCATATCAAGTTCGGGTTCAGAGAAGCAGAACTCATGCTACTCATTAGCTATAGGACCATAAGTATATCACTTACATAACTCAACTTCCATTTTCTCAACAATTATATTAGTAGGTTGTTAATAAGAGTTCAACTAAATAGCGTTTCTGGGAGTACCTGGTAACCTATTGATTGTAACACAAATTATTTGCGCTATTTTTGACCAGCCTGTTTCTGCATTTGCACTGGGCTCTACTGGAAATACCAGAGAAGTAGAAGACACAGACCTGCCTTTTTCTGTTTGGGAGGTCAGATTCATCCAGGGGAATAGTGAAGAGATGGTATTGTGGGACTCAAGTAATACATCTATCAGTATGGATGGGGACATAGGGTAGTCTTTAAATAGTTGACTGAATTCTGTGGGTTTATTTAGAGGGAAGAATGAGTAACTTGTGTTTCCAGGAGGGGACACAGAACGTGATGAGTATAGGTGTAAGGATGCCATTATACTGGACTAACCTATCATGGACGAACCTCAAAGGCAAGCCACTGTGTAGCCAGAATGTTTGTGTTTCGATGTTACTGATATTTTTTCCCATACCTTTCAAACAACAAAATGTGCAGCTTTCAATTAGAGACCATTAAAAATGTTGCATTACCATATCCCTATTAATAAATGCACATGAGAATGTTCTCTTTTTTGACCTCTTACTGTTTTGAAGCTACAAGAAATAAACATGGCTGCTTTGTGGAATGGTCATGCCCATATTTGAAGATAGTTTCCATGTGCCCTTTTGTCATACCTCAAGTTCGTTTACTCTTATGAGTTACCTTATTTTTCTATAATTCTGCAATTCCAAAAGCAGGGGAACCATTTTATAGATTTTTATGAGTTGTGTAGACCATGAAATTTTTCTTAAAGTAAAAGTCTTCCTCCTTTTGACCACCATATTTCTTTACTCTTAGTCAAGGCACATTTTTGTGGCTACTAAAATGGAGTTTTATAGTCATAAGCATCTGTGAAGATGTCAAAATTCATTTTAGTTAGTCTCACAATATACATTTCTGGGCTACACAATAGAGCATGTAATTTTATGCTGTCTTGCATTGTATTCTGCAAGATTGTTGTCTGTTTCTTTAGGTTCAAAGATACTTTGGACAAAAATCCTATGTGGCCTTTGTATCGCCCACTTAAAATGTCTAGCAGAGCTAAGCATAACATTTTGTAGTTAATTTTTTGACATTTTGATGGACACTGTGTTATATTCTTAAGCACAAAGTAAATATCAACTGAAGGAATGTTTGAGTTTGTTGATGAGTGGAGCTCAGACTACATAATCTTGGATGTCTTCCTATTAGGCCAGAGGAAAATAGTGTTTATCTTTGGTAATGTATCTTGTAAAGCTGCTCTGGAATCAAATAGTCTGGGTTTGAAGATAGTTTTCTTGTTCTACCACTTAAGAGCTGTGATCTTGCATCTCTCAAAATGTAGACAATAATGGTAACTACCTCATGAAATTGTGAGCATTAAATGAAGCATGCATATAAAGTAATTTGCAGTCTTTGAATATTATTTATAGTCATTAAATGTTAATTGTCTTTAATGTCAAAAATCTCAAATATGGAGTAGTTTTACTTTTTAATACTTAATTATTAGAGTTTTTTTTTTTTTTTTCCCAACCCATTATTGTCAGAAGGAATCACCAATCCATAGAGGCCCATCTCAAGTATTTTTCCTCTGGAGGTCATTACAGTGAAGGATAAGACCTCAGTGGTCTTGATTATAACCTGACCAGCTCATTCCAGAGCATTGCATGGAAATCATAGCTGGCCCTCAATACCATGTCAGACATTAACAACTGACAAGAACTGGCCAGGAATTTCATACCTTTGAGCAGTTGTCTCCTTACCCATTGAGGATTCCCTGTTCAGTTGTTTATTACTGGGTGAGTCAAGAGCACACTGATTCTTTACTTGAATTCCAACTTCGAATCCATCTTTGTTAGATCTGGCATCTAACCACCTATCACTTGGATCATGAGCCCTAATTGTTTCCTCTACAGACTTGCCACATGAAAATCTTTAGACTAATCAACTTAGACAAATGTTATCTTTTATCTTTTTTCAAAGAACCAGAAGTATTTGATTGAAATAGCTCTTGAGTCAGCAACTGGGCAGGAAATGAGAAAATAGTCTCTGTGCTTAAAAGGTTTCCTTTGATAGCAGCTGTATTTGCTTGGGGAGTTGGTGGTGGTTTGTTCACTAAGTGTTATTGCAGGCATACAGACACAAAGATGTTTTAACCAAGAGCACTGCTGTGTTTTCATATCGTGGGTGCTCTACCTCAAAACTTATCCTGAATCTTGCCTCTTCTCTCCATCTTCAAAATCACCTCCTTTAGGCCTCTGGGGTCTCTTGCCGTTGTGTACTGCAGTAGCCTCTAACTTGTTTTCCCCAAAGAATCTGTTCTTCACACAGCAGCCAGATTGACTCATGAAAAAATAATAAAAATAGCAATAATGATGGCTATCCTTTGTATACCATTAACTCTCTAATGGGTTCTGCTTTTTTTTTTGAAACAGCTTTATTGAGAAATAATTCACATATCATAACAGCCACCCTACTAAAGTGTATAATACAGTGAATTTTAGTGAGAGAGTTGTGGAACAGGCACTGTTACCTAATTTTAGAATATGTTAGTCAACCCATAAAGAAATCCCATACTCATTAGCAGTTCCTTTTCCTACCCCTCAGTCCCTGGTAATCACAATCTTCTTTCTGTCTTTACAGATTTGCCTAGAGTTTGCTGGATATAGAATGATATTCTTTTTTTGTTTTCTTTTAGCACTTTGAAAATGTCACACCACTGCCTTCTGTTCTTCATGGTTTCTGATAAGAAGTGTGCTCTTTTTGAGGACCTCATTGTATGTGAAGACTATATTTTCTTTCTCTTGCAGTCTTCTAGATTCTCTTTTTTTAAAAAATTTTCAATAGCTTAAAATATGATACGTTTGGATGTAGAACTCTTTGAATTTATCCTACCTGGAGTTCACTGATATTCTTAGATGTGTAAGATTAATGTTTTTCTTCAAATTTGGGAAATTTGGGGCTATTATTTCCTAAAATATTCTTCCTGCTTTTTTCTCCCTGGGTATTTACCAAAGCAAAATGAAAACACATATCCACACAAAAACTTTCACACAAATGTTCATAGCAGCATTATTTGTAATAGTAAAAAAAGAAACAACACAAATATGCAACAACTAGTGAATAACTGGATTGTAGTATATACACATAATGAAATGTAATTCTGCCATAAAAAAGAATGAGCTACTGATATCTGCTATAACATGGATGAACCTTGAAAACATTCTGCTTAGTGAATGAAATCAGACACAAGGACCACATATAGAATTCATTTATATGGAATGAAGTCCAATGTATTCTTTAATTTTCATCAGCAAGTATTCCTTTTTGTCATTGTTGTTGACATGTTCTAATCTGAACCATTGGCAAGTGTTTTTATTCTAAAGAGACTTATCCGAGGAGAAAAAAATATTTATCATGTACTGAGTACTTAGCATGTGACTAACAGCAGCCACATGAAGAAGTATCAGTCACATGTATCCGGAACATGTAAAATGCAAAGATAGCAAGCCCATCAAGGAAATTAATGGTAATGAGCCTACTCCTGATAAAGGGCATATAAAATAATCTGGTGGAATACGGGCTTGGGAGTTAAGCAAGGTTCAATCCCAACTCAACCCCTTTATAAAAGTCAGTGATCTTAGAAGGTTTTAAACTTTTGTCTGATGTACTTTTTTCATTTTAAAATGGGTTTAATTATGCAATGTGGAAAGGTTATCAGGAAAATTGAGTGAGAGAAGTCATGCACTATTCCTGGCACATACCAGGTTCCAAGTACAAGTTCACATAGGAAATTCAATGCTGGGAGACACAACCTTAGAGGAGGCGCTCTCAGAAATGGCTTGCTGAAGGAGCCTAAAATCTAGGTAATAATTATTATTACAAAAGTATATGTAAAACTCACTTCAAATGAATGACAAAGGTTATATGTATTATTGGAAAAGTGGTGTTGATATAGTTTAGAGTGAGACCAAGATTTGAATGCTGTAGGTATACCACTTAATAACTATGAAACCTTAACCAATTTTTTTTTTTTTTTTTAATCTGAGAAAAAGAAAATTAAGCTGCCTCTCTCTCTGACTTATGGGAGTGACAGACATGAGAACACTTGAAAATGCCTGATCCCAGGCAAATGTCAGTTCATTACACGGATTTATTCGGGGTGGAGGGGTGGGGGCGGTAAAAGGAGCGTTTCAGATTCAAATAGGCTGGAAAGAGTTATAGAGATGATAGAGCTTATGTAACCTTTGAACAAGAGTTGAACACTTCGTTTTCACAAGCATGTGGCATTCAATTTCCAGCAACTTGTTACAGCCCCCACAGTACCTGCTTCTCACCTGACCATGGTAGTTGTACTGTCAGCGGTTGCTGTCTGGTTATAGGTTGATTCCAGGTAGAGGAAGAGTGAGATGAGGTATGGAGGCAGGAGTCTCTGATCTCATTGTTTGGATCAGAGGTCTCTAAAGGGTAAGGCCCATACAATAAGAGGCAACACTAGGGGTGGGAGTGAGGGAATATTAAAATGGATATTTACATGTATTTGATAATAATTTGCATTTTTAACTTTTTTCAGACTTATTTTAAAAATTGACAGATAAAATGGCATTTATTGTATATAACATGTTATTTTTAAGTATAAATACATAATGGAATTGTTAAATTTACCTAATAGATGTATTATTTCACAGTTATTTTATGATGAGAATACTTAATATCTACTCCCTTAACATCTTTCAAGAATACAATGTCATAATTAATGCTAGTCATCATGCTGTAAAATAGTCCTTTTGAACATATTTTTCCTATCTAACTATAATTTTGTATCCCTTGAGCCAGCATCTCTCCAACCCACCATCCCCAATTGTCCCAGCCTCTGGTAACTGCCATTTTACTCTATCTATGAGGTAAACTTTTTTAGATTCCACATATGAGTGGAGTCATGTGGTATTTGTCTTTCTGTACCTGGATTATTTCACTTAATAGATTTCCTTCGGGTTCATCCATATTGTTGTCCATGGCAGGATTTCCTTCTTTTTATGGCTGAATGGATTCCATTGTACATACACCACATTTTCTTTATCCATTCATCCATCAATGGACACTTTGGTTGATTTCGTCATATCTTGGCTATTGTGAATAGTGCTGCAGTGAGTATAGGAAAATGGAGAGGTCTTCAACTTACTGATACTATTTCCTTTGCATGAGAACCTAGAAGTGGAATTGTTGGATCATATGGTAATTCTATTTGTAATGTTTCAAGGAACCCATAGTGTGTTTCATAATAGCTGTACTAATTTACATTCCCATCAATAATGTACAAGAGTTTTTTTATCCATATCCTTGGCAACACTTGTTATGGTTTGTCTTTTTGATAATAACCATTCTAAAAGGAGTTAGGTGATATCTCACTGGATATTTGATTTACATTTCCCTGATGGTTGATGTTGAGCAATTTTTATATAACTTGATTATTTGTATGCCTTTTGTGAAATGTTTATTCAGGACTTTTGCCCATTTTTAATTGGGTTATTTAGGTGTTTTGTTGTTTGATTTTGCTATTAAGTTCCTTATGTGTTTTGGATAGTAACCCCTTATGAGATAATAGTTTGCATATATTTTCTCCTATTCTGAAAGTTGTTGCTTTACTGTCTTGGTGGTTTCCTTTGCTATGCAGAGTCTTTTTAGTTTGATGTAATCCCATTTGTACATTTTTACTTTGACTGCCTGTGCTTTAAGTCACATCCAAAAAAACAATTTGCCAAAATCAATGTCATGGAGCTTTCCCCGCAATGTTCTAGTAGTTTTATAGTTTCAGGCCTTGTGTTTAAGTATTTAATCCATTTTGAGTTTATTTTTGTATATAGTGTGAGATCAGCATCAACTTTCATTCTTCTGCATGTAGATACTCAGTTTCCCCAGCACCATGTATTGAAGAGACTGTTATTCCACCATTATGTGTTCTTGGCACTTTTGTTGAAAACCAGTTGGTTGTAGATGCATGCTTTTTTTGTTGTTTGTTTTTCTTTTTCTTTTTTTTTTTCTTCTTTTGGAAACAGAGTCTCGCTTTGTTGCCCAGGCTGGAGAGCAGTGGCAGGATCCTGGCTCACTGCAATCTCTGTCTCCTGGGTTCAAGCAATTCTCCTGTCACAGCCTCCCAAGTAGCTGGGACTACAGGTGCACACCACCACGCCTGGCTAATTTTTGTATTTTCAGTAGAGATGGAGTTTCACCTTGTTGGCCAGGCTGGTCTTGAACTCCTGACCTCAGGTGATCCACCTTGACCTCCCAAAGTGCTGGGATTACAGGCATGAGCCACTGCACAGGGCCTAGATACATTAATTTATGTTTGGGCTCTGTATTCTGTTCCATTGGCCTGTGTGTCTGATTTTATGCTAGTACCATGCTGTTTAGATTACTATAGCTTGGTAGTATATTTTGAAGTCAGGTTGTTTGTTGTTTGATGCTTTTAGTGTTATTCTTTTTTCCCAAGATTTCTTTGGTTATTTGGAGTCTTTTCTGGTTCCACATGAATTTTAGGATTGTTTTTTCTATTTCTAAGAAGAATGTATGTGCTTTGGTGTAATCACAGGAATTGGAGGAATCATAACTTTTTTTTTTGTTGTTGTTTTTTATTAACTAAATGACCCTGGCAAACCTCAATTATACCATGATTCTCTAAACACTTGTTGGAGAAGCTGGTGCTAAGAAAATTCATCACCTCTTTCCCTGCCAGGGCTCTATCATAACTCTTTCACTATCCTTAATTGATTCTGTTTCAAACATATAATTTCACTGGGTGACAAATGCTCTTTGTGGTGGAACACATTCCGTTCGTGTGGCCCTGGCTGCCTGAAGGGAACGGATTTTTCTCTGTGGAATTACCTTGGGAATCATTGAAGCATCTGTGAAGCCTTTCTTGCCAAGTAATGTTGCTTTATTTTCTCCCCCTACAAGGGAAGGGGAGACTGGAGATGTGGCTGGGGAATCTCTCCCCAGTGAGAATTCTTTGCATTTTAAATAAAAAGAATCCCACAAGTCATTCAATCTATTAACTCATGTGGAAATGGTTATACGGCCCACATCAGTCTTTCATTGAAGACACAGTCTTGATTTTATGCTTAAAAGATATACAGATAGTAGCAGATTTGGACAGCAGAAATATATTTGTTATTGACTTTAAGGAAAGGGATTTTGAAAAAGATATGGTGTGTTTTACAGATTAGATGATTAGGACGAAACATTGCTCCTAGGCAAATGTTGTGTTTTTTAAAAATGTAAATGAACTCCCACCATTATTCACTCTGAATCCCCCCAGCCTCCATTATGTGAAATCAAATGGGCTTTTATACTGAGAAGCTGTTCAACTCACAGCAGGCTATTCCCTCCCAACACACTGACAGTTGTTCTGCTTCAGAATTCTCTCAGGCTTCCTGTCAAAGAGGAGGCCTGTTCTGTGCAGTGCAATCAGGGTCAGCTCAATAGGATGTTACATCCACACCTGTGAAAGAGCCACATAAGCATCTTGGTAGTTAATGAGAGTATTGCAGGACCTCCATTCGAGTACACCAGTGAGCAGAGGGTGAAAAGGTCTGCAAGGAGACTGCTTTAATGAAAAACAGATAGTTTAAAAGTGATTATTTCTGAGGCCATGGCTTCAGAGAAACTGGGAAGTGATGCAAATGAGAAGTGGGGGGTGGACCTAACAGAGTGATAGAAATGGAGAGAGAGGGCAGCATGATGAAGAAGAAAGAACAGCGATTGCAAATCTGCAAGCTGAGTGCCAGCTCAGGTTCTGCTTTTGCCATCTGTGACACCTTGTGCAAATCATTCTACTTTTTACTCTTTGGGCTTACACCCAAACACGGGTGTCTTGGATTACCTTACATTCATGTCTTCTTTTAGCTGTAGTGCTCTGTTGATTAGCAAAGCCCATGCATTTCAATTTCAATCTGGCTGTTTTTGATAGTGCCCAGGATCTTTGATTCTAGGTTTCCATAAGATCCCTGGTATTTATATAAAGTTTTCTCTCTGTGAAAGAGTTTTAATACAACTCAGCACCTAGGTGTATAATCTGTGGTCTATAAAATAGATACATGTAAGGTAGACAGGAGAGTTTTTATCTGAGACCTGGATGTTCATGAACGCGAACAGTGTTTCAAGGCAAGGGATTGAGAAAAAGGAACTTCCTTAGGAGAAGGAGGCGAATAATTAATGTGTGATGTTGTGGAATATCCTTTAAGCCCTCTGAAATGCACACTGGTGGTGATGCTTCCCTTCTCTGAAAGCACAGGGCACAGCCAGGATATCATTTTAGGCTCTCTGAAATACTGACTTCTGTATGGTTGAATGCATGTCCTCCTAGTTTCTGTGGAGGATGTAAGTCTGGATGCCCCTGGCTTTCACTGAAGCCATCCCCACAATCTCCTTCTCAGCCTACCCACAGAGGCAGCATAATACAGTGATTGAGTCTAACTCCCTGAGTTTGAATCTCAACTTATGTCACCTGCCAGCTTTTAACTTGGACAGGTACTGCACTTCTTGGGGCCTCATTTTTCACACCTCTGGAATAGGAAGAACAATAATAGTCAATTTATAGGGTTTTGTGATGCTAAACTGAAGTAATACATATACATTGTTTACCTCAGGACCTTGTTCATGCTAAGAATGTAGTTAAAAAAAAAGAATTTTTATTCTCATATATTTCACAGCCCACCTAAGTCAACATTTTCAATTAAAGCACTTTTTTGTTACTTTGACCAATAGAAATGTATTCAGTCTCAAATGATAGCACTTAATATTTTTATAGCCTAATTTAGCTCTTGCCCACACACTGTCTTGAATAGTCCCTAATGGCAAAACTTCCCAATCATACAATCAGCTTCCTACTGAAAGAGGAGGGGCCTGAGACAAATTAAGTGTCTTGGTAAAAATGAAGCAGGTAATAAATGGCTCATTTCTTATTTTCTGGCTTCAAGGCCAATTCTGTCCCTTACTATTTCTCAGAACACCCCTTGATTGCCTAAAACAAAGCTTTGCTGAGTTTTCTCATAGGTGTTTCTAAGAAAAGAACACTTCTCTAGGAGTTAGTAATCCAGGTTTGAGGGCTGTCACTACCAGACTGCTAGACTAACTCACTCTGAAAATATGGGCTCGGAACTTTCCCTCTCTGGGTCTCAGTTTCTCCAGTTTTAAAATGAAATGGTAGTAGTCACAATTGAAAAGAGGTTGGGCTGGGCGCGGTGGCTCAAGCCTGTAATCCCAGCACTTTGGGAGGCCGAGACGGGCGGATCACGAGGTCAGATCGAGACCATCCTGGCTAACACGGTGAAACCCCGTCTCTACTAAAAAAAATACAAAAAAAAAAAAACAAAAAAAAAAAACAAAAAAAAAAACTAGCCAGGCGAGGTGGCGGGCACCTGTAGTCCCAGCTACTCGGGAGGCTGAGGCAGGAGAATGGTGTAAACCCGGGAAGTGGAGCTTGCAGTGAGCTGAGATCTGGCCACTGCACTCCAGCCTGGGCAACAGAACAAGACGCCATCTCAAAAAAAAAAAAAAAAAAAAAAAAATGGTTCTGATTTTTGCATGTTTATTTTGTTTCCTGAAATGTTGCTGAATTCATTTATCAAGTCTAAAAGCTTTTTGGTGGAGTCTAAGTTTTTCTAGACATGAGATCATATTATCAGCAAAGACAGACAATTTAACTTCTGCTTTTCCAATTTGGATGCCTTTTATTTCTTTCTCTTGCGTGACTGCTCTGGGTAGGACTTTCAGTGCCATGTTGAATAGGAGTGGTGAAAGTGGGCATTCTTGTCTTGTTCCAGTTCTTAGAGGAAAGACTTTCAACTTTTCTTCATTCAGTATGACAGCTGTGGGATTGTTATAGATGACCTTTAGTATCCTGTTCCTTCTGTCCAGTTTGTTGAGAGTTTTTTTATCGTGAAGGGATGTTTAATTTTATCAAATTCTTTTTGTCTGTTGCGGTGATCATATGGTCATATGGTTTTTGTCCTTCATTCTGTTAATGTGATATATTATGTTTACTGATCTGCATTTGTGGAACCATTCTTGGATCCCTGGTATATATCCCACCTGATTGTGATCTGTTATCTTTTTGATGTGATGTCAAATTTGGTTTGCTAGTATTTTTTTTGAGGATTTTTGCATCTATGTTCATCTGGGAGCTCAGTTTCTTGAGGCAAAATAAAGATACTGATGTGCCCCAAGAAGAACCGTAAGGGTGAAATGACATAGTGTGTATAAATCAGTTGGCACAATGCAAGAACAACGTTTGTATTTTGCTGCTTCTGTTGTTCTTAATAACAATACCATCTATCACCACCACTACCACTACTACTATCATTATCACCTCTATCAGCTTTTATAGCACAGTGGGATTAAAAAATACAGGATATGAGACAAGCGTGGTGGCTCATGCCTGTAATCCCAGCACTTTGGGAGGTCGAGAGGGGCAGATCATGAGGTCAGGAGTTGGAGACCAAGCTGACCAACATGGTGAAACCCCGTCTCTACTAAAAATACAAAAATTTGCTGGGTGTGGTGGTGCATGCCTGTAATCCCAGCTGCTCAGGAGGCTGAGGCAAGAGAATCACTTGAACCCAGGAGGCAGAGGTTGCAATGAGCTGAGATTGTGCCACTGCACTCCAGACTGGGCAACAGAGGGAGACTCCGTCAAAGGAAAAAAAAGAATATTTATATGATATGGAGTCAGACTACCTGGAGTTTTAAAATCAACTCCATTTCTCACTAACTGTGTGATGCTAGGCAAGTTACTTGGCCCTTCTGAGGCTCAGCTTATTTATTTGTAGAATAAGGGTCGCAGCAATGCCTACTTTAAAAGGTTGATGTGAGGATTAAGTGAGGTATTACTGTTAAGTGTTTTGTACATTCTCTAGCATGCGAGTATTCAAATATTAGCTGATGAAAATATTTAATAATGACTAACTGCTCAGCTATAACTTCTGTAATTTTCTAGTTATAAACTTAAGCTTTGGGAAAAATTGGAACTTGTGTGTAACTTGGTAAAGCCATCTGTGAGTAGGTGTGAAGTAAATATCCTCTGATGTAGCCTGCCAGACAATTGTCTAGAGCCATTGCAATGGCCTTTGAAAGAAAACAAATGGAACGTGGCAGGCTTTTGGCCTTCCTCCTCAGGACCGGCATCTTGGCTCTGATGTTCAGGCTTCCGCAGACCAGCTGGCCAAATAAAGTCCAGCTGACTTTCTCCCCACTCTGTTCCTCACAATAGCAAATGGAGGGGAGAATACAAGAAGGCGTTCTGGAAGAGGTATGATAAACCCTGAGACCCTATTGTCACTAAGAAAATTGCAACTCTGATGAAGACATTCTGGAGGGAATAAGGGAAACCGAGAAGTAATGGCCAGTGGGAATAAGTATTCTTTGTAAAAAGTACTTCCCATTAGTTCAAAGAGACTTCAGATTAAATATGGGTCTCCTCACAGAATACTATATTTAGGGGGCTGTATAGCTCAGTGGTAGAGCATTTGACTGCAGAATCCTATACTCAGGGGAAGGAGAACTGGGGGCTTCTCAGTGGGTCAAAGGACTTATACTATAGTGGTAAACCAAAAGCAACTCTCTTTATAAGCTATGTAACAAACTTTAAAGTCATATGTACCTGGCTTCAAATATTGCTTCTGCCATTAATGAGCTGTCTGATTTGGTGCAACTGATTTCCACTCTCCATGTGTTACTTTTCTCATCTATTAATGGAGATGCTATTTGTTTCCCCCTCATTGTTGATAAAGAATTTAAGATAATGATGGGAAAGCACTTAGCCTAATGTATGGCACTGGTAATCATTCAGTAAATGTTAGCTGAATGAATAGTAAAGGTAAGATTAGTATTGCTAGATTAATTCTCTATTAATCTTAGTATTAATAGATTAAAAGATTAATACTAATCTTACCTATTAATAAAGGGAAGATTATATTGAAATCTTGTCTCTGGCTAAGAAAATCCCCTTTATCTTTCTTGAATCTCAGTATGCAACAAGAAACCCACACACAAATCAGCAGCGTCCCCAAAGGCCTCCGCATAAGGTGCCTCTTTCAATCAGTAGCCAAGGAGATGGAGATGGAAGGTCCTGCCTGTTCTTTGTGATCCTATTTTCAAAGGTTAGGGACATGCCAAAGACATTCTGTTCTCCTTTGATGATATATTAGTTTTACTAAATCTGTCTTTTAATTCTGCACAGTTCCTTGGGAATAATGAATTTACCAGACTTAGAAAAGGGACATTGAAATAGGAGGAGCCTTTGTGGTTCTGTGACACCCAGTTGCCATATGACCTGTGCCTGGGGATGTACAGTCTTAGGTGTTCATTTTCCACACTGGCAATACAAAGGACCTTCATTAGCTGAATTGGAAGGTCTCTGGGAGATTCAAGTGTGTGATTCTAAACTCCATTTCCTTTCATTTATTTTGAATTTACATGACCAGAGCTTTACAATGAATATGGAAAAAAGATCACTTTTGAAGTATTCTTGGGTTTAATCATGTAAGCCAAAGTTGCTGAGCATTTACCAAATGCCAGACACTGTTTCAGTCACTGGGGGTATAATACTAAACAAAATAGGCAAAACATCATTCTCTTATGAAATTGACATCCTAGTTGGTTTGATGTATATGTTATGTGTCCATCTTTTCTTTGATATTCCTGATGTCATTCATGGGAAGTTGAATGGTAACTTTCCAAGGAGCCATAGGAATAAACCAATCATTATTTTTACACTTATTTAAATCACAGAATGTCAATATTTAGGGGTGCTTGGTTGTTCTTCCTTTGGAGTGGCCTGTCTTTCTAACGCACACCTGGGTTTCATGGACATTCATGAATATGGTGTTAATATTTCATGTGAGGGTTGGATTTTAGAGTTAGAGAATTTGGGTCAGTGCCATAGCTTTGTTGTTTACTAGTGTATAACCTTGGTCAAGTCACCTTAATTTTCCTAACTGTGGTTTTAGATCATTATATTTAACACAAGACTTGGATAAAGTAAATTCAGACATAAAAATGTCGTCCTGCTTTTTTGTGAAGATCATATATGTTATTGGATATGAAAGCATTTTAAAATAATTTTATTCATCTTATTACTAAGCAAAGTGAAAATGTTGCAGGTAGCCACTCTTCTTAGCTGTTCTAGTTATGTAATACTGTATAACACTAACTCAAAGTTAGTGTTATAAAACAACCATTTGTTATGATCACAAATTCTGTGGGTGAAAAATTCAAACATCACTCTTCAGGGATGGTTTGTCTTTAGCCTCTTGATGCCTGGGGACTTGAAGACTTGAAGACTGGGAGCTGAAGTCGTCTGTAGGTTTGTTCACTTACATGTCTGGTGGTTGATGCTTGCTGGCCGTCAGCCTAAGTTTCTTTCCATGTGGGCCCCTTTGCATGGACTAGTGTGGGCTACCTCCTGGATGGCTGCTTGATCCACAGCAAACATTTCAAATAAAAAGAGCATATAGAAGCTGTGTCCTTTTTTCTTGTTTTGGTTTGGATGCTTCTATTTTTTAAAATTTTTATTATTTTATCTTCAATTTTTATTTTAAGTTCAGGGGTACATGTGCAGGATGTGTAGGTTTGTTACATAGTATGCCATGGTGGTTTGCTGCACAGATCAACTCATTACCTAGGTATTAAACACAGGGAGGGAGAAGTTGTATTTTTTTTAAAGACAAAGCCTCAAAAGTCACAAAACATCACTGTCAATGTACTTTGTTGGTCAGAGCAGCCATAAGAGAGCCAAGGTGCATGGGGAGGAGAAATAGACTATCATTTGATTGGAACAAGCAAAATTATAGAAGAGCATGTGGGATTTGAAATATTGCTGTAACTATTTTTGAAAAATATAATCTGCCACAGTCAGCCTTCTGGTCACAATAATTCACATTCTTCTCACATGCATGTAAAATATACTCACCTCTCCATCTATACACATTTATCAAAGTCCCATCCTATTGTAGTGTCAGGCTCAGGTTTGTGGTCTAGAATCTCATAATCTGAAACAAGTACAGGGATGAAAAATGTTTCATAGATACAGCATCTCAATATAGCTTCTTGGGTATAGTTTCTCTTAACCTATAAACTATAGAAACAATGGTCTTCCCTACATCCACCCAACATACCATGGTAGAACTGGCATAGGATCACTACTAAAGGCATTCTTATTTAAAAAATTAGAAGACATGAGGCACACAGCAATCACTAGTCCATAGAAATTTTGAAATCCAACTAGGCATTTTAAAAATTATTTTTGCTGGTTCTTTGACTGATTCTCAGGACTACTGCTTGAGAATGATTCTCAGTGGCTCTTGGCTGTGTTTTCAGAGTCATTCTTCCATTTCCTCAAGAAATAGTGGGCAGTGTTTTCCTTTGTATATGAGACTATATAAGGAAATATAATAATTATCTTGTAAATGTTGTAGATTTTCTATTTATTTATAGAGGTTAACCCCACTAGACAAAAGGTACCAACCACAAACATTGTTGAAATACGTCCTTACCTACGTTAGACTGATTGTAACTCTGCAAGGGAACAATGCCCTTAAGATTTTTAGAAATTCCACATTTAAATAAAGAGGATCTTTGAGACATATCCTTAAGATCTTTGAATGGGGTTTTATATGTTTGAGACACCACTTTAAGTTTTTGAGATCTTAACAAAGGGTTTGAATGTCATACCCTTGATTTTATCTGTAGATCATGGTTTCCCAACAGAACCCAAGATTTGATCTCGACAGCAAAGCTGTTTATTAATTTCAGCATAATTTACCATCTGGAAAGCCTAGGAATGAAAAACATTGTTATTTTTAAACCCAGAAAGTCCTGGCTCCTTTACATTCAGTAGTCTTTTCATTAGCATTTCTTTATTATATTTATCATAGAATGCTCTAGCAGCCTATAGTACAGGTGGCACCTTCAATAAATACTCTACCTGGAAGTCTCCATGGATTATCTAGACCAGTCAATACATTTTCTAGCTTCCATGTTATCACAGGTAATAGTGTTTCTAAACTTTCTACCAGTATATCACAAGTGTATTATTTCGGTTTCCAGAAACACTTTTATTTATTTAATTCCACTCTTTAGACTCTTCTTGAAGGCCATCAAACTTTCATTGTCAGACTTCTTAAGACCCTTTAGGTTTTCACCAACACGCTCCTCAGTTGTCTTTCCAGTCTCTATTAATCTCCAAATCCTAAAGTCACTCCCCTGTGGTTTTTAGGTAGTTTTGTTATGACAGCACCTTGTTTCCAGGCATAAAATATGTTTCATTTATTTAATGCTACATAACAAACTACTTTGAAATTTAGGATATATAAAACCCATGTATTATGTTCATGGATTCTCTGAGTCAGGAATTTAGACAAGGACATAATAGATGATGACTTATCTCCTCTCCATGACGTGTGGGGCCCCAGCAAGAAGATTCATTCTGAGGGCTGGAATCATCTGAAGGCTTGTTGACTCACATAAAGGGTGGTAGATGAAAGTTGTTGACTGGAACTTCAGTTACACTGGCCATGAGCTTCTCTGTGTGATCCTTTTGTGTGGGTGAATGTGCGCCTTTTCATAGCATAAGAGTTGTCTTCTTGGAGTGAGCAACTCAAAAAGAAGGAGACAGGTAGAAGCGGTATGCTTTTGGAGACCCAGTCCTGGAAGTCATACAGCATTACTTCATTCTACTCTATTGGCTGGAAAAGTCACAAGCCTTTCCAGGTTTGAGGGGAGAGGAAATAGGTGACAACTCTTGATAGGGAGTTGCAGGGTTCTGGAGGGGCATATGGAATTGAAAATATTCTGTGGCCATCTTTGGAGATTACAGTCTGCCACACTGCCTTTTATTAACATCATTCAAACATTTCTGATTTTTAAACATTAAAGCAATATGTGCATATGGCAGAAATGAAAAGACCAAAAGGTATTATACAATGTGAAAATAAAAAGGCCTTCAGTTTTTTCCTAATCACAAGTATGCACACTTAACTATTAGCAATTAAATTTAATCATTATCAACTTTATTATGGAGTCTGTCAAAAATGCTCTATGCACATACCAACATATGCTTATATTCTATCGAGTCTCTAATTTCTAAAACACTTTCTTATTTATCCATATTGATAGGGTTATAAATCACAGACTACTCTTGGAGTTTTTCTCTTGAAAGTTTTTCTGAGTCTTTTTCTTCAAATCTGCTACTCATATGGTTTGACTAAGCTAAAATGTATCTGTATCTCCAATCACACACTGATGGCAGAAAGTAGAGCAGAAGCTGACTGTATCCTGGGATGGTAGAGTGGCCATTTAGGAGGAAAATATGGTCCCTTGATGACCAAGAGGGGGTTTTGTTCTCTCATGTTTAATGTTTTTAAGAGTTTGGTAGGGCAGATTTAAAAACTCATATGAAGATTTTTGCTTAAGTATGAGAATCTCAGGACACCTCAAGACTTAATGATTAGGGGATGAAAGGGAAATGTGTTTCAGGTTTCTGATACATGCTGTGTAGTGGAAAGAACCCTCAGTTAAGATTTTAGAGACTTTGTTCGATCTTGGGTCTTCCTATTGGGAAGCTTTGTGACCTTGAACAAGTCTCCTACTAAAAGTATGGTCCATGAAACAGTGGTATCCACATCACGTGGAAGCCTGTTGAAA
This sequence comes from Chlorocebus sabaeus, assembly GCF_047675955.1. Taxonomy (NCBI): domain Eukaryota; kingdom Metazoa; phylum Chordata; class Mammalia; order Primates; family Cercopithecidae; genus Chlorocebus; species Chlorocebus sabaeus. Next base: position 29,528,496 of record NC_132926.1, on the reverse strand, counting down.
TCTTGAATTTCTCTCCAGAACTACTACATCTGATTCTACATTTTAAAATCTTCAGGTGGTTCACAATAAAGTGTGAAAAACACTGAACTAAAGAATCTCTAAGGTCCTTTTCTATTCTAACTTTGTAGGACTGAAAGAACTTAAAGGAGAAGGAGGAAACACAGCAACAGTGATGTTGATATTTTCTGAAAAAGGCAAAGATTTTCTTTTTTTCTAGTTCAAAACTAGGGGTGGCAAAAATGCTGAATGATATAAAGTTGCCTGTTATATTTCGTGATCTTGTAGCTCTGTTGTAGTTTCCACCCAGAGCCTTTTCTGCTTCACTTGCTGTTCTCATTAGTCAGCTTCTCAAGGTAGCTTTCAAGAATTCTGTTAGAAACAAGCCAGGAAAAGTAAAGTGACCCACCAAAGATCATGCTTTAAGGCAGTGCTGAAAATACCAGTCATAATAGATGACAATAGTATTCCAGAAAGAGTCTCAAAAGATGTAAAAGATTCTGTTAAATAAAGCCTAGACAGTAAGTGGTGTTTCGGGTGATTTAACACATGGTAGAATAAATAAAAGAAAGGGAGTTACTTTATTCTTCTTACAAAAATATTTTCTCCTTCCTCACTGCAGCTCAGTATGTGGACATAATAGGAGTCTATTATGGTGAATTTATTCTTTCTTTAATCTTTCCAATAAATATTTAGTGGGCACCTATTAGGTGTCAAACCTTGTGCTGTAAAAAAAAAAAAAAAAACAAAAAAAAACAAAAAAAACAGGAACTTTATTCTTTTATTTTTAATAGTTAAGTTAAAATTCACATACTACTATATGATTCACATATGTAAAATATGTGAATTTAATCATTTTCATTGTATTCATCAACATGAGTAACCATCAGCGGAGTCAATTTTAGGACACTTTCATCACCTGAAAAGTCCTATGCCATTTAGCTGTCACTCTCCTGTCTCCCCTTGCCCCAGCCCTGAGCAGTTACTATTTTCTGTCTACAGATATTTCTTTATTCTGTACGTTTTATATAAATGGAATTAAGTGATATGTAGTCTTCTTGTGACTGGCTTCTTTTCACTTAGCATAATGTATTCAAGGTTCATTCATGTTGCATGGATCATATTTCATTCCTTTCACAGACAAATAGTTTCCTTTAAATAGAGCATCACATTTTTCTTGTCCATTTATCAGTTCATGAACAGTTGGGTTGTTTTCACCTTTTGGCTATTATAAGTAATGCTCCAATAAATATTCACATGCAGGTTTTTTTGTGGACATATATTTTCATTTCTCTTGACTCTGTACTTAGGAGTGAAACTGCTAGGTCATACAATAAATAATTCTATGTTTTATCACTGAATAACTACAAGGCTATTTTCCAAAGTGGCAGCATGAAACTTCACTCCTAGCAAACTTAAAGAAGTGGGGTTGAATTGGAGGGGGCAGTATGTGAGATATTTGACAGCATGTGGTCTGAATCTCATCACCCCATCCATTTCATTTTTCCCACCTCCATCTGTATATGTTTCTTAAAACATCCTTATATTTCCCTGCTGAAGGACCTACCAGGGAAACTCACTGACTGGTGGGCTCATGCCCTCAAGGATGTGATACTCAAGGTGCTCCATATTATGACGTAAGCAGAGCAGTTTAAACATTGTTAGCTTTGTGTTCTTGAATGTATAATTCATTTATTTCTGCCCCAGTTTCCTTTTCTCTTGGATTGCCATAAAATATTGAAATGCAGAATCTTTAATAGAGTTTCTGACATATTACAGGGTAACCCATGGTAATGATTGATATACCACCAATAAAAAATAAAAAGTTGTATTTCTCTCTAGCTGCAAACATGGAAAATAAAATGTATATATGCCATTTACAATAGCATAAACAGACCATATATATTTAACAAATTTTAATTACGGATACATAATAGTTATACACATTTATGGGGTACATGTGATATTTTCATACAAGCATACAATGTGTAATGATCAAATTAGGGTAGCCATCACCTCAAACATTTATCATTTCTTTGTGTTGGGAACATTTCAATTCCACCTTTTTAGTTATTTTGAAATACACCACAAATTATTGTTAACTGTAGTTGGGCTATCGTACTACAGAATGCTAGATCTTATTCCTTCTAACTGTATTTTTGTACCCATTAACCATTCTCTCTTTATGCCCCCCTCTGCACTACCCAAAAAGATATAGAAACTCTACTAAACATTCTAACATATTCCTCAGAGATTTAAAGAAGACCTAAGTTTATGAAGATAGATAACATGTTACTGAACTGGAAGATTTAATATGGTTTGATTAGACCTAATTATAAACTAAATGAAATCTGCATTCTTTTGTGGAAATACACAACTTTATTCTAAAATTTATATGAAAATACAAGAGATAAAGAACTTCCAAAGCTATCGTGAAAAAGAACAAATTCAGATGAATTATATTACTTGATATCAAGACCTGCAGCAAACCACAGTAATCAAGACAGTATTGTATTAGCATAAGGATATACAAGCTGATCACTGGCACAAAGTAGAGCTCAGAAATAAATCAATATATAGTCAGTTAATTTGAATAAAAGCTCAAAGACACTTCAATGGAAAGTCTTTTTGAACAGTGCTGTAATAACTGGATAATCATGGAAATAATGAATCTTAGCCACAGTTCACAATGTTCACAAAATTTATGTAGATAAATTCTGGATCCAATTATAAAAGCTAAAGCTGTAAAGGTCTTGTGAAGAAAAAAAAACACAGAAGACTATATTATGATCTTAAGATAGGCAAGATTTTATAGAGATGAAAGAAAAAACACTAGCTGCAAAAAAGCAGTAAATTGGATTTCACCAAAATAAAAAAGAAAAAATTCTCTGCTCATCAAAAGAAAATTAAAAGTTTAGCTGCAATGTGGGAAAAAATATTAGCAATATATATTCGATGATGAACTTGACCCAGAATAAGAGCAAACCATTAATAAAAAGATACCGTTTTTTTATTTTTTATTTTTTTTTTTACAACTGAACGAAAGTGCTGGACGTTAAAAAAAAAAAGGTGAATTGCACATGAAAACGTGCTTGATATCATTAGTCATCAGAGAAATGTAAACGTGTAAACGAAAATAAAATATTGCACCACTTCTTTGTGGCAACAACAAATGTTGGTGAGGATATGCAGTAAGTGGAACTCTCAGATCTTACTCAGAGAAGTAGATAATGGAACATCCAGTTTGGAAAACAGCTTGATAATTTTCATAAGGTTAAGCATATACCTCTGTTGTGACTCAGAAATTCCATCCCTAAGTGTTTACCTACGAGAAATGAAAATGTTTCTACAACAAGACTTGAGCATGTTTATAGCAACTTTACTAGTAAAGAGCCAAAAGCTTTACTAACAATAGCCAATGTCAAGAGTACAATGGATACATAAGTTGTGGTATATTCATATAATGGAATACCCCTCAGCTACATTAAGGAGCAAATTATTGATAAAATGGAACAATAGGAATGGATTTCAAAAAAATGATACTGCCCAAACTAGCAAGAAACAAAGGAGAAAGCACTATATAATTTCCTAAGATGTGAAGTTCTAGTACACAGTGATAAAAATCAGAACCATAGTTGTTTCCTGTGGTGAGTGGATTGACTGGAAGGAGACATAAAGTAATTTCCTGAGTGATAAAAACGTTCTTCATCGTGATAGTGTTGCTTACATGGATGTAAATAGTTGCTAAACTCGTGTAATTGTACACTGAAGATTTGTGCATTTAACTTTTTGTAAATTTTGCTTGAAATGGAAAACCCTAAATCCATCCTGGGAAATTTATTAGCTTGGATACTTGGCAATGTGGTTTACTTGCCTGCACACTGGCACCTTCATCTCTTTAATGGATTATTACTGAATTTAAAGAGAGATGTAAAGTATTCAGTTAGTTTGGGCACATTACAGGTATAGATGGTGTAGCATATCGTTAACTTCCAACTCGCCAAATATTTACTGTAATCAAATGAGAATCTTGACGACTTTTGCATATATCCATTTCCTTACTTCCTCTTTGCGTTTGCTTCTGGACATCTCGGAGTTTGAACTTATGAAGTTAATCATTGAAAATTAAGAGTTGGTTATGGTAGCTACCATATGCTACTGCAATCTTAAACTGGTTTATTCCTTTAAGCTTTTGTTTCCTCATAGTGCTTCTTATGCCTAGCTGTACATTAGAATCAGCTGGTGACGTTTTTAAAGTGCACTGTTGTTTGGTTGTCATGGCAGAGATATTCATCTAATTGATCTGGTGTGAGGAGCAGGCATTAGTATTTTTAAAAAGCTGTCCAGGCATTTGAATCTGGAGTCAGAGTTAAAAACTACTGGACTAGGTGATGTTTAATGATCTTTCCCGCTTAAATGGCAAATCTACAAGCTAAAAATATTCAACTGAAGTGTTTAGTTAAGCTACATTTTTAAATTGTTGTGGTATTGACATTGTTGTTGAATTACAAAGTGCTTAAGCAGAGCACAGAGGTTCCAACTAAACATCAACACTATGCTTTCTATTGCTTCATATCCATCCCTTTTACCTATTTACTTTATTTTGAAGGCATCAAATTTTTACGTTTGTGATTTTTGGTTCTAAATACATTCAATTCAGCAGCACCTATAAGGAAAGGGTTCCCCCTCCTTTTTTATTTATTTATTTATTTTAACCATTGTGACTTATTGTCATCTATGAATGAAAGTTCTGATCTTACTCATCTGGAAAGTAGTATAAAACTGTGAAACTAAATTTTGAATACAATCTCTCATCCTGCTTTGTTCAGTTGCAGCGAGTTGGCTACAAAATTGCCCTACGCAGCTATTGTATCTACTGCTGTATCAGCAAAGTAAAGGGAATCTGATACAAAACCTTCTGAAAATGCAGATAGTTATTTTTTTAAGTCTGGGAATTACAGAACAGATGAAAGAACAGTTTCACTCTTTTCTTTCCGTATATAATAAGGTATTCAACTGGAGTCAGGGTAGTGAGGTCACTAACTGCATTACAAATAGCTGGATCAGGTGGGCTCTTATGAGAATAATAACTTAGTAGAATTCATAAAGAGAGAAAAGAAGGGGAAACTGGGATTGGTCCTGAAACCCCTTTCAGTTCAAAGGAGCTGGACTAATGTGCTGTATCAGTGATAAATGATTTGCTATTGTCAAATCTTCCAAATGGCTGACAGTATAATCCATAGCCCAGAAGTCTGTATGGTATTTGAAATGTTTTGTTCCTCTGTAGGGAAAAGTTTAAAAAGTAAATCCCATGACAATTGAAGTAGATGATATCTCTCCCCAACCACCTTGATCCACCCAGACATGTGACATACTTCCCTCCTTAATTTTGATTAAAACAATTCTTTGGCATTTTATATAAAAGTAGCCCAAGTTACTTATTAAGACTCAGCAAATAAGCATATGAAATCTTCCACAATAGTGCCTAATAAAGAAGAAAAGATAACTTAGAAAATACATGACTGAGTTGGTTAAATGCATGATTTTTAAAAGCTCCTTATGACCACCAAACATTAGGCATGCTGCAGATACATTTATACATGTGCTTCTTTTGGAATAGTTCTGATATTAGGTACTCATTACTTCACAAGAATTGTTTTTCATTTTTGGACAGGTTTTAGAACTTTCAACTATCAGTTGTATTCTGTTCTCCAAACCCACATTTAAAAAGTCTTCTTCTTCAATGTGACAATTTTAAGTGTTAGGTAAAACATAACTGTCTTTAATTTCCTTTTGTTAGAAGAAATATTCTCAGATTCTTCAGTCATCCACCACATGCTATTGCTTTTTGCCCCATCATCATCCTGGTCACCCTTCAAGTTCTAATTTCCCAAAGACCTCCTAAAGTTCTTTTATGAAATTTAGGACTCTCTTTCAGTGTGTGATCTGACAGCCACAAGTGTAGAGAGAGATTTCTATCTACTTGTTTCTGGACAAAATTTGTGTTACACCCTTAAACCCTTCATGAAGCAGAGCAGGGAGAAAAAAAACAACAACAAATGCCTGTTGTTCTATTTAACACAGTCTTAGATTGCATTAGTGTACCCCACCCCCTCTTTGGCAGCCTCATTTTTCCTTTTCAGTGAATTCAATCTCCACAGCTGGTTAATTCTGTCTCTTGAGTGGGTGATTCAAATGAAGCTAGGCTGAGGGCCAAGCCCTTCCATGGACACAGCCCACAGCCCTTTTACCTGCCAGTCACCTGCCCACAGACCCTTGGTCATGAGAGAGACTGACAAACACTTGGTTCTTCCCATCCCCTAAATGGCAAATCTGAGGGCAGAGAAAAAATAAGCTGGGTATTAGCAACTTGGGGTAATAGTTCTGCATCTTCTCAGAATGACTCGGTGACCTTACGTAAGTTCTCTAACGGGGTTGCTAGAAGTTGTAAAAATTAAATTAATATTTTGGGAGGCCAAGGCGGGCGAATCACCTGAGGTCAGGAGTTTGAGACCAGCCTGACCACCATGGTAAAACTCCATCTCTACTAAAAATACAAAAATTAGCTGGATATGGTGGCGTGCACCTGTAATCCCAGCCACTCAGGAGGCTGAGGAGAATCGCTTGAACCTGGGAGGTGGAGGTTGCAGTGAGCCAAGATCCCACCATTGTACTCTAGTCTGAGCAACAGAGTGAGACTCCATCTCAAAAAAAAAAAAATTGATATAGAGTGTTCTTCTTACTCATATCCATTGATCAGTATTAAGCATCATATTCTTTTCAGAAGGTGAGCACATGATTTTATTCGTGGTCTGATAGAGCAGCTAAACATATTGAGCTTTGTTCAAGTGATGGAATTTCAACTGTCCTTTTACTTTCTTCTCTATTGAATTCTGAGTATGGAAAATCACTTTCTTTACTATCACAACTTTTGAATGTTCATTAAATTCCCCACTGTATTCTAAGGACATAAAGGAGTTTTATTGTAGATTGAATTCTATCATGTTTAGTAACAGATGTGAGGCCGTGTGATGGTTAATAGGAGGTAGAAGTGGCCCCACTCACCGCTACCCCTAGTGACCTAACAGCAGAATGTTTGCTTCCTGTTCCCATGACATTATCTTCTGCTGGCCTAGAGCTCTTAGTTCCTGAGGGAGGAATGCTGCCACCAAGACACAACGATTCCATTGAAATGAAATTTAAGACTGTCACTGGTCACTTTTAACAACTCATGCCTCTAAGTCAAAAGGTTAAGAAAGGGGTTACAGTGTTGGCTGTGGTGACTGACCCAGACTATCAAAATCAGACTACTACTCCACAGTGGAGGTAAGAGAGAGTATGTCTGGAATAGAAAAAATCCCTTAGGGTGTCTGTTATTAACAGTATTACCCTGCTTTATAATTACAGTCCATAGGAAATGACAACAGTCCAATCCAGGCAGGACTAGGGATGACCCAGACCCTGTGAGAATAAAAATTTGGGGCCTGGTGTGTTGGCTCACACCTGTGATCCCAGCACTTTGGGAGGCAGATTGCCTGAGGTGCGGAGTTCAAGATCAGCCTGGCCAAGATGGCAAAACCCAGTCTCTAGTAAAAATACAACAAAAATTAGCTGGGTGTGGTGGCACACACCTGTAATCCCAGCTACTTGGGAAACTGAGACAGGAGAATTGCTTGATTCCAGGAGGCAGAGTTTGCAGTGAGCCAAGTTCATGCCACTATACTCCATCCAGGGTGAGAGAATGAGACTCCATCTCAAAAAACAAAACAAAATGAAACAAACAAAAAAATAAGTTTGGGTCACTCTAGCAAATAAAAAGCACAACCAGCTAAGTACTTGTTAAAGACAAAGAAAATACAAAATAAATAATAGAAAAAGGCTTTTTTTTTTCTTTTTTTTTTTTTTGAGACAGAGTCTCACTTTGATACCCAGGCTGGAGTGCAGTGGTGCAATCTTGGCTCACTGCAACCTCTGCATCATGAGTTCAAGTGATTCTCCTGCCTCAGCCTCCCAAGGCATGCCACCATGCCTGGCCAATTTTTGTATTTTTAGTAGAGACAGTGTTTCACTATGTTGGCCATGCTGGTCTCGAACACCTGACCTCAGGTGATCTGCCAGCCTCAGCCTCCCAAAGTACTGGGATTGCGAGCAGAAAAAGGTAATTATTAATACCAACTATGACCATGTGACCAGTTACAGAAATGAAGACTATATTTGCTCATTTTGGTAAAAATATGTTTGTGCATATATATATACCTGTATTAAGCAAATATCTTTATTTTCTCTATTCCCTTGAAATGTAAAATTTATTGAATTCATGTTGGCACTTAAGTGTTAATTTTGTGTAATAATATTTAAGTTAAGGATTTGTGCATTTTTGCTTGCATGAAGAATTATGTTAGGCAGAATTATGACTTTATTATCATCTTTAGTGATTATAATTTTAAAATATATATGGGTGTCAAGTTGACAAACAGTGGATTTTGTGATGTTAATATTAAGTGTCAACTTGGCTGGATTGAGGGATGCCTAGATGGCTAGTGAAGTACCATTTATGAGTGTGTCTCATACTGTTTATGAGTGCCAGAGGAGATTGACATTTGAGTCAGTGGACTAGGAGAGGAAGACCCTCCTCAGTGTGGGTGGGCACCATCCAATCATCTGGCAGCACAGTCAGAATAAAGCAGGGGGAAAAAGGGGCATAAGCAGCTTGCTGAGTCTTCCAGCTCTCTCTCTCTCTCTCTTTCTCTTCCTTTGTGAAAGGAAAGTAAATCTTGGAACCCCAAAATCACAAAGTCAAAGGGAAAAGTCAAGCTGGGAACTGCTTAGGGCAAATCTGCTTCCCATTCTATTCCTTAAAAAGATAGCTACTAAGATAAGCTACCTACCTTGCTGACAAGGAATTTCCTTGTGGACAAAGGACAGACAAAACTCAAAGTCATCCCTCTGCTCACTGAGATAAATGCATATCTATCTGATTGCCTCCTTTGGAAAGACGAATCAGAGACTCAAAAGAATGGAACAGTTTGTCTTCTATCTACCCTATGACCTGGAAGCCCCCTCCCTGCTTCGAGTTGTCCCACCTTTCTGGACTGAACTAATGTGGATCTTGCACATATTGACTGAGGTCTCCTGTCTCCCTAAAATGTATAAAACCAAGCCGTGCACGACCACCTTGGGCATATGTCATCACGACCTTCTGAGGCTGTCAGGGGTGCACAGTCCTTAACTTTAGCAAAAGAAACTTCCTAAATTGATTGAGACCTATCTGGGATATTTGGAGTTCACACCTCGCTGGACCCCTTGCTTCCTCTCCTACTGCCCTTGGACATTAGGCTCCAGGTTCTTCGGCCTTAGAACTCCAGAACTTGGACCAGTGGTCCCCTGGGGGCTCTCAGGACTTCAGCCTTAGACTGAGGGCTGCACTGTCAGCTTTCCTGATGTTGAGAGGTTGTTGTCTTGAACTGAACCACACTACCAGCCTCTCTCTTTCCTCAGCTTGCAGAGGGCCCACTGGGAGACTTTCCGTTGCAATCACAGGAGCCAATTCTCCCTAATAAATGTCTTTATGTACATACATACATCTTATTGATTCTGTCCCTCTGGAGAACTCTGACTAATTCAGGCAGAGTGAAGTTAGGAAAACAAACATTTCAGTTGTGAAATTCTAAACTAGAGGATAGTGATCTAAAACCTTACGACGTTGAGCCACTCAGGGTTGTGGTAAGATGTCCTCACATGAGTCCAAAATCCATTACAATGCTGCCAAGGTAGCAAAATTGTCTTTGCTTCCTTCACTTCTCACTTGTGGTATTTGGGCAAGCTTACACATACAGTTAGTGAGTGCTCAACCTCTGGAACCCAGATCAGTGTTGCAAATACTCTCTATGCATGTCTTAATTCACCTTCTTACCTGTGGCAGACTTCAGCCATTGAGTATAGCACTCCTTCTTATGAAGCCCAAACATAGCCCAAAGTACTTCTCCTTAGAGGACCACAGAAAGTCACTACTAGTCTGTGGCTGGCATAAGAATAAAATCTCATTTTAGCATAATATTTAGAGCTAGACCATCTGCGTTCAAAGTCCATTTTTCTCAACATAAGATTTAATTTCTTAGTGTCTCATTTCCTCATATGTAATATGAAAATAATACCTACTTCATAGAGTTGTCAGGACTAAATGAGAGAATGTAAAAATGTTAGAACAGTGTCTATACATAGTTCCTACTATATGGTAGTTTGCAAGTCAATCTAATTGCCCTTTTCTTTATGTAGTACTACCTTCAGCTATGTAATTAAAAGCTGCTGGTTTTTTGTTTTTTTTTTTGAGAGAGTCTTGCTCTGTCGCCCAGGCTAGAGTGCAGTGGCATGATCTCAGCTTATGGCAACCTCTGCCTCCTGGGTTCAAGTGATTCTTCTGCCTCAGCCTCCTGAGTAGCTGGGACTACAGGCACATGCCACCATGCCTGGCTAATTTTTGTATTTTTAGTAGAGACGGGATTTCACCATATTGGCCAGGCTGGTCTCGAACTCCTGACTGATCCGCCTACCTTAGCCTTCCAAAGTATTGGGATTACAGGCTTGAGCCACTGCACCTGGCCTAAAAGCTTCTTTAGTGATAAAGCTGGATATGAGTCTTAGCAGTATACTTCATAGTAAGAGATGGTCAAGTATGTGTCTGTATGTTTGTGTCCAAGTTGATTCCTATGTGCATTTGGAATGAATCTAGAAGGACTGTGCTTTATGTTTTTATATCTTGCTACTTCAGTTAACATTTGAATAGGGTCATTTGGTAAACATGAACACTGAAATATCCTTTCCAAAATGGGAAACAATCTGGATAATGTTAATTCTTAGCTATTAACCTGAAGTTCTTCCATTTGTAATTCTATTTACAGAATTCCAGAAAAAACTACCAATAGCTTTAGGAAGCAGGAGTCGGGTCATGCTAACCTTTCTGTTGGCATTTAGTCAGGTCTTGGTCACACAGTCTTTGTGCCTGTGCCTGTCTTTATTTTTGGGCTCTTGTTTTAGACAGCTTTGCTGAGATGCTGTTGTTACTCTTGTTGATATCAGAAAATATGCAGAGGTGAAAGAGAGTGAGTGTATTGTGTCATTTACAGGAACATATTTATGTGTAGGTGTGGACACATGAGTTGTATATATTGAGTTAAGGAAATGAGCCCATTGTGTATATATGGGATGTGTGGGTGGAGGAAATGTATAGCTATGTGTCTCTGTGTATATATGTTTGCATGTGTGCACCCCTGGCAGTATAAAGAACAACCTCTCCTCAAGTTGATTTTTTTTTTTTTTTTAAACTCGGCCTGTTCAAGGTTATCCTGTGGTTTCTTTTTCCCTTTGTTGTCTTTTCTTTCTACTCCTTCTCAATCACTTTTCCATTCTCATCTCCACAAGTTTCACTCTCTCATATCGTACTGACTCAACAGTTGACACCTTACCATCTTTCTCCTAAAGCTAAAGCTACCATGTATTTACCTGCTGAGGGCCTCACAGAGTGACTCCACCTAGTCTCTCAATGGTTCCATATAAGATAGCTCACGTTCACCCAAAACTTGTATCACTTCTGGCTTTCTTGGGTCAAATATGCCTGAAACCTTGACTCTCCACTCTTCTCTGCTGCTCCCTTTGCAGAGCATTTATGATCTGCCAGCTCCAGCTAAACAGGGCAGATATAATTTTTCCCCCTTGAATAGTGAGGATTTAGAGGGCTCTGAGAGGGTCAAAATTAGACTATGGAGTTCTACAGAGGGCTGGTAGGGAAGAACTCTGCAGATCAGACATGTGGAAGGGGCTTACCAATAAATACTCCCAGAATATTCTTTTACATTCTAGCCTTTTTCTAACTCCCAATATTGTTGAATTATTACCCACAATAGGCCTTAGCAGTGATCTGTCATTTGATCGACTATTATTACAGGTCATGAATGAGATGTGTATCCTTTTTTAAATTTTTATTTTTGGGGGGTACATAATAGATGTATATATTTATGGGCTATATGAGATATACAGGCATACAGTGTTTAATAATCACATCGGGGTAATTGGGGTATCCCATCCCCTCAAACATTTATCCTTTGTTATAAACATTCCAATTATGCCCTTTTAGTTATTTTAAAATGTACAATTATTACTGACTATAATCACCCTGTTGTGCTATTAAATACTAGATCTTATTCTATTTTTTGAACCCATTAACCATCTCCACTTTCCCTCCCCTACTCCCACTACCATTCCTAGCCTCTGATAACCATCATTCTATTCTCTATCTTCATGAGTTCAATTGTTTTAATTTTTAGCTCCCATAAACAAATGAGAACATGTGAAGTTTGTCTTTCTGTGTCTGGCTTATTTCAATTAACACAATGACAAATGACAGGATCTCATTCTTTCTAATGGCTGAATAGTACTCTGTTGTGTATATGTACCACATTTTCTTTATCCCCTTGTCTGTTGATTAATGCTTAGATTGTTTCCAAATCTTGACTATTTATGCACAGTGCTGCAGTAAGCATGGGAATGCAGATATCTCTTCAATATACTAATTTCCTTTCTTTTGGGTATAAACCCAGCAGGGGGGTTACTGGACCATAGGGGTAGCTAGATTTTTAGTGTTTTGAGAAACCTCCAAACTGTTCTTCATAGTGGTTGTACTAATTTACAATCCCACTAACAGTGTACTAGGGTTCCCTCTTTTTCACAACTTCACCAGCATTTGTTATTGCCTGTCTTTTGAATGAAAGCCATTTTAACTGGGGTGAGATGATGTCTCATTGTACTTTTGATTCACATTTCTCTGATGATATCATTGATGTTGGACACCTTTTCATATACCTGTTGGCCATTTGTATGTTTTCTTTTGAGAAATGTCTATGCAGATCTTTTTTCCCATTTTAAAATCAGATTATTAGATTTTTTCCTCTATAATTGTCTGGGTTCCTTATATATTACGGTGATTAATCCCTTGTCAGATTGGATATCCTTTCCTTTTGGAGTGACATTCGTAGTGAATTAAGTTCTGGATAAAGGAGTTGTCTTTGCTTCATGTTTAGTACCCATGTTGACAACCTGCCCTGGTGAAATTGATAGTAATATTAATAATCATGGCAGGTCATGAACAAAATCTGTCAGTATCACTAAATATTCATGCATTCTGCAGCCCTTATGTTCTGTTTACAGTTCTAGCAATTAAGTATCTCAGAGATAACAATTATGAAATTTTAAAAGGTAACATTTACATAATGCAAATAAGGTAATTAATTACAAACCTGGAGAGAGTTCTTGCCTGCTGGTGAACTCTAAGCCCACAACATTCACATTAGGTAAGCTTTACCTTTCTTCTTGCAATGACATTGACCTTCCAAATGTCCATGGAAAGAGGATTACACCTTGGGGATTTAGAGGGTGTGACCCTAAATATGATAACTCTACATCTGATTCACAGGGTGACTTAAGTTTACAGCTTGTGCCTGATATATGTAAAGCCCTTTGAATTTCACATTTTTTTTCTTGTACATGGTCTCCTTTAAGACTTATAACCACACAAGAGAAAGGAGGTCAGATTTTGCTTTTGAGGAAATAAAGTTACACAAGCAAATGAATACCTTTGGAAACATATCAGCTGACAAACAGTTTCCTTGCAATGAGAACTGATCCACAATCTGTTGGGACACAGGAGTGGGCCTGAGGCATGATGTCTAAAATTCATATACACCCTGTTCATACTTTTTGGCGAGGGGGAATTAGCTACGTCTATCATATCTTCAGCTAGGAATTAAACATGGAAATGAGAATCAGGAATCAGTCTTTCTTTGTGGCTTTCATGGCTATACCATGAAAACTTGGATTATCTTGTCTGCCACCAGGCAGACTGGGCGGTAAAGGAAAAAAAGCTGATTGGCAGAGAGAGAGAAGAAAGGGAAGCAATAATGAAAGAAGAATGATCCCCTTTCTAGATCCCCTATCCACTCCCTGTGGGACCCTGTTGGTAACTCTAGTGTGTTTTTATTGTTAATAGAGTCTCGAGTAAGACAAACATTTTGCCTAAGTCAAAAAACTAATGAGTAGCGCAGGAGTGAGAGAGAACTCAGGTTTTCTAACCACTAGTCTATAGTTCTTTCTATAGCACTGCAACTGCCTCTTATATTTCCCAGGCCTCATCCCTCTATTCAGGACCCATCCTCCCTGTCATGAAGATGGAGCTGCTTTAGGGTTCTCAGATCTTAGAGTTTGGCTTCTAGCATGTACAGATGTACTCTATGAGGATGCTCCTTGATTCATTAAAATGCTATAAGAAGGAAACACAGCCAGCTGCCATTCTCTTTGCTCATCATCTTTCCTGGTGTCAGTCGCACCTCATTGCGTTTGGCAACACTCCTGACGTGAGTGACATTAGCCAGAGCACAAATCAGGTAGCATCTGCTGAGGAGCAGGAAAAAAAATCACAAACACATTTATAAAAGGGAAAATAAAATCAGGGTGACATTCAAGTTGTCTTTTTGATACTTTCTGTTTCTACATTTGTATTTAGAATAGATGGCTCCATTTTGTGGTGTTCTAATTTACCTGTTTTTGAAGCCTGTTCCTAACCTTCATCTCAGAGGAAACTCACAACATTGAATAAATATAGTAGAACAGGAGTTATAACTAGGGCAACCATGTGGGTCAATTTGCTGACGATGACCCCAGTTTATAGTATTGTCCTAGTATAATTTTTAGTAGACCCTTTTCCTCTTTCAAATATGTCCTGATTTGGATGATAATTTGATCACCTTGGTAACATCTCCATTTGATAAACCATCCACCAGTGATACTTAACATCTATGCATGACCAAAGGTGGTGTGTGTGGAATCATGTCACCACCATCTCTTCCTTTAATGAGCTTCAAATTTACAGTTACAACAATAGCAAAATAGAACTGCAACTCCAGGAGTCATCTTAACAGTGGGACCCAGAGAATACAAGCCAACTGGTTATCAGTTTCCTATTCTTGAAATGTATGCATGCTAATGCAGGGTATGCATGGGTCAAGGACAGAGAGTCTGGAGACAGACAACTTGGGCTCATAACACTTCCAGTTCCTAGTGCTGTGACTATGAGAAGGTTAACTGATTTTCTCAAGCTGTTAATTTCACAAGTATACATATGGATGATAACAGTATATCCTCCTCCTTGTTGGAGTGCTGTGAGGATTAAGTGCTATAATGTGTGGTCGGGTAATTAACATAGTGCCTAGTGGAAACTAAGAGTTCAGTAAATGAGACCTCCGGTAGGATCCATAGCAACAAGTGCTTCTTGGATTAAAACTCCTTAGAATCAGCCTTTCTTTCTCTTTCAAATTTGGTGACATATTAGGTAAGGCTAATCATAGAAATCCCATGGTTGGAAGGGCCTGTGCTATTTTCCAGCCCGCACTCCCTACCACTCAGCGGTGGATGGTTAGTAGGTAAACAACATTCCTCAGAATCATTCATCACATTTCTTCTCGACATTTTCAAATAGAGTTGTGACAGCAAGGCAAACTGTGTGCTGTGGGCTAAAAAGAACAGATGGTGTCAGAAGAATCTAGCATGTGATAGAAAAACATGGTATGTTTCCATCCAGCACAGGGAGGGGCAGGAACAGTGTGTACTGAAGAGCTCCTTCAGGTGGTGGGGTGGGAAGAGAAAAAGAGTTGGTGGGGTACCAATAGCAAAGTCCTTTGTGGACAAGGTCTGTCTATACGATAACTTCTCTGGGATATTTTCCCTGAGTCTAGAAAGATGCTAAATTTTGTTAAATGCTGTTTGAATACATTTCTTAGATGTATACTAGGAACATTTTCCATGACTTGATTGAACAAAGGCCAAAGAACATAGACCCATTAAAGAAAGCAAATATAAAGCCAAGTATTTATTCAAATTACTATTACCTATTATCATAGAAATTAATGGCTAACATTTATTGAGCTACATGCCAGATTGAGCTAAAAGCTTTGGAAGCATTATCTTATTACGTGTCCACAACTGCACCGTAACATACATGCTGGGATTATCCCAATTTTGCCTCTAAGGAAACTGGTGAAAGAGGCCTAGGGGTAGCACAGCCATTAGGAGGGGAGGCCTTTAACCTAGGTCAGTTGGACTCTTATATATCCAATTGTTTTATGCTCTTGACCATTATGCTGCGATTAACTTGCCAGAAAAATAATCTATTGCGGAACCTTGGTAAGCAAAATGTCTTTGGTTATCACTGTGTTTAAGGATGAAGTAATATTAAATAAAAGGAAGAAAATTTAAAATATTGAGGGCTAGAGGACATTTCTGGTTTGGGTGAAACTGCCTCTGTTCCCAGTATGAATTACAGGGCATTTGGCCTTACAGTTGGGTGCCTAGTCTTGTTTCACAAGGAAGATCAATTTATTTTTCTTCAGGAAAACATTCTGAGATTTTAGTGGTATTCAATGCCAGAAAGGTCTTCCTGCTTTTTAACCTAAGATGATCTAAGTAGAGCACAGGAAGTAGGAATTGGAACACAACTCTTTTTGCTATATTTGGTAACATACAAGTTCCTATTTGCTTTCTCTTTAGTTTTATTTTTAATTATATAAATATTTGTGATATGACTCTTACATGCCATGGTCTGTACAAACTTATACATGACATGAAGGTGAGAAAGACAGAGTGCCTATTCTCACTAAATGCATTATCCTGATTTTTTTCTAATAAAACAAAAAAGATTATGAAATTTTGCCACATTCAATAGTTGAGTGTGTTTAACTGTATTTTACCAATCATGTCTATCTAAAATTTAGTTGCTTCCCTGTCTCTCTAAATACGGTCATATGCTATTTTAGAATAAAGCAACAGAGAAATCAGTAATGCAGCATTTATAGCTGATTGCCTTGATTCAGAAAGATAAGAGGGTCACAGCTTTACTGAGTGACCTAGAATAAGTTGTTACATTTCTCCAAGCTTATTTACTAATTTAGAAAATGACCCTCTGCCCTCCCTTCTCTATAGGCAAACTACTAATATATAGTCATTGCCCATGTGAAAATGCATCTGTCCCAGAGTCGAAAAGCACCTGGAGTCAGATGCCTGTGAAGAGCTGGTTTTAGAAGAATAAGCTCTGTCTCCTTTTCCCTGTCTACCTTTAGGTGATTTACCTCATTTTCTAGTAAGTGAGAGTGTCACTCCATTTTCTATTGACCTTGATGACAGCCCAATGTTAAGATCTAATGAGATGGGTGTGAAGATTCTCTATGAATTTAAGGGTTTCTAGTTGAACACAGCTGAAATCTGAGCTGCTTAGATGAGAGATACAAAATTATTTCAGACTGTGTGGTTGTATGCCTTGGAATATTAGAGGATTTCTTTGTGGATTGTATGGGTCAAGAAGATGATGCAAATTTTTTTCTGAATTCAGATCCCACTGTAACAAAAATATCTACTCTAATGCAATGTCTCATGACTAACCAAGTGGAAATGCCTGTACAGATATCTATCAATGCAGCTAATAGTCCATGCAATAAAATGAGTTCAGCCTCAAACTTCTATCCCTCCTGTTTCAGGAGAAATGTCCATAGCTCCTGGCACCAAGTCCCCAAATCTGCTTCCAGAATACAGCATATGCTCAGCAGGGAGCTGCTCCCTTGTCAACAATGAGCATTAGTATAGCAGTTGGACTGGAAGGAAAAGCCTTGGTCTATTAGGAAGCCTGCAGAGCCTGGTTGCTAGGCAACCCAGTCTGGAGGCAGCAACCAGTGTGCACCAAGAGGATATCTAGGGAGGTGGGTCTAGAAAACAGGGAAAAGCAATTCTTTTCTCAGAATCAGCTGAGGCAGGAAAAAAAAAAAAGTCAATTGTACTGTCTATCATCCAGGTAAAGAAGTGGTCCATATGTTTATTTATGCAGTGCATCTTAGTATAAAAGTGTTAGGTGCCAACACTCACAGGTAACTATATATTGTCATCTGGAAAATTATGTGACCTTGAGTAGGTGACTTACTCCAGCATTGGTTTCTCTGACAGTAGCAAAAAGTCAAGGAACCAGGTAGCAGCAGCTTCTCCTCATGCCTGCCACTGCAGCCATCACCCCTTTGCATAACCCTTAAATCAGAGAAACACTGAGTCTCATCTATTAGAAAATGACCCTCTGCCATCCCTTCTTTAATGGCAAACTACAAATATATAGTCATTTCCTGTGTGCAAATGCATCTGTCCCATAGGTGAAAAGCACCTGGAGTCAGATGTCTGTGACAATCTATTACTGAAAGTAATAGATTGTAAGCTTGGCAGACACAGATTTAAAGCTGAGCTCCTTTGCTTATTTTAATTGTTAACCTTGGGCATGTTTCTTTGTATAGTTTACTCATCAGTGCTTGGGGCCTGACATATTTGTAAACAATGAATAGAGGCTACTGAGCTAGCCAGTGCAGCGACTTGGGTTAGTGTCCCAGACTAAAACTGAATGGCATGGTTTAAAAAAAAAAAAAAAAGTGCAGGAGAAGGAAGTGAACATGGAAAGGTCCAGTAATAGGAGTTGGGAGTCCAGACTTCTGTGGGAGTCTATGTCATCACCAAGCAATCAGTCCCAATGGGATCTGGATCAATAGTTCTAGTCAATGATACCAGCTCAGAGGATGCACAAAAAGAGCAAGCGCCTGTGAAAGGCCACATTCTCAAGTATCACAGAAAACTACTACAGATCTCTGCTGAGGCAGGAAGATCGCTTGAACTGAGTAGTTTGAGGCTTCAGTTAGCTATGATAGCACCATTGCACTCCAGCTTCAGAAACAGGGCAAGACTCTATCTCCAAAAAAATAAAAAGACAAAGAACCAAAATCATTTATTTTCGTTAACTCTTCAATATTTTGATGTACTGAATATATAAAAAAGTTTAAAATCTTTACAATAACATTAAATCAAAATAACTAATAGAATCAAGGTAAAGGAATATTGATTATTGCAGATTCTTCAAGTTGCTGGTATGTCTTTAATCAGCAAGTTGAGAAATCAAACACTTTTACTGTATTGTATTAAGTTGTATATTTGGAAAAGGAAAATATTACTTGGGATTTTTCTTTGTTGTGATAAAAGATGGCATCTGTATTTCCAAACATGGAACAGTATTTTTCACATCTTGCTTGATGTAAGATTTCTCAAAGTAGAGTCATCACTTTTTAAAATGCATCTTTGAAATAAAGGGGTAAAATGAAGGCAAAAAAAAAAAAAAAAAATTCAGCAAATCAACTCCAAATTCAGAACACTTCCAGTCTGAAATTTGTAATTTGTAGGTATCACCTTTCTCTGAGTGCTTTCAGAGGCTTTTGTATTCTTGGATCTGAAGTTTTAACTGTGAGTATTTTGCATTCCAGAAGACCACATTTGCAGATTGTTTTCTATTGAACAGGCCTTGCTCTAAACAATGTGTATCGTGTTCCTTTCTGAGCTCCCATTTCCTCACCAATAACAAGAAAAATTGGCCCAGATGACCTCTGAATCTGCTTCAGCTCCAGTATTTTATACATTTTTCTAATACTTAAGAGCCTTGGAACTTGCCATTCATTTACCAGACACATTTTATTGAGTGCCTACTAGGTGCCAGACACTGTCATAGGCACTGAAGATACATACAAAGTTAAATAACCTGGCAAAACTCCTGTTCCCATGGATCTGATGATAGCAGGAGATGGATTGATAACCAGGTAAATAGGACTGCCTGATTATTTCATATGGTGATAAATGCTATGAAGTACTTCAGAAAAAGAATTGTCTTAGTTATCAATTTCAAAGTAAAACTATCTAAAAGTTACTTCCTTAAAGCAAAAATTTATTTTCATGGTTCTATGGGTTGACTGGACTCAACTGAGTGGTTCTCCTCCTCCCTGTGCTGTAGTTGAAGTTTTTCATGCAACTGCATTCAGCTGGGAAGTCAGCTGGGGCTGGAATAACCAAGACAGTGTCTCATTCTCAAGGCCTCTTCATCCTGTTGCCACGCTGTGTTCCTTCCCAGGCTGTTTTATAGCATGGCAGTGGGACACCAAGAGCACAAGCCACAACATGCAAATGCCCCTAAAGCATATGTGTTCATGATGGTTTCATTTATTGAGACGGAGTTTTGCTCTTTGTCACCCAGGCTGGAGTGCAATGGTGCAATTTCCGCTCACTGCAACCTCCACCTCCTGGGTTCTAAGCGATTATCTTTCCTCAGCCTCCGGAGTAGCTGGGATTACAGGAATGCACCACCACACCTGGCTAATTTTTGTACTTTTTAGTAGAGATGGGGTTTCACCATTTTGGCCAGGTTGGTCTTGAACTCCTGACCTCAGGTGATCTGCCTGCCTCAGCCTCCCAAAGTGCTAGAATTAAAGGCTTGAACCACCATGCTTGGCCTCATCATGTTTTTTTTTTTTTTTAAATGTGCCATTGGCAAAATTAAGTCACATGGGCAAGCCTAGAGTTGGTTTAGGAGGGAACAGTACAAGGACATAAATGCAGGGTGATGGGAGATACCAATGTTTGGGGAAGATGACTGCTTCTTACCAAAACATGAGAAAAGCCTTTCAGAAGCAGTGCTATTGGAACTGAGACCTCAAGGCTGTGAGTAGATCAGACAGAAGGTTTTAGGCAGAGAAAAAAACAAGTACAAAGGGGATGGAGTAAGAAAAGCTTAGCATTTTTACACATCTGAGATGAGGCCTCTATGACTGGATCTTTGTGAGCAGGGGAAGGAAGAGTTAGAAGAAAAGTCAGTGAGTATGAGCAAAGGTCAGACCATAAGGCCTTCTAGGCCATAGTAAGACTTTGGGTTTAACTCTACATGCAGAGAGATGCCATCAGTATATTGAAGATGGAGGGTGAATGGATGTAATTTACACTGCAGAAACAAAAGTCAGACTTCTTTGTGAAGAACGGATGTTAAGAAAATCAGCCCAGTGTTTTTAGTAAGTTGGAAACTTAAAAAAGACTATGCTAGATTGAGAGGTTTAAATGACAAGAAGGTATAATGTGTGATCTGGAATGGGGGAAAATAGCTGAAAAGACAATTGAGAATAATTGAAGAAATTAAAATATTATTAAATGGAGATAGATTATCCACTGGAAACAATTTACAAAACAGGAACATTATGCTGTCACATTAGTTAAAAAAAAAAAAACCACATATGTGTACATACATTGATAGAAAGAGATCCACAAAGATGTATATTAAAGTATCCTCTTAGTGGTGATTCCTAAGTATAAGATTGTGATGTTTTTATTTGCTTTAAAAATAATGGTAGGGAGGCAAGAGTGAAAACTTGAACAGATAGGAAGCTGTTGCGGGTGAGATAATAGTCATTTTCATAGATTAATTGCACTGAAGTTGGTGAGAAGTAGATATATTGGGGATATATTTTGGAGGTAGGAGGTTAAGACTTACTGATGAATTAGCAATTCTAGGAGAGGTAGAAATTAGAATGACTCCTAGGTTTGTGGCTTGAGAAATAGATGGAAGTGGTTGACATTTTCTGAGATGAAGAAGACCAAGGAAGTCTGGCGTGGATACCTTTCTTAGAGGGAGGTTCAGAGGTGCATGGACACTCTGTGGATGGATGATTTATGAGATGTAACATTTGATGTTCTAAATTGTCTCAGATGAGTTCCCTTTGATCTCCAGAGTTCTATTCAGGCCAGACCTTGTCAATCGGATTCTTAAAAATATGGCTAAGCAAGGCTGAATGAATGAAGACATGTCTTGAACAGTTCTCCTGAGATGCTAGGTAGAATGTAAATAAAATAGCACAGGATGCTCCATTACTTATGCCTCTCCATTTTAGGAAGTCAGTATTCATACTTGAAACAGGCCACAGAAAAGGAACCCAACTACTTAACACAGATGAAAATAGGACCACTGAAGAACAGAAAGAACAGTAAAGGTTACTATGCCTAGAGAATGAAGTCACACATTTTGGAGAGAGATTTATCAACATAAATAGTCACCTTTTTTTTGTTAGCCAACTCTCAGTTATATGAAAACTCCAGTTAACACAAACTCATATATGATGATGGTTTTATTGTGATAATTTCACAACTTTGTAGGACTAACTGGAAGACTTTCCTCTCTCTGCTAAAAGAAAGCAATAAAAGTTTTATTACAGGTGGAGAAGAATTTCCTGAATAGTAAGTCAGAACTAGAATAGAGGACTCTACCCACAGAAGTAAAGGTTTCTGCCCTTTGAGACTATTTCCTAATTTATGACTTCATGTCCAAGTCTGTAAGGCAAAAATAACCGGACCGTTGAAAGGCAACTCCATCCAGTGTATTTTTTTTTAAAACCTGGCCCATAACCAATCTACCCAGATGCTTCCCAGCTGAATCAATCCAGATGGTTCTTTGAAACAGCCAAACTGAGCATTTCAGATGTGCCACAAATTTGGATATTGGAGATCTCAGGCTCGTCACTAAATAGCAAATCTGAGATGCCAATTACAGAAGCTCTGGGACCACGGGAATTAAGAGGGTAGGGATAAAATGTCAACTGGTGAGCAGGTGTAGTTTTTAATGGAAAAGCAATTCCCCAGCCTTCAACTGAGTTCAGGTATTCAACACAGTTTCTTCATTAACACTGTTCCAATTTTCACAAAAAATATTGAAATTTTATACTGTCTAAAGAAAAATCTCAGAATACATGCTTTCACTGTTCTTATTTAAGAAGTAACTTCCCAGTGGAAAGAAGATAATGTATAAAACACTTGGTTGTCTTAACAGCCTGTACAAAATAGTAGGGTGTATAATCCAAAGTTTGCTTTCTTTAGCATAGACTAGTAAGGCTAAATGATAACTGTTCTAAACATTTGTTCTCAAAAAAATCTCACATAAAATAATTTTCTCAACTATCAAATATAGAAAACATTTATCCCCATCAGATAGACCATATTTCATTGCATAGTTATGTAATGCAGGCTTGCAGACAGCTGTGTAACTAGAATTCATCCTAAGACAGGCATGTCCTTCCCTTTCAG
Source organism: Chlorocebus sabaeus (assembly GCF_047675955.1). NCBI lineage: Eukaryota > Metazoa > Chordata > Mammalia > Primates > Cercopithecidae > Chlorocebus > Chlorocebus sabaeus. The sequence continues at coordinate 29,505,492 of NC_132926.1, read as the reverse complement.
ATCAATACATATAGCCTATTGATAATGAAATGTCAGTGTCTTTGAAAAATTCCCCAATAAGTGAGTTTAAACATTGGAAGTCTAAGAAATGGGGCCAATAAAATATATGGGCAGGAGGTTAGTAGAGATCAGATTAAGCACTGGACTCAAGTTCTAGCTGGTTTCCATGGTGAGAGAAGGACCAAACAGGTTTTAAATAATCCACAGGTGCCTTTAGATGCCACGTGAAGATGCCCAGTGATCTGAATGCCTAGGCATTCTGCTTGATGCCCAGAATGCCTAGGCATTCTGTTTGATCTCTTCTCTTGGTAGAAGTTCTATTTCCATAGAGGGAAGAACAATGCTAGAGACAAAACAACTCAGGTCACAAAAACTCCCCTGAGAAAATTACACAGAACTGGGTTCATATACTGACTCTATCAATTATTAGCTCTAGGACTTTGGATACGACCCCTCACTTCTCTAAGTTTCCATTTTCTCAGTTAAAAAGGTTGGTTATGGAAATTAAGATGCTGATATAAATACTGTCCTACAGTGTTTGATATCAAATAAGTCTCATCAATGTTAGTTGTTTATTATAGTCTAAGGAAATAAAGAGCATAGATAAACCAAAAAATAAATCACGTGGTGGCTCACACCTATAATCTCAGGACTTTCGGAGGCTAAGGCAAATAGATTGCTTGAGCCCAGGAGTTCGAGACTAGCTTGGGCAGCATGGCAAAATCCCGTCTCTGCAAAATATTAGCTGGGCGTGGTGGTGTGCACCTGTAGCCCCAGCTACTCATGAGGCTCAAGTGGGAGGATTGCTTGAGCCCAGGAGGTGGAGGTTACAGTGAGCCAAGACCATGCCACTGCACTCCAGCCTGGGCAACACAGTGAGACCCTGTCTCAAAAAAAAAAATTAAGAAAAAAATCCAAACACACATTACGGATTTTTCAATTGCATAACAACAGTATTTCTGAAAATGCTATAGTTCCTTCAAATACTGTAGGGAATAGAATAACTTGGAAAAGCCACTTAGTGCTAGAAAGCATATAGCTCTCTCAACACTTACAGTCTGTAATTTTCTTAGTAGCTATTAATGTTATTTTATCACTGGGCCAAATTTGTTGACAAACAATTGTCTTAACATTTCAAGGGGCCTACAGAGATAAGATGATTAAATCTACTGTGGATTCATTCTTAGCTCCCTAATTTGCAAATTTAATAACTTTTGGTTGAAGACCACCAACTTTAGGCTGGTAGTGCAAAGATGGTGCAACTATAAACAGCGTCTGCCATGAGACACAGTTCAATCCTGTCAGCTAGAGCTGTTCTTGTTTAACTCATAACTATTTCAATTCTAAATTCTGTGTTTTCCTTTGCATGCCTGGAATCTCTCTTACATGAAATTGAACACATGCAACATGTTTTCTCTATTCCTTTATCTTAACTCTATTCCTTGGACTAGCCCAAGGAATATTAAAAGCTTAATAAACCACACACACTGAAAACAATAGGAAAACTCTTACAAGGCAATATTTGTAACATGTTATGGTTCTAATAACACATACACTTATATAATGCCCCATTTACTAACAGGGGATCTGAGGTCCAGAAAAGACCAGGTTACACAGGAGCAGGGGAAGGGAATTTATTATTCAGGCCCTGGTGTTTTTTTCTGTGTCACCATTCTGCCCCAAATATTATGACCTGAGGAATTAGGAGAGAGACCATGATATGACTTGATGGGGAGAATCAGGGAAAACTACTGAACAAAACCAAGTCTCAATGGCAGTGATAAACAAGAAATGGGCCAGGAGTGGTCATGAGGAAATTTCCAACCAGGTCCAGCCACACATATTCTAGTTTATGGATTAACAACTCAGGCCTTGTATTTTGGGGAGGAAAAGCCTAAGTCTGTCATTTGGCTCTTTCATCCTTACAATGGCAATGTTATTTTCCAGCACAGAATGCTTTTCTGCATGGTGGGTGGGCTGGCCACGAGGCCTAATTTAATCTTCCACTGAATATATTTCCTCAAATACAGTATCTTTGTTGACAGTTATTAAATGCCTGGTTGACTACAGACATCAAAGAATTGAGGAACACACATTAGGTGCCACAGATTCATTTAGCAATCAAGGATAACTGCTGGATAAAAATAACGACCAGAGTAGATTTATTTTCAGGATGAATGGCCAGTTGCTATGTGAATTGCAATTCCTGCATTTGTGCTCTTCATCAGCTTGCCAGAACACTCCAGAGGCACTCATTTGAGGCCTTTCAGAGATTGGTTTTTAAATTCTTATTGCTGCTTAACCAACAGTTCTTTCAGATGCCAAAATGAATTTTCCTCTCTCACATCATTCCTCCACTATACATTTAGTTTTTTTCGCTGTCTTAGCTGGCATGGCATCTGTTACTTGAGAAATTCCTAAAAAGGGGAATTTTTCAGTCCTCTCCCCTCTTCTTTCCCAATCTCTAGGGCAACCAGGCAAGTTCGCATGGAACCACACTCTTTGCTCTGCGGCTCTTGGTCTTCTAAGCTGAAGTGTGCCTGGAAGTTTCACATTCCCAAGTCTCCACCTCCTCACTCTTTGTGTAGGCCTTCCACTGGTCAGTATCTTATGGAAGATTGAGTCATACTGGTGACACAAGTGAATTTCATCTTATACCATCTTAATCCTAAAGGATGATCCATATCTAGTAGAGGAGAAAACACAAATGCCTGCAAGGGCATGAAATGTAGCAAAAAAAAAAAAAATGAGTCTGGGATTGGTGAGGCCAGAGGTGAATAGGGGAGGACAGGCCTTGCCTAATGGCATTCTCATTGCTCATCATTATCCAGATTTTTTTTTTTTTTTTTTGAAGGACCACTCTTTCAAGCCAAATTTAAAACATCAGTGGGGCAGATTGGATCTGGGTCTGCCATTTGTAACTTCTTATTTACTTCTTTGTAATTTTCAAAGCAGTCTCACAGTATGTACATATGATCCCCAGGGCAACTTAAAGAGACAGTAATGATTAATTCTTACGCAAATGAGAGAATTCAGCTTAGAGACTTAAAGGAGACCAGGGAAGAGTTAGGGCTCAAATGCAGGCCTTTGCTCTGCAACCCCAGAGAAAAGGAGTTGCAGTCTTCATTACACTATGCCTGTTTTTCTTCCTCTCTACTCCAGCTTTTCTGTCTAGGTAATTGGGGCCCCATTTATTGCCTAGTCATTCAGGGATACTATAGTGATTCCAAGTCTGGGGTCTCAACAATTTCCATTTTTCCCTCAAGACCTTTTATTACTGCTGTGACATTTTAGAATGCCTGTTAATATATTTGCCTATCAGTGAGTAACTCTGGGTGAGTAATCAGATAGGCTAAGAGTTTTAGGCATCACAATGCTGGAGTTCCTGTGTCAGCTGTTTCTGAGAGAAATAACAGGAGTTGGTATTTTTTTCAGTGAACAAAAATTATTAGCGTACTTAACATCATATGATAATTATCTTGAAGTTTAATTTCCCTTTCACTTAGAAACTGGAAATAATAATAAGTGCAGAGGACAAACTTTGTGGGCCAGCAGGTTTTGGTTCAAACTATAGAGCCACCAGTCTCAAGCAATGTGACTTTGGCAGCAAGTCCTTTCAGCCGCTTACACCGCAGTTTTCTCATCCATAAAATTGAGTCATAGTAGCTAACTTAATATTCTAAGAACAAAATGAGATAATGCATGTAAAGCATTTGATGCAAATACAATAAAGTCTTTGGTAGATTTAATAACAGAACCCAGGCAGGATGTGAAAGAGATATTTCAAGACCAAGTCCATCAGCTTACAAAGAATGACATCTTTCCTTTTTCCATTGTTTTCTCTCAAGCCAAGCTCTGAGTCAATTAGAGACAAAAGCACTCTCCTGCCCACCATGGTCTACAAGTAGCCCCCATAGCACTCACTGTTTGCTCTCTGACCCTGGTAATATAAATTTGACCCCAGATGGTATGAATATATAATTGTGTATAAGAAAGCAGATTACATTTGTCATGACACTTATCTCTGAACTATAGCCAATTTTCTAATTGATGTGATGCTGTTTAAAAAGTAAATCATAGTCTCTTTTTACTTAACCCTTGAGCATGTTCAAACTTGTTGTGAAAAGCAAAATATTCCTTCTAGTATGGAGTGAGAAAGCAGTCTGTAAACACAGATCTTCCAACGTTCGAAAAGAAAGAAAGGGTGTGACTGAATTGCAAAATTATAAGGAACGTTAGCGAAAACATAAGCCAGAACTGTGAGGGGAACAGCTGAGAAGGGAAAGGGTGGGAGGAGTATTGATAGAAGTGAAGTCAATTTTCAACAGAATAATAACAACAAATAAGATGGTTTAATAAGAGTAAGAAATCATCCAGATAATGGCATGTCGGTATGTGACCTCCTCTGGTAGTAAAGGAATACGTTAAATCAATCAGTTAACAAACAAATAAGTTCAAGCACATGACTCTAGGCATAGGTAATTGTTTACTGGATAGCTGTGGACAAAGTTATTATTCCTATTGTGAGTAAAGTCAATAAAATCACTACTGAATGGCTGCTTGGCTGCAATGTAATAGGCAGACCCACTCAGGGCAGATTCTGAAGGATCTGTTTTACAGCACCTCCTTCCAACTCAACTCCCATCTAAAAAACCCCTTAGATTTCAGTGAGCCAGATAAAGGCATGGGTAGAAGTGTGCCTCAGAATCCTTCCTGAAGGGAGGTTCCATCACACAATGCTTCCCTTCAAGCCACTGCTTGAATAAGATCATCTTGCCATTGCTTCTCAGATGGTTATTGTTCAAGGCACCCAGCAGTACTGTTTTTGTTTTTTTCCTTGTTCCTGAGTTTTTGCCAGAACAATGCAAATGGAGTTATATGTCCCCTGCCATGGTGTGGTAGTTGCCACTTGGCAGGCCAGGTGGGCTCCCAGCTTGGTTGACCTATTACTTCTATCTCTAGTTATGAAGTCCTTGTCACCCAGATCTGAGATTGAGACGTAATTATCACTTTACTATTTGGCAAAGTATTTTACTTTTCCAAACCTATTTCACAACCTATATAATGAGGGTAAGGTTGTTCAAGTCCCAAAGGTTAAGAAAGTTAACATTAGTAAAATTCTTTGAATTTGTTAACATACTTTGAGTGCTGAACCTGTTGTCAATTTACTTCAAACTTAATCATGAAAAATCCTGTAGAAGTTAATTGTGACCCTTAAATGTATACTATTTCATTTGAGAAGAAAAAATTTGTTAAATTTATTTTGAAGAATTACTTAGAATGGATGCATTCTGAGAGGAATATAGTGATTAAGAAAAATAATGAAGCCATTGACCTTAAATATACCCTTGGACTGACAGACTAATTAGAAAACTAGAAGATTAGATAATTTTTAAAGTCTGTGTCACCACAAATTTATCTCTAAATCCCAGAGTAAGAAACTGTATCAAAGATTCTTAATATGCTCAGCAAAGACATCTTTAAGAGGACTCCAGTCTAATTCAATCCCAGTGCTTGACTTTTTTTCCACAGTAACTCTTTCTGCTTTTATATCTTAGATGGTAGGGGACTTGCTATCTCTCGAGACTCTTTATTCTCTTCTGAACTTGAATGTCTTGAACTGCTCTATTTAAACACACTATATGAAAGACATTTCTGACTCCCTGAACTTCCAGAAATTAAATTCTTGTTGTCACAATGTACATAGCAAGTCTTTCCTTAACAAGACAATCCCTTCATTTGATTCAAAGAAGGTATCACAGACCTTAGAATCTTTTTCTTTCTGGTGAAATAACCTTAGGTTGTTCAATTATGCTCCATGGCTGATAGTTTTAAAATCTTTTTTTCCTCTTGGTAATTTTCCTCTCAAAACACTAACTTGGTGGTATGGTGTCCTTCTTAATGAATAGCACCCAGAAACATTCCACATGCTTATAATCAGAATTCTACATCTCATGTTCTCATAATCACAGTTGCATGTCAAATTGTTTCAACCTTTATTCCACATAAGCTCCTGCCAGGCCACATTGCCTAGGTCCACTATTTCCTAGGTGTATCTTTGTTTAAATCTTATATTTAAGACATACACACAAACTAATACGTCAGTTAGTCTGGAGACAATTTTCATCTGTTTTTCCCCCAAGAAGAATACTTGCTCATCTTGCTAGATAATATTTTTGCACTGTGAAAAGAGGTTAGGTTCTGTCCCATTAGGCAAGGTACTTACATGCCCTTAAACTCTCAGCTATTATATAAAATGGGCATAATACTAAGATGTGAAGATTTAAAGGGTTATAAAATAATGATGGTACATGGTGACTTCCAGAGAATCAGAATTTGCAACCCCTCAAGTAAATCAGATTTTCTTTTTTCATAATCTACACATCTCAGAAGCACTTTGTGTCCAGTTATATTCCATTCCTAGAAGGAAACTGGTTCCCTACCTCTACAAAATAACCTTAGTCTTATACTGCAAGCCTTCATCATCCTGCAGAGGTTAAATTAACAGTTGCTTTGACATTCGTTCTCTGACCTCACAGTTTTTAGGGCACATGAACTTCCTAGAGAAAGGAAACAGGTAGGAGCTGTCGGAAATTTTATCTTTGGTCTTTTTAGGCAATATAATCCTTTTTATTTTTCTTAAAATTTAGGGAGGATTTTAAAAAGTTATCAGATAGAAACAGAGCCATCTCTTTCATTGTAGAAAATTGTAATTCATCTACATATAAACTATTTCAAGTGAAGAGATTGCTTTCTGGAAAAGAATAGTCCTGATATGGATTGAGATTTAGGAGTTTGTGTTTTAGCTTTGCTATGCAATTAGGCAGCCTAATTGTCCACTGTAGTTAAAATTCTCTATTTTATATTGTTTTGCTTCAGATTGCTGGACCAGTTCATGATTCCTTATGAGAAATGGGGTTTCACATATGTTATAATGACACATTATGATTTTTGTATGTTTACAACACTTTATTTTATAAATTATTTTTATTGACAAATTAAAACTGTATTTATGGTATACAACATGTTTTGATATATGTATATACTGTGGAAAGGCCAGATTCATCTAATTAACATATGTATTACCTCACATATTTGTCATTTATTTTTGTATTAAGAATGCTTAAAATCTACTCTTTTAGCAATTTCCAAGTATGTAATGTATTGTCAGTAACTGTAGTCATCCTAATCTCTTAAACTTATTCCTCTTGTCTAAGTGAAATTTTGTATCCTTGACCAATATTTTCTCAATCTCTAAACCTCAATACCATGCATTTTAATAATGTTTATTTACCCTTTGAAAGTGAAGATATATTTTTCTATTTTATAATTGAGCAAACTGAGGCTAATTTTATAAACTAGGATCGAAGTTATTCTTCTAAGGGACAAACACAGTAACAATAATGACTATTAAACAAATGAAATAGTAATTAAAACAGTATGACCTTATTATAATGCAAGGATGACAGAGGTGTTTAAATACTAACAGGACATCTGCCTTGGGGATAAGGACTGGTTGCTCTGAACCATTCTGTCACCATCCATAATAAATATAACAATTCTAAAAAAGGAGTTTTAAAAAGTTATTCATGGTATGAAACTGAGCAAACAGGTATTTGGATTTGCATTGTATCATGATTAAACTTCTTTCTCTAAGCTGAAATCACATATTCCCTTCTCCTCTTTACTAGGCTAGGATTATCTTTAATCTCTTGCTTCATGAATGGTCTTCAGACAAATTAAAAGCCCTGGAGAATTGCCATATGGATATTTCTAACATAACATGACGAGTTTCATAGGAGATGTACCCTGAAGGCCATCAACATGAGTTGCCCAGGAAAAGATTTCAAACATTCTGAAAGCAAAAAAGAAACAATGACCACAGGTGGCATGCCACCCTTTTAAGAGTTGTGGTTATTTAAACTGGGAGAGGGTTCTGGGCAAGGGATACCTCATTTGGTGGTTGTCAACATATACGTGGTATTTATATACTACAAATAGATTAGATCAGCAGAATGGGTATTCATAGAGAAGCAAACAGGACCAAGAATTGAGGCTTGGTTTATTCCCATGTTTAGAATCTGGGGAGAAGGGGAGGAAGCAGCACAAGGAGTTAAGTTGGATGAGGTAGAAGCTGAACCAGAACAGCTGAGGTATCCTGGAAGTCAAGTGAAAAAAATATTTCAGTCTGGGTGCGGGTGGCTCACACCTATAATCCCAGCACTTTGGGAGGCTGAGGCAGGTGGATCACTTGAGGTCAGGAGTTTGAGATCAGCCTGACCAACATGGTGAAACTCCATCTCTACTAAAAATACAAAAATTAGCCAGGCGGAGGTTGCAGTGAGCCAAGATCATGCCTGCATTCTAGCCTGGGTGACAGATTGAGATTCTCAAAAAAGTTTCAAGGAGGATCTGCTTGTTTCAAATGCTACTGATAGGTCAAATGGGATGAAAAAGGAGAATGAAATACTGGGGTTAACAATGTGTGCAGAGCAACAGTGATATTAAAAAGAAATTTGTTACAAAGGATAGGTGGCAGTCTAATTGGAGTGAGTTAAAGAAAATTGGAGGAGAGGCTTTAGAAAGAGTATTATATAAAGTCTTTTTAGGAATTATACCATTAAGGGGAACAGAGAAATGGGGCTGCAGCTAGAGAGGAAAGTCGGTTAATGTGAGTTTTGTTATTTTCATTTTGTGTCTTAAAATGAAAAAAAAAATCATATTTATGATCTGAATGGAAGTCCAATAGAGAGGTAAGAAATTGATGACATGAGAGAATGTATAAAACTGAAATGATTCTGAGAAGCTGAAAAGTCATGGCATGTGGTGCACCAGTATAAGGATTGACCAGCTGGGAATTTACAGTGTGCAAGGGAAGTCTTACATTGCTTCACTCTGGAGGGCAGTGGCCTGACTTTGCCTGCTGCCTTTGCCACTCTTAAGGCCAACATCATTAGGTTTTAGGGAGATTAAATAAATATATGTGTACAAAGTGTATAGAACTGTGCCTGACCCATAGAAAATGCTTAATAACTAGTAGTTGCTTTTATTCTTCTATCATTTGATAAAAAGTCACATCTTCCAAGAACAAAATAGGATGTATTATCACATTTAGTCTATTCCAGGCTAGCACTATTTGTCTCTGCTTCTTTTGAACTCAGTCTAGCAGAAGAATGAGGATATTCCTAGTCACTCTCCTGGGAGAAGCTAAACTTGCCAAAAGGATAGTGCATATGGTCTATTATTCCTACTTGTTTTTTTACATGGACTTATTCTAGTAACATTTAATTTTCAATAGCTCTTTAAGATAGATACAAGTATTGCCCTCCTTTGTTAGATAAGTGATCTGAAAGTTAGAGAGGTTAAATACCTTGCCCGAGGTGACAGTATTAAAATTGGTTGTGAACCCATGAAGTCTGACTTTACTGCCTTTCTAATTAGTCTACAGACAAGTATTCATAATTTGTATTATACTTTATTGGTCCAAAGCATTATTACCTGAGAAATATGTTAAATTAACCATGTCATATCTTTAGCAAAGAAAAGAGCGCACATTAGTCAGTACCAAGTGGAACAGAAGCTTAACGAGGCTATTAGGAAGGAAGTAAAATAGTGAGTCATGAAACTTTCCAAAAGGATCCTATGCCAAAAAGAATTGTAGAATTACCAGGCTATAGTTCAGCATGGTGAACTAGATTCTCTTCTTGAAAGGTCTGAGGATTAATCCGTTAATCATTTGGTGACATTTAATCAAGAGTCAGAAATCCAATCAATGGCCAACATATTGCAACACTAGGGGTACTGGTTTGGCTTCTTGCCTGAATTGTCCAATCTTAATTAGCAATTATCTCAGCTGGATGATCCTTTGCTCCTGGGAAATTTCAACAAGAAATAACTGTTTCTAAGTGGAAATTTCACCTTTTGCCTTCATCAGTTGTTATTAGTCAGTATTTTTATTCAGTTTCCAACGTCACATGGACCCATTTGACAAAAAGATCTGGGATTAGCCCAACAGTTACTTTAATGAGCAGAAAAAATGGAGCTGTCCAGAAGGTAGATGAAGATTCTCTTTACTTTCATCTCCTTTTATAACTTTCTTCCTTTCTGTCACTCCTCCTTATTTAATTAAGTGCCTTCTGGACTCAAACCCAACTCAGAGTCAAGAATGATTTTTGCTTCAACTAAAAACTCAGTTTTGAATTTATTATTATTATTTTTTTAGAATAAAGCCTTACTCAGATTCCTTCAATGACATTTTCTTTTGAAATGTCTTTGACCTCCACTTTAGAAGGTCTTAGATTCAAATCATGACTTTCCCTCTATGTGTCCACGGGCAAATGACTAAACCCTTTGAGTCTGTTTCAGAGAGGAAGGTCAGGAAAAGCATTTCTGTAGAGGTGTCATGTTAGCTAGGAGCAAAATGAGCACACACAATGATTGCCAGAATTGAGGACATTCCTGGAAAAGTGCTTTGTATCTTGTGGCTGGAACAAACAGTGGTATACACTGAGGCCAGAGACAGACACAGGCTGCCCTCACAGGGCCTCATGGATCGGGTGAGGTGTAAGGGGATTTTACCCAAAATGCAAGTGGAATCTATGGGAGAGTTTTAAGCACTGGAATGATATGATCTAATTTACCTTACAAAAAAATCTCTTTAGTTTCTGTGTAGAAGACCAACAGAAGAAAATGTAAACAAATAGAGTATGTAGCACAGAGTATGCAGCGCAATGCCTGGCTTATAGTATTTTAGAAATGTTAGCTATTGTCATTATTATTATTGTACTCAGTGAGGGGCACACTCCCTAGGATGGCATGTCAGAATCTTCTGTGAGAGGAGGCTGCATCTCAAACTAGGAATCCCTTAACCCCTAAAGCATCTAGTCAAGTTCTACAGGAAGAGATGCTCTTACCAGGGTCCCCTCCACCTTCCCCATTTTCCTGTGGAGTATCATCATTGGCATGGTGTGTGTTGTCCATCTCAAGTGTGATGAAGGTAAGCATAATGTTGAGAACCTCCATGTTTGTGTCTAATCTCCCTCTGCAGAATTATGCTGCCACTGAGATTATATCAAATTCAAACTGGTCTGCAGTTTATTAGAGAACCCATTTCTATACCAAATGGAAGAACATAATATTTGCAGATAAGCACATTTCGAGGAACTCATTATAACTCCAATTTTAAAAGCTGCAGCACTGAAAGCAAGTCAATTTTTATAACATGTATTTATTTGCTGCTGTTAATAATACCAACAAGTGGCCCTGGATGACACTGAATTCTTGGAATGACATCTTGCAAAACTTCATCTCATTTGACCTTTACAATAATCTGGTATATTAGGTAAAGTTTGTATGGTGACTTCCACAGGGACAGGGATTGTGTGACATACCTGACCCCACTGAGAGCTCCAACTGTGACCCCTAATTGTGAATCACTGTGAGACTCTTTTCATCATGCTAAATGACTGCTGCCACCACTTGCCTAGTGTTATGGAGAATAGGAGCATTTTAAAGTGCCATATAGAATTGGGATTTCTAAAATGTCATTGTAAAAAGCATGCCAGTGTTAATTTAGTGTTCTAAAAAGAGAGCAATTCTGAATGGGCACTCTTAAACAGATTTGCAGGGGAAGCCTAGATTTCACTTGGAAACCTACTCTGTTTGGAATCAACTATATCTCTCAGGCACATGAAAAAACCTACTAGGTGTTGGAGAATAAACTGCCTAAGTTTAGTTTTGTTTTTAACCTATGATTTTCATGACCCTTCTTAATAAAAGCAGAGCTAACAGTTTGAGGAAATTCTAGGATTTGCAATGGGATTCCTACTTTTAAAATGAGTCACTTTTTTGTTTTCATTTTGTGAAGTGTTTATTAAATGATAACATCCATAAAGGACAGTCCACACATTTTGAGTCAACTATTTGACTAATTTTTACCAAGTGAATGTGCCTATGTAATCACCACCCAGATTGAGAAACACATTGCCAGCATCCCGGAAACTTTCCCTCCCAGTGAATACCCTCTTGTTCAGGAAACCACTATTTTGATTCTCTTATCCTAAGTTAATTTTCATTCTCTTAAATTAGTGGATATGGTTTGATATCACATTTGGTAGGGTTTTAATGCATTCCTTGAGGCATAATTTACATAACATAAAATTTAACCATAAGTATACACTTAATCATTTATAGAAAACTTAAAGAGTTGTGCGACCATCACCATAATCAAGTTTCTGATCACCTAACAATTTCACCCTGCCTGTCTACAGCTATGTCTACTCCCGTTCCCACCTCCCACCTGAGACAACCACTAATCTGTGTTCTGTTTGTATATATTTGCCTTCTGTGGAAATTTTACAAATTGCAAGCACACAATATGTGCTCTCTTGTGTCTAGCTTCCCCCAGTTAGCATAATGTTTTTGTGGTTTATCCATGTTTAATTAATAGTCACCACCTGCATTTTCTGGAAATACCACTGCATCCTTAACCTGTCATAAAATCAAGTCCTGCAAAGGGGAAGATATAAATATTGAAAGAGGGGTTTGAATGACAGAGGTTTGTGAATCAGTAGTTTGTTTCTTCTTGTGGATGAATAATATGCCGATGTGTGACTTTTGTTCATCAATTGTCACACATTTCGGTTGCTTTTACTTTTTGGTTGTTATGAATAGGGCCACAATGAACATACAATGAGTCTTTGTGGAGATATGTCTTCATTTACCTTGGTAAGATACCTAGGAGTGCAATTGCTGGGTCATATGGTAAGTATATCTTTAACATTTTAAAGAACTTCCAATCTGTTTATAACGGTGGTTGTACATTTACATTCTCACACTAGCAATGTATGAAGGTTCTAGCTTCTTTACATTCTTACCAATATTGCATATTCGTCTCTTTAATTATAGCCATACTAATATGCATCTAGTGCTATCTCATGCATGTAGTGCTATCTCATTGTGGTTTCATTTGTATTCCCATAGGACTCAGACTATTAAGCACCTTGTGTTTATTAGCCATTTGTATAAACTTTTGCCCATTTAAAAATCCTGAGTTACAAGTGTTCTTTATATATTCTGACCACAAGTCATGTATCAGATATATTGTGATACAATCTGATTTATCTCTTTCTTTCATGGCTGTGCTTTTGGTGTCATATTTAAGAAATCTTTACCTCATCCAAAGTCACAAAGATTTTCTCCTGTTTTTTCTTTCCAGAAGTTTTGTATTTGCAACTCTTATTCTTAGACATATGATGCTGTTTGAATTAAGTCTTATGTGTAATATAAATTAAAGGTCTCTGTTCCTTACATGTACATTTGCTAAAAAGACTAATTTGAGCTGTATTGACATGAACATAAATATCAGGATTTCTTTCTTGGGTATTTTTCTTGTTCTTATCTTTATTTCAACACTACACTATCTTGACTACTGTAGTTTTGAAATCAGATAGTGTTAGACATTCAATTTGCGCTTTTTTTTTCCGTAAGACTAATTGTTTTGACTATTCTAAGTCTTTTGACTTTCCAGATACCAGACTCTACTTATTAAACAAATAACAACCTCCTTGGATTGTGATGGGAATTTCATTGATTTGGGTAGAACTGCCGTATTAAACATATTCTGTCTTCTAGCACCTGAACATGGTGTCTCTCTCCACTTATTTAGATCCTGAATTTTGGTTGGCAATGTTTTATAGTTTTCAGTGTATAGACCTTGTTAAACTCATTTTTTAGTTCTAGTTTTATTTGTATATTCTTTCAAATTTTAAAATATAGGATTATATTTCTATATATATGCCATCTATTTTTCCTCTGTCTATGGGCCTTATTACATTATATTTTTTTCTCTGAATCAACTTACAGGAATTCTTTATATAAGAGTTCTTCAGTGGCTATTTGTGTTTTCATCCTGTGTCTTGCATTTTCATTTACTTAATTGCATCTTTTGATACACAGATATTTTCTTAAAAACAGAATTTTATAGTAACTTCTTCCATAAAACTAAAGAAAGAGCAAAATAAAGCACTAATCTTATACACATTCTTCCATGACATATAAAATAAGTAAAAACTCCCCAACTTGCCTTCTGAGGCAAGCATACAAGAGCATTACAAGAAACCAAAATTGCAGGTCAACTTTTCTAATGAACATGGATACAATATTCCTAAACAAAATATTAAAATCTAGTGATACATAAAATAGATAATATAACCAAGATGGTTTTCTTCCAGGAATGCAAGATTTATTTTACATTTAAAAGTCAATGTATTTCATTACATTCATGGAATAAAGCAGAAAAATTATAACATCATCTCAATAGATGGATGAAATCAACACCCATTCAGATAAAACATTTTTCAGTTATAAAAAACATTTTTCAGTTATAAAATTAAGTGAACCCCAAGATGATTAAAAATAAAATACCTACAGTGGCCATTATATTTAACAGTCCCATACTGAAAACCTTTCTTTACCCCCAAGTTTAGGAACTACGTGAAGATGTCTGACACTGTGACTGACTTCCATACAGCATGTGCTGAAGTTTCTAGCCAGTGAAGTAGGAAAGAAGAAGAAATAATTGGTATAAGATTTGAAAAAATGAAGTAAAACTGGTACTATTTGCAAATAACATGGTTACATACATAGATTATCTATGAAAATCTTCGTGTATATATATTTAAAAGTAAATTTTAGAGAAAAGCTAAGGCATAGATGTTGGAATAGGACTTTCCAGCATTCATTCCCCCACATAAACGTCTATTTGAACAAGTATGAGCCAAAATGCCTTCATAAAAGCTAAGGAAAGCAGATGAGAGATTACAGCACCTGGTGTAGCACAGAATATAAGATATATGTTGAAGACGGTAGAAAGGACAGTTTCAAATTACCCATGTCACCTGTCCCCACAAGACCAGACAGTGCAGCATAGAGATAAATACCATTTACTGAAGGGAAGAACAGGAAAGTAAGCACTAGAATTTTAACATCTTAGAGTAACACTAGGCAGGCTCCCATGGCTATAGACTTCAGGCTTATACCTGTGTACAGAGCATCCTAGCCTGCTTCAGCACAGGCTGGATCCTGTAGCTAGAGGCCTTCCTGACAGACCCAGTTACAAGGCCATCCCCACCCAGAGGCCTGCAACAGCAATCCCTAGCCATCAGGCTGGCACTTGAGGACCCAGACTTCAGGCCCATTCCAAGTTCCAGATCACTTTGGTGGATCCACTCAGTACCAGAGTTCCCCTCTGGATCTACACTTTAAAAGACCTAGGGTCTAAGTTCATTCCAGTAGACCCCAGTGCTGGCACAGCCCCAAAGAATCCAGGCTCCAGAACTGTCCCTGTGGACCCCATTTCCTAGCTTTCAGGGCAGCATGCACAAACCCAACCTTTAGGCCAATTTCTGTGGACTCAGACTTCATGACTTTCCTAGTACCAGGGTCCAGGGCTCCTCCACTAGGGTCCAGCTCCAATAAACCTTGGTGCCAGGCTGGCCCCTGTAGACTCAGGCTCAAGGCCTATCCCTGCACTTCTGTAGATCCAGGCTTCAGGCCATCCCCATGGGTACACAATGACATAGATTCAGGTGCCAGACCTTCCTTCCTGCTGATGGACCACATCAGATAATCTGTTCAGAATATCAGGACAGGGTGATTGGTGAAGGGCTTTCCCAGGCAAAGCCAGTCTAGAAAGACTACAATAGGTTCCTACTTCTTCAAACACACAGACGTGAACATAAAGCAATGAGAAGACATAAAAATACAAGGAGAAATAATACCATCAAAAGTATACAACAATTTCCCAATAGCTAACTTCTAAAAAATGGAGACATACAAACTGCCTGAAAACCACATAAGGACAATGATGAAGCATATGGTCCCTTAAATTATAATGAGCTGAAAAATTCCTATTGCCTAGTGATACTGTAACCATCATAACTTTGGGACACAATGCATTACATGTTTGTGGTGATGCTGCTGTAAATAAACCCATTGCCTTGCCAGTCATATAAAAGTATTACATATATGTGTAGTACAAAATATTTGATAAAGATAATAAATACTTTATTGGTAGAGGTATTCCAGAAGAAGGCATTGCTATCCTAGGAAGTGAAATCTCTATTCATGTTACTACCCATGAAGGCCATCTAGTAGGACAAGATATGCAGGTAGAAGACAGTGATATTTATGATACTGACCTTGTATAAGCTTAGGCTAATGTGTATGTCTGTTTTTAACAAAAACATTTTAAAAAAACACATATAGAATGATTTAAAGGAAATATTTTTGTCCAACTGTACAAGATATTTGTGATAAACCTGAGTTAAAAAAATTTAAAATTTATGAAGTAGAAAGTTATAGTAAGCTGAAGAAAAAAATAAATTTAGTATAGCCTAACTGTACAATGTTTATGAAATCTACAGTCATACACAATAATGGCCTAGGCCTTCACCAATCTCTGACTCACCCGGAGCCACTTCCAGTCCTGCAGTCTCCATTTACAACAAGTGGCCTCTAGATTTTTAAAATAGCATACCATTTTAAAAATCTTTCATACTATATTTCTACTGTACCTTGTCTGTGTTTAGATACACAAATACATACACTTGTGTTAAAACTGCCTACAGTACAGTAACATGCTATAAAGGTTTTCAGCCTAGGAGCAATAGGCTATACCATCTAGGTTTGTATAAGTACACTCTGGTGTTCACACAATGACAAAATTGCATAATATCACATTTCTCAGAATGTAACCTGGTTGTTTTAAGGAAGTTCAGTAAACATCAAATACAGGGAAAAAACTCAAGGAATAAGTGATCAAAATTAGAAACTTAACAAATCAAACAAATCCTGGAACCAAAAACCACAAAATGAAATTTAAAAAGCAATAGAGCATATCGACATGCAATAGAGGACTGATGACACAGAAGAATCAGTAAACTCAAAGAAAATTATTTGAAAATATACAATTAGAGGAGAAAAAAGAGAAGAGAATGAAAAGAAATTAAGAAAACTTTCTTCATTCTAAAAAGTTAAGGATTTGTGAGGCAGCATAAAAGCAAATATTCAAGTTATTGGGGTTTGTGTAGGAGAAGAGAAAGAGGGTAGAAAGCTTACTTAAAGAAATGATAGCAGAAAACTTTTCAAATATTGGGAAAGATATACCTATCCAGGGATAGGAATGTCAAATGTGTCCAAGAAGATTTAATCCAAACAAGACAACTCCAAGGCATATTTTATAATCAAACTATCAAAAATCAAAGATAAGCAGGGGATCCCAAAAGCAGCAAAAGAGAAGCATATTAGATATAATGGAGTTCTAATAAGGCAAGCAGATTTCTCAGGAGAAACCTCACCATCAAGGAAATGACACGTTAAAAAGTTGTAGAAAAACAAAGCAAAACAACACAACTTATGATTAAGAATATTTTTTCTTTCTGGCAAAGACGTCCTTCAAAAATGAAGGAGAGATAAAGACTCTCTCAGCCAAACAAAAGCTGAGAGAGTTCATTACCACCAGATCTGCCTTACAAGAAATGCTAAACGAAGTTCTTTAAGCTGAAAGAAAAGGATGCAAATCACTAAGAAAACATAACTCACTGGTAAAAGTACACTTTTTTTTTTTTCCCCAGAATATGCCAATGGTGGTATGTGAATCACATATTTTTAGTATGAGGGAAAATACGAAAATACTAAAAACAGTATCTACAATAATTTTAAATGGAATGCACAATAGAAAACATATATATTGTGACATTGAAAACATAAAATTTTGGGAGCAGGTGAAAGAAAATCGTAGAATTGTTTATGCAATCAAAGTTATTATTAGCTTAAAATAGCCAGTTATAATATGTTTTATGTAAGCCTCAGGGTAAATAAAAAGTAAAAACTCAGTAGGCCAGGTGCGGTGGCTCACGCCTGTAATCCTGGCACTTCGAGAGGCTGAGGCAGGCAGATAACCTGAGGTCAGGAGTTTGAGATCAGCTTGCCAACATAGTGAAACCCTGTCTCTACTAAAAATACAAAAATTAGCTGGGTGTGTTTGAATGTAAATAAATCTTCCAATCAAAAGACCAAGTGACTGAATTGGGGAGAAAAATAATACACAACTACATGCTGCCTACAGTAGATGCATTTCACTATTAAGGTTACAAATTGACAGTGAAGCGATAAAAAAAGGTATGCCATGCAAGAAGAAAAAATCAGAGCAGAGACAGCTGTACTTATATGAGATAAAGTAATTTTAAGTCAAAAACTGTAAAATGAGACAAAGAACATCATTATATAAAGAGGGTATAACATTCATAAACATATATGTACCTAACATTGGAACACCTAAATAGATAAAGCAAATATTAATAGATCAGAAGGGAGAAATAGAGTACACTGAAATCATGTAGGGGGGACTTCAATATCCCACTTTCAGCAATGAACAGATCATTCAAACAGACTTGAATTACACTTTAAACTAAATGGACCTCACAGACATATATAGAACATTCCATCTAACAGCAACAGAAAATACATTTCTGTCAAGCACCCGTGGAACACTTTCTAGGGTAGACCACAAAACAAGCCTTAACAAATTCAAGAGGATTGGAATAATATCA
The DNA here is from genome assembly GCF_047675955.1 of Chlorocebus sabaeus. Lineage (NCBI taxonomy): Eukaryota > Metazoa > Chordata > Mammalia > Primates > Cercopithecidae > Chlorocebus > Chlorocebus sabaeus. The sequence continues at coordinate 29,486,881 of NC_132926.1, read as the reverse complement.
ACTATTTTTTTCCGATCACACAGTATGAAACTAGAAATCAATAACAACAGAAAATTTAGAAAAATTACAAAAACATAGAAATGAAACAACTTGCTATTGTAAAACCATTAAAAAGAATAGCATAAAATACCTTGAAACAAATGAAAATGGGCACGTAACATGCCAAAACATGGGGCATAGCAAAGACAGTTTAAGATGACAGTTTATAGCGATAAATGTGTACATGAAAAAAGACCTTAAGTAAATGACCCAATATTACACTTCAAGAAATTACAAAAAGAGCAAATTAAGTCCAAAAGTTAGCTTAAGGAAGAAAATAATAAAGATTAGAGACTAGAAAAATAATTTAAAAATCAACAAAATGAGGGCTCATTTTTTAGAAAAATAAAATCTACAAACCTTTAGGTAGACTAAAAAAAACAAAAAACAAAAAAAGACCCAAATAAAATCAGAAATGAAAGAATACCACAAACAAAGAGGATCATAAAAGACTCTAAGCAACAACAGATTTGATAACCTAACCTAAAAGTAATGGATAAATTCCTAGATACAGACAATTTACCAAGACTAAATCATCAAGAAAACTCAGAGATCAATAACAAAGGAAAACATTGAGATCAATAACAAAGGAAAACATTGATTCAGTGATTAAAAAAAGTATCACATCTAAGAAAAGCCCAGGACCTGATGTCTTTATTGATAATTTCTACCAAACATTTAAAGAGCAACTGGGCATAGTGGCATGCACCTGTGGTCCCAGCTACTTGGGAGGCTGAGCCAAGAGGATCACTTGAGGCTAGGAGTTCAAGGCTGTAAATGCTATGATTATGCCTATCAATAGCCACGGCACTCCAGCCCAGGCAACAGAGTGAGAACCTATTTTTACAAAAATAAAAATAAAAGAATAAATGATACTGATCTTTCTCAAATTCTTAAAAAAAAAATCCAAGAGGAGGCAATATTTCCCAACCCATTTCATGAGACCAGCATTACCCTGATACCAAATCCACACAAGGACACTACAGGAAAAGAAAATGATAGGCCAATTTCCCTAATACAGATACAAAATTTCACAACAAAATACTAGCAATCCAAATTCAAACACACATTAAAATGATCATTCGCCATGATCTACTGGGACTCACTCCAGGCATGCAAGGGTGATTCAACATTTACAAATCAATAAATGTGATAAACCACATTAACAGAATGAAGGACAAAACTCTGATGATTACTTTCATAGATGCATAAAAGGCACTTGATGAAATTCAACATATTTTCATGATAAAATATCTCAATAGATAAGGTTTCAAAGGAAAACACTTCAACACAATAAAGGCCATGTGTTTCAGTCTCACAGCTGACATCATCCTCAATGGTGAAACTTTGAAAGTTTTCCTCTCAGAACAGGAGCAAGATAAGGATGCTCACTCTCCCCTTCCTCCTCCCCCTCTCCTCTCTCCTCCCCTTCCCCTCCCCCTCCCCTCTCCTCCCCCTCCCTCTCCCCCTCCCCCTCCCCTCCCCCTCCCCTCTCCTCCCCCTCCCCTCCCCTCTCCTCCCCCTCCCCTCCCCTCTCCTCCCCCTCCCCTCCCCTCTCCTCCCCCTCCCCTCCCCCTCCCTCTCCCCCCCCCTTTTTCTTTTCTTTTCTTTTCTTTCTGATGGAGTCTCATTCTGTCGCCAGACTGGAGCACACTGCCGCGATCTTGGCCTGCTGCAAGCTCTGCCTCCCAAGTTCAAGTGATTTCCTCTACCCTCAGCCTTCTGAGTAGCTGGGACTACAGGTGTGAGCCACTACGCCGGGCACACTCTCATCATTTCTATTCATCATAGTACTGGACCATTCTAACCAAAACAATGAAGCAAAAGAAAGAAAAAAGAGGCATTCAGTAGGAAAGAAAGAAGTGAAATTGTCACTATTTACTGATAATATGATTTTATATATAGAAAACCTTAAAGATCTGTTTTAAGAAAAAACAACCTGCTGGAACAAATAAATGAATACAGCAAGGTCTCAATCTTGTCAAAAGGTTCTCGGAAACTGCAACTTTCAGTGAAATGACCTATAATGAAACCATTTTTTCCTCAACATTATAATTAAACAGCATTGAAGGAATCTACTTTATTCAAGGACCTGCCATATGTCATTTCATTTAAAGTCATTGTTTCTGAAAACCCACTGATGGTGTTAAAGAGGACTTACTGGACAGCAAAGTTTCAGGACACAAAATCAACATGTAAAAACCAGTAGCATTTCTATAAAAATAATTAACCATCTGAAAAGAAAATCAAGAAAATGATCTCATAATAGCATCAGAAAGACTAAAACACTAGAAGACAAATTTAACCAATGAGGTAAAATAACTATATACATTAAAAACTAAAAACATTAATTTAAAAAGTTGAAGAAGGTACAACTAAATGAAAAGATATCTTATTTTCGTAAATTAGAAGAATATGGTTAAAATATATTAGTCAAGGAAATGTACAGATTCAATGCAATCTCTATGAAAATTCCAAAGTTATTTTTTGCAGAAATAGAAGAAAAAATCCTAAAATTTGTGTGAAAACACAAAAGATCCCAAATAGCCAAAACAATATTCAGTAATAGAACAAAGCTGGTGATATTAGGCTGCCCATTTTCAAAAGATACTACACAAAGCAACATACTGCTGATGTATAAGCAGACAACAGACTAGTGAAACAGAATATAGAGCTCAGAAATAAGCTCATGCATTTACAGTCTACTTTCAACAAATGTGCAAGAATATACAATGGGGAAAGAGTAGCCTCCTAAATAGTGTTGGAGAAACCGTATATCCATATGTAGAAGCAAGGAATTAAACCCTTATCTGAACATTCCACACAAAAATCAGTCCAAAGTAGAATAAATTCATAAACAGAAGACCTGAACCTGTAAAACAACTAGAAGAACAAATAGGAGGAAAATTCTATGACATTGGTCTAGGCAATGATTTTTTTAATATGACCTCAAAAGCACAGGTAAGAAAAGCAAAAATCGACAAATGGGATTACCTGAAACTAAAAGGCCTCTGCACAACCAAGAAAACAATCAACAGGGTGAAGAGATCACTCATGGATTATGGAAAAAATACTTGCAAGCCATATATCTACTAAGGAATTAATATCCAATATATATAAGGAACTTAATAGAAAGCAAAATATATAAGGAACTTAAATATTCTAATTAAAAGTGGGCAAAGAACCTGAATCGACATTTAGCAAAAGAAGTTATACAAATGGCCAGATATATGAAACAATGTTCAACATCACGAATCATCAGAGAATTGCAAGTGAAAACTATAACAAGATATCACCCGGCTCCTGTTAGAATGGCTACTTAAAGACAAAAGAAAACAAGTGTTAGTTGGAATGTAAATTAGTATAGCCAATATTGAAGATATTGTGGAAGTTTTTCTAAACAATAGAAATAAAACTATCATATGGTCTAGTAATTCCACTTTAGGTATATATCCGAAGAAAATAAAGTCACAGTATCTCAAAGGGAACTCTGCACTCTCATATTCCTTACATCATTATTTGCAGTTGGCAAGATATGGAATCAACCTATGTGACCATCAAGGAATGAATAAAGAAAAATGGTCTATATACATAACGGAACACTATTAACCCTTATAAAGGAAGAGAAATTCTATCATTTGAGACAACATGGATGAACTTGGAAGTCATTACATTAAATAAGCCAGGCACAGAAAGGCAAATGTGGCATAATGTAGCTTATATGTAGAATAAAAAAAAAAAAAATGAGCCCAAAGAAGCATGGAAGAAAATGGTGGTTACCAGGGGCTGGGATGGGGACTGGAGGGATGTTGTTTGGTCAAATGATACAAAATTTCTGTTAGCTAGAGGTAATAAGTTTAAGAATTCTAATGTATAACACACTGACTATCATTAGTAACAATGTGTTCTATTCTTGAAAATCACTAAAAGTCGATTTTAAGTGTTCTCACCACAAAAAAATTGTATTACATGTTAGTTTGATGTAGCCATTCCACCATGCATACTTATTTTAAAATATGCTCTACAAAAAAATACGTACAATGTTAATTCATCAATTCAAAGAGCAAGAAGGAAAGGTTTAAAAAATTTTAAAGAATAATCCCAAAATTTTAGGAATAAAAGGGGAATATTAAGATGTGAAATATGAAAATCAATTGCATTTTCATATACTAACAACAATTAGAAAATAAATTTTTGAAACCACTGAAATTGGAATTCAAACAACATTAGATATCTAGGAATAAATAACAGGAGATACACAAAATTCTTCAGAAAACTAGGAAATATTACAGAGATAAACTAAAGAACACCAAAATATATGAAAAGTTATTTAATGTTCATGAGTTAGATGCCTTACTATTTTACAGATGTCATTTCTCTTCCACGTTGCTAGGCTCAGTATATCAGTAAAAGTAATATCAGGGATTTTTTTTTCTGTAGAAACTGACAAGCTGATTTTAAAGACTATAGTAAGAGAACCTATTCTGCCAGAAATCAAGACAAATTAGCTACAGAAATGAAAACAGAATGATATAGGTAGGGAGTAGATAAATTGATCAGCTGAACAGCCTATAGAGTCTTAGAACAAATGGATACATATTCACAGTCCCTTGACTTATAGAAATGAAGTTTTGTCAATAAATGGTTCCAGCACAATTGCCCTCATTGTAAAGCTCATCTGCTGCCTTAAATCATAAACATTCAATTTCTATTTGATCATGGATCTAAACATGAAAAATAAAAGAACAAGTTTCTAGAAAATAATGTGTAGGAGAATATCTTCTCTCATAGATAGACAAACATCTGATCTTGAGGTAGGTAGGTAGGCAAATAATTCTCAGGGCACAAAAAGCACTAACCATAAGAAAACAGAATGGTAAATAAAACTTCATTAATATTCATCTATTGATTTTTAAAAATTATCTACTTGTAAAAAGTAAATTAGAATTTATCATCAGATATTGGAAATAAGGGAATATTATCTTTTCTGTCACAACACCTACATGCATGCAGACACACATTCCTCTCTCTCCTTCTATCCTTCCTCACTGCCCAGAAAACAAAACAAAACACAAAACAATCTTATACACCAAATATAATGGTCCTTGATTATACATGACTTGACAGTATTTTGTAAGCAAAATCATGTTCATATTTAGAAAGATAATTGGATTACAATCCGCTTAAATTCATGGACTATCTCAGGCTTTTCCAGGTGATCAGTTTGACTTGACCAGCAGTAGGATTCATACCATCCTTAATCCACAGGACTCCAAACAGAAACTCAAGGTTAAGTGAGAAAGGTCTTTTGAGTAGGTAAGTAACACTCAGGTTCACATAGGCCTACAATCTAACTCAAGACAGCACCCAAACCACAGAGTGAGATTTAAAACTACAAATTAGAAGGCCGGGCATAGTGGCTCAAGCCTGTAATCCCAGCACTTGCGGAGGCCAAGGCTGGCAGATCACCTGAGGTCAGGAGTTCGAGACCAGCCTGGCCAACATGGTGAAGCCTCGTCTCTACTAAAAATACAAAAATTAGCTGGGCATGGTGGTGAGCACCTGTAATCCTCGCTACTAGGGAGGCTGAGGCAGGAGAATTGCTTGAATGTGGCAGGTGGAGGTTACAGTGAGCCAAAATCATGCCACTTCACTCCAGCCTTGGCAAAAGAGTGAAACTCCGTCTCAAAAAAAGAAGAAGAAGAAAGAAGAAAGAAGAAAGAAGGAGACTACAAATTAGAATAGGTAAGGTAACTGGGAATAGAGACAGCAGGAGGAAGCCTGCAATGTTTATGTTTCTTGGCATATGACTCAGTAGTTAAATATAATTTGGAATGTCTGAGGGGGTTAGAAATTGCAATTTGGAATCAGCCCCAGGACTCCTATCCAGTTTTACCAGGAATAGGCTAATATTTTGTACCATATATTCCTCCTGTGTTTTTTCCCAAGTTATGAACTTAATGGGGAAAGAGGGATGATCAGTTATTGCACTTAAAAGCAAACAGTGGCCCACTGAATTTGATGCTTTTATGTGACATTCACATGGAAGGGATGTTCGAATAACCATCTTTCAATGCAAGCGTCAGGTGTTGGCTCCTGAGGAGTTAGAGCTACATGAGCAGAGAGTGAGTGTGAGGAGAAATGATGGAGGGTCTACAGTGCCCCAATAAGTTGTTTTGAATATGTTCTCTGAGAAGACAGGGAGGCTCTAAGTCAATGTATATTTTGAAATGCATATACAGTTATTGATTTATTGTGCTGTTGAACTGACATCTACTGAAACTCATAGGTAATATAGCAACAGTTCATAATCTTATTCTTCTTCTCCTGCACCGTGAGACTTCTCATGGCTCAAACATATCTCATTGTGGCATTTAGGGGAGTAGAAAAAGAAGGCATTGGTGTAGGTTTCTGAAAATAAATTGCTCTAATACTGCAGCTGTATTAAACTGTCATAAGCAATATTCCCATTGGGCTCATGGATAAAATACTGGCTTTAAACAGTGCCTCATGACTAGGTCCAAGACTCTAAATTCTATCTGAGTTTAGCCACTTGTTATAGAGGTAAGATGAATGTCTGGGAATTAACCATGCCAACTGAACACCTCTGGAATGTTGACAGAGATGAAGCATGCTAATGGAGTGCTACACTTCAGACTGATTTATTAAAAATGGATTATCTGGAGAGAAAGCAATTCTTGGTAGGACTTGGCTTAAATTGATTCCCTTGTTGCCCTTGAAAACAAGGGAAAATCCCCCACGCTTTCTTAGTGTTACATAGAGATGATGGTGTTGGATGGAGCTAAATGTGAAAAACATTTCTAGGCCCAGCTGTGTCAATCAATAATTTGTGGCACATATATGTCTTCCTACTAAGAATGATAGTTTTAAAATTATATGATTTCTGTAGAATCTTACAGCTTTAATATGCTTGGGTTAAATTAAAGTGTTTCTTATCAGGTAAGTAGGAATTAAAATAATCTTTGTTATATTTGGGACTGTCTCTTCTGTGAGACTCAGGTTTATTATTCCCATGAAATTTTATTTTAAAATTTTGTAAAATTTCAATTTTTTTATTTTGTTAAATGTGATCATGATGTTGTGGCTACTTAGGAGAATATCCTTTTATGGAAGAGAGATGTGCTAGGGAAATTAGGAGTGGAGAATTAGGATGACTGTGACTTTCAATGTTTCAGGATGAAAAGGTATTTTATCTTTAATGAAAAATACATTATATCTGCTATTGCTTTACAGCTTGCAAAGTAAAAGTATCACTTTCACCAAGATTATCTTGTTGATCCTTGGTTTTCTAATGCACTTAGGATTAAATCTAAAATTTTTAAATACCTACAAAGCCTTACATGATCTGGCCCCAGCCTGATTTTTCAGTTTCCTTTAGAGCCACTCCCTCCTTGGATCTGGAAACTCCAACCTTTTGGGCTCTCCAACATGTCATACCCTTTCCTTCCCCAGGGTCTTTGTAAATGTTCATTTTTAGCCACACCACTCTTTCTATTCTCACAGCCCTTCTGTATCTAACTCTTACATGTAGTACTAGTCTACTTTTGCATGGTTATGACACAGTAACAATTCCCCAATCTCAATGGCTGACAACAATAATAGTTTCTCAACCATAGCAGCCTTCTAAGGACCCTGGGAATTTAATTCTGTTCACCAGGTTTTCTCCTCCATCTGCAAAATGAGCTGATGATATTCATCCTTAGTACGTCATAGACCTCCCTGCTGTACTTAGAGTATAATCCAAAGTCCTTAAGCACAGCCTGTATGGCCTTACACCAGTCCAGAGATTTTGCCTTGTTGTGAATCACTTTCTTTCTTCTTCCATTTGTTCCTACTATAGTTATCTCCTTCTAGTTCTTTGAAAGGACCCTACTTTCAGTGTTGTATGACACTCCCTGCTCATGGGAGCCTTTTACCCCTACTCCCTAACTAACTTTCCAGGTCTCAGCTTAAAACATCCTTTTTCAGAGAAGCTGTTTGAGTTTTTCAATTTAAAATTAAGAGCTTCACCCCTCCTAGGAGCTAATTATTTTCTCTCTTAAGAGGAAGCAGTGCATTTAGTGGTTAAAAATTTAGGTCTGGAGTCACAGTGCCTGGGTTTGAATTCTAGCTCTGATAGTTATAGTACTCCCAACTTACCCATGGGACATACAGTCAAAGACCCCCAGTGAATGCCTGAACCTGCAGACAGTACCAAATCTAATTATCATTCATCAGAACATCTGTGTTTTTGTTTTCCACATACAAATTTGGTGCCTTTCCCATCTTAGCGAAACACCAATCATGCACCATACCCATAACTTTTGCCATCCTTGAGGTGCAACAGCAAAACTATCACAAATTTCTCTTCTCTTCTCTACAGCGTCACAGATAGAAAATTCATTCTTACTGCAGATCTTAGCAACCCCAGCATATGATTTTGTTTTCCTTCCTTAAGTTGAGAACTTTCATCTTTTCTCTTAAAGAAAACACTTGACAGTTTCTCTTTGGCATATCTGAATTGCCAGCATCACCACTCTTGGGCTGTGAGTCAATTATTACGTAGAATAAAGGTTAGCTGAACAGAAGCACTGTGAGTTGATCTGAAAACTGAGACAGCTACTAAGTCACAATGGGTGACTAGGGTTTAAAGCTTGGATCCAGTGGAGAAAGGGATGATTCACAGAGCAGCATGAGATGGCTCAATATTTCGTAACAGCACCTAGAACAATGCATGTTTAAGACTCATGAATTGCTTATTTCTGAAATTTTCTATTTAATATTTTCCAACTGCAGTTGACCATAGGTAATTAAAACTATAAGAAAGTAACCATGGAGACTACTGTTCTTAGTAGGTAACCTTGGGGAAGTTACCTTAACCTGCTTTTCTTACCTGTAATATGGGTATAAGAACATTGCCTACTTCATAAATCTGTTATAGGAATGATGTTAATTAAAGGGCTTCACATAGTGCCAGGCAAATATTAAGTACTTAATAAATAATAGCCATCATAATATTTCTAATAATCATAGATTTACGTGTTTCTTGGACACTTGCCTTTTCAAGTTAAAAGAGATCTTAAAAATCTTCTTAACTGATCACTTTCCTGACTCAAATGCTTTCTCTGATATTCTGGATAGTCACCTAGACCTTTTTTTGAATATTTCCTTGGATGATTTTGCTGTATTATAAAGTAGTCCTCAATTTTTATAGGTTTGTGGTGTTAAATTGAGATATGTGTTCCTATAAATTCCACCTCTTGATTCTTGCACACACACACACACACACAGAGTTAAGTTCCATTTTCTAAATGAAAAGTGTTCCTATACTCGAGGCAGCTTTCCTGGCGGCCCAAGGGACACCAATTCCAGTGCCAAGATGTCAGGTCTCACATCATCACTCTTCCAGTCAGCTTTTGAATCTAAAATGATCCTGGATGCCCTCGCCTTCATGCCACGTGAGTTTGCCGGTTTGTTTTATGGAGCTCAATGATACTATGTGGAAGTGTGGAATGTGCATTCAGAGCTAATGTAGATGCAAGGAAGAGGAGGTACTCCGCAAAAGTAAAGCTAGTGCTGGTAGCATGCTTGGAATATAAGCACATTGACAAAGTCTGAGGACATATTCTCATCTAGTAAGACTCTTCTGGATTCCTCCTCATTTGTACATCCTGTATAGAAGTTAGCCAGGCAATCAGCACTCACTTGGTGCCTGTGATGTGGCTCTTTTCTGAGTATGAGGGATGTAGACACCCTGTAGTCATGGAGACTAAAGTCATAGAAATTTTTAGTTCAGACAGCAGAGAATTGATATGTGGATTCAAAACTGAAGTTACAGGTATTGACATTGATAACAAAACTACTGAGTTGGTGTCAAGACTTTAGCTATTCAGTTAGCATTTGCATACCTACTATCTGTCAGTCGCTATAGCCACTGAAATGACATAGGAAACAAGAAGGCAAGGGCAATACAAGAAACTCAAGTCAGTAGAAAGTATAAAAATACGCTAGATGTACCATATGACCCAGCCATCCCATTACTGGGTATATACCCAAAGGATTATAAATCATGCTGCTATAAAGACACATGCACATGTATGTTTATTGCGGCACTATTCACAATAGCAAAGACTTGGAATCAACTCAAATGTCCACCAGTGGCAGACTGGATTAAGAAAATGTGGCACATATATACCATGGAATACTATGCAGCCATAAAAAAGGATGAGTTTGTGTCCTTTGTAGGGACATGGATGCAGCTGGAAACCATCATTCTTAGCAAACTCTCACAAGAACAGAAAACCAAACACCGCATGTTCTCACTTATAGGTGGGAACTGAACAATGAGATCACTTGGACTTTGGACTTGGGAAGGGGAACATCACACACCGGGGCCTATCACGGGGAGTGGGGAGGGGGAGGGAGTGCACTGGGAGTTATACCTGATGTAAATGACAAGTTGATGGGTGCAGCACACCAACATGGCACAAGTATACATATATAACAAACCTGCACGTTATGCTCATGTACCCTAGAACTTAAAGTATAATTAAAAAAAAAAATATGCAATCTTAAGGACTAGCTTTCAGGTGTTCCTAATGCTTATACTGGAATGGGAGTGGGGGATGAATGGCCAAGGTGGGCTGCAGGCTTGTTGAAGCTGTCAGAGCTGTAGAATATAAATATCTTGGAACACGGATGGAGCTGGAGGCCATGATTCTTAGCAAACTATTGCAGGAAGAGAAAACCAAACACCACGTGTTTTCACATATAAATAGGAGCTAAATGATGAGAACTCGTGGACACAAAGAGGGGAACAACAGACACTGGGGCCTACCTGAGGTGGGAGGAGGGAAAGGATAAAAATGCCACAAACTATGGGTACTAGGTGTAGTACCTGGGTGATGAAAATGTGTACAACAAACCCCTGTGATATGAGTTTGCTATCTAGCAAAACTGCACATGTACCCCTAAACTTAAAAGTTTAAAAATATATAGAATCTTAGAACTGAGGAATGTATTGTATCGGAATAAAGATCTCTGGGGACATACTTTATACCTCTTGTACCTGACTTAACAATTATGTCCATACTTCCTCCTTTCTAACTGCAGTCTCTCTTAAGCCTATTCTGTCTGACCATTAAATAGACAGTCAATAAATGCTCCCCAAATGATTCTTTAATGCCTATGGCAAAACTGCCAGGACCTGCATAAAGGCTGCGACATTACAGTGGCAGCTAAGCTAGAAAGGCCGCTCCAGTGGCAAATGGCATTAAGCCACTTGCCTTTTTTTATTAACACTAGTACATAAAGGTTGCCAGCAGAAAGCCCTTGTAATAACAGCCAACTGCTTCTAAGCATCTGAGCCCTTAATGAAACCCCATCCTCCTCTCCAGAGGGAGGGAAGAATTGTTGGTTTTCTCTCTCAATTATTTTTCCAGTCTATTAAATTGTCACAACCCCTGTGTCTCTGTGAGAGGCGGGTGTCATCATAGCTCATCTCCTGGAGACAGGGAACAGTGCTGCCAGAGGAGATGTTTTCTGTCTGCTTCACCACCGCCAGAGAAAAGAAGGTGATGATGGAAAAACTCCAAAGCAGCAGCAGTAGACGTCCTGGAGAGATTTATGAGACACGCAACAAGCGAAACGAGGATGTTTATGCCATCGGGTTATACAAAATATGCAATTTTAATCCACTAAGCAGTTTATCTTTTCATGCAGCTTAGTTTGCTGGGATAATTACCTTCCTGAGCAGTCCATGACATGGACGAAGCAAAGTGTGTGCAAAATACACAAATCTATGTGTGCCATTGGAAAATACGTCAGAGGAAGGAGGATTAACTCAAATTTTGGAAAACATGCTGTAGACAATGCAGAAAGTATGCTGAAAGTTTTTCTTCTGTCGTTAGCAAAATTATTGAGGTTTATTTTCTCTTAAAGCAGCAATAGCTACTTGGCCCCTTACTATACATTAGATACTCTGTGGTGTATTTTTCAAGCACCACAGAGGTTCAGGGAGATTAAATAATTTACTCAAAAATATGCAGTAAAGCCATGTGTGGGCTTAGATGTGACCCCAGGCAGTCTGCCTCAGAAGCCTGGATCTCCTCTCCTGACATGAGCCATCTGCGCCTATTGAAGACTCGCACCTTCACCAGAGCATTTGACCCTTTCCCTGAAGCCTGATGACACACTGCAGCCATTGTCCCCGTACTTTCCTGACATTTAATTCCCTTTGTCTACTAGATCTTTCCCATCAGTATGCTTACAAATACAGCAGTTTTCCCATCTTAAAGAACATCTGCTGACCTCATTTTCTCCCTCAGTTAGTTACCACCCCATTTCTCTGCCCTCTTTATAGCATAGCTACTAGAAAAACTTGTTTATGCTTTTATTGTCTCCAGTTCCTCTCCTTTAATTCTCTCCTTGACCCACCGTCATTAGGTTTTCATCTCACCATTCCAGACACTGTTCCTCTAACAGTCACCTACACATTGCAGCATGTGGCATTGATCACTCCCTCTTTCTTGAAACACTTTCTACTTTTTTTTTTTTTTCTTGAGACAACAGAGTCTTGCTCTGTCACCCAGGCTAGAGTGCAATGGCATGATCTTGGCTCACTGCAACCTCCGCCTCCCGGGTTCAAGCGATTCTCCTACCTCAGCCTCCCAAATAGCTGGGATTACAGGCTCCTGGCACCATGCCCGGTTATTGCTTGTATTTTTAGTAGAGACAGGGTTTCACCATGTTGGCCAGGCTGGTCTTGAACCCCTGACTTCAGCTGATTAACCCATTTCAGCCTCCCAGAGTGCTGGGATTACAGGTATTAGCCACTGTGCCAGGCCAACATTTTCTACCTTTAGCTGCCAGACAGACATAGTCCTAGTTTCATTCCTTCACACTAACCCTTGCTGGTTTCATCTTCCTGACATCTTCATGGTTAAGAAATACAGAGGAGCTCATTCCTAGGACTTCTCTTTTCTGTCTACACTCACTGCCTTGTGCTGATGGACCTTCCTGACATCCATCTTCTTATTTAATATCTTCATCTGGATGCTAATAGACATCTCAAGCTTAACATATCTCAAACTGATCTAGCAAACTCCCTGCTTCTCAGCCAAATCCACTCCATCCATAATTATCTACATCTCAATTGATGACAATTCTATCCTTTCAGTTGCTTAAGCCAAAACCATAAAGTCAACTGACTCCTGTTTCTCTCATGCTCCACGTTCAATGTATATCTAGACTCTTACTGCTACTCACCCTCCACTGATACCACTACGATCTCTGTCAACACCATATTTTACCCGGATTATTGTAAATGCCTCCTAGATGCCTGTTTCCTCCAACCTTACTCCCTACCTCTTAGTCTCAATGTATAAGTCATAACGATATTTTAAATTTGTCAGTCAGATCGTGTCATTTACATGTTTAAATCACTGTGGTGGCTCTCCATCTAACTCAGAAAACATGAAGTCTTTGCAAAAGTCTATAAGATCCCATGCAATATGTCCCATTCCTGCTTCAAATCTCCAATCTTTCCTCTGAATCACTCTGAGTTAGACATAATGGCCTTCTTGCTGGGTGTCCTGGCTTTTCTCTCTGCTTGCAATGCTCTTTCTCCAGATAGCCATATGGTTTGTTCTCATCTCCTCCTTCAGGTCTTTGCTCAGATGACTCTTTCTCAGTGATGTCTTCCCTAATTACTATGTTTAAAATCAAACTCCCCCTCATATACACATGCATAATCTATTCTCCTTCCATACATTATTTTCTCTATTCCATTTATTGTCCTTTAACTTACTACATAATTTACTATCTGCTTTCCCAATTGGGATACAAATTCCTTGAAAGCAGTTTAATCTGTTTTCTTCACCACTGTATCCCAGAGCCTAGAACAGTGCTGGAAACACTGTGAAGTGACTATTTGATGAACAAATGAAGAGTCATGACTCTTAAAGTCATTACCTAGAGAGGGCTGGAAATGACCTCAGAGTGAAAGGTTCCTCTTCCAAGTGGGCTGGTGTGCTGCCCTGGATTAGCATTGGAAACTGTAGCTACAATCCCATCAGTTATAATGTCTATAATTTACTTGTGAGAGGCAGTGGAGTGTTGGGGTTATATGTGGACTCCTGAAGCCAGATGGCTTGGGTATGGATTCCACCTCTGGCACTTACTAGCACTTTGAGTAAGTTTCTAAAATTTTTTGTGCCTAATTTTTTCTCATCAGCAAAATGGATGTAATATTATTACTTACCTGAGAAGGTTGTTATAACGATTTGATAAGTCAGTCAGTATACACAAAGTGCTTAGATCAGTGCCTGTCACAAGGCTTAAGTCAGTACCACATAAGTGGTATTATAACAATGATAATGATAATGAAGATAACAATAACATTTCTGTTTATCAAGAGAATTCTGAGATACTATAAAGGATTCTGAAAACTTTTCCATTTTTAAATAAAGCAACTTAAAATATATACTATACCCTATGAAGTACCCCTCAATGACATTATACAAAAGAGACATCAACATCACAAAATGACTTGTGAGTATAATAATCTTATAACAGCAACTAACATTTATTGAGTACTTGCCAAGTGCTAGACACTATTCTAAGTATTTTACATGTGTTTAAAGATATGGAAACTGAGGATGGAGAAATCAGTTTGCCCAATATCATAAAGCTATAAAATCATGAAGCCAGAATACAAACCTGATGAATTTGCATAGCTACTATAATAGAAGAACAATGTTTTCATTGAAGATTCCTTCTTTTTTGTTTGTTTTTTGAGAAGGAGTCTTACTCTGTCGCCCAGGTTGGAGTGCGGTGGTGTGATCTCGGCTCAGAGCAAGTTCCACCTCCCGGGTTCACGCCATTCTCCTGCGTCAGCCTCCCAAGTAGCTGGGAGTACAGGCGCCTGCCACCACCCCTGGCTAATTTTTTGTATTTTTAAAATTAGAGACGGTGTTTCACCGTGTCAGCCAGGATGGTCTCGATCTCCTGACCTCGTGATCCACCCGCCTCGGCCTCCCAAAGTGCTGGGATTACAGGCGTGAGCCACTGAGCCCGGCCTCATTGAAGATTTCTAAGGTATAAAAGAACATATTAAACTCAGTGCCTAAAGAATGTACATTACTGAAAACACCCAGGATGGGCTGCAAGTGCCAATATCTATGGGAACTCAGATATATCCTCTAAAATTTTCAAGTGCAGTAGTTCTTAAGTGTGGTTATGACACTAATGTTCTCAAACAATTTTAAGATGGGCCTTAGATAATTTTTCCTCTAAGTACTAACATTTTTAAATGATTTAAACATTAGAGTGAATGCACGACTGTCACTGCAGCTATGCCACTCTTTCTATGATATGCTTTCTGAACAAGGAGAGGCGGGTCAAAGGTGTTGAGAATTACATTTCATAGATAGAATCTACACTGTAGCAATTCTTTGTGGCGAATGATTGCTGGTATATAATTAATAGTTGTGGTAATTACTGTAGTACTTGCAAGACATGACTGTATAGTTATATCCATTTTCAATGTTTCATCAAGACATGGGTGTATCTATGAGAAACTGTCACTCATTGGAGTAGCATGGTTGTATATGTTACAGCAAAAGAGGGGGTTGAGACTTCCTGAACTAGATAGTAGTGTGTAATTAAATGTAAAAATTTGCTTAGGTAAAGCTGCCTTCTGTGCTGCAGAAGTTTGATATCTAGTTAAAGGGATCTGGTCTTATATGCAGAGAATGAACATAAAGAAGTACTAACGAACAAGCCATATTATAGATAGAAGAGTTCATAGCTGGGTGATTGCCAGTGAAGAGTTTTTTGTTAGGGCTTGTGCTAAACCCAGTCACAGTAACAGAAATTGAAGAACAAAGGGAGGCAAGGTGCCTCCATCATCACAGGGCAAGAGTTATTCACTCATTAAGAGGTATCTCAGCTGGACCTCTGTCTTTAGCAAGAGTGAAATCTAAGCCCTAGATCTCTTTGCACTCTTGAGAAACCCCCATCAGTCACCCTTCTCTCTACCCCTACCTGCATTACCTGTGACTACTGGCAACACAAGAAACCCAGGACTCCTTTGGAATCCATCATGTTGCAGACACTAATACCCCACATGACTCTGTACATCAGTATTGCTGCTTCTTCCCCATATCCTACAATCATCTCACTGTGTCCCGTGGGCTTCCCCCACAAATTTCCCATGCCCTCAATGTCTTCATGAAATGTTCATCACCTTCTTCCTCTAATATAAACCTGAATCTTTCCTGAGGACATGGCCACCCCTGAAGCCCTCTTGCTATAGGTTCTTTCTCCCCCATCTCTCTTCTACAAGGGTCCTGAGGTGGAGTAATTGTCCTCCTTGCTCTTCATTGATACTTCCAGATACTTCTTATTTTTCTTTTACCTAAAAACCTATTGGAATCTTGTATTGACCTTATATACGTGTTGTCCCCTCTTAGTATCATTGTCAGATGGCATCTTCATCATTATTCCTCATTCCTTAAAGATTTTGGTTCACTGCTTTTCCCTATTTAAATTTTCTTCTGGAATAATCTTGAGTGAAGTCAAAATTCACCACAGTGGATTGTCCAACACCCTGGCCTTTGCTTCTAACCTCTCCTTCTTCAGTCTTTCTCTCTTACTCATTCCCCATACCTTATCATTAACAATAACCACAATACCTCCATAACCTCATTTTTAAACATTTCATTCAAAAACCACCATCTTGCATCTCTCTAGCTCATTCCATGTACTATCCTAATTACAACATTCTGTTGAGCCCACAGTCATCTAAATTCCTTGCTTTTGGTTATATATATGTATATTTACCATTGTGTGCCTACCTAGTTTCACTTGTGCTATAGAAGAAGTGCATTAAAAGTGAAAGACTAAGGACATTAACAAAAATGTCAATCTGAAAATTTTATTCTCCATAAAAGCAGTAAGAACACCAGCATAAATTGTCAGAATTAACTTTTTCAAAACTCTAATTAAAGGTTTATGGAAATCCTGAAAACATTTAAGATAACCAGCTGAATCTAGATATGAACAGTGAGCTTCATGACATTTTAGTTTTTCCTATTTGCATACCCTCCCCTCCCCAGCACCATAGTAGTCTTGAAATCCAATAGCCTGCAATCATGGTAAAATCCAGCAGCCTAAGAACCACCAAAGGGAGGAGAATGGGGCAAACCCTTTCAAAGTCCCATTATCAGAGAATTGTCATTATTTGATCTGTTCGGTGGTTTCCTAGAAGAACCTACTAGCAAAGCTTTCTTTATTTAACCTAACATGAAGCTTAATTCCTGAAGAAGTGTGAAACAGTTGAGGAAAATAATAGGCTAACCAAAAAGCTTAAGGAAATCTTGGGAATAAGAGATCCAAAGTGTGTTTTGAAAAGCTCTGACATATTTCAGAGAATCTAGAAGGTCACAGGCATGCACATAGTGCTGTGTATATGTTTAGGCCTATGGAAATGCCCTGGAAACAACTGAGAAGCCCTAAGCTCTTACTTCTGGCTAACTTTGAGTTTCTGCAGGAGGAGGAGGTAAAGGCTAAATCATGGTTGTTAACTGCCTGGCAGAGTGTTGAAGGAGTGCAGTCTATCAAGCATACTAATATATAGACAGTGGTAACCCCAAAAGGATAGAGATAGATAGAATATTTGAAGAAATAATGGCTGAAAACGTGTCCAAGAACTCTAAATAAGATGAATTCAGAGATCCATGCTCAGACCCATAATAATTGATTGAGCTGTTGAAAACCTAAGACAGAAAAAATCTTAAAAGCATCAGATGAGAAGAAACTGATCATTTAAAGGGGGTGCTTGCTCAAAGAGAATAAAACTGATTTGCCATCAGATATCAAGGAGACCAGAAGACAGAGGAATGGCATATTCAAAATGCTAAAAGAAAAAGACTGTCAACCAAAAATCTATATCCAACCAAACTATTCTTCAAAAATAAAAAAAGAAATGTAGACATTTCCAGATGAACAAAAACTGAGAATTCAGTTTTTGACTTTTCCTATAAGAAATGCTAAATGAATCCTTCAGCTGATGTGAAGAAACACTAGAAAGTAACTTTAATTCACATAAATAAATGAAGATAACTGGTAAAAATAATTGCATAGGTAAATATAAAATAAGGTTAAATATATTTTTGTTTATAAAGGTTTTTTCTATTTGATTTTAAAAAACTGCACAAATCAATAATGATAATTTTGTGTTGATGTGTATATCATGTGTAAAGAAGTTATTTGTATGACAATAGCACAAAGAAGGGTGATGAAATCTATGCAGGAACAATTTTTTGTATACTGGTTGAAATTGATTGAAATAAACTAGATTGTTTCAAATTAAGGTCATTGCTATAACCCCTGGGGTAACCACTAGGAATATAAATTAGTAGTAAAGGAAACAAGGTGATTAAAATGGTACACTTGAAAATATCTATTTAACATAAAGACGGCAATAATGAAAGAGATAGGAAACAAAAAATAAGGAAAATAAATACAAAATGGCAGATATAATTCCTACCTTACCTTATCAGTAATCACATTTGTACTAAATTCTCAAATTAAGAAGCAGAAATTAGCAAAATGGATCAAAAGAAACCATGATTCCACTACATGTTGTCTACAAGACATACACTTTACGTCAAACACAAAAATAGGCTAAAAGTCAAAGGATGTAAAAAACAAACACCATGTAAACAGTAACCAAAAGAGATCAGGAGTGGGGCTAGACTAATATCAGAGAGAATGGACTTTAAGATAAACATGTTACTAGAAATAAAGAGCAATATTTTATAATGAGTCAATTCATCCAAAAATAGACAATAATTATGTAAGCACCAAAAAAGTCCCAAAATACATGAGGTAGAGACATATAGAATTGAAGGGAGTAATAGAAAATTTGACAATAATTGGAGACTTCAATATCTCAATTTAAACAATGGATAGAACCAGAAAGATGATCAACAAGAAAACAGAAGACCTGAACAACAATATAAATAAACTAAATACAAAGTCTCTATAGAGTACTCCGCCCAGCAACAGTAAAATAAATCCTCTTCTCAAGTGCTCCTGAATACTTCTCAAGATAGAATCTATCTTAGGCCACAAAACAAGTTTCAATAAAGTTATAATGATTGAAATCACAATAAGTATGTTCTCCAAGTACAATGGAATCAGTAACAGAGGGAAACTTGGGAAATTCAATAGCATGTGGAAGTTAAACAACATACTCCTAAACAACAATAAGCCAAAGAAAAAAATCACAAGGGGAACTACAAAACACTTCAAGATGACTGTAAACAAAATAGCATGCCAAAATTCTGGGATGCAACTAAAGTAGTGCTTAGAGGGAAATTTACAGCTGTAAATAAGTCAATTAAAGAAGAAATACATTTTTCTGAAGAATATATACAAAAGGCCAATAAACCATGAAAAGATAGTCATCATCATCCATCATTAGGGAAATACAAATCAAAACCAAATGATATTATCACTTCATACCCACTAGGATAAATATATTTTAAAAAGACAATAGGTGTTGGAGAGAATGTGGAGAAACTGGAAAGCTCATATACTTTGGGTAAGAACATAAAGTGGTGCAGCCAGTTTCATGAACAGTTTGTCAATTCCTCAATGGGCTAAACGTAGAGTTACTATATGATTCAGATTATTTTACTCCTAGCTGGGTGTCTACCCAAGAGAAATGGAAATAAATGCCTATATGAAAACTTATACATACATGTTCATGTCAGTATTATTAATACTCAGGGTGGAAATGACTCAATGGCTATCAATTAAGAAATAAAATATGATATATTGACAGAAGGGAAAGTCAGCCATATAAAGGAATAGAGTACTGGTTCATGCTCTACATGGATAAATCTTGAAAACATCCTAAGTGCATAATACCAGACACAGAAAGCCACTCATTTTATGATTCCATTTGTATTAAATGTACTGAATATGCAAATCCATAGAGACAAAAAGTAGATTAGTGGCCGCTAAGGGCTGGGAGGTAGGTGGAATGGAGACTGACTGCTAATGGAAATGAGATTTCTTTTTGGAGTGATGAAAATATTCTAAAAGTATTGGTGTTGAATGCACAACTTTGAGAATATTCTAAAAGTCACTGACTTTAAAAGGATGCACTTTAAAAGCATAAATTTTTAGGGCATGTTAACAATATCTCAAAAAATGAAACATTAATTCTGGTTAGGAAAATTATAAAAGACTTCATTGTTAGGGTACATTCACAGTAGAGGTAGATCATGAACACTCTGCAAGCAGGGAGACAGTGTTATGGCGTGGAAGAAGGGAACAGAGGCAGGAAAGCATTAAGCACAAGTTAGAAGTTAATGTTTCTATTTTGGGTTGCAAGGTGATATTGGGGAGTGAGGTTAGAATTGTTACTTGCAGCTAGGTTGGAGAGAAGCAACACTGAACCTCCATGCATGTTGCAGGCCAACTGTCTATGGCCCCAGCTTTAAAATGAAATTGTGGAGTACATAAAATATTCTCAGTGGTGGCCTCAAATTTTGCTTTCATTATTCTTTACTCTGTAAAGCTAGGATTGTCCTGTTGTGAGTTTTCCAGGCCGGAGAGTAAAGGACTCCTAATCCAAATTTCTCTCAAATCATAAAATATAGACAGCCTCAGGGTTCTATATAATTATGAAGTTAGGTTTGTATTTCAGTTTCCAAAATAGCTTTCCAGGGCTGAACTTAGGTAACACTAGTGATAATGTTTGAGCCACATTCCCAAACTCTGGAAGAAAGCCCACAATTAACAGGAAAGTACATTTCCCCAAAGCAGTCCCAAGTCAAATTAATGACACTGCTTGGTTTAGAGTAGTTCAGAGAACCAGAATATTTGGCTGACTAAAAGCATAGGGTTTGCCTATACCCACTGCAAGAGAGAAATAGTAGTAAGGGGAGCCAAGAACCCAAGGTATATATTTGGGGAGTTTTGTTTTAGCTTTTGTTTGTCCATATGCAAACAAAGACCTAGATTTGAAATACCTTAATGTTCAACTTTCAAACTGGCAAACATACCTGTAAAATAGCTATTACACTGAAAAAACAAAAACAAAAACAAACAAACAAAAAACCCTCTGATGTCATTTAGTCCATTCTGCTTTTAGACAAAATGACACTTATGCATACTTGTCAGTCTAAATTTAAGCATCTGTTTTAACACACTCTTCATCTCGCCTTCCACCACCCCATCTTCTAGAAGTAGCGTCACACCCTGTCACCAACTTACTCTGTAAACTCTTAATATGGCCTCTGGAAGATTGTTTTAATTTATAGTGCTTATCTCTAGAGGTTGTAAGATGGGGCCCATTTAAGTCTCGTTTCTCTCTTATTCCTTTATGGGGACTGATAAAAAGAACTAGAAGTCACTCCTTCCTCCATTCCTCATGTTCTGTCGCAATCCCAACTCTTCATACATGGGTCACTCAGAATATACAGTGGAGTTGGCCTCTTTTGTTACTTTTATCTATGTTTGGGTTACATGGGGAAATCCAAGCTAATGTGTCTATGTGCCTTTCGACTCATCCTCACTTATGGTGAGGGTATAATTTAAAAAAATTCTTTAAAATTTTACCTTCATCTCTCTTCCAGGATGCCTCACTTTCCAGATTCTAAGATGCCTCATTCTCCAGATGCATTCATATTTATTCATTTCTTTCTCCAGCTCCCTCTCTCATTCTGTCCCTTTCAGACTACCATCTGGAAAAAAATAACATATGACAGATTTTCAGAAATAACTCAGTGGTCTGAAGGCTGTGCTGATGGTGTGTGAGGATAACCCTGTGTGACTAAAAACCTGTGCATCATGATGATGCTTTTCCTGGCATTTGCGTCTACTTTGGATTCATAGATTAAGTTCTAATGAGACATTTCTCAGGTCTATGATCTGTACTTTGCCCCTTGACTGCCACCTTGGGACAGGGAGTAAGGGATGATTGATTCATACAGCAGTTCATATTATTATGGCTTATTGATCAGCTTTCCGCTAATGACTTAATATCTTAGCCCCATTGCAAATGCAACTTTCTCCCAGAAGTCATCTGATAGTAAAACTTTGAAATATATATATAAAATATGTATATAAATATAATGTTTATATAAAATATATATATATTAATTGTATCCTCTGATTATTAACTGAGCATCATCTGAACTTCTTTTATAAATACTCTTAACAGGTATTTATAACTGTAATAAAGTATGAATGTAATTTTTGGGAATCTATTACCACCTATAAGTACCCTGAGGCCAAAATTAATGTCTAAATGAGACTTCTACCCCCCCTCCCCGCCCCATGGTGGCAAATATGACATTTTGCACATCACAGTTAATAAGCATATTTGTTGATGGATAGGTATATATATAAGTTAAAGAAAAGGAGGGCAGAACAGGAATCAGTATACTAACAACTGATTCCACAATAGAGGAATAAGGGATATAGGTACTGAGAGTAGAGTCTAGGAGAAGAAAGGTCCTTAGTACCAAAGTCAAAATTTATGCCCAGAGGACTTGGTGTAGAGACCTGTGACACTTATGACTTAACTGAAAACAGGAGAAAGATAACTTCAGTCAACCACCTGGAGAATCCAGGCGCTTAGCTGGCCAGTCTTAGTATTGAAGAGAAATGATTATCAAGCATTTATTACATGCAAGATACTATGATTAATGCCTGACCTCTTCCTCTCCTTTCCATTCACTCACTCTCATCTTAATTCTCTCATTTGTTTTTAGTAGAAAGGAAGTCTCATTCCTACTGTAATAAACCAATACTAATCAGTATTGTTTTGGTCATCTGAAAGCTTTATAGAGTGATGTAAAAGGTTACCTGAGGTCATAATATTAATACTTGTGAGGGATAAAAAGTGGAGGAAATAGAATTGGGCAAATCTAACAAGTCTTGGACCACCCAATGGGAAGACACAGAGCAAAGACACACAGCAAAGAGGTAACCCACAGTGGGCAAAAATGGTCAAACTCTGATAACCCCATCATACTGAGTCATTGGCTGGGGATGTGGGTGAGGAACGTGGCATCAGTTGGAAGGATGGGGCAGATCCTGAAGGTCCTAATATTTGGAGGGCATCAGCTCACTGTATTTCTTAAGAGTTGAATATCAAGTTCCTTAAGAGTGATCCCAATGGCATATGTCCCTGGCTGCCATACCCCATACATGAGATCTGAATTGATGTTTATAGACCTTCTAATGACATCATGCTTTCCTGATTCTAGTGTACTGCCTCATAGATTCATAAATCGTTGTAACTAGAAGTGAGCATGAAAAACATCTAATCCAATCATTTACAAAACACATTCCAGATAGTTCTAGATTTCCCCCAAAGATGTCTCTTGGTTCACTGTAGGAATCATAAAAGAAGAGAGAGTAGCCAATTGTTGTAACCTTCCTCCCAAACATAGTGGCTTCACTTTCTTGTGCCAGAGATATGGGCTTCCATGCGAGATTCAATTTAAAAAGTAGTCTCTAGTACTGATTAATTAAAAGTGTAAAAAATCATTGATATCTGGAAGTGAACATCAGGGGTTTATAACTTCAGAGATTAGTAGTTTTATAGTAGGTACCAGGAACTACACATAACCCAAAGCAAGTCTTGTCTATATCATAGCTGCACACCTGGGAATAGCCATAGAAGACTGTAGGAGATGGGTCAGAGTGGTGGGAGAAACTATAGGGAAAGGAGCAGACCTTTGGAAAGGAGCAGGCCTTCTGAAAGGTCAGAAGGCTCTGCATAGCTTCAGGGGAGATTAGCTGAAGTCAGCTGTTCTCTAACCCTGAGGCAGAAGGCAAGAAGTAGGTACAAGGGAGTGTAGGGGAATTTATCTTAAACAGGCTTGTTTACTTATGTTGACCAGGAGCTGACATTTAATCATTCATGCACCCTTGACATTCCCTGAAAGGGGCACGATAAATGTTACCCATAGATTCTGTTTGCTCTATGCTTTCAGCATTGTGCCTATGCTGAATAAAAGCCAGCAGCTCCAGCTTCTTAGGGCTGCTGCTCTTTGGCCACTAGAGCCTGGCAGTCCCCTAGCTGCTCTTATACTGCATACCTGTGTCTGAGTACTCCTTTCATCTGTCAGTCAGCCAGGGTCTGCGGGACAGACCTGGCAGAAGAGTAACACCTAGAGACCAATGGGGGAGAGTCAGGTTGAGAAAGGGGATGAGATTTCCTCAAGGTTACAGAATAATTAGGGGCAGAAATAGGACACCAGTGGCCTGGTCTCCTGAATCCCTGTGCAGTTTTCTTTTCACTCTGCCATTATGCGCCTATGACTGAGCAGACCCGGACAAAACTGAAAGTATAACAGATGCTACTGAGAGAGAACTGTCAAAGATTATTAGTGTCCACATTAAAAAATTAATATGTTGAAGGGATATCTGTACTCCCATGTTTATTTCAGCATTATTTACAATAGATAAGATAGGAAAGCAATCTAAGGGTCTATCAATGAAAGAGAGTAAAGAAAATGTGATATTTATACATAATGGGATACTATGCATCCTTTAAAAAGAAGATTCTGTCACTCATGACAATATGAATGAAACTGGAGGACATTATGCCAAGTGAAGTAAGCCAGGCACAGATAGACAAATACTATATTATCTCACTTATATGTGAAACCTAAAAACATCAATCTCATAGAAACAGAAGAGAAAGGTTACCAGAGGCTGAGGGGAAAGGAGATGGGGAAAAAGGGAGATGTTGATCCAAAGGTACTAAGTTTCAGTTTTAGACTAGAGTTTTAGTGATCTGTCATACTCCATGGTGACCACAGTTAATAATGCAACAATGGCATTTGCAGCAACCTGGATGGAACTGGAGACCATTATTCTAAGTGAAGTAACTGAAAAATGAGTTACATCATATGTTCTCATTGATAAGTGGGAGCTAAGCTATGAGGACACAAAGGCATAAGAATGATACAATGGACTTTGGGAACTTGGGGAAAAGGGTGGGAGTGGGGGTGAGGGATAGAAGACTACACATTGGGTATATTGTACTCTGTTCAGGTGATAGGTGCACCAAAATCTCAGAAATCACCACTAAAGAACTTATTAATGTAACCAAATACCACCTGTTCCCCAAAAACCTATTGAAATAAAGTTTACCATGAAAAAAAAATAGGCTTTTAATGTTCTCAATCACAAAACAATAACTTGCTGAGGTGATAGATATGTTAATTAGCTTGATTGAATATTTCTATAATGTATACATAGATCAAAATATCACATTGTATTGCATAAGTATAGAGTTATTATTTGTCAATTAAAATTTAATCAAAAATTCTTATCATCTCACAGTCCCTGGAGTAGAATCATTTTTTACAGAAAACTTTGTGAGGTGCCACAATACAATGAACAAATGAAAGTTGAGCAGCTCTGATTACAATCAGGGGTGGGGGTTAGTCCAAGTCAGAGATTTCCCACCCTATTTGGCCTTTCTTTCTCTTCTCCTCCCACATTATGGTCACCCCTGAACACCTCAGTAGAGCTCTTGGCCTCTAAGTGACATGATTTAATAAGAAGGAATGTGCCGAGACTCAGAACAGCACGGCCGCTTGCAGTGTTATAAGTGGATTAGTCATAAAATGAGCTGACTCATCATTGCAGCCCACAATAAGACACTGCCTTTGAAAGCCAACTCCTATCCTTTAAAACCAGGCATTTTAGAAAGTTTTGGACTTAGAAATTATTCTCTCCTGTGCTGTAAGTTTGAACCTGAAGGCAGCCACTGATTTGAAAGTATTCATGGGGTTCAGGTCAAGGTTAGGAAATTCATTTGCAAACATAAACTAATATGAAGGGAAGACTGCTATCACTCTGGAGCAGTTGATGCTGCAAACCAGTCACCTGACAAAGCAATTTACATCTGTCAACTGTCTGCCTTCACCTAGGAGCAGGTAATGGACTGGCTCTTGGCTCACTAAGGTGGCAAGAAGTACCACATTGTGGAATGAATTCAATTACCTGCTGAAATGTATATTTTGACTTCCCCAACTCTACTGTGGGGAATGAATTTAAATTCCTCTATCTCAGCAAGGTGGACTGTTGACCATTCCAGAATGGGTATCCATTCAGAGAGTTGTAACACACAACCCTAGAAACTAGAAAAGCAGTTAGGAAGCCACAGTGAGGACCTTCCCCAGGGCTTCCCATTGGTTGTGCTCTCCTCTACCCACATGACCACTCCTACCTGCTCTGAGCCCCAGGCTGTCTCAGTCTCACCAGTCACATCACTCCCATCAGCTGCTGCAGAGACACACACTCAGGAAAATCTTATTGGGAGCTGCTCAGTCCCTTGAGGCAGAAAATATGATTAGATTTCCACGCCTTCCAAATGCAATACTGCATGCAGTCGGTCAAGCAAATCACTGAGCACTTTTAATCAGTCATTTCATGGGGAAGTTCCTGGGGCCTTGGGCACCGTCAGACTTCCAGGAAGGAGGTATAGGAAATACTCTTGGGAAAGCAGCCAAGGCTGTGTGGGCCCAGGCTCAGCTAGATGTGTGGTTGAGGATTAAGCAAGTACAATTCGAAAGGACTCACGGTTTACAAAGCACAAATGTGCTCATTGTTTGAGGTTCTAAACAAATCTATGAGGTAAAGCTAAAAGGAGGTATTCTTCATTTTTTAGGTTTTATTTTTAAAAATTGAGTTCATATAAATAGTTGCTTAACCCAATTCCGTGCAGTTATTGGCAAAGCTGAAAATCAAAGCAGGGTTTTGTGATTCCAAGTCCCATGTTGTTGGCATTTTCTTGCAAGATGCTAAATATGCACAATTATCAGTAACAGCAGCAGCTAACATTTCATGAAGTACTATATGCCAGGGCCCTGCACAATGCTTTTCCTGTGCTGTCTTTACAGACATCCTGTGAGATGGGTACTGACACATCCCTGTGAAGCACAGTGAAGCTGAGAGTGACTGTAATCTGCCGAAGGTTGCCTGTCTCCAGGATGCAGCACTCGATGAGGCAAATTTGTCTTCACCTATGCCACTAAAACGTCCTTAACTTCAGAGAAATTGGGCTGATCCACATGTGTAGTTTCTCCCTTCTACCCCTAAACCTTACATAACTTTGGGAGAATCTCACATACCATGCTTTCAGCAGCCCTAAAGGGGTACCTAGTTACAAGACTGGGGAGATGATAGAAGGTAACGCTGGAAATATGGTTATAATTATGCTTCAGTTAAAAAGTCAACAAGTGTTAGTAATAATAAGAATCCTTCTACATTAAAAAGAATGCTATTCTTTTCATCTTATTTCTTCCTCTGTTTTGCCACCCCCACCCCCAAATATCTACCTAAGTGATAATGTCACAAAGTTGGAGGGACACAAGGGTTATTGTGTTCTGTGTGTCTCTTTGATTTGTGTGATGAAGAGCTGAACCCTTCTGTTGCTTGAGAAGGCCCACTGGTCCTAACATCTTGGAGAATGAGGCAGGAGAAGGCTAGGTAGAAAAAAAAAAAGAGAGAAGCAATTTCAGAAGAGGATAAGACAAAAGGCGAATGTTCAGTGTTCCTCTCTTGGCATTTTGAGTGACGTTGTGGTTGAAAGGACCTTGCAATTGTGGTGGCTTGAACTGAATAAGTCATGAGAAGTGGACATCAGTCTAATCCTGTTTCTTTGCATTCTGGAAAGCGGAGTAGGAAGTAAACTGGGAAAACAATTGACACTTTTCATAAGTTTTCTTAATGAGACATTTCTTTACAGAGGTGCAAGAATAAACTTGAAAATAAAGCCTTCTTGCCCTTGGGTGTCCTTCCTTTGCTTTGCTTGTTACATGTCCAAGTCTCAAGCCTCCTTCAAAGCCTTCCAATGCCAAGAAAACCTGCCTTAACTCTTCTACCCACTCAGAAAACACCATAGCATTTATTGCCAGAACTCAAAACAAGTATTGATTATATACTTACACTGTTTTCTAATTTTTTAGTCTGGTAGTCTCAACTAAACCTCAGGATACTTGAGGGCAATGATCATATTGTCGTCCTCTTCCCAATGTATTTTATGCCATTTGCAACTTAGTGGGTCTGTACATGTAGCCAGTGACAAATAAACCTAACTGCCTGTTAATAGTGATATGCCTGTAAAACTTTATCCCTCAGTAATACAAATTGTATAGTGCTTGTGTACAGAGCACATGTGTTTGTATTTGGGCTAATAACTCTTGGTGAGGGAAGAGAATTTCCAAGTTCACTATTAATAAAATAATTTTAATCTTCTCTAATGTTTTAAGAAATTTCTAAACCATAAGACTTCTAAATACTTGTACCATTCAATGATATTTGTAGATCACATTTTATTTTTTATACAGTCACACCTTAGACATATGGTGGGTTTGGTTCCAGACCACTGCAACAGAGTGAATATTGCAATAAAGTATGTCATACAATTTTTTTTTGTTTCCCAGTGCATATAAAAGTTATGCTTACACTATACTTCCTCTCCTTGTAAATTTCCATTAAAGTTCTTGGGTAACTAGGTGCATTGTCAATGATCAGTAATATTTTGAAAGGAATTTTTTTTTTTTAGCAGTTCTCAACAATGAGCTTAAAATATTCAGTAAATCATGCTCTAAACGAATGTGCTGTCATGAAGGCTTTGTTTTATTTCTAGAGCACAAGCAGAGTAGATTTATTATAATTCTTTTTTCCCCCAACTGAGAAGGAGTCTTGCTCTGTCGCCCAGGCTTTAGTGCAGTGGCACAATCTCGGCTTACTGCAACCTCTGCCTCCTGGGTTCAAGTCATCCTCCTGCCCCAGCTCCTGAGTAGCTGGGATTACAGGCATGTGCCACCACACCCAGCTAATTTTTGTATTTTTGGTAGAGACGGGGTTTCACCATGTTGGCCAGGCTGGTCTTGAACTCTTGACTTTGCGATTTGCCCACCTCGGCCTCCCAAAGTGCTGAACCACTGCACTCAGCAGATTTGTATAATTCTTAAGGATCTTAGGATTTTTTGGATGCTAAAGGAGCATCAGCCTCAACTTCAAGTAACCAGCTGCATTTGCCCTTACAAGAGACTCAGCCTGTCCTTTGAAGCCAGGCATTGACTTCTCCTCTATCCTAGATGGCATCTTCTTCCAATAGAAGGATGGTTCCTCACCATGTAAAATCTGTTGTTTCATGTAACCACCTTCATCTATTATTTTAGCTAGATCTTCCAGGGAACTTGCTGCAGCTTCTACAGGAGCACTTGCTGTTTCACAGTGTGCTTTTCAGTTCTGGAGATGGCTTCTTTTATAAAATCTCCCAAACTCATCTCTGCTAGGTTCCAATTCTTCTTCTGCAGCTTCTTCACCTCTCTCAGTCTTTACAGAATTGGTCAGAGTTAGGTCCTTTCCCCGGATTAGGCTTTAGCTTAAGGGAATGTTGTGGCTGGTTTGATCTTCTATACAGACCACTCAAACTTTCTCCATGTTAGCAACAAGGCTGTTCACTTTGTTATCATTTGTGTGTTCACTGGAGTAGCACTCTTAATTTTCTTCAATAACTTTTCCTTTGTATTAACAACTTGGCTGTTTGGCACAAGAGGCCAAGCTGTGGCCTGTCTCAGCTTTTGACATGCCCTCTTCATTAAGCTTAATCATTTTTAGCTTTTGATTTAAAGTGAGTGACATGTGACTTTCCCTTTCACTTAAACACTTAGAGGCCATTGTGGCATCATTAATTGGCCTGACTTCAATACTCTTGTCTCAGGGAATAGGGAGGCCCGAGGAGAAGGGAGAGAGAGAGGTTGGGGAAAGGCCAATCTATAGAGCGGTTAGAACACACAGTTTATTGTCTTCTATAGTCACAGTTTGTAGTGTCCCAAAACAATGATTAACATTAAAGATCACTGATCACGGGTCACCGTAACAGATATAATTTAAAATGTTGTGAGAGTTACCAAAATATGACACAGCGACAAAAAGTGAGCACATGCTGGTGGAAAAACTGGCACCAGTAAACTTGTTCAAAGCAAGGTTGTCACAAAACTTCAATTTGTGAAAAATGCCGTATCCATAAAGCCCAATGAAACAAAGTGCAATAAGGCAAGGTTTGCTTGTACTTAGGGAGCTTTCCTGAGCAAATGCCATATCCTAGTCCAAGTAGCTCCAATGAAAGCAGAAGTCCCTCATTAAACAAAATGGAAAGCTAGCTTAAAATACATATTTTTGAATATTAAATCAACCACAAGCAATATATGGTGGGTTAATTTGTGTCTACCACTGGAGGAGAAGCGTCATTGCTAGATTAAACAAGTATTTTAAATTTCTCAATGCAGGAGCCATTAAGAAAAATAGGACAATACATCAGATTCACAAAATGGCACGAGAGAGAACACAAGAAGGCTACATTTTGATATGTTTCTGTCATTCAGAATAAAGCCTTGGTGGCATAGCATAGAAGATCCATTAGAGAGCTTGAAGTTGAGCTAGCTCAATCCCCTCAGCTAACAGGTGAGGAAACTGAACCTTAGAAGTGCTAAATTATGCATGTAGAGTTCCACAGCTGAGTGGTCAGGCAACTTGGTTCTAGTCCCAATTCTGCCTCCGATACGATATAAGCAACTTAAGAATATAAAGATGACACATATGAAGGTAAAGTGGAATAGTCCAGGAAAACTTACATAATTCTTTACTGACTTTATTCACTATTTCTCTTCAAGATAGGTGGGAGGATATCTAACTTTTTAACTTTGGAAATTCTACTGCCCAGAATATTAAAGCACTAAATTATCGGAGAGCTGCAAACCAAACAAGGCTTATCCTTATTCATCAGATGTAAATGCAATGATTTGACTATCACTATCATTAACTGGCTAATAACTATTTATGACCCCAGGATGTAGTTTCTACCCAGTTAATGGGCTCCATAGTAAAGCTATGATTTTATCTTAGCTGCTGTGGCTGTTGGTTTCAGTTGCTTGCATTAAGGGATGAGCAGGTTCTGCTGATTATCCAGTTAGCCACGTAATAAGAGTTCATGTCCAAGGGCCTTCAAACAAACAAACAAACAAAAACTCTCATCAAACAAAATAGGAATTGTGTCTGAGAAGGAAGCCCTGCAGAATAACATGTTGATTGCCCCCAAATAATCCTCACGAATCACACTTAAGGGAACTTGATCATACATTTTCTCAGCCACATTTTAAAGCAATTGTGAATCACTAAGTGCTGGGGATTGTATCTGCTGACACTTCTCAACTAAGATTTTCCCAAGCTGTTTTCACTTAGCCTTTCAGCTAGTACCCACCCCTTGTAGGCACAGCTTTGTGAAAAATACAGAGTCAAATGTGACTGAGCTGGGCTCTAAGTGCAGGGGCTATTTCTGAATGCTTGGCCAGATGGACTCCAAAGGAAGAATAGGTCCTGACAATCCCTACATCTGGTATCTTGACCATCCTCCAAGCCAAGCTCCATTTCTTCCTCCTCCTAGATTTTTTTCCTGCTAAAAAATTGCTTTCCTTTAAACATTGTATTCCTTTATTCAATCTGTATTTAATGAGCATACATGATGTGCCAGGACAAAGAAAGATGTGAAGAAAGCTTAAGATACGTTCCTTGTTCATTCTGACCTTGCAATTTAGTTTACGAGATGAACTATATACAAAAGCAATTTTCTAGATTTTACCTGACACCTACTATTTCTACTATGTCACTCCTCTTGAAATTACCATTACCACTTTTGCCTGGATTATTGCAATGGCAATAACCCTAACTGACATCCCATTATCCATTTTTGTTAAAAGGTCAGATCATTTTAGTTCTTTTTCAGAAAGCCTCCTGTGGGTTTGTATCTCATTCAGAGTAAAAGCCAAAGCCCTCCCATGACCTACAGTCCGTCTGTGACCTGGTTCTATTTTTTTTTTTTGACATGATTTTCTGCCACCTGTCATCTTACCTCACTCTGATCTGGCCCCACTATCCCTTTGCTGTTCTTCAAACACAATAATGGCTCAAGCACATTAAGGCTTTTGCCCTTGCTGTTTCCCCATGTGGAGACATTTTCCCCTAGTATACACATGGTGTTCATCCTCATTTTATTTGGGCTTCTTGTCAAATGTGAATTTGCTCTAAACCACACTTATCACTTTTTTCTCACCCAGCCTCATTTTTCTTCTTAGCATTTAAAAGCACTTAATGGGTTAATGTATCTGTCTCCCCAAACGATGTAAGTTTGATGAGAACAGAGACATTGCTTAGTTCCCCAGTATATCCCTAAAACCTAGAACTGTGACTGGCACATAGTAGACTCATTACATTGGTCAAACTGGAAAACTTAAATGCTTCAATGACAAGAGACAAATGAAGGAGTGAATAAATGGAGTGTCCAGATGAGCTTCCCACTGTCTAGTAAATGAAATCCTGTCTCTTTACCCTGGTCTTCAGAAATTATTCCATTAGGGGTACTTTCCAATTTAACCAACAAAATGCTTTATGAGAAGTTTAAGCAATAAAGATGCTCAATTAGGTCATACAACAAGATGCTCAGAGGGAAGCAGTCTTGACCCAGCAGGTGCAAAGATGTATCAAAGACAGAACCTCTTTCTATGTTTACTCTCACTGTCCTTAGCATGTTCCCTTATAGCTTTAGGGCCATAAGACCATGGCTGTACAACCAGGCAGCAGGTAAATATTTGAGGCATAGAAAGTGGAAGTGGTAACAATAGTGACATTTAACCTATTTTTCAGGAAAACAAGAACTTTCCCAGATGGCTTTTCCTAAGACATTTTCTATTATAACTGTGCAATTTATTCGTCCCTCAAGGAGAGAGAAGTTTTTCATTTTTCCAGCTCTAGGAGGAACCTGGGCAAAGAAACGGGTTGTAAATGTGGTTTTGTGTAGTCAACCTCCACTGTCTGTCACCTAATGCCTTCTATGATATGACCCCCCCACCACCTGATTTCCCACCATTCCACTATACACAGTTCTTGTTCCAGCCCAACTCTTTACTGTTCCCCAGACATTTTGACTCTTTTTAAAAGAGTTTAAAAACTATTTTAAGAGAAAAGTTGAGAAGATAGTACAAGGAAGTCCCATATCCCACCCTACACAGTTTCCGTATCATTAACATCTTCTATGAATATGGTACTTGCTTTTTTTTTTTACAACTAATGAACTAATATTGATACATTATTATTAAAGTCCATACTTTATCCAGATTTCTTCAGTTTTTACCTAATGCCCTTTTTCTTTGTTAAAATATATTTAATTTTTTTGAAACAATTATACATATTTTGGGGTACATGTGATAGTGGTACGTGCGTACAATTTGCAATTATCAAATCAGGATAATTAAGACATCTATCACCACAAATATTTATCATTCTATTGTGTTAGAAATATTACAATTCTTCTCTTCTAGCTATTTTGAAATATACGATAAATTACTGTTAACTATAATTTCCCTACTGCGCTATCCAATGCTAGAACTTAATCCTTCTAACTGTATTTTTGTTCCCCTTTGACCAGCTTTTGTTCATCTCCTGTACCCTCTCCCCTTTCCAGCCTCTGGTAACCACCATTCTACTCTCCACCTCTATGAGTTACATATCTTTAGCTTCCTCTTATAAGTGTGAACATGGAATGTTTGCCTTTGCCTGGCTTATTTCACTGAATATAATGTCCTCCAGTTCCATCCATGTTGCTGCAAATGACAGGATTTTCTTCTTTTTATGACTGAATAGTATTTCATTGTGTGTGTATATACGTGTGTGTGTATATATATATATCATTGTGTGTATATGTGTGTGTATATAATATATACATCATTTTCTTTATTGAGTCATCTGTTGATGGACACTTAGGTGAATTCTATGTCTTGGCCATTGTGAATGGTGCTGCAATACACATGGGAGTGCAGATATCCTTTCTCTTGGATATCTGCCTAGCAGTGAGATTGCTGAATCTTATGGTAGTTCTGTTTTTAGGATCGCATCCAGAATACCACATTTGGGTGTTATGCCTCCTTAGGCTCCTCAGCACAGTGACAGTTTCTCAGACTTTCTTTTTTCGAGACAGAGTTTTGCTCTTGTTGCCCAGGTTGGAGTGCAATGGCATGATCTCGGCTCACTGCAAACTCTGCCTCCCAGGTTCAAGCGATACTCCTGCCTCAGCCTTCCAAGTAGCTGGGATTACAGGCGCCCGCTACCACACCCGGCTAATTTTTGTATTTTTAGTAGAGATGGGGGTTTCACCATGTTGTCCAGGCTGGTCTTGAACTCCTGACCTCAAGTGATCTGCCCAGCTTGGCCTCCCAAAATGCTGGGATTACAGGTGTGAGCCACTGCGCCCAGTCCAGACTTTGTTTGTGATGACTTTGACAGTTTTGAAGAATACCAGTCAGGTTTTATAGAATGATCCATACTGAAATATGGTTGGTATTTTTCTGATAGTTATATCTGGGGTGATGGGATTTTCTGGGAAGAGGACCCCAGAGATGAAGTGCCATTTGCATCATATCATATTAGCACATACTATCAACATGAGGTTTTGGTTAGATTTCTGTAACATACAGTTACGTTTTTTCACACTTTCCCTACTGTGTTCCTTGGATGGAAGTCACTATGTACAGCCCACACTTACGGAGTAGGAAGTTATGCTCCCACCGCTTGAGGATGGACATAGACTATTTGGAATTCTTCTGCATGGGGGATTTGTTTCTTCTCCCCCAATTACTTATTCAGTCATTTATTTATGTAAGTATGAACTCATTAGTTTTTATTTTAGACTTTGGATCATAATGCAGAACTGTACGAATCTCCTGGTTTGTTTAACCATTCACCTATTGAAGGATGTCTTGGCTGCTTCCATTTAATGACAGTTATGAAGAAAGCTGTCCTAAACATCCACGTGCAGGCATTTGTGTGGACATAAGTTTTCACGTCAGTTGGAAAAACCTCAGCATTGTGACTATATTTGGCTTTGGAAGAAAATGACCAACTGTTTTCTCAAGTGACTGTACCATTCTGCATTCCCACTAGCAAGGAATAAGAGTTCCTGTTGTCCCAAATCCTTGTCAGCACTTCGTATTATTATTTTTTTAATTACCCATTCTAATAGATATATAGTGGTACATCATTGCCACTTTAATGTCTTCAAATTTTTATGCTCTTCCTCAGGATATGAAATTCTGTGTTATTGTTATATGTTTATACCCTTAAAAGCCAATTTCAATGTCATTTACTCCATAAAGTATCTCTCCAACATTTCCCTTCCTAACAGGATGAACTTCTACCTTCACTAAATTTAACATTGTCCATTACCTTAATATTTCAAAGTGACTATGAGACCTTCAAGAACCATGTCATCATTTTCCACATAAAATTCAACATTCTAAAATTAAAATATGTGTCAACACTTTAGATGCTTACTGATAACTACTATGTAGATGGCAGTGAATAGGAAGCAATAAGGCCACCTTGAAGCAGAGGTATTGGGAAGGCAGCTTAGTTCATTTACCAATGCTGCAATTCATTGCACATACTAGTCTTACCCTACAGGGTAAGATTCAATCATCTTCTCAAGTTCTATACTGCCATGAGCCACTGCAGTAACTTTTTAATTGTTGAAATTATGAATATTAAATCCATGAATGCAAAGAGTCTGCAGAACATTACCCAGGGCATACTTTTTTCTTCATCACAGTGATTTTTGCTCATGTCTTATTTCATTTTTAGACTGTAAAGACTTGAGGATAGAATATTTCTCTAATTTTATATTCAGTATTTACAAATAAATGTAAGTAGCACTGTAGAGTTTTAACAGGAAAGAAATATTCTTTCTTACAACAGAATTAGCTGGGGTTTAATGGATTCCTTGGGATTTTAAAAAAGCCTCTGAAAGATAGCAACATAACTCTAAAATAGACTACAAATTTAGTCATCTTGTAGAGAAAGCAGCCCCTGTATTGATACCAAAGCCCTTGGGAGAGACATGTGTTTCCTTTGTCCCCATAAAGGCCATGGCTAGGGAGTGAGTGATGGTGCTGGTGATCAGCTTGCTCATTGCCATGGCAATGGAGCCACTCCTGCTGCAGTCAGCAGGTTCCCAGTTCTGCCTCTGCAGACTGAAGCCACCCACCTGATTTTTCTCTGTTTTTCCTACCTGACATGGGGCCTTTTATTGAACACAAGTCGGGGTTGGGAAATTTTGTCTCTGCCGGTGGGCTCATCAGGTGCCAGAGTACAGGTAAGCATGAAAGGATGGCTGGGGAAAGAGAAGCTGATAACCTCAGAGAATTGCAGGAGGTTATCTCTGACACTCAGCTAGGGATCCCGTCTCTTTTTTAAAAAGAGCAAAAGCAGTTGCAAGGAGATGCTTCTCAAGAAAATCCTCCTCAGCCCTAAATACGTGGTTCTATATTCTGAGTGTTTCCAGAAGAGAAATCCAGAATACAGGTGACTCCACAGACCTGGGACAGTAAAGAAGAGTCTTAAGTCAGCAAAGTCGGTGTCCCTGCAGGTTCCTAAAGTTTTGCCACATTCAGGGCTGATCCTGGTGAAGGAAAGGGGAATAAACCTCTGGAGGTATCTGAGGGGGTGGTAAGTCATCCCCTAGTTATCAAAGAGAAAGCATTTCTTTTCCTATTCAATAGTATTTTTGAGCATCTACTCTATCGCAGGCACTGGAGATACAACATAAATTAAGACAGATGTGTCTTGTCCCTCATAAATTAAGTAGATCTTCAAATTCTAATTGTTAACTATTCCCTTGAGTTACATAACTTATAAGTAATCTATAATTCATACATTTCCTGAAATTATTGACACTATTATCAATAATTCTAATAACAAAATCTCTATATATTTAGAATACTTTATGACTGCCACAAAATTCAGGATTTCCTAAAGCAACCCTGGGAAATCTTCATCTCCATTTTGTAGTTGAGAAGACTGAGGCTCAGAGAGAGTGCCTGACTTGCCCAAGTCCAAACAGTAGTCTTTCAAGATGTGGTCTGAAAACTACTAGCATTCGAATTTCTTGGGGAGGTATTTTTTGAAAATGGACTTTTAGCAGCCACCTCACTTTCCACTGGATCACAGCCTGTGGAGGTGAACTCAGGAACATTTGTTTTTCGCTGGTTCTAACTGACCACTCACTAACTACTGCCATATACCTTAGTTCATTTGGGGTCTTAACTCAGATCTTCTGATCTTCTGAGCCTTTTATACTTTCTACCCTATCATAGTGACAGCATGACCTGGGAGATGTGCTGTCCCTTGGTAACCTGAAGCATATTTGAGACTTAGTGTATCTTTCTCAGTACTTGCCTATCTAAATGCTTCCTTGGAAAGGAAGCCTTCAGAATGCTGATTCAGGTTTTTTTTGTTGTTTGTTTTGTTTTGTTTTAAACATCAACCATCCTTCACCCATAAAGGCTGACCCCTTAAAAGCACAGCACTGCTGTGAAGTGCTCAGATCACCATGAGTCTCTTGCTTTTTGCTGGTAGCAGCATTTTGTCCCTGGAGTTTTCTGTTTTGACAGCTCATCAGAGCCCTGGAAGGTGGCAGGAACCTCACTGTTCAATTAAACCTTAAGTGTCAACAGGGCATGAAGAGGAGAAGGAGGGACCTACGTAGAGGCAGATGAAATAAATGAGCTTTAGCAAGCTGAGTAGCCATTTTTCAAAAGTCAAGAGCTTCCCAAGATTTCAAGCATGGTGCCTAGATGCAGTGGGATACACTGTATTCTCAAAGCTCTGGTTTGCTTGGTTTACATGTACAGATGGTCTCCAACCTAAGATGTTTTTTCTTACGATTTTTGACTTTAGGGATTCATTGGAATATTAAATGCATTTTTGACTTATGATATTTTCCACTTATGATGGGTTTATCCGAATGTAGCCCCATCATAAGTTGAGGAGCATCTGTATTGTTCTTTATAAATTATTAAGTATTCCACAAAATAATGATCAGTTTAACAAATATTAAATACCTATTATCCTATGGGCATAAAGATTATAACTGCAACCCTGCCCTAGTAATGAAGCACTTAGCAGGGACTACAAACTTTTAAAAAGTAATTTAAAGAGCAATGTGCAGTTCCATGGAGACATTAAGAAGGGTATTCTGACAGCATACAGCAAGGTAATTTAACATCACTCAGAGCTTCTCAAAGTGTGGTCCGAGAGCTACCTGGTCAGAAACCCCAAAGGATATTTGTTGGTAAAAATACACAATGACTGGATCTACCCCTAGACACTCTGGGGATGGGACGTAGGAAACTATTTTTTAAACAAACAGAAAGAACTCCTTAGGTCATTCTTTTGCACACAGAAGCTGAGAATCACTGAGTAGGGAATATTGGAAGATGCCAGGAAGTTGTCAAGGAAGTCCTTTGTGAAGAAATGGTATGGGTGCAAAAGAAGTTTGAAGATTAAGATTTAAAATAATTGGATTTGGGCAAAAGCTTCCCAGAAGGAAGTGACCGCATTCATGAAGATCCAACATGATTGGAAAGGAGGCAGAAAGTCCTCTGTGGCTGGAGAATAAGGAGAAATATGGAGAGGCAGAGATAAGGTCAAGATCCAGATGCAGGGTCATGTCAGTATTGCAAAGGATTGGATTTTATTTTAAACCCCTGAAGGGTTTTAGGTGAAGATGGAGCATAGGTAAATTCCTATTTTAAAACAAAAAGCATGAAGAGTTTTGGGATCTCCAGAGAGGATGTTGGGCTATGAGGAGGAGGTTGTGGCAATAATTTGATGAGAAATAATGCTACCTTGGATTAGATCAGAGGCCATGAGAATGGAGAGAAATGATTGGATTCAATAAGTATCAAGGAGGTAAAAATCCAGAGAATTCAGGGTTCCTGTAGAGACAAATTGCCACCATGAGCATGTAGACTCTCCCTCTAGCTTTGAGTATAGCAGTGGAGAGGATCTGTTGCTGCAGTGATAAAAACATGCTCTTTTCATGGGACCTCCTGCCAACTCTCTCCCTTGTGGCCAAGGACATGCTTTGGTTTGGATAAGAAAAGGCTGACTGGGGTAAAATTCTCAGTTCAAGGGGTCAGAAGACCTTCAGTTTGTTTCAGGCTCTGGCTTTAATCTCTTAGGCCCTGGCAGGATGGCCAAGAGCAGGCTAATTCACTGTTATATGAGAGCAGATGAATTCACTTGAGAGAGCTATTATCCCTGCCCTCAGGACTCACTCTTTGAAATATGGGTATGTGAATGTGATACATACGAGGGAAAAAGTGGAAGAATGCAGTGACTATTTAGATATTAAGAGTGAAGGTAAGGAGAAAAGTCTAGAAGGATTCACATGAACTAGTTTGGATACCTGGATGGATGGGGTTACCATTAACTGAGGTAAAGAAATCTACAGAAGAAAATGAGGTCTTACAAATAAGGCAAGTTCAATTTGGGGCATCTAAACTACAATGCAAGACATGCACATGAGAATGTTTAGTGGGTGATGGGTTACAGAATTTCACGATTTTGAAAAGAGGTCCAAGTCAGAGGCATTGCATGTCATTTCGAAAACTACCTTAAAACTTTTAAACAAATGAATGGCATATGAATAAATAAAATTCAACTAACAAAAGCTGTTGTTTATAGCAAAGTGCCAGCCTCATTTCTAAGTGCTTTATTTAATCTTAATGCCAATTCTATGGAGTAGATACTCCTATGATTCCCATTTCAAAGATGAGGACACTGAGGCACAGAAAGTTTGAGCATCTTGTCCAAGGTTACACAGGCAGCAAATAGCGGGGATAATAGCACTGCAACCCTTACAGTCTGGATCTACTGCCTTTGCTTTCAAAATGAGTTTCTTCGCCTGTCACAAACACAGCCAATGCCATAGCTGCCAGGCCATTCTCCATCAGATTTCCCCTCTCCCTCACTCTAGAGATTCTAAATGTCTTGACCAGAGATCTTGCTTTATTGATCTTTTATTTATTATTTTATAAGTAAAGACACTGAGGGACAGAGGGGTAAAATAACTTCCATAAAGTCACATTGTTGGGGAGTGGGTGAGCTGGTATTTGTCTCTGCTATTTCCCTGACTTACAAATTTAACTTCTACATATACTCATTACACAAAACCATAATTTTTAGTGCAACTTTTTGATTACTACCAGGGTAAAAAGGAAGAATGGGCATTGGTCTAGGAAGTAGGTAAAGTGAATTATGGTCTAGGAATTTTTTATTTTTTAAGTTCTGGGATACAAGTGCAGAATGTATAGGTTTGTTACATAGGTATACATGTACCATGGTGGATTGCTGCACTTATCAACCCATCATCTAGGTTTTTAGCTCCACATGCATTAGCTATTTGTCCTACTGCTCTCCTTCATC
Source organism: Chlorocebus sabaeus (assembly GCF_047675955.1). Lineage (NCBI taxonomy): Eukaryota > Metazoa > Chordata > Mammalia > Primates > Cercopithecidae > Chlorocebus > Chlorocebus sabaeus. The sequence continues at coordinate 29,446,471 of NC_132926.1, read as the reverse complement.
TCATTCCCCACCCCCTGGACTGGCCCCTGTGTGTGTTGTTCCCCTCCCTGTGTCCATGTGTTCTCATTGTTCAACTCCCACTCATGAGTGAGAACATGAAGTTTTAGTTTTTGTTCCTGTGTTAGTTTGCTGAGGATTATGGCTTCCAGCTTCATCCACGTCCCTGCAAAAGACATGATCTCATTCTTTTTTATGGCTGCATAGTATTCCATGGTGTATATGTACCATATTTTCTTTAGTCTATCAATGATGGGCATTTGGGTTGGTTTCATGTCTTTGCTATTGTAAATAGTGCTGCAATAAACATACATGTGCATGTATCTTTACAGTAGAATGATTTACATTCCTTTGGGTTTATACCCAATAATGGGATTGCTGGGTCAAATGGTATTTCTAGTTCTAGATCCTCGAGGAATTGCCACACTGTCTTCCACAGTGTTTGAACTAATTTACATTCCCACAAACAGTGTAAAAGCGTTTATTTCTCCACAGCCTCATTAGCATCTATTGTTTCTTGACTTTTTAATAATTGTCACTCTAACTGCTGTGAGATGGCATTTCATTGTGGTTTTGATTTGCATTTCTCTAATGATCAGTCATGTTGAGCTTTTTTTTTTTTTGGCCGCATAAATGTCTTCTTTTGAGAAGTGTCTGTTCATATCCTTTGCTCACTTTTTGATGGGGTTGTTTGAGTCTTGTAAATTTGTTTAAGTTCCTCATAGATTCTGGATATTAGACCTTTGTCAGATGGGTAGATTGCACTCCTTATTTGGGTTGGTTTTCACTCTGATGATAGTTTCTTTTGCTCCTTAATTAGATACCATTTATCAACTTTGTTTTTTGTTGCAGTTGCTTTTGGCATTTTCATCATGAAGTCTTAGCCCATTCCTATGTCCTGAGTCGTACTGCACCTGGCTTTTCTTATAGGGCTTTTTTGGTTTTGGGTTTTACATTTAAGTCTTTAATCTATCTTGAGTTAATTTTTGTATAAGGTGTAAGGAAGGGGTCCAGTTTCAGTTTTCTGCATATGGCTAGCCAGTTTTTCCAGCACCATTTATTAAAGATGGAATCCTTTCCCTATTGCATTTTTTTTTTTTTTTTTTTTGGTCAGGTTTTTTGAAGATCAGATGGTTGTAGATGTGTTGCGTTATTTCTGAGGTCTCTGTTCTGTTCCATTGGCCTATATGTCTGTTTTGATACCAGTAGTTTTGGTACCAGTAGTTGGGTACCAGTAGCTGTAGTCTTGTAGTAAAGTTTGAAGTCAGGTAGCTTGATGCCTCCAGCTTCGTTCTTTTTGCTTAGGATTATCTTGGCTCTATGGGCTCTTTTTGGTTCCATATGAAATTTAAAGTAGTTTTTTCTAATTCTGTGAAGAATGTCAATGGTAGTTTGATGGGAATAGCATTGATTCTATAAATTACTTTGGGCAGTATGGCCATGTTCATGATATTGATTCTTCTTATCCATGAGCATGGAATGTTTTTCCATTTGTTTGTGTCATCTCTTATTTCTTTGAGCAGTGGTTTGTAGTTCTTGAGGAGGTCCTTAGTCTAGGAATTTTGATTAAATACGTGATGTTAGATATATAACATTTGGTTTTTCTTATCTTTAAGACAGTCTATCTTAAAGACAGCCTATCAAGCCTATCTTTAGATAGCCTATCAAGATTTAGGACTTTTATGATTTTTAAAATAAATTATTATAGATAGAGGAAAAATATTGGGCCACTACAGAAAGCATCAAAACTAGCTTTATGATACTACATTATTGTTGTTAAGTAGAGACTTCTTTAAATGTAATATCCCACTTGACCCTCCCCACCAGCGTATGAGGTGGTACTATCATTAATCATCCCTGCCCCCATCATTTTACAGAAAAGGGAGCTTACCCTTATTATTAAGCTTACCCTTAAATAAACAAGCTTCTCAAGGACACACACAGGTACTGAAGGACAGAAACATTTCAAATCCAGGTTTATCTAATGCCCAAACTCTTAAACAATATGTATCATTTCTGGTTGATTTATTGTAGAAGTGATTCCATTAAAATTGGGGTTTGATCAAGAGACAATTGGCTCAGGTAAATTTACCCTAGCAAACTGTTTGCATAAGACCAGTGAGTGAGGTATGCCACACAATGAAAGCACTTCTTCCTTAATGAGAACAGGGTTATTCATGCCTCTTCATCTGCTCTAAGTTCTCCAGCTTGCTCCTGATTACGCTAAAAAACACTGCAGCAGGTTCTACTACATTGACTGTGTATTAGGGAGAAGTACAAAGCTGACCATTTCGACTGTGATTTGGACCTTGGGATAAAAATAGGTGCTAGGAAACATGTAATATTGTGTTGGATAGAGAGAGTTAAGTTTACACAAATATACCTCTTCATATGGACTCACAGCAAGGTCTTCTACCTGCTTCTTCACTAGATTTATTTTTAGTTTTGGCATTTTGAATTCTTACATTTTAAAATGATCTTACATATTCTCTGGATTTTAGCATATGTCTGGGAGAATCTTTAGTTGAACAATAAACAGAATGAACAAATGAAAGGTTAGGAAAAGAGAAAACAGGCAGGACTGGCACTATGGGTGAAATAAGTGATGGTATAATTTCTGGTTGCTTGAAGGCTTTTCTTACCCTGATTGCATAGCTTTAATTGCCTCAATTAGTGAGTCATTTGGTCCTTGGGGTACTTCCTCTTTGAAAATGAAAATGACCATTAAAGTCCGGAAACAGCCATTCATGGCTTAGTATCAATTAGTTTATGCAATTTTCTTCCTAATTTTTAGACCAGTTCCTGAATTAGAAGAGCCTAAAGAATCATCTCATACAATCTCTCACATTAGTGAAGTCACTGAGGGCTAGGAGAGGGCAGTAGTTTGATCACAAATTCACAGGTTGTTTTATAATCAGCCTTATAACCCAAATATGAAGACTGTCAGTGCACTGCTATTCTCATCAATACTGTGCTGACGCAGCTGTGAAAGTACAGGAAAATTGTGTTATCAAATGATGTTATTGGCACAACATAATGTATAGTTAAGAGTGAGATGGAGACAATACTTTAAAAAAATATTTAACAACATCAAACTATCGATTGAAGAGCTCAGAGAACACCAAACAGAATAAATACTGAAACAAACAAGCATACATGCCTGGACACATCATATTCAAATTGGTATAAGCTAAAGAGAAAATTTTGAAGGCAGACAGAAAAAAACAAAGATCTTCTATACAGAATAGCAAAAATAAGAAGCAGAACATACTTCTCATGAGAAACTATGCAAATCATAGTGACAAGGGAGTGACATCTTTAATGTGCTGAAATAAGGTGAAGTGAAATAGAGCACCATTTAGACTGATAATCAATGTTCATTCAACAAAGAATGGTAGATCGGGGTCGGGTGTGGTGGCTCACACCTGTGATCCCAGCACTTTGGGAGGCCAAGACGGGTGGATCATGAGGTCAAGAGATTGAGACCATCCTGGCTAACGTGGTGAAACTCCGTCTCTAATAAAAATACAAAACTTAGCCAGGCATGGTAGGAAGCACCTGTAATCCCAGCTATTTGGGAGGCTGAGGCAGGAGAATTGCTTGAACCTGGGAGACGAAGGTTGCAGTGAGCCGAGATCGCAGAGCAAGGTTACGTTTCAAAAAAAAAAAAAAAAAAAATTGTGTGTGTGTGTGTGTGTATATATATATATATATGTATGTATATAATACAAAGAATGGTATATTTGTCAGTTCTAGGATTATTAGGGGAATTTTTATTGTTTTTGAGGAAGCACATTTAATATCTAACAAGTAAAATAACAATATAAAATAGTAATTATAATCACCAACATATTTTGTATAATTATTGTGTAATAGGAAAATGTTTTCAAATGTGCTCTCCCATAAAATAATTGTTAAAATCATTGTTAAAATTTAGGGGAGTGGTTCTTCTTTGATGAATAAAGAATCCAGAAAGTGTCCTGGAGGTCATGGCAAAAATATCTATTTTTTTTTTTTTTTTGGGTCTTATTCCAGGAACTAGAGAGCAAGTATGGGCCTAAGTAAAAAAAAAAAAAAAAAAAAAAAAAAAAAAAAAAATAATAATAATAATAATAATAATAAAATAAACCTTCTCCATGTCCAGCAATGATATAGTTGTACTGAAATTGATATAGTTGTACTGAAATGCAACATAGGTAAGCCTCAGTAATATACATGACTTTTTATACTTCTTATAGTCTTTGTTACTTTTTAACGTTATTCAAATTATTAAAAATAATTATTTAAAACACTTTACTTATGTATGTGTAGCCATGGTCACTAGGTGAGACAATCACTGTTTCTCATGATTTTCAAGGCAATATGTCTTAAGTGCATAAAAACCCAGACTTCAAATCTTCAACTCCATTTTGCTGGGCTATTACAAGAACCCTGTTTCCCAGGGGGTCATTGCCTTCCTCTTGACAATAAAGTTTATCTTTATGAAGGCCAAAACCGTGTCTTTTAAAAAACTAAGTGCTTACAATATTCCAGGAACTGCACTTATCACTTTGTAAACATTTTCTCATCTAAGCACTATGCATTCCTATAAAGAAGTCACTGACTCTCCTATTTCAAGGATGAGGAAACTGAGGCTAAGTGAATTTCTCAAAGTTACAGAGAGTCCACAGCATTATAACAAAGATTGTAAAAACCTGAGTCTGAAGCCTATGCACTTAACCAAAATATTATATTGTTCTAAAGCACTGACCTACCCGATACTGAACTCTATAGCAGTGTGTGGGGCACAAGTACTCACCCTATTTTCTTGAGATGGTAGCCCACAGTCAGAATTTAGTGGCACTCATAGGACTGTCATCTAGTTTAAATAACAAACTATGAGAGCCCTTAATCACTTAACAAACATTGAATAAGTTTGCACCTGACATTATTTAGCTTTATGATATAGCAATTTTATTGCTAGTACAGCTCAAGAGTTTTTAGCTATATATCCCAGTAGGTTTTATTTCATCTGTGTTTTCAAATTGTAGTCCAGGGAACACATTTGTTAAGACCACTATGGCACTGAGCAACACTGCAGATTCTAGGACCTGATCCAGACCTCCTAAATCAGATTTACTAGGGAGAAGGTAGAGGAATCTGCATTTCTAAGATGTTCCCTAGATAAATCTTGCCTATACTCAAGTCTGAGAACCACTGTAATAAACTATAATCATTAGAAGATAAAAAAGGGTGGCGGGGGGTGTGAGGGGGAAGAGAAATGGTCTAGAACACTGACATTAAATCTTAGTAGTTCTTTCACCCACCAAATGCTTCTTAGAACATATTCTTTCTAAACTATTAAGATTTTCTTCCACATTATCACGAGGTTAACTTTTATTTTCTTCCAACTAAATGCCCTAAATTTCCCATCTTGTTTCTAGTAAAACTCCTATCTGAACGACCCATTTTTGAAATAAATCAGATTTGTTTGTATACTTAAGAATTTCTAAGATTCTACAACTGGCTGTACATTATCATTTTTACAGCACAGTTGCCACATGGTTCCAGCTTAAAGCAGAAGAATAAAAATGCCTGCCACTCTCCTGCTCCCTATTCAAACACATCTGTCTCAATTAATTTTTTACAGCCTGCTTTCTTTCCAAGTACTAACCTGAGAAGATTTACTGATCCCAACTAGCTATTGCTGACAATTTGGTTTTCTGTGTGAACGAGGAATTGCATCTCAGCAAGTAACTGGATTGTGTTTTGCAACAGAAAACATAAAATACTTAAGAAGTTAGGAAGCTGCATGTATCCAATATTTCTGTAATTAACAACATTCTGTGCTGTGAATTCTGAAGTTTTGAGAAGGCCACATTCCTTATGCTCCAAATATTAATGGCCCATCGTAGAGCTTTCCAGAAAAGAGAGCAGAAATAACCACTGAAATGCACAATTCTGAGCTTACTGATCCCTCAGTGTATGTCACCTGTCAGATTCACAAAACAAGTTAGAAGGCAACCAGCCCTTTCTACTCAGAGGTGACTTTACCCTATAGGACACTGTAGCCATCTCTGGAAGCATTATTGGTAACTTTGTAGAAGTACATAGTCATGTTGCAATAAAAATTCTCTCTATATATTAAAACCTAAGCCAGAGATTGACACAGAAGACTACATCTCACTTTACCTTCTCCACTTAAAATCATACCTACTATCCTTAGGACTGGAAATAGACTTATATCTAATAACAGTAGGTAGCTTTTTATTAATTTATTTTCATTTTTATATCATAAGAAATAAAATCAGAAAAACTTACTCCCGCTTTTTCCACCCAGAAAAATCACTTTCTCTTCTATACTTATTGAAACGTGAACTGTTTTTATCCCTAGTGGGTACACCTCTTGCTTCTTATTACCTGATTTTTAACAGATGTGGTATAACATTCAGCAAACAGAGTGCTGTGTACTGAGTGATATACCAGGCTGTTGTGTTAAATGAAATGAGCATGGCTTTTGCCTTTAGGTACCTTAAAATTTAGTGGCGCTAACAGAAATACAAATTTTCGCAAAATTCTAAGTGTGCGAGTGTTAGAAAGCAGAGGTAGATGATAATGCAGAGGCCTAAAGCAGAGAGATCTGACCAAATCAGAGAAATCAGAGATGTCCTTGAAGAAGCAAAAGCAGAACCAAAGTCCGAAGGATGGAGTAGGCATTAAGGCAGCACAGATGGTGCAGAAGAGAGCTCCACATAGGCAGCACAGCACAGAAAATCCCTCGGCAGGAAAGATGCTCAAAAGGTGAAGGTGGATAGGGTGGATCACCCACAAAGAGACAGAGAGGGGGTTGATGTAAGATGGCAGGACAAATATATTCAGGACTTTCTTTTCTCTCTTTTTTTCAAATGAAATTTTTTTAATGGAAGAAATAATAATGCACTTCTATTTATTTATCATTCAGCTTCAACAATTATTAACTTACAGCCAATACTTATTTTATATATAACTTCTCTTGCACTTGTCCTCAACCTGGCTTATTTTGAAGCAAATCCAAGGCATATTTTTTCTTCTATAAATACATCAGTTTTCATTTCTCAAATATAAAGTCTCCTTTAAAAAATTTAACCACAAAACCGTTTTCATACTTAGAATATAAACAATATTATTAATATTAAATCTAGTCAGTGTTCAGATTTTCCCAACTTTTATGTATAAATATATGTATATGTGTATAGATGGATAATTTTTTATAGTTTAAAATTTAAATAAGGTCCATGTACTGTAATTGGTTGATATATCCCCTAAGTCTTGTTCTCTCTATAGGTTCCTTCTACATTTTTGGGGTTTTTTAAAAATTGATTTTAAATTGGTTTTGTTAAATTTAAATAGGACATTTTGTCCTCTAAAATTTCTCATGGCCTGAAATGCGGATCGACTACCCATGGTATTATTTAATACATTCCTCTCTCTCCTGTATTTTCTGTAAATAATTGGTGGATTAGGGGCTTGATCAGATTCTGCATTGACCATTTGGCAAGAATAACCTCATGGTGGCTCCCTGTAATTCAAGGGGTTGTCTCTCCTTTTGGTTCACAGCCATTGGGGATCATGGCCTAGACCATTATTTCCTCAGGATACACAAAATCGTAACCAAGTTTAAACATTCTGCATTCATTTACTTGTTGAAATACTCCTGTTAAAAAACAAAAAAAAAAAACAAAACAAACAAAAAAAAACAAAAAACTTTCCCCCTATTAACTATTTGGTCCCTGACATATAGTTTGTAAATGGAAGGAAGATATAGTTTGTAAATGGAAGGAAGATAATATGGTTGATTCTTTCCTTTAATTTACAAGTTGCCAAAATAATTATCAATGAGGGCTTTTAAAGTATCATTATAAACACAGAGATTTAAATATGTTTGCATTTCAATTCAATTAATAGGCAATACTGAAATTTTTTCACCTTTAGGCAATAGAAAGTACTTCAGGTAATAATCTGTGGTCACTTCCTTGCTTTCAGGTATGACAAAATGTTTTGAGTTCAGCATGTCCATTAACTATGCCAGATATGAATTTGGCCATTTATCTAAGGAATGTTGGCTCCTTTATGGGAAATAGTATTTGCAGATTACAATACAGGTAATAATAGTGCTGGGGGATCATTGTTTTTAGGTCTTTTCATGGATAAAGTTTTGTTTTAAAGATGTAATATTTCTTGTGTTTATTCTTTCAATTCATATTTGAGATCACAGGGTTTTTACTTAACCTTTCAGTCTTCCATGTGTATCTCCTTTCTCCCACATTAAGAACCCTGATTTTCATGGCACTGAAATAATCACTTTTTGCTGTAATCACCTAATGGACCAGAGAAAAGTCCCAATGTGACTCCCAACATTATGACTGCTTAAAACCATTTGAAGTCCTGTTGTAGTCTTGCTTGTCCATAGGGCATATGCTCCTAGGAATATATGGTCAAATCACATTGTTTTTTGTCACTTGTTTAACTCTATTAGTTGTGCCTCTAATTTGATATACAAGTTTACGTGTTTCATCTTGCTTTAGATTTTAGCATCTTTTTATTTACTTTTGTTTCATTGTTATGTAATTATGTGTATACAAAATTAAACATACAAAACAACCCAACCCATATAATGATTTCTATTTGATGATAATTTTTAAATAAAATATATAAGCAAATACCCATTTATGTTTCAATGTCCTCCTTTTCATGGGTAAATGGTAGTGTACTTTATGTACTTTTCTTCACCTTGTCTTTTACACCCAATATATGCTGGAAATCATGTTATAGTAGTATAAAGAAATATGCCACATTTTATCTTACAGCACCCCAAAGGGTAAATGTATTATAGTTTATTCAACCATTCTCCACTTGATAGACACATAGGTGGTTTCCTGTCTTTCCATTGCAGTTGTTCATTTCATAATGTGTTACACATATCTTTTCATATTTTTTGCTAGATTCCTGCAGGTGGATGCTGGGTAAAAATATACAAATACGAGAAATTTTGGGTTGGACATAGCGGCTCACACTTGTAATCCCAGCACTTTGGGAAGCCAAGTCGGGAGGAATGCTTGAGCTCAGGCATTTGAGACCAGCCTGGACAACATAGTGAGACTGTGTCTTTATTAAATTAATAATTTTTTAAAAAATAAAGGTTTATACGTATTGCCCATAAACCCTCCATAGGGTTTGTAACAGTTTGAATTCCTACTAACAGTATTCCTACTAACAGTATGTGAGAAGAACTTTTTTTCACATAGCCACATCAATAGAGTATGTTTTCAAACTTAGATCTTTGTTCATCTGAAAGGTAAATAATAGTACCTTGACAAATTGAAGAGAGCCAAGAGTGGAAAGGGTAGACCAATCAAACGATATAGATACGGTACGATTGACAATTGGAATAAAGTTAAAGTCACAATATTCAGGAGGAAAAATGATAGGACTTGGTACAGAATCAAACTCAGAGACAGAAAGGAAGGGAGTACCAGAATAAATCTTTTCAAAAAGCCAAAATAGTCTGGGCAACATGGTGAAACCCCATCTCTACAAAAAATACAAAATTGAGCAGGGAGTGGTGGCACACCTGTAATCTCAGCTACTCGAGAGGTTAAGGCTTCAGTGATCCAAGATTGCACCACTGCACTGCAGCCTGAGCAACAGAATGAGACCCTGTCTCAAAAAATGTAATAATGATAATAAATAAAATAAAAACATAGGAAATATTTCTTTTTATTTGTAGTTTTCTCACCACCATTTAAAAAAACAACTTTTAAATGCTTTCTTCTCTATGTGGAACACTATCTTTCTTCTAGTTGTAGAACAGTTTTGAGTGAAATGTTTGTAATACATGAAAATACATTTACTAGAGAAAATTGTGCTGAAAATATATGAATGGGTCAAGATGAACATATGATATTTGAAATGGTCTTAAGGTTTTGTTTGCATAAGGCAATTTTCTAGGTTTAAATTAAATTTGGCCTAAAGCTGACTTTTTGTATGTTTTAAGTTCAACCTAAAGATTTCTCCATACATAATAAACTGCAAGCCAACTTGATGTGTAAAGAGATTATAACCTACATGTCTAACAAGTAGCAGAGTCTTAGCCAATCACAGTCGCCAAATGTCAGTCAACCACAGTCAGCCAAATGTTCAAGTCAGGTTGAAATAAGGGCAATGTCTATTTGTAACCCATCTAGCTGTTTCTGTACCTCACTTGATTTGAGAGAGCCGGGTGGGAGGGGTTCCCTGGAGACACTCCAACCAGCCTGCCCACTGAAGTGGAGACTCGGGAAGTTCATGACATTTGCAGCAGAGAGGAGCCTGGCCCCTCCTCTTCCTGTGGAACCTGGGATTCGAACGGCCAGGCAGGAAGCACTCTAGCAGGGACTGTGGCTTAGCAAGAGTCCCTGTTTCCTCCTTTTCTTCCTTTTCACCCAATGAAACCCTGTCTTACCATTCAAATTGTCTGCGAGCCTAAATTTTTGTGGCCATGAGACAAAGAATCCCATCTTTAGCGAAACTAAGGAAAAGTCCTGCAACATGTGTACCATATGTCTCTTTTTTTTGTCCATAAATTTTATTCAACCACTAGATAGCCCTGGTTTTCCTCTGAACCCACTCTAGATCCTAGGGGTTGCCTGATTTGTGAATCATTCTTTGCTCGGTTAAATTCTGTTAAATTTGTCTAAAGATTTTCTTTAAACAGGTGGTATTACAAGCGGAATCTGAAGTAGAGCTTCCAGTTACCCCCAGGAGGATCGTGTGGCCAAGCAAGGTACCTGATGAGCCCACTGTGTCTGCTGCTGTCTCACAACAACTAGGGAAGGTAAGTTTTTTGTCAATTTTGAAAACTTTAGAGATTTGTATTTTGAGCTATCTGAGTTTGTTCAAGCAAATTTTTTATCCACACTGGGCTAAAAATTAGGACATAAACTGGACTGATTCTAGTTTTGGATTGAATCCAAAAACTAACTGGATTAGATCTTGATATAAGCCTCCAATATATAGGTGGGTCACACATAAACTGGCAGCAATGGCAATACTGCAAGGAGTGCAAATTCTGGCTTCCAGAAATTCATAGGGATTTTGTGTTCTATTCTTTTTGTTTCTTTTTCTTACATGCTTAGAGATAGGGAAATCTCATTGGCTAAGTTGATCACAAAGATCACAGAGGCAAAGCCAAGATAGAGTATAAAAATGTTAATTTCTGAAGGACTTACTCTACCCTTCATGCTATACCTACCTTTACATATATGTAGGTATTAGGCTCCAGAGGCAGCAAATACTTACTACAATGGCAAAACATAATTACTAAACATAATTTTAAATTATGGTGGAACATTCCAAATGAACAACATTACACTTTAAGAAATGCATTTATAAATGACAGCTCCCAAAGTAGGCTCACCCAGGGATGCCTATTGATGTGTAGAAACTTATAAAAAGATTTTGATATTTTTATTGTCGCTTTTAAAAGACTCTTTACAAAAGGCAAATAGAAAGCATGAGTGACTAATTGATTTTAAAACTTTGACTCTGTTAACCTGTTGGTTTAGTTACTATCCTGTCCTAAAGGCAAAAAGCAAGTTGGATAAAAGTTTATACATAATGGGCCCTCAGGTAAATACACAGGCTTGCTTCTTTCTCAGAGCTATTTGTGCTGAGTCCAGGTGTAGATAATGTTTTCTTTGCCTTCTTTCTTAATGGACTCCACCCTAAACTGAGTAATTTTAGCTAAGAAACAGAAGCTAAGTTAAAAAGACCACCTATGGAACTAAAATCGGTTTCTAAAATATACCTTTCTGGCATTTAGCTGGCTATTTTGAAATGCTTTTGTATAATAAATTTACATTTACAATGGAAATTTCCATTTGTAAGGATGTCTGCTTCTGGGCACTGGGAAGAGAGGGAGAACTGAGTCATTGGAAATACTTACGATGAAAAAGGCATTGGTTTAAATTTATGTAACAAGCCAAACTTTGTTAAGGTGCTTTTTCTTGCCATCTTATCTTAACCAGGGCTTCACCTAAACCCTCCCTTCCTTGGTTTTGGCAAATGATGGTATTTAGGCCCGAGCTAGTAAATAGTTTTTAGGAAAGATGAATGGACCCTTAGAAGAATGGATAATGGTTTGTGTCAAGGTTTGTCTGAATGTGAAGTCTTTCCTGTGATAAAAGTTAATCTTCCAAGGTTGCTGGAACACCTAAGGAAAGTATTAAGCATAATTGAGTTCCTTTGGAAAATAGACAAGGAATTCAAAAAGCCTTGCTTTGTTTAACTATTGGTAGCAATAATATACTAAAGTAACACATTTTAGTGTAGTCTTTTCTAAACTTCTTCAATAGTCAGCTTTTTAAAAATAACCAATCCAAGTATAATTGTTAAGAACTAATAATATAGGCAAAGGCAAATGGCATTAAAATTACAATGGAACTTGGAGTTTCAAAACTCTTTCAGCAATGTAAAACCTTAAAGTAATGTTAAATTAAGTAATAGATACTCATTAAATATCTGAATCATTTCTAAGCAAGTTAAAATCCTAAAACATTAATTGTTAAACATAGGTTGTTTATATATTCTGACATCTTGCTTTTATATAGTATAGAGAAGCAAAATATATTTGCATATGTTAAGAAACAAAAAAGTGAGGAAACATGACTTTCTAAAAATTATAACATTGTTTTCATCTATAAATACTGATATAAAACAGTTAAAAATGGCTCACTTCCTAGGATTTTCACTGGAAATTAAGGTTACTAAGAGTTAAATTGTTATTAATGTAAGGTACTGTGAGTTCCTCTTCAAAGGTTTAATTTGTTCAGTTTCCTTATTCTTCATTCCTATAAACAACTCCCTTGTACCTCCTCAACCCTAGTTACCGGCTTAGTTACCTGGTTTGTAAACAACTCTTCCCGCCAGTCCCGACCTGTAACTCACATCCCCCTTTCCTTCCTTATTTGGGAAAATATTCACAAATAGCCATTCAGGTCAACTTAGATTGTGCGGTCTGACCCCAGCCCATGGGGGGAGTGACATAGAGGTAGGGACTGTGTTAGTAATAAAAACCCCTTCCCTCTTTTCTTTGGGGTGCTCTAGAAGTAGCCAAAACTGTGAGCAGCACTCTTCTCCCAGAAGTAAAGTTTGCCTTGCTCTCTGTTGCCTTTGCCTTTGCTCTCTGTTGGAGTGCTTGTTCTCTTGGCAACTCTAACCTCTTATTTCCAACAACCTAGGTGTTCATCCGGGATCCCATTCTCCTCTGGGGAAGGGTCTCTGATCCCCTCTTATGAGGAGACACGTTCTGCTGCCTCATTGCAGTGGCCTTGGGGGTAAGGAATCAAGACCCACCGAGTTTGTCAAATAAACCCAGACTCTCAGCAATGTGGGATGAAAAGGCCTACAGATACCACAGTAACCAGGTAACTTTGTGCAAAAACCAAGGTAAGGAAAACCACAGGGGCGGTGAAGTACTTCCTTGGTGGTCAAGACATCCTGGTAAGTTGAATGTGTGTGAATGGGATGCACAATTGAGTGTGAAGTGAAAGGAGGGTAGTGCAGGAAAGCTCCACTGGGGGTGTTAAGCCTCCAGGGCAAAGGGTGCAAGAAATCTCTAGTAAGAGAGGTTGAGCCCCACAGACTCAGAAAACTCAGGGAAACACCTAACACTTCCAGGATGGGAAATATCTCAAGCAAGGCAGAAAATAAAAAGTATAAGAGAGACAATAAAATTCCCTCCAATAGCCCACTGAGGAAATACAAGAGACCTAAGGGAAATGATAATTAAAGGAATTAGAGAACAGGTGCCCCACACCCAGAATATTACCAAAGCCTTTAATATACAGTGGAGAAAGGATAAAGGACCTATGGGGTACTTAAATAGGCTTAAGGAGCAAATAAGAAAGTATACTGGCCAGAATTACAAGAATCCCTGGGACAAGAGATGCTAAAACTCCACTTTGTCACCAATAGTTGGCCAGATATTACAAGGAAATTGCAGAAGATAAAAATTGGAAAGACTGTCCCATAGAGGAACTTTTAAGAGAGGCCCAAAAGGTGTATGTATGAAGGGATGAGGAAAGGCAGAAGCAAAAGGCAAAAATTATGCTGTCCACCCTACAACAGGGGACTCTTCAACAGGGAGCCCAGGGAAATAGAACGTGTAAGCCTTCCAAATACCTGGCTATCAGAGCCTACACAGGAGGCAAAGGAATAAAGATGGAAGGCCAGGAAATAAAAAGAGGAAAAAGGCAAAACAAATATTTCAAATATGGAAAATAGGTCACTTTAAAGGAGAATGCCTTAAGTGGGAAAAAGACAAGGAAGTCATCCCATTTATGGCTTTTGAGGAAGAATGGGGGCTCTGTCTTTTCTATCTTGAATCCCACAAGAGCCTTTGATATATTTAGAGGTGGGACCCAACTCTGAGCTTATTACTTGTCTTAATCAACTCAGGGGTGGCTCACTCCTCTGTTTGTCATTCCCCATCTGGTGTAATTTGTTCACAAGAACAACTCCTTATTTCAGGAGTGAAGGGAGAAAGATTTCAAGCAAAAATTTTAGAGGAAACAAAAGTCATATACAAAAATAAATCAGCTAACATAAAATTTTTGTTAATACTAGAGGCAGGAACTAACCTACTAGGAAGAGATTTAATGCTAGAATTAGGTTTAGGCCCCTATGTTAACCAGGGAAAATTTCTCAACTCCCTAAACTTACTCCCTACTTAGATGAAGAGTATATCTATTCTAGTATCTGGTCAAGAGAAGGTAATCAAGGAAAACTACCAGTTCTTCTAATCCATGTCAAATTAAAAATTCTTGGGGAAGTAGTAAAAAGAAAACAATACCCTATTCCTTTAAAAGCTAGAACAGGTTTAAAACCTATAATGAAAGCCTTGTCCATGATGGACTCTTTGAACCTTGTATGTCCTCTTATAACATTCCCATATTGCCTGTAAGGAAAACAGATGGGTCATATTGGCTAGTACAAACCTAAGGGCTATTAATCAAATAATTCCAACCACCCACGCTGTTGTTCCCAATCCTTACACTCTTATTAGTAGAATCCCACACAACCACCAATGGTTCTATGGGTTAAATTCTACTAGTAACCTTCCTACATTTGAAACAAAAGATCATTTCCTTAAAAACTATATATTTGGTCTGTCTTCTACCCTTTCCTCCCTTAGGACTCAAGGTCTCTTAGCGCAGACTCCACCCCTAGAATTTCCAGTTCACCAGTGCCAACCCAGAGATCACGTCCTTGTCAAAAGCTGGAAAGAGGGAATGCTTGAGTCCACCTGGGAAGGACCTTACCTTGTGCTTCTCACAACTGAGACAGCAGTTCAAACTGCTGAAAAGGGGTGGACCCATCATACACGAGTCAAAAAGGCATCGCCGCCCTCTCCAAAGCCATGGACCATTTCCCAGGGCCAACTCCCACCAGAGTAATGTTAAAAAGAAAAGTTTAATCTATTTCTTCCTCCTTTTCCTCTTCTCCCCAGCTACTTCACATCTTATTCCAAGGCCAGAGAAAGCTAGCCTCTTCAGAAAAGTACTCCTGCACCAAATGAGCACAGGGCAGTCATGGGAAGTTCTGTTTTGGTTGGAGGGGATGTGGTCTGGACAATCAAGTATCAAGGCTGGACCTCCCCAGGAGGAGGTTCCACTAACCTAAAGCCTTACATCCACTTTACAAAAAAGACAACTCCCTCTAATTGTCAACTCCAACAATGTAACCCTGTGTAAATCTCTATTACTGTCACCACCTCTACCAATACTAACCCCACTCTAGGTCGCTTCTATGGCATAGAAGCTGATGTTCCTGGAATAGACCCTATAGGATCCTTTGAAATGCACTTCATTGCTCCTCCACCCTCTTCCCTTCCTCCGCTGTCTAAACCTTATTCCAATCAAACAGCTGTTCTTTACGTACCCAATGATGAAACTATAGTAAACATTGTAGAAGTTAAGGATTTAAAAGAAACCCTAGCCATAGAAACTGGGTATCAAGATGTAAATGCCTGGCTGGAATGGATTAAATATTCTGTTCACACCCTAAATAAGAGCGATTGTTACACTTGTGCAACAGGCAGGCCAGAAACCCAAATTGTTCCCTTTCCATTGCATGGTCCTCCAACCAACAGGGTATGAGCTGTATGGTAGCTCTCTTGCAAGACCCTGCAGCTTGGGGCAATAAGGCATGCTTAACTCTCTCACTGCTATTCTTGGAAGTTTAAGGCCCTGCAAGTCAGCCCCCAAGGGCCTTCTGGCCTCCGGTTAACAATGTCATTTTTACCTTGGGTCTCTCATGACAAAGGGAAAATTTAGCATTCCTCAGAAGCCTAATGGGATGCAGTGAGTCCAAACCTTTTCAGAAGCTAACCAATCTGTCTGCCCTTGTTCATCCCCGGGCGGATGTATGGTGGTATTGCGGTGGACCACTATTGTGTACTCTGCCAAGTAACTGGAGCGGCACTTGCACTGTACCCCAATTGGCCGTGCCTTTTACCCTGGCGTTTCATCAACCAAACAGAAAGGAAAATCTCAAAAAAAGAAGTGCCTCTCGTGGGTCTTTTGACCCTCACATTTATATAGATGCCATCGGAGTTGCATGAGGGGTACCAAATGAATTTAGAGCCCGAAATCAAATAGCCGCAGTATTTGAATCTGCATTACTCTGGTGGTTTACTATAAATAAAAATGTAAATTCGATAAATTACATTTACCATAATCGAGATGGAACCATAACAAAGGCGCTACAAGGTCTTACTACCTTAGCCAATGAGTTAGCTGAAAATTACAGAATAATCAACCCCTTCACTAACTTAATGGAAAAATGGTTTGGCAAATGAAAGAGACTCAAGACCTCAATCCTCACCTCCCTTGCAATTGTCATAGGTGTACTTATTCTTGTAGGATGCTGCATTATACCCTGTGTCCGCAGATTGCTGCAAAAACTTATTGAAACAGCCCTCACCTAAAACCTTCTCCAATTCTCTCCTGCCTTATTCAGATAAACTGTTACTCTTAGAAAATCAAGAACAACAACAAAGCCAAAATACGTTAGACAAATTTGAAGAGAAAGAGTTATAAAAATCAAAAGAGAAGAAATTGTAAGGCACAGTGCGTTCCTCTGCAAAGGTTTAGCTTGTTCAACTTCTTTGTTTCTCAAAACAACTCCCTTGTACCTCCTCACCCCTAGTTAACTGCTTTGTAAACAACTCTTTCTTCCCACCAGCCTCGACCTGTAACTCACGTCCCCTTTCCCTTCCTTATTTGGGAACATATTCACAAATAGCCAATTGGGTCAGTTTAGATTGTGTGGTCTGACCCCAGCCCATGGCGGGAGTGACACAGAGGTAGGGACTGCATTAGGGATAAAAATTCCTTCCATCTTTTCTTTGGGGTGCTCCAGGAGTAGCCAAAACTGTGAGCAGCACCCTTCTGCAAAAGTAAACTTTGACTTGCTGAGAAATTCTCTGCTTGAGTGCTCATTCTCTTGGCAACTCCAGCCTCTTATTTCCAATATTAATGTGTTTAGCATTAATGTGTGTGATTAAAACTACTACATTAATGTCTGTGATTAAAACACAACATTAATGTGTATGATTAAAACTACTAAATAAGATAAATAATTTCATCTGCAAAGGGTACAAGAAAAACAGGGTGTGTTTTGGGGAAGAAAGATTATGAAGAAGATATAAAAATGTCATTTTTGTTAAAAGAAAAAAAATTTCCATTTTAGAGATGACTTAAAGTTTGTTTTAAAATGAAGGAATAAATAAAAAAAGTAGAGATGAAACTAAATGGATATTGAAAGCTAAACTATAAAAAAAATCTTGTGTGGTTAAACTGACTCAAGTTAAATAGATGTATTATAAGCATTTTTAAAATTGAGCCTTAATATCCAAAGTACACCATTATAAAACTAAAATTCAGTTTTCGCTTTTAAATAAGAGAGTAAAAGATTTTCATTCACCTTTTGAGTGAACTACAAAAACCAAAAAAGGGGTAGGGGAGAGAAAGGGAAACAGATTTTGTGTGTTTTTTTTGCTGTCTTTATTAGGTCTTTCGATTATTTGGAAAATTGAGTCTCTATCAAACAGTGAAGGTTTTTTCTTTCTAAAATCTTTTGGTTATTATTTTGGCTAAATGAATAATTATTACCATGGTCTGTGATCCTATTTTGATCACTTGTTTTAAACCTCTGACATAATTGACAGACTTCCCAAAATCAAAATTCAAAATCAAAATGAAGTCTTTTTGACCTCAAACTAACTTTGGACGTCCAAGAGGTCCCCTGAAGCATCTAAAAGAGAGATAATAAACAAAGATAATAAACGAAGTCTTATCTGATATGTTAAATTACTCAAGAAGCACTGCTATGTAACAAGAAAGAATGTTTAACCTTTTATTGAATTATATTTCTATGGATATGCTATTAATACATGTTCCAAACTTGTATGAGATTCCTAAAATTCTGATATGTCTTGATGTATGTTATGAGTCATAACTATTACTATTATGTTAAATTATTACAGGCCACAGGAATAACCAAGTTTCATTGTCAATTGCATCTTTTTTTTTTTTTTTTTTTTTTTTTTTGAGACGAAGTCTTGCTCTATCGCCCAGGCTGGAGTGCAGTGGCCGGATCTCAGCTCACTGCAAGCTCCGCCTCCCGGGTTTACGCTATTCTCCTGCCTCAGCCTCCCGAGTAGCTGGGACTACAGGCGCCTGCCACCTCGCCTGGCTAGTTTTTTGTATTTTTTAGTAGAGACGGGGTTTCACCGTGTTAGCCAGGATGGTCTCGATCTCCTGACCTTGTGATCTGCCCGTCTTGGACTCCCAAAGTGTTAGGATTACAGGCTTGAGCCACCGCTCCCGGTCAATTGCATCTTTAACCATGACTGTTTTAAGTCTGGTTGCACACAGCAAATTGCTTAATTCTGATGCTTTTTTTGAAAGCTCTTTGTAAGCTATTATAATCCTAAAGGGTTGTGCTTTCAAGGAGGTTCATGGAAGGGATTCTGAAAGTATAAATGTCTGATAACTTTAAGATTATACCGTTGGACTGGATAAAAAACCTCAGAACTCTGATGAAAATATCTGGTTTATAATACTGCTAATCCAAGCAGGAGAATTAAATTATGAGCAAATACTTTGGCAGATTTTCATGCTAAGTCAGCTGGTACTGAAATTGTTAAAATATGCAATTTGAATGAACACCTTGATCCAAATCAAATTACCTATAATAATTAATTTAATAAACAGTGCTATGCACTGGAATTGGAGAAACAAAAAATTGGTATTTCAGAGGATATAAATTCAATATGAAATGTCTACTCATAGAAAGCCTGAACAGCTGCCTAGTCCTTCCTGCTTCTTTAACATCTCCATTATTAAAACTCAACACTCCATGACTCATCATGGAATAAAATGATCAAAATCATGAGAAAAAAATTGTGGAGACTTTTCTAAAATTGTTAAAATGATTTATGATCAATGTTTTGTCAAATCCATAATCCTTGAAACATAATCAAAACTTTGGGTACATTTCTGCTACCTGATGGGCCATATGAACATTTCTGGAGGGATTTTCATTCAATTGCCATTTTCAGTCTATGTTTTCTGGTTCTATATAAGCTTTTTCATGCAAGAAGACCAATGCTATAACCTTAGCTAAAGGTTATTAGAAATGTATTTTCATAGCATTCCATGAGCACACCAACATGGCACATGTATACATATGTAACAAACCTGCACGTTGTGCACATGTACCCTAGAACATAAAGTATAATAATAAAAAAATGTGTTTTATCCAGGGCTATGCCTGGGGAAATCCCCAGTGATAGAGGTACTTGTTTCACTGGACAAGTTGTAAAAGAGTTAGCTAAGTTATTACAGATACAATAGCATTAAGCAAAACTAACTGAATTCATTGGATTGCCTTGATCAAAGGCATTGCAAATTGATGACAGTCAGGTCTACTTCCAATTGAAAACATAAGTTGACCCCTTATGAAATAGTCACTGGAAAGGCCTATGCTCCTAATAATAGAAATTAATGTACCTCCTGCTCTCCTAAACTCTAGTATGACTAAATACTGCAAGACTTTATTGTTGTATGCCAAGGTGTATTTTTGCCAGTTAAAGGAAGTTTTTCATGATCCATCAACTGAGGACAATAAAACTCTTTACAATCTAAAACGCAGAGATTAGGTCTTCTGGAAGTGTCATCAGAGAAGGAAAGACTGCCCTTGCCACCAACACTGCAGCAAAACTTTGGGACCTCAAACCTTGGGTCCACATTTTGTACCTCAAAAGCATTTCTTTATACTCTTGGACATGGTACACCCGTGTGGATCCTAAAGTTAAACTCAACAGAAAAGTTTCTACTCAGAAGCAGACAGTGTACTAGACATGGACGACTTTCCCAGGATTATGGGTCAATACTTTTCTATAATCATGAAACTCTTATCTTTTTCTTATTTATATATACCTCTTTTGCTCAGCAGGATAATGCTGTAATTAGATTTCCACAATCAGTACCTTCTGTGGGTAACTTTATGGAGCATTTAATCTGTCATGCCAAACACAGAATTCACATGACCTAATGGATCCCTCAGTTCACACAGTGGGTAACTTTAGCAACATCCCTAACATCACTTGTTCAAATTATACTACTGGTCACGTTTCTAGACCGACCTTTTCTCAATCCTTGTTTTAATTTAACTCAGTTATGGGATACAAGGACCAGGACCAATACAAGACAGGTTTGCACCAAAAGCCCAGGAGGAGTTTCTTGCAAACTGACTTAGGTGCTAGGGTACTATAGTGTTCTTTCAACCTGTAATAATTCTACCTTAGACCCTTGGCTAGAAACTGCTGATTTCACCATTCCAAGTAATGTATCTGTAAACAATAGAATCAGAAAAGGCATCTTTGTATGTATACATGGGGTTTACTTTTATTTGTGGAGAATTTTGCAGACAGCCTTATACATGCACGAACTTATATCTTGATTAATGGAAGATAAAGGGCCAATGTGGGCTAGAAAATTTAGTAGTACCTTTGTTGCTTCATAGTCAGAAACAGAACATTGATCCACTCCTCCTAACCCACACTGTAAGTTAAAAAGAATATTGCTGGCCAGGCAAGGTGGCTCACACCTGTAATCCAAGCACTTTGAGAGGCGAAGGTGGCAGATCATTTGAGGTCAGGAGTTTGAGACCAGACTGGCCAACATGGTGAAACCCTGTCTCTACTAAAAATACAAAAATGCATGGCTGTCATCCCAGCTACTCGGGAGGCTGAGGCAGGAGAATCACTTGAACCTGGGAGGTGGCGGTTGCAGTGAGCCAAGATCGCACTACTGCACTCCAGCTTAGGTGACAGAGGGAGAGTATATCTCAAAACAAAAACAAAAAACATTGTCAAGAGGCCTTTACCCCTCTGGAGCAACATCATTTGCTAAGTCTCATTTTTCATAGCCTGGAATGAATATAAACGAGGCAGTGGTGGCAGTGGTTAAATATTTGTTCCTCAAAATAAACTTTATAGCAGATTCTACTACAAAGCCTCTGGTTGCACAGTAGACTTATTCTCTTACTAAAGTTGCACTACATAATAGAATTACCCTAGCTTACCTACTGGCAGAATAGTGAAGGATCTGTGCAGTTGTCAACACTTCTTGTTGCACATGGATGAACACAATGGGTATTATAGAGACTCAGTTGCAAGGGATTAACAAACAAGATGCTTAGTTAAAATGAGTAGAATTCATCCAGCTAATTCTTTAATGTATTTTAGCTGGGTTGGTTCATGGAAATCCTGGCTAAGAAGCATAATTCAGATTCTTGGCATTGTCTTTCTGATAGTTATACTAGTCTCCCTGATTTACAGTATTCTCTCAAAAGTTTTATTCTTTATTTTTATTTGTTGAGATGGAGTTTCACTCTTGTTGCCCAGGCTGGAGTGCAGTGGTGCATTCTCAACTCACTGCAACCTCCGCCTTCCAGGTTCAAGCAATCCTCCTACCTCAGCCTCCTAAGTAGCTGTGATTACAGGTGCCTGCCACCATACTTGGCTATTTTTTTGTATTTTAGTAGAGATGGGGTTTTACCATGTTAGCCAGGCAGGTCTTGAACTCCTGGTCTTGATCTTGTGATCTTGTGATCAAGTGAACTCTTGATCACTCAGGTGATCCACTCACCTTGGCCTCCCAAAGTGCTGGGATTACAGGCATAAGCCACCACACCCAGCCTCTAAAGTTTTAAATAGTTGCATACAGCCATCTGTAGAACATTAAATGGACCCTCTTTGACTAGAATAGCAAAATCTCAAAGTAAAGCATGATTATGAGGACGGCATAACCTATGAATGGCGTATTTAAACTGGAAACCTAAGATCGATGGTAACTGAGAAGAGCAGCACTCATGCCCTAAGGTTTGGTCCCACTCTCACTTAGGTAAGAACCTGATCAAAAAGGGGGTAATGTTTTTGACTGAGCTCCTGCCCTAGGCCCCATCGGACCAGAGAAAACTAAAATAGAATCACTCAGGCTAAATGCCTTATAATCAAAACAAAACTTTTAAGCAAAGAGATACAAAAATCAGTTTTTTCCCCCCACTCCTTCTGAAGGCAAGAGATTCTGGTACAATAAGATCCCTTTAGTTCTAACCCTTACAAAAAACTAACCTGAAGTAACTTGATGGTAACCAGGCATTTTTTTCATATTGTTCTGTTTCTTTGCTCATACCTTACAAAACCCATTGCTATTTTCTAGTGGGATTTGAGACTAAATAAGTCTATTTACAGTGGTGACAGAGTTATGTGAATGTCTAAAGTTTTGTTCAATCTCTCAAAATTGAGAGGCTGACCAAAAGGGAAGATTGTTAAACTTTGGGTCAGTTTGGCCTAAAGCTGACTTGTTATATATTTTAAGTTTTGCTGAAAGGTTCCTCTGTACGTAATGAACTATAACTTAACGACGCATAAACCACCTGTAACCTACCATGCAACAAGTAGCAGAGTCTCAGCGAATTACTGCAGTCAAAGTTCCATTAACCACAATCAACTGTTCAAACTAGGTTCAAATAAGGCAAGACCCAGCTGTAATCCATTCAGCTGTTTCTGTACCTCCCTTCTATTTTCTGTATGCCACTTCCCTTTCCTTGTTCACAAATTTTATCTGACCATGAGGCAGCCCTGGAGTTGCTCTGAACACCTATTATAGTTCTGGGGCCTGCCTGATTTGCACATCATTCTCTGCTCAATTAAACTTTGTTAAATTTAATTTGTTTAAAGTATATTTTTAACACTAGCTTCTCATCCAGGGAGGACTACCTTCTTTCTCAATCCTAACTGAGCTAAACAAGAAATAAAAACACACTCTTAGAGTCCAAATAGACTTCTAGAGAGTTTCATTAATTAATACTGACTCATTTGGTAGAAATGTACTAGTCCTCCCACCCACAATTTTGTTTCCTGCAGTTTTATTTACTCTCAGTCAACCATGGTCCAAGAATATTATAGTACTTTGAGAGAGAATGTGTGAGTAAGAGACTGTGAATATACATTTTCAGAACTTTTATTATAGTATATTGTTTTAACTGTTTTATTTTATTCTTACTGTGCCTAATTTATAAATTAAACTTTATCATAGTTATGTATGTATAGCAAAAAATACATTTATTATAGGTCAGATTCTATATGATTTGGGGTTGTGGGCATCTACTGGGAGTCTTGGAATGTGTCTCCTTGGATAAGGAGGGATTACTGTACTACAGTGTAGGTTGAATTTTTTGCAATAGTTTTCAATTTTGAGTCTATTTTCCTCTCATCTTAACACTGTCAGTCTCTTCTAAGTAGTTAAGTTTGCTTATTAACAGCTGCATGTGCCCTGTTTGACTGATGGTAACTTCCTCCATTTGTATTGCACTTCTCTCTACCCAATGCTAAACCTAATCCTATTTGCACTTTGAAGTTCATGTTTTCAAGAGTCATCTATATTCTTTGGACCTTCCTTATGTATTCTTAATATCTATATGTACCTTTCTTATTTTAAGTACAAGGAGTACACAAAGCAGCATAAGTAAAGTGTGTTGAGTATAGGAGGAAGAATGGAGTACAGAGGACATAAAGAACAAACCTAATTAGAAAAAGAAAGCCTGGGCTTTGTGTTTTTTTATTTTTTTCCCTTGAATCTGAAACAAACTTTGTGAACTTGAGACAATTACTTTGTGCCTGATTTCTCATATGTAAAATATAGCTGACAGTGTCTGCCTTGGTCCTTCATGGAATAGTTGTTAAGAAAAATGTATGGATATATGGTGAAATGGTACGAGAAGTAAAATCACTATGAAGAGTTTTAAATTACATTTTTTATGTCCATATTAAACTTTTTGGAATATACAGTTTTACTTTAAAGTTCATACAGGTCATTTTTGATTCAATAACCTCAGAACATAGAATGTATTTTCTGGTGAATATAATTTTGAAATTTTGGTTCTGATAAAAGCCTGTGTAAACTGTATTAAAAATACCACATATACATTTTGGGAGGCTGAGGTGGGCAGATCACGAGGTCAGGAGATCAAGACCATCCTGGTGAACATGGTGAAACCCCATCTCTTCTAAAAATACAAAAAATTAGCCAGGCGGGGTGGTGGGTGCCTGTAGTCCCAGCTACTTGGGAGGCTGAGGCAGGAGAATGGCGTGAACTTGGGAGGTGGAGTTTGCCGTGAGCCAAGATAGCGTCACTGCACTCCAACCTGGGCGACAGAGCAAGATTCCGTCTCAAACAAAACAAGACACATATATATACACATAGCATATATGCATGCATACATATATATGTATATAACATATTTATGTATATAACATGATCTATATAGCAAAATGACAGAAAATACCGTTGCACTAGTAGGTACTAGAAATGGAAGTTGATAAAACAATAACGTTTATTCAAAATGATATTTCTTAAAAAAATACTGATTACTTGTACTTGAAGAAAAGTGGATGTAATTCAAGGAGTGCAAGAGGTAGATACCTTTTGCAGAGATTCTGAAGGAGATTTATGAACACTTAAAATCATTTTAGAAATTTACAGCCCAGATTCTTAGATACTGTGATTTCAGAGCTTTCTTAATACAAGCAAATAATTATTAACAATAGTCTTTCTTGTTGTCTTGAAGAAAAACAGCAAAGAAGAGAGAGGGAGGGGGTTTTCTAACACATTGATGAGAAGTGGAAGAAGGAAAAAACGGTTTAAAAATAATAGCTACCATTTACTGAGAGATTAGAATGAACCACATAAGTGATTTGCTTGTGTTCTTTACTAATACTAGTTCCATTTGCTTGCTTGCTTTTAAGGTTGACTTTTATCAAGAAATAGTATACATCTTGTTTCATATGCAGAAATCATGAGTATTTACTCTGTGAATTTTCAAAATGTGAACACACACATCTGGTGTGGAACAAACATCCCGATCAAGAAACAGAAAATTACAAGGAGAAGCTACTCACATGTACCCATCTCACTTCTAACCCCATGCCATGGGTAAGCACTGTCCTGACTTCTGAAACTATAGGTAATTTGGGTTTGTTTTAAACATTATATGAATAGCAAGATATAATATACATTCTTTTGTGTCTTTTTGGCCATTTTGTGATGGTTATCACTGATATTGTACATAGTTGCAATACATTCACTTTTACTGCTGTAGAAATGTAGCCTCTGATGAAATGTCAAGTCTTTTTTATATCTTAGCATTTGCAAAATTATGATATTTCTATTTTTTATAAATGTTATATTTTTAATTTTTATGAGTACATAGTAGGTATATATATTTATGGGGTACACGAGATACTTGTCTTTTTATTATTTTTAATGTACATTAAAATTTTACTTGATTTATAATTTTTATATAATCCGGCTATGAATATATACTCATATATATAGATATATGATCACATATATATGGGTGTATATATGTATATGTATATATATATGTATATGTATATATATTTGTCCTACTCCATGGCATATATTTTCGTTTTGCTTCTGGTATTATCACACTTAAGAAAGCAGAATTTTCTTTATATTGGTTTTTATTTTATTATGTTTTTATTTTGTGTATTATCTTAATTAAAAAGAACTTTTCACCTTCATTTTTATCTATGCTTTGTGCAATTGTTTCCTACTTAAAAAATGTTGTCTACCTCAAATTTATGAAGATATTTTGCCATATATCCTTTAGAACTTACTTGATTTAGTTTTTCTCATTTAGATAAGCAATCATTTGGAATGGATTTATGTGCATAGTGTGAAATCTATGGCTATGGTTTGTATTTTTTATATTAGAACTTGTGTTTTATATTGTTGAATTAAAATATTAGCACAAAGTTGATGGCTGGAAACAACAAAATTTATTATCTTACAATGTTCTAGGTTAGAAGTCTAACAGAGGTCTTGTCCAGCTAAAATAAAGTTTTTGGCAAGCAAGGCTATGTTCTTTCTGGAGGCTCTAGGGGAGAATGCATTTTCCTGCCTTTTCCACCTCTAGAGGCCATGCTTACTCCTTGACTCATAGCTCCTTCATCTTAAAGCCAGCATCAATGGGTCAAGTTCTGTGTAGCATTGTTTTCCTGTCAGTTGCATGCATCTCTCTCTGACTCTGACCTTTTCTCTCTAGGTAGATTTAAAGTTTTCTGATTGGCAACTGGTTGAAAGAGTTACTATCTAAAGGTCTGGAATCAAATAGAAAAGAATGTCTGGGTTACAATAGGGATTGTGAGATCAAGGTTTTATCATGCAGGTGAAGCCTTCAGAGAGAATAGATTGTAAATGTTATTTTACCATACTTAAGGAGTCTGTTCTATCAGTTTTAAAGTCTTTGTATTGATGTTTGTGAGGCATGTCTGATTCCCACTTCCCGTCATGTCCTGAACTAGTTATTTAGGATAATTTGGGGAGGGGAGGGTCCATCAGTCAGTTTGGGGGGTTTAGAATTTTTTCTTTGGCTTACATCTTTTATGGATATTTCAAATAAATGGAATCACACAATTTGTGGCTTTTGTGTCTGGCTTCTGTCACTTAGAAATGATGTTTTCAAAGTGTATCCATGTTGTAGCATGTAACAGTACTTCATTCCTTTTTAGGCCTGGATAATATTCCATTGTGTAGATATATTAAATTTGCTTATTGCTTTAGCAGCTTATGGAAATTTGGGTTATTTCTGCTTTTTGTATTTTATGAATAATGCATCTGTGGACATTCATATACAAGTTTTTGTGTGAACATGTTTTTAACTGTTTTGAGTATATACCTAGGAGTAGAATTGCTGGTTCATATGATAATTCTAAATTCAACTTTTTTAGGAACTGCCAAACAATTTACAAAAGTGGCTGTCCCATTTTACATCCCTATCAACTATGTGTTAGAGTTCTAGTTTCCTCACTGATGTTTGGTATCATCTGTCTTGCTGGTCATAGCCATTGTCTTAGTCTGTTTCCTGCTAACATACCAGAATGTAACAGACCGGGTAATTTATAAAGAAAGTAAGTTTATTTGGCTCATGTTTCTGGAGGCTGGAAATTCCAAGAGCATGGTGCTAATACCTGGTGATAATCATCTCATGGTGGAAGTTGGCACACAAGACAGAAAAAAAGAGCCTGCTATTACCCACTCCTGCAGTAACAGCATTAATCCATGTATGAGGGTAGAGTTCTCATGGCATAATAACCTCCCAAAGGCAGCATCTCTTAACACTAATTTAATAGCAATTAAATTTCATCATGAGTTTTAGCAAAGACATTCACGTCATAGTAGCCATCCTAGTGGATGTGAAGTGATATCTCATTGTGGTTTTGATTTGCATTTCCCTAATGACTAATGATGTTGAGCTTATTTTTATGTATGGACTGGCCATTTGTATATATTCTCTGAAGAAATGTCTATTCAAATCCTTTAACCATTTTTTTTTTAAATGGACACTTTGCTCTTTTACTATTGAGTTGGAAGAGTTTTTCATGTATTCTAAATACAAGTCCCTAATCAGATATATGATTTCCAAGTATTTTCTCCCAATCTGTGGGTTTTTAAAATTTTATTTTTAACTGAGAAATAATAATGTTCATTTATGCAACACAGTGTGATGTTTTGATCTATGTAAACATTATTGGAAAAGTTGACCAAGCTAATTAATATATGCATCACCTCACAAACTTATTTTTTTGTGGGTAGTGACAGCATTAAATATCTATTCTTTTAAAAATGTTGAAATGTCCTTTATTATTAACTGTGGTCGTCATGCAGTGCAATAAGTCACTAAAGCTTATTCTAGCTTTCTACCCTTTGATCAGCATCTCCCCTTTTCCTGTCACTCTCCCTACATCCTAGCCTCTGGTAACCATCTTTCTACCCTCTGTTTCTATGAGATTAACTTTTTTAGATTCCACATGTAAGAGAGATCATATGCTATGTGTCATTCTGTACCTGGATTATTTCACTTAGCATAATATTCTCCAGATTTATCTATGTTATCATGAATGATACAATTTTCTTCTTTTTAAAGGCTGTACAATATCCCATTGTGTATATATGCCACATTTTCTTTATCCATTCTTCTGTTGCACTTTTAGGTTGCTCTGATAATCATGACTATTGTGACTAATGCTGGAATGAACATGCGAGTGGAGCTATCTCTTTGACATACCTATTTCACTTCCTTTGGCTATATACCTGGAAGTTGGATTGCTGGATTATATAGTGATTCTATTTATAGTTGTTTGAGGAATCTCCATACTATTTTCCAAAGTGACTTAGTGGGAATGCAAATAAATACATTTGCATTTATTTATTTATTTGCTTTCCCACTAAGACTGTACAAGGTTTCCCTTTTGCTCACATCATCACAAACATTTATTATTACTTGTATTTTTAATAATAGTCATTCTAACTGATGTAAAGAGATAACCTCATTGTACTTTTAATTTATATTACACTGATGATTATTAATGCTGAACATTTTTATGTGTCTGCTGGACACTCATATCTCGTGTTTTGAGAAGTTTCTGTTCAGATCCTTTGCCCATTTTCAATTTTTTTCGTGCCATTCAGTTGTTTGAGTTTCTTATATATTTTGGATATTGGTCCATTATCAGATGTATGATTTGAAAATATTTTCTCCCAGTCCATGGGTTGTATCTTCATTCTGACGATTATTTCCTTTGTTGTGCAAAAGTTGTTTTACTTTTATAGAGTTCCATTTGTTTATTTTTGCTTTTATTGGCTGTGCTCTTGGAATCCTATCCTCTACATTTTCTTCTAGAAGCTTTAGAGTTTCAAGTCTTGTAAGTCTTTTGTTCATTTTAGTTGAGATTTTGTAATTTTGTATATGGTGTGAGATAAAGGTGCAACATAATTCTTCTGCTGTGGATATCCAGTTTTCCCAACACCACTTACTAAAGAGAGGCTTTTCCCCATTGTTTTCTTGGCAGCTTTCTCAAAAATCAATTGACCATATATTCTTGGGTTTATTTCTGGGCTTTCTAATCTTGTTCCATTGGTTGATGTATCTGTTTTTATGCTAGTGCCATGCTGTTTTAATTACAATGACTTTATAATATATTTTGAAATCAGAAATTGTAATGTCTTTAGCTGTGTTCTTTTCTCTCAGGATTGCTTTGGCTTTTTGAGGTCTTTTCTATTTCCATACGAATTTTAGGATTTGTTTTTTATTCCTGTGAAAACTGACACTGGAATTTTGATAGAAATTTCATTGAAGCTGTAGATCACTTTGAGTAAGATGAACATTTTAACAATATTAATTTTTTCAATGTATGAATATTGAGTATATTTCCATTTATTTGTATATTATACTTCTCAGTGTACAGGTTATTCACAAATTAAATTGGTAGGTGGTAGGTGGGTAACCTCCCTTGCCTCTGCTCCAATCCTGGGTGAGTGATTGTCTTGCCTCACTCCTCTCTGCTCTCTTTGGGTCACTGATACTTCCTTGATGAATCACAATATGGCTTCCCAGATAATCCTCTTGAAGAGCTAGTGTTTACTCATCACTATCTCCTCTCCATGACAGTAGCATACACAAGTTGCTTCTAGTCAGCCTTCTTGGAACCTCTCCCTCAATGGTGTCTTTTGATGCAGAGAAGTTTAACATTTTGGGCCAGGCATGGTGGCTCATACCTGTAAACCCAGCACTTTGGGAGGTCGAAGCAGGCAAATCACCTGAGGTCGGGAGTTCGAGACCAGCCTGACCAACATGGTGAAACCCCATCTCTACTAAAAATAGAAAATTAGCTGGGCGTGGTGGCACATGCCTGTAATCCCAGCTACTCGGGAGGCTCATGCAGGAGAATCGCTTGAACCTGAGAGGCGGAGGTTGTGGTGAGCCAAGATTGCACCATTGCATCCAGCCTGGGCAACAAGAGTGAAACTCCATCTCAAAAAAAAAAAAAAAAAAAAAAAAAGTTTAACATTTTGATAATATTCACTGTATCCATTTTATTTCTTTAGTTGCTTAAGCTTTTGCTGTTACACCTAAGAAACTGCTGCCTAAATTACAGTAATACAGATTTATAGCTATGTTTCCTTCTAAGAGTTTTATAGTTCTAGCTGTTTGATTTAGCTCTGTAAATTTGAGCTAATTTTTATACATAGTGTGAGGTAAAAGTCCAAATTGTTTTGCATCTGGATATTCAGTTGTCTCATTATCATGTGTTGAGAAGATGATTATTTCCTCCATTGAATGGTTTTGGCAGTATTATAAATATTTAGTTGACCATGGATGTATGGGTTTATTTCTGAATTCTCAATTTTATTACATTGGTCACTATGCCTATTCTTGTGGCACTACTACACTGTCTTGATTATTACAACTTTGTAGTAAGTCTTGAAATATGGAATTGTAATTAACGTTTTCCATGATGTTTTGGTTATCCAGGGCCCCTTGCATTTTCATATAAATTTTATTATGGTCTTATTTACTTCTGAAAAAACAAAATTGTAGATTTAATAAGAAATTCACTGAATCTGCAGATCCGTTTGGGGAGTACTGCTACCTCAACAATATTAAATCTTCTATCCCATGTACATGAAATATCAATTTATTTAAATCTGCCTCAATTTATTTTAACAATTATTTGTAGGTTTCAGTGTAAAAGTATTGGACTTTATCTTTAAAATTGTAGTTTTAAGTTATTTTTGATGTTAGTGGCATTGTTTTTTCAATTTTCTTTTCAGATTGTTCATTTCCAGTATATAGAAATACAACTGGTTTTAGGGAGAGGGATGTCAGAAAGACAATGGAACAGGAGGTCTCCTGTTTGTGTCCCCCCAAAACAATAATTTGTCAGTGATAGGGGAACAAAAATGGTTTGTTATAGCTTGGAGATCCAGGTAGGAGGATACAATACCTTAGTAGAATCAAAGACATAAGAGGGTCACTTTTCAGAGAAGGCAGGCTTGAACCTGCACAGAAGGATTGCCCACAGTAGTCTCAGATACAGACCTGGAAATAGTCCTGTACCCCCATGGACTCAGCTACAGTTTTGTCACCTGGGCTTTCCACAAATAGAACTGGTTGGAGGCACATCTGCTTGTGCCTTGGGTAACAGACTTGTTAACCTCATTACCAGCTGTGGATTATGAAGTGGCCTGTAAACCAAGTCCACCTCCCAGCTGTGATCTGGAAGAATCCTGCTTACCAAGAACGCAGAAGGAGATACAACCATCCTTGCCCTGGAGACAGGCTTGCCAACCTAATTTGACTGCAGATTTGAAACTTGCCCTATGATTTGGTTCTAGCCCTTTTCAGTTGGAGTCTAGGAGCAGTCTTGCCTTCCCTTCAGAGAGGAGTACATGGAGGAGCACGTTCCCCACTGAGCCCTAAGGAAAGACTGAGTCAAAGGCAGGAATGCCAATGTAGGTTCCACTGCAGTTTCACTGGCCCTATGACCCAGTACTGGCTGCACTCCATTGAGATCTGGGGCCAGTCCTGCTGCCCAGGAACCTAGAAGGAGGCATACCCATCCCCAAAGACAGACCTGTACATATCAGTACCAGCTGTCAACACTGAAGCAGCCCTGTTATTCCATTGTCGCACATCAGCCACACTGCAGGACCACTTCTGATTGTCCATGGATGTACCCAGTGATGCAGTATGAGCCACCCTCATCTGCATAACTGGTATCAGGCCCACCATCTGTGGATCCAAATGTGGACCCTGAAATGGACCCTTTCCCCAGCACTAGCCCTACTGACCAATGTCCTACAGACAGTTCCATCTACCCAGAGACCATGCAGGATCCACAATTGCCTGATAGCAAGCCTAGGAACCATAGATTTCATTGCAGACCCAGAGGCAGTCACATAACTTAACCACAAAACCACTTTACTTCATTCCTAAGAGGCAATTTCATCAGTAAGGGGACCTGATAGAATAAGGTCATTATCTGCAGAAACCAGACTATAAGAAATAGAGATGTTTGCTTCTTCAAATGCATGAACACTGATGCAAGCCTACATGAATCACAAAGAATCAAGCAAATATGACACCACAAAAAGAACAGAGCTCCAGTAGCCAACACAAAAAATTGAAGATCTACAAATTGCCTGACAAACAATTCAAAAGTATTCATTTTAAATATGCCCAATGACATGAAATATAAGAAAACACAAATAGAAAAACAAACAAAATCAGGAAAATGATTTACGGAAAAAGAGAAATGTAGTGAAGAAATAAACACCATAAAGAAGAATCAAACAGAAATCCCAGAACCAAATAATACATTGACAACTGAAAAACATTAATAGAAAGCTTGAATATCATACTTGATCATGAAGAAGAAAGAATCAGTGAATAGAAGGACAGGTCATTTGAAATTAGCCAGTTAGAGGAACAAAAAGAATAGAAAAAAATGAGAAAGAATCAAGAAAGCATATAGGACATATGGGAACCACCCAACAAATGAATATATGCATTAGAAGAGTTCCAGAAATATGCTAGAAAGAGAAAAAATGTAGAAAGCTCATTTAAAGAATAACATGGCCACTTCCCAAAATCTTCAGAGCAATGCTAAATGTAGATTCATGAAGCTTTCAGATCCCCACTCTATATTAATCAAAAGAAGATTACTCAGAGAAACCTTACCATCAGATTGTCAAAAGTTATGACAGAGAATTTTGAAAACAGTGAAAGAAAAGTGACTTACTACATACACAGGAGTATGTATTAGGCTATCAGCAAATTTTCCAGCAGAAACTTTGCAGGCCAGGGGGAGCGGAATAATATATTCAATGAGCTGAAAAACAAAACAAAAAATGCCAACTAAGAATATTATAAACAGCAAAGCTGCCCTTCAGAAATAAGAAAAGATAATAATATTCTAAGACAAATAAAAGCTGAGGGAATATATCACCACTAAATGTGTTTCACAGGAAATACTAAAAAGAGTTCCTCAAGCTGAAACAAAAGGATATTAAGTAATAAAACTTACAAAATGAAAACATATAATAGTAAGGTAAACTTAAATTCAGAATACTTCAATACTATAATAGCTGTACCATAAGTCACTTTTAACTCTAGTATAAAAGTTAAAAGCCAAAAGAATAAATTACTGTAACTATGATAATTTGTTAAAAGATACACAACATAAAAATGTGTAAAATATAACACCAATAGCATACAATGTGTGTTTGGTGGATGGAGGAGTAAAATGTAGAGTTTTTATACATGAATAAGTTTTTATTTTAAAATAGATTGTTATAACTAAAAATATTTTATGTAAGCCTCGTGGTAGCCACAGAGGAAAACAAAATAGGAAGTACACAAAAGATAAACAGAAAAGAAACATTGAGCAGTAGTTTGTAGTTCTTCTTTCATTTCTCTTGTTAGCTGTATTACTAGGTATTTTATTCTGTTTGTGACAATTATGAATGGGAGTTTTTTTGTGCTTTAGTTCTCTGCCTGCATGTTGTTGGTGTATAGAAATTCTAGTGACATTTGCACATTTATTTTGTATTCTGAGACTTTGCTGAAGTTGCTTAATAGCTTAAGAAAGTTTTGGGCTGAGATGTGAGGGGTTTTCTAGATATAGGATCATGTCATCTGCAAAAAAAAAAAAAAAGATAGTTTAATAACCCATCTTCCTCTTTGAATACCCCATATTTCTTTTTCTTGTCTGCTTGCCCTAGACAGAATTTTTAATACTATGTTGACTAGGAGTGGTGAGAGAGGACATCATTGACTTGTGCCAGTTTTCAAGGAGAATGCTGCTTTTACCCACTCAGTATCATATTGACTGGCTCTTATTATTTTGAGGTATGTTCCTTCAATACCTATGACACAAGCAAATGGAAAATAATTTCAGGTTTATGGATAGGAGAGTCATTATCTTGAAAATGACCATACTGCCCAAAGCAATTTACAGATTCAATGTTATTCCCATTAAACTACCATTGACAGTCTTCACAGAACTAGAGAAAAACTATTTTAAAATTCTTATGGAAGCAAAAAAGAGCTCGAATAGCCAAGGCAATCCTAAGCAAAAAGAGAAAAACTGGAAGCATCACTCTACCTGACTTCAAACTATACTACAAGGCTACAGTAAACAATACAGCATAGTACTGGTACAAGAACAGACACAACCCAGAAATCAGACCACACACCTACATCCATCTGATCTTCAACAAACCTGACCAAAAGAAGAATGGGGAATTAATTTTCTATTTAATAAATGGTGCTAGGAGAACTGGTTAGCCATATGCAGAAAATTGAAACTGACCCCCTTTCTTACACCGTTTACAAAAATCAACTCAATATGGATTAAAGACTTATATGTAAAACCCAAAACCATAAAAACACTACAAGAAAACCTAGGTAGTACCATTCAGGACACAGGGATGGTCAAAAACTTCATGACAAAACGCAAAAAGCAATTGCAACTAAAGCCAAAATTGACAAATGGGATCTAATTAAACTAAAGAGCTTCTGCACAGCAAAATAAACTATCAACAGAGTAAACAGACAACCTAGAGAATGGGAGAAAAATTTTGCAATCGATGCACTCGATGAAAGTGTAATATCCACGAACTATATGGAACTTAAACAAATTTGCAAGAAAAAAACAAACCCATTAAAAAGTTGGCAAAGGACATGAACAGACACTTATCAAAAGACGACATACGTGCAGCCAATAAGCATATGAAAAAAATCTCAATATGACTGACCATTAGAGAAATGCAAAGCAAAACCACAATGAGATACAATCTCATGCCAGTCAGAATGGTTATTATTAAAATGTCAAAAAAAAAATAATAGATGCTGGCAAGGTTGCAGAGAAAAAGGAACACTTTTACACTGTTGGTGAGATTGCAGTCAACCATTATGAAAGACACTATGGTGATTCCTCAAAGACCTAGTAACAGGATTACCCAGTAATGGTATTACTGAGTATATACCTAAAGGAATATAAACCATTCTATTATAAAGCCACATGCACACATATGTTCAAAATAGCACTATTCAAAATAGCAAAGACATGGAATCAACCTAAATGCCCATCAATGGTAGACTGGATAAAGAGCATGTCTATGCAACTGTAACTTTACAAGGACATGGACGGAGTTAGAGGCCATCATCTTTAGCAAACTAATGCAGGAACAGAAAACCAAATACCACATGTTCTCACTTATAAATGGGAGCTAAATGATGAGAACGCATGGATGCATAGAGGGAAACAATGCACACTGACTGGGTCCTACTGGAGGGTAGAGGCTGGGAGGAGGGAACAGATCAGCAAAAATAACTAATGGATAGTAGGCTTACTACTTGACTGATGAAATAATCTACACAACAAACCCCTATGACACGTGTTTACATATGTAACAAACCTTCACATCCTGCACATGTACCATTAAACTTAATAAAGAGAAAGGAATCAAAGCATTCTGTTACAAAATAACAGCAAATAGCAAGAGATGAAAAAGGAAATTAAAATGTCATAAACAATAAAATTGCTGTAGTAAGTCCCTACCCATTAATAATTACTTTAAATATAAATGGATTAAATTTGCCAGTCAAAAGATGCAGAGTGAAATGATAAAAAGAAAAATAAGATTCAACAATATGCTGCTCATAAAAGACTCATTTAAATCCTAAGGACACACATAGGCTGAAAATGATGAGATGGAAAAAGATATTCCAAGCAAATGAAAACCAAAAGGAGCAAGGGTGGCTATATTTCTATTAGACAAAATGAACTCAGTCAAAATCTGTCACAGGAGACAGGGAAAATTACTATATAATGATAAAAACAGTCAATTCATCGAGACAATATAAGAATTATAAACATGTATGCAGCCAACATAATAGCACCTAAATATATAAAGCAAAGATTGCCTAAAACCTAAAGGAGAAATAGAAATACAATAATAGCAGGGAGTTTCAATGCCCCCTTCAACAACAGATAGATCATTCAGATAAAACTTGAATAACCCTATAGACCAAATAGACCTAACAGATACATATGCAGCACATTCCATCCAAAGAGAAGAATACACACTCTTCCTAAGTACACATGGGACATCCTCCAGAATAGATTGTATGTGGGGCCACCAGACAAATATTAACAAATTTGAAGCTTTAAATAATATCAAATATATTTTTCAACCACAATGATATAAAACTCAAATTCAATAAAAGAAATTTTGAAAAAATACAAATATGTAAAAAGCACACTACTGAATGACCAGTGTGTCAAAGAACATATCAGAGATGCAAAGATGTTTCTATATATACAAATCAGTAAACATAGTACACCATGTTAGCAGAATGGAGAATTTAAAAATTATACAATCACCCAATAGATGTAGAACAAGCATTTGACAAAATTTGGTATCCTTTCACAATTAAAAACAAAAAAAACAAAACAAAACAAAAAACAAAAAAAAACTCTCAACAAATGAGATATACGAGGAATTTTCCTCAACATACTGAAGAACATACATGACAACCCTATAGCTACATTATTTTCAATGGTGAAAAGATGAAAGCTTTTCCTCTAACATCAGCAACAAAGCAAGAATGTCCAATCTCACTATTTGTATTAACATAGTACTAGAAGTCCTAGGTAGAGCAATTAGGCAAGAGAAATAAATGAAAAGTATCTACACTGCAAATAAATAAGTTAAATTGTCTTTGTTTACAAATGATATGATTATATTTCTAGGAAACCCTGAATACTTCCCCCAAAACCTGTTAAAGCTCATAAATGACTTCAGTAAAGTTGCAGGATGCAAAATTAGTATTAAAAACAGTTGCCTTTCTATAGACTAACAAGTTATCTAAAAATTATATTAAGAAAAAAATTCCATTTATAATAGCATCAAACATAATAAAATACTTAGGAATAAGTTTAACCAAGGAGTTACATTTTGAAAGAAATTGTAAAAGATGCAAATAAGGGGAAAGATGTCCTGTGTTTACAGCTTGGAAGAATTAGTCTTGTTAAAATGGTTATACTACCCAAAGCAATCTTCAGATTCAGTGCAATTGTTATCAAATGTCATTTTTTTTCATAGAAATAGACAAAAATCCTAAAATGTATATGGAACCACAAAAGTCCTTGAGTAGACAAAATAATCTTAAAAAAAAAATAACTGGAGGCATCATGTTTCTGAATGTCAAATTATATTATAAACCTCTAGGAGTCAAAACAGCATGGCACTGATACACACAGAAAGACAAATGGAGCAGAATAGAGCACCCAGAAATTAACCCATACATATATGGTAAACCAAACTTTGAAAAGGGTGCCAAGAATATGTGATGGCGAAAGGACAGTGTGTTGAATATATGATGTTGAGAAAGCTAGATGTCTGTATGCAAAAAGATAAAATTATATCCTTATATTACACATAAAATTAACTCAACATGGATTAAAGACTTAAATGTAAGACCTGAAACCAAAACTTTTTTAGAAGAAAACATAGGGGAGGAAAAAAAAATACTCCTAGACATTGTTCTTGGGAATGATATTTTGGATATGACACCAAAAGCACAGGCAACAAAAGCAAATGTAAACAAGTATGACTATATCAAACTAAAAAGTTACTGCACAGCAAAGGAAATAATCAACAAAATGAAAAGACAGCCTGCAAAATGAGAGAAAATATTTGTAAGCCATCTGTTTGGTGAGTGTGAATATCCAAAACTATAAGAAACTTATAGAACTCAAAAACAACAATAATCTGATTTAAAAATCAGCAAACAACAATTGATAGTTAATTCTATGTATCAACTTGACTAGAATAAGGGATGCCCAGACAGCTGAGAACACATTATTTCTGGGTGTGTCTATGAGGGTGTTTCTGGAGAGATTAGCATTTGAATCATCAGATTGAGTAAAGAAAATCAGGAGAGGCCAAGACAGCCAAATACGAATAGCTCCAGTCTTCATCTCCCAGTGAGACCAATGCAGAAGGTGGGTGATTTCTGCATTTCCAACTGAGGTACCCAGTTCATCTCATTGGGACTGGTTAGGCAGTGGGTGCAACCCACAGAGAGTGAGCAGAAGCAGGGTGGGGCATTGCTTCACCCGGGAAGTGCAAGGAGCAGAGGGACCTCCCTCCCCAACCCCAGGGAAGCCTTGAGGGACTGTGCTACCCAGCTGGGTTACTATGCTTTTCCCAGTTTTTGCAATCGCAGATCAGGAGATTCCCTTGTGTGCCTAGACCATAAGGGCCCTGGGTTTCAAGGACAAATTTAGGCAGCTGTTTGGGTAGACACCAAGCTAGCTGCAGGAGTTTTTTTCATACCCCAGTGGTTCCTGGAACCCCAGTGAGAGAGAAACATTCAATCCCCTGGAAAGGGGGCTGAAGCCAGGCAGCCAAGTGGTCTTGCTCAGCGAGTCCCACTCACACACAAGCCAGCAAATTAAGAACTACTGGCTTGAAATTCTCACTGCCAGCACAGCAGTCTAAAGTCGACCTGGGATGATTAAACTTGGTGTGGGGAGAGGCGTCCGTCATTACTGAGGCTTTAATAGGCAGTTTTCCCCTGACAGTGCTAAGGAGATTGGGAAGTTTGGACTGAGCAGAATTCACCACAGCATAGCAAAGCAGCTGTGGCCAGACTGCTTCTCTAGATTCCTCCTCACTGGGCAGGGCAACTCTGAAGGAAAGGCAGCAGCCCCAGTCAGGGGCTTACAGATAAAACTCTCAACTCCCTGGGACAGGGCACCTGGGGGAAGGGGCAGCTGTGGGCGCAGCTTCAGTGGATTTAATCTTTCCTACCTGCCAGCTCTGAAGAGAACAACTGATCTTGACAAGGGGGATTGTCCCAGTACAGCACACCAGCTCTAAGGGACAGACTGCCTCCTCAAGTGGGTCCCTGATCCCCATGCCTCCCGACTGGGAGAGACCTCCCAACAGGTGTCGACAGATGCCTCATTCAGGAGAGCTCTGGCTGGCAACAGGTCAGTGCCCCTCTGGGACAAAGCTTCCAGAGGAAGGAGTAGGCAGCAATCTTTGCTGTTTTGCAGCCTCCACTGGTGACGCCCAAGCGAACAGTGTCTGGAGTGGACTTCCAGCAAACTGCAGCAGACCTGCAGAAGAGGGTCCTGACTGTTAGAAGAAACACTAACTAACAGAAAGCAACAACATCAACATCAGCGAAAGAGACCGCCACACAAAAACCCCTTCCAAAGGTCATCAGCCTCAAAGATCAAAGGTAGATAAATCCACAAAGATGAGGGGAAAAAAAGCACAAAAACACTAAAAATTCCAAAAACCAGAATACCTCTTCTCCTCTAAATGTTTGCAACTCCTCTCCAGCAAGGGCACAAAACTGGATGGAGAACAAGATCGATGAACTGACAGAGTAGGCTTCAGAAGATAATAACAAACTCCTCTGAGCTAAAGGAACATGTTCGAATCCAATGCAAGGAACCTAAGAACCTTAATAAAAGGTTACAGGAACTGCTAACTAAAATAACCAGTTTAGAGAGGAAGATGAATGACCTGATGTAGCTGAAAAACACAACAGGAGAACTTTGCATAGTATACACAAATATCAACAGCCGAATCGATCAAGTGGAAGAAAGGATATCAGAGATTGAAGATCAACCTACTGAAATGAGGCATGATGACAAGATTGAGAAAAAAAATAAAAACGAAAAGAAATAAAAAAAGCCTCCAAATAAAAATATGAGACTATGTGAAAAGAACAAACCTACAATTGATTGTTACACCTGAAAGCAACAGGAAGCATGGAACTAAGTTGGAAAATACACTTCAGGATATTATCCAGGAGAACTTCCCCAAACTAACAAGACGGGCCAACATTCAAATTCAGGAAATACAGAGAACACCACTAAGATACTCCTTGAGAAGAGCAACCTGAAAACACTTGTCAGATTCTCCAAGTTGAAACAAAGGAAAAAATGTTAAGGGCAGGCAGAGAAAGGTCAGGTTACCTACAAAGGGAAGTCCATCAGACTAACAGCGGATCTCTCTCTACCGAAACCCTGCACGCCAAAATAGAGTGGGGGCCAATATTCAACATTCTTAAAGAATTTTCAGCCCAGAATTTAACATCCAGCCAAACTAAGCTTCATAAGCAAAGGAGAAATAAAATCCTTTCCAGACAAGCAAATGCTGAGGGATTTTGTCACCACCAGGCCTGCTTTACAAGTGCTCCTGAAGGAAACACTAAATATGGAGAGGAAAAACCGATACCAGTCACTGCAAAAAACACAACAAAATATAAAGACCAATGATACTACGAAGAAACTGCAACAACTAATGTGCAGAATAACCAGGTAGCATCATTATGACAGGATCAAATTCACACATAACAATATTAACCTTAAATGTAAATGAGCTAAATGCCCCAATTAAAAGATGCAGACTGGCAAATTGGATAGAGTCAAGACCTACTGGTTTGCTGTATTCAGAGACCCATCTCATGTGCAAAGACACACACAGGCTCAAAATAAAGGGATGAAGAAATATTTACCAAGCAAATAGAAGGAAAAAAAAAAAAAAAAAAAGCAGGTGCTGCCTTCCTAGTCTGTGATAAAACAGACTTTAAACCAACAAAGATCAAAAAAGGCAAAGGCATTATATAATGGTAAAGGCATCAATGCAACAAGAGCTAACTATCTTAAATATATATGCACACAATTCAGGAGCACCCAGATTCATAAAACAAGTTCTTAGACACCTACAAAGAGACTTAGACTCCCACACAATAATAGTGGGAGACTTTAACACCCCACTGTCAATATTAGATCAACAAAACAGAAAATTAACAAGGACATTCAGGACTTGAATTCGGCTCTGGACCAAACAGACCTAATAGGTATCTACAGAACTCTCCACCCCAAATCAACAGAATATACATTCTTCTCAGTGCCACATAGCACTTATTCTAAAATTAACCACATAAATGGAAGTAAAACTCCTCAGCAAATGCAACAAAATGGAAGTCATAAAGTCTATCATGGAGAGATGAAATGGAAATCATGAAGTCTCTCAGACTACAGTACAATCAAATTAGAACCCAGGATTAAGAAAACTGACTCAAAACTGCACGACTACATAGATATTGAACAGCCTGCTCCTGAATGACTACTGGGTAAATAACAAAATTAAGGGAGAAATCAAGCACTTCTTTGAAACCAACGAGAACAAAGAGACATTGTACCAGAATTACTGGGACACAGCTAAAGCAGTGTTAAGAGGGAAATTTATAGCACTAAATTCACATATCAGAAAGCTAGAAAGATCTGAAATCAACACCGTAACATCACAACTAAAATAACTAGAGAAGCAAGAGCAGATAAATTAAAAAGCTAGCAGAAGACAAGAAATAATTAAGATCAGAGCAGAACTGAAAGACAGACACCAAAAAAACCTTCGAAAAAAATCAATAAATCCAGGAGCTCATTTTTTGAAAAGATTAACAAAATAGATAGACTGCTAGCTAGACTAATACAGAAGAAAAGAAAGAAGAATTAAATAGACACAATAAAAAATGATAATGGTGATATCACCACTGATCCCACAGAAATACAAATTACCATCAGAGAATACTATAAACACCTCTATCAAAAAACTAAAAAAACTAGAAGAAATGGATAAATTCCTGAACACATACACCCTCCCAAGACTAAATCAGGAAGAAGTCAAATCCCTGAATAGAACAATAACAAGTTCTGAAATTGAGGCAGTAATTAATAGCCTACCAACCAGAAAAGCCCAGGACCACATGGATTCACAGCCTAATTCTACCAGAGGTACAAAGAGCAGCTGGAATCATTTCTTCTGAAACTATTCCAAACAATAGAAAAAGAGGGACTCCTCCCTAACTCATTTTATGAGGCCAGCATTATCTTGATATCAAAACCTGGCAGAAACACACAAAAAAAGAGAATTTTAGTCCAATATCCCTGATGAATATTGATGTGAAAATTCTCAATAAAATACTGGTAAACTGAATCCAGCAGCACATCAAAAAACTTACTCACCATGACCAAGTCAGCTTCATCCCTGGGATACAAGGCTGGTTCAACATACACAAATCAGTAGATGTAATCCATCACATAAACAGAACCAATGACAAAAACTACATGATTATCTCAATAGATGCAGAAAAGTCATTTGATAAAATTCAACAACCTTTCATGCTAAAAACTCTCAATAAACTAGGTATTGATGGAACATATCTCAAATTAATAAGACCTGTTTATGACAAACCCATGGCCAATATTATACTGAATGGGCAAAAGATGGAAGCATTCCCTTTGAAATCTGGCACAACACAAGGATGCCATCTCTCACCACTCCTATTCAATACAGTATTGGAAGTTCTGGCCAGGGCAATCAGGCAAGAGAAAGAAATAAAGGGTATTCAAATAGGAAAAGAGGAAGTAAAATTGTCTCTGTTTGCAAATGACATTATTGTATATTTAGAAAACCCTATTGTCTCAGCCCAAAAACTCCTTAAGCTAATAAGTAACATCAGCAAAGTCTCAGGATACAAAAATCAGTGTGCAAAAATCACAAATTCCTATACACCAATAATAGACAAGCAGAGAGCCAAATCATAAGCAAACTCCCATCCACAATTGCTACAAAGAGAATAAAATACCTAGGAATACAACTTACAAGGGACATGAAGGACCACTTCAAGGAGAACTACAAACCAGTGTTCAAATAAATAAGAGAGGATAGGAAGAATCAATATCATGAAAATGGCCATACTGCCCAAAGTAATTTATAGATTCAATGCTATTCCCATCAGGCTACCACTGATTTTCTTCACAGAATTAGAAAAAACTACCTTAAATTTCATATGGAACCAAAAAAGAGCCTGTATAGCTAAGACAATCCTGAGCAAAAAGGACAAAGCTGGAGGCATCGTGCTACCTGACTTCTAACTATACTACAAGGATACAGTAACCAAAACAGCATGGTACCAGCACCAAAACAGATACATAGACAAATAGAACAGAACAGAGAACTTAGAAATAATATCACACATCTACAACCATCTGATCTTTAGCAAACCTGACAAAAGCTAGCAATGGGGAAAAGATTCTCTATTTAATAAATGGTGCTGGGAAAACTGGGCAGCCATATGCAGAAAACAGAAACTGGACCCCTTCGTTACATCTCATACAAAAATTAAGATGGATTAAAGACTTAAATGTAAAACCCAAAACCATAAAAACCCAAGAAGAAAACCTAGGCAATGCCATTCAGGACATATGCATGGGCAAAAACTTCATGACTGAAACACCAAAGGTAATTGCAACACAAGCCAACATTGACAACTGTAATCTAATTAAACTAAAGAGCTTCTGCACAGAAAAAAAAAAAAAAAAAAAAAAAAAAAAAACTATCATCAGAGTGAA
Source organism: Chlorocebus sabaeus (assembly GCF_047675955.1). Lineage (NCBI taxonomy): Eukaryota > Metazoa > Chordata > Mammalia > Primates > Cercopithecidae > Chlorocebus > Chlorocebus sabaeus. Next base: position 29,402,532 of record NC_132926.1, on the reverse strand, counting down.
CAGTCTTACAGAATGGGAGAAAATTTTTGCAATCTACCCATCTGACAAAGGTCTAATATCCAGAATCTACAAGGAACTTAAACAAATTTACAAGAAAACAAAACAAAACAAAAAACAAACCTCATCACAAAGTGGGTGAAGGATATCAGTAGACACTTCTCAAAAGAAGACATTTATATGGCCAATAAACATATGAAAAAAGGCTCATCATCACTGGTCATTAAAGAAAGCAAAGAAAGCAAAGAAATCAAGTCAAAACCAAAATAAGATACCATCTCATGCCAGTTAGAATGGCGATTATTAAAAAGTCAGGAAACAACAGATGCTCGAGAGGATGTGGAGAAATAAGAATGCTTTTGCACTGTTGGTGGGATTGTAAATTAGTTCAACCATTGTGGAAGACAGTGTGATTGTGGAAGACATTGTGGAAGACAGTGTGATCCTTGCGATTCCTCAAGGATCTAGAACCAGAAATACCACTTGACCCAGCAATCCCATTACTGGCTATATACCCGAAGGAATATAAATCATTCTAGTATAAAGAATGCACACATATATTTATCGCAAAACTATTTACAATAGCAAAGACTTGGAACCAACCCAAATGCCCATCAATAATAGACTGGATAAAGAAAATGTGGCACATATACACCATGGAATACTATGCAGCCATAAAAAACATTGAGTTCATGTCCTTTGCAGGGATATGGATAAAGCTGGAAGGCATCATTCTCAGCAAACTAACACAGGATCAGAAAACTAAACACCACATGTTCTTACTCATAAGTGGGAGTTGAACAGTGAGAACATATGGACACAGGGTGGGCAGAATCATACACTGGGTTCTGTCAAGGGGTGAGGGACAAGGGGAGAGAGAGCATTAGGACAAATAGCTAATGTGTGTGGGGCTTAAAACCTACATGATGGGTTGATAGGTGCAGCAAACCAGCGTGGCACACATATGCCTATGAAACAAACCTGCACATTATACACATGTATCCCAGCACTTGAAGTAAAAAAACAAACAAACAAAAAAAATCCCCTCATTAATGTGGACAGCATTATCAAATTCATTAGACCAAAAGGTGGCAGAAAGGCAAATTATTTCTCTCTTCTTGAGTTAAGATATCTGTCTTCTGCCTTTCCCTTCAGAGCTCCCAGTTCTCAAGCCTTCAGACTCTAGGCTGTACACCATTGGCTCTGAGTTCTCAGGCCTTTGACCTATGGACTTAGAGTTACATTATTTCTTTTGGTTCTTGGGACTTCAGACTAGGACCAAATTACACCACTACCTTTTCGGATTCTGCCAGCTTGCAGATGGCATATTGTGGGACTTGGCCTCCAGAGCTGTAAGTCAATTCCCATAATAAATCTCTGATATCTATCTGTATAATTGCTTCTGTTTTTCTAGAGAACCCTAATACAGACCTAAACATTTTTCCTAAGATGACATATAAGTGGTCAATAGGCATATGAATTAAAATGAGATATCATCTCACACCTGTTAAGTGGCTAGTATAAAAAGACAACAGATAACAAGTGTTGGCAAGGATACAGAGAAATGGAAATTCTTATACACCAATATGATTTAGTAGGAATATTAATTAGTACAGCTAGTATGGGAAACATCATGGAGTTCCTCAAAAATTAAAAATAAAAGTACGCTATGATCCAGTAACACCACTTCTGGGTATACAGTTGTTCCTTGACTTAACAATGAGGTTGTGTCCTAATAAACTCATTGTGTGTAAGTTGAGAATGTAAGTCAAAAATGCATTTCATACACCTACCAAACATTGTAGCTTTTTCTACCCTACCTTAAACCCTTAAACATGCTCAGAACACTTACACTAGCTTACATTTGAACAAAATCATCTAACACAAAGACTATTTTATTATAAATGTTGACTATCCTCATGTAATTTATTGGAGATTGTATTAAAAGTGAAAAAGAGAATGGTTATATGGGTACTTGCAGTGTAGTTTCTATTAAATGCATTTTGATTTCACACCATTGTAAAGTCAAAAAATGGTAAGTCAAATTATTCTAAATTAGGAATTGTCTGTGTATCCAAAAGAAATGAAATCAGTATCTTGAAGAGATACTAAATCCATATTCATTGCAGTCTTCACAATAGCTAAGATATGGGAACAACCTGTACATCCATCAGTGCATAAATGGAGAAAGAAAATGTGAGACACACTGGAATATTATTAAACTGTAACAAAGAAGAGAAACTGTCATTTGCATCAATATGGATGAAACTGAAGTCATTATTAAGTGGCATAAGCCAGAAACAGAAAGACAAAATACTGTGATCTCATTTATATGTGGAATCTGAAACACGTTGATCACACAGAAACAGAATGGTGGCTGCCAGGAACTAGTGGCTGGGGAGAATGAGAAGACATTAGTCAAAGGATATAAAATTTCAGTTATAACTGATTAAGTTCTGGAATCCAATGTAAAAACGTTGAATATAGTTAAAAATAGTATACTGTGAAATTTGCTAAAAAACCATATCTTAATTGTTCTCAGCACACACAGAAAAGGTAATGATGCGAGGTGATGGGTTAATTTACTCAACTGTAATTATTTCACACTGTATGTTTATATCACACTGCCATAGTATACAACTTTTGTTAATTATACCTTAAGAAGGAAAAATGGAAATATAACTAGTTTTTGTATGTTGATATTGCATCCTACGTATTTGCTAAATCATTTATGAGCACCAACCAAGAGTTTTTTATGGATTCTTCAGTTTTTTTATGTATGAGATTATGCCATCTGCAAATAGTGATATTTTTACTTCTTCCTTTCCAATATGAATGACTTCATTTCTTTTTCTTGCTGTTTCCCTGGCTGCATTTCCAGTACAATGCCAAATGGAAATTGTGACACTAGACATTCATGTCTTGTTCCTCTTGTTAGCAGGAAAAGTTTTCAGTCTTTCACTATTAAGTCTGATGTTAGCTACGCTTTTTTCATAGATACTCATTGTGAGGTTGAGAAAATTCCCTTTATATTCCAACTTTGTTGAGTATTTTCATTATGAAAGGATGTTGAGTTTTGTCAAATGATCATTCTGCATTTATTGAGATGATCATGTAAAGTTAGTTTACTATTATAGCATTTACTGATTTTGATGTGTAATCAACCATTTGTTCATGGTGCATTGTCTTTTTGAATGCTGAGCTTTCCTTTTCTAATACACATAAATGAGTTCAAGTCTGCATTTTTTCTGTTAAGAGAGTTTTAACTGCATGCCAAAAGATTTGAAAAGTATTATCAGTTATTTAAAAATATTTTCTAATTTATATTTTTATGTTTCTTAGGAATTGGGGATTATTTAAAAGTGTTCTGCTTAATTTTTAAACATTTGAGGATTTTCATAGCCATGATTTATAGTTTTTTGTGTTACCAACTAACCTCTTATCCAATTCTATCCTTAGGAAAATAAAAAATAATGCTGTGTATAATCTCCAATTTGAAATTTGTTGAGAATTGGTTAAATGACCTAGCAATTGATCAATATTGGTAATTATTCTCTGTGAATTTACAACTGTATTTTGCAGTTATTGATTGCATATGTCTGTTTGTGATCAATTTTATTGTTATAAAAATATTTAATACTGCTTTGTTTTACCAGTTACTGAGAGATACTAAAAATCTTTCACAATAATTATTGATCTGACTAATTCTCATTTTCTGTATGTGAGGTTCTTTTACTTGTTTTGCAGGTTGAAACTATGTTTATGTGTATATATGTGTAGATTAAGTATTTTATCATAGCAAAATGTTCAACATAATCTCTAGTACTTTTTCTTTAAAATTCTACATTGATTTTAGTATACTAGTTCTCATTTGGTTAGGATTTCCATAATACATTTTCTTTTAGAGTTCTAATATACCTTTGTCATGTAACTTTCTCTCTTGCCACTTAAAATTAGTCTGTTTTAAAGTTATTTGATGTCTTTTATTTCCTTTCATTAAATTGCTTGTTACACATTTAAAAATATTTTTCATAGTGTCTCTAGATATGCTGGAATGGATTATTGACTTATTAGCATTGGTAATAAATAAGTGCTTTTTCCAAGTCCCATAAAATAAAGGTGTCTTATAATATTCTAGCACATTTATCTCCTCATGCCTTTTGTGCTGTTGCTATATTAAATTGTATATATATCGAAAATTTTGAAATATATTATCTTTGGTTTTAACTACTCAATATTTGTTTTGTCTATATATTTACTCCTATGTTATTCAATCTTACTTGCAGTTCCACATTTCCGAGCTTATTTTTGTTTTGCTTGAAAATATCCCTTTTCAGAATTCCAGACATTTCACATTTACTATTCAAGAGCTTAAGGATGATAGTGTCTTTTTCTAGAGATGATTTAGTTCTCTTATTGGCAAGCAGTTGAAGTAGGTGCAGAGGATTTGAACCAGGAATTGTAACTTTTCATGCTTTAGTTTTAGTCTTTGTAAGTCCTAGTTTATTTTGGTTTGCCTACTTTCTCTGGCTTAGTTCTTCAAGATTCTCGACTGAAAGCCAATACATGTAGGACCCTCTTCTCTGGGAGACGTAAACTCCAGTTGGTGGCTGACAGTTCTACCTGTCTTCCCAGAATCTCCCTTCTTCTTGGCTTATGAAAACTTTCGCTCTTTGCTGTTTAGGGTGAGGCAAATTCATTGAGGTAAAAAGTCAAGTGCAATATCAGACAAACTTTGTAGTTCTACTTTTTGATAACACGACCTCTCAGGTTCTAGCTAACATGGTTGCTCTTCAGTGCTTTCAAATGCCGATTTCTTTTTGTTTTATTAAATTTCTATAATTTTCTCAGCAGGAAGGCTAGGCTATTAAGCTACTCCATTACAACCAGAAGTGTAATTTTTTTCATTACTTCTTACAGTATTCTAAAATACATTTATTGTTACTCTCATTTGACAGATGAGGAAATTGGTTTTAAAAAAGTGATGTTATTTACCCAAGGTCACACAGGTGAGTGGTCAAGCTGTGCTTATTTTTTGATTCCAAAAATTGTGCTGTTAACAAAGCAATATTATAAGGTATAAAGATGTTCTAAGGCCAGGCACGGTGGCTCACACCTGTAATCTCGGCACTTTGGGAGGCCAAGACGGGCAAATCACAAGGTCAAGAGATAGGGACCAGCTTGACCAACATGGTGAAACCCCGTGTCTACTAAAAATTCAAAAATTAGCTGGGTGTCATGGCATGTGCCTGTAGTCCCAGCTACTTGGGAGGCTGAGGCAAGAGAATTGCTTGAACCTGGGAGGTAGAGGTTGCAGTGAGCCGAGATCACGCCACTGTACTCTAGCCTGGGAGACAGAGCAAGACTATGTCTTAAAAAAAAAAAAAAAAAAAAATTCTGAAGCATAGTGAGAATGTGATATGAAAGAAAATGGTGGAGAAACACAACATACCTGAACCAGTCTATAATCGGAACTCTGGTTTCAACTTGACTTGGTGGCAGTGTCAGTAGGGAAAGAAAGTATCTAAGTAGCCATAATAAAATGTATCTGAATCAGATTATCATAATTTAGGCAATACTTATAAGACTTCTTCATTCAGATGCAATATGCATTTCTTTAAAAGCAAGGTTATTTACTCTATTTGTCAGTATCACCACTAATGAGGCCGAACACACAATACTGTGTGAACTAGAGATAACTGCTAAATGGCAAGAAAGCTAGTTAAACTCCAAGGGTATCCTTGCTCCTATTCTAGTCTGTACTCTAAAGACTAATTATATTTTGTACACCAGGTATTAATGTTTCTACTTATGCATGCTATGTTGAAATATAATGTCCCAGTACCAGGTCTAAAAAAAACTCCTAATATGTTTTCTTATAGAAAATCCAAGCAAATTTCCTGGACTTTAAACTCCATGACAGCAGTAGGTCAGCATCATCTTACTTTACCTACCTACAGTAACATCAACTGATTGACAGTGTTTGAATGTAGTTGACCCTTGAACAACATGGTTTGGACCATGTGGGTCACTTATATGCAGATTTGTTTTCTACCTTTGCTATCCCTGAGACAGCAAGACAACCCCCTCTTCTTTTTTCTCCTCAATCTATTCAATGTGAAGACAACTCTTACTTAGAGAGAGAGGAAAAAAAGTTACTCCCTTAAATACAGAGGAAGTGACAGCCTATGTGTTAACACATCTAACTCTTCAAAGACTAAAGACTTGATCCATCTTCCTCCAAATATCTCCTACCTGCCAAATTTAAACTAATAAATAATCCTCTAACGAGGCAAAAGTCCCCCTCTTAAAAAGTTGCCAAAGCTTCTGAGAAAGTTAACATCTCACTAATTAAATACATTTTGCCAAAATGAGGTTCATCAGCTGACATATACATTTAGTATATATTTGTTTAGTACTTGCTCTTTGAAGAGAGTCTAGAGTTTATAAATTGACTACATCATTTTTGCCTTCTTGAAACTTACAACTCATGATTAGCTACAATAAAAATAGCAGCAGTAGAGCATAATGAAGAGAGTTTTAGCTTTCACAACAAAACGGCTTTGAACAAAATTCTAGTTTCACTCCTTAGTAGCAGTTTGAGTTTAGACAACTCAATTAACATTTCTATACTTAAATTTCTTCCTTTGCTAATTAAGGATTATTATGTCACATGGGTTGTTTCGAGATTTTATTGAAATAAAATATTTAAAGTACTTATCACTTTACCTGATGGGGAGCAGGCACCATATAAATAATTCATTTAAAATTGTTATTAGAATTAAAACTAAAATAATTAAATTTGCTATGTTTTATAAAGCAGAAAATAATTTCAGTGCTATTGGTAACATGAGACAGTTGGTAATTTAAATTCCCATCAATAAGAGAGTGCATCAAATTAAAAATTTAGATACAATAAAATAAACATGGTTCAAAGCAGAGCAAGCAACTGAAAATATATTTGCAACATGTCTAACAAATTAAGGATTCATATTTAGAACACATCAGTAAATCCTACAAATCAATGAAAAAAGGTAAATAATCCAACGGAAAAAAGTAGGCAAAGGCTGTGAACAAGGAAATCACCAAAGATTAATGCAAATATACACATGAAACAATTCTCAACATCACTGGGAAATAAAGTACTGCAGTTGCGTATTTCACTCAACAAATTGGCAACAGTGAAATACTTTGATGATATCAGTTATTCATGATGGCTAATGATGGTGCTTTCCCTTTGGAGAGCAATTTGCACATTAAACTTTTTTTATATTAAAAAATTTGTTTTAGCATACATTATGCAAAGCAATTTAAGAATGTGTAAGTATCACTGTTAGAAAAGCATCTATGCTTACATAAAAATAGAAAAATAACACATTATATAAAATCCCAATTAGTTAGTTAAGCAAGATTATTTCATTTTACTTAGCAAGCCTACACTGAAAAATCACAATTTGCAATGTATTCTAGCTTCAAAAAGAGAGCAAAGAAACAAGTAACAGTGGGATAATATGTTAAAAAATAAATACAATGTTGAACAGGAAATAGGGAATTTGATACAATAACATTTGGCAAAAGGAAAGGGAAGGATGGATGGGAGCAATGGCTTTCGGTTTTATCATATGACAGTGATTTTCTATGTGATCTTGGTATAACTACTTTTCAAATTTCTTTCAGTCTATGTGTCTCCTGCTGACTGGTAAATCACCTTGGTTGTAGAAGTTTATGGGGATTTTTTACAACATGAAATAGACTGACATTTATTTTCAATCTGTCCTTTATGTTATGAATAACCCTATGTGGATTATTTAATGATTCAGCCTTGCAGCATTGCCCAATTATATGCAAACTAATGAATTATTCTTCAGTTATTACAATGACATGTTTTTTTTTATTATGGAAACAATCAAACGATTACCATATTGAATCCCCAGGTATCCATTACCCAATTTTAGCAATTAGCAACCCATAGCTAATCTCGTTTAATCTAATCCATACTCACCACCAAACAACGTTACTTCAAAGCAGTTTGCAGACAAAATATAATGTTATAAATATCTGAGAATGTATCTAGAAAAAATCAGACTGTATTTTTATGATCAGAGTGAATCTTTGTTATGCCTAAAAAATAACAGCAAGCACTTAATATCATCATATACAGTTTCCAAATTTTCTCACTTGTATTATAAATTTTACTTTACCATTTATTTTTGATTTTGGGCCTAAATAACTTCTATGTAATGTGATAGGTTGATATAAATTCTGAGTCTCTTTAAACTATAATTTCCCCCCTCCTTTTATTTCCTTGTAATTTTTTGCTAAAGTAACTGGGTCCTAAGTCCTGCAGAATTTCCCATAACTTGGACTTTGCTGACTACATTTCCACGGTGATTTAATGTTTACCTTTTTTATTTTCAGAAAAATTGGTGGTAGGATGCAGAGGCTTGTTCTAATTCTGGTTTTGTATTTACTTTTGGCATGACAACACCACATGTGGCATGGTGTTTTTTCATCAGAAGACTCATATCTAGTTGACTGTCCTTCTGTGATACTAGCAACCGTTACAGACCATTGTCTACATCAGTGCCCCTCAAAGTGTGTTCTGTGGACCCATCTTGGTACCACCTAGAAGCTTATAAGAAATGCAGATCAATGGCTCCACCCCAGACGGGTAAATCACAATCTCTGGAGATGGTGCCTAGATGTCTTTGACAAATTTCCTGGGTAATTATTATGCACACTAAATTTTGAGAATGGCTAACTTAGGTCAATTAATTTACCATAGGTTGGATAATTTACCATGGTTGGAAAATGGTTATGATAAAATATCATTTCTTTTCTTTTCTTTTTTTTTTTTTCAGCTACTTACATTTTATTTTTTTTATTTTATTTTATTATTATTATTATTATTATTATTATACTTTAAGTTCTAGGGTACATGTGCATAACGTGCAGGTTTGTTACATATGTATACTTGTGCAGTTGTAACTCTATATACTATATATTATTTCTTTTCAAATTAATAGTTGTAAATCTATATATTGTTGTTTTTTATTGTGGTCATATTTATTACTATAATTTATTATACTCATTTTTAACTGACATAATCTTTGTATATATGTGTGGGGTACAATGTGATAATTCAATACACATATACAATGTGCAATGATCAAATCAGGGTGATTTGCATATTCATAATAAAAAGTTATCATTTCTTTGTATTGAAAATATTCAAAATCTGCTATTTTAGCTATTTGAAAACATAAACAAAATTGTTTTTTATTATAGTCTCTCTATGGTACTATAGACTCCTAGAACTTTTTTCTCCCGCATAGTTTTACTTTTGTATTGTTGATGAAGAGAGTCAAACTCCGTAAAATATTTTAAGAGATTTATTCTGAGCCAAATATAAGTGACCATGGCCCTTGACACAGCCCTCAGGAGGTCCTGACAATATGTGCCCAAGGTGGTTTGGCTACAGCTTGGAGGTATATATATATATATATATATATATATATATATACACACACACACACACACACTCTCTTTTATATATTTTTTTACCATTATTTATTTTTCCTTATAGTATAGAAAACTATGTGTGTGTGTATATATATATGTGTTCCTAAAATAATTTATATTTATATAGTTTATATTATTAATATAAAACATAAAAATATATTTTATATTATTCATATGTATTTTAGGAAGGCATGAGACATCAATGAAATACATTTAAGAAATATGTTGGTTTGGCACAAAAAGCAATGGCAATGAAAGCCAAAATTGACAAATGGGGTCTAATTAAACTAAAGAGCTTCTGCACAGCAAAAGAAACCACCATCAAAGTGAACAGGCAACCTACAGAATGGGAGAAAATTTTTGCAATCTATCCACCTGACAAAGGGCTAATATCCAGAATCTACAAAGAACTTAAACAAATTTACAGGAAAAAAAAAAGCAGCACCATCAAAAAGTTGGCAAAGGATATAAACAGACACTTCTCAAAAGAAGATATTTATGCAGTCAACAAACATATGAAAAAAAGCTCATCATCACTGGTCGTTAGAGAAATGCAAATCAAAACCACAATGAGATACCATCTCACACCAGTTAGAATGGAGATTATTAAAAAGTCAGGAAACAACAGATGCTGGAGAGGATGTGGAGAAATAGGAACACTTTCACATTGTTGGTGGGAGTATAAATTAGTTCAACCATTGTAGAAGACAGTGTGACAATTCCTCAAGGATTTAGAACCAGAAATACCATTTGACCCAGCAATCCCATTACTGGGTACACACCCAAAGGATTATAAATCATTCTACTATAAAGAAACACGCATATGTATGATTATTGCAGCACTGTTCACAATAGCAAAGACTTGGAACCAACCCAAATGTCCATCATTGATAGATTGGATAAAGAAAATGTGGCACATATACACCACGGAATATTATGCAGCCATAAAAAAGGATGACTTCATGTCCTTTGCAGGGACATGGATGAAGCTGGAAACCATCATTCTTGGCAAACTAACACAAGAACAGAAAACCGAACACCACATGTTATCACTCATAGGTGGGAGTTGAACAATGAGAACACAGACACAGGGAGGGGAACATCACACATCGGGGTCTATCAATGGGTAGGGGGCTAGGGGAGGGATAACATTAGGAGAAACACGCAATGTAGATGACGGGTTGATGGGTGCAGCAAACCACCATGGCACATGTATACCTATGTAACAAACCTGCACGTTCTGCACATGTATCCCAGAACTTACAGTATAATAAATTAAATATATATATACATTGGTTTGGTTTAGAAAGACAGGACAACTCAAAGTGGGGGCTTCCAGGCCATAGGTAAATTTAAAAATTTTCTGGTTGACAATTGGTTGAGTTTGTCTAGAGACCTGGGATTCCCAGAAAGGAATGTTCAGGTTAAAGGATTGTGGAGACCAAGTTTTATTGTATAGAGGAAGCTCTTAGATAGCAGACATTAGAGAGAGCAGGACATAAATTGTTTTTTACTGGATTTAAAAGGGTGTCTGGCTCTGAGTTGATTATCTCTGGATCTGGGAAGGAAGAAAGGAAAACAAAGGGGGAAGGGGATTCTCTATAGAATGTGAATTTTTCCTGCAAGAGACTTTGCAGGGCAATTTCAAGGTATGACAGGGAAATATATTTTGGGGAAAAACACTTTTTCTTCCGTGTTAAGCCAGAGTCAAATTGTAAAGTAAGTCACAATATACAGGGTTAAACAAAACCCATCTTGATAAGAATATAAGGTTTGTAGGGAATGATTCCTGACACCCCTTAGATAGGAATTTGGGCAAGATAAAAAATCACAGCTTAGTCCTCAGTATCCATTAAAGAACCACTGGCTATTCCCCTGTAATTCTATATTAATCTTTATGTTCTTACCTCACTAATTATACTGGATTTCTAAAGCTTGTTCTACAATAGGCTCTCATGAAATGCCTGTGGGACAAATACCTTATGTGTTCTTGCATATTGATAATGATTTGTCTTAGCCTTCATACTTGAAGCTCAAATTGACTGAAAATAAAATCTGAGGGGCACTTTTTCTGTGAGTATTTTATAGACATTACCCACTTTTTTTTTTTTTTTACCACATAAAGGTCGAGATATACAGAAATGTTGAAAACATTTTATAATGAACTCTAATATACCTGCTACCTAAATTATATTATTACTATTGTCTACACTTTTTAAAATTACAGTTAATATCTCCACCTTTCAAAGCATCTTAATTTTAATGGACTTCTAATTGTAGACAATGCATACTTCCTCAATACTTCAGCATGTGTATCTCTTACTAGAGTTCATCATTTTTTCGTTTCTGTAAAATTTATGTACACTAAAATTAATAAAATTTAAAAAGCCAGAATAGACAAATTGGATCTAATTAAACTAAAGAGCTTCTGCACAGCAAAAGAAACTGCCATCATTGTGAACAGGCAACCTACAGAATGGGAGAAAAATTTTGCAATCTACCCATCTGACAAAGGGCTAATATCAAGAATCTACAAAGAACTTCAACAAATTTACAAGAAAAAAATCAACCCCACCAAAAAGTGGGCAAAGGATATGAACAGACACTTCCAAAAGCAGACATTTATGCAGCCAACAGACACATGAAAAAATGCTCATCATCACCGGCCATCAGAGAAATGCAAATCAAAACCACAATGAGAAATAATATCACAACAGTTAGAATGGCAATCATTAAAAAGTCAGGAAACAACAGGTGCTGGAGAGGATGTGGAGAAACTGGAACACTTTTACACTGTTGGTGGGAGTGTAAACTAGTTCAACAATTGTGGAAGACGGTGTGGTGATTCCTCAAGGATCTAGAACTAGAAATACCATTGACCCAGCGATCCTATTACTGGGTATATACCCAAAGGATTATAAATCATGCTACTATAAAGATACATGCACACATATGTTTACTGCAGCACTATTCACAATAGCAAAGACTTGTAACCAACCCAAATGTCCATCAGTGACAGACTGGTTTAAGAAAATGTTCTTACTCCTACTTGATCCATAACCTTGTTAGTTCACAATTTGTTTTTCCCTTTTTAAAAATAAACCTATTTTTGTCTTGGTATTATTATTTTTAGATCTTTATATATCCATGAGACTAGTCCTTTTTTAGATATATGTGTTGTAAATTTTTCTGGCTCTGTGGTGTACCTATTCATTTTCTTAATAGTGACCATTAATGGGAAGTATATTGGATTTTGAAAATGTCCATTGTATTTTTACTTTTATATTTATTTCTATATTATTTAAGAAACATTAGCTTATTCCCTTATAATGAAAATATTTTTCTGCTTATTTTAAAAGTTCTATGACATTTGACTTTTACATTTTGGTTATGATTACTCTCCCAATAAATTTTATGTATGCTGTGACATAGGGTTACATTTAATCATTTTGCCATATGGATATCAACTTAGATCAGACCAATTTATTGAAAACACATTTCTTTCCCAAATACATTCTGTCCTCAAACAACTATGTAAGTCTTAGTTGGTTTCTGGGCTGTTGGTTTTGTTCCATTGGTTTGGTTGTCAATAATTATTTCAGTACCACCACCCCCATCTTAGAAACTGTTAGAGAAAGTACTCTATGTCCTTCATGTTGTCTTTTTCAAGGGTGCGTTGGATTGTCTAGGTCTTTTGCTTATCTTATAAATGTTAGAATTATGTTGTTAATTTCTAGAAAATTTCTGCTGGGATTATGATTGAAATTGCATTGATCTATGAATAAGTCCTTCTCAGTTGAAGTGATTTTGCTTCTCAGGGGACATTTGACAATATATGAGCACAGCTTTTGTTTTTACAACTGTGGAAAATATTTAGGAAGTGAGACTAGGGATACTGCTAATTATCTTACAATGAATAATGTCCCACCTCTGGCAATAAAGCATTGTCTAACCTAATCTTATTGTCAGATTTCTCTTTTTCTTCTATGAAAATTTATCTGCTTAAACCTTTCTTCAGAAGAACCTATATGGGCAAATAATGTGTCCTAGGAAATTAGACATTTTAGGTAGACTTTCAAATATGGATTTAATCCTTAATTTTATAATGGTACTATTTATTAGGATGACAGGCAAACATTTATTTCTTAAATGCTGGATATATAAAAGAAACCAACATTTCTCTTGCCTTTCCTATTTGGACTATGTCATTAATAACAATGATAATGAGAGGAAATGTCTCATTAAAGTTATTCTCAAAAATAGTTTTAAAACAATTAAAATATCACCATTTTGCAATTGTTACTAAATATATCTATGTATTAAGCAGCAATAGGTGAAAACATCACAAAGAACAAAAACTAGACATTATACACCTCCTGATGAAAGAATACAGTGCACACATAATCATTCTGAAGGGGTCGAATCTAAGTATAATCAAGCCTTTGGGTCTGCCTCCCAATTTATAGAAAATCCAGAGGACAATGGAGTGTATTGGCTACACCAAGAGTATACAATCAGTAACATCCAGATGATAAAAAAAAAAAAAAACTCTATAGATCAAATGTCCTGAATTCTTCAAGAGAAAAATTGTATGGAAAAAGGTAAATGATAGGAAACCTGTAGATTAAAAGGAACTTAAAAGACATATCAGGTTAAAAATGGACAAGACTAAATTAAAGTATCTAGAGATACATACTTAGGTAGTGAAATAATGAGGAAAAACAAGATTTATTACTATAAAATGCAGGATAGTGGATACCGTTAGGGAAGGAAGGGCGTTGTGAATGAACAGAGTATATAAACAAGGCTTCTGGGATAACTAGAAATGTCCACTTCATGACCAGAGTGGCAGTTGCAATTAAATTCAGTAAGCCATTTATTTGTTTTAGGTGGTTTTCTGTTAGTTTTATTTTATACTAAAAAGGTTATAAAACATCAAAGACAAAGGACAATCAGGGAAATACTATTTGCAACTTCTTAAGCAAAAGATGTATCTATCTATGATTTTATAAAGAGCTCTTATAAATTGAGAGTTTAAAAAATTCAAACTCTAAAGAAATAATGAGCATGGGACTTGATTAGCCAGGTCACAGAATAACATGCAAATGCATTTAGACATAGTTTTTAAAGGCTCAACTTCAATTACAGTGAGAGAAATTATATTACTTGCTATTTCCAGTTATTACTGGATTAGTAAAATTTGAGAAGTTTGAAAGCCCACTTTGGTGAGATTTTGAGGAAATAGGCACTTTCACACATTGCTAGTAGAAACAGAAAATGGCACAACTACTATGGCAGGCACTTAGCAGTATCTACCAGAATCACACATGCATTGCTCTTTAAACTAGTAGTCACTTCTAGGAATGCAGACATACACAAAGACCATTTCCAAAGCTGTATATTACAACATTGTTTGTGATAGCAAAAGGCACACTCTAAACATCCCTCTGAGAGGATTTATTAAATAAACCATACTATTACACAAAATGTAATACTATTTAGCTGTAAAAAAAGAATGAGGGCCCTTCACATACATACCGAAATGGAAATACTTCTAGGATACTAGATGCAAAAAAGTAAGAATTTAACTTATCTAACCTACAGGTACAAAACGTAGATTAAAAGAACTAATGATTTATATTTACTTTCTTTTCTTTTCTTTTTTTTTTTTTTTGAGACAGAGTCTCGCTCTGCCGCCCAGGCTGGAGTGCAGTGGCCGGATCCCAACTCACTGCAAGCTCCGCCTCCCGGGTTTACGCCATTCTCCTGCCTCAGCCTCCCCAGTAGCTGGGACTACAGACGCCCGCCGCCTCGCCCGGCTAGTTTTTTTGTATTTTTTAGTAGAGACGGGGTTTCTTTTTTCTTTTTTTTTTTTTTGATTGCTTATAAGTTTTTTTCACAAAATCAAATTAAAGTCTCTGGTTCATTTGAAAGCTATTTTTGTTTCTGCTCCATCATTGTATTGGTATTCTGCACGCCAATTAATGGTTACAAGAAAGTTGTTAGTGGAAAAGATTGCCTATACTCATTGGTGATTTCACACCATCTTTGTTCATTTTTGTCATCTTAGTTGTACATTATAGTTTTTAACTTAAGCTATTGCATTGGTTTTCTACTGTTGCTGTAACAAATTACTACAAACTTAACAACTTAAAGTACAAATTATCTTATTGTTCTATATGTCAGAAATCCAGCAAGCTTAGCTGGTTTTTCTGCCTCAAGTCACACAAGCTGGAAACCAAAGTATTGATAGGGCTGGGATGTGGAAGAGAATCTGTTTCCAATTGCATTGAGTTGTTGGCAAAATTTCATTCCTTGCTACTGTAGGATTGAGGTCCTTGTTGCCTTTTTGGCTGTTGGCTAGGAATCATTTAAAGCTTCTAGAGGCCATCATCATTCCTTGGCCCATGGCTCCCTTCATCTTCAAAACCAGCAACAAGTGGCTTATGGTTTGGATCTCTTCTTCCTTCTCTTCAACGACATGTTTCTGATTTGCTGAGACTGACTTTGCTGCTTTCCGTTTTCAAATTTTAAGGGCTCATGTGATTAAGCTGGACCCACCTGGACTGTATGCTTTTTGAAAAACAGACTTTAGCCCTCATGAAAAAGACAAATGCAAACATATTGAAATCAGGATATACAGGTAAAGATTTCAATTCGCTTGGTTTCACCGTGTTAGCCAGGATGGTCTCGATCTCCTGACCTCGTGATCCGCCCGTCTCGGCCTCCCAAAGTGCTGGGATTACAGGCTTGAGCCACCGCGCCCGGCCCCTTATATTTACTTTCTAATAAACCTGAGAAATATAAAACAAATTTTAAAAAGAGGTATTCACAGATAACAAAATGAGAAAAATCGTGGCAGAAATACTTCTCAATATGTACTGTTTCTGTCACTTTGATTTTGAAACATGGGAATATATTTAATAAATAAAATACAATTTAGTAAAATAAGCATTCCTGTAGATTGCATACCTTTTATAGATATTACCTCATTTCTGTTTACCTTACAACAAAATTCATTATGTCTACTTCTGCAACATTATTTCTTGAAACCTCTTCAATGGGACTTTCATCCCTACCATTATACCAAAACAGCCCTGATGAGGATTATCAGTAACATTTATTATATGTCTAAACCCAATGATCAGTTCCTACTCTTTATCTTACTTGATCATCAGCAGTTTTTTACACAATGGATCCCTTGTCCTCCTGGAAGCATATTTTTATTTTCTTCCAGGAAAATCCCAGTGGCTTGGAATTAGTCCTTGAGTCTCTTAGCTTCTCTAATCTTACTCCCTTGATGATCTCTTCCTGCAATCTGGGCTTTAAATACCATCTACATACCAATAGCTTTCAAATGTGTAACTTAGGTCTGGACTTATGGCTGAACTCCACATTTCTAGATTCTTCTATCTACTATCTTCACTTAGATATCGAATGTGAAACTCAATTTTAATAATTTAAAAACACAACTTCTTACCTTTATCACCTTTGCACCAAGCCTGCTCCTCTTACAGTTATCTATCTTATTAAATAATGACTCCATCTTTCTCATTGTTCACACCCCAAACTTCAGTGTTATCCTTAATTTCTTTCATTCATACCCTAAATCCAATTCCTGAGAAAACCCTACAGTGTCTACTTTAAAATACATCCAAGACAGTAACCTTGTAATCACTTCCCCTTGCTCTTTTCTGTTCTTAAAACAATAGTCAAAGGGATTCTTTTCAGTACAAGTTAAATCATGTTACTCTGCCCAAAACTCTCCAATGGCTCCATATTGTTACCTGCCCTGCAAGGCCCTACATGATCTGAAACCCTTGTTCTCTGACCTCTCCTCTAAGTACACTCACCATGAGCATTGCTCAGTGTCTTCAGCTACGCCAACCTCTCCTCTCCCAAAGTCATCCTGGTGACTTGTTCCTACACCTTTTTATGTTTTATGTTGAGATCTCAACTTAGTTACCATTCTGTTTCAAATGGCAATTATAAGCATTCTTTCCTGATGCTTTGTTTTTTCATAGTATTTATCATGTATCCAACATTTTATATATGTTATTTACTTATTTGCTTCTATCTCCATGCAGGCAGGGATTTTTTAGTCTGTTTTGTTCACTGCTATATTCCCAGTGCCCACACAATGCCTGAAACATAGTAGAGACTCAATGAATAAAAGTGGCGACTAAATGATATACAACTTAAGCCTTTATAATTTTTGGTGCTTTTTCTTGTGTTTCTTAGTTTACATGAAGCAGAAATTAATCATTTTGACATTACATTTCTGCTGATCAGGGAAGAGGCCATTTTATACCTCCTCTACAATGGCAGAAGAAGGAAATATATTTGAAAATAAGACATACTACCATCCATGGAAAGCTCTTTGAATAGTGGGAATAGTCTTCAAGAGTTCTCCATCAGAGGTCTTCCGTACTCTCCATGAAAACCAAAGAGTTTCATTACATTCCTTCGACCTGAGCTGAAGTGGGCTATGTTAGTGTAAAATGTTCATGGGGATTTAGAACATTTTGTAGTATGTATTGTAGTGTGTATTTATGGTTCTGTGGCAGAGTGCAAGGAGCAATAAGGTTGAGAAAAATTTATTACAGCAATCTATTTTAATCTGTATTTTCACATGTTGAAATGCTTTAACGCTGTCTTAAAATTATGACTAAAGGTAAATCAAAGGCATTGAAAAATAATTGTTACAACTAAATCTCCCACTTACTTGGAATGATAAAAATATATTGGACAAATATTTCTGGTCTAGATAGTAAGTTTATAATTTGACTTACCTCACTCTGCTCCAAACATAACAATAATGCATTAAATATATTTGGGGAAAAAATAAATTGCAGGATTCTCAAACAAAATGAACAGAAGTGGATTAAAAACAGAAGCTAAGAGAAAAACCAGAGCCATGGGCTGCTCTAGGCCTGCTATAGGCAAGGGTGGCCTGAGTTTATCTCCTGTGTGAAAATAATAGAGAGAAAAAAATATTCCTGTGCAATAAAGCAGTGGTCCCTGACCTTTTTGGCACCAGAGACCAGCTTCATGGAAGACAATTTTTCCAGGGACCTGCAGTGGGGTGGTTGGTTCCAGAGTGATTCAAGTGCATTACATTTACTGGGCATTTTATTTCTATTATTACATTGTAATATATGATGAAATCATTATTACAACTCATCATAATAAAGAATCACGGAGAACCCTGATCTTGTTTTCCTGCAACTAGATGGTCCCATTTGGGGGTGATGGGAGACACCGACAAATCATCAGGCATTAGATTCTCCTTAGGAGTTTTCAACCTAGCTCCCTCACATGCACAGTTCACAATAGGGGTTGCACTCCTTTGAGAATCTAATGCCACTGCTGATCTGAGGAGGGGCGGAGATCAGGCAGTAAAGCAAGCGATGGGGAGTAGCTGTAAATACAGATGAAACTTTGCTCGCTCACCTGCCGCTCACCTCCTGCTGTGCAGCCCAGTTCCTAACAGGCCACAGACCGGTACTGGTCCATGGCCCAGGGTTCAGGACCTTTGCAATAAAGTACACACAAAATTCATCTTATGAAATAATCTGAAAAAAGACTTCAAAATGTGCATTAGAGTATATTTAGGATGCTCAAAATAAATGTAAATAATTTTTAATATAGTAAAAATTCATGAACTTTCAACTGAAAGAAATGAAACAGGAAGAGGTAAGTGTATAAAATAAAGCAATCAGAAATCTCTGCTATGCTGAGGTTATAACTTAATTACTCCCTTACGCTCTGTGGACCAGATTCAGAATACATGTGACCAAGGCTGAAGGCCTAGGTTCCATGGTTCAGACAGTGAAGCAAGAGTGGAGACAGTAGGCTCAACTTCTTCATGTTAGTGACCTGGAGGAAGGCTCACAACTTGACACCAGAGCTTGGGATAAATCACCTCCATTCCTAAAGGAAGCTCCCCAAACCACCACAATAAAGGTTAAGCTTTGACTGGGAAGACTTTACCAGATCTATAGGCCTAGGGAAACAGAAAATAAAGATGGAGTCTTACTCCCAGTGGCTATGCTAACCTATCCCTATGCATATATATGACATAGCCCTCACACCACAGAGGAGGCTGCAATTCGAATCTGCCACAGTAAAGCCTAAGAGGCCTGTTGACCTCTTGCAAGATGGAAGCCTAGTGGGACTCTGAGTCACTGTGTGGAAGTGAGGCCCCCAACCTGTGTCAGACTATGCATGAGACAATATCAAAAACAAATGTTTGGTTTGTTGTGACACTGAGATTTTAGAATTCATGTTTCTGTTGTGGAAGTCAGTGTTAATAACCTAATTAATATAATAATTTTTAAATTTGTCTAGTAAAAGTAACAAGATACAATGTACAATGGGTAGTTAACATACACGAAAGGTCTTTTTTGTTTATAAAAGGATGGAAACCCTGCATAGCTTTAGAATTTTATAAAGTTATTAAATCTTCTATCAATGCTACAAAAAGCAGATGGGAGGAAAAAATATGCTCACAAAGATGACAACCAACTGATAGAAATAAGTCTAAATAAATAAAAAAATTATAATGACTGTAATCAAGTTGAACTCCTGATTAAAGGATAAATATTATCAGGTTGAATAAAAACAGTAAAACATAGTGATAACCTGCATATAAGAAACACTCCTAAAATGAACTTGAAATAAAAATGAGCCTCATAGCAATATTAAAAATGGAAATAGCTTACAAGGCAAAACTCATAAAAGAGAAACACTACATTGTAATAGAAAAGATAATTCACCAAGAACATATCAAACCTATGAACTGGATGTTCACATCATTGTGCATTAAAGTATGTAAAGTAATACTGACAAGCATAAAAAGAAATTGACAAGTCTACAATTATACTGGAACATGTGAAACACCTCTGTGAGAATGAATGAGATAGCTGAAGCAGACAAAAAATTAGCAAGGCTATGAGAATCTTAACAACAAAATAGACATATCCAACATGTCTGCCAATCTACATATTTACCTCTACATTTGAGAAATAAAGAACTACTACAAGATATTATTTTAAGAATACAAGATTTAATTTTTAAAGGAAGTCCATTTTATTCCCTTTTTCTTCTTACTGAGATGAATTTAAATTTTGAATGTCCTCTGAGCAGCAAGAAATAAAAGCTACCATACAACCATCTTTGCATCTGCATTTTTGGTTTGTTAGTAGTAGTGATAAAATAACATTTGGCTTGTTTTCATTGTCCTTAGTGGGTTTTACAAATTTGACATTAAAAGTTCAATGTTATAAACACTGAGTAGCATAAATGTGCTTTGTTTGCAAAGTTTTAAGTGAGCATTACTTAAAAGTTAAAAGGATGCTTACTACCATATTATGCAAGACAGACATATTATGGAATCATTTATTTGCAGTGTTCTATAGTTTTTTTTTTTTTATTGTGGTAAGAACAACTAACATGAGATTGCCCTCTTAAATTTTTAAGTATGTAATACATTCTTGTTGACTGTAGTTACAGATCTAATGCTTATTCACCTTGCTTGACTGAAATTTTATGCCCATTGATTAACTCTCCATTTTTTCCTCTCTTCATCAAAAGCACCTGGTTTTTACATCCTATCAAGGAAAGAGGCACTGAAGAGGGTAGGAAAGACAGTTTTGAATTGCCAAAACCAAGTTTTCCCCATTTCCCAGCAGTAACCATGTGGTACAGAGAGAGAAAGTGTATGCTTGGGAGAGAGAGTGCACTCACTGTGGGACTTTGCATTGGAACTCTGTGCTGTCTTATCACAATGGAAAGGAAAACAGGGTAGAATTCAATTGGCACCAAGGAAGAAACATTTAGACCAGCCCTAGTCAGAAAGGAATCGTCCATCCCAACAGTTGGAGACTGAGTTCCAGACTTAGCCCCACCATAGTGAACTAAAGTACTCTGGGGTTCTAAATAAATTTGAAAGGCAATCTAGGCCACAGGGATGCAATTCCTGGGAAAGCCCTGGTCCTGTGTTGGGCTTGGAGCCAGTGGACTTGGGGTACACATGATCTAGTGAGACACCAACTGTGGTGGCCAAGGAAGTGCTT
This sequence comes from Chlorocebus sabaeus, assembly GCF_047675955.1. Classification (NCBI taxonomy): domain Eukaryota; kingdom Metazoa; phylum Chordata; class Mammalia; order Primates; family Cercopithecidae; genus Chlorocebus; species Chlorocebus sabaeus. The sequence goes on along the minus strand of NC_132926.1, from coordinate 29,380,936 downwards.
ATATCACCCCTCCCAAACAACAGGCAATGCAGCTCACAGCTCTGGGAAAGACTCCTTTCACCTGAGGAAAGGAGAGGGAAGAACAAACATGACTTTGTCTTGCAACTTATATACCAGCTCAGCCACAGTTATAAAAAGCACCAAACAGAGTCCTGAAGCCCCCATTCTTGGTTGTAGCTCCTGATCAATATTTCTAGAGAAACTCTGGGGCCAAAAAGAAACCCACTGCTTTGAAGGGAAAGACCCAGTCCTGGCAGAATTCATCACCTACTGACTAAAGAACCCTTGGGCCTTGAATAAACATTTATAGTAGCTAGGCAGTACTTGCCACAGGCCTTGGGTGAAGCCTACTACCAAACTGGGTTCAGGTATGAACTAGCACATTGCAAGCACCATGATGACCATGGGGAGAGACTCCTTCTACTTGAGGAAGAGACTTTGTCTTACAACTTGGGTACCAGCTCAGCTACAGTAAAATAAAGCACCAAGCAGATTCTTAAGCACTCTGGTTCCAGGCCTTAGCTCCTAGACGGCATTTCTAGACATTCCTTGGGCCAGAAAGGAACCCATTATCCTAAAGGCAGAGACTTAGGCCTAGCAAGATTCACCACAAGCTGACTCAAGAGCCCTTGGGCCTTCAATAAACATCAGTGGTAACCAGGCATTACTTGCCCTGGGCCTTGGGCAAGACCCATTACTGTGCTGACTTCAGATCTGACCTAGCACACTCCTAGTGGTATTGGTCACAGGGATACCCCAGTCATTAACACCAGACCTGTCCTATAAGAAATACTAAAGGGAATTCTTCAATCTGAAATAACAGGATGTTAAGAAACCATTTGAGGGTACAAAACTCACTGATACTGAGTACACAAAAAAATATGAAATATTATAACACTATCATTGTGGTGTGTAAAATATATCAGGAACACAAAGACTAAAAGATGAACCTATCAAAAATAATACCTCCCACAACTTTTCAAGACATAAACTGCATAATAAGATATACATAGAAATAACAAAAGGTAAAAAACAGTGGGGTGGGGTGAAGTTAAAATATAGTTTTCATTAGTTTTTTTCTCCATTTATTAGTTTGTTTCTGCAATCAGTGTTGTCATCAGTTGAAAATAATGGGTTATAAAATGATATTTGCAAGCCTCACTGTAACCTCAAATCAAGAAACATACAATAGATGTACAAAATTAGGAAGTTAAAACATACTACCAATCACCTTCACTGAAAGGGAGATAGGAAGAAAGGAAGAGAAGGCTGGAAGGAGGCAAGGAAGGAAGACCACAAAACAACCAGGAAAAAAAAATGGCAGTAGTAAATCCTTACTCATCAATAATAACACAGAATGTAAATAGACTCAACTCTCTATTCAAAAGATAAAGTGGCAGAATGAATTAAAAACCAAGTCCCAATTATCTGCTACCAGAAACACACTTCCCCTATAAAGACACACATAGACTGAAAATAAAGGAATGAAGAAAGATATTTCATGAAAATGGAAACCAGAAAGGAGCAGGAGTAGCTATATTTTTATATAAAGTAAAAGAGATTTCAAGACAAAAACCAGAAAAAGAGGCAAAGAAGGTCTTTACATATTGATAAAGGACTCAATTCAGCAAGAGATTATAACAATTATAAATATATATGCATTCAACACTGAAGTACTGAGGTATATAAAGCAATTATTAGTAGACCTAAAGAAAGAGATAGACCCTCCAATACAATAATAGTTGGAGACTTCAACACCCCACTTTGAGCATTGGACAGATGATCCAGACAGATAATTAACACACAAACATTGGACTTAATCTGCATATAGACCAAGTGGACCAAATAGATATTTATAGAACTTTTCATCCAAGGGCTGCAGAATACCCATTCTTCTCAGCACATGGGACATTAGGATGGCTAGAACATATTTTAGGCCACAAAACCAGTCTTAAATTTTTCAAAAAAAAAAAAAAAAGAAATTTAAATAATATTAAGTGTCTTCTCTGATATAATGTAATAAAACCAGAAATCAGAAACAAGAGAAACCTTGGAAACTATGCACACAAATGGAAATTAAACAATATGCTTTTAAATTATAAGTAGTTCAATGAAGAAACTAAAAGGAGAATTTAAAAAAATTCTTGAAGCGTTCAAGATGGCCACATAGGAACAGTTCCGGTTTGCAGTTCCCAGCATGATCCACACAGAAGATGGGTGATTTCTGCATTTTCAACTGAGGTTCATGGTTCATCTCACTGGGACTGGTTGAACAGTAGGTGCAGCCCACGGAGGGTGAACTGAAGCAGGGTGGGGCATCGCCTTACCTGGGAAGTGCAAGGGGTTGGGGGATTTCCCTTTCCTAGCCAAGGGAAGCCATGACAGACTACCTGGAAAAACAGGACACTCCCACCCAAATACTGCACATTCCCCTAGGTCTCAGAAGCTGGCAGACAAGGAGATTCTCTCCTGCGCCTGGTTTGGCAGGTCCCATGCCCAGGGAGCCTTGCTCACTGCTAGCACAGCAGTCTGAGATTGAACTGCTAGGTGGCAGCCTGGCTCGGGGAGGGGCGTCTGCTGTTGCTGAGGCTTGAGTAGGTAAACAAAGTGGCTGGGAAGCTCCAACTGGGTGGAGCCCACCACAGCTCAACAAAGCCTACTGCCTCTAGACTCCACTGCTGTGGGCAGGGCATAGTTGAACAAAAGGCAGCAGACAACTTCTGCAGACTTAAACGTCCCTGTCTGACAGCTCTGAAGAGAGCAGTGGTTCTCCCAGCATGGTGTTTGAGCTCTAAGAACAGACAGATTGCCTCCTCAAGTGGGTCCCTGACCCCCGTGTAGCCTAACTGGGAGACAGCTCCCAGAGGGGCTGACAGAAACCTCACATAGGTGGCTGCCCCTCTGGGACAAAGCTTCCAGAGGAAGGATCAGGCAGCAATATTTGCTGTTCTGCAGTCTCTGCTGGTGATACCCAGGCAAACAGGGTCTGGAGTGGACCTCCAGCAAACTCCAACAGACCTGCAGCTGAGGGACCTGTCAGAAGGAAAACTAACAAGCAGAAAGGAATAGCATCAACATCAACACAAAGGTCATCTACACCAAAACTCCATCTGTAGGTCACCAGCATCGAAGACCAAAGGTAGATAAAACCACAAAGATGGGGAGAAGCCAGAGCAGAAAAGCTGAAAAGTCTAAAAATCAGAGCGCCTCTTCTCCTCCAAAGGATCACAGCTCCTCTCCAGCAATGGAACAAAGTTGGATGGAGAATGACTTTGATGAGTTGACAAAAGTAAGCTTCAGAAGGTCAGTAATAACAAATTTCTCTGAGCTAAAGGAGGATGTTTGAACCCATTGCAAGAAAACTAAAAACCTTGAAAAAAGATTACACGAATGGCTAACTAAAATAAACAGTGTAGAGAAGACCTTAAATGAACTGATGGAGCTGAAAACGATGGCACAAGAACTTCGTGATGCAAGCACAAGCTTTAACAGCCGATTTGATCAAGTGGAAGAAAGGATATCAGTGATTGAAGATCAAATTAATGAAATAAAGCAAGAAGACAAGGATAGAGAAAAAAGAGTAGAAAGAAATGAACAAAGCTTCCAATAAATATGGGACTATGTGAAAAGACTAAATCTATGTTTGATTGGTGAACCTGAAAGTGATGGGTAGAATGGAATCAAGTTGGAAAAGACTCTTAAGGATATTATCCAGGAGAACTTCCCCAACCTAGCAATCCAGGCCAACATTCAAATTCAGGAAATACAGAAAACACCACAAAGATACCTCTCGAGAAGAGCACCCCAAGACACATAATTGTCAGATTCACCAAGGTTGAAGTGAAGGAAAAATGTTAAGGGCAGCCAGAGAGAAAGATCAGGTTACCCACAAAGGGAAGCCCATTAGACCAACAGCAGATCTCTTGGCAGAAACCCTACAAGGCAGAAGAGAATGGGAGCCAATATTTAACATTCTTAAAGGAAAGAATATTCAACCCAGAATTTCATATCCAGCCAAACTAAGCTTCATAAGTGAAGGAGAAATATAGTCCCTAATGGACAAGCAAATGCTAAGAGATTTTGTCACCACCAGCCCTGCCTTACAAGAGCTCCTGAAGGTAGCACTAAACATGGAAAGAAACAACTGGTACCAGCCACTGAAAACACATGCCAAGTTGTAAAGACCATCAATGCTATGAAGAAATTGTGTCAACCAATGGGTAAAATAACCAGTGAACACCATAATGATAGGATCAAATTCACACATAACAATATTAACCTTAAACGTAAATGGGCTAAATGCCCCAATTAAAAGACACAGACTGGCAAATTGGATAGAGTCAAGAACCATGAGTGTGCTGTATTCAGGAGACCCATCTCATGTGCAAATACACATAGGCTCAAAATAAAGGGATGGAGGAAGATCAACCAAGCAAATGGAAAGCAAAAAAGAAAAAAAGCAGGGGTTGCAATCCTAGTCTCTGATAAAACAGACTTTAAACCAACAAAGTTCAAAAGAGACAAAGAAGACCATTATATAATGGTAAAGGGATCAATTCAACGAGAAGAGCTAACTATCCTAAATATATAAGCACCCAATACAGGAGCACCCAGATTCATAAAGGAAGTCCTTAAAGACCTACCAAGAGACTTAGACTCCCACACAATAATAATAGGAGACTTTAACACCCCACTGTCAATATTAGACAAATCAACGAAACAAAAGGTTAACAAGGATATCTAGGACTTGAACTCAGCTCTGCAACAAGCAGACCCAATAGACATCTACAAAACTCTCCACCCCAAAGCAACAGAATATACATTCTTAGCACTACATTGCACTTATTCTAAAATTGACCACATAATTGGAAGTAAAGTACTCCTCAGCAAATGTAAAAGAACAGAAATCACAACAAACTGTCTCTCAGACCACAGTGCAATCAAAATAGAAGTCAGGATTAAGAAACAGATTCAAAACCACCTAACCACATGGAAACTGAACCACTTGCTCCTGAATGACTACTGGGTAAATAATGAAATGAAGGCAGAAATAAATACGTTTTTTGAAACCAGTGAGAATAGAGACACAATGTACCAGAATCTCTGGGACACATTTAAGGCAGTGTGTAGTGGGAAATTTATAGCACTAAATGCCCACAAGAGAAAGCAGGAAAGATCTAAAATCGACACCCTAACATAACAATTAAAAAAACTAGAGAAACAAGAGCAAACAAATTGAAAAGCTAGCAGAAGGCAAGAAATAACTAAGATCAGAGAAGAACTGAAAGAGATAGAGACACAAAAATCCCTTCAAAAAATCAATGAATCTGGGAGCTGTTTTTCTGAAAAGATCAACAAAATTGACAGACTGCTAGCAAGGTAGAAGAAAAGAAAGAAGAATCAAATGGACACAATAAACATTGATAAAGGAGATATCACCACTGATCCCACAGAAATACAAACTACTATCAGAGAATACTATAAACACCTCTATGCAAATAAACTAGAAAATCTAGAAGAAATGGATAAATTCCTGGACACATACACCCTCCCAAGACTCAACGAGGAAGAAGTTGAATCTGTGAATAGACCAATGACAAGCTCTGAAATTAAGACAATAATTAATAGCCTACCAACCAAAAAAAGTCCAGGACCAGACAGATTCACAGCCGAATTCTACCAGAGATACAAAGAGGAGCTGGTACCATTCCTTCTGAAACTATTCCAATCAATAGAAAAAGAGGGAATCCTCCCTAATTCATTTTATGAGGTCAACATCATCCTGATACCAAAGCCTGGAAGAGACACAACAAAAAAAGAGAATTTTAGACCAATATCCCTGATAAACATCGATGCGAAAATCCTCAATAAAATAATGGCAAACCGAATCCAGCAGCACATCAAAACTTTATCCACCACAATCAAGTCTGCTTCATCCCTGGGATGCAAGGCTGGTTCAACATATGCAAATCAATAAAGAAAAAGTAATGTCAATCCTATTAACAATTTCAACAAATAGAGGAAGAGGAAATACTTCCAAACTAATTATATAAGGCCAATATTACCATGATATCAAAAAAAAAAAGACATATCAAAAATAGAAAAGAAAGGTCAGTATCTCTGATGAACACTGATGCAAAAATCCTCAACAAAATACTAGCAAATGGAATTGAACAACACAATAAAAGATAATTCATCATGACCAAGTGGGACTTATCCCAGGGATACAAGGGTGGCTTGTATGCAAATCAATCAATGTGATACATCGTATCAACAGAATAAAGGACAAAAACCATAAAATCATTTCAAGTAATGGTAGAAAACTAGTTGGTTTTATGGTTTATGTTTTTTTGTAAAAACATAAAAGTTAACATCTCTACATGATACAAACTCTCAGTAAACTGGGTATAGAAGGAACATACCTCAACACAATAAATATACCTCAACATGTCATATATATTATATAGCAACATATTATATATATATATGGATAGACTAACAGGTAATATTATGCTGAATGGGGAAAAATTGAAGCCTTTCTCCTAAAATCTGGACTAAGATAGAGATGCTCACTTTTACCAGTTATTCAACACAGTACTGGAAGTCATAGCCAGAGCAATCAGATTAGAGAAAGATATAAAGGGAATACAAATTGGAAGTGAACAAGTAAAATTATCCTTGTTTGCAGATGATATGATCTTATGTTTGGAAAAATCTAAATACTCCACTAAAAATACTATTAGAACTGATAAATTCAGCAAAGTTTCAGGATACAAAATCAACATGCAAAAATCAGTAGCATTTATATAGGCCAACAGTGAACAATCTGAAAAAGAACTAAAAAGTAATCCCACTTAAAACAACCACAAATAAAATAAAATACCTAGGAACTAACCTAACCAAAGAAGTGAAAATCTCTACCATGGAGACTATAAAATGCCTGACAAAAGAAATTGAAGACACTAAAAAATTGAAAGACATTCCATGTTCGTGGATTGGAAGAATCAATGCTGTCCACATTACCCTAAACAATTTTTAGATTCATTGCAATCCCTCCCTATCAAAATACTAACAACATTCTTCACAGGAATAGAAGATAATCCTACAATGTATATGGACCCACAAAAGACTCTGAGTAGCCAAAGCCATCCTGAACAAACAAAATTGGGAGAATCACATTACCTGACGTCAAATTACACTACAGAGTTACAGTGACCCAAATAGCATGAAACTGGTGTCACAACAGACACATAGACCACTGGAACAGAATGGATAACTCAGAAACAAATTCATCCATTTAAAATGAATGCATTGTTTACAACGGGGACAAGAACACACATTGGGGAAAGGACTTCTGTTTAATAAATGGTGCTGGGAAAACTGGATATCCATATGCAGAAGAATGAAACTAGACTCCTATCTCTTCCATATCCAAAATCAAATCACAAGGGATTACAGCCTTAAATCTAAGACCTAAAACTACTACAGAAAAACATTGGGGAAACTCTCTAAGACACAGGTTTGGGCAAAGACCTTCACAAGCACAGGCAACTAAAGCAAAAATGGACAAATAGAATCACATCAAGTTAAAAAGCTTCTGCACAGTAAAGGACACAATCAATAAAGAGACAACCCACAGAATGGGAAAAATTATTTTCAAACTATCCATCTGACAAGAGATTAATAACTAGAAGATATAAAGAACTCAAACTCAATAGGAAAAAATCTAATAATCAGAAATGGACATAAGGTCTGAACAGACATTAATCAAAAACAGATATACAAATGGCAAACAAGTATATGAAAAGGCACTCAATATCATTGATCATCAGAGAAATGCAAACCAAAACTCCAGTGAGATATCATCTCACCCACATTAAAATGGCTTTTATCTAAAAGACAGTCAATGACAAATGCTGGAGAGGATATGGAGAAAAGGGGACCCTCATACACTGTTGGTGGGAATGTAAATAAGTACAACCACTATGGAGAACAGTTTGAAGATTCCACACAAAACTGAAACTAGAACTACCACAGGATCCAGCAATCCCATTGCTAGCTATATACCCAAAAGAAAGAAAAATAGTATATCAAAGAGATATCTGCACCCCTATGTTTACTGTAGCACTATTGACAATAGGCAAGATTTGGAAACAATCTAAGTGTCCATTAATAGATTAATAAGGTGGTACCTATATACAATGGTACATATATACAATGGAGTACTATTCAGCCTAAAAATGAACGGGATTCTGTTATTTACAACAACACTGATGGAACTGGAGGATATTAGGTTAAGTGAAACAAGACAGGCACAGGAAGATACACTCGCATGTTCTCACTCATTTATGGAAGCTAAAAATGGAAACAATTGAACTTATGGAGATAGAGAGTAGAATTACCAAAAGCTGGGAAGGGTAGTGGTAGGGGGTTGGGGGGAGTAATGGGGATGGTTAATAGGTACAAAATATAGTTCACGGGAATTAATAATATCTAGTATTTGATAGCAAAACTCGATGACTTCAAACAATGATTTATTGTGTGTTTAAATTAGCTAGAAGAGTATAATTGGAATGTTTGTTACACAAAGAAATGGTAAAAGCTTGAGGTGATGGATACCCCACTTACCCTGATGTGACTATTAGACACTGAATGCCTATATCAAAACATCTCATGTGCCCCATAAATACATACACCTTCTGTATACCCAATAAATTAAAAAATAAAAATTTTAAAAATCATATAGGCCAGGCACGGTGGCTCACACCTGTAATCCTAGCACTTTGGGAGGCCGAGGTGGACAGGTCAGGAATTCAAAACCAGCCTGACCAACATGGTGAAACCCCGTCTCTACTAAAACTACAAAAATTAGCCGGGTGTGGTGGCATGTGCCTGTAATCCCAGCTACTCAGGAGGCTGAATTGCTTGAACCCGTGAGGTGGAGGTGCAGTGAGCTGAGATGCTGCCACTGCACTCCAGCCTGGGAGACAGAATGAAACTCCGTCTCAAAAATAAATAAATAAATAAATAAATAAATAAATAAATAAATAAATAAATAAATACAATAAATCATATGAAAGTATAAAACAGTGGCAGAAGTAAACTTGTAATCAAAGTCAGAACAGTTAGTTAATGCAGTGATGGTGTATAGTCTTTCAAATCTCAGTACAAAGGTTAAGAGTGAAAATAGTAATAACCATAGCTACAATAAGTTGTTAAGGAGTACATGATATAAAAAGATGTAAATTAAGGCCACAAAATTACAAATTGTGGGGGTAGGGTATAAAAATCTATGTGACTGGCTGGGCGTGGTGGCTCACACCTGTAATCCCAGCACTTTGGGAGTCCAAGGCGGGTGGATCACAAGGTCAGGAGATTGAGACCATCCTGGGTAACATGGTGAAACCCTGTCTCTACTAAAAAATACAAAAAATTAGCCGGGCGTGGTGGCAGATGCCTGTAGTCCCAGCTACTCAGGAGGCTGAGGCAGGAGAATGGCATGAACCAGGAAGGCGGAACTTGCAGTGAGCCGAGATCGCGCCATTGCACTCCAGCCTGGGTGACAGAGGGAGACTCCATCTCAAAAACAAAAAAAAGAGTCTATGTGACTATGTGACCAAAGTTAAGTTGCGGGAAGCTCAAAATTGTCTTCTATAACTAAAAGACATTTTTTGTAATTCCTGTTATAACAAGAAGAGAAAAAAATTAAAGTAGACACACACGAGAAAGAGAAATAAATCAAAGTGTATCAATACAGAAAATCACCGAACTGCAAAGGTAAACAGCACAAGAGGAAGCTAGGAACAAAAGATCTTCAAAATAACCAGACAATAATTAACAGTATGGCAAGAGTAAGTACTAACCTATCAATAATAACCTTGAATGTAAATGGATTACATTAAAAGATACAGATTGGCTGAATGAAACAAACAAACAAACAAACAAACATCCAACTATATGCTGCCTACCAGTGACTCACTTTACCTGTAAGGAGACACACATAAACAGAAAGTATAGAAATGGAAAATGATATTCCATGCAAATGGAACCGAAAAGGAAGCAAAGTAGCTACACTTATATAAAATAGACTTCAAATCAACAACTGTAAAAAAGAGACACAAATGGTCATTGCATAATGACAAAGGGGTCAATTCAGCAAGTGGGGTACAACACTGTAAATACATGTGCATTTAACACCAGAGATCCCAGATAAATAGATCAAATATTATTAGATTTAAAGAGAGAGACTGACTGAAACAAAATATTAGTAGGGGTCGGCTGGGCGCGGTGGCTCAAGCCTGTAATCCCAGCACTTTGGGAGGCCGAGACGGGCGGATCACGAGGTCAGGAGATCGAGACCATCCTGGCTAACACGGTGAAACCCCATCTCTACTAAAAAAATATAAAAAACTAGCCGGGCGAGGTGGCAGGCGCCTGTAGTCCCAGCTACTCGGGAGGCTGAGGCAGGAGAATGGCATAAACCCGGGAGGCGGAGCTTGCAGTGAGCCGAGATCCAGCCACTGCACTCCAGCCTGGGCGACAGAGCGAGACTCCGTCTCAAAAAAAAAAAAAAAAAAATATTAGTAGGGGTCTTCAACACTTCACTTTTAGCCCTGGAAAGATCACTCTGACAGAAAATAAAGAAACAGATCTAAATTTTACTCCAGATCCAATGGACCTAGCAGATATTCGCAGAACATGCCACCACACAGCTACAGAATACACATTCTTCTCATCAGCACGTGAAATATTCTCCAGGATACATCACATGTGAGGCCACAAAACAAATCTTATCAATTTTTAAAAATTGAAATAATATCAAGTATCTTTCCAGTTGGAAATGGAAATAGAATAATACTAGAAATCAATAACAGGAGGAACTTTGGAAACTATGTAAATAGATGAAGATTAAACAACAAACTTTTGAAGAACAAATAAGTATACCACTTTTAATGTCCATACCGACTTTAAAAATAATTTTATGTCAGTAATTTTGAAAAAACTGATAATTTTTAAGAAAACGATGAATAACCAAACCTATATGAACAAATAAGCAATAAACAGATATATTTATAAAAGGGTCCCTCTATAGCAGATTACAAACCCATAGAGTTAGGTTGTCAAATTTTATAATTGTTTCAGAAAACAGAAAAAGAAGGCAAGCTACTCAACTCATTTTATGAGACTCCATGACTTTAAGAATCTCAATTCCAAAACAAAAAGGACAGTGTAAGAAAATTACAGACCAATACCTCTTAAAAACAGAGGTTGCAAAAGATAAATAAAATGATAGTTAGACATAATTTAGCAGCATGTTAAAATATATATCATGAAAAAGTAGGGATTTTCTCAAGAGAGGACAGATTGTTTAAAATCAAAGTTTATTAATAAATATACCACATCAATAGATAAGATGTATCATTTAAACATTAGAAAAACATCTAATCATTTCAATAGATGAGAATAAGCATTCAGTATAGTCCAAAACTATTTATGAAGAAAATTATTAACATTAAAAAATAGAAATTAATTTTCTTTACCTGTCAAGGAATATCAATGAAAAAACTGGAACAAATTTATTTAATGACATTTTAGAAACATCACTTGAAAGCTAATAAAAGATGAACTCTACTGCTACTTCACTTTTACATGATACTAGAAGAACCAGTGAAATAAGAGAAGAAAAAAACAAAAGAACTGGCATATGAATTGCACAGGAAAAGTTCTTTGAACTTCAATTACTATAAAAACTTTATATTGTGGTTAACAAGGCCCTGTGTGACCTGAGCTTACCTGCCTCTCCCAGTTTAGGTACTGACGCTCTTTATCCTGCTCTGTCCGCCTGACATATTTATTATCAGATTTTTATTCAGTGTCTTTAAACGGCCCGCTTCCCCCCACCACCATTTCTAGAATATTTTCTCCCTGGGTCTATTCATGACTGGCTTTAGTCCCAGTTTAAATATACCTCCTTTACTCCTATTTTCCTCTTTGCACTTGTCGCAGCCTAATTGATGATTTAGTGGTGAATTTGCTAATTGTTTGCATTAAGTTGGCAGCTGGGTAAAGATATCTTGTTCACTGTCATATCACAGGAGCTCAGAATAGTGTGCATGGCACAAAATATATGCTCTATCAATATTTGTCAAGTGAATGAATAAGTGAGCAAATACTTTGATATGCTTACTAGATAAACTTCATGTGGTACAGCACCTTCTTTCCTGGATATTTTTGAAAGACATTATCAAACTTTACATCTTTGTTCTCTCCTTTTACAGAAATGCAGATTCATCTGGTAAGGAATAGCTCATTTGTTTTTGAGAGTGAGTATGGTATCATTATGTGGACATAATTTCTCTTCATTGCAATGATAAAGTCATACCATTATGTCTCACTGAAGTTAAGCCTAGGCCACTTGGGCTGGATCTGGGATGCTGAAAGGCTATTGTCTGTCAGTTTAGGAGCATCTTTAGAGGGCAGCTTCCTGTTAGCACAGTAAACAGATGACAACTTAGTAGAGCAGACAAGAAGCAGAAGTATCATATGTATGGATATGCACGTATACACACAAATACAATGATCTAGACTTGCTTTATACATACACATATATTTTGAGATGCAGTTTCACTCTTGTCTCCCAGGCTGGAGTGCAATCACGCAATCTCAGCTCACTGCAACCTCTGCCTCCCTGGGTCAAGGGATTCTCCTGCCTCAGCTTCCTGAGTAGCTGGAACTACAGACACATGCCATCACACCCGGCTAATTTTTTGTATTTTTAGCAGCAATGGGGTTTCACTATGTTGGCCAGGCTGGTCTCGAACTCCTGACCTCAGGGGATCTGCCCACCTCAACGTCCCAAAGTGCTAAGATTGCAGGCATGAGCCACTGCACCCGGCAGACTTGCTTTATAACATATTATTTTTAAAACTAAGATCTTACTATTTATGTATCTGTAGATAACAAACTATCCAGAAAAATTATATGACAAAATAATATACTGTGTAACAAGGTAATAATAGTTATATGATACAAATTACCATGTGTATTTCACACAATATATAGGTAATACAGAACATATATTTTCTAAATATTAAATATACCACCCCCTTTTTAAGTAAATTTGCTTTCCTTGAAAAGCTATTACTAAAATAATAGTGCTTTAAAGGAAACAAGATAACAAGTTAGAGTTAGATGTTCATAAATAAATTGGCCACTAGGATCTATAGAACTTAAATATCCTCAACAGATGCCCCTCTCCCGTGACCCTTTGATAAAAGTGGCAAATCATTCACACTTGTAAATCAATCATGCCACTTAGTGCTAATGAATTAAAAACCATTCATGAAAACTGTCCAATTCTTGGCTAATGATGTGACAACTGATCTGACCAAGCCTGCTGAGGATGATGACTTTGTCAAACAGTAACTGACTCTTCAGTTTTCACTCCTGTCATCTTTCATAAGACCCAGCATCAATGAGTTTGGGGCAAACGTAAGGGGAATCTACATAATGAGATGCTTCATTCCATTATGTTTATATTTTCTATTACTCTCTGTGGAATGATAAATAGAAAAAGGTCAAGGAGTTCCTTCTGTTTTCTCTGATTTGAAGAAACAAATATATAATTGCACAAGGGGCACAGAAAATAGCTAACTGGGAAGCTGAGAAGTCAGATATAACACATCTCAGATGTCCAGAAATGCACAGAGGTACCTTGCCTGCAACATCTAGCCACCAAGGCCATAATAAAAAGCGATTATCATTTGACTTTCTTTCTTCACCTTGCGTGTATGCAGGTGTGAAAGTAGAAAATGTTGGGAGACTACTGTGGGTTCAAGAAATCTGGTCAGAGAGACACAGGTGAAAACACCCCAGAATAGGAAACACAGAGGTAGGCTCTGGTTTCAGGTTAGATGCTAACTATTCATGCCATGTTCCATGCAATTTGCTATCATCACAAAGAAATCTACAGATTTGTTTAAGAATACTATAGCAATATTGATTTTAAAAACATTTTAAGTGATCTACTATATTTAATTCACTATTTAGCAAAATGTGTACTGTCTTGAGTGCTGTTCCTTCATTCCTATATGCATCTGAGTCTTCCTATGATTTGGCTACTGTGGCCTGATTATGATCACCTTATTTCAATGTTTACCCATACACACACATACTCACATACATGTAGCTAATTGCTTGGTTTGTTTTTACAGTAATTGGTGTAAAAACTTGAATACAGAGATGGATGATACCAGGTTCTAGGGTGGAGTCCTGCCCTGGCCTTCTACTGTGAAAGAGCCATTGCAAATCCAGATGCCCTATCATTCCCAAATGGATACTTTTTCCTTGGCAGCACACAGATCCAACCAAAGCATATGCTGATCACTCTGGGCAGATAATCCCATTGCCTTTAAAATGTCAGCATTAGGTTGTGTCATGTACTGTTTTTAACTTCTATAATGTCTGTATTAGTCTGTTCTCGTGCTGCTAATAAAGATATAGCCAAAACTGGGTAATTTTTAAAGGAAAGAGGTTTAATTGATTCACAGTTTAGTATGGCTAGGGAGGCCTCAGGAAACTTACAGGCATGGTAGAGGGGGAAGCAAACATGTCTTTCTTCACATGGTGGCAGCAAGCAGAAATGTAGACAAAAGTTGGGGGAAAGCCCCTTATAAAACCATCAGATCTCATGAGAACTCAGTCTCTATCACGAAAACAGCATGGAGGTAACTGCTCCCATGATTCAATTACCTCCCACCAGGTCCCTCTCAGGACACATGGGGATTATGGGAACTACAGTTCAAGATGAGATTTGGGTGGGGACACAGCCAAACCATATCAGTATTGCATTCAAAATCAAGCATCAGTTTGTGGGAGTGGTGGTACCAAATGGCTGATAGAATTTCTTGCAACCATGAGATTTTAGGATTCTTTAAAATCACCTAGTCATGTAAACACAGGCTGACTGACTACTGTGGTCACTGTGTACCTCTTGACAAGCCACATGAATTATGTAAATAATCTGATCCTTCATCTCTAGAAAAATATGTAAGTGACAGAAAGATAATTTTTTCAAACCTGAGCAAAACACCTGTATATGGGAATCTGTGGGAAGAAATAACACACACTGATGTAGTGTATCTCTGAACACAATATAGTAGTGTGAGTGTTTGGGTCCTATCAGAACCACTTGCTCTGCTTCTGTGTCTCCTCTGGGCAAACCATTTAATCTCTTTGAAAATTTGAAAATTCATAATTCATTCTTGTTTTCAATTTTGTCCAATGGGAATAACAGACCTAGTTCATAGGATCACTATAAAATTAAATAAGCTGAAGCATATACTCACATAGTATAGTGCCTAACATCTGGCAAGTACTCAACTAAAGCCAGCAATTATTATTTGTTTCCAATCATTTATATATCTCATTTTTATTTTTACTCAGGTTCTCTGGGTTTAATAACTCATTTACATTAAGGCTTTTCATTTCATATGAACTAACAAAATAAGCTCTGATTCACTTTCTTTCCATGAAACACAGCCTCTTCGCATCCTCCCACATGAAAGCAGCAAACTGGAAAACAATTTCAAATACTATGCATTCCATGTGTAGAAAACCAGAGTGAGGAAAATATACTCTATCAGATCATATTTAAATTGAACATTCTGAGCTACTGGATTTGGGTGTTTGACTCAGTCTGTAATTGACATTCCTGAAGCATATCCAAGCAAATCCAAAGTACAACAGTTTTTGCATTTCCTCCTTATTGCAGTCAGTCATCCACTCAACAACTATTTGATTCTGTAGTAGAACTGAATGATTTTGACACTAGAAGGGGGCTTAAAAATGCCATATTACAATATGTCCTTTTTAAAAATCAGGTCCAGGAAGGTTAAATGCTCTGTTTTTATTTCCACAGTGGGTAGAAAATAAACAAAACATCCTGCAAGGCAGGGTAGTAAATAGAATGATGAGTAGGAGCTTCCACTTAGTCTTGAGGATCTTAAGGTTAGTAGGGACATGAGATGTGTATACAGATATTAATAATAGTAATTTTTAATAGGAAGGGAGTTGGAAAAAAGCTGTCAAGTTCTACAGAAATTTTTATAGGATAAGGTATTACTTCCAGCAAGGATAAATGGTTGAAGTAGAATCCCATGTCTGTGCTATCTCATTAACCATTCCCCTTTCTTCCGTTAGCAAACCCCCACTTTTCCTTTTAGTAGTCACTCTTCAGCACTCACAGATCATATAGTACAGGTGGAATTAACCCCACTCCCAAAACCATGATTAACAATGACCTTGCCTACCAGACTGGAGCACCACATTCTCCAGTCATGACAACTGTCTTGGAGATGGGCACATGACTCAGTGGCAACCATAAGACCCCTACCAAGAACTTTTACTGGATATATCAACAAGTAGTTTTGCTACTTTTAATAGGATTGGTAAGTTAGCAAAACATATTGCTTGAAACTGCTAGCACCCATTTTTGCTACTTCAAAAGAAGATCTATAAAGAAATAATTTCCCCCTTTGGTAAAGAAGGCTGCATGATAGACATGTTATTAATGTTTTTGTAAAGTCCTTCCTTTTGAGAAGGAGCAACATACTTCTATTTCCTTCTTGACATAAATTTGTGTTTTGTGAGATGATTCTTTCTACTGATATTTTCTATTGCTTAAATTTCACTCTTGATTCCTGGGAAATTCTAGGGGTATCATTTTACATTCATGCTCATACATTCACTTTCAGTGATTACTTACAATGTCTAATCTCTTCTTCTTTAAATCATCTTCAACTCAAAATTTTTCAGACCCATCACCATTAGCGTAGAACAACATGGGAAAAATTATTTTACCTATCACAAGCATGGTTACATCTGGGAGTCAGTTTTTAATAATAATAGTATGTTATATTCTTGTAAATTCCTTTTACTTTCTCGTGATACCTTACCAACAGTTCCTTACTTTGAATATCCAAATATCCTGCCAAATAATTAGGGAAGTTTTTATCCTGCTTTAACCGATTTGGTGACTATAGCCCAAAGCTGCTCAACTAGTTGCTTAAGGGCAGAGTCAGGCTAGTTACAGAGCTGGTGTTTAAATTTCAGACGCCTGGCCTAGAAGTTTTTCTATCATTCCAACATAATTTTTCTAAGTTATAGTGTTAAAAGGACTTCTCCATCTAGTTGAAGGATACATTTGCTTAGAGACATTTATATATTTTGGAATGAAATGTGGTGATAGATTTTATGACAACAAATCTTTTGCCCTATAACTTTGCCAGTAATTCTTGAGGATAAATATTGACATACTGAAGAATTCACATTAAATACAAAAATACAGTTTCTATAGAGACTAGGGTCCACTGGTTCAATCATGACCTAAGAAGGAAGGTCCCATCATTCTTCCTGCAATAGGAAAATCTTGCTTCAAGAGCTGCCTCAGAGCACTCCTTTTAAAACAGAACTTGAGCAGCCATGAGAATCACTTAAAATGCTGATTAAAAATACAGATTCCCCAGGCCTACCATCACAAATGACTCAGTGGTTATGAGTGGAGGCCTATAATCTGTTTGTGGTGCACAATTCACACATTGAGAACATAATGGCCCTCCAACCATGCTTCCCGAGAAGGCTCAGAAGTTATGTCATTGTAGTGAGATTCCTAGAGGAATATCGTGAAGAGGTCTTACAACCCAGATGTAAACAACACCGTCTGCTGAAAGCTAAACAATAAAAAACAGATTAGAGCAAAAGGATGTAAAGTCATCTTGACTTCTTATCAACAAACCAGATATGACACTAGAGTTAAGAAACCTAAAAAAGTAGTATGTCAACCAGAAGAGGTCAGCTATAAAAACAGAGGAATATGATGCCCTCACAACAAAGAGTAGCCACAGCAAACATCCAGGTTGGCTTATTCTTAGGAGCTCCAAGAATGCACCCAGTGCTGACATATGCCTAATATGGATTACACCACCTGGCTTTTCTCTAGGGCCTTGTTTTTCAAACTTTTCTTCCTCATTATCCCCTCCTAAGGAACCCTTTAGACTTTTTCCCCCAATTGTTTCCCTATGAAATGTTAATATCATAGATATATTGTGTATCTATTTATATATGGTATGTACAGCTGTACGTTACACATAAACAGTAGGATCCCCTTCTCACCACCAAGAATTAATTTTTGCCTCCTTGGTGTCAATATTGCCCCAATTGAGAATACATGCCCCAGGGACACTTCAGACTTGCTGTCTTGCAGTAAAAGCTCAACATGACATGACAGACTTTTTAACATTCTAGCATATTTTCATTTATGTGCACTGTTATTTTAGCAGATACTCTTAGAGTGATGCTCTGAAAACAGCCATGGCATTAGATTCATGTTATTTTGTGTAAACTGCTTTCTATACTTACAGTGTGAACTTGCATATATTGGATTGGAATTTAGCCACATCTGATATAAACAAGGCCTTTGTCTCTCTTGCCAAAAGTTAGTGGCAAAATGAGAAGAACCTGTTATATCTTATTGCTAGTTTTTACAGTTACTAGAACTACACAAAAGCTTCTCTGGACATCCTGACTCTAGTTTGATATCATTCCTATTCATTAAGCCTCTCCTTGACCATGTCTTCTAGAAAAATTGTCTATTAATTTCTTCCTTGTCGCCAAATAGAACATAGGTTTTCCTTTCTCTATACCTTTGTTTTTGCTCCTCTTTTTGCATGAAATGTCATCCTTTTTTGCATCTACCCATGCAAATTCGAGGTATATTTCTTTCATAAAGGATTCTCAGGCCATGGTGACCTCCTTCTTCTCTCCTCCACAGCACTTCCCATGTCTAGTATTATTTGGTATATATTTGTTACTGGTGGAAGAGATCTGAGTCACCCCAAGTTACCAGTGGCATATCTGTAGGCCTCTGCAGCAACTTTAGTCCCTGCCTCCCCAGAAAAAAGAATTTGAGGGGCATAAAACAGAAAAAGAGACTGAGGCAAGTTTCAGAGCAGGAGTGGAAGTTTATTTAAAACGGCTTTAGAACATGAAAGAAAAGAAGGTTCACTTGGAACAGATCCAAGAGGGCTCCTGAAGGTCAAAGACAGAAAAATGAGCATTTAATCTTGATCCTAGGGCTTTCTAAGCTCACCTCTTTTCCATGATTCTTCCTTTAGGATGGGCTTCCCACATGCTCAGTGCCCTCCTTACCCTTAAGAATTGAGCGGGGGCAGTGTGTTTAGGAAGTTGTACGCATGCCCGTCTGAGGCTTTCTTCCTTTTTTCCTAGTGGAGTGCACTCGGAAGGTCGTACTTCATCATCTTGTCTCTTAATGCACATGCCCAGGAAGTGCACATGCCCAGAAGTGCATTTTCTCCCTGGCATCCATATTCAATTCATGCTTTAATGTTAATAGCTATGGATCATCAGGAAATGTCTTCTCCCTGGCTTTAGAGATGTAGTGTGATAATTACTGAACCATCACCTGATATTCCCAGTGGGTTGGGCCCTCTCCTGCCCTGCTCATGCCATCTAACTACCTGTAACATATTTATGGACTCCTCAAGGGCCTAGAATAGGGTCCACACACATATACACTGAACACTGAAATGAGGATGGAAGTCCTTTTCTACAGTACTCATGACAGCTGTTAATAATCAGTCATTCCCACTGAACAAACAAGAGAGACACTTTTAGTGATATCAAGTTAATATACAAATAAAAGCGAATTGCCTCCTGAGTTTTGTTATTATCTTTATAGACCCAGAGCCCTCAACATAATCTATGTCCACAAAATATGTTCAGGAATAATTATTTCTTCGATAAATGAATAGGTGAATACATCTATCCAATATGGATGCCTCCAAGAATGCTACAGCCTCCATTCCAGAGCCTACCAGAAACCTAAATGGAAAGGACAGAGAAAAAATGAAGACAATAAGAGGGAGGTAAATATTAGTCATATCCAGGTGATGTTTGCCTGAGCTCTTAACTTCTCTGGATGTCAACTAAAAAAAATGTAAATGATATATTCTAGAACTAAAACCCAAAGTCACCCTGTATCTAAACTACTAAAGTAATTGTCTTCAATGTCATGAAAACACTTGTCAAGAGAAGAAAAGAATCAGGTAGGCCGCAGTAGCTGCTTTTATATATCTGAAGAGATCATCCCGTTTTCAGCTCAATGTAAAGAAATTTCTTACAGTAAAATCCAGTCAAGGTCAGATTAAACTTCTTTTGGAGATGAGTCACATGACAGTAGCAGCATTAAAGAATACATTGGACAGCTTGGAAGGAAATCATTAGAAGGCATTCAAACAGCAGAAGAGGGCAGGGGAGACTTGACCACCCTAAATTCTTCCCCAGCCACATAAGACTGTAATCCGGATGGCTCATTCCAGGGCTAACTGGTAATTTACTGTGAGTATCATATTCAGAGCATACAAGCCTTTCTCTGAAAGGGCCTGATTCCTTTATCTCATGAGGACACAAGCTATATTCTCAAACCTTGCAACTTCCTATGCTCAGTGACAAACAAAGGAATCATCACAATGAAGAAAAAATGAAAAAACAAGTAGCTGTTTAAAATTACTATCATTGTTGCTGCTGTAAAGAAAAGCATTTGTTGATTTCCGCTCTTGTCCTACTCATAAAATTACCAAGATGCTTTTCCCAGGTGTGGAGTAGCTCTTTTGATTACAGGCTGTTTGAATATTACATTTCTTCCCAGACAGCAACTTTATGCTGTAGGCAAATTGAGTTGTTTTCATATAAATACAGCCAATCCTTCAGCAATATTTTAATTACCAACTAAATGGGTACTTCACTTCCCCCCCTACAACCTACCATACATTACAATCCTCTGAATGACCTCCCTAATTCAGATAGACCCATGGGAAAATCATTAAACCCAAAGTTGAAGTGTTTTCTAGAATTCCTCCATTATAATACTTATTCATCATATACACCATGCAATAATATCTTCTCCAAGTAACCCAAAGCCCTTTCTGGGTAGAGAAAACTCCATAAAAGTAACTGATGTCTGCTGAGCACATAATGTGTGTTACTTACATAGTGCTCACAAAACTGATGAAATAAGTATTATCATTCCCATTAATTTAATGAGGAGTTACTGAGGCTTTGAAATTAGGTAAATGGCCCAAGGAGATACAGTTAATATGTAGTGCTGCTGGAATTCAACCCTATGCCCATCTTGTTTTAGAGCCGGAGTTCTTTACCACAATGTTATGCTATAAGTCATTGATTCTCAAAATGTAGCCCCTGAATCATCAGCAGCAACATAACCTGGGAACTTGTCAGAAATGCAAATTCCCAGGCCCCACTATATTTACTGAATCAAACTCTGTCTTCCAGTGATTCTGATGTATTCTGAGAACAACTGGACTAAGCAAATAATGTATCTCTACTCTGGGTCAAGAGTCATGCTGGGTACAATATAAGCTACAGAAGAATGGGAAAGTTTGGTTTCTTCACAGAAGAGTTTATGATTTAGCGAAGGGAAAAAAAAGATTAAAATAAAAAGAATGAGTAGTATAGAAAAACACACATGGAATTTAATAAATATTTGTTCATTAATTGAAATAGATTTGAAATTGTAGGTTGAATTATTTTGTGGATTTAAATTTTCTGCAACTTCATTTTCTCCCTCCTACATATCTATTCAAGCTTGGGAAATATTTTATGAAGCTTAACAAAAATATTTAATTTTCAAATAATCTTTTGTATGTGTTTCTTAGTCTACTATGCATTTGTAATGTTTGTGTGATGTTAGTATCTTTTAACTACCTTGCATTTTAATTTTCAGAAGACTTTCCAGTAGAGAAGGACACTTCTTCAAATGGACTAATCCCAAGGAGCTGAGTTCTGAATCTGCCATGTACACCCCACACAGGTTCTGCTGAACAGTGGAAGGAAGCCAGAATGGGAAGTTTGTCAAAGGGTCGCACTAAGGTTCATTCTGCAACCCATCTACACTCCTGAGTGTTTCCCAAATGCTCTGGCATCACTGTCAACATTGTTAACTCATCCTCTCAGAAATAAGGCCTTCATTTTCTTTTAAAAACAGGATTAGAACCTGGCAGGCCATCAGTATATAAATTTGTTTAATTTCGTCAGTGATTCTCAACAAGGATAGCTTCATCCCAAGGGCGACCTTTTTGTTATTACAACTGTTTGATGCTACTAGCTTTTACTGAGTGAGATCAGAGATGTTAGAAATCTTGCAATTCATCAGACCTATACTAAGAAAAATTGTCCTATATCCCCCAAACTTTCTGAATACCTTGCCAGGCCCTCAGGAGGTGGAAAATATAGTTTATGATAATCTGAGCCTAGAACCTAAGTAAATTTTACATGTAAACAAATGGTGTTTTTGCATGATTTTCTGCTAAATTTCCTAGGAATGTAACTATAAAGTAAATCAAGGGAAGATCATACTTTTTTCATAACTTTATCAAGACTTATTCACTATTTCAATAAAGCATTCAGTCATCATTCAGTCATCAGTATTGACATTCTTACTGTTTGTCTTGCTATATGATACATCAATATCAGTAGGCACTTGTAGTTGTGACAGTCATTATGAATTTAAATGTGTATGTTAGGCCTCCATTTTGAAACAACAATTACAACAAAAAGTATTGATTATATTCAGATACATATTGTCTTATTGTCATATTTCTCTCAAATCTAAACATGTTCATTATAAGTAGATGTGGCTGGGCAGGGTGGCTCATGCCTGTAATCTCAGCACTTTGGGAGGCCGAGGCAGGAGCATTGCTTGAGCCCAGGAATTTGAGATCAGTCTGGTCAATAAAGTGAGATCCCATCTCTCTCAAAAAAAAAAAAAGATAAAGAAAAAGTAGATGTGTTGTAGAATATTATATCAAGGTATCAAATAATATAATTGTATTATAAATCAATATTTTTGTATTATTTTTTATATTTGGATTTTATAAAAAGTATAATTTTATTGTCAGAGATGGTGAATTCCTCTTCAAAGGGTTTAATTGAGTAATGTCCTTGTCCTTGGTTCAGAGGCCTCACCTCCTTGTACTTTCTTGTTTCTAACCTGCAAGCAGCCCTCCCACTCTTGTTGTGCACCCTGACTTGCCCAGACATGTCCGAACATGCCTTGTGCTGTAGCAGAGGGACCACTCCTCCCCCACTGCCTACCTTGCAGATGGAACGTTTACCCTAATTGGAAATGTTTAAGTCAGCCAATCAGGGTATGCCTAGATTGTGCAACCAAACCTAGCTAATACGGGAAGGACTCAGGGATAGGGACTGCATGAAGAATAAAAATGCCCTCTGTCCTTTGTTTGATGTGCTCTCATAGAGGCCAAAAGTGCAAGTGGCACCCTTCTGCAGAAGTAAATTTGCCTTGCTCAGAAATCCTTTGTTTGAGTGCCTGTTTTCCTTGCAACTTCGAGCGCTTGTTTCTAACATTGATGAAAACGTTGATTTTATCAAAGTATGCATCAAAGTTGGTTATATTACTTATAAGCTTCATATCAGGATATGAAAACCATCATGAAATATTTGTTATTAAAAAGGAGCTCTGGGTCTAGTAATGTTGAAATATGAATAAACAAATGATGTTTTGATGTATACATTTTTCTGTATTACTCTTCCTAGACTATAAATGCCATAGGGCCAGGCATCTGTTACATTCACCATTGTAACCCCAATGCCTAGGATAGAGCATCTCACCTAGCAGGATCACTCACTCACTCTACAAACATTTGCTGAGCATGGCTGAGTCAGGCACAAAGGGAACACACTCATGGATAAGACAGCAACCAAAAAATGGCAGGTAGTATATATGTAGACTGGAGTAAGTCCTAGCAGGAAAATACAGGTGGTAGAAGAACCACCTAGGATGGGTATAATTTGATAGCATAGTAAAAGCAGGTCTCTCTGACAAGGTGGCTTTTGTAAAAAGGCTGAGCTGTGAAAGTAAGCCAGCCATGAGAGAGCCCTGCAAGAGCATTCTGGGCAAAGGGAACTGTGATACAAATGCCTAAGGCAAGGTAGGGATGAGCTTGACTTCAGGACAGAAAGCCAGATGTGTGGCTAGAAGGTAGTGATAGAGATGATGGGAGATGAAAGTGATACAAGGTAAACTGAAAGAAGCAGTCAGGGGCCAAATCTCACTTGGCCTCATGGGTCTTGGTAACACATTGGAATTTTATTCTGGTAGCACTATGAGGCTACTGGAGTCTTTTAGGGAGAAAAGGAATATGATCAAGTTTCCATTTTAAAAAGATTACTCTGGCTGCAGTGAGAAGATTAGACTATCAATGTTCACTAGTTATTTGTTGAATAAGTAAATGCCCAAATAAATACACTTTTTGCATGAATGAATGAATAAATCTGTGAATTCAATGACACAAAAAATGCCAAGGGCTGCAGCCCTACGCTGGGCTCACATGACACCTCACTCCTCCTTTACCTTGCTGTATAACCGCCCATCTGTCCCTTTCTGAACCTGAGGTCCCTCACAATAGGTCAATAAGGTCTTAAAGATCCCCTCCAGCTTTGGAAATAATTCAATAACTCCTGCCAACCCCACCCCACTGCCAAGGCTCTCAGGCTGCAAACAGCTGAAAAGGAACGATGAATGCCTCTGCTCTGTTTATAATCCTCGCTTTGGCATTTCATCTGCAGCTGGAGCCCTCTCTATAAGACCACTCAGCAGCTATAAGCTGACTAATTTCCATGTTGATTGCAAAGCTAGAAATGTACACACTTGTAATTCTTATTCTTGGCCCAAATGCTTCTTGTCGGCAGTATCTCTGACGATGAGGCGCTGACACCACTCACTAGTTATTGTCTGACGTGCTTGCTATTGATATGAGTGGGTTTAGGAGGATGCACAATTTGATAATCAGACCCCATCTGCAAAGCAATCACGAGTCACATTATGGAGAAAATGTAAGTAAATGCTGGAGATGTGACTGTCTTATTTTCAACTTCCCTTACCCTAGCAAAGATTGAGTAAACAGATGTTGATGTATGAAACAATTTTGTGTTTTTTTAAATATAAAGAGCATCTCCTAGTGTTTTAGCATTTAATATAAGTACAGCAAATGACAAGCTATAAAACAAAATGCTTTTATGTGTATGATCTCATTTTGCAAATGCATTGTATTAGAGTTGTAAAGTAATGTGTGTTTGGTGAAGATATTCTGACCATGAAGAAACATATGACATTGAAAGAAAATATCCCTGAAGTACATTTTGGTATCATCCCCAGGATGATGTAGTGCCTGAGGGCAGAATTTCTGGTCAGACTACGTGGATTTAAGTCCTGTTTTCATCTTTTAGATCATTTTCTGTTATGACCTCAGACTTATTATGTCACCTCTGTCCCTCAGTTTTTTCATCTGTAAAGTGGAAATAAAAATAGTACCCTCATAACAAAGTTGTGATGTCAATCAAGTTAATGAATATAAAGCCTTTAAAATAGTGCCTGACACATATTAAGAACTCAATATATATTTGCTATTCTCCTTCTTATCAATTTTATTACTTCTCCTCTTCAAAGCCAACCATACCTCATGGCGTCCTAACAGCTTGCAATCTAACAATTCATCTGCACACATACCTTTTACTTCTGTTTTCTTTTATTAAAAATGAAACCATAGGTATGCCAGATTTTCAATTCTTTCCACTCAAAATGTATCATGGGGATTTTATGAGTATGTAGATCTGCATCATTAACAGTTGCATAGTATTTAATCTTATGAATGGGCTAGTGTTCAACCGTTTTTCAGTTAATGAACACTTAGCCTGACTCTAACTTTTTACCACTACAAATAGTGTTAATGTAAACTTTCCTATCAATGTATCTTTGCCCATTTGTGAGAATTGCTGTACAGGACAGATTCTGAGAAGTACCTCATCTCATTTGTATCATCACAAAAACTCTAAGGGAAAACAGAGTGAGTGAGTGCTGCCTTCCACAAAGGGGGCAAATTCTAAAAGTTGAAGAAATTTCCTTAACTCCTTACAAATGCACTCTTCATAGTACATGATGGAAATGAGACAAATACTCAAGTCTTCCATTTCCAAACCCTGTGCTCTTTTTACTAGATGATGAGTTGATTAAAGATTGGCTCAGTGTGTCTGATGACTTTTGCAGCCTGCAAAGTTGCCATATTAAAAATCTTAATAGATTTATTAGCTCCAGCTGCAGGTGAACCTGTCAGGCCTGACTATAAACTGATTGCACATAACTAGGCACATCTACTTTTTATCCATGTCCACAGATAATTCCCCATCGTTAAACATGGGTTAAAGGTAATATTTGCTGATAACTCAACATGGTAAAGACACCATACAGGGCATTAAAAAGGGAACAAAGTTGAATCAGATCCTGTGGAGAGACTGCCCTCCATCAGCTCACAGTCTAGTAGATAGATATAAAATGTGTGTAAATAGTTAAAATACAAATTAGATTGATCACTCAAGCAAAGTGATAAATAGCAACTCTTGAGGGCTCAAGAAAGAAAAGATTGGTTATTAAAAAACAGCCTACCCCTTCAAGCCTTATCTCCCTGAGTGTCCTGCCACCACATCCCTAAAGTAAATTAGGTATGGCATCAATCCTGTAACCTCATTGTTTGAGTCCTTGCCATCCACAGAATGACCATTTACTCATGAATGGACAGTACTCTTGCACTCAACCAAAAATGCTTAATTTTTGTCATTAATTTGTGAATACAGATTATAAAATTATATATATGTACACACACACATATATATACACACACACACATATAGAAAACTGTTGAGATTAAATGTGTAGCTGAAATGGCCTATCCAAAAGTTTGCAGTGTTAAAATCAACTTTATATCATATTTTGGCAATATTCATTTGGGTGAATTACATTAAAAATTCTATTTAGTGCGTTATCATTAAAATATTTTTGAAAAATCAACAGCAATTCTTATAATGGTCTCCCTGGTCATTATCAAGCTATTCAAATATATTTTCATAGCATTTGTTGGAGTCATTCTTTAGTGGCTTTTATACCACGATTTAACTCTACTGTATTGGTAGAAATGAAATTCTATTTCTTTTTGATGTTTGTGGTTACTTAAAATCCATAATCAGGCAAAGGGAAAATTGGGGTGTTCCTTAGCACTCTGATCCTTAGAATGAATTGTATCTTTTTACTGTAGGCATAAAAATAAATTCCAAAAATGCCAGCTATCTTAGCTATATTAACCAGTGTTTGCTATTAAAAGGCTGAACTTGTTGGATGTTACTTATAGCAGTTTCAGGTGTAAACTTGGTTATCAATGCTCTTTGATTTTCTGATTTGTTTAAAAGACTGATGCTGTTAATATCCATTCGAGTGTTTCATATGGAAGTATTCTGGCTCAGAGGCTGCCAATATACAATTCCACATCCTACTTGAGCAGTGATTATACTATAGATAAAAAGGTGGTGAAGGAGAGACAGGTATGCACATAAATTCATAATCACCAGTATCTTTGCTAATAACAACGAATTCTAGAACATCAAAATAAAATATCTCCTGACACATTGCAAATATCTATGAGTTTAGGGAAAAAAAGAAAGAAAAGAACAATTTGATTGGTTCAGTGGAAATGAATCAGGAACATATGCCTTGGATTTCTCAGTATGGGAATATGGCTGGCAAAATTCATTTAAACTATGCGGCATCCATAGTGCTTGAAAATGAGCTTGACAGATTGAAAATATATCTGTGCTATCCTATGAGCAATGCAAATAACTCTTGAATTAAGCCCAAATTTTTTTCCAACAGGCCATGAAACCTAACGGTATAATAACAGCTTGCATTTCCATAGCTCTGTTTTTCTGCCTCAACAATCCTGAAATACCATGAGCAATGCATCCATTTTTCCTCTTTTCACTTACAGCAGAATGTTTTAGTGGGACAGAACACACACACACACACACACACACTTGCTCGCTCTCTATATGTGTGTCTATATATGTATACACACACACACATACACACACACACACACACACTGATGTTGTCTGGAGTTCAAAAGAAGACAAACAGCCACCATCAATTAAAAGTTTACTGTACAAAAAAAAAAAAAAAATGCAGTTGCAGGGCACTCTAAAAGCATTCATGCATGTAATACTCTCAACAAGTACAGAAAATAGGTTGTCTTGTCTATCTCTGTTTTAAAGATGTGAAAATTGAGGTTTATAAGTAAATTGACAGAACTCCAGTCTGACTTACTACTTAGCTAGTAATTGTAATCACTGTGGTCTACCTAATGTTACCAGACAAAATATAACAGTTAAGTCTGAATTTCAGATAAATGGTTAATAATATTTTAGAATGCATATGATCTATGCGATACTTAGTGTCATGTTTATATTAAAAATAGTAATTTAATAATTTTTAGTATAAAAATGTGCCATATATTATTTAGGATATATTAATACTTAAAAGTATTTGTTATTGACCTATAATTCAAATTAACTGGGTGTTCCATGTTTTAATTTGCTAAATCTGGAAATCCAACTTCTATTGCTTCTTTAAATTAGATAAATGAGACCAGAGATGGAGTCTGTGGATTAGAGAAGTGTATCTCTCTACAAAGGAAAACAACATCTGAAATAAGGCTAGAAGTAGCAGAAACTTTTCACCAACCAGCTACTGGGCTCAGAAAGGATACGCATGCCACTACAGTTTGCAAACAAACAAACAAACAAAACACAACCACAGTTTTAAAAAAATATTACTCAACTCCTGGTTTCCTAAAAGCCCTTTCCTACTTTCAACAGTATTGTGGGACAATTAATTATTCTTAGAAGGAATATAGTAGATAGCTATTTTTAGATAGATATTTTTTCTTTGGAGGACTTATTAGAGAGAGCACGAGGTCACTGTCCACCTGAGTAGAGGAGGAGAAAGGCAAACACAGAAGAGGCAGAGAAACCCAATATGTGCATTATGGTTACCACAGAGGAGCATGCTTTCTAGAGAGGGGTCCAAAGACTAGGAGTCAATAGTCTCTGTGAGTCTCTTACCCTCTATCTTGTTTAGTGTTATAGTCTCAATTCCCAGCACAGTGCTTGGCAGTGTTGGTACTTGATAAATATTTGTGGAGTAAATGACTACATGGATTTTCTCATCTGTAAACATCAAAGAATACAACCAAGTCAGGCAGAATTGCGATGTTTCAAACCAGGCCTACTATTTCTGCAGATTTGTCTCTGGGGTTCGCTTAACAGAATGGCTCCTGAAGGCAGGCAGGGAAATCCTGGCAAACTCTCCTATTTCAGCCAGAGCACCTCCCTGTCTAGCTCTTTAACGCATTGAGGTGCAAATGAGATTTCGCTTAGAAATAATTCCATTGTGAAAATTAAATAGTTATAATAATGTTTAAAAATTAGGAAAAAAAATCTCATTTTTTTTTTTTTTTTTCCTCTACCCGTGGTCTATTCTCCAAAGCAAAATGATCCTACATGCTTGCTCAAAGCCCACAGGTGAGGACTGAGAAGACACAATCTACAAGACAGCAGAGTGAAGATGAACCCTCAAAAGGACTTCTCATCCCTGGTCTCCAGTTTTCCCAAATGATTTGTCTCAGTAACCTCAAGTCTTGCCTGAAGAGATAATTACTAGGCAAATTAACAATACAAAAAATGAGGGAAAAAATCATGCACAATCTCTCCAGCAGTTTGTCATATTGAAAACACAGCATAATTGATTCTATTAATGCACCAAGGGAATACAAAACCGTAATCAGTTTTTCTGTAGTGTTTATATCTATAGTGATGGAAGTCTAATTGCATAATTTATCATTATGAAATAACTGTACAGATTACAGGTATGCATGCATAGTAAACAGCTGGATGGTGTTACTAGCTTTTGTATAAATCATTGTAGGCACTTTTGATTCAGTACACAAATCAGTCTGGGAAAGCCTCATTTTTGACCATGTTCAACTATATTATAATTGTCATGTTAAATGTTTCAATAACTATGTATGTCACTAGCTCAAGCTCTTGTCATCTCAGAGGGCATGTTACAGGAGGGCGACCTTGAAAATGCCCTCAAGCCACGCTCCGGTCTGCACAATAGCCTTCAATGGTTTCCTGTTAGCACAGAAGAAATTCAGACTGCTCAAGGTCCTTATCTCTAACTCCTTCTCTTTAGGCCCTGCCATGCACCCATTATATCAGAGATATATCAGATGACTTGCCACTCCTTGGAAACTCAATTTTCTATCTTCTCTGGTCTTTTGTTCATTTTTCTAAATCTTATGGTTTTATATATGGATTAAAACGTCTTTAAATAAAAACTATTTGGACATCAGGCATGCTTCTAGGCACATGTCTATTATTAAAGCAAAGCAGCATGCTACGGAGAAAACAGAATAGATAACAGCTATCCCTATTTCTCCTGTTAGGCACAAATAAAAATGCTGAACATTGTCAGACAAACTAAGACGACTCTGAAAACTGGGCAGAAGGTGGCAGACTGGAGAGGGAACTGTGCCCTGAATGATGACATGGCTGAGTTTCCTGGGTTTTCTTTTTTGCATCATACACCCCAGACTAAGTGCTGGTAAAGCCAGCTAACTGGAAATACCAATAGGCACGAACAAGCCAAGCAACATCAAAAGACTTTCTCCAGTCAAAGCAGAGCGTTCAGGCAAAAACAGAAAATGTTTAGCCAATAATGGCCCTCCTGCAGCCACTTTGACTCCTCACTTCCACTCTCACCATGTTGTAACAAGGAGTGCCAGCCTCCCCCAACCCTGCCAGGGTGCTGTCTGGCCAAGTGAGGAACTGAAACTTTTATCCCTGCTGGGCGGTAACAAGCTCCAATCCCTGTCAGTATCAGTGTAAATCGTATGGGGGAAGCTGGACTTCCACCTAAACCCAGTAAGGAGGCACACCTTCTCTCCCTCCATACCCTCTCTCCCACCAGGTGGTATATCAGGAATGTCACAGGGGATGCCATTATAGAGACTGTAAACATAAAAAGGAGAATAAGGGGATACTATGAACAACTCTATACTTACACATTTGACAGCTTAGATGAAATGGATCGATTCCTTGAAGCTATCACAACACATTCAATGTAAAACAGAGAATTTGATAGCCCAATAACTATTAAGGAAACTAAATTCATAATTTAGAAACTCCCCATAAAGGAATCTCCAACCCCAGATGGTTTTGCTGAAGAATTTAACCAAATGATTAAAAAGAAATAACAACAATTCCACACAATCCCTTCTAGAGCAAAGAAGAGGAGGAGGAGGAAACACTTTCCAATTCTTTTATAAAGCTAGGATCCCTCTGATTGCTGATACTAAATCACAGAAAGTACAAAAAAGAAAACTACAGACTGATACCCATCGTGACACGTACACAAAAATCCTTAACAAAATATTAGCAAAAGAATTTAGCAATGGGACAGGCCAGTGGCTCACGCCTGTAATCCCAGTACTTTGGGAGGCCGAGTTGGGTGGATCACTTGAGCTTAGGAGTTCGAGACCAGCCTGGGCAACGTGATAAAACTCGAGCACTGAAACAAAAATACAAAAAATTAGCTGGGCATGATGGCATGTACCTATGGTCACAGCTACTCAAGAGGCTGAAGTTAAGAGGATTGCTTGAGCCTGGGAGGCAGAGGTTGCAGTGATCCATGATCACACCACTGCACACCAACCTGGGTGAGAGAGTGAGACCCACCCCCCCAAAATAAATAATTTAGCAATATATGGAAATAATTTTAAATCATGACCAAGTGGAATTTATTTCTTGGATACAAGTCTGGTTCAATATGCAAAAATATGCCAATATAATCCAACATAGTCCTAGGTTAGAGATGAAAATAGATAACATAGGCTGGGCACAGTGGCTCACGCCTATAATCTCAGCACTTTAAGAGGTTGAGGCAGGTGGGTCACTTGAGGTCAGGAGTTCGAGACCAGCGTGGACAACATGGTGAAACCCCATCTCTACTAAAAATACAAAAAAATTAGCCAGGCATGGTGGCACATGCCTGTAATCTCAGCTACTTGGGAGGCTGAGGTGGGAGGATTGTTTGAACCCAGGAGGCAAAGATTGCAGTGAGCTGAGATCGCGGCACTGCACTCCAGCCTGGATGACAGTGAGACTCTGTCTCAAAGTAAAAAAAGATAACATAGCAATTTATGCAGGACCCATTGACAGTTACAGAAACTCTCAGAAGTGTAGGAACAGAAGGAAATTTCCTCAACTTTATAAAGAGCATCTACACACACCCACACACCCCCACACACATACCACAGCTAACATTAAACTTAGTGGTAAAACACTGAATACTTTTCCTCTAAGATTGGGGTACAAGACAAAGTTATCTTCTCTTAACATTCAATTTAGCACAGTGCTGGAATTTCTGGCCAGTGTGATAGACAAGTAAAGAAAATAAAGGGCATACAGTTCAGAAAGGAAAAAATAAAACCACATTTGGAGACCACAAGACTACTACAAAGAATATTCCAAGAATCCACACACACACACACAAAAGAAAACACCTAGAATACAAAAGTTGGTTCAGCAAGGCCATAATATACAGGATAAACATACAAAAATTAACTGAATATCTATATCTCAGCAATGGGCATACGATGTCAAAATTAAAAATAAAATGATGTATAATAGCTCAAAAGAAAAAAAATAAAATACTTAGATGTAAACCTAACAAAACACGTATAGGACTTGTATGCTGAAAACAAAAATCACTAATGAAAGAAATCAAAATATACCTAAATAAATAGAGAAACATACTGAGTTAATGGATTAGAAGACTCAATAGAAAAGATGTCAATTGTAGGTAAATTGAAATAGAGGTTTGATGTAATTCCTATCAAAACCCCAGTAAGGGTTTTTATAGATATATGCAACATTAAAAAAAAATATGAAAATGCAAAGGAACTCAAATGGATAGTAGCATTTTGAGAAGAAAAAGTAGAAACGATCAGTTTATTTGATCTAAAGATTTAATATATAACTTCAGAAGTCAAGGCTGTAAGTATTGGTGGAGATACAGATATATACATCGATATGAATGGATAATTCAGAATAAGATGCACACAAATATGCCCAATTTTTAACAAAAGTACAGACGCAATTTGGTAGAGGTAAAAGAGCCTTTTTAACAAATGGTGAAGGAAAAATTGGATATCCATAGCCCAGGAAAAAAAGAAAAACACTATCGTAATCTAAACCTCGCACCTTATAATAATGAACTCAAAATTGATAACAGACTTAAACATAAAAATGAAGCTATAAAACTTTTAGAAGTTAAAACAAAATCTTCAGGATCTAGTGCGAGGCAAAGAGCTTTTAGTTTTGACACCAAAAGCATCATTCAAAAAAGGAAAAATCGAGGAACTGAACTTCATTAATATTAACATCTTTTGCTTTGTGAATGACTGTTAAGAGATGAAAAGACAAGCTACAGAGTGGGAGAAAACATTTACAAAACCATATCTGGCAAATGACTAGTATCTATAACATGTAAAGAACTCAAACTGTAACACTAAAACATCAAACAATTAAATTAGAAAATGCACAAAAATCAGGAATAGACATTTCACAGAAGAGAATAAAAACAGATGACAAACATGTGAGAAAACTGTTCAATATCATTAGCCAAGAGAGAAAGGCAAAATAAAACCACAGTGAGATGTCACTACAGACCAAGGAGGATGACTAAAATAAAAAATAAACTACCAAATGCTTGTGAGAATCTGGGAAAACTTCACCACTTTGTCACCTTACTAATGGAACATAAAAGTGTACAGCCATCAAGAAAACAGTGTGCCAGTTTCTTAAAAGACAAAACATATAACTACCATATAATCCAGCAATGCAGTCCTGGACATTATCCCAGAGAAGTTAAAATGTATGTTCACATGAAAATGTGTACAAAAATGTTTACAGTAGCTTTATCATAATTATCTAGAACTGGAAACAAACCAGATGCCTTTCAAGAGGTAAATGGTTATCCAAACTGTGGCATATCCATCCTGTGGAACGTTACCAAGCTAAAATAAATCAATCAAAAGGGACTTATTGATCTATTGATTCATGTGACAACACAGATGAATTTTTAGAGATTTTTTCTTCTGATCGAAAAAGTCCTAAAAGGTTGCATAATATATGGTTCAATTTGTATTACATTCTTACGACAAAATTCTTGAAATGGAGCACAGATTATTAGTATTTGGGGGTTAAGGAAAAGGTAGGAGATGGGAAGCAATTGGGAAACAGGTTATAAAAGGGCAAAATAATCCTTTAGATACTGGTAATGTGCTGTATCTTGACTGTATCAATGTCAATATCCAGACTGTGATCAAGTATTATAGTTTCACAAGATTACCCAGTTACCACTGGGGTAAATAGTAGGTAATCAATGATTATTTCAAAATAAAAATTTAAAAAACCATTACCATGGAGGTGGCAGGGGTGTGTTTCTAGAGGGAAGTAAATGAATTCCACATGAAACAACGGACTGTTGGTATGTTTGAAGGAAACTACAGCACAGTTCCTATGCTATCGATTATGAGATGCTGTTAAATGGCCCCTTCGGCTGGCAACAACACTTACATGCAATTTTTTTTTTTTTTCTGTATTCTTCCTCTTATCCTCTTTAGTGTCTCTCTCTTTGCTATCACCTACCTTCCCCACTTCTCTAAGGCCCTCAATACTCCTTTATAAAAAGATAATTAACAGAATTGATCTAAGCAACTCCCTAAAGTGAGGACAACTCCCTAAAGTGAGATAAATGTTGACGCCATTTCATATAGAAGGAAATATCACCAGAAATAGAGAGAAGACCTGGGCTCTAATTCCAACTTGATACTTCCTTGGAGAGTAATTTTGAGTGAATGATTGGACATCAGTTCCCCTCTCCAGAACATGATTAGACTCCCTGTGTGTTCTGCCTCATAGTGTGTTGATTATGAGAATAAATGAAATAATGGAAATCAAGGCGTTTTATAAAGGACAGGGT
Organism: Chlorocebus sabaeus; assembly: GCF_047675955.1. Lineage (NCBI taxonomy): Eukaryota > Metazoa > Chordata > Mammalia > Primates > Cercopithecidae > Chlorocebus > Chlorocebus sabaeus. The sequence continues at coordinate 29,345,889 of NC_132926.1, read as the reverse complement.
GCTGCGCATATGCTGACATTGTTATTTCAACTTGAGGGCATCTCTTTTTATAGGAAGGCAAAAGTGCAAGTCAACCTTCACCGGCTGAATGTTCAGGAATGCGTCACAATTGACAGATGGGATTATTATTATTATTATTATTTTTTGTATAACCACCACCCAATTTGCCTACTTTTAAGACTATTCTTTGATAAATTCCTAGCACAATAGTACAATTGTCATCATAGGCACAGGCATGATCAGAAATGGCAGTTTGAAAGAATATTGCACCATTATCCTCAGGAGATCTCACAGTGTCCTGCACAGAGAGTCCTCAAAATATGTTAATTTGAACTGAATAATACTTACAAGGACTTGCTGATGACTGTGACAATCAACAACCAATATCTTGGTGGGAGGTTAAAACTATGAAGAGGGAACTCTGCTCGGCATGCAAAAATCTAAAGCAACTAATATTCCTAGGAGGTCGCTCCTTATCCAGGTACTAAGCAGAGTAGACTCTGCCTCCTATTCAAGATCCTAGATATCTGTTTCCTGTCTGTCATCTGGGCAAACCTCCGTAACCTAAACCAGGTATGGTGAATTCAAGGCATGTGTACTCCTGTACTCTACTCCCACATCCAGGGAAGGCATTGCTCATTGAAGGTAACTCTTTGAGGTCAATAATAGCTGCCACTCAAGAAGAAATTCATTGGCCAGCACTTGTTAATATGCTCTTTGCCAAAAAATCTTTTAATAAACACCTCCGTTTGTATAGTGTGATGTAGTGCCTCTTACGTATAAGAAAGTAGGGAGGGCAGCAGTTGATTTTAAGGGGCTTAGAGTCAACCAGAAGAGAAAATTTGGGCACAGATAACTTTTCCTTAGGGTGGACATGGTGACAGTGCCAGAACAAAGACAAAAGTATCAAAGCAAGTCTAGAAAGTCAGACATTTACTATTCGCATCTAGGAAGACTTCATGGTAATGCAGCAAAAGTGTCGCTTGGTCTCTAGGTTGGGGAAGACTTAGATTTCCAGATACGAGAGAAAGAGCATTCTATTCAGAAAGCAAATGCAAGAAATGTAGGGAAGCCAAAGGTATGTATAGGGAACACTGGATCCTTATGTTTGATGCATAGGATGTATTGAGGGAAATGAAGGAATGACCAAAAAGGAAATTTATCAGGAAAATTGGGGCTAAATCTTAAAAAGACTCTGGATCAAATGAGTTGAAAATACCTGTGCTTCCCAAAACACCCAGATAGGGCAGACTTTTTCATAAACACATCAATTTTAAAACCAGAAGAGATGTCAAAGAAATTTTCTGCTTTTTATACAATACAGTATTACTTCATTTCACAGATGAGAAAACTGAGAAGCCAAGAGGCCAAATACTTGGGTCAAATCTGGAACCAGGGTAGGATGTAGGGGTCCTGCCACTTAGTGAGAAGTGTGTTCTTTCCTGGTTTTTACTTGTCTGTCCCATAAGGCACAGGGGTAAATGATAAAGATTGCTTGAATTACGCCTCCCCCAGTCTCTCCATTGGTGCTGACTTTTCCTCATCAGAAGTAACCTCGTTGTTGAGGCTTTCTCTGACCCTACTCTCTGAAGTAGCCCCCTCCTAACTTTCCATCTCATCAGTCTGATTTTCCTCACAGCATACGTCATTCTTTGAAATTACTTTCTTCATTTAGCTATTTTTGTAAATTTGACTTATTTTTTCAGTAGGCAAGCTTTATTCTTTTTGCTTTCTCTAGAACTCTATCTTCTATTATTTCAAACCTAGGAATAATTTCAAACCTAGGAAAAAGCAAGAGAATAAGATGAGCCAGAAGGATGAGATGGAGAGAGAGATGAAATTTAAAAGGAAGTCAATGCAGTTTACAAGGAAGTCAATACTGTTCATTCAGCAAACTCTGAGCACCCACCTTTTGTGCAGATCTGTGCCAGGCAGTAATGAGAGGGATACCAGAATGAGAATTAGGCATGCTACAGTCCCCATCCTCAAAGAGGCTGTAGTCCAGGAGGAAAGCCAAAATTCATCCACTTCATATCCAGATTTAAAAAAAATATTGCAACTAGGTTTAGTTTAAATAACGAGAAATCCGAGTAACTATGAGAGCATGTAAGACTCAATCTTATCAGAGAAGGCTTCACTGAAGAAGTGATGTTTAAGCTGAAGACCTCGGGGAAGATATGAGTAAATGTGGTGAAGAGAGGAAGAATACCCTGGGCGGAGAGAACAGCAATTCATCAGCCAAGTGCCACATGCCTAGGTCTGCTACTGATAATGGTGGTCTCCAAGCGATGGTGGTCTCCAGGCAGCCGCAATGTCTGTCTTTCTGGAACACTGTCATCCTAGCAGGGCTCCTGGCTACATGAGGAATAGGTGGTGTGACAGGATCAGTGGTACCAATTAATTATCATTCTTTGCGCTCAAATCATTATTAGTCTCAGAATAAACACTGGATAGCTAATGAAATTTTATCTGTCTGCAGCAGCATTTTAATTTGCATGCTTTATGACACTAATATTTGTACAGTAGCCAGTAGTTAGTTTTCAAAGCCAGCCTTGCTCACCATTTATCTAATGAAGTGAAAGAGGAAATTGGGTAGTTTTCCTCCGTTCTCCCCCCTGAGGATTTCTCCTTCCTCTGGGCATTTCTGTATTTCCTTTCACATTTCCATTACTTCACTTGCTTATTAATTTAACATTTGCTGAGTCCACTATGGGCAAGGTACATGGTGGAAGCTATGGGGAATTCTAGCTCTCAGGAAATAGATGTCCTCAGAGACTGATCAGTCTTTTTTCTTTTACATTGAAGACAAGAATCATCCTCTATTTGCAGTTCACTGAACACACTGTTGCTTCAGGCCTTCGTGTGTTAGTCTTGTTACTCTCTTGGCCTAGAATTTTCTTCTTCCTTTATAGGCCTTACACTCTTTAAAATTTAGCTAAATTCAACTGCTTTTTTGAAGCCACAAATCTCTCAGGATTATTCTGATTGCAATTGACAGGAAACCTAATTTTAAATAGCTCATATTTTAAAAGGAAATTTGTTGTCTTATGTAGCCAAACAGCCTTAAGGGATACCTGGCTTTAAGTATAGCTTATTTCAGGCAAATTAATGTCACCAGCAACCAGATCTTTTTATTTATTTATTTATTTATTTATTTTTGCATATTTCATTCTGTACAAACTCCAGCCCTTGTAAACTTCTGGCTTCACATCTCATGGGGGAAAACAAGAGTGCTTTCTCAGCAATCTCAAGGAAAAGTTTCATTTCTCATTGGCCTGCACTGCATCTCATGATCATCCTTGGACCTCCCATTGTTCTCACATGAGTGCAGGGCTCTGATTAGGCAGGCTTAAATCATGTGGTAGTCTTGTTGACTCATGGCTGTTCTGAAATACTTTTTTCATTCCTACCATGAAGCCCTCCCTTTCTTTAGTGCTAGAATTACTCATAAAACTGTATTTTCCACAAGTTTGGGAATTCCTTGTAGCAAATGAGGTGCAGAAAGAGACAGGGGCATGGTGGCAGAGATGACAAAAGCTGTAACTGATCTACTTATAAAGATGTTAATAATAAATATTCATTTGTTGGTGGCTTTCTATACTCAAAGTATCACAGGGGGGCACATCAAAGTAGAGGTTAAAAAGGAAGATATGGCCTATACCCAAGAAGCTGGATGGCAATATTGTCAAATATTAGTATGAAAATATTATCATTAATATACATTTATTGTATACTAAATATCGTTCTGTGGGCTTTACTAACATTTTTCATTTAAACTATGCAATAACACACATTTATAGATGGGTAAAAAGAGATTTGAAGTAATTGGCTTGGTCATACAACAAATTCCTATGTCAAAATTTGAATCCACTCTAAGAGATGAGCAGTGCACAAAACCCAGAAGTTATTGCCTTCATAGGGTGATACAGCTACAGTAGGAAGACATTATTTAAATAATCTATAAAAAGATCAAATTACACAGTGAAAGACTCACAATGAAGAGGCACAGGGTGCTATAAGAATATATAGCAGAGGACCTCTGGAGCATTAAGTAAAGTTCTTCCGGAAAAACTATTTGAACTAAGACTTCGGAGATATGACTAGGGTTAAGAAGATGAAAAGGGACATTCTAGACAGAGTACACAATGTGTTTAGATGTTCTGAGGAACCAGGAAACATGACATATTTGAGGATCTGAAAGAAGATCAGAGTTGTTAGGGCACCAAGAAATGTCCTGCTATATGGATAACCTGGTGTGGAACAAAACTGTAAAGATAGTAGCCAACCTTGCATTTTGGCTAACTTTGCAGGAGTTTGGTAGGCTATAATACATATTTCGGTCTTTGTCTTTAGATTATTCAGAAACAATTTTGAGCATAGGAGTGACTTGATTAGATTGCACTGCAGAACAAGAAAGAAGGTAGAAAGAGACCAACTAGGCATTTGGTGGATAGTCAAAACAACAGATTGCAGTGGTATTAGAAGTAGACATAGATAAATTGACTGATTCAATACATGATTAGGGGTTAAAATCAGTAGCACTTAGTTGTGATATTAGTTGTTGGGTTGGATTTGGAAGGGTAGGGTGGGAGAGAGGGAAGTGTCAGGATGAAGTCCAGGTTTGTGTAGTTATCTTACTAGGAACTAAAGATAAAAGGCAGCCGGCACAGTGAGGTGCATACATCAGGTGGGGAAATTGAGGAATGCAGGTAGAATTGGAGAAGAGGCAAGGTTACCATCACAGGAAAGAGGAAAGCCCATGTGGGGTGGTTTTGGTGAGCAGAAAATTACCAGGAGCCATTTGGTGAGGGGAAACAATGGGAGATAAGATAGGAAAACAGGATAGAAACAGATCAAATAGGATCTCAGAAACCAGAATAAGGTGTATATACATAAATCAGTAGCCAGGTAGAACCACCAAAAATTTCAGAGAAGAGGAATGGCATGACCAGCTGAACACATAAGGAAGACTCTTGTGCTGTAGCAGCATGGAAAATAATAATTGTAGGGCATAGGGAAGGGGCATCAATGAGATCAGAGTGAGGATGAATAATACAGAGGCTGATGCCATGTCTTCAGAGAAAGACAGAAAGTGTCTGAAATGGGATAGTGGAGATGGGGTAGAGAATCAGATCCAAAATCTAAAGTAAGGTGAATGTGCCATTGTGCCGAATACCATCAGGTTTAAGAAGAATTAAAACGTGATTCTCTGCCTCAGGAAAATTACTATTTAGGAAGAAGTGAGATTTAGTTTTATTTGTAGAAGCTCAATGAGTAATATAAAATAGGACAAAACTATAGAATTTCAGAAGACAGAGAGACGGTTCTATTTGAAGGGATATAAGAAGTCCTCAGAGGACGAGAAGAATTCAGAGCATGGCTTTTGTTCAGTAGACAAGAGAAGAGGGGGAAAGCATTTTCAGAGGTCAGGAACTCAAATGTTTTTGTGTCCGGAATGATCTGATTTTGATGTTTGCCTAAGATTCCATTGTTATATGTCTGATTCCTGGGTATGACTTTGCCTCTCTTTTCAGCCTGTCACTAGTAAACATCTTCTGCAAATTGCTCTAAAGAGACCTGCAGCCCTTTCCAGAGTAGTTAATGAAGATAGTAACGAGACTGGGCTGAACTCTGATCCCAGAGAGCCCTCTGTAGACAACTTGACCTGCTTGAGCCTGTGATGCCACTCGCCGCTACCCTTTGTTAGTTTTCCCATTACATTCTTTGACAGTTTTCAATCCTGATGACAGTGCTCATATCCAAGCCATTTTACAGTTAATCTTGCAAGCAGTTGCTCATCAAACTCTCCCAGTTTCCTGCGATGCCAACATACAACACACAATGCATTTATTTCATGTATTATATCAGAAAACCAGTCAAGGATTTCTAATGTTTTTATCATCATAACACTAAGTAGCATATCCATTTATATTTGTAGCTATGGAGCTGACAGCTTTGTTAGAAAATGAAGTTGCAATTGTCAGTGGTTGTTCTAGAATCATAGGAACAAAATATTTTACTACAGGAAAGGGACTAAGAGATCATCTGATAACAACTCTCTCATACATGTCCAGCAGTTGTACCGTTTTTAACCATTCTCATTTGCCCCATGAGACACACTGGGCAGGAGTCACCATCACCATTCTGTAGTTGAGGGAATGGTGTCTGAGAGAATGAACACAACTCACTCAAGGTGACACAGCCAGCAAATGGCACACAAGCCAAAAACCCAAAACTTTTGATTTTTAGTTTACTTATCTTTGTACTTTAGTGTGTTGGTATAGAAAGTATGAGGACTGTCAGGGAGTTGTCAAAGTCAGATAACATCAAGGAATAGGGTGATTAGAAAGTAATAGTGTTTGATATACCCAGGTATTATCAAACATATGAATAATGGAACCACAGCCAAAAGAGAAGGTATATGCCGAGTCTAACGGCATTAACATAAAACATAGCCCCACTGTTCTGGCCAAATACAGCACACATGTAGACTGGATTTGGCCTACAGAATGCCAGGTTATGACCCTTATTTCAACCTCTGAGAAAAAAATAACCACCCAGTTTCTGCTCCCTCAATCCCTAGTTTTTAAAATATTTTATCTTTGTGAGAATGTTTGACATTTTTCTTCCCATAGTTCTCTGTCAAGTATTCAAATCTTCAGGTTGTTATATATGCTTTTGACAATCACATTTATATCAGGAACCATATTAGGCATATTGTTATCATGATAATTAAGACGGTGTATGTACAAAATAAAAGACAGTCAAAATTACTACTGAGTTCAGCAGAGGGATGTTTTCCCTGGGGACTGATGTGATTAGAAGAGTCTTCCTTGATTATGATACTTCATTTGAGCTTTAAAGAATGAGTAGCTTTTAGATGATGATAATGTTCAACCATCAGTCTTTAAATTTAGGTGCTCAAGACACCATTGAAAAAGAATATTATATCCATACTAATTTTATCTATTCATATTTAAAATTTTATTTAAGCTTAGCAGGCATAGAACATATTTGTATACTAATATCTGTATATTATTTATAAACAATAAATATACATTCATTTGGATATGTTCGGAATTTTTTTCTAATGAAAGTTGAGAACAAAAGAGTTTAAAAGCCATTAGATAGGTAATGATAATTATCATTTTTGAATGGTGATTCTGAGGTAGGTACTTTATTTCTATTTCATTCATTCATGCTCTTTATTATTTCCATCTTGCTGCTTCCTTTGGCTTTATTTTGCTCTACGTTTTCTAGATTCCCAAAATAAAAGCTTAGATTATTGATGTGAGACTTTTTCTTTCTTCTAATGTATGTATTTAGTGCTATAAATGTCCCTCTCAGGCCTGTGTTAGTTATATCTCACAAATATTGATATATAGTATTTTTATTTCAGTTTTTTTTTTTTTTGGTCTCCTTAAGACTTCTTTGATTCATGAGTTATCTAGACATATGTTGTTTAGTTTTCAAGTGTTTGATGATGTTATCTGCTAATAAATTTTAGTTTGATTCTATTGTGATAATTTCAAATCATGTACATTTGCCAAGGTTTGTTTTATGACCCAGTAGATGGTCTATCTTGGTATATCTTCTTTGGGCACTTGAAAAGAATGTGTATTCTGCTGTCATTTGATGAATTATTCTATAAAATTTTGTTACAGCTTGTTGATTGATAGTACTGTTGGATTTTTCTGTATCCTTACTGATTTTCTGTTTAGTTGTTCTATCAATTGTTGAGATAGGGGCATTAAAATTTTTAATTATATTTGTAGATTTGTCTATTTCTCATTTCAGATGTTTTTCTTTCACATATTTTACATTTTTGTTGTTTGGTGCATATACATTTGGAATCCTAGGTCTTCTTGGTACATTAACAATGTCATCAGTATATAATGTTCCTTTCTGTCTCTGGTAATTTTTTCTGTGGTTAAATATATATTATCTGATATTAATATAGTCAATTCTGCTACTGATTACTTTATAAGTATTTTTTCCACCCTCTACCATCAATCTACCTATATCAATATAGTTGGCCCTCTATATCCATGAGTTCCTGATCCACATATTCAACCAATTGCAGATCAAAAATATTTGAAAAAAATTAAAATACAATAAAATAACAAAGATAAAAACAATACATTTACAGAGAACTGACATTGTATTAGGTATAATAAGCAATCTATAAATAATATAAAGTACACAAGATGATGTACATAGGTTATATGCAAATACTGTACCTATTTTGTATAAGGAACTTGAATATCTATGGATTTTGGCAGGCACAGGGATTTTGGAACAGATTTCCTGTGGATACTGAGGGATGACTGTATTTGCAATACCTTTCTCATAGACAATATTTTGATGTGTCATGTTTTTCAATTTACTCTGTCAATTTCTGTCTTTTCACTAGTATAGCTAGAGCACTTTTACTTGATGTAATTATTTATGTAATAGCGTTTATGTCTGCCATTTAATTTTTTTTTTATTTGTAGTTCGTTTCTGGATTGTTTTGTTTCTGTTTTTTCTTTCTGCCTTCATGGGTGCTACACATTTTTTAGAATTCCAGCTTCTCTAGTTTGAGTATATTTCTTCAAATAGCTTTTTTAGTGGTTTCTCTACGTGTATTAGTTTGTTATCACATTGTTATAAAGAACTAGGTGGGTAATTTATAAAGAAAAGAGGTTTAGGCCAGGTGCGGTGGCTGACGCCTGTAATCCCAGCACTTTGGGAGACCCGGGGCAGGCAGATCACGAGGTCAGGAGATAGAAACCATCCTGGCTAATACAGTGAAACCCTGCCTCTGCTAAAAATACTAAAAAATTAGTTGGGCGTGGTGGCAGGCGCCTGTAGTCCCAGCTACTCCAGAGACTGAGGCAGGAGAATGGCGTGAACCTGGGAGGCGGAGCTTGCAGTGAGCTGAGATAGTGCCACTGCACTCCAGCCTGGGCGACAGAGTGAGACTCCGTCTCAAAAAAATAAATAAATAAAAATAAATAAATAAATAATAAATAAATACAGAAAAGAGGGTTTAATCAGCTCATAGTTCTGCAGGCTGTGCAGGAAGCATGGCTGGGGAGGCCTCTGAAAACTTTGAATCATGGCAGAAGGTGAAGGTGAAGCAGGCATGTCTTACATGGCCGAAGCAGGGGGAAGAGGGTGAAGGGTAGGTGCTACACGCTTTTAAACAACTAGGTCTCAGGAGAACTCACTGTCATGAAAACAGGGAGGGAGAAATCTGCCCCTATGATCCAATCACCTCCCACCAGGCCCTCCCTCCAACATGAGAGATTACAGTTTGACATGAGATTTGGGTGGGGACACAAATCCAAACCATATCATTAGGTATTATATTACATATACATAACTTAACGCAGGCTATTGGTGTCATCATTTTACTCATTTAAGTGCATAAATCCTGCCTTCTTTTATGTCCTTTTACTGCTCTTTCTTTGTGTCTTAGCTCAGGCTGCCATTAAAAAATACCAAAGGCTGGGTGGTTCAATAATAGTATTAAATTTATTAATTTATTTCTCACAGTTCTGAGTGCTGGAAGTTTCTAGCATAAGGGTAAAAGCATGATCCAGGCTTCTCCTCCCATCTTGAAGATGTTTGCTTTCTCCCTGTGTCCTCCCATGGCTGAAAAAGAGGAAGCTCCCTAGAGTCTCATCAAATAATGGTTAATTCTATTATGAGGGCCTCACCCTCATGGCCTAATCTAAACCTAATTATCTCCAAAAGACCCCATTTCCAGACACCATCACATCAGGGATTAATGCTTCAACATATAATTTTTAGGAGATGGGACACAATTCAGTCGACAGAAATTTGTAATGTAATCATCTTAAATATTTTCTTTATAGACATTTGGGACTACACCAGTGTTACAATTTTTGCTATTACCGTGAAATATAATAATGCAGAAAGCTCAAGAGAAGAAAAGTCTATCATATTTACCCATGTATTTTACTTACTTTGCTCCTCCTTCATTTTTAATGTTCCAAGAATCCTTCTACTATCATTTCCTTTCTGTTTACAGACCTTAATTTGGCCATTCTTTTAGAGTAAGTTTGATGGCAACAAATTATATTCCTTTTACTTCTTCCAAAACTGTCCTTATTTCCTTTTTTCCTGAAGAATATTTTTGTTGGAGATGGAATTTGGGGTTGACATTTCTTTCTTTCAGTACCTGACAATGTTGTGCCATTTTTTCTAGCCTCTACAGTTTCTGGTGAGAAATCTGTTGTCATTTGGATTATTTCTCCTCTGCAAGTAAACTCTCATTTATCTGTCCCTGCTTTCATAATTATTTTGTCTTTCAATTTCAGAAGTTTGACTATGGCATTTACTGGTGTGAATTTCTTTGGTTTTCTTCTGTCTGGGATTCACATGGTTCCTTGAATCTGTATGTTTAAACCTTTTGCCAAATTTGAGATATTTCAAGTACTTTATCAGCTATGCTCTCTTCTTCCTCTCATTTCAGGACTTCAGTGATATCAAAGTTAGATCTTGTCTTATAGTTCCATATGTCTCCGAGGCTCTGTTCATTATTTTATCTGGCCCATTTTTTTAAATCTTTAGATTGTATCATTTCTATTGTTGTAGAAGACCGCTAATTTTTCTTTTTTATGACAGGGTCTCACTTTTTCATGCAGGCTGGAGTGCAGCAGCACAATCACAGCTTGCTGCAGCCTCAAGCAATCTTCCCACCTCAACCTCCCAAGTAGCTGAGACTACAGGCACCACCATATCCGGTTAATTTTTATTATTTTTTTGTAGAGATGGGGTATTGATATGTTTCCCAGGGTGGTCTTGAACTTCTGGGTTTAAGCAATCCTCCTGCATTGCCTGAATTTTTCCTCTAGCTCCTCTATTTGCCTAATGCAAGCTGCTGATCTCACTGTTGATCCAGGGCCCCTAACCCTAGCAGCCACATTCGGCTACAGACCCAGAATCTGTTTTCAGAGTTGTGTACTCCCTACAGTTACTCATGTGGCTCCCCATGCACCTACAGAATCTGTAGCCACTGGCTTTGAATTACATTACTTTCAGTTTGATACACTGAAGGTTGAAAAGCTGGGAGATCTTTACAAATGCATTGCTCACATGGTTTAGTCTATGCTCCCAAGTAACTTTCAAGGAGACACAGTCCAAAAAGTCCAAATTAACTTTTAAGTATCGCAGTGTTTGTGTTTCTTAAGAGATGTTAAAGAAGAGCCAATTCATATGATCTCTCTCATGCAACTTTCTCTCCTACCTAAGTCTCTTCTATGCACTATTTCACTCAATGCTTTCAGAGCCTGTGTGGATTTTGTTCTTTTATTCTGTACCTCATGTCACTGAACCTAACATATTTTATTAAACCTTTCCTCTCCACTTACTCCTTTTTGGATTTATTTTTTCTTAGCCTATTCACTTGCTTCTATATTAACAAAACTTTGAGAATCAGTCTGGAAAGGCAGACCATTCTTCAAGAGAGGGCTGGTGGGAGTTGGGAAGAGATTGTGAACATACTTTTGAATTCCATCACAGCTGCCAATGCTTTCATAAAATTTCCTACTTCTATAGAGTTAGCTTTTTAAAGTATGATACCCAATGTAATAAAATCAACATTATTTTATCTGCCAGTAGCTCAGAGTTAATTAGACACTAATTTAAAAAAATTCTCAACGCCTCATTTCACTGTGTAGGCATTAGCAATGCAAGTGTCATTTTTTGTATGCGAGATCCAGAGTGGAAACCACACATTTAAAGTTGGGCAATATGTATCTAGTTCCAAACATGGCTGAATAGGTGTTTGGGTTGGAAATGATATCAGGGATTTTCCAGCCCCATGTTTCTTAGTCTGGAATGTATGTCTCCAGTGGTGCACCAGAGAATATAATGCTACAAGAAAATAGTGCACATCATTCTAGAAAAACAATTCTATACAATAATCGGAAAAATAGGGATAAAACAATAACAGATATATTTTTCAATAAAATAAAATTCGAGACTACTTTAAAGATATATTGTGACACTCCAAAGAAATTGAGTTTTTAAAATACTGGACTACTTCCAACTGTGCCCCTATATCTTACTAGAGTATATATTCACCCTCTCTTCAAATAGGACATTTGGATGCACATTATAATAACATGGGGTGCTGTTTAAATTATGGTGTTCTTCTGCACATGAATCCCAGCCCCTACTTCAAACATGTTGGAATCAAAATCTCTTAAGACTAAGAACCTGGGCATCTGGTTTTTCTTTTTATTTTATTTAAATTAAAACTCTCTAGTCATTCCAATATGAAACCTGCATTGAGAGTCACTGATTTAGGAGGTACTTCATTGGAAACATAAGAAAAACAAGGGCATATTCTTTTCATTTTATACCTAAGGCAGCTACAACTCAGAAACTAGAAGGAATTCAGTCAGGTCACATAGCATAGTACTGTTAGAGCTGAAACTAGAATGCAGATCTCTGATGTCTATAAAGTGATTTTATCATTATTATGTTTGTCCTCATTATATTTATAATCACCTGGTGTCAATTTCACAGACAATTGCTGCATAAAGACTATTTAGAAAAAGAACCTCAAGCCTATCCCACTAAGAAAACTATCTTCCTATGTAATAAATTAACAAATCAGGAGTCTCTGGACTGATCCCCACAGATTGTTTAAATAGAAATAGACTGAGCTTGGAAGGTCTAGGGTATTTTCCTATTTCCAAGTATATATCTGCTTATTTCTTTAACTCAATAAATAGTTATTAAAGCATAGCTCAGTGTTGACCATCCCAAGGAAAGTAAAGAGAATCACAATTTCCCAGAGCTCTCAAGAAGCTTTCTAGTCCAGTGGAAAACCCAGGCATGCCTACAATTGCTATCAGTTGAGGCAAGATAGAATGAGAGAGATGCCAGCACAGATGGTGGGGGACTAACAGAAGAGAGATGATGCTTTGGATGAGGAGGACCAAAATGTTTCATGGCAAAGAGAGCTTTGAGTTTGGGTTTAGAGACTGAATAGTATTTGATTTGAGTGGAAGGAGGGTATACCTCACCTATGGTAGCCAGAGTGAAGGCATGGGGTGGAAATGTGTAGGTTCTATAGTGAACCTGCATTTCACAGAAGGTTTGGATCTCAATCAGGATGAAAAAATTACATTTAAAAAACTCTTGAAGATTATTTAAGTCACCCATAGAACAGAGTACATATCTTATATAACAAACCTCATACAGTAATTCTTATGTATAAGTACAGGGAAACAACTCTGAGCAAGTATAAAGAATAAAATAAGGTAAGTCTGTATGGCTCCCTGAATATCCAAATCAGTCAACCTTTAAGGTAGCCATCAAATCTCTAGGAAGATGGCAAATTCTAAAATGTTATGGCTTGCAATATCAGGATTTATGATTTTATATCATGCATATTATAGATATGTTTGCTGAAATGAGGTCTGAAGGTGGTAGAAGATTCAAACCTTACCAATGAGAATGCAGTATCAGGTTTTCCCATGTGATAAATATCTAGATGTTGTGACTTCACTGTAGAAGATGAATAATGAGGGGTGGGATCCCAGGGCATTTGCATCACTAATAAACATTTGGTAATCATATGTCTCAGTCTATGCTAAGGAATAAATACAGAACGTAGAGGAGAATGGAAGGCATGGGACCCATCATCACTCCAGCTGTTTTAGGATATGCGGTTCAAGATAACTGATAAAACCAGAATTAAACAGAGTCAAATATTAGCCTCAGCTACTACTGAAGCAGGATATTTCCCTGACCCCTTTGTGGGACTCATGACAGGGTGCCTCATTTACTCAGCCCGCTACTCTCAACTCCTCATGGGAGGGAGTGTGAGAGCAAACAAGTATGAGAACTGGAGCGAACGAATGCTGGAACCAGCCAGCATCTTTGGCACCGGCGGGATCGAACTCCACTCACTCGACACCCTGAATTCCACCACTCGTGGGAGGCGCAGGTGAGTGGGTGCAGGAACCCGCCGGATACTTTAGTGTCAGCAGGAGTGAGCTTCCTGTAGGCCCCATGGCAGCATTCAGGCAGGGGTACCTGTGACTCCTGAAGCCCCAGAGGGCGTGTTACAGTACTCTTTTAGCTCTGCCATCTGCAAACAGCTTAAGTGTTAACAGCTCAGTGGGCCCTTTGCCTTTTTATGTGAGGTGGCTGCCCTCCGTCAGTGAGGGCAAAGGGGCAATGTGACAGCCTTTGATATCTGCACTCGTGGCTCCCGGACTGTTGTCCAGCATCCAGGAAAAATGAGGTCACGTGAGTGAACTGAAGGATGGTAAATGTGGAGGATTTTATTGCCAATTAAAGTGGCTCTCAGTGGGAAAAGGAACTAAAAAGGAGACAGGGCGGGTAGATAATCTTCCCCTGAAGTCCAGCCATCTCTGCCCAGATTCTTCTCTAAAGTTATGTCATCAAGCTGTCCCTCTGAAGTCAAGCCTCTTCTCTCCGATGTCTAGTTGTAGTCTCATCTACTGACTGAGTCTGGGGTTTTTATAGGTACAGAATGAGGCAGGGCAGGGCCATGGGTGGGTTAGGAAAAGGCAACATTTGAGCAGGAAAACAGGGATATAAGTTTCTACTTTGGGTGGCAGTTTCAGGCTTTTCGGCTCGAAGGTGGAGTTTTGCCAGGGACCTGCCCTTTTCTGCCTGGAATTTCTCTGCCTCCTGCCTATTATTGTATCACTACCTTAAAAGACGATTTTTCTCCTGTAAGCCAGGGAGGTAGGTTTAGCTGAGTGAGAAAGAAGGTTACTGATGGTGTCAGGAGTGAGATCCTCATGCAATAGAAAGCAGACTCAGTCCAGGTCACATTATTCCTGACCTAGGAAATGTTCATCAGTATCCAGGAAAGCTGTAAAAGGGAGTTCCTGCCTCACAAGACCCGGCAGACCAGAACACAGACTCACCGTAGGAGCTGAAGACCTGTTTTCCTTTTCACTTAGTTTTTCCCCTTGTCTTTTTTTCTCTTCTCTCTCTTTTCCCAAACTTTTCTTTTACCCTGAGAATATTTATTTATTTTTCATTTTTCTCCCAGGAATAGAAGAGGCTGATTTGGATAGAGAGTTGTAGATGTCATTACTATTGTGGTTGCTGCTGCTGTTGGAACTCTGTAGCTTTTTGTGGAAGCATGTGCCTGTATGAGACTCTTCACAAATATGGCTTAGTTTTAGTATGACCTGTTTATGTCGATATTAATGTTAAATGATGGCTCAGAAGACTCAATCACCTGAGCCAACTAATAAGAAGTGATAAGACATAGGAAATAATGACAAGAACTAACAAGTGGTAATAGCAAACTGCAGAGGAAAGAGACATTTCTGGCCTTGAAGTAATAAGGGAAGCTTGCATTTTCTGGATAAGCCCTGTTTTTTCAGACAGCCTCAGTGGGGAAAAAAAAAAAAGCCACAGTGTCAGGAGCATACAAACTCCTGGGATACTTGGCTCTGAACACTAAAATGCTCAGAAAGCTGTGAGAACACATCATGATTTGAGAAACCCAGATATTTCTTTGTGAACACTCAATACTCTTTAGCACAACTCCTCATCAATTCTTTTAGGAATCGTGAGTAGGGAAGAAACAAAACACTGAGCATTTTGAATTTTTAAAAGGAGCTTCATGGAGGCTGTTAGGAAAATGTCGGGATGAGAATTAAAATGAGTGCAAGCAGGAAAATCCATAGAAACAGAAGACATTCTGGAAGAATGGGCCAAATGTGGCTCCTCATCTGCCACAGGCTTCCCAAATATACGAGTTTGTTATTCCAAGCATGTAGGAGGTGCTCCTATACCACCACCACAATCTGTCCCTCTTAATAAACTGTGAGCCCTTTGAGGGCAGGCATGATGCTTTATGATTCCATCAGTGATCACGGCTTAGTACCTAAGAGGTGAACTACAGATGTTGGAAAGACAGAAAGGAAAGAAGTAGGAAGGTTAGCTGACCAAATGCCTAGCTTACAGAGCTGTTACAAAAATAAAATATTTGTGAAAGTGTTTCGTGCTACACTTTGTGCACAGTTTGTCCATAACAAGTGTTTCCTGAATCTGAATTTGCTCAATTCTCTGGAAATGCTAATCAGAACAGTTCTATTTCTGGGCATCTTTAAAACTCCCTGCCATGCTTGAAAACAATGTATTTCTCTTTAACATGCATCTTCATCTTGCTGAGAAGATCAAATGTTAACTCTTATTTGTTTCTGGTCCTCTGAACCATAAATGCAACTCTCATCTTGTTTTTCTCTCATGCCTCCATGTGAGCACAAGAACCGTGTTATCTTGCAAGAAAGTATTTTCCCACCCCATCTTCCCAAGTAGCCAACAATCTATCTTACTTGTACTATTTGGATTTCTTCAGTTTTAACCATTGACTTTTCTTTGTTTTGAGATAAAAATTCTTGCAAAGCTTTCTAAAAAAGACAATGTATTAAAATGCAATTTAATTTTTTTAATAAGGTGCTATCACTTACATTTCAATAAACTGTAAAATGCCTTATCTATCATTCCCCCACTTACTATGCTCCATCTCTGTCTAAAGTTTGCTAGTTACATTCATGTTTATTACAGAGAATGCTACGGGTCTGAGTAAGAAATATACAAATGGAAGAATTATTGGTTTTCCATGGCTTTTAAAACAAAACTCAAAATAAAGTGCTGCTTTAAGGACAGAAAGGGAATACGACTAATTAGAAAATGAGAGATATATAGAAACAGCAAAATTTGTGTAGCAAAGCCTGGTAGGGAGTTGTGGGGGAGAGTAATGAATGACAATTTGGATTGTAGACAACATGAGTATCAGGACAATATGAGCATAAAATGGCAGGGGTGGGGAGGGTCTTCAAAAAGAAAAAAAGGGAAACAATCTCAAATGCAAACTGTTCTGAAATGTGGAACACAAGGAGGCTCTCTTTGGGGATCATTATAACACATGTTGACACCAGATTGTACATGTGCCTTTGATAAGTTGGGGGATAGGGAAGAGACAGTAACTCCCTCCCACCACATTTTAGCAGAATACCAGCAATGTTGTGCTACATTACTGCAATTGTGGCAAGGATTAGTCTGTGGCATTCATTTAAGTGGATAACACATGGGCAACAAATTGTCACAGAAGGCACATATTTTAAAGTCCAAACTCTTTAATGTTCTTTATAAGACCTTCGTCATCCTGACCTCTGCCTGTCTGTTCCCACCTTCCCCACACTGCTCTGGAATTTGAACTCGAGGCTCCAAACACACTGAACTTCTTCCAAGGCCTCAACACTGAATTTTCATGGCTGTCTTTCCTATGCTTGAATCCATCTCAATTCACCTTCTGTGTTGTTTAGATGAAGTGCTTTCCTTAAACCTTCCTCCTAGCACTGTCCACTGTGAAATAAGTGCCTGCTTATTCCTCAATGCCCCTCCACCCTGATCCTGAGCTCCTGCAGGACGAGGCCTGATACATTCATGAATTCTTTGGCACATAAATGCTCAATACAGGTGCTCTTTTGTTAACACTAACTACTTATTAAAAGTTTATTTAGTGAGTGCACATAAAATATATGAAAAAAAATCTTCAATGACTCATCAGTGCTCAACATACTAAGTTTACATTCAGTAGTAGATTCTTGATCAATTACTTAATCAGCTAATTGTTTTTAGCATTATGTGACAAGCACTGTTTTTTATGCTTGCAATAAATTGGTGAACAAAAAGGACAAAACTCTCTGCCCTCATTGAATTTACATTCTAGTGTATGTATGGCTTGGGAGAGGGACAAATAATAAATCTAATAAATAAGTACATAATACGTTAAAAACATGTCATGGATAAAAGCAAAAGGAAGAGAGAATAAAGAATATGATGCATAGAGTATAGTATTGTGAATAAATAGGAGGTCAGAGTAGTTATGGTTGAGGTTGTGACATAAGCAAACTATTACGGGAAATAAGAGATGTAACAATGTTAACATCTGGTGGGAAAATATTACAGGATGGAGAACTTGCAGGGAAATGCCCCAAGGCAAGAGCATGACTGGGATGTTTAAAGACAGCAAGAAGACTAGGAGGGCTGAAGCACAGTGAACAAAGTGGTGAAAGGGATAACAATGGAGGAGGAAATTGGGAGGTAGGGGTAGCATACTGTGACTCATAGTTCCTTACAGGAAATTTGCTTTTTATTCCAAATGACATGGAAACTAGAGGTACTGGAGGGTTTTGAGCAGAGGAGGAACATGATCTGAATTACATTTTAAAAGACCCACTCTGGCTCCTGCATTGAGTGAACTGTAAGTAGACCAGAGATAGAAATAAGTTGACCAGTCAGGAGGCTATTGTAGAGATTCACGTGGCTCACATCAGGGTTGTATCAGTGAGATGGTAAAAACTGATCTCATTTTGGATACATTTGGAAGAGAGGAGATTTCCTGATAGATGAAAAATAGAGTGCAAGAAAAGTGGGGAAAGACTACCCTAAGATTTTTGTCCCGAACACCTGGCAGGATGGACTCCCATTAACTGAAGTGAAAAAGGTAGGGAAAAAATGTGAACGATCAGAAATTTGGTTTTGGATTAAAGGCAGATGGACATACAAATCTGGAGTTCAGAAAAGAATTCTGTGCTGGGGGAAAAAACTTGGGATTACTAGCATAGAGATGGTATGAGAAGCCATGGGACTGAATGTAGTCACGGAGAAAGTAAGGTAAGGGAGAAGGGAAGCAAGAACGGAAGCCTGGAGCATTATATTCAGTAATGGAATTAAAAACTGAACCCTAAAGCATCACGATCAGAAAGAAGAGAAAGGAGCAAGCAAAGGTAACTAACAAGTAAGTAGAGGAAGCCAGTGAGATTGAAGGAATGCCTAATTCCCTGTAAATCAAATTTTAAAAAGGGAAGATATGATCAACTGTGTTCAATGCTACTGGCCGGTCAAATCAGATGAGGACCAGGAATTAACCACTGAATTCAGCAACATGGTAGTGGAAGTCACTGGTGAACTTGATAATTTTTTTGTAAAATAGTGGGAATGAAACTTGCATAGAATGAGGTCAAGAGAGATTAGGAAAGATATTTGTTGTTGAGGAAATACGCCATGAATTTGAGTGACCATCAGTTAAAATCTTTCCTGTAGCAATAATGCGTGATAGTCTGACTTTGGGCTAGGTATTCTGAGCAGGACAGGAGGAAATGTTTGCTTCAACAGGCTAACTGAGAACACTAAGGGTTAGAATAAGAGTTATTGTAGGTTGAACATATTCATATGTGCCAAGCACTGCATAAACATTTGATGTGCATCACCTCCTAAAATGTTTACAGCAAGCTTAGGAGTAAGTCCTATGATTTCCTTTATTTTACTGAAGAGGATACAGGAACTCTCCAAGGTTTCATTGCTTGTCCAAAGCCACATGGTAAATAGCAGAGCTGAAACCCTAAGGCCAAGCTTTTAACCACTATGATGTACAACTTCTCTTGAGGCTCCATAAGGATTTACAGAAATAGTTGAGAAGACTTCAGTGAAAGTGAAGGAAGATTTGGGCAAGATATTTTGCCTCTATTTACAGAAATTCAAATTAATATAACATTAACTTGAAAGATATAAGTGGTCTTATTTTATTTATGCATAACATTTACAAAAGCATTGCTTTGCATTATACCCAAACTACAAAAGCCAGCTGCTAACTTGAATTTTATACCTGTTGGAATTCCAGTTTTTCTTTAATCAATAAGCTTTATTTGTTAAAGCAGTTTCAGGTTTGCAACAAAGTTGAATGGGAAGTAGGGTCTCCATAAACCCCTGTCCCGTCATATGCACAAACTCTCCCATTATCAATATCCTGCACCAGAGTGGTATATTCATTAAAACCAATGAATCTACATTGCCACATCACTGTCAGCTGAAGTCTGTAGTTTACATTAGGGTTCACTCTTGGTGTTACAGATTCTATTGTTTGGACAAATGTACAATGACGTATTTACCATCAGAGCACCATACAGAATAGCTTCACCACCCTAAAAATTCTGTGTTCTGCCTATTCATCCCTCTTTCTAACAACTGATACAGCTACTGATATCTTTATTAAGTGCACAGTTATTCCTTTTTTCCAGACTGTTATTTAGTTGAAATCATACAGTATGTAACCTTTTCTGATTGGCTTCATTTACTAACATGCATTTAAGTTTCCTACAGTTCTTTATATAGCTTATTTTTTTAAAACAGTGTAATATTACATTGTATGGATACCACAGTTTGTATAACCATTCAGTTATGAAAGGCATATTGGTTGCTTCCAAGTTTTGGTAATTATTAATAAAAAATTTGGGTCAATACCAGATAATATGATTGCTAAACCATATAGTATGGGATGTTTACTTTTGTGAAAAACTGCCAGGTTCTCTTTCAAAGTTGCTGTTCCTTTTTGCATTCCAACCAGCAATGAATGAGAAGTTCTGCTGCTCCACATCCTCAGCGGCATGTGATGTTGTCAGTGTTCTGGATTTAGCCATTCTAATAGTTGTATGGTGGTATCTCATCATTGTTTTAATTTACAACTTCCCAATGACATATGATGTTGAATACCTTTTCATATGCTTACTTGTCACCTGAATATCTTTGGTGAGATATCTGTTCAGGTCTTTTGCCCATCAGGTTGCCTTTTTTAATTGCCAATTTTCAAGTGTTTTAAAAAAATATTTTGGATAATACTATTATTAGATATATCTTTTGCAAATATTTTCTCCCAGTCTATGGCTTGTCTTCTCATTCACTTGACATTGTCTCCGAGCAAATGTTTTTAATTTTAACAAAGTCCAACTTATCAGTTCTTTCGTAAATCATGCCTTTGGTATTGTATCTAAAAAGTTACTGTTATAACCAAGGTAACAAAGGTTTTCTTCTATGTGATCTTCCAGGAGTTTTATGATTTTGCATTTTGCATTTAGGCCTATAATCCACTTTAAATTAATTTTTGTTAAAGGTGTAAGGTATGTGTCTATATTCTTTTTTTCTTTTTTTGTATGTAGATGTTTAGTCATTTCAGCACCACTTGTTGAAAAGACTGTCTTTGTTCCATTGTATTTCCTTTGTTTCTTTGTAAAAGATCAGTTGACTGTACTTTTGTGGGTTTATTTCTGAGACCTCTATTCTGTTCCATTGATCTCTTTTTTCTTTTGTCAATACTATACTGTTTTGATTACTGTAGCTTTATAGTAAGTCATGAAGTCAGGTTGTGTCAGGCCTCCAACTTTGTTCCCTTTAAACATTGAATTCATTATCCTGAGTCTTTTGTCTCTCTCCTAAACTTTAGAATCAGCTTGTCAATATCCACAGAATAATTTTTTGGGATTTTGATTGGGATTGCATTGAATTTGTAGATGAAGTTGGGAAGAATTGACATCTTAATAAGATCGACTCTTCCTATTCATGAATAAGGAAGATCTCTTCATTTAGTTTGTTCTTTGATATCTTTTATCAGAGTCTTGTAATTTTCCTTATATAACTTTTGTGCATATTTTGTTAGATTTATACCTAAGTATTTCATTTCTCAGGATGCTAATATAAATGTCAATGTATTTTTAAAGATCAACTTTTTTACTTTATATAAAAAAGTGATTGATTTTTGTGTATTAACTTATGTCCTGTACAAACTTGCTATAATTATTAGTTTCAGGAGTTTTTTGGATTGTTCATATAGATGGTCAGGCCATTTACAAAGACAATTTTATTTTTTCCCTCTTGATCTGCATATGTTTTATTTTTTATTTATTTTTTGTTTTATTGCATTAACTAGGATATTCAATATGCTTTTGAAAAGCAGTGGTAAGAAAGGATATTCTAGTTTTGTTCTTAATCTTAGCAGGAAAAATTCAAATTTCTAACCATTAACTATGATAACTGAAGGCTTTTTGTAGATATTCTTTGTCAAGTGGATAAAATTACTCTTTATTCCTATTTTGCTGAGAGTTTTCATGATGAATAGCCATTGCATTTTGTTAAATGCTTTCTCTGCATGTACTGATATAGTCATGTGATTTTTCTTTGTTAGCCTGTTGATATGGTGGATTACATTAATTTTCAATGTTGAACCAGTCTTTCATATCTGAAACAAATCTTGCTTGATGATGGTGCATAATTTTTTCATACATTGCTGGATTTGATTTTCTAGTAGTATGTCAAGGTTTTTTATAATCTCTGTCATTGAGAGATATTGG
The DNA here is from genome assembly GCF_047675955.1 of Chlorocebus sabaeus. Lineage (NCBI taxonomy): Eukaryota > Metazoa > Chordata > Mammalia > Primates > Cercopithecidae > Chlorocebus > Chlorocebus sabaeus. Next base: position 29,323,684 of record NC_132926.1, on the reverse strand, counting down.
TCTATACTTTTCTTGTAATATCTTTGTCTGACTTTGGTATCAGGGTAATGTTGGCCTCATAAAATAAGTTACAAAGTACTTCCTCTGCTTCTAACTTATGGAACAAATTGTAGAAAATTTGTGTAATTTCTTTTTTAAGTGCTTGATAGAATTCACCAGTAAACTGTTCTGGACCTGGTGCTTTCTGTTTTAAAAGGTTATTAATTATTAATTCCATTTCTTTAATAGGTATAGGCCTGTTCAGATTGTCTATTTCTTCTTATGTGAATTTTGGCAGGTTGCTTTCAAGGAATTGGTCAATTTCTTGTCAATTTCATCTATGTTTTCAAATTTTGGGGTGTAGAGTTTTTCATAATATTCCTTTATTACGTATGCTCTTAATGTCCATGGATTCAGTAGTGATATCTTGTTTTTTTCTCGGTTAGAATTTTGCTGTTACCCAGGTTGCAGTGCAGTGGTACAGTTATAGCTTACTGCAGCCTCAAACTCCTAGGCTGAAGTGATCCTCCTCCCTCAGATTCCTGAATAGCAGGACTACAGGTGCATGCCACCGTGCTTCACTTAATTTTTTTTATTTTTGTAGAGACAGGGTCTCACTAAGTTGCCCAGGCTGGTTTTGAACTCCTGGCTCAAGCAATCCTCCCACCTCAGCCTCCCAAACTGCTGGGATTACTGGCATGAGCCATGATACCCTCTTTTATTTCTGATGTTGGTAATTTATGGCTTCTCCGTTTCTTAGTTGGTCTAGTTAGAAGTATATTATTTGTTTTTATCTTTTCAAGAACGAACTTTTGATTTTGTTAATTTTTCTCTATTGATATCCTGCTTTCAATTTTTAAGTTGTGCTCTAGTTTTCACTGTTTCTTTTCTTCTGCTGACTTTGGATTTAGTTTCCTCTGTTTCTAGTTTTCTAAATCATAACCTTGGATTATTTATGTTACATCTTTCTTTTCTTTCTTTTTTTATTTAACTTTAAGTTTTGGGATACCGGTGCAGAATGTACAGGTTTGTTACGTAGGTATACCTGTGCCATTGTGGTTTGCGGCACCTATTGATCCATCTTTTAAGTTCCTGCCCCTCACACCCCACCCCTCAACAGTCCCTGGTGTGTGTTGTTCCCCTCTCTGTGTCCATGTGTTCTTTGTTCAACTCCTACCTATGAGTGAGAACATGAAGTGTTTAGTTTTTGTTCCTGTGTTAGTTTGCTGAGGATGGTGGCTTCTAGCTTCATGCACATCTCTGCAAAGGACATGAGCTCATTTCTGCTTATGACTACATAGTATTCCATAGTGTATATATATCACATTTTCTTCATCCAGTCTATCATTGATGGGCATTTGGGTTGGTTCCATGACTTTGCTATTGTAAATAGTGCTGCAATAAACATACTTGTGCATGTGTCTTTAAGGTAGAATGATGTATATTCCTTTGGGCATATACCCAGTAACAGGATTGCTGGATCAAATGGTATTTCTGGTTCTAGATAAGCAACTTAAACAAAGTCTCAGGATACAAAATCAATATACAAAGATCACAAGCATTCCTTTATACCAACAATAGATAAGCAGAGAGCCAAATCATGAATGAACTCCTATTCACAATTGTTACAAAGAGAACAAAATACCTAAAAATACAGCTAACAAGGGATGTGAGGACCACTTCAAGGAGAACTACAAACTACTGCTCAAGGAAGTAAGAGAGGACATAAACAAATGGAAAAACATTCCGTTCTCTTGGATAGGAAAAATCAGTATCATGAAAATGGCCATACTGCCCAAAGTTATAGATTCAATGTCATTCCCATCAAACTACTTCACAGAGTTAGAAAAGCTACTTTAAATTTCATATGGAATCAAAGACGACCCCTTATAGACAAGACAATACTAAGTAAAAAGAATAAAGCTGGAAGCATCATGCTACCTGACTTCAAAGTATACTACACGGCTACGGTAAACAAAAGAGTATTCTACTGGTACCCAAACAGACATATAGACCAAGGGAACAGAACAGAGACCTCAGAAATAACACCATACATCTACAACCATCTGATCTTCGACAAACCTGACAAAAACAATCAATGGGGAAAGGATCTCCTATTCAATAAATGGTGCTGGAAAAACTGGCTAGCCATATGCAGAAAACAGAAACTGGACCCCTTCCTTACACCTTATACAAAAATTAACTCAAGATGGATTAAAGACTTAAATTTAAAACCCAAAACCATAAAAATCCTAGAAGATAACCCAGGCAATGCCATTCAGGACATAGGGATGGACAAAGACTTCATGACGAAAACACCAAAAGCAACTTCAACAAAAGCCAAACTTGACAAATGGGATCTAATTAAAAGAGCTTCCACACAGTGAAAGAAACTATCATTGGAGTGAACAGGCAACATACAGAATGGCAGAAAATTTTTATTTCCATTTTATTCAATATATTTTTTATTTTTTAAGATTTCTTCTTTAACTCATGTATTATGTGCAAATGTAATGTTTAATCTTCAAGCATTTTGGAATTTTCTATCTAAAATTTAGTTAGTGATTTCTAGTTTACTTCAATTGTAGTCAGAGAACAGACATTATATGATTTATTATTATTTTAAATTTGTTAAGTGTGTTTTATGATCCAGAATGTGGCTTGTCTTGTGTCTTAGGAAACGTTATATAAGAGTTTGAGAAGAATGTATAATCAGCTTTTGTTGGATGAAGTAGTCTATAGATGTCAATTATATCTAGTTGATAAATGGTGCTGTTGAGTTCAGCTATATACTTTCTCCCTGCTAGATCTGTCCATTTCTGATTGAATAAACATCCCCAACTCTAATAGCATATTCATTTACATCTCCTCACAGTTACATCAGTCTTTTGCATCACACATTTTGATGCTTTATTGTAGGCACATACACACTGACGATTGGTATGTTTTATTAGAGCATTAACCCCTTTACCATTATATAATCTCCTCCTTTATCCTTACTAACTTTTCTTGCACTGAATTTGGCTGTCTGAAATTGATGTAGCTACTCTCTTTTTTTATTAGTATTAGCATTGTATGTCTTCCTTCATCCCTGTATATTTAATCTATATATATCCTTACATTTAAGATAAGTTTCTTATAGAAAACAAATAGTTGGGGTCTTGTTTTTTGATCTAACAATCTCTTTTAATTGATGTTTAAAGTGATAATTGATATAGTTGAATTAGGATCTAACATATATGTTAATGTTTTCTATTTCTTGCCCTTATTCTTGTTCCTAATTTTGTCTTCTACACATTTCTTGCCTTCTGTGGTTTCAGCTGAGCATTTTATATATCATTTTCTCCCCCTCTTTAGCATATTATTTAAACTTGTTTTTGTACCTCTTTTAGTGGTTGCCCCAGAGTTTGCACTATTCATTTAACTAAACCGATTCCACTTTCAATTAACACTATACCACTTTATGAATAGTGCAGGAACCTTATAATATTCCTAATAATTCTCAATTTTCATCTTTTTAACATTGTTGCCATTCATTTTATTTACACATGGGAATACATAAGCACATACACATGCATAAACATACATAATCAAATGGATTGTTGTCATTATTTTGAAGAAATTGTTATATCAAGTGAGAACAAGAAAACTAAAAGTTTTTTGTGTTCACTTACTCATTCTGATAACTTTCCTTTCTTTATGTGGATCACTGTTTCTCATCCCTATCATTTTTCTTCTCTTTGAATATTTTATCATTTCTTGAAGGCAAGTCTACTGGCACAGATTTCCTCAATCTTTGCTTGTCAGGAAAAGTATTTTTCCTTTATTTGTCAAGGATAATTTTGTAGGGTACAGAATTCTAGGATGGTGGTTTGTTTTCCCCTTAATGCTTTAAATATTTCACTCCACCCTCTTCTTACTTGCATGGTTTCTGAGGCAAAGTCAGATGTAATTCTTATCTATGGCCCTCTTTAGGTAAGGTGTTTTCTACCCTTCTCGCTTCTTTCAATATTTTTCCTTTATCTTTGATTTTTTGAAGTATGAGTAAAATATGGTTAGGCTTCATTTTTTTGAGTATTTAGCCTGCTTGATGTTCTTGGTGCTTCCTGGATATATGCTTTAGTGTCTGACATTAGTTTGGGGAAAATTATCAGTCACTATTTTTTCAACTATTGCTTCTGATCCTTTCTCTCTTTTTTTTCTCCTTCTGATATTCCCATTACTCATAAATTATGCCTTTTATAGTTGTCTCACAGTTCTTGGATATTCTGGTGTTTTGTTTGTTTCAGTCTTTTTTCTCTTTGTGTTTCAGTTTTGGAAGTTTCTACTTTCATGTAATTAAGTTCAGCAATTCTCTCCTTAGCTATGTCCATTCTACTAATGAATCTATCATAGGTTATTCGTTTATGTTATTGTTTTTGATCCTAACATAATTTTTGATTTTTTCTTAGTATTTTCATCTCTTTTGCATATCCATCTGTTCTTGCATGTTGTCTACTTTTTTCATTAAAGCCCTTAGTATATTAATCATAGTGGTTTTAAATTCCCATTCTGATAATTTCAGACTCTGGTCCTGATACTTGTTCAGACCCTTCACACTGGCTTTTGGCCCTGTAAAGATTTTGTTGAAATCTAAACACAATGAAAGAAATTTCAGCATATGGTTTTTTAGTGGTGTGGTATAATGTGTAAGGGAAGTGGAAGTGTTCTGTGGTTCCGTGATTCAGGTCTCACCCTTTTGGTGAGCCTGTGCCCCTGGGCTGTGAGCTTCACCTTTGTTTTTCAGTCTTCCCCTACCCTCTTAAGTGGGACAAAATAGTTAGAGGGCTGAAGTTGTGCATTTCCCTTCCCCTATGTGAAAGGTTGAAGGGAGCTAGAGTTGGGCATTTTCTTTTTCCCAGGTAGTTTAGGCTCTGATAAAACCCCTGCAGTTTAATCTCTGGTAAATTTTTTTCTCCAGAGGGCAGGTCTGGTTAAGAAGAGGAGAACACACTTGTGTATTTTTAAATGGTTACTCCCCACCCTATCCCCTGTCCACATAGGAGGGGATTTTTCTTTCATTTTTACTGTGAGAACCTGATAGAGCTCCTGGAGGTAAAACTAACAAGAGTATCCCCTTCCCCATGACTGAGTCCCCTGGAGTTTTTAAATCTCAAACTTGTCCACACTTAATTTTCAGCAATTCGTCAATTACAGGGTAGGTTTATCTACACTGGCATTGGTTGTCATGGAAGTTTCTGCTCTAAGTTGTCATTCTCCGTATCTGCCTGTTTGACTTTTTCAATTCTGGGAGCAAAAGTTTGTCCTGTGACCTCACCTTTCTTATGAAGTTAAAAAGAGTTATTGACTCTCCAATTTGTGTGTGTGTATATGTGTGTGTGTGTGTGTGTGTGTGTGTGTGTGTGTGTGTCTGTTTAAAGACAGGGTCTTACTATGTTGCTCAGACTGGCCTTAAACCCCTGGGCTCAAGTGATTCCCTGCCCCAGCTTCCCAAGTAGCTGGACCCATAGCCACACACCACTGTGCCCAGCTCTGTTTATCTTTTTGCTTGGTGATAGGGTGTGGTGGGGACTTCTAAGATCCTTACATGTAAGACCAGAAACCTGAAGTCCTGGTTCTAGCTTAATGATATTGTTATCTACCACTTGCAGAATGCGAAGGACATTTTCTAATTCCAAGCCATTTTCAAACACTCTAACTATAATGAAAAACATAATGTCCTAAAGTTCAATTTCCAAAATAGCTCAACTACACATTTAAAATGATGTACAAAATTTTAATCTGAAAGTAAATAAATATGAATGGTCACACATCATTCATCTCTCTCTCTCTCTCGCTCTCTCTCTCTCTCTGTGTGTGTGTGTGTGTGTGTGTGTGTGTGTATTTGGGAAAAAGAGTTTTGAGAAATCTAAGTGAATATCTTTTATACAAAGTTTTAGTAACAAATATAACCTCAGCTCAACTTGAGTCTGGCAAAGCAGAGAATATAGCAAATGAAAGAATAGCCCATTATGAAGTAATTGTGGGTAGTCTTTATGAAATCCACACTTTCACCCTAATTCATTTATTCATTTTTGTTTCTGTAACCTTGTGGTCCTACCAGGAAGCTTTATGATAAATTAAATCTTCTCAGACTTTCCTGACTCAGGGAATCTCATTCTTGCTTTCATTCTCATTCTAGAAAGAGATAGAGAATTAATCAATGAATTATTAATTCTACTAATAACATAAAATTAATACAATTCACTCCTCCTATGCTAAAGAGAAGCTGCCATCTAATTAAAAGAGGAATTGCACTACCATTTAAAAGAATGGAGGTAGCCATTTGTTAACAGGAACATTACCATTTTAGTAAAGACTGAAATGAGATCACTGGAAGCACAATGTTCATCCAGAATTGTTTTTATCTTAAAGAGACATGGCCATGAAGTTTCACTTTCCCTAGAAAAGCCTGGTGTGGATGTAGTATTGAGGTAGAAAGCAGTGATGAAAGAATAAGAAGATAAAAACAATATTATAATATTTTCTCTGTGCCCTCTTCATCATCTAGTGCAGAATTATTAAAGGAGGACTCCTTGATCTGAATTTTCTGAAAATTTCATCATTAACAGCTGAGAAACCAAGATAATGGCATTAATATTTAGACCTTTTAAATTAGTGTTCTTTTGCTTCAAATTTATAGAAACTGACTTCAAATACTTCAACCAAGTAAGGATCCCATCATATAAACATGGCTTCTGGGCTCAGCCTTATGATTGCCAGTGACAGCTGTCAGAGGAACAGGATCATAACAGGCTGATCACACGTCCAGAAACTGCTAGGAGCTTTGGCCTGAGATGGTATTTCTCTCTTTGGAACTCTTTACCTACATATTAATAATATGACAGGGACACACTGGTGAGATGGAAATTAATCCAACAGCTCTCCATGGTAACGAGTTTATCACCCACTCTCACATATTTGTTGTGGTTCTTTGATTTCTTTGGTTGTCTTTTTAAAATTTTTCTCAAGAAGCAGATGTACCCTCTGAAAGTGAGGCTTGATATAGCATTGTCTTTGGTTTGTCTCCAGATGTGGCCAATTTAACAGCTCAGTCATAGGATGGCAAACAAATGCTTTCCAGGGAGAAATCAAATTATGACATTTAAGTCTTAATTGCTGCTTAGAATAATACCCTTTTTAATGTTTAATTCAAATAAATTGACTTCATAGTTCTCTACATTTAACTTAAAAGAGCTGTTGAGTTTTAAAAAAACAATAATTCACTTCTATAGCATTTCTTAAAACTAAAAGAAATGTAGTTTTGTATGACCTTCTTTATATTCAGGAAGTGTAACTACTATGCATTTAGTTGTATCAGAGTTTACACCTTGTCTCCTGCATACTTACTGATGTGCAAAATCTAGTTCTTAGGGAAACATGGAAATTCTGCAAACATCTGTCATCCTGTATCCCCCACAACTACATAACAATAGGATCTTGAATTTGCAAAGCATGAAATTAGCATATTTTCTCTCTGCCAGCCCTAATGCCTGAAATTCTGCCCTCAAAATATAATTACTTTTATTTAAAGAATGTACTTCCAGAAGTCACCTGTTAAAACTCAAATACTGCTAGAAGGGACAATACATTAACTTATTAGGTGAGAGATACAACTCAATCCCACAAGTGATTTAACTTTGCAAGTCCACGTCAGTAGACTTATCCAAGAAAAATATGGGATGCCTGAAGAGGCGATGATCTCCCAACTGTAGGAGGTTATCAAGCAGAGGCTAAATAGCCACACAGCAGAGATATTACATATTTAGGCATTGAATGGAATATTAAATATGGTGATTGCTGAGATCCTTCCACATATGAAATTCTATCTTTTTTTTGCTTCTTTATGCAGCCATTCGTCTATCTATCATGTATTCAGTTTCCGCTACTATTATAAGCTCTGGCCAATCAACTGTAAACAAAAGTGTCAGAGACCATGATGCTGAGGAGATTATAATCAAAGGCTCTATAATTAGTCGTTGGTAATACAGCATGAAGTAGTTTATTAAAAAGTTAGACATGTTACTGCTTGAGCAGTTGCTGATAATTACATGGTGGGAAGGCTGCTAAATCTGGTCCAGCAGATGCATAAGTAGAACATGGGGCTGGGGGCTGCCCAGGACAGAAGAGGCTAGGGAAATATGAGGCACCAGTGGAATGTAGCACAGATACATTAGAAAGTGTTAGAAAGGCATTTCTCAAATCATAGGATCATGAATTCCAACAACTACCCCACTCTGTTAAAGTCTCCTCCAAAAGCTTTGTCCCCTCTCTTTTGATGATGGTCAGTGATAACTGCCTTATTATTTTCCTTTCTAACAGCTCAACTTCATTATATTCTAGTCTTAACTACTACTAATGTTAACAAGAATAACAACCAGAACTTGTAGTTATTGAGCACATGCTAGAGACTGTGTTATCTGTATGAATTATCTCACTTTAATCCTTACAAATGCCCTATAAAGGAGGATCTAATATTATCTGTACTTCACAAATGGTATCACTGAGGCTCAGTTCAGTAAAGTAACTTGAACACGAAGTCAGTCTTAAATAATTAGATTCAGAAAATATGATTAAGTATAGAGTTTATCTGAGCACAAAGCTTGAGACTGGTAACCCAGGAAAGCACCAACTCCACCTGAATCAGGTCAACTTTTCCAAAGTTGAGAAGTTACAGTTTCCATTTTACAGGCAGAGACAGTGAAATTCCAGCAGGATTACATTTTCCATACAAGACCAGTGCACACACCCACAGCAATTGACTGGTTACAGATTGCTATATTCCAAGGAAGCTTACTTTATTACTCTGTGAGGAGGGATGGTGATCTGAGGGGGTTTTATCTCTGGCATTTAGTCTTCCTAATTATCTACAGGAACAAAAAAGGCGGAAGTTGCAGCTGCAGGCTTGGTGACTCAGATCACATAGCCACATTCCTCTCAAGGCTCGGGATAATTTAAAGTTCCAGCAGCTTTAAGTTATTTTAAGTTTGAATTATTTAATTTCGCAATGATAATACAGTAAGTGGCCAAGCCAGAACTCCAACCCAAGTCAATTTAATGCCAAAGTCCTGGCTCTGTGGTTTATTTTTATGTTAGGTGGAAGCTAGCTTCTTTGGAGATTTAAACCCTGGTTCTGATTATATTGTCAGGACCTTCACAAAAGCTGTACTGCTCATGTACCTGACAGATAACTGAAGATATGTTCTCAACACTCCTGCAATCTTTTCATCTGATGAAACAGCTCTATTTCCTTGATTCGATCTTCACTGGATGTGGCTTCCAAATGCCTCCCCTGCCTGGTCTCATGTCTCCTTTAAAATTCAGAAACTTTTCTGAAACCCTCTCAAAGTGGTATACCAGAAGGGAACACAGTCTCCACATGTGACCTACTAGGCACTGAGTGGAGCAGGATCATCACTGTCATTATTACCATCTATCAACTACTGTCTATTGCCATTATCACAACAGCAAATAATAATCAAATTCAAATTAGAGCTTAGCAATCAGGCTTAAAAACATAGCTTTTGATTTTCACAATTTTCTCCTTGGTTCTAGACACCATTAATACTGCTGAAGAACACAATTTTTTTTCTTTTTTGCTAGAAAGTACCTCCTTGTCATGAGTTGAAGCCTATCTTCCCATAGCTTTCCAACTTTGATCCAATTTTGCCAGGAAGAAAGGAAAAGTCCTATAGCTAGTGAGTGGAGCTGGAACTACAACCCAGGTCTATATTACTCAAAGCCCATAGTCTTAGCTACTTTTCTACAATGTGTCTAGCATTATCTGAAAACATGTCCAGCATGTTCTGTCCAAATCACTAACAGAATTGATCAATAGAATCAAACTGAGGAAATAACACTATTAAATAATCTTCATGTACTTTCCTGTTTCACCCAAGGCTGTGCTGTTAGATAACACTTTCTTTGCCCATTCAAGGGCTCATAAGAACATTTGAAAAATCATTTAGAATTTTTTCATGTCACCTGGCAAATCCCATATCCCTGTTGTCAAAAAGCTGTAAGAATAGAATCCTGCAATGTATTTGATACAGTGAAACAACTGCTTATTCTGAGGAGCAGAACATGTTGATTACCATTCAGATCAAAACAGTCCCCAAATCAGAATCTATGGACAAGGCTGAAATAACAGATTTTAGATAATGTTTTATCTCAGTGTTAGATACCTATTTCATAATTATTATCCCCTTGGAGTTATGTTTCATTCTTTTGATACTAATAACTAAAAGTTAAGCCTAAAATTATATTATCTCTTACATTTTTATATCTATTACTCCCTCTCTTATCATAACAAAATAGGTGGGAGAGGGATTGTTTTCCTCCAAATGGTCATGAAGCAATTGAAACACAGAAATAATATTTGTAACTTATAAAGTGTGTCATAGTAATAACAACAAATATATTAGGGTGATTTAAAACAAGTGATATTATCTGAACTCAGAGCAATGCAAAAGAATAGAATGTATATAATTAGGCTATGGGGAAGAATATTACCATATCAGAAAACTCAAACTAATGAGGGCTGGTACTATTTTCTTTGAAAATTAATGCTAGGCTTTTGGTAGCCTATAAGAAAGCAGAAAAATCTACATACTCCACAGATTATGTCATTTCATTGGAAGGAAGAATAGCTTTTCATCCGGCAGGAGACATAGGTCATAAAAGTGTCAGAACTGATTACACGAAATATATCGAGAAGTTAAATTAATATAGAACCACATGCTTCCAAAGCTGGAAAGACTTTCAGATCTCTTTGAATGACCTAATTTTACAAATAGATAGACTTGGGCACAGAAAAGGGAAGTAAATTTTGTAACATCGCCCAGGACATGGAGTGGATAATGCTGGGAAGTAAGCTAAGGGCTCAGAGTTCACCACATTTTCCATGTTATTATCTCACTTCCCCTGAAATCCACATAGCTCCTTCCTGAGTCAGGAAGAAGAAACCACTCGGTCCTGATTCCTGGCCTGTATGGACAGCTCAAAATATAGAGCCACACTAGCTCAGATTAGAGAAAGCTCTTCTCCCTTTTTCTCTTTTAAGAAGTCTAAGTTTAGAGAGCTATCTTTAGCCAAGGCTTGGTTGACGAGTAGAACTGACAAAAAATTACAGGGCACAAAGTTTCTCCAATTCTCAAGGAAGAATATGACAAAAAATATGAACAAAAAAATTGGTTTGCATCAATTTTAATCCTTTAACACAGAGACAAAAACAACCATGTTCACAGAAAAAACCAATATTAATTGGATTCTATGCGGAATACCCTATAACTAAGTGCTTTATGTTCATTATCTCATTTAATCCCCACACAAATCCTGTAAAGCAGCTTTTAGAAATGATCTCAATTTTACAGATAAGGAAACTGAGGCACAGAGGTTATGTACATTTTCTAGAGATAAACTCTTAAGTGGTAAAGCCAGAATTTGAACAAAAGTCTGACTCAGAATTTCTCTTATTCTTGCTTTGCTGTGGCATGAGAAGAATCTAATTTAGGGGAGAGGAGGAATACAATTTTTGAGGAGGGTGAGTCTGGGTGGAGTGGGGAGTGCAGAAAAACAATAACAGGAAGAGAATTTCAAGGACACCATTCTGGGATCCTTGACTTTATGATTTAAGTCTACAAATGGGAGTATGAGAGAAGCAAGTTAAAAAATTTAATGAACTACTTTTTGTTCTAGTTTTGCTTTTGGCTTCTTTTTCTTAGTTTTTTGTTTTTGCTTTCATTTTCTACTTTTTTTTTAAACATGGAAATTAAGTTTCTGCTTGAGACTCCCGATTAATATGGGTAGTACTCTGCCCTTCAGAGGAAATGATTCTGATGTCACAGATCATACACATCTGGACAAGTATGGCTCCTGCTCTGGGAGCACACAGGGGACTCTGGGTGCAGGCCTATCCATCCCATGTATCTGCTGCCCCACTGTACTCACTGCATTCAGACATATCCTAAGCAACAGGACAAGATGCAAATTCTTAGTCATACCAGGCCTGTTTACACATCATGTATGTGTTTTATAAGATTACAAAACAAATTTTTTTAAAAAATTCCCCAAATCAAGGACAAAAAGACATAAATGAATTCAAGCATTTATCCAACTGGTGGCATAACCACACAAAGAAGACTTATTTTGAGTGATTTTGAAGCACAGTAATTTGGCAGTACATCCTTCTGGGGATATATCCTGAGGACAAAGGAAACTGTAAAGAAGTCTCAGCAGATTTCAATTGTCATATTATTGTTAATGAAAACATTATTACTTCTGATACAATTATAAACGTAGATTGGAGCAAAGAGCATTATTAGGAACCAAGAATTTCAGCATAAGAGAAATGAAGCATAAATATAAAGTCAAAGAAGTTAAAGTCGAGTAATCCTAAATTTGAATTGGATATGACAGTTCATATTCAAGACGTATGTTTTGTTTCTCTTTCTTTCTCTCCTTCTTTCCCTCTTTCTTTCTTTGGTTATTTCCCAGCTTCAACCACTGAAAAAACCTGGTAGCAATGAGCACCTCTACAGTCTACATTCTGGACTCTAAATACAAATACCTAATTAAAATAAACCAGGGTTCTTTGGAAAAATGGTAGACTCTAGATTTGGGATAGAAAATGTATAAGAGGACTCTAAAATTTATTGTCATTTCAGAAATCAAAGAAGTTATCAGTTCCCATGGGTGTCATGGAAAAAGACTTAGGGGCCAACTTGAATAGGTCCAACTAAGAATATGAGGGGACATTATTCAATAAGGATAATTGCAATGGCTTGAAATATATATACATTTATAAGTTTATAATAAAATAATGCCATGTGAGAAAAACATATCGATCAGCAGAAGATAGGAAACAAAATTTACTAGTTTAGAAACTGACAAAGTAAAAGAATCAAGTGTTCATTTTGCCTTCCCTATAGGTACAATAATGATGACTGGAAGTTTCTAGCCAACTATTTTTCAATCTGATGCAGAGATTAAACAAACCAACAAACAAAGCAGCTATTATGTGTCTCCGATGGATCTACACAATAGTGCTTATGGAGATTCTTGCTAAAACATACTGATCGAATTCCTACATTAAAGAAAACACAGGTGAGAGAAGAATGTGCAATTAGCAGAACCAGGAATATAGGAAATGCTAAAAAAATTATTTTTTAACAAATTATAAGAAAAAGGTGAGAGATGGAGGGAGAACTGATAGATTAATAAAATTAAGAGACTAGCAACCAACTAATATGTATAGACCTTAGTTTCATTTCAATTTGAAGAATCTGCAAAAGACACAGAGGAGAGAGATATGGGGACAGATAAAGCGAAAATCAGCCCACTGAGAAAAGCTGAATACCTTAGTCATTATTGTTTCTATCTGCTAAGGTGTGACAATAGTATGTATTTATATTTTTAAAGAAATCTATTTTTTTAAGATACATGCTGATATGTTCATGGATGAAACACCATTGTAGGAGTTGATTAAAAATAAAATACCGTCAGTATGGCGGTATACATATGAAACAAAATTGGCCCTAAGTTCTCTTATAAAATCAATTTGGAAATTTTCTTCTGTGTTTCATTATCTAAAATAAGCACTGAGATTATGTGTTATTTAAACATTTGGTAGAATTCCCCTTAAAATAATCTGGGTCTGCTGCTTTTTTGTGAGGAGTAGGAGTGGTGTGGTTTTAAATGTATATAGGTTAGACAGACATGGATCGTATTTGGTCCTGCTACTTCCTCACAGTGTGACCTTAAGCAAGTTACTTAAACTCACTGAGCCTCAGTTCAACTGTAAAATGAAGATACTTATGCCTAGAGCCCAGGATTATTATCAAGATTAAATGAGATAATGTGCCTTTTAGTTTCTTTTGTCTAGATTTAACCTCCCTTTCCTCTTTGTATAGTTAATTTCTTCTGACCCCTTCATTTGTCAATGCCATCATCATTTCTTAATGGCACCCATTCCTTTTCTTTTCCAGCCAGGTCGAATCTCTTTATTATGGTTCCTGTAAAACCATACACCTCTCCTTCATAGCTCTGATCACAGTGTAAGTTCACATTTCTCAGTTAGTATTTAATTCATATGTCTTCTCTTTGACTGTAAGCTCCATGGCATCAAATGAAGTATCTGTATTTAGCATGTAATTCTCCCGAGCAGCTAAAATCTTGCTTGCTACATGGTAAATAATGAACAAGTGTTTGTTAAGTACTTAATGAGTGAATGAATTGGTAAACGAATGCAGTGTTTAGCACAGTGCCTGACTCAGAGCCAGCACTCAATAAATACTGGTTACTATTGTTATCTCTGTTGTTATTGTTTTTCTGGTATCAGACTCCAGTGGGAGCTGAAAGGGAAGGGATAGGACTGATAAGAGAAAATTAAAGGTGCTAAAAGTAGGATATTAAATGTAAGGTGAAAAGATTGAGAGCAATTCTCCAAACTCAGTAGAAAACACATTGTTTATACAGTGGCTAAAGGAGAGATCCTATTGTTCATCCTGAACCATCATATCTGAGGTTAAGTGAAACCTGTGGCTTAGAGGGTCACTCATCCCAGGCATAGATACTGAGCCTTCTCAAAGTTCAATCTGCTCTGGTCAGCAGTTTAGGCAGAATGGAATTGGGAAAGGTAGGAAGTGCATTCTCTGTCATAGCTTCCCTGCGCTGGAATTATTGGTTCTTCTAAATTCTCAGTGAGTGTTTTAAGTTGACTATAAATGTGTTGAGTTCTGTCAGTGAAGAAGCAATGGACATTTCATCACAGAATGCTGATCACAAAAGAACAAATCGTTAGGCTTTTTGTTTTCAAAGTCTTGAAAGCATGTGAAATTAATGGATTGTTTCAGTTTTATAATTATTTCACCAAAGTTAACCGTTTACTTTGATGCATTGAAGAAATAAAAAAATGAATATAATTTTTCTAGGCTTCTAAAACAGGGGCTGAAAGGAATCCCTATAGTATCTGCTAAAAGTTTGTTCTGATTCTATAAAAAAAAGACTTGCAAATATTTTACAAAACATATAAGGCAGTGGTTCTTAAATTTTGGGAATTATAATTAATTCTCCTTGAGACTCCAAAGAAAAGAGCAGACCTTTCTCAAAAAACACCCACTATAAACAGCAAGCTTCCACGATTAACTTCAGGATGTTCGTGGAGTGTTTGGAGCTTGCAGAGATATCCTATGGTAGGAAGGACTGTTATGAAGCTATAGCTTCATGTGTGGACACACACTGTAGATTAAATCTAGCTTTTCACAATGTGGCTTTTTATATTTGCCAAGGTCTACTGAATAATGGTCAATGTTCATTAAAAACAAAAAACGAACAAAACAGAAAAACCACCAAAATATACTGCTAAGTTAATAATTGCATCATTTGAATTAGACTAGTCATTTCAATTTCCTGCAATAGTGAAAACAAACTGTATGTATTAATATGTTTCAAAAACATTCAGATAAAAAAGATATGATTTACTAATAAATAGATTTGATTTACTAATAAAGTTATATATTTTACACATATAAACATGTAGCACAAAACACAAACATTCACAGAAATTATAAACACTCAAATGTGTCATAGCATTTACTTATGGATATGGAGGGAGAGAACTGAATCGGGGAAAGATACTGGGGGTTTTAACTGTAATGCTTTTTTCACAGAAAAGGGATAGAGCTGGAGTAGATACAATATTAATACTTAGCAAATATGGGTTGGTAGATACGAAATGGTTTATGTCATTATCCTTCATTATCCATATATCAAAATAAAATATTTTAAAAATGAAAATACCCACTGTCTAACTCGAAGGGATGTCATGAAAAATGACTGAAAGGGAACACACAGTACTTCAAAAGGCTGGGTGTGGTGGCTCATGCCTGTAATCCCAGCACTCTGCGAGGCCGAGGTGGGCAGATCACAAGAGGCCAGGGATTTAAGACCAGCCTGGCCAGCATGGTGATATCCCATCTCTACTAAAAATACGAGAAAAAAAAAAAAGCTGGACATGCTTCTGGACATGGTGGCATGCCTGTAGTCCTAGCTACTCAGGAGGCTGAGGCACAAGAATTGCTTGAACCTGGGAGGCAGGAGGTTGCAATGAGCCGAGATTATGCCACCATACTCTAGCCTGGGTGACAGAGGAAGCCACTCCCTCTCAAAAAATAAAAATAAAAAATAAAAAAGCTTCAGAAAACACAAATACCACAAAAATATTAGAAAATATTAGACAAAGGTTTCCTTCACATAAATTCATGTCATTTAAATTTAACCCAGCAACTATTTATTAAACAGGGCTATAATCTCATTGGAACCAAGACCAAATGAATGTAAGAGAATAGTCACAGCCTTCATATTCCATGGGATCTTACTACACATCTTGCTCAATGCATTCCAAGGTGTTCTCACTCTTAGGGTTCCACACAGAAGCACCTTGGGGAATGTAAGCAGAGGTGAAGGACAATTTTTATTAATAATATATCAGGCCCATGGACACTTATCATGCCTTGATTAGAACTATATCCCTTTTTTATATATGTTTTATCAAAGATTTTGTTGGCAATAGTGATCTACTGCTAAAGATTTATTAAAAATCATAAATCTAATCTTATCACTTCTACAGGACTCAAAAACTAGAATGAAAACTTGCTACTTTTGCTGCTGACGTCTCACGCCTTGCTATGTCCCCAGAGCTCTGATTTTAAAGAACATCCTTTACATACTGTCTGCTGAAATGTCAGTAAATATGCCTTATCTAGACCTGAGGATCCAGCGATATTGAAGAACATGTGACCCAAATTTCACATCTGAGTCAATCCTGAGACTTTGACATGAACACTTGACAGAGAAGGCTTCTTACTTTCATTAAACTCAAGACTGATCATATAGCATGTAAATCTGATTCTTCCAGAACCCATCTTGCCAGTAAGAGGGACCAGAGTTTTCCTGGGAAAATGGGGCTGACAAATGAAAATAAATGGAGCTACTACAGAAGACAGCAGAGTCAAGAAGTGGAAAGACTGTAGATGCTAAGGATGCCACTTGAACCCCTGGATTCAGCTGTGACTTTTCAGCCACATGAAATAATTTCTCTTCTTGGTTTAAATACACTGAAGAGAGAGAGAGAGTGTGCATGCGTGTGTGTGTATACACAATTATATATAATATATATGCACTATTATATATTTATTTATTTACTTGCAGCTGAAAGAGGCCCAAATCAAGTGACTCTCAATGCTGCCATACCCCCATTTATCCCCAGTGATGAGGAACTTACTGTCACATGTAAGTACCATCCTTGGACTGCCTTTTAAAAAGCTATGTATAATTATTTAAAATGTGTCTACTTTATACCCCTTGTTCCTGTTGCCTCACTTGGACTCAGAGTATGCCTGTTCTTTCACAAAGGCCTATAGATACTGGAATATTACACTATTCCCTCTTCCTTAACTCGTTCATCCCCTGCCCAAAGTTTCTTATATACTGAGACTTCCAATCTAAACCTTAAGATTATCTTATCTACAAAATATTTTAATAAGTATGTATCAAAATGACTATTTTTGTCATCTTGCATAATTGTTAGAATTAAAATTCAATTATCTTTAGGTGACTGCCCACACATTAAACTTTTTTCTTTCCCCCCCTTTTATAAGAAAACTCCAAAACAGATTATAAAATGAGGAATGATTAATACATTCCATTTATATGAAATAGTGCAAGCCCACGTATCCCAGAGAAACACGGAAACAGCTGCCAAACCTACTCACTTCATTTTTCATGAAATGAGAACAGCTGTTGAGTGTCTCATAAACATCTAGGGCAAGACATGAAGAATTTACAAAGGAAACCCTTTCCAAGTAGGAAGTATATGTTCCCAAATCCTTGAAAATTTATCTTAGAGCATGGTAAAGCCAAGTAAGCTCGTTAAACTTAAGGTATGAGTTCCAGAGAAGACAAGAGACTTTTCCAGAGTCCCAAAGAGTTAGCCATAGATCTCAGATCTTTCTTCTTTTATGCCAATTTCATACATAGCATATAATGAATTACCAAATAAATGGTTCAGATATCAAGTGCATTGGATTTAGAGAAGGGAGAGAACCATATCTATGTGTTCTAAATAAACTAAGTGGAAATGCTAGGCAATTTTTGAGCTTGGTCAATGGCTGAGATTTAGTCAGGAGTTTTACCTCCATTCTGTCTAATTTCCTAAACAGTAAGATGAGATTCCATCAACTAAGGGAAATGCTATTAGAGTCTCTAGTTACTCAAGTATTCATTCAGACATTATTTACTGTTTTTAAGTACCAGAGACAAAGCACTGTGTTAAATACATTGTATGTATTGTCAAGGCAGAAGGTGTGGAGATGGGGTGGGAAAGAGATGATGCCTTCTCTTAAAAAGTTTACAAATTCTGAGGAAGTTCCCAAGACACATATTTTTCAATGTTCAGTAACGATAAATGTAGTGTTATGTTTTAACTCATTCTCTTAAGTCATGAGGAATTCCCTTTATCCCTAGAAAACAGATAACACTGACCTTAAATGTTTGGTAAATACATGTCTAGGTAAAAAGTCAAGACCTTAGGTTGTGACCTTAAACGTCTTATCTTATTCTTCCTTTATTTTTTCAACTAACCATCCTTCAAAATTTAATCCAACTCTCTGCTTATCTACAGAGCTTTCTTTGATGTTCCCTCCACTGACATTAACCTTTTAATGAGCCCTTTAGTGTATTACTGGCATTTCTCTTGATGCTTAGGCATATGATTTTTAATACTGTTACTTAACTGCTTTCTATGTTAGGGGTTATTTCCTCAGCTAGATTGAGCACCTGGGCGATAAACACCTTACAATTCCTTAGTTCCTAGAACAACATAACTATTCCGTGTATTGCAAGGGAAGAAATTAATAAATGTCACACCGCTTTGATTTTTCATTGCCAATTAAGTCTACTCTACAGAACTTGTCCTCCCGGCCATCTAAGCCCAGTCACGACTGAGTTAGTAGAAAATATACTTTAAGGACAGATACTGATTTTTATTTTAATTTTACTGTATTTCCCTAGTTGGGGCAACCTCCATTGTTAACCTACTTCATCCAGTACTAGCCCTGTGAGATGTCTGTGAAGGAATGAAACTCAGTGATAAAACTACAGAAAATCAAATTAGTCAAAATGATATAAGATTATCTATCAGTGAAGCACAATATGATCCAGAGAAGTATAAACTAATGGAAGAGTAGCCACTGAAAACTACAGCCAAATCATAACTTATCTTACCTGAAAATGCAAGATATTTCAATTATGTGGTATGTGGGGGGAACATGAGAGATTTTCATTGTTCTCAGTTAATGTATGGAGTCCATGCTTTGAAGAATATTTACTTAGTAAGCTTGGTCAACTGTAGAAGTGATAGGTTAAGTACTTGAAAGAAAGGAAGAGAACTAAGCTTTAATGACCTTTAACAGAAACTTAGGCTACTAATACCTAGGATTTAGACATATATATGCCAATTATGTATATGTATTAACATTGTTTATGCTACTGGATGACTTTCAACCATTTAAAAAACATCAAAGAACTTACATGTTTACTTAGTTCTCACTAGGAATACCCTCTTAGCAGGTTAGAAGCCTACCTGGAGTATTTCCCCTTGGGCAGGGGCAATTTTTAAAGATGACATCAGCCAAGATTAATGGCCATGAATTGCCCTCAGAGGAATCACCTTAAAGGAGAACTTTAATTTTGTTCTACTTGGTCTGATAAATTAGCATATGTTACCTGAAATACAGTAGGAGAAAGAACAATGCAATAAGGTCCACTGGAATCCAGTTCAAAGCTGAAGCATATCCAGAGGAATGCTAATCTGATTATTAAATGTCAACATATTGTTTTAATGAGTGGCTGGATTTTATGTAAGTGGGAGGTCTTTGCAGCCTCTCGCCTGCTAAAGAAAACCACCCCCTTGACTATAAGGCAATGCACCTTTCAATTTCTTCCAGAAAATTTTAAGAGTAAGAAGGGATAGTAATAATTAATTGAATATGCTATATTTGTAACCCTATTTCAATACGATTTTTAAAAATATGTCTTAAAGTAGAAAAGCAACATATATGCACCAAATACACTAAAACAAAAATTTTAAAACTTTGTATTCATAGTTTAAACACTGAAAACAAAATAGGATGCCTAAGTTTTAATCAGTTCCTTAGCTATATTTTTCTTTAAAAATGTGTTGTGGGTATCTTCACTGAAGAATGTATTTTTTTAATAATATAATGTAGGGTAAGGAGATTCTCCTTCTTTGAAGGTGAGTTTAAGGCTATCGAAATAGATTTATAATAGGCCAATTTACAGGAAGAAAGGTTTATAAATTAACAGGTACATGGACATGGTAGTCCCATAAATATAAAATGCAAAGGAGGGGACAGACGACTGAAGTTTTTATAACATCCTGGGGTTACAGAAAGAACATTTGGGCTTTCTGGTGGAGGTGGAGGTGGTTTCACAGGCTATGGAAGATTGAGGGGAGGAAAGTGGTGCTACAATTTAGATGTTCCTAGCCTCCAAATCTCATGTTGAAATTTAATCCCTATCACTGGAGATGGGGTCTATTGAGAGGTATTTGGGTCATGGGGGTGGGATTCGTCATTAATAGATGAATGGCCTCCCTGGGGAGATGGGTAAGCAAATTATCATTCTATTAATTCCCCCAAGAGTTTGTGGTTAAAAAGACCCTGCCCCCACCCCCAAACCTGTGATATTCTCTCTCACCATGTGACATCTCTGCATACTCTGGGCTCTCCTTGGCCCTCCACCATGAGCAGAAGCAGCCTGAGGCCCTCACCAGAAGCGAGTGGAAGCATCCTGATGCCCTACCAGAAGCAGATGCTGGCGCCATGTTTTTTGTACAGCCTGAAGAACTGTGAGCGAAATAAACCTCTTTTCTTTATAAAATGCTCAGCCTCAGGTACTTCCCTATAACAACACAAACAGACTAAGACCTATGACAAGCAGAGGTTGCCTTGTTATACAGATAAAAATCTCTCAGGTCATCTTGGGGCTGCCCTCAGAAGGAATACATGGCAGCCTGTGGTAAAGTTTCTTTGTCAGAGCCTTGATGTGTCAAACTTCTAGTTTTCTTTTCTTGTAAATTAATATTTCTGATTAATGTGATATGGCAAATAAGGGAGTGGGCTTCAGAGAAAGCCTGTTTGCATCTGCTGTTTATTTCACTAATATAGAGTTTCTCTACAGATGCAAATCTCCTCAACAAAAAGGCAGCTCTTCAGGGCTATTCCTGTGGCTTCCCCTCCCTCCAAATGACCATCTTGAAGTGTGCCAAAAACAGCATATTTGGTTGGGAGTGAAATATTCTGGTTTTCTTCAAGGATTTTATTGTTTTCACTAAATAACCTGTGAGTGAGCATCATCAAAATTGCATTTTATGTTTAATAAGTTTGGAGTGTTTGACAACTTCAGTTTACTTTCTGCTGTAAAGCGTTTTTTTAAATTAAGAAAATTCTCTTTCTAGATGTGACACGAGCTTGTTAGCTGTCCATTTTGAAAATAGTGTCTTGCACTAAAATACTTTAATGTTCTTTTTCAGCTTCAGTTTGGAGTTTCCATCTCCTATAAATATATTTATGGCAAAATCTTTTATATTTTATGCTTGATTTATTTTCATATATTAATAAAGCAAAATCATATCTTCTGAATTTCATTTCATACAAATAGAGAATAAAAATTTGTCTAATTAAAAATAGGAGCTTTGGCCAGGTGCGGTGGCTCACACCTGTAATCCCAGCACTTTGGGACACCGAGATGGGTGGATCACCTGAGGTCAGAGATTTGAGACCAGCATGGCTAAAATGGGGAAACCCCATCTCTACTAAAAAACTACAGAATTAGCTGGGACATGGTGGTACATGCCTGTAATCCCAGCTACTTGGGAGGCTGAGGCAGAAGAATCACTTGAACCCCAGAGGCAGAGGTGAGTCAAGATTGTGCCACTGCACTCCAGCCTGGGCAACAAGAGTGAGACTCCATCTCAAAAAAAGAAAAAAAAAAAAAAATAGGAGCTTTATGAAAAGATTTTCCCCATCAAGATCAAATTACAATTATAGAATTTCAAATTTAAATCTGGAATAACATTTCAGTGCTGATCATTTAATTTGTGTGGATTATTCCTTGCTTGATAGAGAAATTTTTGACTGTCAGTTTGTAGACTTTGTTTCAATAATTGCAATTTACTAAGAACTTTATAAAAGGTGATGCATTTGGTGTTCAATTATTTGAATATCTGAATAAAGATTTCATATAGATTTGAAGAAAAACAATACAAATTTTGTGAATTTACATCAAAAAAATCTATGGCATTGTAAAATACGTGAACTAATTTTAGTAAAACCTCAAATATTTCTGAAATTTAGCTGAATTTCAGCAGTAAAAAGAAAATAGAACTGTCACACTAAATAATTTTTGAAAAATACATTCTATATCACCTTTGTCAAACAAATGTTGTGGTTTAATTAATCTAATTATGCATGTATAAAAATGGTTGTAAATTTTGACAACTGAAGAATCTATTTTGATTGGTGGAAAACTGTAGATTATTTGAAGGCAATTATAAATATGGGTGTCTCACAAATAACTACCAAGTACACTTTAGTGCCAGATATAATTTAGTAAGAATAATAAATTTAAGAAGGATATAATGCTATGTCCATCCAAAACGTACAGTCTCATCATCATCACAAAACATTTTCTTGGTGATAAATTTTTAAATTGAATTTACATTAACAATTACAATAATATCACATTTTATGTCCGACAGACAACGTGTGAAAAGTTTTACTTTTGTTTCATGGATTGGATAACAAGCTAAATCATGGTTAAAATGAATTGATTTTATGTATATTGGAAACATATGTGGATAATGACATAAAGCAGGAATCATTAGCTGCTTGCAGAGTTCTGCCAGTGAGTGCCATGATATTAGCTATTGTTTCATTCTCTGTATATTCACAGAAAAACTCAGAAATGAGAATGAGCAAAATTAAATTAAAGAAAAAACACTCACTGGATTTTTGATTAACTAATTGTTAGGAAAGTAAATACTCTGGCCATGACTCAGACCCACTAAAGCAGAAACTCAAGAGTTACACCTCAGTGATCAGTGTTTCACCAAGACTGCCAGGACACTGTGATGCACATACAAGTTTAGGAACCAGTTACTTACATGAAAAGTCATGTTCTACACAGTGTTCTTTTCTTTTTTTTTTCTTGAGATGGAGTCTCGCTCTGTTGCCCAGACTGCAGTGCAGTGGCATGATCTTGGCTCATTGCAATCACTGCCTCCCGGATTCAAGCAATTCTCCTGCCTCAGCCTCCTGAGTAGCTGGGATTACAGGTGTGCACCACCACGCCTGGCCAATTTTTGTATTTTTAGTAGAGACAGGGTTTCACCATGTTGGCCAGGCTGGTCTCAGACTCAAGTGATCTACCCGCTTTGACCTCCTATAGTGCTGGGATTACAGTTGTGAGCCACCGTGCCTGGCCCCACAAAGTGTTCTATAAATCCACCTTCTATAGCTGCAACTGTTGAATAACTACTGACTGTTAAATACAGAAATAGAACTACACAAAATATTTTCAATTAAGGTTTTTTTGAACAAAAGTGTCAAAAGAATTCAATAGTGAAAGGAACAAATTTTCAATAAATGGTGTCATGAAAATTTGATGGCCATATGGAAAATGAAACAATAAAGCTTCAACCCACACCTCATACCATATACAAAAATGAACTCAAAATTTACCAGAGACCTAAAATTAACTGCTAAAACTATAAAGATTTTAGGAAAAAAACAAAAAGGAAAGGAGAAAATCTTTGTGACTTTGTTTTAAAAAATTTCATGTTTTGAAAAATTTCATGAATTTGAAATACCTAATGTAGATGACAGGTTGATGGATGCAGCAAACCACTATGGCACATGTGTACGTATGTAACAAACCTGCACCATCTGCACATGTATCCCAGAACTTTAAGTATAATAAAAAAGAAAGAAAATTACACAGGCACTTTCAAAAGGCACTATTAATAAAATTAGAATCTACAGACTGGAAGAAAATATTTGTAAAACATATCTGACACAAAAGATTCATATCTAAAATATACTTTTAAAAACACTTAGAAATTTTAAAAATGGTTAAAATGTGAACAGACACTTGACCAAAGATACAGAAATAAGTACATAAAAATATGTATAACATAATTTGTCATTAGAAAAAATGCAAATTAAAGCCATGATGAGATACCATTACATACTTGCTAGAATGAATAATTCTTTTAAAAATTGATGATATCAAGAGTTGGCAATGATAGAGAACAATGGAAAGTCTCATCATACATTGTGGGTTGGACTGCAAAATGGTACAACTTTTGGAAGAAGTTTGGCATTTTCTTAAACATCTACTACCATACAATTATTCCACTCCTGCACATCTGAGAGAAATTTAAAAAAACAGGTTTATGTAAAGATTTGTACACAAATACTAATAACAGTTTTTTTTTTGTTATAACACAAACTGGAAACAACTTGTAGAATATCAAAACAATAGATTACTTCTCAGCACTATAAAGGAAAGAATTACTGATACTTGCAATAACATCAGTGAATTCTCAAATAATTATACTAAGTGAAAAATGTCAGACACCCTTCCCCAAAGACTATATACCCTGTGACTTTATCCATATGCATTTAAAAAAAAATTCAAACAAATATATGGTGACAAAAGCAGATTATTAGTTGTCCTTGACAGGGTGACAGTGAGTGGTAGGTGAGTAACAGCCAGGTTGAAACTATGCCCAAGAAAACTTCTGAGGTGATGAATATATTCATTATCTTGATTGTGGTAATAATTTCACAGGTGTACACATTAGAACTTATCACACACTTTAAATATGTATAGCTTATTGCACCTCAATTATAACCCACAAATCTGGGGGGGAAAAAAGAGAGAAAAATCTATTTAAATATAAACAGATGGTATAAATCAAGACTGTACCAAGCAAACCAGGATGTATTGTTAATCCACCTTTATGGGCACACAGACCTACTTGCATTGTTAATTCTAATACTCTTTCAGTTCTTAGATTAATACTCACCGCCCCCCTCCCCCCAGCCCCAAATGATTCCTAATTATTGCTGATTAAATTCTGTTACTTTACATTTGCTTGTAGCAATATATACCTCCTTCCTTTTAGGGCTTTTCACTTTGTAATGTCTATCTCAGTTCACCAGATTGTAAAAAACTTGAATTCTGGAATCTTTTCCGCCCCTCCCTACTCACATATTCTCAATGTGACACCTATCCTTAATTAATATTTGTTTAAAGAATGAATTTAGCAATGAAATTAAGGATCTAGTTAAGAGGGAGGAAGGTATTCTATTCCTCTATTTAACTTATGGAATCCATGAAATAATAATACGGTCTTACATTTAAAGCATTTGTATGTAAAGAAACACTCTTTCATTTACTATTCTATTTGTTCCTTGTAAGAATATTGTAAAAAAACGCAAAACAAATAAAAGTATCCTCTTTTGTGAATGAACCTGGATATCAAAAAGTCAAATGGATAATCAAGCAGTGGAAACAACTCCTGAATCCACAGACTTGTCATCAAGGCCAATCTCTTTTGCACTAAAGCAGAGCTATTGCTTTAAATGGCTTTGTTATCTTATTTTGAATAATACATGTACTTTGTGACATACTGACTCTCTATCATGGATGCATGCTGGAATTATATGAACAGTTTTTTGTTCATTTGTTTGTTCAATACTGATGCCTTTCTCACATCCTCAGATATTTAGATTTCATAGGTCTGGGACGTTGGCTGGGCATGGAGAATTTTTAGAGGGCTCTAGGTGATTATAATGTGAAACAAATTTTGAGAGCCACTGGTTTGTCTCAGTCTGGAGAGTTGCACTGTCTCTAATCCATCCTCAGTCTGAAGCAAACATCATAGATTTCGAAAAGAAATATGAACATGTCACTTATCCACTTGAAAACCTTCTATATTGCCATACAACATTCAAGGTGCCCCAATGCCCAAACTCTAGATCTGAAAAAGGATCTGCCCCACAAAAGAATCAGACATAATTGAATTCCATGGCTAATGCAGTAAAAAATAAGACGAGCCTAGAATATCTAGTGGCAAAAAGAAATTGTTAAAAGAAAGTGAGAAATGTCAAAAGGTAATAGGAGATAATTTGGAGGGACTCCACTGGCCAATTGGAGCCTCAAAATAAATAATGACAGTAATATATTATAACCTATTACCTAAAATGAGAATCCATGATTCCATACTGATAATAAACGAACATATAGGTAAATATGGGAGGAAGTTAATCCTTTCTTTACAATCAATGACAATTAATAAATTGAGAAGAAGATCAACATTTTAAACCATCATACTAATAATTGATTTAGACAAAACTCAGAGGTGCTAAAATTATTGGTGAAAGTTTTATAAAGAGAACTGAACTAGGTTGACATAGACTCAAACTATCTCCCCAAAATTACTTATTAGCTACAAAGTTAAAAAGTAACTTTACAATGGATAGACCTGGCTGACACCACCTCAACCAAGTGATCAGAGTTAAGATCCCCAATAAAGAGTTACCTTTCCTGTGCCATGATGCCACCACCATCACTACAAATGCCCACATGGAGGCTAGCGCCTGTGTGCCCTCCAGTGTACCACCCCTGCTGCCTTGTCACTGCTGCTGGCATGTGACCAGTGTAGATCCTGCTATCACTGCCTGAAGAAGCACTCTGGCTGACATGTTGTGGCCAGTGGACCAGGAACACCTTGGCCCCTCCAGCATAGCAGTTTCATAACCTCAAGGGGCCAGAGAACAAAGTGGGGGGCCTGATTATTAGCTCCCCCAGAATTAGAGCACACAGTCCAGGAGCCCTGAGTTGAGTTTTGCCCACTAAAATCTTCTGGAAATGAGGCCAGTTAAATGAATCCACTTTATACCATAATCAAATCCCCAAGAACATTAAAGAGGATAAAAGAAAAATAAGCCCATCTAAAGGACAGCAACTTAAAAGACTGAAGGTACATCAGTCCACAAAGATGAGAAAGAACTAGCACAAGAACTCTGGCAACTCAAAAAGCCAGAGTTTCTTCTTCCCTTCAAATGATCACACTAGATCCCCAGCAATGGTTTTCAACCAGACTGAAATGACTGAAATTACAAATAGAATATAGAATCTGAGTAGGAACAAAGATCATTGAAATTCAGGAGAAAGTTGAAACACAGTCCAAGGATTCTAAGCAATACAATAAAATGATACAGGAGATAAAAAGACAAAATGGCCATTTTAAGAAAGAGACAAAATGATCTGATAGAGCTGAAATACTCACTTTAAGAATCTCACAATATAATTACAAGCATTAACAGCAGAATTGACCAAGCTGAGGAAAAAAATCTCACTGCTTGAAATCTGGCTCTCCAGTATAACTCAGTCAAAAATAAAGAAAAGTAATAGAGAATGAACAAAACCTCTGAGAAATATGGAATTATGAAAAGAGACCAAATCTACAACTCATTGGCAACTCTGAAAGAGAAAAAGAGAAAGCAAGCAGGTTGGGAAACATATTTCAGGATATTGCCCATGAAAATATCCTTAAACCTTGCTAGAAAGGCTAACAATCAAATTCAAAAAATGCAGAGAAACCCTGTGAAATACTGCACAAGAAGACCATCCCCAAGGCACACAGTCATCAGAATCCCTAAGGTTTAAATGAAAGAAAAATATGTTAAAGGTAGCTACAGAGAAGGGATGGGTGATCCACAAAGGGAACTATATCAGGCTAACAGCAGACCTTTTAGCAGAAACCCTATAATCCAGAAGAGACTGAGGGCCTATATTTAACATTCTTAAAGAATTTCCAACTGAGAATTCAATATCCTGCCAATCCTTTCCAGACAGGCAAATTCTAAGAAAATTCATTACCACCAGACCTGCCTTACAAGAAATCTGTAAGCGAGTGCTAAATATGGAAAGGAAAGAATGTCCCTGGCTGCTACAAAAACACTTAAATACATAGACCAGTGACACAACCACACAAACAAATCTACATAATAACCAGCTAACAACATGACAACAGGATAAAATCTGTACATATCAATACTAACCTTGACTGTAAATGGACTAAATGTCCCAATTAAGAGGCACAGAGTGGCAAGTTGGACAAAGAAGCAAGACCTAATGGTATTCTGTTTTCAAGAGACCCATCTCATATGCAATCGCATCCATATGTTAAAAGCAAAAGGATAGAGAAAAATCTACCAAGCAAAGAAAAAACAGAAAAAAAAAGCAGAGGTTGCTGTTCTAACAAAACAGATTTTAAACCAACAAAGATTTTAAAAAGATGAAGAAAGGCATTAAATAATGGTAAAGGGCTCAATTCAACAAAAAGGCCTAAGTATTCCAAATATATACACACCCAATACAGGAGCACCTAGATTCATAAAGTAAGTTCTCAGAGACCTACAAAGAGACCTAGAAAATTACACAATAATAGTGGGAGACTTCAACACCCAATATTAGACAGATATCAATGCAGAAAACTAACAAAGACATTCAGGACCTGATCTCAACACTTGACCTAATGGACTTAACAGACATCTACAGAGCTCTCCACCCCAAAACAACAGAGTATACATTCTTTTCATCTGCACATGGTTCATACTCTAAAATTGATCACACAATCAGGCATAAAACAATTCTCAGCAAATTTTAAAAAGTCACACCAACCACATGCACAAACCACAGCATGATAAAAATAGAAATAAAAACTAAGAAAATCACTCAAAATGATAAATTTGTATGGAAATTTAAAAATCTGCTCTTGAATGGCTTGTGGGTAGATAATTAAACTGAGCCAGAAATCAAGTAATATTTTTAAACTAATGAGAAAATAGTTGCAACATACCAGAATCTCTGGGACACAGCTAAAGCAGTGTTAAGAGGGAAGTTTATAGCACTAAATGCCTGTATCAAAAAGTTAGAAATATCTCAAATTAACGATCTAACATAACAAATAGAAGAACTAGAGAAACAAGAGCTAACCAACCCCAAAGCAGACAGAAGACAAAAAAAAAAAACCAAAATCAGGGATGAACTGAAGGAAACAGACATAAGAAGTCATACAAAAGATGAACAAATCTAGGAATTTGTTCTTTGAAAGAGTTAGATGGCTAGCTAGACTAATAAAGAAAAAGAAGAGAAAATGCAAATAAAAACAATCAAATGAAAAAGAGGGTGTTACCAAAAAAAAAAAAAAAAAAAAAACCCTGAAACTACTATGAACATCTCTACACACACAAGCTAGAAAACCTAGAGGAAATGGGTAAATTCCTGGAAACCTACAACCTTCCAAGACTGAATCAGGAAGAAACTGAATCCCTGATCAGACCAATATTGAGTTCTGAAATTGAAACAGTAACAAAAAGCCTACCAACCGAAAAACCCAGAACCAGATGGATTCATAGCTAAATTCTACCAGATGCACAAAGAAGAGCTGGTCCCATACCTATGGAAATTTTTCCAAAAAACTGGGGAGGAGAGACTCCTCCCTAAGTCATTCTATGAGGCCAGCATCATCTTGATTCAAAAACCTGGGAAAGACACAAAAACAACAACAACAAAGAGAGAAAACCTCAGGCCAATATCCTTGATGAACATGAATGCAAAAACTCTCAACAAAATACTAGCAAACTGAATCCAGCAACACATCAAAAGGCTAGTCTGCTATGATCAAGTAGGCATTATCCCTGGGATGCAAGGTTGGTTCAACATATGCAAATCAATAAATGTGATTCATCACATAAATAGAACAACTAAAACTACATGATCATCTCAATAGATACAGAAGAGTCTTTTGACACGTCCTCATGTCAAAAACCCTCAACAAACTAAGCAAAAAATTATAGAGAATATATTTAAAATATTAAGAGCTGCCTATAAAAAATCCACAGTAAATATCATATTAAATGGGCAAAAGCTGGGAAGATTCCCTTTAAAAACTGGAAAAAAACAAGGATGCTCTCTCTTACCATTCCGATTCAACATAGTAGTGGAAGTCCTAGCCAGAGCAATCAGGCTAGAGAAAGAAATAAAAAGCGTCCAAATAGAAAGAGAGGAAGTCAAACTGTTCCTCTTTGCAGATGACATGATTCTATGCCAAGTAACCCCATAGTCTCTGCTCAAAGTTTCTTGATCTGATAAGCAACTTTAGCAAAGTTACAGGACACAAAATTAAAGTACAAAAGTCAGTATTATTCCTGCAGACCAACAACATCCAAGCTGAGAGTCAAATCAAGAATTCAATCTCATTCAGAATATTCACAAAAAGAGTATCTAGGAATACAGCTAACCAGAGAGGTGAAAGATCTTTACAACAGTAATTAAAAAACATTGCTCAAAGAAATCAGAGATGACACAAACAAATGGAAAAACATTCCATGCTCATAAGAAGAATATTAATATTGTTGAAACGATCATACTGCCCAAAGCAATTTACAGCTTTAATGCTATTCCTGTCAAACTACCAATGACACTGTTCACAGAGTTAGAAAAAAACTATATTTTTAAATTCATATGACAGCCGGGTATAGTGGCTTATGCCTGTATTCCCAGCACTTTGGGAGGCCAAGGCAGGCAGATCACCTGAGGTCAGGAGTCCGAGATCAGCCTGGCCAACATGGAGAAGCCTTGTCTCTACTAAAAATACAAATATTAGCCAGGCGTGATGGCGAGCACTTGTAATCCCGGCTACTTGGGAGGCCGAGGCAGGAGAATCATTTGAACCGGCGGGTGGAGGGTGAAGGTTGCAATGAGTCGAGATCATGCTGGTGCATTCCAGCCTGGGTGACAGACACTCTGGAAAAAAAAAAAAAATTAAAGAAAGAGAGAAAAATTCATATGGAAACATGTAACACGGCCTGAATAGCCAAGGCAATCTTAAGTAAAAGAACACAGCTGGAAAGATCACATTACCCAACTTCAAACTATACTACAAGACTGTAATAATCAAAACAGCATAATGCTGGTACAAAAAAAGGACACATAGGCTAACAGAACAAAGTCCAGAAATAATGCTGCATAGCTATAATTATCTGGTCTCTGACAAAGCCAACAAAAACAAGCAATGAGGAAAGGACTCCCTGTTTAATAAATGGTGCTGGGATACCTGACTAGCCATACTCAGAAGATTAAAACTGGACCCTTTCCTTATCCCATATATGAAAATCAACTCAAGGTGGATTAAAGACTCCATGTAAAACCTCAAACTATAAAAACCTTGGGGCCGGGTGCCGTGGCTCACTCCTGTAATCCACAGCACTTTGGAAAGCCAAGGTGGGCAGATCACAAGGTCAAGAGATCAAGACCATCTGGCCAACATGGTGAAACCCCATCTCTACTAAAAATACAAAAATTAGCCGGGCATGGTGGCATGTACCTGTGGTCCCAGCTACTCAGGAGGCTGAGGCAGGAGAATCACTTGAATTCAGGAGGAGGAGGTTGCAGGGAGCTGAGATGGTGCCACTGCACTCCAGTCTGGCAACAGTGAGACTCTGTCTCAAAAATAATTTACAAGCCAAAAAAAATTAAAAAGTAGAAAGGACATGAACAGTTGCTTTTCAAAAAAAAGGCATACACGTAGACCACAAGTATATGAAAAATGTTCCACATCAATAATTAGAGAGATGCAAATTCAAACCACAATAAGATACCATCTCACACCAGTCAGAATAGCTATTATTAAAAAGTCAAATAATAAGAGTTGCTGGCGAGGTGGTGGAGAAAAGGGAATGCTTATACACTGCTGATGGCAGTGTTAATTAGTTCATCCACTGTGGAGAGCAGTTTGCCAATTTCTCAAAGAATTTAAAATAGAATTACCATTTGATCAGCAATCTTATTATTAGGTATATATTCAAGGGACTATAAATCATTCCATTATAAACATACATGCACTTGCATGTTCATTGTAGCACTATTCACAATAGTAAAGACAAGGAATCAACATAAATACCCATCAATGATAGATTGGATAAAGAAAATGTGGTACATATATAAACCATGGAATAATATGCAGCCATAAAAGGAATGAGATCATGTCCTTTGCAAAAACATGGATGGAGCTGGAGTCTGTTATCTCAGGCAAACACACACAGAACACAAAAAACCAAATACCACATCTTCACATATGTAAAAACTAAATATTGAGTACATATGAACACAAAGAAGGGAACAACAGATGCTGGGGCCTGCTTGAGGGTGGAGGGTAGGAGAGGGGTAAGGATAAAAAAACTACCTATCCGGTACTATGCTAATTACATGAGTGAAGAAATAATCTGTATACCAAACTCAGGTAACACAAAATTTACCTGTATAACAAACCCACCCAAGTACCCCTGAGCCTAAAATAAAAGCGAAAAGAAGTTATCTGTGTCTTTGGATGTAATGATCTGAGAAGGACACAGTATCACTTATGTGATCATTCCTGCCAAAAAATGCAAAGTATGAATCCAATCAGAAGAAAACATTAGACAAACCAAAGTGAGAGACATTCTATAAAATAAGTAGCATGTACTCTCCAAAAATGTCAAGAAATGAAAGACAAAGAAGAGCTGAGAAACTGTTCTAAATTAAACTAAAGGTACCTGATAATTACATACAATGAGTGTGTCTGGATTAAATATTGTACTGAGGGAAGGATGGAAACCCAACATCTATAAAATGATATCATTGGGTCAGTGGCAAAATATGAGTACAAAGTGTGGATTAAATAAAAACATTGCATCAATGTTAAATTTTCTGATTTCAATCACTGCACCATAGTTGCATGTAAACCAATATTCTTATTCTCAGGAAATAGCACACTTAAGTGTATGAAGTGCTAAAGGGACAGCATATCAGCAACTTATTTTTGAAAGGTCAGAAAATGGAATTGCAGAAAAAGACAGCAAGAGAGAGAGTGAGCAAGAGGGTGAGAGTGGGCAAGAGAGCGAATGCTGTAGAGACTAATGGAGCAAAATGAAAGTAATAGTACTTTGTAGTATTTACAATCTTTAAGTTTCCAATTTTATCAAAATAAAACTTATAAAAATCAAACAAAACAAAGCCTGCCTTGAGCTGGCTCTTGCCTCCCTTAGCATCCTTCATTCTCCAGGACCGTCTACAATCTTACTGCACTGAGACCCTCCTGTGCCCTGAAGTCACTATGTCTTTCTTATTTATAAGCAACCCGTTCCACCTACCTGCAATGTGCTACCCTTCTTATGTTGGGGGTAGTTTCTATTCACTCTTTCAAAATTCCTTCAGGCATTCTGTCCTCTGTGGAAGTTTCCCTGGCTGCCCCTAGCCCATCTCCCTTGCCCTTAGTGTCCCTCCCACATGTTTGCACAACACACACTGGGCATTCCTTTCTCCGAGTTCTGATCACACCATCCCATTGCCCATCTCCTCCAATGGACAGGGAGTGCTTTACCTTATTATCCTCCATATCCATAACCCTTTACATGTAAGAGGCATGCTATTAAACATTGATGCATAGAGATGGCGGAATGAATGCCCTCCATGGAGCAAAACTGGGGAAAAAAACATTGTATGTATCTTAGTACATCTTCTAAGAATGGAAAAAAAAAGATTGTTGAGTTACCTTATTTGTCCATGATTTTCATTCATTATATATAACTTTATATGTACTTCAATGTATAGTTAATAGCACCCTTAAAAATGGGTATCTTCTGGCAAAAAAAACATGTTTTTTCTTTCAGTGTCTAAGGAGACTGACTCCTAACAATTGGAGGGACATTTGTTTCATGGGCTCAAATCGTATTTCTGCAAAAGTTCCTCACATTTGAAGTACGAATTAAGTGGGAGGTATCATTGAGCTGTGACAGAGTTGAATTACTCTGCATAGAAAAGCAAGGACACACAGAATTTGGGAGAAGGATCCTGGAAGGAGGATGTGGTTTGTTGCTTATCAAAGACAAGAGTAAAAGGTAGAGTGGGAGACCCAGAGAAAGAGAAGACAATAAGAGTTACTGGGGAGAAGAGACATTCTAGCACATGGTAGGTGTTCAATAAACATTTGTTGAACGAATGTCTGGGCATGTCATATATATTTGGAAAGTGAAATTCTGTGTACTATAAAATCTTCATTTATCTTTGCCATAGTCTTCAGTAAGATAACTACTTTCATTAATGGCTGGTAGACCAGACTGTGGATAGTAAGATATACTTGCTAATCAGGTGGAGGTTAACAGGGGAAGAAAAGAGGCTGTAAATGGGAACGCACCCTTTCTCCCTAGCCCTGCAAAAAAATTGCTATGGCCAAATCTATATCTACTGCCTGAGTTTGCAGCTAGTAGGTATAGATTTGACCATAGCATTTTTTACAGCTGGTATCTGTTTTGATCCATTAGGGCCTGTGCGATATTCCAGTTGTTAAATATTTTGAATGCATCTGATAATAATGTGATAGATTACACATGATAGTACAATATCAAAATAAGACTATCTGAGAAGAACAGTTATAGAAAATGAACCAAATTAACACTGCGACAAATATGTGCTCCTGCTGTTTAAATATTTCATGAAATACTGGGACCAATGATGCTGGGGTATGATAAACTCTCTTACAAGTTTATGCTTTGTTACAGTGTTTCTATGAATATATGTTCCGGGTTATTATTGAACTATCAGCTAGCCTAATAACATGCTTATTAACAAACTTCAATGTGCTAGACACTGAGATTCTGTCCTCAAGGATCCTGTATTCTAGAAAAATAAATATATAGCAGGTAACTTAATAAATTTCATAAATTGTGTTTTAAGACTTTCAATTATGAATGCTTTTGAATCTTAGAATATTTAAACATTTGATTCTAAAGTAAAACGAGTCATGAAACAAAATCTGAAGAGAAGAGAAAACCTTATTTATCTTCTAAATTAAGACAAAACCATAGAGAGTATAGGAATACAGTGATACTGCTATATGGACAAGAAAAAGCATTGAGTGGGGAGTCCGAATGGCTAGGTAGAGGCTTTAACTCAGCACTATCTAAATACATGTACTTGAGTCAGTCACTAAGCCCATCTTCTTACACAGTGAAGCGGCTGGATAAGATCAGGGGTTTCAAATATTCTGCACAAAGGCCCTAAATGGTCAGAAGCAATCTGTTGGGCAGGACTCTGCATCTTCCACTTTCTCACTGCCAACCAAAGCAGCTTTGCTTTTTTATACTCCATATATTGTCATTCTGTTTTCTATTTTGTTTGAAAGATTCTACCACCATAACTAGATTTCCCCTAAGCCACGTTGTAACTCCTAAAAGACCCTAATATGTCTTAGGGTACAGCATCCAGAGCTGAAAACTGGCAAATTTGTCAATAAAAGATCTATTTTGTCTTTAGGACATAATTCTATAAGCTTTTGAGGAAATCTCTTTAAGTTGAAATTTATCCTACAGTCTATATTTCCAAAACTTTCCCGAGTTGTTTACATTTACTTTTCTCTGATAGGCTTAAAAATCTGTATTGATCTTTTTCAAAGTTTCAACCAATTAACAGTCAGGATTTCATGCAAGCAGAACCCATTTAACATGCTTAATATATTCATCAACTATTAATTTAATTAGAATAGTCAGCAAATTTCCATCATTGTACCAAAGCTGGCTGAGTGCCTGGCTACTTTGGGGAAGTCAAGATTGTAACATAGACATGTTTTGTATATTCAGAGACTTAAAATTAAAAGAAAAAAAATTAACTTATTTTTTCTTTCTCATGTAATTTGAAAATGCGAACCTTCTCTCAAGAGATCCAGGCCACCAACTGGCTTCCCCAGTGACCAGAACAACTTTTTCCATTTTTGTGCATGCATTTCATATTTCTCTAGAGACTACTATTCCCTTAATTCAGTTATCCACTCTTGCCCACTAATTATGAGCTCTTCTTTTTATAAAGCGGGCTTAACTATGTTCTGCTATGTTACATTCAA
Organism: Chlorocebus sabaeus; assembly: GCF_047675955.1. Lineage (NCBI taxonomy): Eukaryota > Metazoa > Chordata > Mammalia > Primates > Cercopithecidae > Chlorocebus > Chlorocebus sabaeus. The sequence continues at coordinate 29,287,578 of NC_132926.1, read as the reverse complement.
TCAAGTATGGGAATGACATAAGTTGCTATTTAAATATCCAGTTGTGTAAATAAATGATATAAATTTAAATATTGTATTGTATACCTTGCCCCTAGCATCATTAATCAATTCCTGCACTGTTTCCCATTACATCTCAGGTCAAGGACCTTAGTTAACTCTTATCTTATTTTCCTAGTCTCATTTAAAACCCCAAGATAGACCACTATTTTTACCAAAAAAAAATAATAGATGATAGATAGATAGAGAGATAGATAGATAGATAGATACTCAATTTCCTCCGTAGGTGTCATGTCTGGACTCTCCCACTCTTCTTTTATCTCTTTCAACTAAATCTATAAATGGCTAGATTTTTATTGATGCTTAACACAAACTTCACAAATCTAGTGAGAAGAAGAAAATCAGCATATTGTCACGGCTCCAAACTAGCAACATGTCCTATAATTAAACCTTTCCTTTTTCTTTACCATGCCCAATCTCCCTCCTACCACACTCTCCCTATAACTCTCATTTCTCTAGGGATGCCCTCCTCCTGAAAGCTTAAATATGGGCAATTACTTTATCCACAGCAAGCCAACAGTGCAGAAATTACCTCTGCCCTTTCCAACCCTGCCTCAGGGTATATGTTAATTACAGCTGTCAGAGGTAACTAGTAAAAGTAACTGGGGTATGGAGCCCTGGGATTGGGTGTTTGGCTCATTTGAGCTCTATGGGTTCTTCCTAGTCCCCAGGCTGAAAGAGGTGAATAATTTAATTATTCTAAAGCAACACAAACTATGAAAAAGGATTTAACAAAGACTGTAAGTGCAGCCTTCTTGGTCAGATAAACCTGGATTCCAATATCTAGTCTCTGCCACCAACTAGTCCAGGGGCATTAGCCAATTCTGCTTTCTCTTCTACAAATGGTATGGTATTAGTAATTATTTTTTACAGCACTGGTTCCCAAATTAAATGAGACAATAAATGTGGGGTTCTCAAAAAAAGCATTTGACCCAAAATAATAATATATTCTTATAAAATTTCATCGACATGCCACTTCGAATAGACAAATTTTTCTTGTTAACTAGGATTGCCAAAAGAACAGTACCGCCTAGACATACTAGCAGAAACATAATGGTTCTCAAATATTCTCATGTGATATGTTAAAAGTAATGTATTACTTTTAATAACAATACTTACTCATAACTCACACTCGAATAATCTATTTTTTCAATTCTATAAAAGATAGTTTTTCTAAATTGTTACTATTTCTGAAATTGTGGTGATTCTTAAAATTGATGCATACATTTACTGTAGTACTGCAACTGCTTTCTCTTAAATAATTGTACTGAAATCCACAGGGTGTCTTACAATCAGTGGTGCTTTAATTACATAATTAAGTAAAATAGCATTATTAAAAATGTATTGTCTCTTTTAAGAAGTGAGCAGAGCCATGTTTTAAAAACTTCTCAGAAGTTTAAAAAGATCTAGTAGACTGCTTAAATTATCACCAAACTTCCCCTTTGAATTTTTTACTGTATCCTTGGGTCTCTCACCTTCATTCTTCACTGCCATCTTTATCTTCTAACTACTACTTTCTGATTACTTGCTATGTTCTATGTACTTTGTCAAGTGCCTTATAAATGCCATTTTATTTTACTGCACATAGTTCTAGAGGTGGATAAAATTAAAGATGAGGATATCGAGGCTCTGATAGGAAGAAAACTGAGGTTCAGAGGGTAAAGTGATGGCCCTATTCCACAGTAAATGAGATAGTTCAAATGTAAGACTGACTCCAAACCCATGATTCTTAAGCACTATCAGAGTGCCTTAATTATAAAGAAATGGCTTCAGTAAGCAAAGAAATAACACTGACCCCACAGGAATAATTTCATCAATGGAACATATTGGAAAACAGAGGATGAGGCTGTCAAAGTAGCACCAGGAAGCTGCAAAAGCTTACAAGGTAAATACAAAGGGATGACTACCTCCCTCTACCAGAGCTTCTCCTTCTGAGAGTTTTCGTTTGATCCATAAAAATGTACTTATTCAGACTCCATTGATGATGGGGACAGGTATTGATGGATATTCTGAAAAAATTGAAAGGCAGTGCTCACGGCATGTTAGAATACTTGTGGAGTTTTTTTGTTATTTTGGTTTTTTTTTCTCCTTGAAATAACATTTTAATTCCTGAATATCACCTTGGAGCATAAAGTCTTCTCCTGAGCATCAAGTAGCCCAGTGCTACATTCATATCCCTCCAACTTTATCTTCTACTGCTTGATACTGAATGAATCCAGAAGAGTTTCCTGAAAGACCACACCTTTTCTGTTAGAACACACTGCTTTCCACTGTACTGGGCTTCTTGGGAGGAAATAAAGTGGGATATCTAAGGTGAGATTCTGACTGTAAATTGCTTGACTATCAGAAAACTGTCTCTCATCAAAATGATGTATGGACAGTCACAACACCTGAAATTTTTATAGCGGAGTTGTGTGTATGTGTGTCTGTGGAAAAAAGATAATTATTCTCTCTAGATCCTGATGTGGCTAGATAAGAATTCTTAATTATTTTTATTAAGCACCCAAAATCCACTTATCTTCTTTACTTTTATTATTTATTTGTTTTTTGAGACAGAGTCTCACTCTGTTGCCCAGGCTGGAATACAGTGATATGATCTAGGCTCACTCCACCTCCTAGGTTTAAGGGATTCTCATGCCTCAGCTTCCTGAGTTGCTGGGATTACAGGTACGCAGCACCGTGTGTGCACAGCTAATTCTTGTATTTTTTTAGTAGAGACAGAGTTTTGCCATGTTGGTCAGACTGGTCTCGAACTCCTTGCCTCAGGCCATCCTCCCACCTTGGCCTCCCAAAATGCTGGGATTTCAGGTGTCAGCCACCACACCTGGATTTCTTTATTCTTTACAGAACTCTACATATATTCAGGTTGCTATACTTCTCCTATATGCCTCAAGGGCCGATGGCCTTATCACCTGTTCCATGTACAAATGCCCACAGATCCAAATCATTAGTCCACTGTCTTTTGTGAGTTGACTAACATTGGTTCAGAGGTGATCTTGTTTGGTCCAAATGGAAGGTCTGACTCTATGCTTGGGGGAATGCCTTCTATCTCAGTCTGTACATTTGTCTTATCTCTTTTCTGCAGGAGGTAAACAACAAGCTATCTATATTTCCCCAAATATATTAGCAGCTATACTGTCACCATAAGATTATCAGTTTTGTAATGAAATAAATACCTGAGGAAGGCAGAATGGAGAAATGGAAAAAAAAGAAAAAATGAGTCCATGGTAACATCATTGAGTATAACCTGCATCTGAACTTTCAGTTACAGACCTAAGGATAATGTTGTTTAAGTAGGTTTGAGATAATAGTGTTTCTTGCACCTAAAAACATGCACATGGGTTCTGTACTTTGAGAGGCATAAATGATTGATAAGTGATAACATGGAAGATGGAATTATTTTGGTAGAGGGCAGCAATACTGACCCAAACCAACTGGTCAGGCCAAAATTCCAGAAGTTATCTTTGGCTTTTTATTATTTATCACCTCAAAATGATTAGACATTTTATTTCCCTCCAGAATACTCTGTTTTCCACCTATTTTCCTTGAACACAATCTTAGCCCAAGTATCCTGCATTTCTTGCCTGGGTTATCACCATATTTACCCCAGTGGTCTCCTCCTACTACTATTGCTACACTCTAATTGTTCACATTCATATCACAGAGACATTTTGTAAATCTTTTAATGATTCCCTACCACACATGGGTCAGAAGCTGCATTTCTTATCTGTACACACACAGTCCTATTTAATCTGCCACCCACCTTTGCAGCCTCATCTGCTACCCTACTTTCCCAGCATTTCTTCTGTTCCAGCCACTCTGGCCTCTTTCCATTCTTTTACTTAAGTTTATTCTTGCACCAGGAACTTTGCACTTTTCTATCTATGGTGATTTTTCTTGGCTTTACTTGGTTGACTCATTCCCACCCTTGAAGTCTCAGCTTAAATATCACCTCCTTAGAAAAGCCATTTCTTTATTATCTTTTTATGTTTCACTGATTTTCTGCTCTGCCTAATTAAATATTGATCACATCATCCCATGTATTTCCTCCTTATTGCTCTTAACTAAAATCAAATTTTATGCTGCTGTTTGTACATTTTTTGTTTAGGTTTGTCTCATTTTGGGGAAGATCATCATTATGGAAGAATCTTAATGATTTGCCTACGTAAGGCACTGACTTAGGTGGTAACTTGCTCTGGCAGGCTTAAAATCTGGCTGAAAATTCTTCATTATGCCCCCCTTTGAGAGGTGGAATATATGTTCCCTGTTCTTAAATCTGGTGAAGCTTTGACAAATACTGTTCTTTGTGACTTTTGAGAGTTAGTCATAAAAAGCTATGTGCCTTCTAACTTGTTTGCTGGGAAAGCTCAGTCATGGAGCCCTGAGGCACCCTCCAGTTACTCAGCCTGCTGTGTCAGAGAGGCTGCACATAGGTGCTTTGGTAAGTAGTGCAAGCTGGTATCTTTCTAAAACATCCCAACCCAGCATCCACTTATGTGAGAAAATAATCCATCTTGAAAATCGATGTGTTCCAGTCTCTAGTCATTCAAGCAATCTTAGTTGAGGCCATGAAAATTGTAAAATCACAGAGTAGATAAAAGATGCCCTGTTGGTGCCCTTTCTGAATTCTTGACTCAAATAATCTATGAGCATAGTTAAATAATTCTTTTATGCCATAAATTTCAGGATGTGTTATAACATAGGCATCCGAAACACTGGCCCCAACCAAATAAATGTTCAAAACTATTTGCTGAATGAGACTGACCATGCACCTTATAGGGACAATTATTTAGAGATCTGGGTTCTAGTCCAGGCTCTGCCACTAATGTATTATCTGACCTTAGGAAAATCCTTCCTATCTACGAGTTTCAATTTCCTCATGTGTACATTCAAGTGATGTAATTAGCTAAACCTTAGGCTCCTTCCACTTAATTCTTAGTCTATAGATGATGGTTCCAGCAACAGTAAAGAAAATGAATAACCTGAAATAGAGGTTTTCCCTTCTTTGGGTATTAACACAGTTTAAAGAATATAATCTGTAGATCTCTGGGCAGGCTGGAAACAATGAGATAATTTGACAAGGCACACATTTCTCTGCCTCTGAGCATTCACATGGAAATAATTTATCTTTGCCCTTAAAGACAGATCATGTGGGATGAAGGAGCTTAGCAGGCAGATGGGTTAATTGGGGGAGAGGAAGGGAGAGGCTGCAAATGAATGTCTTCTAAAGGTTTCCATTTTTATAACGGAACTATTTTCTTTTTTTCCTAAGATTCTGAAATGTCTCTTTCTACAGTGTTGACTCCAGAAACCAGAGGATGAAACAAAAACTGAAGCAGAAACGTGTCAGCAAGACCACCAGGTCTGTGGACTGCTCCCAAAGCAGGGAAGCTATGAGACAGTCACCATTCTGACCTTTCAATTGTGTAAAATAATGATCCCTCTCTGCACCCCCTTCATTAGGAGATGAATGTGTATTCCCCAAAGGCACACAGGAAATCAAGTGAAATGAGGATAAGAACAAACAAGAGTGTCCTAATTTGTACTCCAGTGTCATTTCACTACACCAAGCACCCTCTCCAACCCTTCATGGGCCACCTAGCATGGGCATTAACTTCCAAAGAAAAAGAAGCATGGAAAACCCACTTTTTACTGCCTTTGGGATCTTTCTGAGATTATTCACTAAGGATAGATATTTGGAGTCTGAGTGGGTGGGGAACTAGAGAATAAGAGAAGACATGGGAGTGGTCATTCTCATTATGAGTAGAGTAGGTAGGATGGTGGTCTTAGCTTATAGGCCCCTTAATCGTTATGGTTTAGACATCTGCTACCATGAACACGGCAGAAGCACATTCCAGCAAGAGGAATTGAGAATATTTCTGCGGGAAAACTGATCAGAAAGAATCAAAGCAAATAGATCAGCCTGTGGCTATGTCAGCCACTGCTTACCCCGTCTTTCTTCAGCTAAGTTCATATGGAGCCTCAGAATCTTTCTCAACATGGCACCACAAGCAGCCATAATAGATTAGAGCTATGTCAAAAGGCCAAAATGATCCTTTCACCAGAGGGAGAAAGTGATTTTGAATACAGCCTGGTTTAAATTGTCAGTTTTTTACCCCCAAATGCAACTCCCTCTGAAAGACTCAAGGATTGATACGTCTGGAATAAAAAGTATCTAAAGGGAGGGGGATCTTGTTTTTTAAAAGTCACACAATTAGACACAAAACCCAGACTTCCACATCTGTGGTTAAACGCCTCCTGTATTACACTGCAGTACTCTCAGGAATTCTCTCTAATAAAGATCCAATGGCCTGTGGTTAGAACAGGCTAGAATAGCTCTAAGAAGCAAAACAATAATTTTATATAATTCTCTTTCATTTTGCCTATTTGAATCTAAATGAACTTTACAGAGGAAGAAGGTATGGAATACACACAAAATTTTTTTCTCATTGGGTAACTGGTCTATATGGCTCCTTTCATCAGCATGAAAATGCAAAAAAAAAAATAAAGGAGTGATTTAAAAATTAAAGTCCTATATAACGTAAATGATTAGTACCACTAGCAATCTGAGTGTACTTTAAAAATTCGGATGTACTTTCAAAAGTTCAAGGAAAACAATTACTATTAGGATAGTGGAAGGTAGATGTTTATTGAGAAACTGGGCAATTATTCCACAAAATCAATTTAGCTAAAGTGAATTTAATTCTATTCAATCTTCTCCTGTTCTGAGAGAGTGAAATTACAAATCAAAATACAAGCCAAAGAAAAAAGAGACAACTGTCATGTGACTAGGCTACATTTTACATGCTTGTTTGAGGAGTAACCCAGCCAGAATGAGGCAGTTAGGGGAAGACGATGAGGCAAGTGTGTGATGGTAAGCCCAGAGCCTACCTGCCACCATCCTCAAATCACATACACCACATGGACATTACAAATTAATTACAGCACCCATTTCTGTTAAAAATTGATGGAGGCCTCAGAACTCTCTTCGATAAAATAGTATTGTCTGCTCCAGCAGCCGATGGGACTTGACATATGAGATGAGAACCTATGTACAAAATGTTGCCTATTAATAATGGTCTAAGAATTAAGATATCTGTGTTCTAGTCTCAGCTTGGTCACCAACTGAGACTAGACAAATTGTGCACCAAGGACACATTTCTAACCCTCTTCAGGTGCTAGTGCCCTATCAGTAAATTGAATAACAAAATTCTAATATTGCCTATATTAGAATCATTGCATTGTTGTTTTCTGGAAGAGACCTTACTGATAAGTTAAATTTGCCAAGCCACCCAATGTAAGAATGTAGAGAGTGAGGGTAAGGTAGAGGGAATGTCTTATACTATTTTTGCAAAGTTATTTTAAATTCAAATACCCAAAAGAAGCAAAAAAAATTGTAACAAATTATGACCACTTTCTTTCCTATTCTATTCTAACACTATGCCATTGTGTCACTGTTAGAATTCCTTGGGGAAATCTCAGAAGGATGCAAAAGACCCTGATTAAAATAGGAAATATTGGCTTTTGCTCCTCACTAGCCACATGGCTTTGTTAAAATAATTTCTCCTCTAGGATGCTACCTACTTCAAATATATCTATCTCTATTTTTCACACTTCCAGCCTCTAAAACGGATAGTCGATTGTACCAAAAACCCATGGACAGCCAGGTTCTTTTTCTCTAGTGAATCTGAACTATGATTTATAGGAACTGAAGCCAATCCATGGCAAGCCTTTGGGTGGAAAGTTTTCACAGACAGAGCATGTGAGCATCTATGTTGCTTCATGTTCAAGATGAGGAGGTAGAGGTGTGTTCAGGAGAGCGCAAAGCAGAGGAACTTTAAGAGATAATACTATTTGCCTAGGTTCTACCTGTACAGTTTTTATTTCAAATTTCATTGATGGTCTAAGAGGTTTCATCACCTGTCCCAGACTTCTCTGAGCTCTGTGTAACCTTACCATGAATTGTCCTTTCTTTAGGCCAACTTTTGTTCCTGCAGTCAAACCATGTTCTGTTTAATGAGAGGGAAATGATGAAGGAGTGGCTTGGACTGAGACCTCTGAAGTCACTTTCATGAGTCTATACTTGTTTGTTTCCATTATGATGAAGTCTGTCTCCACTCTGAGGCTAACTTGACATCAGCTGACCAGTTTCGTGTGGCAACTTTACTTGCCCACATTCTCATCCATTCAGTTTTCTAGAGCCTGTACTAAGTGTTGGGTGAACTCTCACCTCTTCTTATATTGAGATTTCTTTGATCTCTGTTTTCCCAGCATCTTTACCTTTCTCTGTGTCTGCTTTTTTTTTATTTCTCTGTTGCCCTTGCCTATCCTTCCCAACAAATGTATCGATGCACACTTAACCCTTCATGCACTCAAGAGGAGCCCTAAAGACTGACACATTTCTAAGAATCTGTTCAAGTGTAGCTGTCTCAAGCAGTTTCCCAAAAGGAGTAAGATACAGGCTTCTAGAGTCAAACTTGGGTTTGAATCCTACCTCCACGAATCACCAGAAATGCAATCATGGAAAAGTTACTTAACTTTTCTGAACCTCAGTTCTTTCATACTTAAAGTCAAATCAGATCATGTGTTTACTGGTCTAGCACAGTTCCTTGGATTTAAAAATGACTCAATACATGCTGTCACTGTTATTGAAACAGGAGAATAGGGTCTGGAAGCAGGGAACTGAAGGGCAATTTGTGCTGACTTTCTAAAAGGAAAAACACCAGGGCCTGGGGGCAGGGAATCTAAGGTCCATTCTGCTGATTTCCTACACCTGGAACACAAGGAAAACACCTGGGTATAGGGGCAGGGAACCTAAGGCCAATTAACGCCAACTTCCAAAAGCTAAACTAAGACAACAAAAAATCTGAAAAAGCCATCTCCCCAAGCCCCCCAGAGTAGCAAAGGGTCAAAGGCTACTCTCCCTACAGCCCTCACGCTTCCGCCACAAATGGAAAGGGAGAATGCCCTGGATTGCCCGCAGGGCAAGCATGGCCATCCCTTCAGCTGCACAGGGCACCAATTCACCTCAGCCATTAATTAGCCACGGACCAAATCCTTCATCCAGATAAGGGGTAGCCAAAAGGGACCTCAAAAGCAGTACTTAACACCCAGAAAACTTTTTAACCCGGTCCTTGAGTCGCCTACTCGGGCTCAGTCCAACCCCATGGAGTGCTTTCTTGCTTAAATAAATCCCTGCTTTCGCTACTTTGTTCCTGTGTTTCATTCCTTTGTTACTTTGTGCACTTTGTTCAATTCTTTCTTCAAAACTCCAAGGACCCGAACAACTTAAACTCCCAGGGCCTTCCTTCCAGTAACATCATTATCAGCATCATCCTTAGCTCAGCATGCCCTCGCCCTGCTTCTGCAGACTACCCATGGGTCACAATGCAGCTCAGTCATTGTCTGCTCCAGGGAGCCTTCCTTGATCTTTCCTACTTCCTAATTTTTAAAGTGATTATAATATTTAACATATTAAAAATGATACTTCATATGTATGTATTTTCCCACAAATGTGAGATCCTTCAGAACACGGAAATTATTTTGTTTGACACATCTTTCTCCCTCTCCAAACACAATTAATCACAAAGCATTTTTGACTTTTCTTCCTACATGTCTAAAATCCTGGTCTTAGTGTTCCACCTTGACTGAGATGACTATTTGTTGAATTAAGATAACTGAAGGTTATACAAGTTCCCTCAAATTGGTGATGATGCCTATTTACACAAAAGAAATTAAACTGAAAGAAGTGGCCTGCCCTGAATCACCCAGATGTCAGCCTAGGACAGAGGGATCCTCACTCAAGAAGACTCACATAAAGGGGAGCGTATCCTCTTCTGAGGTCACTATTTTCTGGATGGATAACTCTATTTAACATAAAAACTTCCACCTTTCATTAAGTTCAAGTTCATCTTTTCAACAACTTCTTCAGTTGCTAGTGTAAAATTTTAAACTCCTCAGAATAAGTCTCATCCTTCATCCCCGGACAACCCTCTAGACACTTGAAGCCAATGATCTTATCTCCATTTATTCTTTCTTTGAATCTCAGTAATGCCACCAGGTTTATCAGATTGCAGTAGAAATAATTAGAATGTCTGAGGAAGTATAACAAGGAGGATTCCAGGCAAGGACAGAGAGTCAATTTCTTTAGTAAGGGAAGTGGAGGAGTGCTCTATGTTATGTGATACGACAGAAACATCTAAATGAAATGCCACAGGACATCTAATTAGGTGTTCCTTGCCACCTGGTCCCATTACCTCGCCAGAAGGGGACAGTAAATGAAATTAGCAGAGTCTAAATTTAGAGAAGATCAAAGAAAATCCTTCTCTACACAAAGTGCAATTATCCACTACTGCAGGATATTATTGAGGCAAATTGAAGCAAGAAGAATTTGGAAAAGGATTAGGTGTTTATATGAATAAGAACAGCTTGTGCAGTTACTAGAAAGAATAACAATTACATGGCCAATTAGTCCCCTGGTGTTAGGGTATGCACTGAGCTCAAACTGGGGTCAGAGAATGAACTGCCTATAGAATAACACAGTAACATCACATTTTCTAGGTGCATTATGAAATTTTTCTTTGACTAATTCTTCTGAAGAATCTAAGAGGAAAACACTTCAGTTGGCAAAGTGTGAATTGCTTCAGGTTTGGCTTTTGGATCTAGATCAGAAATAGAAATGGCCTGTGAGAAACCTTCACACAGGATCCGATTCCAAAATTTTGAAATAACTTTTTAAAAACAGTGGAATAGGAAAGACAGTACACTAGCAGTTTAAAGACCTGGATTTATGGGACCATTTTACATTAGCTAAATGACTTGGAGGAGATCATCTACTTTCGCAAGCTTCAGTTACTGTATTAATCTGTTACTGTGCTGCTATAAAGAAATACCTGAGGGCTGGGTAATTTATAAAGGAAAGTGGCTTAATTGGCTCATTGTTCTGCAAGCTATACAGGAAGCATAATGGCTTCTGCTTCTGGGGAGGCCTCAGGAAGCTTCCAATCTTGGCAGAAGGTAAAGGGGGAGCATGAATTTCACATTAAGAATGTGAAAGGCCCTTGAATAACACTAACTAAAGTCACCTGAGAGCAGAAATTACGTCTTAATTAATCTAGTTTCATCTTGTGCATAGCACAGTACCTAACACTTATTATAGTTGAGAGATGATGAATGAAGAAGCAATTTGGTAAATATTTGGAAGAAAATACTTCTTTCATTCTTTTTTTTTTTTAATTTTCTTTCTTTTCCTTTTTTTTGAGTTGGAGTCTTGCTCTGTCGCCAGGCTGGAGTGTAGTGGTGTGATTTCGTCTCACTGCAACCTCCACCTCCCGGGTTCAAGCAATTCTCCTGCCTCAGCCTCCCTCACCACCATGCGCCTGGCTAATTTTTATATTTTAGTAACAGACAGAGTTTCACCATGTTGTCTAGGCTTATCTTGAACTACTGACCTCAAACAATCCACCCACCTCGGCTTCCCAAAGTGCTGGGATTACAGGCATGAGCCACCACACCTGGCCATTTATATCTTCTAACCACACAATATGAGCACAAAAGTAGCAACTTCCCCAGAAAAGACCCCTCATCTGTTAGAGGCACATGATTCCAGCTAATTCTGGGCTATCACAACAAATACAAAGAAGGAAATCTGACCTTGTTACTCCCCTCTTCACCAATACATTCCCTGCATTGGCCTATGGGTCTCTAAACTGCCAAAGTAAAACTACAGTTAAATATTTGTTGGTTGGTTGATTTATTTTTTAATCTGAATTTAGATTTAAATGTGGGACCACAAAGCCCCTAAGGGACCTAATTTCAAGTAGCTAAGCATAAGACTGACTTTGGAAGGATGAGAAAAGAGAAAAATTTCTGAACATCTGGAAAGCTACCATGATTCAAATGAAAATAACAAAAATTAGAGAGCGGAATTGTCCCCTCCATGTCATGAGTGTTATTACAAAGGTACACCCTCAAAGTAGATGGCTCTAAGAAGAAGGAAGACAGGAGTTAATAACATATGAAAAGTGGAGAGGAGATGAAACTGTGCACACAAAATTTTTTATTTCCCATACCCTACTCAAAGCATTAACAAGAAGCCTTCCCAATTATTCTCAGCAAGCTAACATAACCAGGAACAAAACCTAATGATGATAACAAAAGACAAAAAGTATTAATCCCACCTGTTAATAAAACATAGAAATGCTAATTGAAAATGAACCTAATTGCACACCATTTTAAAAGAATAATATACCATAAACAAACAGGATTATTCAGGCATGCACCAATGATGCAATATTAGGAAACTTATTAGTGTAATTTGCCAATAAATAGACTAAAGGAGAAATAGCATCATCTTAATAGAGGCTGAAATTCAGTTGACCAAATTCAACACACACTATAGCTAACAGCTCTTGCTAATCTATGAAGAGAGTGTCAGTACCTTAACCTGGAAAGAAAAGTGTATCTAAAATCTACTGCCAACATTCTACTAAAGAAAAAAGTATAATGACATTCCAACTAAAATCTGGGAAAAATAATGCTATCACTACAAGGTTCTGAATATGCTTTACATTGAGACTGTGTAAAATCATAATATAAATGGAAGAAAAATATAGAAATTATTAGAAAAGGCAGGACCGAGCTTTTTTACTACTGGGATACTAGGGATAAGATAATTTGTATAATGAGCCTAAGGGAAGATTATTAAATAATTATTAAATCTTACTGCAGTTTTTAAAGATGACTTACTATAAAGAAATAATAATAGCTTGCCTGTGATTTTGTAAAAACAGGTTGGAAATGTGATTTTAAAAAATCAAATTTTTATAATCAAAAAAAGTATTGAAGTAAAAAGTAGAAATGTGTAGGATCTACCTAAAACAAACACTTAATTAGAGATATAGGAAAAAGGTACAAGTAGAGTTACGATTTTAAGCGAGAAATTTCAAATATTTTATTTTTTTCCCAAATAATTTTTAAATTGGACACTATTCTCACTGGATCTCAAAGGAAATTATCCTTTCTTTGTAACAAAATGATTATAAATAGAAAAGATGAGGAAGAATTATCAAGAAAACTTTCAAAGAGGAACAATAGTGGGTGATACACATTGCCTGTCATTGAAAATTTATATAAAAACTTAGTTTTTAAAATTGTGGTAACGGCACCAGAATAGGCAGACAGATGAAACAGAAGTAAAATTCCAGAAACAGACCCAAGTATTTAACAGAATTTAGTTTAAGATAAATGTGACATTTTAAATCAACAATTAATGAATGGGCTGGGCACGGTGGCTCATGCCTGTAATCCTAGCACTTTGGGAGTTGGAGGTGGGTGAATCATCTGAAGTCATGAGTTCAAGGCCAGCCTGGCCAACATGGTGAAACCCCTTCTCTGCTAAAAATACAAAAATGAGCCAGGTGTTGTGGCATGTGCCTGTAATCCTAGCTACTCAGAGGCTGAGGCAGGAGAATTGCTTGAACCTGAGAGGCGGAGTTTGCAGTAAGCCGAGATCATGCCACTGCCCTCCATCCTGGGCAACAGAGTGAGACTCCCTCTCAAAAAAATAAATAAAATAAAAAATTAATGAATGGATTATTCAATAAACTGCACTCATAATTAGTTAACAGTTTCTGAAGAAAGAAGCTGGCTCTCTGTCTCATAATATTCTAAAAGAATTTGGACTATTTGAATAGTTAAATGTTAATAAGGAACTAGAAGAGAAGAACAGAAAAAACATGTTAAATAATTTGAGGATAGGAGGAAATTCTAGCCACCAGATGCAGAAACCATAATTGAAAAGAATAAAAAATAGGCTGCATAGGAATTTAAAATCATAAGATTAAAAAAATACTTTGAAGAACATTAAAAGGTAACTGAGAAGTGGGATATTTGCAGCATCAGTGACAGACAAAAGGCCAACATCATGAATAAAAAGTTGTGATTTGAAAATAAAAAGAACAAAACCAGTAATATATATTTAAAAATTACACTGTAGGTGATTTACAAAAGATAAAACAAAACAATAAACAGAAAAAGTACATTCCTTAATAATAATGTAAAGCAAATAAACACCATTTTTCACATGTCAAACTAAAAGGAAATAAAATACATCAGACTCTGTAAATAAATAATATACATTTTAGTGTAATTAATTTTAAATTGCATCAAAAGCATTTAACCCAGGAATTGAATTGTGGGGGATTCTCCTAAGGAAGCTTTGATGGATATGTACAAGAAGTTCTTCCTAAAGAAATTTACTAGACGTTGCTTAAAATAATGAAAAAATGGAAACGAACCTAGTGTCTGACAACAGGGAGTTGGTAAAATATTTATTGGCATGTTAATAATTCTGTTTTTAAACATGTTGAATACGGAGCAGGGCAATGTTTACAGTAGTCTTTTATACTATAAAACCGTTTTAAGGTCACAATTTATATGGTTAAAACATTGTAGGTCAAACTGGTAAAATTCAATTCTTTTGACCTACAAAAATTGTGATTTTATATGCTTCAGCCTACTATGTTATTTTTGTTTCTTTACCACACGTACACAAAAAATAAAATTCTGGAAAAAAATAAAATATCTAATAATTAATGTCTCCAACTGGTTGGCATGTAGAAGTTTTCCCCTTACGTGCTTTTCTGTAGTTTATACATTTTTCATATGTTTTAGTCTAGTTAAAATATATTTCTAAAATATAAGGAAAGTAAGGTGACATAAAGGACATACTCCCAGATCGTCCTTCCCCAACCATGTCTCTGGAATAAAATGAGGCTCCCGCACACTGTCCTTTTCTAGAGTGACACCTCGCTCAAATACTATACGCTCTAGGAAGTTGAAGCGGTGTTATTTTTTCCATCTCTGACACCAGGGTCAATTTTTTTTAGCTTGTCTGTTCACAGAAATGGAACACAAATGGCCAAGGAGACAGCAAATCACGAATGAAAAAATTAGCTCCCACCCCAGCACATTATCACACACACGAAGGTTGCCACTGTTAATCCTGAGTGACTGATATCTTATTGCTAAAGAGATTTCAATAAAACCTAACACAAAATCTTCCAAGAGAAGGCATTTAACAGAGACAATGCCCTTTGAAAACAGGCTGGCATTGTAGATGTTTGCAGGAACCAGCATTGAGAAGATAACAGGAGGGCAATAATTTTTTGACAGCTAAAGCCAAAGGGAAAACTCAGAGTTGTTAAATTGTCATTGTCTGACAGGAGAAATTATATCAATCCATCTGTGTAGACTACTTTATTTTTTGTGAGACTAAAGTAAAGCAAGAATTTACCATGTGAATCCAGTTGAAAAGGACATTAAATCTGTTTATATCTAGTGTTTCATTAGTGGAACACTAAGCATGTGGAAGTTATTTACATCCTATTGCCCAAGGTCACCTTCAAGGTCTGATTGCAAAAATTTAAAAAATTGCAACCTCTGGCATAAATGGATTAAAGGCTGCCAACGTCTCATTCCTTGAAGTGTAGACCATAGACCAGTAGCAGCATCAACACTTAGGATATGCCTTGCTAGAAAGCAGAATATGGAACCTTATCCCAGACCTCCCAACTCAGAATCTTTATTTAATAAGATCCCCAGGGGATTCATACGCACATTCAAGTTTGAGAAGCGCTGAAGTAGTGAACATAATATAACACCTTCGGCTGTGGTTTTACAATAGCATGGGAACACTGTTCAACTGTGGGTCAGAGAGGGATTCCCCAATGGAGGAGAGCACCCACACATCAAAGAGGGATAGCCTTCCATAATTTTGATACTACATAACCAAGGCCAGGATCATTTGGGGCAACTGTTGAAGGTGATGATCTAGAGGGAAAACAATCAGAAACAATTCTAGAGAAAGAAGAGTTAAATGGGGGCAGAAGCGTCCTTACATTTTTGTGTAGTCCTCTCTTGAAATTAGAGGCAGTAGAAGTGACTGGTCATTAAAAAGAGCAAGGCTATCAGAGGGCTGATAGTACTTTTACTACATCTCCACCATCAAGAACTATTCTATTCAAACAGTTATTTTTTGCTTTTCATTCCATTTTAGGTATTTCACCCAAATATCACTAATTTTGACAATCTATTATCTACTCATATGAAATTCAGAGGTGATAGGTATTTCCTCACTCTGAGCTTAGGTAACTTGCCTAAGGTGACCCAGTAAGCAAGTGGTAAATTTAGGATTCAGATCAAAGCTACACTACTTGCATAATGATGGCTGAGATTAGAGATACTGAAGAGACTCTGTATGCATCAGATAAATGAGAGACAACTTAGCACTTTCCAAATTTTCCTTGTTGAATATCAAAGCCATGCAAAGTACATTTGTAAAAGCATGGATTCTAGAGCCTCATTCATGAGAAGTCTGTTGCAGTTAGGGTATGAGAGGAGGCTGGAAAATATGCAGACCTGTATTTTGAAAGGTCCTTTCATATTTGGTGTAGTTTATCAATCATTGTAGTACTATGTTTCCCCCGGTCTAACAACACAGGTGTGGTACATGGAAATGTGATGCCCTGCACAGCTATTAGTTCTTCCTATATCCATCTTCAGTTGTTTCTAACAAGAGAGGGCATATCCAAGGATGAACTATGAATTTCCCACTATTCTAGAATAGACGTGTGAGCTCAGAAGCACCCCCAGATTCTAAATTTTATAGGAAATTGACCATCCAATGAAGGCAAGCTAGTCAACAGCTCTGTGCTTATCAAAAAAAAAAAAAAAAAAAAAAAAAGAGAGAGTAATTGCACCTTGCTTTTCCATAGAGATATTACAAGGCACTTTAAAGACATGGAAGACATGAAACATGTTTGTCTTCTTGTAGAGAAGCAGTTAAGTATTTTTGAATAATGGCAACAAAAATAAAAATAAATGCACAGAGCCAGATAATTTCAAAAAAAAAAAAAAAAAAAAAACCCAACATATTCTCTATGCATTAGCTGTCCAAAAGAAGACAGAGTTGCTTTCATTTTGCTACTTTTCTTTATTCTCATAAAGCTCATTAGCTGGCAATTATGCAATGATATATGCAGAAAAATAGCTACACTATAGTCTTTGAATTGTGACTGCTGAGATGCCTCAGAATATACTAATGAAGAAAAAATGAAAATTCTCATGAATTCAAAAACAGTCAGCTTGAAGCTTTACTCACACGAATCAATTCAGCATACTATGCTTAAGTACTTTGTGAATGGAAAAAAGGACACGTTAATACCTAATACATTTAAGAAGTGAACAGTGATCTAATTTCCAAATAATCACCACCTATGGTTAGTTTCATTTTCTTCCCAAAGGAAGATTGTATCTCTCTAGTTAAGTGTTATCATTTTTGTCTTACTGGTTCAAGAACAACAATATCATCACCCTGAATAACTTCTTATTGAAAATAGATATAGTGGAAAGAATATGAACATTTTAAAAAGACAGATCTCTGTTAAATCTCAGTTCTATCACCTGTTATGTATTTGAACTTGGACAAGTTCCTTAATTACTCTGGGAAGTTAGGATTAATAGTGTTTTCCTGAATAAATGTTTTGAGCTTCACAAATAATTTATGCAAAATATTTGGCATTTAGCACACTAACCATTCAGCAAATAGAGCCTTTCTAATTCTCCCTTTTTACCTACATTGGTAGTGGAATGGAAGGAAGTCTTTCTTGTATAGGACCTGGAGCCTCCAAATTAGTGCTGCTTATAAAGAGGTTTCTTGCATTGGTGTGCCACCTGGCTGTCCCTCTAGTCTGAAATTATGGGCAAAATGTCACGGTTATTTCTGAGTATGATAGTTCAATTTAGGTACAAATATTTAAATCTAAGATTGTACTTGGCTTATAATGCTTAGAGACAATTTCAGGGTATTTGTACTTATGTGGTTTAAAGCAACTGGCTTCTCTTGAAAAGTCACAGATACATCTCTCAGTATTGTTAAAGAGAAAGCTTCTTGGCAGGGCGTGGTGGCTTACACCTGTAATCCCAGCACTTTGGAAAGCTGAGGCTGGTGGATCACCTGAGGTCAGGAGTTCGAGACAGCCTGGCCAACATGGTGAAAGCCTGTCTCTACTGAAAATACAAAATTAGCCAGGCGTAGTGGTGCATGCCTGTAATGCCAGCTACTCAGGAGGCTGAGGCAGGAGAATCACTTGAACCCAGGAGATGGAGGTTGCAGTAAGTCGAGTTCACACCACTGCACTCTCCGGCCTGGGCAACAGAGCAAGACTCCATCTTGAAAAAAAAAAAAAAAAAGAGAGAGAGAGAGAGAGAAAGAGAGGAGAGAAAGCTACTTGGCCCTCTAGCATCCTGATACAGTGAGGTGTGTACTTCAGTCTGTGCTATAGCAGCAGATGCAATTTGTGGACAGAACCGCCATCTTTGCCATGATTAAATGAGGGAGCCCACACCTCAGTAGACCTGATTTTTGTAGGATGATGTCCACTCCCCCTGTCTCCTCCACTACTGTCCATTCCACTTGCCTAGAGAGATAAAAATCATAACCTCTCCTCTCCCATGGGCTAGAGGGCTTCCCCCTCCATCCCACTAATCTGGGAATTGGCAGGAAGTATCCTTAAGTTAAATTTATAAAATTCTCATCTGGAGAACCTTGTGAGGGTCCAATTCAATTACAGGAAAAGAGTTTATTCTTAGGTTCAAATTTAAAACTACAAAAGTTGTTTCTAACCCACATGAAACATCACCAAACCATGTCCCCCGTGAACAAAAGCATCAAACTATGCCCCCAAAGACGTCTTTGTCCCAAACTCCCTAGTTGTGCTCAGCCTTGCACATGTATCAATGACCCTGGTTTTCACCAAGCCTGGTGTGCTTTTAGGTGGTGAAATGGCACTCCTACTTCACCCTTCAGGGTGTTACACGGAGGAGGCTGGACCAGATGTTTCTCGGGACCTTTTCAGACCTGTTTATGTGCCAATGATTCCATTTGTTTTCCATTTGTCAGAGTTTTTGAAGAACTTGGACAGTTATCTCATTTATTACCATCTCTCCACTCTTTTCTTCCACTTAATTCAGGCTTACCAATCAGTGAATCACAAACTTCATCCCCTATTCTTTTGTCTAATTCCAAGTTGGCTTAAGCACTGCCAGGTAAGCAAATTTATGAACAGGGTTGCACAGAAGACACTTCTGAGCATATAAGGAAAATAAAATAAAAAGCCCATTCCCCAGAACATGTGGGAACTAATCCTCTTCTCCCCACCTTCTGGGCATGGGTAGTAACCACATGCACATCTATATGGAGGGGGCCTGTCAAAGAGTGTAGAGGCAGGATGAGCACTCTTAGACCACCAGCTTTATTCCCCTCAATCTCCATAAACCCTGATCCACTAATATCACTTAAGAACTGGTTCTTAAGTATGAAAACTATCTTACAGAAATGAAAAGAGCTACAGTTTTCAGAGCATTTGATAACCTCAATTGCTTTGTATACTAATCCTTTAACATTCTTCCATATTTTCTTTTTGTCTCTTAATGCATTCTAGATAATTTCTTGTCATTTATTTCTCATTGATTCTCTCTTCAGCTGCCTCTAATCTGCTGTCAATCCTATACATTGGGTTTTTTAAACTTTTAAGTTCAGGAGTACGAGTGTAGGTTTGTTACAAAAAACTTGTGTCATGGGGTTTTGTTGTACAGATAATATAATCACCTAGGTATTAAGCCTAGTATCCATTATGTGTTTTTCCTGATCCTTTCCTTCCTCGCCACCTCCACCCTTTGATCGACCCCAGTTTGTGTTGTTCCCCGCTATGTGACCATGTGTTCTCATCTTTTAGCTTCCACTTACAAGTGAGAACATGCAGTATTTGGTTTTCTGTTCCTCTGTTAGTTTTCTGAGGATAATGGCCTCCAGCTCCATCCATGCAAAGGACATGATCTTTTTACAGCTGCATAGTATTCCATGGTGTACATGTACCACATTTTCTTTATGTAGTCTATCATTGATGAGCATTTAGGTTGATTCCACGTTTTGCTATTGTGAATAGTGCTGCAACGAACATATGTGTGCATGTGTCTTTATAATAGTGCAATTTATATTCCTTTGGGTGTATACCCAGTCATGGAATTGCTAGGTCAAATGGTATTTGTCTTTATGTCTTTGAGGAATCACCACACTGTCTTTCACGATGGCTGAACTAATTTACACTCCCACCAACAGTGTGTAAGTGTTCCTTTTTCTCTACAACCTCACCAGTATCTGTTATTTTTTGACTTTTTAATAGCAGTCATTCTGACTGGTGTGAGATGGTATCTCACTGT
This sequence comes from Chlorocebus sabaeus, assembly GCF_047675955.1. Taxonomy (NCBI): domain Eukaryota; kingdom Metazoa; phylum Chordata; class Mammalia; order Primates; family Cercopithecidae; genus Chlorocebus; species Chlorocebus sabaeus. The sequence goes on along the minus strand of NC_132926.1, from coordinate 29,267,241 downwards.
GGTTTTGATTTGCATTTCTCTAATGATCAGTGATGTTGAGTTTTTCATGTGTGATTTTTGGCCACACGTATGTCTTCTTTTGAGAGGTGTCTGTTTATGTCCTTTGCACACTTTTCAATGAGTTTTTTTTTTTTTCTTGTAAATTTGTTTAAGTTCCTGATAGATGCGGGATATTAGACCTTTGTCAGATGCATAGTTTAATTTCATGTGTAGTTTCTACCTTTCGCATTTTTTTGAATTTAAAAAAGTATTGTCACTAGTTATAGTTTCATCTTCATTTTAGATACTCTCAACCTTGTCAAGGTGTTTTTTTATCATTAAAATTACTAAGCTGAGTTGTTTTTAAATTTATATCTGATAAAATCACTACCTGAAGTCATGGAGACTCAGTCTCTAAGGCTATTGTTTCTGCCAATTTCTACTCTGAAACATCTGTTTTAGGGGGCCTTGGTTACCTAGAATTATGATCCTATGAGGTATCTTATGATTATTGGCTTTGGAAATTATTTGCAGGGATTTCCTAGGATCCAGAATAAAGAAACTTTCCTCCAGAGAGAATGTTTATTTCATTCCATCTAGCACCTGGAGACTGATAATCTGAAATCATTTTAAACTACATTCAAGAGCTAAGGGTTTTTGAAGTCATATTTGTAATACAAAATTGGACTGAAATTTGACTAGGGGACCAGCATGTAATGTCCTACCTGCCAGAGGGGTAAGTTAAATTTGTGCTCACCTTCTCCATGGCCCCAGTCTGCTCATACAAGGCAACACTCAGTCCAGCCTTATTGGGGAAGGCAGAGGTGAATAAATTTCTCAGTTTGTCCTCATCTACAGGCACACGCAAGTAAAGTCGTGTTTATCAAACTGCCCTCCTTAAAGTGGTCTTGAGTTTCCACTCGCTTGTTCCCAGAGGTGTCCAACACAAGCTATTTTCTTCAGCTTTATGTCTTCTGAAGGGACAAATGTTCTCAGTGTAAAACGAGCTTACAGGGCTTTCTTGCTATTTCAAGAACCTGCCATCTCCTGGATCTTGGTCTGGTAATTCTTCATTATCTTTTGGCTTTATAATGGTCTTAAGGGGAATTTTGTTTAATATTTCTAGTTGTCCTCCATGGAAGATGCGATCTGAAGACTTAACCTGTTATTACTCGAAGCAGGTGATTATTCAGAGCATATTTTTCTCCATCTTACCCAAAATGCTCAATATTGGAAACAAAGGCAATAGGAAGAGTGACTTTGCAAAGCATCTGTGTTAACAGTAGCTTCCTTTTATGGATGAGACCCTTGAAGATACAGAGAAGTTAAGTTCCTAAAATCACTCAGCTAGTGAACAAAGCCAGGATGCAAACCCAGGCAGAGTGTCTTCTAACATGTTCCTAACCATGACAAAAAACCATACTTATTGGCCTCATTCAGGCAGGGATACGAAAACTACTTCATTACACAGAATGTCCCAATATGCCACTCTGTTATCTGACCCTAATTTATCTTTTTAGTCTTATGTCCTGTGTTTCCAATATTCTTCCCTGCTGCTCCCGCCTGGCAATGCTATGGTTGCCTGAATTAGTGTTATCCTTAGATCCATTTACTGATACTTATACCTCATGTTTATGGCATATCCAAATTTTCTCGTTCTTCAAATACCAATGTAAATGCCACCTCTCTGAGCCTCGTAGTATGTAAAGCACCAGACACTTGGTTTATGGTTCCATGCTGTCAATGTTACTATTTTACAGTGAGGAAATGGAGGTTCTGAGGAGACAAACAATTTGGTTATCCCAAAGTTGGTGACTGATCCAGGCAGGATTTGATTCTTTATCTTTTTGCCTCCAAAGTTCGTGTTCCTAACCTCCAAAGTTCCTATCCCTAACCATTATCTCGTATTTATCTCCTGTTTTAGAATATAAATGCATTTTATGTGAATTTCCTGCAGCTCTCTTTACTTTATATTGCAGGACCATTATCATAGGACATGTCTTATCTCCCCTACTATACAATAAATGCTTTGAGATATAAGATTATATCTCATACAGTAAGGCTAGCATGATACTTAGTCATAGTAAATGCACAATCTGCCTTCTGGTGGCTGGACAGACAGTTAAATACAAGGAGAATAATTTTTCGAGAACTTAAATTTGGCTTTTGGGTTTTTTGAGAGGCTTCATCAATGTTTAATATCTCTGTGCATTAGCACTGTGTGTACTATATTTAGTCTTAGTGAGATATTCTGTATTAACTTGATGTCCATTGATTTATGAAAGAATTTTGGTAGTGTTTTAATTATTGATGGTGAGATAAACCCTAATTAACAAAATAATGTTCTAAAAATTACAGCGATAATGCCATTGGTTATTAGGCATTTGGAAAGAGCCCATAAAAATGTATAAGAAAACTGTTTGTGTTTAATGAATACTGGGAAAATGATTTAAGGTCCACTTTTCAGATATCAATTAGTTGTAAATTTTAAACATATTTTTAAAATGTTTAGTAACTAAGAAAATCACTTTTGTGATGGGGGATTTTGTGAGAAGTCCCATAGCTAACAGACAAATTGGGAAAGAATGTAAGTAAGAACATGGATGGGGAGAAATACAAAAACAATCATTACGATCTGTTGCTAGATTTCTTATATCATACACATCATTATGTTAATCCTTCTGGCAGTTCTTACCCTAAACAGGTGAAACTAATTACTCAGTAGGGAGGCAGAACACTGGCCTCTAAACTTATTTATAAAATCTTATGAGGTATCTTCTGAAAGCAGAATTTGGTCTCTAATGAACACATGACAGACAAGTGCCTATTACATTGAAAATATAGCCATTTGGAGGGACATTTGCTTTAACACACTGCTTCTTATCTTGGATGCAAAGGTAACTGCCACCTTTAATTTTTACATTCTCCAGTGAGAGTCTGGAGGATTAAAGGGTTTGCACGTTCTCCAATGCTGCACTGCAAAGTAATATGGCCCCAGTGATGTATTATAATAACTGAACAGCCTAATTCTTTTGCAGATTGGAAGGCTCAGGAGTGTCTTCTCCATCCTGGGCATTATTTTCCTCGTCTATATAAAATGAATAATTTGAACATGATGAACTTTAAGGCTCTCTACAACCCTAAAATTGGTGACATGGTGGTTAATGGCATGTTTTCATTAACAAGCTGTTCTTCTGTTGCTCTTCTTAAAATAAACTCTTTCAAAATAAATTTCAGACCCTTTTTCTAACAAATAAATGGACTTGAGGCAGATCTAAAAATGTGGAAAGATTAATGTGTATATGCAAAATTAAATATGACAAGGCAAACTGTGCTGAGGACGATGATGAACTGATGAAGGATATGCCCACGGGTACAAATGATGGTAAAGATGATTAACAGTTGCTGAAAGTTTATTATGTTCTGGACTTTGCTCTTAGTAGTTTGGAAAGATTATTTCAATTAATTTACAACACAATCCTAAGAGGGTAACCTTATAACCACCCTCATATTACAGATGTGGGAACTAAAACACAGAGAATTAGATAATTGTCTTAAAATTACCTAGCTACTGGTGGAAGAGCCTAGATTTTTATCCAGAGAATTCAGCTTCAAATACTTCGCTCTTCACCAGACCAATTGTCTTCCTCTTCGAAAGCAAGTGGTATGCAACAACGTAAGGGTATTTATGGTGTTAAGAGGACATTATGGAACATAGTTAATACCTCTACAGGCCTCTCAAGAGAAAGACACACAGACAACAACAAAAATAAAGCAAGTATCTCTCTGTTGTGTAGTAGTCTTGGAAACCCATCCATGATGCAAGGAACCTCTGATAAACTGGGGATGGAACACATGCCTCGGGATAGAGGTCTAAGAACTTCCCACTACTTCTAAACCAGCCATGCAGACCTGACAACTCAAGTCCATAATCTAAAATTATACAAGCAAAGGCTCAAAACAAAGGAGAAGTAGATCCTGAAGTAGGTTCAGCCATTTCCAAGACTCCTCTTGCTGTAAAAATGGAAAACAGAGAGAGGGGATTATCAAGACATTTCTTTGGAAGTAATACTACCCTTAGCAAATATTGCTCAATCAGTGTCCTAGAATCTGGTCAATCAGATTTACATATTTTCCTGGGTTAGGTTGCAAGATGAAAGAATGGGGTGGAGAGGAAAACAGACTTTCCTAGAGGTCTGCAGATTCCAATCCATTGGGAAAATCAAGAAAAGCTTCTTGATGGAAATCAAGTTTGAAGTCAGCTCAGGATTTGTGCAGTTTGAGATGACAGGTGAATATTTCAAGTAGAAAAGGCAATGTACGAAGATAAAGAAACACTGCAAGACAAATAAGAATAGAGAGTATACATAGGGTAGTATTGCAAGATAAGATAGAAAGCAAAAGAGAACAGAGCCTCATTAAAAAGGAGTGGGATAAGTAAATGACTACACAAGATTTACCTCTCTAAATCTAACTGGACGTTTGTTAAAAAAAAAAAAAAAAAGAGCCTGTGATTTGGAGAACAGCAGCATTATCAGATTTCCCTATTTCATTCTATTTGAAGAGATTCTATTCATAGTGAGTGATATGGTTTGCATTTCTGTCTCCACCCAAATCTCATGTTGAAATGTAATCCTTAATGCCAGAGGTGGGGCCTGACAGGAGGTGATTGGATCACAGGGGTTGTTTCTGATGGTTTAGTACAGTCCCCCTAGTGCTATTCTCATGACAGAGTTCTCACAAGATCTGGTCAATTAAAAGTGTATGGTGCCTCCCCTCCTCTCTCGGTCTTGCTCCTTTCATGTAAGATGCCTGCTCTTGCTTTGCCTTCCACCATGAGTAAAAGCTCCTTAAGGCCTCCCCAGAAGCAGATGCTGTTATGTTTCCTGTACAGCATGTAGAACTGTGAGCAAATTAAACCTATTCTCTTCATAAATTACCCAGTCTCTGGTATTTCTTTATAGCAGTGAGAGAATTGACTAATACAGAAAACTGATACTGAGGAGTGGGATGCTGAATAAAGATACCAAAAAATTTGGAAGTAATGTTGCAACTGGGTAATGTGCACAGGTTGGAACAGTTTGGAGGGCTCAGAAGAAGACAGAAAGATGAGGGAAAATTTGGAACTTCCTAGAGACATGTTAAATTGTTGTGACCAAAATGCTGATAGTAATATAGACAGTGAAGGCTAGGCTGAGGAGGTCTCAGATGGAAATGAGAAACTTACTGGGAATTGGAACAAAGGTCACCTTTGCTATGTGTCAGCAAAGAGGTTGGCTGCGTTGTGTTCCTGCCCTAGAGATCTGTGGAACTTTGTACCTGAGAGAGATTACTTAGGATAGGGGTTTTCAACCCCAAAGCCACAGACAGGTACCCATCCATGGCTTGTTAGGAACCAGGCCACACACCAGGAGGGGAGCCACAGGAGAATGAGGATTACCACCTGAACTCTGCCTCCTGTCAGACTAATAGCAGCATTAGATTCTCAGAGGAACACAGACCCTACTGTGAACTATGCATATGAGGGATCCAGGTTGCACACTCCTTAAAAGAATATAATGCTTGGTGATCTGAGGTGGAACGGTTTTATCCCCAAACCACCACCTCCCACCATGGTCCATGCAAAAACTGTCTTCCATGAAACTGGTCCCTGGTGCCAAAAGGGTTGGAGACCACTGACTTAGGGTATCTGGTGGAAAAAAATTTCTAAGCAGCAAAGTGTTAAAAATATGGTCTGGCTGCTGCTTTTAGTAACCTATGCTTATAAGCATGAGCAAAGAAATGACCTGAAACTGGAGCTTATATTTAAAAGGCAAACAGAATGTAAAAGTTTGGAAAATTTGTAGCCTGGTCATGTAGTAGAAAATAAAAGCATATTTTCAGGGGAGAAATTCAAGCAGCCTGCAGAAATTTGAATAAGTAAAAAGGATACAAGTGGTAATGGCCAAGACAGTGAGGAAAAGGCCCTGAAGGCATTTCAGCAGACCTTCCTGGCAGCCCTTCCCATCTCAGACCCAGAGGCCTAGGAAGGAGGAATGGTTTCATGGACTAGATCCAGGGCTCCACAGCCCTGTGCAGCCTCAGGACACTGCTCCCTGTATCCCAGTCATTCCAGCTCTAGCCTTGGCTAAAAGGGGTCCAGGCACAGCTTGGGTCCCTGCTTCAGAGAGTGCAAGCCATAAACCTCAGTGGCTTCCACGTGGTTTTAAGCCTGTGGGTATGCAGAGTACAAGAATTAAGGCTTGGGAGCCTCTGCCCAGATTTCACAAGATGTATGGAAAAGCCGGGATGTCCAGACAGAAGCCTGCTGCAGGGGTGGGTCCCTCAGGGAGAACACCTACTGGAGCAGTATGGAGGGGATGTGTAGGCTTGGAGCCCTCCACAGAGTCCCCATGGGGAATCAGCCTAGTGGAACTGTGAGAAGGTCACTGTCTTCCAGACTCCAAATTGTAGATCTACTGACAGCTTGCACCGTGACTGGAAAAGTCACAGGCCCTCAATGACAGCCTGAGAAAGAAGCTGAGGGGGCTGTATCCTAAAGAGCCACAGAGATGCCCAAGGCTTTGGGAGCATGCCCCTTACACCAGTGTGCCCTGGATGTGAGACATGGAGTCAAGGAAGATTATTTTGATATTTAAGATTTAATGACTGCCATGCTGGGTTTTGGATGAGTGAGGGGGACTTTAGTCCCTTTTATTTGGCCAATTTCTCCCTGTTGGAATGGGAATATTTACTGAATGCCTGTACCCCCATTGTACCTTGGAAGTAACTAACTTGTTTTTGATTTTACAGGCTCATAGGCAGAAGGGACTAGCCTTGTCTCAGATGAGACTTTGAGCATTTGAGTTAATGCTGGAATGAGTTAAGACTTTGGGAGACTGTTAGGATGTCATGGTTGTATTTTGAAACATAAGAACATAAGGTTTGGGAGAGGCCAGGGAGGAATTATATGGTTTCAATCTGTGTCCCCACCCAAATCTCATGTTGAAATGTAATCCCCAATGCTGGAGGTGGAGCCTGATGGGAGGGATTGGATCATGTAGGCAGTTTCTAATGGTTTAGCACCATCCCCCTAGTGCTCTTCTTTGCAGGAGATTGGGTCTTTTAAATGTGTGTGGTACCTTCCCACCTCTCTTGGTCTTGCTTCTGCCATGTAAGATGCTTACTCCTGCTTTGCCTTCTGCCATGAGTAAAATCTCCCTGAAGTGTCCCTAGAAACAGACGTCAGCATGCCTCTTGTATAGCCTGTGGTACTATGAGCCATTTTGACCTCTTATTTTTATAAATTACCCAGTTTCAGGTATTTCTTTATAGTATGGTGAGAATGAACTAATGCAGAGAGCATAGAGTGAAACTGACTGCTTTGAGGCATCCCTATGGCTGATCCTAAAAGTTGTGCTCTGGTCTCCTGCAGTAGCTCTCCCTTCATTCTGCCCTTTTTTCAAGTGAGAGGACATCCCAAAGGGTCAGGTGGAATCTGCCTCCCTCTTTTTACTCCCTAATCATAAACTGGTTTATTAAGAAGCTGTTCTCTGGGTGCTTGTCTTGTTTCCTTAGGCCTGAATAATCAATTGCTGCCTCAGGGTAGTTCAAACAGCAGTCCGTAAAGCATTTATCATCTCTTTCCTCAGCAAGTGAGAACCAGGATAAAACAAAGACGTGTTATTCTCCACTCTAATGAGCAGCAGGGACAGCCCAGTGTTTCCAGAGGAAGAAGCAATTAAATAGAATGATTGGCAAGATAGCATTTCAAAAGTCAAATGGTGAATTTGGAGGATTCTCCATTATCAGTCAGTAGTCAGCAGTTTAAGAGGAGGCTGGAATTCCCAATTAAGACAGAACAGTTATTGTGTGGGCAAAAGACAGGAACAAGAAACATGCTATTTCCTCGGACTGATCACTCCTTACCTAGGTGACTGCATGATCTCTATATACCAATCTTTGCAATAAGAATAGTGATGAGAGGCACATCTTTGGTTTTTTCAACCCAAGAGAATTAGAGAGATTAATAAATGTGTGATGTTACAGCCAGGTGACATGAAGAACCTAGGGTACCAGAGGTAGGTCTCCTGGATTAGAATTTAAAATCCACTACTTAGCAGAAATCAGGGCTCTCAAAGTTGTAACTTATAGGCCAAATGCAGCCTGAAGGTATATGTCATTTAAATCATATATAAGTTTCAAAAAATAAGTTGCATTAGATGCCAACATTTTAATATTGGGAAATTTTGCATACTAGTTTTCCAGCGTTTTTGAAGCAATTGTCTGGAGCTGAGTACAATCTTCCAAATCCTTTTTCCATGGTCCTCACCATTTCTTTTGTTCTCCAACAATAAGGCAAGGTCACTTGCATTTATTGTGCTTATATTGGGCTTTCTTTTCCTTCACAGCTGAGAACTTTTCTCTATCCTCTTATCTTTAATAAAATGTGGAGAAATGAAAGACCAAAGGGGCCTTTTGTTTTTTTTTTACCTGACTCATTTACATGATCTGACTGGCCCCTGTAGGCATTAGAGCTTGCATCATGCTGTTTTAGAAATAGCTTACATTAGTAAACACTTGATATGTGCCAGGGATTCTTCTGCATATATTAACTCACTCAGAAAGAACATAGCTACTATATAGCATTATTATTATCATTTTTATTTTCTAGATGGAGAAGCCATCTAGAAAATGTTAATTGTGTTACTGAAAATTTTACATATTATGACAATAAGTAACTTGATCAAGGTCACACAACTATGGTGAGCCAGGACTCAAACCCAGTATTCTGGCTTCAGAATCTAGTCACAACCTCTTCAATATACTGCTTCTATCACAGTAACCCAATGGGAACAGAAAAATCCATAATAAACATTGGGAATATCTTGTCATTAGAAAACAGTACAGTTCATTCACATCATAGGATATGTAGGTCCCCCTAACATTATTAAACAGCTTATGGAAAGAAAGGCAATCTTAGCACAAACAGGAAAATAGAAGATACAGGTAATTAGTACCTTTTTCCTGAGCTCTAAAGTTACAGCTCATTTGTATCCTATTATTTATGCTCAATTGCCCAATTTTACATGATAAACTACTATTATCATCAGACAAAATAAGTTACATCGAAGAAAATATTGTTGCTGCTCTCTCTCAGGACATTAATTTCTCCATGTTTTTCTATCCTGAGCATGCTAGAAACTAACTGAGATGAAGAGGTCAACCCACAGGCCTCTGCAAAAGTTGCTCAGATCCCAGGATTCTATTTTTCTTCTTTGGTTGCAAATGGGTTAGAGGAAGAAGAACTGGAGGTACAACTTACATCAGTAATACAGAGGACGAAGACCCTGAATTATGGTGATGATTATCTAAAAAAACAAAGTGCTAGAAGAAACCCATAAATCTCTGGGTGTGTGATAATACCTGACCTCTTTCTCTAGCACAAATAATTTTGACCACTCAGTCTAATACTGAACAATGAAAAGACTTTTCCCTGGGTATTTAGGACCTTCCTGGGAAATGGTCTCCCAACTCATTTACAGAAAACAGATTTACAGATCTCATTCTCAGAAGTTTCTCAAACAACCCAGAAATGACTGTATTATTCTCTCCAATTCTATATTCTTTGCTCCAGTCTTCCTGTCAAATTTTACCCTTTAATATACTATATGCTCCAAGTCTGACCCTTTGGTGCCAAGCCTTACATCTATTAAATATGTAATAGAATACATTTGTGAAGGAGAAAGAGGAAAATATTGGCTATACTTTGTAAGAGAAAACTTTCCCCACATCTTTGCCTTTAATAAGAGTGATCCTGCAATTTTTGTGACCAGAAAAGGGGCTAAACGTTTCTGGGCTCTGGTAGAGCTACAAATCTCAGACAACATTTAATTATTGGAAGTGTTTGGAGTTGAAATTTTTAATGCAAATTAAATTATGTTACCTCACGGGAGGTTATAAAAGAAAATATAAATGAGAATGGTCAAATATAAGATATGGGCATACGTGAGCCTGAATTGGGACAAATTAAGAAGTGTTATCTAAATTTAAAGATTATTCTAAAGAAAAGGTGGGGAAAATGAGTTAAAAAGTATTCTGGATATATTGAGGTTAATAAAAATTTATAAGAAATGAACAAGCAGTGAAGAATATCACACCTCCCACCTTTGAAGAATGAAATCATTTGACTTGAAACTTCCTCCATGAAGCCTCCCCAAACCACACATTTAGACTTTGTTTTCTGTGATTCTAAAGAACTTTTGTCCTCCTGTAATAATACATCTATTATGTGCACTTATCTATCTCTGCTATTAGCTTGTAAGCTCCATGATTCTATTATAGAACGTGTATCTTCAAAAATGACATATGCCACAAACTGAGAAATTAAGGAAAGATTGAAGATGTGAGTCTGTGCTTTTGAAAACTGCTGGATTCAAGGAAACAACAAAATTATCTATCAACTCCAGATGTCCAAGCAGCTCTTAAATGCTCACTTGGCAGGGCAGCGTAGGAAGGGAATTGTGCACAGGAAGATGACTGCTTGGAGGATGCTGACCTTCTGACTGTGACTGTGTATCATCTCTCGGCCAGCTGCATCTTGCTCCGCCAGCAGGATGCTTGTTTGCGGTAGGCTACTGACTATCATGCCAACCTTGTCACTCACTTATTGCCTATGCTCACATATTTTGCTTTGGGAACCTGGCCTTTGTTCCGCATCTCTATCACCCCAAGGCTGTTTCCATCTCAGCACACTTCAATTTGCTGCTCCCTCTAACTGGGAAACATGTTCCAAGATCTTTGCATGTTAGGACTCAGTTCTTATTCGGGTTTCAGCTCTGATGTCACTTTCTTAAAGAAGCCACCTCTCACCACCTTGCAAAGTTAGTACTCCCCTCCCATGGTATCCTGCCTTCACATTGCTGCTTTTGTCTTCATAGCACTCATCACTACCAGAAATTCACTTATTTGTTTCCTCATTTATCTTATACTTCCCCACGAAATGTAAGCTCCAAGAGAACGTGCTTGTTCTATTCCTGGCCAGCCTCAATACTAGTGCCTGGAAGACAGAAGACACTCGATAAACGTTTATGTAACAATGGGGGGAAAGGGGCTCATGGAAAGGGGAAAGGTGTTTATTATGTATCCGCCTTCTACCTGGTACTGTACTGAGCATTTTCAAATACATTATCTCCTTTGATTCTTGCCATACGTTCTGAAAGAAGCATTACAATCTCCATTTGAAAGAAACAGCTTCAGGGAGGTAGCATAATTTGTCTGAGCAAACCACTCAATAAATATTTGTGGAAGAGAGGTGGGGAGGCAAGCAGACAGCTGGAATGTGGTAGAATTCATATTTGACCCACGAAGTCAATCCAGCACCAAGGTCCTTGTTTGTTTCATCATACAGTTTTCATGAACATCAACTTCTTTTTTGACAAGGGGAGCAGTATATTCTGAGAGTCTAAAGCTGACCTTTACGAAAGTGTCTTTCTGACAGTCAGAATCAATACTTTTGTTCATCAGGCTGTAACCTTCACCGCAGATTTGACATGCTATTCCCATGTAACACTGTCGCCTTTGATCCAAGCTAATGACTGTCATCTTCCATTTGGAGAGAACAGAATTCAGGGTGAAGATTCTTAGCATTAACTCCCTACTACAGTCTAAGGCCTCCCATTTTGACTTGGAGAGGACTCGTACCTTCAGTTAGGATTTTTTAAAATGTAAAAAGCTCCCTCTCCTCTTTTGGCAATCTGACATCTCCAAAGTCTTCTTTTAACAATCATGTCAGTTGAATGCCATGCTCCTGTCATATTCTAGATGGAATCTTGCATTGCTTCACATGGCCTACAAGTTCCAGTATGATCTGGTCCCTGCCTGCTTCTCTTCCCCTAGGTCTGGTCACTTCCCCTTCTCAAAGCATGGCCCAGCAATACATTTCTAACTTGTTTTTGGTTAGTATTCCATATTCTCTAACGTCTTCCTACTTTGGCTTTGTATCAAAATATGCTCCCAAATAATTCTTCATCTGGTGTAATCCCAAAACATGGTTTTCTCTGTAAAACTTTCTTTGATCATCCACATTCTCTTGGCCAACTGGTATTTGTCTATGATTCCAGTGTACCTTTCAATACCCCTATAATAATTATATTGTCTCTTAATAAATACTTGTTGGATTTTCTCTTTATTAGATTACTAGCAACTTGAGGCACAGTATCTATCTTACAATAGGAGTAGTAGTAGAAAGACTTGATATTTATGTAGTGCTTACAATATAGTAGCCATTGTATCACATATTTTATATGTACTATCACTTTTAAGCAATAATAGTATTATCGTATACTGAGTACATGTTATTTTGGAGGCACCACACTTACAAAATTATATAACACGTATTATTATTCTCATTCCACAGATGAAAAACTAAAGTTCAGAAATGCTAAATCACTCACTCAAGGCACAGAACTAACAAATAGCAGAGTCACACTTTGAACCCCCACATAATGCTCATTCTAATATATGTATTTTGTTTCTGTCAATGTTTACTGAACAAATAAATTTATTTCTGTTCCTTGGGGCGATATCTGAGGCGAGCCATAAGCCAATGGTATCACCTATTCAATCACATCTATCTGAAGACTTTCCAAGCAAGCCAAGTAAATCTTATTATATTCCCCAAACTCATCCTGTTCATTCCTGATACATATCTCACTTGGCTTAATCTGAAAGGTTGGCACTCTCCTTTTTTGCCCATACAAATATTCCCCAAAGTTCCACGTTTTTATTTTAGAACCTCAGATTGGAAAACTATAGCCAACTTTTCTAAACTCAATATCACTCTCTGTATGGTGAATTTTGATACATCATTAGAATGCAATCCAGCAACACATGAAACAGGAAGAAGTTATTTGCCATGGTTTTAGCTCTGGAGCCTGACTGCCTCAGTTCAAGCTCCAGACTTACTTTCTACTGGCTGTGTCACTTTGGGACCAGTACTTAAGCCTCAAGTTTCTTGGCTATAAAATGAAGATAGTAGTACCTAGCTAGCTTCATAGAATATCTGTGAAAATTAAACCAGAAAATCTACTTCTGACATTAGCATAGCTTCTGTTTCATATTAAGAGCTCAGTATTGATTACTTTATATTATTAACTAATTATATAAGAGATTATCTACACCTAAAGGGACTAAGTCCTTGAGTTTACAAATGGAGAAAAAGCCAAGAAAGAGAAAGCTACTGATTCAAAGTCATGTTACTCAACTGAGAATTCCACCCAAATTTTTATGACTCTCAGCCTCAGGCAAAGTTGATGTAGCTTTTTGTATTTGACAGACATATGCAACTTCAAGGTATGAACACTTACTTAATCCCCGTTCACATTCTTTATTGTTTCTAATCAAGTGATTATTAAAGTTTTGCAAAGTAAAGGATTACAGAATTTCTCAAAAAACATCCTTTAGCTAAGTATTAACATTCAGTGGAATTTTTCTCTGCCATGAAGTTGGCTCTCTTTGAGATTAAGAATAGGGCTAGAAAGTAGCAGTAGTATATTCATCAAGGAAGAGGAAGAAGGGGGGAGGAAATGAGGAAAGAGAGATCCATTATGAACAATTTTAGAAATAGAATCACCAGGCTTTCAAATTCTAAGCATCTGGGGAAGGAATCAGACTTGTTACAGGAAATAGCTATTTACTGAGAGATGAAGGCACTTTGTTTCTCTAATCCAGGGCCTGCTAAGCCTTATGTTTCTGAGATTCACAGAAAATGCAAATTGAGAAGAGAACAAAATCATCTTTCTTTGCCAAATTATCTCTTATTTAATCCAAGACAAACTTTTCCCAGACTTAGAAACCATGATAAGCAGTTTTTCCTTAAAGACCAGACATAGAGCCCAGTGAATCTGCCAGTGTTAGACGATCACCTTTATGACTCTTCTTTTATAGGATTACCATTAGCAAAGGTACAAAGGAAGTCAAGTTTATCATCCTATACCTGTGCATCCTTTATGTTCTCCTCCCGTCTCAGGCATTCATTCATCATCTCCACCAGGCCTCTCAGGTCACATGTCATGCATGCTTGGCCAATACCTTCACCGGAGGACAGTATTCTACCCCAGTCAGTTTCTCAGGGCTCAAACTTACACTCTTCCCTCCAAATTCCGATTCTTTTAATATGAGAACTGTAACTCTACTGTAAGTTTTTTGACAGTAGGGTCTTTTATAAGTATGTCTCTCTAAGAGTAGCAAAGAGACTATTCATAGCAGAAGGTCAAGGCATATCTGGTAGGTGTGCAGATAGATGAACAAGGGAAGGAATTCAATAATGTGAGAATGGAAGAATCTACACAAAATAACATGTTATGAACAATATGGTAGCTCTTCCACTGGTCCTTTCATTTTAATAGAATATTTATTTTTTCCCAAATAAAGCATTTCTAGAGAAGGTATGTGGGCAAGTGTCTTTCCTCATTTACTTCAGGAACACTCTATAGGCAGCTACATACTACACACTTTTGAGGGAACTGTGTGATCTATAAATACCTGTCTCCTGGAATGTAGAGGTGGGATTGCAAACTGAGACCTGCTCTGATTTTAATAAACTCAAGTTTTCCCCTACAACTCTCAATGGATACATTAATAAGGGAAAAGATGAAGAACAATAACAATAACAACAATAATGTTACTATTCCCAAATGTTAAGGATAGGGAAAAGAAACTGTCAGAAGAACTTGAGTTCAAAATACCTGTAGAGAACAGTCTTTGAGCAGAGGTAACTGATTAAAAAAAAAAAAAAAAAAAAAAAAAAAAAAAAAAAAAAAAAAAAAAAAAAGTAGAATTAAAAACTTTGTGAGAGGAAAAGTGCTAAGAACTATTTATCTTAAAAGCATTGACTGAAGACTGAAAAAAAGAAATTTTGCACCATGAATGTGAAGACCTGAATGTGAGTTTCAGTTCTACCAATAATTTTGTTCTAGGGTCTTAGGCCATTCATTCAATCACTCTAAGTCACTTCTCTCATCTTACAAAAGGAGAGAATCAACTGCAAAAGTCCTGGGATAGTGCATTTTAATGGGAAGGTGGTCACATTCCCACTAAAGGAGCATCATTACTAGAGGAGATAGTCAGAACCCAGTGTGAAAGCTATTCTCCTTCCCCTGCCCCCACAGAGGGAAGAACCAGGGGATGAGATGAAGCTCCCTCATTGCAGCTTTGGCCAAGCTCTCTGTCATCGACACTCTGCTTTCTTTAGGATTCTGCAATACCCAAAGTTTTGAGGAGACCAGTAATCCACACGCTCTCTGTAGCCTGTTGACAGATCACATGGTGACCATAACTTTGTGGTGATGTGAACAGCTGTTTAAAGTCAGAACTATTTCTTTTTTTTTTTTTTTTTTTTTAAATTTATTTATTATTATTAAACTTCAAGTTGTAGGGTACATGTGCACAACGTGCAGGTTTGCTACATATGTATACTTGTGCCATCTTGCTGTGCTGCACCCATCAACTCGTCATTTACATCAGGTATAACTCCCAATGCAATCCCTCCCCCCCTCCCCCCTCCCCATGATAGGCCCCGGTGTGTGATGTTCCCCTTCCCGAGTCCAAGTGATCTCATTGTTCAGTTCCCACCTACGAGTGAGAACATGCGGTGTTTGGTTTTCTGTTCTTGTGATAGTTTGCTAAGAATGATGGTTTCCAGCTGCATCCATGTCCCTACAAAGGACACAAACTCATCCTTTTTTATGGCTGCATAGTATTCCATGGTGTATATGTGCCACATTTTCTTAATCCAATCTGTCACTGATGGACATTTGGGTTGATTCCAAGTCTTTGCTATTGTGAATAGTGCTGCAATAAACATACGTGTGCATGTGTCCTTATAGCAGCATAATTTATAATCCTTTGGGTATATACCCAGTAATGGGATGGCTGGGTCATATGGTACATCTAGTTCTAGATCCTTGAGGAATCGCCATACTGTTTTCCATAATGGTTGAACTAGTTTACAATCCCACCAACAGTGTAAAAGTGTTCCTATTTCTCCACATCCTCTCCAGCACCTGTTGTTTCCTGACTTTTGAATGATCGCCATTCTAACTGGTGTGAGATGGTATCTCATTGTGGTTTTGATTTGCATTTCTCTGGTGGCCAGTGATGATGAGCATTTTTTCATGTGTCTGTTGGCTGTATGAATGTCTTCTTTTGAGAAATGTCTGTTCATATCCTTTGCCCACTTTTGGATGGGGTTGTTTGTTTTTTTCTTGTAAATTTGTTTGAGTTCTTTGTAGGTTCTGGATATTAGCCCTTTGTCAGATGAGTAGATTGCAAAAATTTTCTCCCATTCTGTAGGTTGCCTGCTCACTCTGATGGTAGTTTCTTTTGCTGTGCAGAAGCTCTTTAGTTTGATGAGATCCCATTTGTCAATTTTGGCTTTTGCTGCCGTTGCTTTTGGTGTTTTAGACATGAAGTCTTTGCCCATGCCTATGTCCTGAATGGTACTACCTAGGTTTTCCTCTAGGATTTTTATGGTATTAGGTCTAACATTTAAGTCTCTAATCCATCTTGAATTAATTTTCGTATAAGGAGTAAGGAAAGGATCCAGTTTCAGCTTTCTACTTATGGCTAGCCAGTTTTCCCAGCACCATTTATTAAATAGGGAATCCTTTCCCCATTTCTTGTTTCTCTCAGGTTTGTCAAAGATCAGATGGCTGTAGATAAGTCAGAACTATTTCAACTTTTCTCTTGCTTTTCAATTTAAGTTTCTTTCCAAATGGGCTATGCCCTATTCTGGTTGAAGCTGTTTCCTTTTATCAAGTCTCCTTCAGATGAAAGACAAGGCAAATATCAGCTGGTAAGACAATGGTATTTTAATGCTTTGCTCTCTTTCTTGCTGCAACAGAATGATGAAATTCTGACCTGAAGACCATCCAAGAGGGTACTCCAGGCTGGCCCATTAAAGTCTTAATGTTTATAATGTAAAACTTTCTAGAACAGCACTATCCAAGAGAAATATAATGAAAGTCCCATATGCAAGCAATGTGCAATTTTAAATTCTCTAGTACCCACATTTAAAAAGCTAAAAAGATAAAATTAATTAGCATATTTTATCTCCAATATACCCACAATATTATTGTCTTAAAATGCAATCAATATAGCAGTTGAGAGATATTTTACATTTTTTTCTAAGTCTACAAAATTAATATGTATTTTATATTTACAGCATATCTTAAATCAGACAAGCCACTATTCAAATGCTCAGTAGAAATATGTGACTATTAGTCACCATATTGGACAATATACCTCTAGACCTTTGCTGTATCTTTTTATTCAATATATATTTTATTAGCAGAGTTTATAGAGGCATTTTCTAGCAAGAATAAAAAATTAACGTGGAATACAATATTAATAAATGTATGCTGCTTCACAAATGAAAAAATCACTAAATTTATAAAGGTTTTATGATTTCTTAAGTTATTTTTTGTGGAGTGCAACATGAAATAAGACAGGAATGGTACTACCCTACAAAGAAATAAGAGTCCATGGTAGAGATGACTGTTATAAATGGAAGTAATAATCTTTTAGTTAATTTATAATCTAATAGGGAAAATAGGATAAATGCTTTCAAAGATATTTAAGTGTCATTAAAAAGTAATATATATCTAAATCACCAAATGAGAGAAAACCACCTATGTATTCTATAGAAATTAAAGAAACAAAATTCCACCTCTTAGGTAAACACTGTCAAGATTGCTAACATACAAGGTTGGAGGAAAAGTGACTTGAGTTAATGTACAAGGTTGGAAGAAAAGTGAGTGGAGGAAAGTTTTCCAAATATCCCTAAAAATTACATGTTTCAACACAGCCATTTTAATTCTATACTTTGAGAAAATTACTGGATAAGGACATAAAAATGAACATAATGGGATGCTTACTTAACTGATATGAGACTACTGAAAACTGGGAAACAAATTAATCCACTAAGATGGCAATAATTAAACATATTATAAATCTATTTAAAAATACATGTAGATAAGTCTAGATTATGCAGTTGTCAAAATGCCAATGCAGTTTTATATTTATTTTTATATATATATATATATATTAAATGAAAAAATTCAGGTTATGGAACTGTATATATAAGACACCATTTAAAGTACACACACATAGCAATGGGGATATTTAAATTTTGCTATGCACTTTTTAGAAAAAATATTTTTAGTGAGCATACAGTGCTTCAATCAAAACAAGCAATAAGTCTGTTTGCATTTTGAAAAAGAATTACATCATGGAAACTTGTAGAATAATAAAAATAAAAAATAAAGGAAAAGATCATCATGGCCTGTAGAGGTTAGAACAATTTTCTTTAAAGAGAGGAACACTGACTAAGAAGAAAATTATTCTTTATTCAAAAGTACTACATTTTCCTGTGACTCATTTATCTCTAAAGTGACTTAGTTACAAGCCTTTGATCTTCTTTAAACTTGAAATTTAAGAGAAAATTCTCTTCTTAAAGCAGGGCTATGAAATAATTTCCTATTTGACAGGTTTAAAGATTGCCACCTTCACTGGGACATGTACTCAAATTTACCTGCCAAGAGCAAACCACAGGAAGGAAACTTGGGGGCAGAAAGGAAGTGCTGAACTGGAAAATAAAGTAAGGGCAAAGCCATTAAAACATAAAATCAGCTCAGAAAAGGTCAACTGAGAATGTGTCACACAAAGAACGAAACACAGACAGGACTTTTATCCAGGCAAAACAACATAGGTTATCTCTTGGCTCCCTTAGAAAAATTCAATCTCACTGTGTGCTCTGGCTTGAATGTTTGTGTCTCCACAAAATTTATATATCGAAACCTAATCCACAATGCCATTAGGAAGAGGTGGGGCCTTTAGGTGAGAATTAGGTCATGAGAGTGGAAGCCTCATGAATGAGATTAGTACCCTTAAAAAAGGGCCTGGAGGGAGCTTATTTCTCCCCCTCACCATGTGAGGACACAGGATCTCACCAAACAATGAATTTGCTGGAAACTTAATCTTGTACTTCCCAACCTCCAGAACTGTGAGAAATAAATGTTTATAAACCACTCAGTTTATGGTATTTTTGTTATAGCAGCCCATGGATCCTAAGACATCTTCCTCTGCGATGGGCACTTTACCCCAACTTCTTCATTCTTTACTGTTTCACTTCCAGGAGGCAGGATCAAGTCCTCATGATCTCACACCTGGACTGAAGCCATCACTTCACACTTGGGTCTCTCTCCCTCTCAGTTCATTGTAGGTGCTCTCCTTTCCTGACTCCAAATAATCAAGTGCTCCTCGCTCCTTTCTGGGTAGCCCAGAGGCTGGTGAAGCCAGCCAGTTAGGTCCTTCCATCTCTGGGGTTTTTGGCATTGCTACTGTTTTGCTTCCAATATTAATTTTTTAAAAAATAGATTAGTAGGCCACATTTGAAATGTACAATACTTTCCATTTAACCCTAAATGTTCCACTCCTCCTTAAACATCAGAACATTGAACAACATTGATCTCACTTACAGAAGACATAAAATGTCTTTGAATTGAATGCCAGCTGCCTCTTTCCAGCAAGGACAAGTGGTGACTTGCTTTCTTTTCCTTCCTTTTTCCCTCTAACAATCCCCTCCCCACAGTTTGTTTCGCTCCTTTAGATCATCGCTGATATAGTTTGGCTCTGTGTCCCCACCCAAATCTCATCTTGAATTTTACTCCCATAATTCCCATATGTTGTGGAAGGGACTGGGTGGGAGATAATTGAATCATGGAGGTGGTTTCCCCCATACTTTCATGTCGTAGTGAATAACTCTCATGAGATCTAATGGTTTTATCAGAAGTTTCTGCTTTTGCATCTTCCTCGCTCTCTCTTTGCCTGCTGCCATCAAAGTAAGATGTATGTGACTTGCTCCTCCTTGCCTTCTGCCATCATCGTGAGGCCTCCCTAGCCACGTGGAACTGTAAGTCCATTAAACATTTTTTTTTTTTTTTTTTTTTTGCAAATTGCCCAGTCTCTGGTATGTCTTTATCAGCAGCATGGAAATGAACTAATATGCCCCCTTTGTCACCACAGGGTCAGTATCTACAAGCCTTCCATGATGTAACATGGGACCCTTCCCAACATAATCTACCCCGCCTTCCCAGAGATATTTCCCATGTGACTCCATATATTGAATTCTCTGTGTACCCTCGGCATGCTTTTCTCTTTTCCATACCCCATATCTTACCTTCCTATCTTGAAGGTAACCTTTAAGTTATTTGTCTTCTGAATTTCCCTGACCATCTGCCAAAAATGAACTTTCTTCTCTGGATTTGGTCAGAAATTAGCATCTGTGTCTTTCATCTGGAACCTATGAATGACCCTGTGCATGTGTTCTGCTACTTGCTAATTACTTTGCCCAATAATTCTGTGTTCCACAAAATTATACAATATTATATAATACTTAACAAAGTTTTATTAATGGATTCATATACAAATCAGGCAATATGAGCTTGCTTTTCTCATCTGGGCTAATTTCAGCAACATATCATCCATGGTACAGAGAGCAGTCAAATTGAGAAAGCAAGATCTTGGTGATCAATAGGTTGACTTGGGGCTTGCCAGAAAGTCACTCGAGTGACATCCAGGAAACAGTTTCTTCTTAATGCAGGAAGGATTGCTTTGATAATTGCCAAGGCTCTTCTCAAATGAGTTGCTATGATTTCAAGAGCTTTGCTTATTCCACTTTCCCATTGAAACGGCAAGAAAATAGAAAAGCAGTTTGTAATCTTAAGTTTTCTAGCTTCCTTGCTTGCTGGAAGCACTGTTCATGATTTGCACTTTCAGTAGAGACAAGTGTTTTTCTTGAGAAACAGACACATCAATTTTATCTTGTGTATACAGGGTATCAGTAAAGACCTTAGTAGTTCTGATTAGTATCTCAATGATCGTGTGTTACCCATTGACTTTTACTAAATGTCTGCTCTGCTCATGCACCCCATAACCAGGACTTAAATAACTGTTATGTGGCTCATTTATTGAATAGGTCCTCTGCTATGCTGAGTCCAGGAAAAGGAAAAATAGGTTAAGACACAGGAGCAGAGAGAGGTTAAGTGATTTATCCTTGGTAATAGTTAGCCACAGGCAGCCCTTGAGCTAAAATTCAGCCCTCATTTTACATAGGACTATTTTCACTCTACTACATTGCCAAAAGGAGAACTGTTTCCAGACTTTGGTATTGTTAAGTCACTCATACAAAATTTAACTCAAATTCTTTCTTTAAATATCTAGTATTTATATAGAATCCAGGATGGCTCTAGTTAAAAAGTCAGCAAAGTGTAGCAAGTGAGTCAAATTTGGCCTGACACCTATTTTTGTAAATAAAGCTTTCTAGTACACAGGTATGCCCATTTGTTTATATTTTGTCTATATATGCTTTATCATGGGAAAGTACTTGACTAGTTGCAACACAGACCACATGGCTATGAAGCCTAAAATACTTACCATCTGGCTCTTTGCATAAAAAACTGTAGATGTCTACCTTCTTGGTTAAATGAATAAATTGCAAGTAATATCAAAGGCAGATTATTCCCTTTGCAGAACCTCAAAACCCACCAGATATAAATAAATACAAAGATAGACAAAGAGATGAGTGAATGAATGAGCTTCTTGGATTATTGCAAGAAGATTATCTTGGAAATACACAGACCTAAAGCAGTTGATATTGACCTTACCAAAGTCACAAAGATGGAAATTACATCTAGGAACTTGGATTTTCTTGGTGGTGGCTACGAGCTCCCAGGTTAACCTTGGTAAATTGCTACTTTTGTGATTAAATGTAAAGCCTTTGGTATCCTATTTTATCTATCCATCTTTTGCTCCCCATGAACCTTAATGGAAAAGTGTGACCCTCAAATGTCTGTCTGAGGAAATGGTGAATCACACAGATTCAGTGCCTGTGCAGAGATGTAGCCACACATCACTCACTCGAGACTATTTCCAGTGGTCCTCACCCATCCTAGAGGCTTCTGTTTCTCTCAAACTCACTGAAGTGATAGTGAGTGTGCAGTGAGAAAAGGCTGACAGCTATCTGACCTTTAGTTAATTGAACAACAGATTTCTACAGCTTCCAAAAGCAGCAGGGAAAGAAAACAGAAGAGGTATATCACACCAATAAACATTTTCTGATTTAAGCCTCAAGTAAGTTATGTATGTATTTATGGAATATTTGAGGGTGTAGGTGGATAAAAGGTAAAAATAGATGCAACTTCCAATGCAAGGTACTTAAGAAAAATTTACATTTATCCCAGTGAGGTACAATAGTAAATCAGAGCTTTGGTAACTGACAGGAGGTCATAACATCTGCTTTGAAAATGTTGCTATATTGTTGTATTCATTTAAATTAGTATAGTACTTCATGCCAAGCAGATATTTTATGCATACAATTACAGTGACAGTTTTGAAGGCTCCAGAAAGATACTATTCGCCTAAGCTACTACCATAGAAGTACTTGATGTCAGTTTTAGCTAGCATTAATTTTGTGTTGCATGGGAGTGAATGGAGACCTGAACACAGCTGTTTATAGAGGCAATATTACATTCACTAATAACATTCCCTAAAGCTCTCATTCTACTCATCAATGTGTATAGTTTAAATAAATTTTCATATATGGGACTTTGATTTCTTATGTTGGAATTTTATATAACAAATGTGTTATGATCTCATTATGTGAAGAACATCGTGTCATGATTAAGTTACAACTGAGAAAGACCTGATCCTGTCACTCAAAGTCCAGTGAGAAATGAAAGATCTTGAGGAGAGATCCTTCCACCTTGGTTTCATCTCTAAGCATTTGCATCAGCAGAATTCCACGTAGCTGGAAGCAGGGAGAATGCGCAAGGTAGTAAAATGAGCTAGGCCAATGGAGTAGGCATAATTTCTCTTCAATTGGTTGTTCTTGCTTTGAAATTTCCTGGGATAACCATTTTGGAATGAGATTTCCCAGACTCATCTCCAGGCCAGAGAAAAACAGATTCTCTGGTAGCACAGCCTGGGAATCAAATGCCCCAGGGAACCCTGAAGGACATTCAAGTCTCAAAACCAATAACATCACTATCCTCTGACTTCTCTATCAGAAGCCACAAATCATCCCAGTGTGTTCTCCATATTCCTTACACCAGTGAATATCAAGCATCAGGCATTTCAGAGTCAGCTGGTAGAAGTCAGGGGCAGTGGCAAAAATACATCAGAGAGTCTGATTCCCTGGCTCTAGGGTGGGACTTCTAATGCAAGTGATTTCCCAGTTGCCCTCAGGAAATGCTGCCACAAATAGAACTGGTCAGCATGTCCCAGCTCTAATTCTTCTCTCATCTTTTCTACCACCCACAGTCACAGTGTGAGGCTCCCTACTAGCATTTCTGGAAGAGCCCACTAATTAATCTCCCTGTCTTCAGTCTTATTATGTGCCTCAGCTCAGTTCCTTAAACTGTTATGAAAACGAAGTATACACAACATGCCTCTTTCTTGCCTACATTCCATCTGTCCCAAAGGTGAGTCCCATGTTTTCTAGGATAAAGTCTGCGTTGCTGTGTCTGACATGGAGGCCCTTTGTGAGTAGCCCCTGTTTTCCTCTGAGTCTTGATCCTATCCCTCTTGACAATTGCAACCTTCATTCTCCGGCTTCAGACAAAGTAAAGTACGTGGTCTCGAGAATCTCACTCATAGTTCTGTGCTCCTGTCCTGTCATTGCATCACTATGTGTGATTATACTTGTATGTGATTATTTAATGAGAGTCCATCTGCACACTACACTGTAAGCCTCAGGAGGACATGGTCACATCTATCTGAGCTTGGCATCTAACGCATTACCTGGCCTTTGACAAGCACTCTTAAAATTTTTGTTACATAAGTGAACACAATATAAGGCAGTGCCAAGGCTCCATGTCTAAAATTATGTTACTTCTCTTGCTTGGGATGACTTCCTTTCTCTTTATCTGTTTGCTGATTCCCAGCAAATTATTCAAGTCCCAGTTCAAGTGTTCTGACCATGTCCCTTTCTTTGCTTACTTTCCAATTTTTAAAGAAACTTTCCAGCCATATAACTTCCTGGCCTTGAAATGACTAAAGACGAGTTTACTGGTCCCACTATTGTGCTGTGCACACTTCTCTAATTGCATTTATCACATTATATTGCAATTGTTGACTGGCATGTCTGTCTCTGCTATAACACAATGCAACATCAGAGAACAAGGGCTGTAATTTGAATTCCCATTATGTAACAAAGTGTCTGACATAGAATAGATGCCCAATAAACGTTGGTGAATGAATAATAAAAACGAACAAGTCAGTGAATCAACAGGTGAGTGAATGTATTAATGAGTCAGTGATCAGAGGCTGGAGCGGCAAACTTCTGTGCAAGCTGCACCTGACAGCAATTGGAAGCCAAATTGGCTCTCAGGCATCCAGTCAAACTGGCAAGCAGGCCAACATTTGGATTTCTCGCATGAAGTCACTGGTACAATCCAGAAGCTCCACTGGGACGGGGAGCACATTAGAAGATAGTCAGAAGTTATTATCTTGGAGAGATAATGTTTGCAGAATCTTCTGCAATGCCTCTTTTAAAAGTTTGGATCCTTTAGTCTGTCATTCAAGCCAGCATAATATCAAGGTCAAAATTATCTTTTAGCATTTTGCCCATATTCCTTATACACACATCTTTTGGTCCTATAAAGACTACTGGATAGTCTCCTGGAGCTATTAAATGATTCCATTATTTTAGCTCATGCCTCTCCTTCAGTCAGGAGTGACTCTGCTCCACTGCAGTTCCAGCTCATTTTCCCCTGACAAAATCTCATTCATCCTTCAACATCTCCAGCGCCACTTCCCCTGTGAAACCTTAATTCTGCCAGCCAATAAAGCATTTCTTCTTTTACATAATACAGATGGTGGCAAAATGTACACATTTCAGAGCCAGACTCCTGGGGGTTCACTCAGCTGTACCATAGATCTATTCTGTAAACTGCACAACTCACTCGTTGCCGCTTTATGCCTCAGTTTCTTCACCCGAAAGTGAGGTCAATAATAGTACCAGCCTCAGAGGAGTTTTGTAAGCTAAAGAGGAAAGGAGCTTATCTGTTGAAAACATTGTGCTTCATGCCTGCAAAAAGTACATATTCTGTAAACCGGCTTTTCTACTTCTCTTTAGCCTTCTCTTCTTTATTGTATCCCCACTGTTCTTTGCCAACGTGAGTTTGAATGTCATTTTCTCTGAAAATGTCATTAACAATTGATGCTCTCTCCAGCATAATCTTTTGTTTTGTTTTGTTCCATTCTGGTACCTCCCCTAAAAAAACCTGTCAGTACTCAATTTTATTCAGTTCCACTAAAGGTATTTACTTTTAGTATTAGCAAGGGTATCAATGCCTGGGTGACCATTTCTAAGCCTTGGTTTCTTTACCTAGTACATAAGCATCATGCCTCGAGGATGTGAGGATTTAATGGCAAATGCATTTAGAGTATCAAAGTTCTGTCTTTTCCCTGCATGCCCCCACCAAGGATAGTCACTGACTAGCTGTCTGAGGATAGGAGATTTCTCAGAAGGAGTTTGGAGAGTAGCTATTGTACACTATAGCTGTGTGTCAAAGCTGGGAAAAGCTTTAGACTTAGCCCAAAGTCATTCTTCACTTTAGAGATGAGGGCACTAGCAAACACATTCACCCTCTGGGCCTGAGACACAGTGAGTGAATCCAGGCCTGGCTACCAGTCTCCTGCTTGTATTTTACCCCACTATGCCAGTTTCATGCTCTACCTTCCTTTCATCTGTCACTGCCTCTTGATCTGAGGGTCTCTGTGATCCATATTCATGACAGTAATTCATAAATATTTTGCTTGAAAAAGTGAATAATTAAATGTTTGATGCAACTCTGGGCATCACATATTCCTTCCTTTGTCATTCACTGCCAGCTTGCCATTCCCATGTCGCTCTCTGGCTGCTTTATCCCCACAAAAAGGGAAAAGCTGTTTTAGAAGGTGTTCAAAGCAAGTCTATGAGCTGAAGAGAGGCATTAGGGTATTTCTTTGGGTCCTGTGTGTTCCCCTTCCCTCTCCTCAAACAGCAAGCCAAAGGAAATCCTACTGATACCTGTACTGAAGAGCACAGGGTCTCTATATTTTCCAAGGCTACTGTTCTTTTCTTCCCTTGGGATAAGGGGTGTTTTAAGTGATAAAAGGAAAGCTCACTTCCTTCTATATTGGGACACACATGGTATGAACTATTAATATTCAGAATGGAAGCCTGTTAGAGTAGTTGGGCAGAGCCAGGAACCAGTTCAGGAAAACAGATTAAAACAAAGATGTTAAAAAATGACCCATTTTCCAGGCACCAAGAGATATTTTACCAAGCCTAGCACAGTAAACTAAGACAAATAGTAGCATCTGAAAAGACTGTGCACTTCAACCCACTTTCTAGAAAGGTCAGAAGAACTTAGCAAAGGCTTTAGAGAATGAGGTTAGAGCTTAGAGGTTGAGGCTTAGCCCACAGGGAACTCTACTTTGACAGCCCTAGCTGACCTGGAAGAATCTTTCAGGGGCTTCTCATTCCCATCTCTTGTTCCTCTTCTAGAACTGAGCTCTGCTGAAGCCTGGGGGCCCCAGTCAAGCCATATATGTTTGCATGAATGAGGGGGACAGGGCAGACAGAGATCATTCCAGTGAAAAAGCAAGATGTGAAACAGTTTTAATAAAGCATCCTCGACTAGAAAACCAGAAAACTCATGTTTCTATTCTGGCCCTGCCAACCAATAAGCCATGCAACTTAAAGCACCTTTATTCCCCCCTTTCTTATTCTGTTTTCATATCTATAATAGAAATGGCTTAGATTTATAGTTCTCTCTAATGTGTATCTAAAAGGTATACATTAAAATTACATAAAAAGATTTTAAAAATACCGATGAACAGCCACATACTAGATCAACAAAATTTGAATAGTAGAGGTAAAGCTGAAGCATTAGAATTTTAAATTTTTTCCCAGCGATAGACAGGCATGAGAAGCACTGGAGTAGATCATCAGTCTTCAAAACTTGAAATATTTCAGAGTTAACTGAGGAGCTTGACAAAAGCTGAATGTGCTAAGATCCCACACTGATTCAAGAAGCGTAGTAAGGACAAATAATTTACATTCTTAATATGTTCTCTGGGGACTTTTTATAGACAATGAAACCTGAACTACCTGGCTAGATGGTCTCTGAAGACACTTCTAGCTTTTACTAATTATAATTGTTCAGGTTCCTTAACTGGGACAAAGTCACAGTGAAGGTAGAGAAGTTGACTGCAAGATCCCAATCAACCTCAGAGCAACAACATTGGCTCCAAAGTTTGGAATGGGGTGGAGTTGAGAACCAGTGAGAAGTGCACATGTGAGTGAATGTGTATGTGTATTCTGAGAGCCAGAATAATACAGTAGTTAAGAAATGAGACTCTGGATTCAGATTGTCTGGTTTAGATTTGGATTTCCCATTTAACAATTTAGCAAATTTTGGTATTTAAAAAAATTATCCAAATCTCATTTTTTCTTGTTCTCTCTTAAGCAGGGATAATAACAGCGGACACTGTTAAGATATGAGGGAATGAAAGTAAAGAAGTGCCAAACACAACAGCAATGTCAATCATAGAGTAAGCCATAGAGTAAAACAATAATGAAACTATTCATCATTATCATTTACACCCCTACGTAGACCAAGTTTTCTCCTCCTCTATGCATTTCTAAATGGCCATCCTTTGATAAGTTATAGTACTACATCCTCCATAAGTACACTTCCCTGATTGCTCCGGTATTCATTTGTTCATCTCTCCCCATCTTTGACCTACCACAGCATCAATGGCAACACTGCACACTCAGGCTTATAATATGTACTGTTTCATGTGTTATTCCTGCACAATGCTCCATGCACAAACAGTGAACATGTTTCTCTAACAGAATGACGTACTCCTGGCAAGTCTTAGATTTCCCTTATTTGGAGAGAAGAGCAAGTGAATGAAGAAGAAAACAGGAAGGTATTGTAATAAATAACCTGCATTGCTCAAGGACAGATAATGTATTTTCCTTTCTAGCATTTATCCTTTGAGAAAATATCCCTTCTCCAGCCTCAGACTATGTAGATATATTTGGCTGACTTCACTCCTAGCTCCAGCAATGGGATGTAACTCAGGCTGGACCAATTAGCATATACCATTTCCCTGCAACAGTTATGTGTGTAGCAATAGTCACATGTCCTAAATATACCCAAGTAGAATAATCCTAAAATTCATGCTAGAAATAATGAGGAAAAAGTGACCCATTTCTACTGGGAATCCCTGTCTGATAGAATGTTGGACTGTGGCTGGATAGCGTATTTCCACCATGGAACAAGAGTCTCCCTAACAATAAAACCATCAGAGAAGAAAGTAAAGTTCCTTTGAGATAACATTTGCGACAATACAGAACATGTGACTCCATCTGTACCTGAAGTCAGTATACAACTAAATTTTTCAAATATGGAAGGTAATGAATCCTCCTCTTTGCTTTAACTTTGGCCATTTTGAATCAAGTTTCTGTCATTTGGCAATGGTGATTAAGTTTTTCACTAATATAGGTGAAAGCTAGTCTCCAGAAAAAAAAGTGAGATGTTAGGTCATCACAATCCAGTTCTGTCATCATCTTATAGATCTCTCAACTAAAGAAAGAAGAAAAGGTGGTCACATTTGCTATATATCTATGACATTCTAAGGTTTTTTTGTTTTTGTTTTTGTTTTGAGACGGAGTCTCGCTCTGTGGCCCAGGCTGGAGTGCAGTGGCGCGATCTCAGCTCACTGCAAGCTCCGCCTCCCGGGTTTACGCCATTCTCCTGCCTCAGCCTCCCAAGTAGCTGGGACTACAGGCGCCCGCCACCTCACCTGGCTAGTTTCTTTTTGTATTGTTTAGTAGAGACGAGGTTTCACCGTGTTAGCCAGGATGGTCTTGATCTCCTGACCTCGTGATCCGCCCGTCCCGGCCTCCCAAAGTGCTGGGATTACAGGCTTGAGTCACCGCGCCCGGCCGACATTCTAAGGTTTATGTGAGTACTTTACCCACGTTATCTCATGAAATACTTCCAATGATTCTATAATGTAGGCATCATCATTTCTATTTTTATAGTAGAACAAACTAAGGCACAGAAAGTTCAGAAAGCTTTCCCAAGGAGGTGACTTAGAGAATGGCAGACGAAGGACCGATGAAAATCTGCTCCTTTATAAAAGTAATAAGGATAAGGACACTGGCAAAAGAAAAAGAAAAAAAAAGGCCAAAAACAGCATTTTCAGAACTCCAGAAATTAACTGAAGACTTGCAACCATCTGAGAAGCACTTATTCAAGAAAATGGATACATCTTACTAAGAATAGCAACCTTTGCGGCATTTTAACTTGCACTAATCCCACTCCCAAGCTCCTTATCGCCACAGTGACCTGGAAAACCAACTTAGTATAGTATATAAACGATAGTAGCTTTGCAAAACAGCAGGATAGCAGCTACCATAAGGACCACAACAGACTTGGAAATCCTAAAAGGCTCATCCCCAGAAAACTGTCACTATTCGACCTGTCTGGCAGCTATTACACTGAAAAGCTCTGTTCTCAGGGCTTATCTTTGACCTGATTCACAATTCACTTTGTGGTAAGAACCCTACAGGCAGGCATTTTATTTAAATAAAAATCAGTGACAGTGTTTAATATCACAAACGCCTGAGATGCCCTTAACAGTGTGGCTCACCAGACTTACCAAAAAGCTTAAAGGTAAAACTCAGCAAGAAGATGTTCATAGGTAACTTTGAAAAACTCTGACAATCTTGGGGATTTATATTATCATGTATAAACACAGTGATGTGAACATATCAAGGAAAGACCTGGGAAAGATCTCTGACTGTCTGACTTTAAGGCTTTTCATAAGTATCCTACTTTTGTAGTATTGTACATGTTAAGGCAGAGCTGTGGATTGCCTGCTGGAGTGCTCAAAGTATACTCCAACAGACAACAAGAACCCCTCAGTGAGTACTGGAAAGTTCATTGGTTTAAGGTATTAAGGTACTATGTTCACAAAGCTAACTGAGCAGAGACTTCAGTGGCCACACATGACAAAGCTACAACATGTTAATGAATTAGTACAGGAAATCACAGCATGAATATGCAACACCCTGGAAGGGAGAGAATCTGATTTCCAGAGCTGCCACATCATTTAAAATGCTCAGTTTCAACACTAAATTAAGAGACAAAGGAACAAGAAAGTACAGCCTATACATGGGAAATTTAAAAAGCAGTCAATAGAAACTCTCCTGAAGGATGCCCAGACACTAGACTTACTAAACAGACTTTAAATTAACTATTTTAAATGTGTTCCCAGAATAAAAGGGAATGATATATACAAATCCAAAGAAATATAAGAAAATGATTTCTCGCCAAATAAAGAATATCAACAGAGATGGATTATTATGAATAAAATTCTAGAATTAAAAAGAAAAATAACAGAAAGAAAAAATTCACTAGAGGAACTCAACAATAGATTTGACATGGTATAAAAAAGAATCAGTAGTTTTGTATTTAGAAAATCCTAAGGAATCATTAAAAAATTAATGCTAATAATCATGTTTAGCAAGGTTTCACGATATACTAGCAGCATTCAAACATAAATTATGTATTATAAAAATAATCTGAAAAATAAGACTCAGCATTCAATTTCATTTATAATGACATCCAAGAATACAATATTTAGGAATAAATTTAACAAAAGTGTAAAACTTTTACATGAAAATAATAAAACATCATTAAATGGAATTTCAAAAGACCTAAGTAAATGAAAAGACATCTCATGTTCATGGATCAGGAAATTTAATGGGGTTAAGATGGTGATACTCCCCAAATTGATCTATAGATTCAATGTAACCCTACCAAAACTCTGTTTTCTGTAGGGGTGGCGCTGGGGCAAAAATTGATAAACTGATGATGCTAAAATTCATATGGAAATGCAAGGGATCCCAAGGGGGAAAAAATCTTTAAAGTAAAGATCAAAGTTGGAGACCTCACACTTACAATGTCAAATCTTTCTCTACATATAATCAGGTGATTTTTGACAAGAGTGCTAAAACGATGGTGAAATATAGTCTTTTCAACAAATGGTGCTAGCACAACTAGACTGTCACATGTGAAAGAACAAAGTTTGCACCACTTCCTCATCCTTCCACACAAATTAACTCAAAACAAATCATAGACCTAAATATAAACACTAAAATTATGAAACTATTAGATGAAAATGTAAGTAAATCATGCATTAGATTAGGCACAAACAACAAAAAGAACTAATAGATATGTTGGGCTTCATCAAAAATTTCTTTTTAAAAAACTTTTTGCTTCAAAGAATGTCAGCAAGAAAGTGATAAAAAACCAACACATAGAATGAGGTAGAATATTCACCAATCATACATCTAATGAGAGACTTTCATCTAAAATATGTGTATAAAAAACTTGCAACTTAATAACAAGAAGACAAACAACTCAATTTAAGAAGAGGCAAAAGATTTAAATAGGCATTTCTCCAAGAAGCACAATAAAAGATGTTCAGTGTCATTAGTTACTAGGGAAATGCAAATCAAAACTACGATGAGATATCATTTCATACCCACTAGGTAGGCTGTAATGATAAAGAGAACATAATGGGAAAAAAACAAGTGTTGGTGAGGATTTGAAGAAATAGGAACTGTCATCCATTGTTAGTGGGGATCTAAAATGGTGCAATCCCTTTGTTTACTGTGCCTCAAAGAATTAAACAGTTACCACATGACCCAAAAATTTTGTGTGCACTCAAAGGGATTGAAAATATACCTACAAAAAAACTTGTACACATATTTATATCAGCATTATAGGTAACCGCCAAAGAGTGAAAACAATCCAAATGTCCATCATTTGATGAGTTGATAACCAAAATGTGGTATTCATACAATCAAACATTATTCTGCTGTATAAAGAAATGATGTATTAATACATACTACAAAATAAATGGACCTTGGAAACATGGTAAGTGAAAGAATCCAGACACAAAGGCCAGGCTTTTTTTTTTTTTTTTTTTTTTTTTTTTTTTAATTCCACTGACATGAAATGTCCAGAATAAACAAATCTCCACAGATTAGTGGTTGCCAGGGGCAGGGATGGAGGAGAAGGAATGGCAAGGTGTCACTGATAAATAGGGTTTCCTTTCCTGAGGTGATAAAAATAGTCCAGAAAGAGATGGTGTTAATGAATGAATATCTGAGTATTTTAATGTCAACTGAATTATATACTTTAAAAAGGTGAACTTTATGGTATATGAATTATATCTCCATTAAGCTGCTTTTTTTAAAACAAGACACTCTCAAGTACATGCAACTAATAGTGAAGATTAACCATGGATTTGAAATAATTTTATAGTAATTTTAAATCCTATTATTTGTTGTAGCATAGTACTTCCTAACTTCTGCCTAGGGGACTTCAAGTAGGATAAAATATTTAGCAGTGTGTGGTCATCCTATACTCTACTTGCAGCCTTCATGGACTTCTGGAGAAAATGGCATTTTATGGAGGACAGGATGCTCAGAGAATTATAAAAGATGCTCAGAATTTCCAGACCCTGCTTGCTCAGCAGGAGAGAGAGGATATGGCTCATGCAAGGGTACACTTTCCCACTAAGAAGTTAAGAAACTTCAAAACACAAAGCATAATCAGGCTTGGTTGGAAAAATTAGGGTTGAGAAAATCAGAAAAGAGCAATACGCTTCTCTTATTCAAATACTGAAGGTCAAGTCATGCCCTCGTACTGTCTGATGGCAGGAGAAAAAAAAAATTTCGGATAAAAGCCAGATGACTGGGGGCAAGATATCTAGTGTTTCTTGGTTGCTTTCTTAAAGTGGAGTTTTTTCATTGAAAAAGCAGGAACCTTAGCCATTGTTAATTTTTTTAAAGGAAGGTGAGAAGTCTGACAGCTCAGGGTAGAAAGAATAAGAGGTGCAGAGAACTGGTAATTACTGCTATCTGGAGACAAAGACGTGTGTGTGCGCACACACGCTTTTGTGTTCGCCATTCTCTGGTATTCAGTTCATAATTTAATTTCTTCCTTCCTGCCAACAGAGGCAGCTTTCTCCTGCGACACGGGCAAAGTGAAGTTGCAAAACAGAAAAGACATCAAAGTTCACTGCAGGGTGGAAATTTACCAACTGCATACATCTAGTTTCTAATGTGAAGAATGACTTAGTTTTACCAATAGTAGTGAGTACTTGTGTTTTGGAGGTATATAATTTATTTTTCTCTTAAGCCCACATTATTTTACCTCCTCTACTGTCCATGTTCTTCTGTTTAGCCAATGGATACATGAATAAATGTTTTTAATCATAGATTTGATGCCAGTTTTAGAAGTTTTGAAGGCAGAGCTATGTCTAGAACATGGTCACGAACCACATGGGGAAAAAAAAGGAAAGGTCAAAGGGAAGCATGGACAAATGCCACATAAGTTAACACACCGCTCTCATAGGAGAGTACTTCACTCTGAGGCTTCTTCTTACACTTAGTTTAGATATAACACGTGTGGCTGTTTGACAGTGGTCATGTAAAAGTGAAAGGGACCATACTAGAAGCCAGTGTGGAAATTTGCCTAGCTCTTGAGTCTCGTAGAATGAAGCCAGAATTAGATTTCTATCATTTATTAGTTATGTGATCTTAGGACCATTTCTTAAACTCCTTAAGGCTCGGTTTCCTCAAATATAAAGTAATGATAACGGTACTTGACTATTTTTTAAGAACTTGTGAAAATAAGAGAATAAATGAACACACACACACATGCACACGCACACACACCCATAGTATAGCTTTGAGAACATGGAGGTATTCAATACAGGGATAAACCACAGTCATTATCATTCTAATTTAGTGATATTCATGCTTTTAACAAAAACTAATAGAACCCTTTCTATGAAAATATCCAAGATACAAAAGACAAACTATATCAAACTGTTTAAAATCCAGTGCGAGAGAACATAAATGGCCAAGGGCCTCCTCATTGAACCATTAGGTACATATTCAATATGGTATCTGATGAGTTTGAAAACCACACACCTTCATTTTCAACTGAGGATCCCAGAAACAAGAGGAAGAAAACTACTTTGCCAAGGTTACACAGCCTGTTAGTTGGCAAAGTCATTAGTAAAATTCGCATGACTCCCAGTCCAGTCTCCTGTCTCCTATGTTGCAAGGTTTCCCCAATTCATTTTTCACTTATTTTAATTTTACTTTAAGTTCTGGGATACAAGTGCAGAACTTGTAGGTTTGTTACATAAGTATACATGTGCCATAGTGGTTTGCTGCACCTATCAACCCGTCATCTGGGTTTTAAGCCCTGCATGCATTAGTTATTTGTCTTATTGCCCCTCACCCTCTGACTGTATGTGTCGTTCCCCTCCCTGTGTCCATGTGTTCTCATTGTTGAACTCCCACTTATGAGTGAGAACAGGCAGTGCTTGGTTTTCTGTTCCTGTGTTAGTTTGCTGAGGATGATGGCTTCTAGCTTCATCCACGTCCCTACAAAGAACATGATGTCATTCCTTTTTATGGTTGCATAGTATTCCATGGTGTATATATACCACATTTCTTTATCCAGTCTATCACTGATGGGCATTTGGGTTGGTTTCATGTCTTTGCTATTGTAGTGTTGCAATAAACACACGAGCACATGTGTCTTTATAGTAGAATGATTTATACTTTTTTGGGTATATACCCAGTTATGGGATTGCTGGGTTGAATGGTATTTGCCTTTAGGTCTTTGAGGAATTGTCACACTATCTTCCACAATGGTTGAACTAATTTACATTCCCACCAACAGTGTAAAAGCATTCCTATTTCTCCACAGCCTTGCCGGCCTCTATTATTTCTTGACTTTTTACTAGTTGCCATTCTGCCTGGCATGAGATGGTATCTCATTGTGGTTTTAATTTGCATTTCTCTAATGATCAGTGATGCTGAGATTTTTTTTTTTTTATTTTAATGTTTCTTGACTGCATAAATGTCTTGAGAAGTATCTGTTCATATCTTTTGGCCACTTTTTGATGGTTTTTTTTTTTTTTTCTTGTAATCATTTATTTTTATAGTTAACAGTGACACTAAAATAAGAGTTTACAGGAGAAGCTCAATTGTTAAAAATACATATTTGGAGCATAGGAATATATAACAAGGCATAGTGAGGGAAGAGATAGGGAAACTAAAAAGATGAAAGAAATTAATCTGTATTGCCACTGAGGAAAATTTAACTTAAGAACAAATAGAGCTACTCAATTGTGCAGGGACACATATCTCTTATGAGAACTTTAGTCTGCAGGAGTTCTTCAAAAGTTGTGTGATAAATTCTATACAAAAAGTTAGGGAAGTCTCAGATGTGTTATGTAAGAACATATACCCCAAATGGGTAAAGTTAAAAAAAAAAAAAAGTTTGACATTTAAAGGGTAAGCTTCAGTGACCTGGAAAATTCACTTTTTATCAAATACTACATGCCTCAACGGTATTAGTTCATTAGTGAACTTTTTCTATTTGTGTCAAGATATTTATCAATAACTTTCTATCAGATAATTCCCATTGTTTGAAAAGATAAGAGTTATCTCCAAAGCAGATATACATGGTTAAAAGAAAAACTCCACGAAAGGACAAATAAGGAGAGAAAAGTCTTTGTTTTTCATAAATGCTGAGTTTATATGTATCTATAATAACTCTTGCTATCAAATGTCTTTCACTATTCCTCAATACCTAACGAAAAATAATAATCACCTCCTTCACAGCATAGTCTCAACTACTCTCAGCCCACAATGACCTGTCTCTTTATCTATTCTACTCATGCCTTGTAACATTACTTGAATTGTCAATTTTGTTCTATATTCAAATTGTGGATCGTTTATTAATGTCTCATGCAAGTATCATACATATGCAGTTAACAATCATTTCAATAAAGATCCAAAGTTTGATATTTCATTACGTAAATCAGAGCATATAATACTCTCTGAATTTGTTGAATAAATAAATAAATCAATGTGTGAATAAATAAATTAAGGAGCACTGCTGAATATATTGGGCAAAAGCAACCCTAGTCTATTGAATGCTCAAAAAAACATTTACATGAGGATTAAATTAATATACATTTTCAATTATGAGATACTAGCTTATTTTATGACATCTTTTCATGCTGTAATGGAGGAGAA
This sequence comes from Chlorocebus sabaeus, assembly GCF_047675955.1. Taxonomy (NCBI): domain Eukaryota; kingdom Metazoa; phylum Chordata; class Mammalia; order Primates; family Cercopithecidae; genus Chlorocebus; species Chlorocebus sabaeus. The sequence goes on along the minus strand of NC_132926.1, from coordinate 29,231,024 downwards.
AAAAGGAACTAAGAAAAAGTATTGAGTTCTTGACCAAGCCAGCCACTGACTAAATTTTGAGCAGATCATATCACATCCAGGCCTAAGTTTCTCCATCGGTTAAGTAAGCAGGCTGAATTAGAATCTTTGAGGCAGTTGTGACAATATTTGATTTATGACACAATGGAAATGGGAAATGACTAGCCATTCCCTTGCCAGGTAGAAAAAGGTCCCAGTTTGTTAGTTTGATTCAGAAGCCAATGATTCCAAACCCAATTACTCTTCAGAATTAATTATGAAATTTTAAAAAATATAAAAGTATAGGTTGGAGCTCATAATATTCCTATTCATTTGTATTCCACATTTTGAAAACTACCAGGGTTAAACTCTAAACTCAGTGCTTTTCTTATGCTTAGTACGATTCTTGTACTTAGAGCTCAGGATAGAAATGTCTACAGTGAATAGCTCTATACTAATAGACATAAATGGACACAATATAATACACTGATTAAAGCATAGACTTTGATAGCAGGAAGGCTTAGTATAATAAGAAAGATTTCTAGGAAACCTGAAAAAGAAGAGCAATGGTTGGTGGGTGGGTGAGGTGGGGTGGGGGAGCTTGTCATGCAAGAGATTAAAATCCATTCCAAAGATTCAATCATTTAGATTATATTGGCACATGAATAGATGGAAACACTCATAGAAAAAGTGTATAAAATTTAAACGTATGCACCAAACATAGGAAAGTTTAATATATAGTATCTATTTCTAATGAGCAAGCTAAAGATATACTCTTAAATAAATGATACTGAGGAAAACAGATACCTTTGGAAAAAAGATAAAGTTGGATCCTTATGTCACATCATACATCAAGGAAAACTCCACATAGATTAAAAGTCACAATGTAAAAGGCTGGGGTACAGGGGGAGGTGCTGAGGAATCTGTATTAAATACTTGAAGAAAACATAGAGTATACTTTAAAATACTGATTTTGATACTTTAAAATCTGAGTGAAGAAAGCTTTTATAATAAAGATTCAAAATATAGACTCCATGTATAAAACATTTGTGAGTTCTAATAGATATGTGTAAATAAAAAATATGTACCACATTTTTTTAACCCGGTTCACCATTAATCGACCTTTAGGTTGATTCCATGACTTTGCTATTCTGAATAGTGCTGCGATGAATCTACATGTATGTGTGTCTTTGTGGTAAAGCAATTTATATTCCTTTGGGCACATACACAACAATGGGATTGCTGGATTGAATGGTATTTCTGTTTTAAGTTCTTTGAGAAACTGCCAGGCTGCTTTCCACAATAACAAAAAAGTGCTTGATAAAATGGATGTCAAAGGAACCAATTTGAAAGACCTTTCAATGGTCCAAGCTGGAACTATATAAGCAATAAAATAAATGATTATAGCATTGGATTAAGGTCCAACGAATATTCATAAGTCTATGCTGACATAAAATAGAAGAATACAAGGAAGAAAATCTTACAGAATTCCAAACACAAATCAGTGTCAATGGCTAATCTGGAAAATCAACACAAAAATACCACAGTGATAATTACTGTAGGCAAGAAACACACCTATGACTATTTAAAACAGAAATTATGACATTGTATTGTGGTACTTGTAATTGGGAGATGTAAAATTTATCGGAGTAGCATCAGGAATAAAATAAGACGAATGAAACTGCTCTGTAGCAAGGTTTTTACATTTTACATTTATTAAGATAGTACAGTATTAACTCTAAGTCGATTTTGTTGAGATGTTAAAGATTCATAAAGTAATTCCTGCAGCAACTGCTAAAAAATGCGAGAAAATGTAACTTAAATGCTAATAAAGGAGAACATATTTTATAGTCATAATAGCCCAAAGCAGGAAACAACCCAAATATCTATCAAGAAAATGAATGAGCAAATTGTATAGCATTTATACAACAGAATATACTTCAGAAAAAAAAAAAAAAATGAAGGATACACCCTGGATAAATCTCATAAACCTGTTAAACGAGAAAAGCTGGAGATTAAAATGTATACATTTATATATTATATTATTTCAGGCAAAATAAATGTATGGTGAAAAAAATTAACACAGAAATAGCCTCTTGTATTTTACCTGGGATGAAAGACAAGTGAATTTTCTGAGGATGATGAAAGTATTCTGTTTTTAAAAAGGGTGAAGATTATATGGGTTTATCTGTCAAAAATGTACAGTGAAGATTTGTGCCTTTCAATGTACATCTTACCTCATGAAAAAAGAACTAAAAAAAATAAGTGGGGATGGAGAATGTGTTAAAGTATAGATTAAGCAAAAATGGCACATAATTAGTAGTTATTGAAGCTGAGTAACAAGTGTATTACACTATTTTATTTCTATATGTTTAAAAATTTTGCAGTCAAACACTTGTATAAATAGACAAAATTGGTCTACAATGTTAACTTAGTTATCTTTGGAAAGGGAGGGAGGGAAAAAGTTATTGTCTGGGCATGAAGACGATTCTATTTCTCAGTTACATAAGTAAATATTATAATCCATCAAGTCTTAAATGAATATTTCTGTATTTCTGTATACATGTTGTATATCAATAAAAAATTAATTATATATGTGTACAAAAATCCTAAAAAAAAATTTCCAATTTATATCATAGATCCAAAGATAGTCTCTCTAGTATATAAAGAGCAACCAGAAACAGCCAGGTGCAGTGGCTCACGCCTGTAATCCTAGCAATTTAGGAGGCTGAGGTGGGCAGATCACCTGAGCTCAGGAGCTCGAGGCCAGCCTGGGCGACATGGCAAAACCCTATCTCTACTAAAAATACAAAAAATTAGCTGGGCGTCATGGCACACACCTGTAATTCCAGCTACTCAGGAGGCTGAATCACAAGAATCGCTTGCGCCCAGGAGGTGGAGGTTGCAGTGAGCCAAGATTGCACCATTGCACTCCAGCCCGAGCGGTAGAGCAAGACTCTGTCTCAAAAAGAAAAAAAAAAAAAAAGAGTAACCAGAAATGAGATGAAAAAGACAGGGAACACATTAGAAAAAAATAGACAAAAGAAATGAACAGAATCCACATAAAATAAAGGCAATGACCTTATGTGAAAGAGAAGCTTAACCTCACTCTGAATAGAAACACAAATTAGAACAACATGAAGGAGTTTCAGCACCAAGAAGGGCAGGGGAGTGTGTGTTGATTAGCACTGCTGAAAATAACAATTATAAACACTGGACATCGTATGATGAGTGACTATTTGAAGCCATTAGACTGCAAATAAGAGCAGGCAGAAGCTCAAGGGAATTGAACTTTGAAAGAAGGGATGTTCACTTGGAAAGAGATATATTTATAGTATTTGGCTCCTGGGGGTGTTCCCCTCTCTATAAAGTGGAAGCTCAAACAGTAAACCAAAGCACTTGAAATCAATATTTATCAGAGCATGGAGTCAATGTCTCCAAAGCAGTTGGAAATCTGTGTGTGTGTATGTGTAAGATGTAGAACGATACAGCCTAAAAAAATATAGTGGTGACTTTCCTAGAGTAGAGATAAAGGATTTCATTTTATTTTATCTTCTACTCTTCATATGTATAGCTTTTGTAAAAGTGAAAATGAAAAATAAACAAAGCAAAATAAAAATAAATAACCCAGATTTGTGATTCAGCTCTACCAACTACAGCGTGAACTTGAGAAAATTATTTGGTTGTATCAAAAATCTTTTTTTCTCAGCTTGCAGAAATTTCTGCGGTTCTGCAAAATGTGGTTCTGATTTCAACCACATATTATTCTTACGAAGTTTAGTGGCCAAAATGCATTTAAATATCTTAGTGCAGTGCTTGACACTGGTATTAAATGCTAGAGATCATCATCTTCATTCACATCACTGGTGCCCAGTTACATTTGTCTATTGAACAAATGCGTGAATCAATCAATGAACAAGATCCATCTAATAACCACATGAGGAATTGGCCCGGTCTTCATGCAAGTCAGCCATGCTCAGTCCTTGGAATAGCTGCCAAGGATATCCTGGCTGAGCTGGCTCAAGTGGGATGACAAGATGACACTGATTAAAGACAGGCTGGTGAGCAATGAAAAGCAAAGTCACCTGAACAGTCACCTGCCTCTCCCCTCTGGCCACAGTAAGACAGCACACATCACGGAGGCAAAGTTGTTAGTGAAGCTAAGGAAACTAAAATCAAGTGTGTGCCAAAAGCAGAGGTTTAAATGATACTATATATGACAAAGAGTGATATCAGCAGCTTCCTCTTAGTGGGTTCATATTAAAACAATCTTATAAACTGTCTTTTTTCCTCCACAAATGTTTCACTTAAGTTAATAGACACGAACTTATTTTTTTGGATACACTGAAATTATAGTCAGTTCCCCTGGAGTTTAGAGGAGAGAATAATGAGTGAGAGGGAATGCAAGAGCGGCAAAAGGAATATATTTTAATGTCAGAAAGGAGTACTTTTTACAAATTTAATCTGTTCTAAATTAAATTTAGAACACTGGTCTTGCCTCACTTAGGGCATATACTAAGAAATTTACCATTGGTAGTACACTCAATAGTTGTATGACTGGCAGTAGTAATAGTGGCAGCATGACAGTATCTGTGGGAGTAAATTTGAATACTTACTCCACTTACTAGTATCCTGGATCCACAAAACACCAGGGAATTGATGTTCTTCATATTTTATAGAGGAGAGAACTCACTGACCCAACTGCTGTCAAAATTCCCTCAACCTGTCTATAGTGTACCCAGCCTAGAACCCAGCACGGCTGACCCCTAACTTCTCTACATTTTTCTTTTTTTTTTTTTTTTTTTTGAGACGGAGTCTTGCTCTGTCGCCCAGGCTGGAGTGCAGTGGCGCGATCTCGGTTCACTGCAAGCTCCGCCTCCCGGGCCCACACCATTCTCCTGCCTCAGCCTCCCGAGTAGCTGGGACCACAGGTGCCCGCCACCACACCCGGCTAATTTTTTGTAGTTTTAGTAGAGACGGGGTTTCACCGCGTTAGCCAGGATGGTCTTGATCTCCTGACCTTGTGATCCGCCTGCCTCAGCCTCCCAAAGTGCTGGGATTACAGGCATGAGCCACTGCGCCCGGCCGCTTCTCTACATTTTTCTTGTCCAATCACTTGCCCTTCTGCTACACTACTCTAAACACATACTTATTTATTTATGATTCCACTAGAAACACGGAAACACAAACTGCAGATGAAATACCTCAGAGCCATCTCCTGAACTTCAGGCTCATATGCAACTTTCCAATGGGCAGACTCACTTGGAGGTCCCCTATGAATTTCAAAATCAAATTGTCCTGAAACACCTCATCATCCCCTCCCTAAACCTTCTCTTCTTTCAGTATGGGAGTTTCTCTAGAGGGAACAGAGTCACAAATCTTCCAGTTACTTACTCCTAAACCTTGGAAATCATTCCATGCTGCTTCTCTGTGCCTTGTACAATTTTTTTTTTCTTTAAAGATGGAGTTTTGCTCTTGTTGCCCAGGCTGGAGTGCAGTGGTGTGATCTCGGCTCACTGAAACCTCTGCCTCCAGGGTTCAAGTGATTCTCCTGTCTCAGCCTCCCAAGTAGCTGGGATTACAGGTGCCCACCACCACACCCAGATAATTTTTGTGTTTTTAGTAGAGGTGAAGTTTCAACATGTTGACCAGGCTGATCTCGAACTCCTGACCTCAGGTGATCCACCTGCCTCGGCCCCCCAAAGTGCTGGGATGACAGGCATGAGCCACCACACCCAGCCTAACCACTCTTGCAACATCCAGTCCATCAGCCAAATCCTATCTCATTTGCTGCCTGCTCAGTCCTCTTCTCTCCATCATCATGCCACTTTAATCATCTCAGGCCACCTTCCTCTCTCCCTTGTGTTAATACAAGAGCCTCCTAACTGATGCCCTCTCATCCTTCAGCCTCAAACCCCTCTGGCCCTTTCTGCACCACTCTAGCAGTTCTCCCCTTTATGTGTGTTAGTTTTTGAACTATGAGAAGCATGGACACAATTGATCATTTCCTCCTTCTTGAAACACTTTCTTTTTCTTCATTCAGCAACTAGGTCACCACTCATGAGTTTTCTTCTATGTTCCTGATCAAACTGTCTCAGTTTTTCTTTGCCAGTCCTTTTACTTCTCTTAGATGACTATTGATAGTCATTCCCCGGGGTGAGCTCTTCTAACAAGATTATTTTAAAATACTATAGTATATTTATATGCTGATGACACATTTATGCCTTCACTTGAACCTATCATCTGAACTCCAAAATTACACATTTGGCTGTCTTGTTCTCTCTCAGATGTTTAACAAACATCTCAACTTTAACGTGTCCAAAATCAAACTCCTGATTCCCCTTTCTTGACACTACTACTATTCCTACAGTCCTCCCCACCTCAGTCAATGGAAATGGTATCACTTTGCTTGTTCAGGTTTTTGTTCTACCCAGTCTAACACTCCTACTACTTCTCAAATAAGCCAAGCATATTCCTTAAAGCCTATGGACTTGTTGTTCCTTCTATCTAGACTATTTTTCCCTTAGGCATCACATCACTTTATCTTCCCAAATGTTTCCCTAGCATCAGAACATTCTCTGACTACCCTATAGAAAATAATAAACCTCAGAATCATTTTCTATTCCCTACTTATAACCATATGGAAGTCTTTATTTTTCTTTGTTATTAATGTTCTCTCCCTCTGTGACAGTGTGAGCTCCATAAAGGTAGGGAACTCACCTATTTTGATAGCTAGAGCAAGATGTGGTACATAATAGACATGCAAATATTTGCAGAATGGATGAATAAATGAACATATCCCCTGTTCCCTATAGCATTGTAGTTTATACATCTGCCTGGACTCTTATACTATATTACAATTATTAGTTAATTTATCTCTCACTAGACTACTCTTAAGGTTAAGAGTACTTTTAAGGTCAAAGCCATGCCTTAATCATACTAATATCCCTGTGCCTAGCAAGTAATTGGCATGTATTAAGCAATGTATGTTTCTTTGTTTATTTGAAAGAAAGTAGAGAGGGGAGTGACATTATTAGCATATGGCAGGTTAGCACAAAGTAACTGAGATTTATCACCTTCTTTCACTTGGAAATTTTTTTGTTAAAGACCAAGATGTCTTTGCTTTTAAAGTAGTTAATAATTTTTTTTCCTCCAAGAGGAAAAGTTTAGAAAGTCATGAAAGAACAGGCTGCCCACCTCTAACTTTCAGGAATCACAGCCATGAACCATAGGTAAAGACAGAAATACAGAATTCTAAACACCACGCTGTCCTCCCATCATTCTACACTGAATAATGTGTCTATTCAGAGCTCATAAAATATTAATGATGAAAGGAATCTTGGGTTCAACCCCTATATTTACATATAAGTAAACTGAGACTGGAAGAGATTTTTTTTCCCTCCACAGAACAAGTTAATAGCACAGTCAGAATTAAAAAGTAATTATCCTTAATCCCAATTTAGTTTTAATTTTCTAACACACCAAAGCCTCATCATTCCATATTTAAGACCTCATTAATAGATACCCATAATCTTTCTCTTCACAGATATGAACCTAAACTTCATATGTTAAAATGATAAAAAAAAAATCTCACCCATGACTTACAGTTTGGGTGGGGGGTTGCTTAACAGAGCATCAACATGCTAACATGGAAATAAAGAACGTTAGGCTATCGACACTCTGCTCCAGTGGAAATTAAAATTGTCAGCATCAAAGTATACAAGTATAGCTCAAACCATCCAGTTAATTAACTTTTGAGTCCTTGATACTCAGATTTCCCTTTGACTACAGTGAGAAAGATATTGGTGGGTTTGAATTGAGCTCTTGCTACTATCTCTACCCAAAATGCAAGACCTTTTGCTGACAGATCAATACATCTCTCTTCATTTAGACTCATGAATTGTTAGAGTATACTTTTTTGGTCATCAATCCTGAAACGAACAAACAAAAACTATTCCCCAAGCTTCTGTGACAATACTTATTTAATTTCCTTCTTTCCTATGGACTGTTCTTTTTTTTTTATTATTATGATATCATATGGTACTGATACTAAGTGTTGCATTCTCAGCCCTTCTCTCACCTTTCATACTTCACTTACACAATCTCATTCATTCCCACAGTCTAGAATATCTACCCTCTCATGATTCCAAAATCCATGTCTCTAGCTCACTCTCCTAAATACTGTTTCCTATATTCAATTCCTCATTGCACATAACTACCAGGAAACCTTGCAAGCACCTCAAACTCTACATATTCCAAACTGAAATCTTTATTCCATCCCCTTCCCATCTTGTTTTTTCTTTGAAATCTCTGTCTCAGGAAAAGGCAGTATCTTCCACTCAGTCATGCAGCCCAGAAACATGGCAGTCATTATGGATGCTTCACTCTATGCATATTTACCTCTTCATCCTCAGTCCCTCCTTCATATTCAACCAACCACCAATCCTCTGACTTCCACCTAAAATCCCACGAGATCTCTAGCTCATGGCAAGAGTTTCCGCATGGATATTGAATGTACCATCTCTGTCAGGGTGGTCTCATGAATCTCTATTGTCTTGCACAAACACTTGTATTATACAGACACAGAGGTAGAACTTGCAAGGATCATCTCAGTTACCTCAGAGCAGGAAGGTATATTAATGTTACCATTGTTTTCTGAAGGTGGACAGGCACTTCAGTAACAGAGAGTTTGATGTCAGTCATACATAAAAAGAAGACAGCTAGAACTTTCAAGAAGAAAAGGTGGCTCTCCAAAAATAATAAAAGTGAATAAATATACACACTAAAAGCTATGAAATATTTAATTTATAATAATTTTATCAAATTATTTGAATGTTTACTACAGTCCTGACATTTTGCTAAATATTTTCATGTAGTGTCTTATTTAATTTGTGTTATAACTTTATTAGCATATGGTCGAGTCAGCAAAGTAACCATAATTAATCATCTCCTTTCACTTGGAATATATCCTTTTTTTCCAGCCTAAGATGGCTTCACTTGTAAAATAGTCAACGGTGAGGAAATTGAGGCCCAGAGAATGTAACTTACTGCTCCAATCACAAAACTTATAAATAACAGAATTGGGGTGAAGCCAGCCTCTCTAACAGAGAGCTCAAGGGCTCTTATCTCTCTGCAAACCCACACACCTCCTTCTTTACTTGGGAGTCTCTGGACAGGGCAATCTCTTTGTCACTTCTCTCTGTTCATTAAACAGTCATTTCTCAGTTCTCAGGAGTTCCTAGAAGATAACGTACTTCTGTCCACTCACATTCACATATACTCCCCAGAAGTCCCCTGGATCTCCCACAAATTTTTCTAAGAACTGCAGAATCACACCTCCAAGTACCACAATCTCTATTACCAGTGTGTGATATCTGATATGTGTAGGCTACGTAGTCAGAAATGTTAGATAGGAAGTAGGAAAATGGCCTTGAATGGTGATCACACATTTCTGGAAATCTGGAAAGTAGTATCATCTACAAAAAGGGGTGGTTTTCTTGAAGGGAATGTGTTCATCAACAATGGTCCAAAATGAGCCAAGAGAAGTAGCAGTGCAAAACATAACTTGGATTTCCCACCCACAAGATGGGTTTGGGTTTTGCCACTTCTCTTCCTCTAACAGCAAAAATAACTGTGAATTAGGAGTTGCTATATTTGGAATGAGAAGGCATGGGGAACTCAAGCTCCTGAGGCCAAGGCAGGAGGTGCATAAAGAGCAGTAATAACAAGTCATGTGAAATCACAACTCATTATCAGCAAGCAGGACAGCTCTGTCTCCACCTGGATGCATAAATCACCTTGAAAAAGTCAGCAAGTAACTTAGCAAAACCCTCAGGACGAGTTCCTGGAAAATACTCCAAAGATACAGCTTCTTCAGAGCAAACCTTTATGTGAGTTTAAAAAAAAAAAAAAAAAAAAAAAAAGAAAGAAAAGAAAAAGAAAAAGAAAATCTCAGGAGGATGAGAAAAACCAGAGCTGTCAGAGCAGAAAGGAAACAGATTATCCTGTCACACCTTTGAATAAGAAACGGAAGTCCAAAAAGAGAATGGGATTCAGCCAGGGGTACACAGGATGTTAGTAGCTGACAGTTGCTTTTAGGATTAAGATCCAAATCTCAAGGCCCCTGGATTATCTTCCAGTCTCTTTTCTCTACCATAATTTTAACTCATTGCATTTTACTTTTTAGTTTCCCTGATGCAGTATTTCCTAACCTTTTTGATAATACAGAGGAATGCTGGTATTTGTAAGATGCACTGGGGAAAACATACAAAGACTCTTGTGTTCAGATCTAATGAGCACTTGGGTCTCAGCCCACCTCCCGCCACCTTCATGGACCTTGGCACCCTAACCAGAATGTTCTGCTGTAATGCATCATGCTTCCCTTGCTCCACACACATTATTCCCCCTTGAAATGCACTTCACCTAATTAGCTTGTACTACCCCTTCAGTTATCAGCTCAAGAACTCTTTCATCTAAGAAGGCATATCTAAGTCACTGCACCCCTAGGATATTTTGACATGTCCTCTAAAGAAGTGAATTGTCTTCCTATATTAAAATCCTAAATATACATACACCTAACTCTGGAGCTCCAAGATTCATAAAATAATCACTACTAGACTTAAGAAATGAAACAGACAACAACATAATAATAATGGGGGAATTCAACATTCCACTGACAGCGCTAGACCAATCATTGAGACAGAAAGTCAACAAAGAAACAATGGACTTAAACTACACTCTCGAATGAATGGACCTAACAGATATTTACAGAACATGCTACCCAAGAACTTCAGAATGTACCTTCTTCTCAACTGCACAAACAAGTCTCATTCAATTTTTAAAAATTGAAATCATATTAAGTATTTTTTCACATGACAATGGAAAACTAATAATCAACTCCAAAAGGTACCCACAAAACTATACAAACACATGGAAATGAAACAATGTGCTCCTGAAAGATTTGGAGATTAACAATGAAATCGAGATGGAAATTAAGAAAAATCTTTGAAATGAATGACAATAGTGACAAAAGTTACCAAAACCTCTGGGATACAGCAAAAGCAGTGCAAAGAGTAGTGTATAGTGCTGGATGCCTACATCATTAGTGAAAGATCACAAATTTGCAGCCTAACATCACACCTCAAGGAACTAGAGAAACAAGAAGAAATCAAACTTGAATCTAGCAGAAGAGATAACAAAGATTAAAGCAGAACTAAATGAAATTAAAACAAAAAAAATCAATGAAAAAGGGTGATTCTTTGAAAATATAAATAAAATTGACAGATCATTAGCAAGATTAACCAAGAAGAGAGAAGATCCAAACAAACTCAATTGGAAATGAAACTAGAGACACTATAGTCGACACCACAAAAATACAAGAGATCATTTGAGAGTACTGTGAACATCTCTATATACAAAAACTAGGAAATCCAGAGGAAATGGATAAACGGATAAATTCCTGGAAACATACAACCCTTCCAAATTAAATAAAGAAGAAACAGAAACCCTGAACAAACCAGTAATAATCAGTGACATTGAATCAATAATAAAAAGAAAAAAAATTGCCCACGAAGAAAAAATCCCCAGGGCCAGATCAATTCACAGCCAAATTCTACCATTCAAAGAATTGGTACCAATTCTACTGAAACTATTCTGAGATAGAGAAAGAGGGAATTCCCCCTAACTCATTCTATGAAGCCAGTATCACCCTGATACCAAAACCAGGAAAGAACAAAAAAAAAAAAAGAAAGAAAGAAAAGTAAAGACCAATATCCCTGAGAAACATAGATGCAAAAATCCTCAGCAAAATACAAGCTAACCAAATCCAACAGCATATCAAAGAGATAATACACCATGATCAAGTAGGTTTTATCCCAGGGATGCAGGTGTGGTTTTACATGCACAAGTGAATAAATATGGTACATCCCATAAACAGAATTAAAGATCATCTCCATTGATATCAAAAAAGCATTCAACAAAATCCAGGATCCGTTATAATAAACCCCTTAACAAATTTAGCATAGAAGGGACATACCTCAAAATAATAAAAGCCATATATGAAAAACCCACAACCAACATCACACTGAATGGGAAAAAGTTGAAAGTATTCCTCCTTAGAAGTGGAACAAGACAAGGATGCTCACTTTCACTTCTATTCAAACATAATATGGAATTCCTAGCCAGAGTAATCAGACAAGAGAAGGAAATAAAGGGCATCCAAATTAGAAGAGAGGAAGTCAAACTGTCACTGTTCATCAATGATATGATTATATACCTAGATACCTAGAAAACCCAAAAGATTCCTCCAAAAGACTCCTAGATCTAGCAAATGAATTCACAAAAGTCTCAGTTACAAAATCAATGTACACAAATAAGTAGCACTACTATATACCAACAATGATCAAACTGAAAATCAAGTTGAGAATTTAATCCCTTTTACAATAGCTACAAAAAATAAAATAAAATACCTAGGAATATTCCTACTGTAGAAGATGAAAGGTCTTTACAAAGAGAACTACAAAACACTGCTGAAAGAAATCATAGATGACACAAATGAAAACACATTTTATGTTCATGGAGTAGAAAAATCAATGCTGTGAAAATGACCATATTGCCCAAGCAGCCTAGAGATTCAGTGCAATTCATACCAAAATACTATATCATTTATCATAGAATTAGAAAAAAAATTCTAAAATTCATACGGAACCAAAAAAGAGCCTAAATAGTCAAAGCAATCCTAAGCAAAAAGAACAAATCTGGTGGCGTCTCCTGACTTCAAATTATACTACAAGGCCATAGTTACCCAAACAACATGGCACTGATATAAAAGTAGACACATAGAACAATGGAACAGAATAGAGAACCCAGAAATAAAGGCAAATACTTAAAGCCAACTGATCTCTTTATGCATACAAAAGCATAAATTGGGGAAAGGACACCCCATTTAATAAATCATTTAATAAATGATGCTGGGAAAATAGAATAGTCACATATAGTAGAATTAAACTGTATCTCTGTCTCTCACCTTATATACAAAAATCAACTCAAGATAGATCAAAGACTTAAATCTAAGATCTAAAACCATAAAAATTTTAGAAAAACACGTAGGAAAAATTCTTCTAGACGCTGGAATAAGCAAAAAATTTTTTACCAAGACCCCAAAAGCAAATGCAACAAAAACAAAAATAAACAAATAGAACCTAATTAATTTTCTTTATTCATTCATTACTGCATAGGCACTTAATTTGGTCTCATATCTTTGCAATTTTTAATTGTGCTGCAATTAACACACATGTGCAGGTGTCCTTTTGATATAATGATTTTTTTAAAGCTTCTGTTCAGCAAAAGAAATAATTGGAGTAAACAGACAACCCACAGAATGAGAGAAAATATTTGCAAGCTATGCATTCTACAAAGGACTAATATCCAGAATCGACAAGGAATTCAAACAAGTCAGCAAGAAAAAAATAATAATAATAATAATCCAATTAAAAAGTGGGTAACTGACATGAATAGACATTTTTCAGAAGAAAATATACAGATGGCCAAACATGAAAAATGCTCAACATCACTAATCAGGAAAATATAAATTAGAACTACAATGAGATAACACTTTACCCCTGCAAGAATGGCCATTATAAAATCAAAAAACAGTACATGTTGGTGTGGATGTGGGAATGCTTATATATTGCAGGTGGGAATGTAAATTCGTACAACCTCTATGGAAAACAGTATGGCGATTTCTTAAAGAACTAAAAGATCTATCATTTGATCCAGCAATCTCACTACTGGAGAAGTCATTATATTAAAAAGGGCACCTGAACATGTATGTTTATTGCAGCACATTTACCAATTGCAAAGAACCAACTTAAGTGTCCATCGACCAGTGAGTGAATAATGAAAACAAGGAATACTACTCAGTACTACTCACTATTCCAGTACACCATGGAATACTACTCAGCCATAAAAACGAATGAAATAACGTTTTTTGCAGCAACTTGGATAGAGACAGAGGCCATTATTTTAAGTGAAGGAATCCAGGAATGGAAAACTAAATGCCACATTTTCTCTTATAAGTGGGAACTAAGCTATGGCTACACAAAGGCAGACTAAGTGGGATAATGGACTTTGCAGACTCAGAAGGAGGAGGGTGGGAGGTGGGTAAAGGATTAAAAAACTATATATTGGGTATTGGGTATAATATACACTAGTACACATGAGTGCACTAAAATCTCAGACTTCACCACTCTACAATTCATCTATGTAACCAAAACCCACTTGTACTCTAAAAGCTATCGAAATTTTTAAAATTAAAAAAAAAAAAAAAAACTGGTTTGCCTTCCTGTAAAACATTAGTCACTTTGAGAATACATGTGCATTTGTGTGATTCTTTGATCTATATGTATCTTCTGAAGAGAAAGTAGGCTGTCAGATCATAAGAATAAAGACAGTGTTTCTTTCGCTCATGATTATGCCTGCCGTCATTAGCATATAACTTATATTAGGTCCTCAATAAATATTAATTACAAAATGGCCAGAGTTCATATCCCAAGACTTCTAGATAAATACTTTGCCCTAATACGCCTCTTTCTAATCATATTTTTTAAACTTAACAACTATACCTTTTTCCTTCCCTTGGAAAATTTCATTAATATTTACGGGAGCAGTACTCTTCAGAGCACACTTTGGAAAAGACTGGGAAGTAGAAAGAGCACGGGTCTAGGTGTTAGCAAACCTAGATTCTAGTTCAAACTGATTATTACTTTCTACAGCCCCGCAGGGAAGTCACGGCCCCTTCTCCTCAGTGGTCTCATCTTTCAACAAACTAGCCCCTTCTAACCCCATTATTCCATTTCTATGCTGTTAGAATACCTTTCACACCAATTTTCTTCATTTTTATAACTTATCTCCAAGGTATCTGGTATCCATTGTTTTCTTCTGAATACAACCATTGAGCTGTCTGTTTCCAGCCTTCCCAAGGTGTTTCTCCCTTTTAGAACTGACTTGTTCTACTCACTTGGGGGTTCTGATTTCTTCTACAGTTGCTCCATTCAACCCAGTCATATTTAGCTTAAGGGGTAGTTTGTAGCTGGGTGTATTAGTCCTTTTTCATGCTGCTGATGAAGACATATCTGAGACTGGGAAGAAAAAGAGGTTTAATTGGACTTACAGTTCCGCATGGCTGGGGAGGCCTCAGAATCATGGCAGGAGGTGAAAGGCATTTCTTACAACACTGCAGCAAGAGAAAATGAGGAAGAAGCAAAAGCAGAAACCCCTGAGCAACCCATCAAATCTCATGAGACTTATTCACTCTCACGAGAATAGCATGGGAAAGACCAGCCCCTGTGATTCAATTACTTCCCCCTGATTCCCTCCCAAAACACGTGCGAATTCTGGGAGATACAATTCAAGTTGAGATTTAAATAGGGACACAGCCAAACCATATCACTGGGTAGATTAACACTGAATAGGGAAGCATTATTATTTTAATAAGTGCTCTTCATTTCTTAATTCAAAGTGGGAGAATTAAAGAACCATGGCGTAGAGAAGACATTTTGGGAAAGGTAAGACCTTGCAGTGACACAAGTAGCATTTTGGATAGCTCTCTATGTATGATTGATGCTGAAAACAGATACTATAATAAGCAAACCAATGAATTCCAATAAGTGTATGGCTCAGTGAGTCTTCTCAGCTAAAACCCAAACTATGCTGTTTCCCCAAGGGTAGGAAGGTACCCAGAGGGTAAGTCTGTTGAGTCAGAAGGAAGATGGATTGGGCTGATGTAGACCTGGCAAAGCCTGCAAGGGTACTGCAGAGGGGAAGATAGATGCCAATCCAGTTCAGAACACACAGCAGGAACATTGGGAATGCTGTAGCAGAGAGGAAAGGAGGAATCCAACCCAGATGCCTCACAGCTGGAAGTAAAAGCTGCTCATTGCTAGAATGTTATGAAGCAAATGATACACAGGAGTGGAAATTCACCTGTCCCTAGAGGTAAGCAGTACCCTTGCATCATCACTGAGTTTGGATTAGCTCTCTCACGTGAAAGTCCCTTTAGGATCTGATGAATTAGAAAGCAGCTCCCTCACACAGATCATCTGAAGAAAAGCTTTATAGGGCCAAGGAGCCTCTCAGCCCTGTGGTAAGTAAGGCTCCAGATCCACCAAAGTAAATACTCCACAGACCCCATTCTCATAAGTACTCTTCAGATTCCAGAACACAACCTAGTCCAAGATCCACTCTCAATAACTTTCCCTCTATAGCAGGAACTGGCAAACTTTTTTATGTAAAAGGCCAGAAAGTAAATATTTTCATCTTTATAGGCCATTCTGTGTCACAACTACTTACTTGTGTCAGGGTAGCATCAAAGCAGTCACAGACAATATGTAAATGACTGAGCATGGCTGTGTTCCAATAAAACTTCATTTACAAAGTGAAGTAGTAAGCTGAATTTAACTCATGGGCTGCTATTTGCCAATTCCAGCTTTACAGAAGTTAAGGCAAAACATTCAACACCTCCCTTCTTTCCATTTGCATAAACCTGGTACTCCACCAGGAAAGATCTCTGAAGTCCCCTAACTCACAGAGTTGGATTAACTGCCCTAATCCATGAGTTCTTTACTCTGCCAGGCTATACCTTACCCTAACTCTTTAGTAAAACTTAATCACAGCCAAACCTTTGGGCTTTATTCATTCAGTGTTCTAATTTTAGGACACAAGACAGCAAGTACAACGGCACAGTGGGAAAGAGCACTGTAGATGAAACAGAGGATTACCAATGGTATAAATAGTTCTGCCATGTCTACCATTAAGAAAACTGGACTCAAGAGTCTTACTCCTTAGCTTTATGTCCTACTAGACTAGGGATTAATGACCAGAGACAAGATGATTACAGGTGAGGGAGTTACTGGCAGATTTTATTGATTAAAAATGTGAATAAGAGTATAAAACAAAAACACAGAGAAAGATGCACTGCCTTAGACTAGTAGTCATAAGCCCAGAGACCCAGTCATGGATATGACTCATTGTCCTTAGGTCTTGAATTAAGTCTCTCAGAGCAATTTTTCTCATTGGGGCAACAAGTGGACACATCCTGTCAGCTCCCTAAATAGCATGCTCTAAAGACTCTTGGTAAGCTTTTGGAAAAACTCAAACTTTTTCTTGTCTCTTATGACTTTACCCTTCACAAGTTACTCTGAAGCCATGGGTTGCATAACACATCCCCTCCTTACCCACAGACCTCTATGCAGCATTTTCTTCTTGCTAGATTATTACCTAGACTCCATCTCCACCTTGCCTCTCAATTTTGTTTATCCTTCTAGTATTTAGTTAGACATCTGTCTTATATTTTTCTTGGCTCCCTAAAACTGGATTTGATGTTCCTTTTTAAAAATAAGCCCATATAACTCGCTTTCTCTATTATTATTCTCACAACACATTACTATACTTGCTTGTTCACCCTACTAGGCAGTGAGTTATCTGAGCACCATAATGTTTTGCAGTCTTCATTGTATCACCAAAGTTTAGTACTCTTCCTAACATATAGCAACAGCTCAATTTGCGAACTAGCTAATTAATAAGATGGGACTCTGTCTTTTTCTTTCACACAAAGGATTCTTGTGATTATATTGGGCCTACCCTGATAATCCAGGATAATCTCCTTAGTTTAAAGCCAGCTAATTAGCAACTTCCATCTATCATTTTAATGCCCCCTTGTCATATAATATAACATATTCACAGATTCCAGGGATTAAGACATAGCCATCTCTGAGGCCATCGTTCTGCCTACTGTACTGTATAAAGCCAAGGAGTGACTTTGTAGCATGCAAAGTGACAGAAGAGGCCAGGTGTAGTGGCTCATGCCTGTAATCTCAGCACTTTGGGAGGTCAAGGTGGGTGGATTGTTTAAGTCCGGGAGTTTGAGACCAGCCTGGTCAACGTGGTGAAACCCCATCTCTACAAATAATGCAAAAATTAATCAGGCGTGGTGGCGCACGCTTGTAGTCCCAGCTACCTGGGAGGTGAGGTGGGAGAATTGCTTAACCCTGGATAGGGCGGAGGTTGCAGTAAGCTGAGACTGCACCACTGTACTCCAGCCTTGGTGACAGGATAGGATCCTGTCCCAAAAAACAAAAAACAAAGTGACAAAAGAACAGTAAAACAAATGAATAAAAGAGGAAATTATAATGTAAGATTTAAGAGTCAAAACTTTGAAGTTATACCATCTGGGTTCAAATCCTAATTTGCCCCTCACTAGCAGTGTGATGCCCAATCATTAAATAGTAATGATAACAAAGTACATACTACAGGGTTGTTTTGAAGAATGGTTGAAGGTTAAGCAGTCTACCTAATATCTGGTTCATACAACAGTAGACACTCAATTAACATAACTATTATTGGATATATGTGTAAATATACATGAATATATATACACACACACATACAAGCATACCTTGTTTTATTACACTTTGCTTTATTACATTACAATTCACAGATATTGTGTATGTCTGTAGTTTTACACAAATGGAAGGTTGTGACAAGCTTGCTTTGAGCAAGTCTATTGGTGCCATTTTCCTATACCATGTGCTCACTTCATGTCTCCGTGTCACATTTTGGTATTTCTTGCAATATTTCAAATTTTTCATTAGGATTATATGTTTATAGTGATCAATAACTTTGAAATGACTATTGTAATTGTTTGGGGGTGCCATGAATTAGGCTCATAGAAGATGGCAAACTTAATGTGTATGTTCTGCCTACTCCACTAGTGGGCCATTACTCCATCTCTCCTTCTCCTCAAGTCTCTTTATTTCCTAAGTTACAACAACATTGAAGTTAGGACAGTTAATAACCCTACAGTGGCCTCTAAGTGTTCAAGTGAAAGGAAGAGTAGCATATCTTTCACTTCAAGTCAAAAGCTAGAGATGATTAAGCTTAGTGAAGAAGGCATGTCAATAGCCAAGACAGGCCAAAAGTTAGGCCTCTTGTACCAAACAGACAAATTGTGAATGCAAAGGAAATGTTATTGAAGGAAATTAAAAGTCTTACTCCAGTGAACACACAAATGATAAGAAAGCAAAACAGCCTCATTACTGATATGGAGAAAGTTTCATCCATCTGTATAGAAGATGAAACCAGCCACAATATTACCTTTAGCCAAAGCTTAATCCAGAGCAATGTTATAGCTCTTTTCAATTCTGTGAGGACTGAGAAAGATGAGGACTCTACAGAAGTAAAGTTGGAAGCTAGCATAGGTTGGTTCATGAGGTTTAAAGGAAAAAGCTCTCCCCATAACATAAAAGTGAAGGTGACGCAGCAAGTGTTGATGTAGAAGCTGCAGCAAGTTATCCAGAAGAACTGCTGAGATCTTTAATGCAGGTGGCTATAGAAAACAACACATTTTTCAATGTGATGAAACAGCCTTCTACTGGAAGAAGATGCCATCTAGGACTTTCATGGAGAGATGTCAATGTCTGGCCTCAAATCTTCAAAGGGATTCTCTTATTAGGGACCAATGTAGCTGGTGACTTAGACACCAATGCTCATTTATCACCCTGAACATCCTAGAGCCCTTAAGAATGGTGCTAGATCTTATCTGCCTGTGCTTTACAAAGGAAACAACAAAGCATGGATGTCAGCACATCTGGTTACAGCATAGTTTACTGAATATTTTAATCCTACTATTGCGATGTACTGCTTGAAAAAAAGATTCCTTTCAAAATGATAGTATTCACTGATACTGTGCCTAGACACGCAAAAACTCTGATAGAGATGTATGAGGAGAAAAGTGTTGTTTTCATACCTGCTAACACAACATACCTTCTGCAGTCCATGGTTCGGGGAGTAATTTTGACTTTCAAATCTTATTTAAGAAATACATTTTGCAAGACTATAGTTTCCACAGGTAGTGGCTCCACTGAGGGATCTGGTCAAAGTAAATTGATAATCTTCTGGAAAGGATTCATTATTCTAGCTGCTACTAAAAACATTCATGATTCATGGAACGAGGTCAAAATATCAACATTAAAAGGAGTTTGGAAAAAGTTGATTACAACAATCAAGGGTAGGAGTTCAAGATGTCAGTGGAGGAAGTAACTGCAGATGCAGTAGAAATAGAATGACAACTAGAACTAGAAGTACAGCCTGAAGATGTGACTGAATTGCTGCAATCTCATGATAAAACTTGAATGGATGAGGAGTTGCTTCTTATAAATGAGCAAAGAAAGTGATTTTCTGAGATGGAATCTACTCCTGGTGAAGATGCTATAAACTTTGTTGAAATGACAACAAAATGTTTAGAATATTACATAAACTTAGTAAATAAAACAGTGGCAGGGTTTGAGAGGACCGACTAATTTTGAAAGAAGTTCAAAGTTCTACTGTGGGTAAAATGCTATCAAACAGCATTGAATACTGCATAGAACTCTTTCATGGAAGGAAGAATCAAATGACACACATACATATGTATAATATAAATGAATGAGAGGAAAGAGAGATACATAGAAAGATAAGGTTGGGGTTGAGGGGAGCAGGGAAGGTGTTATGACCTCTAAAGAAAGAAAAAAATCAAAAACCACATACTAAAATGATAATGGGAATTATTTTTGCAAGAAGAAAGATGGTAATATAGGTAATTTGTTTTGAGATTTGTATTGTTTTAGCTTATTTATACGTTTATTTTCCTCAAAATATATAAGAATTATTAGTTATTAAACATACACTTATAGTTAAATAAGGAAGTTCCTGGTGCAAGGTGTGGTACATAATAGAAACTCAAGATACGACTATCATTATTATTATTATCACTATTGTCATTGAAGACAGATAGCACAGAAGCCTCTGAACGAAGAATTTTAAGTTAGAATAAAGTTTGATTCTTCTCTCTTACTAACCATGTTGCCTAGGACACACTAATGCAGCTATGTTTCAGTTTTCTTGTCTGGTAAGTAAGGATATAAGTGCCAACCTCAATAAGCTATGTTAAAGAGATGAAGTTAGCTAACAGAGTATTTTATTAGCAAAATACGTGAGACACGGTGAGCACTTGATAGAGAGAAACAACTTGTAATATCCTATTATGATTAATTTGTAAAACTCTTCTACTTTTTTCAAATCTTTTCTCCTGATCACATCTAGTTCCTTCTCCATTCCTGCCCAGGTTGGGCTTTGCATGGGTTCTTAACTCTGGCTTCATCTCAGCCTTCTGGTCAACATCCCTTGGTCTTGTTTCCAGTTGCCTTGATCCTTCCATTAAGTCACTAGAGTTGCAAAACCCATTTATTTTGTGATTACTTCTTGCTCAGCTCACCAGGGAAATCTGACCTGCCACTTGCCTTTGATCTAAAACCATCTCTTGCCAATTATTGTGATACTGGGGAACCAGCAAATATAGAGCCTTATAGGTAGATACATGAGCAAAGCTGATTGAAGAAGGAAATTTGGTCATTGAAAAAAGAGAGCAGCAGAATATTTTTCTGCTCTGGAACTGCTAGAAAACTCAAAGTGCTGACTGGCCTGCTTTATCGGACACCTTTGCCTGAGGGTTTAAATCATTCTAATTGCTCTGGATTCCTAGGAGGCCAGGAGGCTGCTCAGAACTGTTGAGGTCAGCCTGCTTGTGCTTGCCCTTTTTGTTGTTGTTGTTGTTGTGTTTGTGTGTGTGTTTTAGAAAAAATGTGAACTATATAAAGGTAGCTTCAGCCCAGAAAGGCAGGAGAATGCTTTCAAACACAGTAGTGGGCAGAAAGAAAAAACAAACTTGAAGGAGGAAACAGTGTGTGATGGTTAAGATTGAATGTCAACTTGATTGGATTGAAGGATGCAAAGGATTGTTTCTGGGTATGTCTGCGAAGGTGTTGCCGCAATTAACGTTTGAATCTGTGGACTGGGAGAGGAAGACCCACCCTCAATGTAGGTGGGCACCATCCAATTGATGGCCAGCATGGCTAGAAAAAGCTAGAAAGACTTCCAGCTTTCCTCTTTCTCCCGTGCTGGATGCTTCCTGCCCTTGAACATCAGACTCCAGGTTCTTGGGCCTTTGGACTCTTGGACTTACATCAGAGGTTTGCTAGGGACTCTTAGGCCTTTGGTTACAGACTAAAGGCTGCACTGTCAGCTTCCCTACTTTTGAGGCTTCGGGACTCAGACTGAGCCACTATTAGCATCCTTGCTCCTCAGTTTGCAGATGGCCTATCTTGGGACTTTACCTTGTGATCCTGTGAGTGAATTCTCCTTAATAAACTTGCTTTTTTTTTATATATATATGTGTGTGTGTGTGTGTGTGTGTATCTTTTATATATTATATATTATATATGTATATATGTGTGTGTATATATCTCCTATTAGTTCTGTCCCTCTGGGGAATTCTAATACACAGTGTAAATCTATCCAAATATTTTAGATTATTTAAATGTTCTCCTCTGTACACTCATTGAACTGAAATAATTATCTTTAATATACTCTAAGCCTCTTTTATTATGCAATTTATCAATTTTACAACAAATGTTTATTGAATGCCTACTATGTGCCAGACAACATTTTGTACATTCAATATACTTCACTTGCATTAACTCATTTAATTTTCATGGTACCTTTGAAGTAATTATTATTATACCCATTTTATAGATAAGAAAACTGACAAAGATTATATTAGTTGCCCAAGATAATACAGAACCAGAATTTATTACAAATGCATACTTATAATCACGTACTGCATAAAATCTTAATTTCTAAATAATGCTTTTTTTACTTGTATATTTAAAGAAACAAATTAATTTTCAATTCAAACATCTTGGATATCAGTTTTGTGGTCATGCCTGGAACCACTTTTGAATCATCTAACATAATATTCCAGGTTTCATTTCTGCCTAAGCTGTTCTTTTTGAATTTGTGTTTTATTCTGATTTATATAGAATTTGAAAATGTTACCAAAACTCCTAACCAAGCATTTGAACAATATTTGAACTTTTCATCCATGCATTCAAAATCTCCCATACAACTTATGATATTGATTTTTAATTTATCAAAATAATGTATGTATATAGTTGAAAATACAATGTAGTACTATAAAACTATATATTTTAAAACTATAAAACTTATACATTTTTGTTTGAAACTAGACTTTTCCCAGCTTCCTTATTGCCCAGACACATTGATTCCTCCCCACTCCCTTTGGTATTTATGTCTTCATTTCCATATAATATGCTTTTTTTTTTTTTTGATTTACCAAAATTAGACAAAATCTATTCTCTTCCTATTGTGAAAAATGAAGATTTAGTATTCTTCTAACACTAGTCTTCCATTTGTTTCCAACCTCTCTTTTCCAATTAGTTAGACAACTTTTGGCTAACAGCCAGAGTTTATGTCAATATGATAAGTATATATTGTTTCCTGCTGAGAAATTATAAATGATGACATTTTCTTTTATATGAATTTCCTAGGGTTAATAATTTACTTATTTTTTCTTTTGTTACTCCTATGCACACCTATTATTATATCTCTCAAACACTCTGACTTTGTAGAGTATACATTCAGCATAGTCAACTGCATTTGGTACTTATTTATTTCATCATTTTCTGAAAGACTGAACACCTATACCCATCCATCCTCCTACTTATATATTTAAGTTGGTGCTTTCCAGGAATGCTGAACATTTTTTTTTCCTAGGACATTCTTTTGCTTCCTTTCAAGGAAATTCTTTATCTCACTTCTCAATTAGATCTCCTGTTTCTTGGATACCATGTCTTCCATCTTTCCAGTTGCTTCCACATTTCAATGAACACGTCTTCCATGGCTTCCCAAGACGTTATGAGTAAACTCCCTGTGCAACTTTGCATATATACTTCACACTTGATTGATGATTTAGCTAGGTATAAAAATCTGGATTGAAAATATTTTGCCTTCAAATTTTTAAAATTGCTTTTCTAATTTTATCTAACATCTAGTTTAGTGTTTCTATTCCTGATTTCTCTGCTCCCCCCTCCTTCTTGGCTATGCACTATAAGCTCTTTTTATCTTATTGTGTTGAAACCTTATAATAATGATGCAAGGGGTGAGGTTAGGACTTTCAAGCTAGAAATATCTTATTCTGGCCTAGGAATCTGTTTTTCTGTATTATCTCTTTGTCCTTTATTCTTCCTTTTGTGTGGGATGGTGATAATTCAGTAGTGGTTCTTTAATTTTATTCTCTTATTTTCCAACTCTTTGTCTTTTATTCTGCTTTATATGTTTCCTTAACTTTGTCTTCCAATTGTCTTCTGAGTTATTTACCCCTGACCAAGACTAATCTAATGACTCAGCACTGACTGCCTGGTTCCATTTCTGCCTCTGGTGCTTAATATTTAAACGACTTTTTGGAAGTTATTTAACTTAGATAGACTTAGTTTTTTCTCAGAGAAAAAACTACCTACCTAGCTCTCAGAGTTGTCATGAGGATTAAATGAGTTAAGATTAAATTTTAGAAGACTGCCTGACACAGTAAATGCTACCAAGCTCATTTAAATAATTATAGGCTTCTCCAGTTCCAGCTGTCAATAATACTGGTAAGTAATATGAAATATTAATATATTTAATATATTTTATATTCATGAATAATATGAATATATAAAGCTATACCTCATATTAATTCTAACTTTGTTTTCCTTATTTCTCATGCCCATTCATTCCTTCTAAAAATTGAAAGCAGCATTTACCTGTCTATTTTGTCTCCTCCATTCCAAGGTCATAATGATTATCCCCACAACCCCACACACATATACCTATCTTAAGGCAATTCCCTTCAGCTATTTTTCACTTACACTATGCCACATTCGGCATCTTGGCCATAATTCTCCACAGGAAACACTCAGAGGAGAATAACCCAGGTTATTAAAGAGGACTCTGAATCTTGCCATTTAAAGAATACTTGAAAAACTAGATGTTCTTATCCCAGATAAAGGATGACAAAGTAGAGCAAGTAAATGTTTTACCCTTGCCTGTTGTGGGGACCCACTTAGAACTGCCGAGTTGGTATGAAGCTTATTTTAAACTGAAGACATTTAGGATTCAAGAGATGCATAAAGAAGCCCTCTTGGAGCTGTACTTATCTAATCAAAAGCAAAGCCTTCTGGGAAATGAGGCTGCCATAAATTCCATCTCCAGGCTGGCTTTTACTCCCATGAAGGAGACCAAGAATGAACCTACCAAAAATTCTGTTTCTAGAGTAGTTTTATGACCTTGGAGAAGACACAAAGACCACTCACACCTGCACACCACGCACAAAGCATTATGACAATTTTCCTGTCTCCTGTTTGCTCTTCCCAAAACCCATTTGTTCTTCCTATAGAGGCGTTTCACTACCACTCCTTTTTTCCTAAGCTAGGTATGTAAACCTCAAGCTTTAACCATGTATGAGCCACTTTTGTTAACTCCTGTATGTGTACAAATGCATTTCTTTTCTCCTATTCATCTGTCTGCTATCAGTTAAACTTACAGGTCCCCAGACACAGAAAGTTTTCCTTCCTGACACTGCAGCATCCAGTCCCCTTCAGTCACTAGTAACTCTCTTGTTCTCCTTTAAAAAACCATTCTTTCCTCACTATCAGTTTATATGGTTCAAGTGGGACTGACTCCACCCATTGGCTCCAGGAATTAACACATAACATGGATCCAGGAGGCGTCATTTGGCCTGGTCAGAGCATCAAATGCCCTTGTTTCATTGACTGGCTGAGGGATGGGTCTAATGCAGTAAAATCATTAATTTTGGGACTCTTCTGGATTTATTGGGAAAGACAAGCTTTTTTCCCCAATGGTGTAGCATGTGACATGATTTTGACCACATAAAGAAATCCTGTTGTGGCACTGAAGTCAGCACAGAGGAAAAACAGAGAGAAGGACAGACAGATTACTAACCATGACATTTAGCCCTCAATACACTTATACTTGAAGCTATAAACCATGGAATTTTATATGAGCTAATACAGTTCCATTTTTTTTTTTTTTTTTTTTTTTGTAAGCCAGTTTGAGTTGGGATTCTATCATTTTCAAGCAAAAGTCCTGACTAACTCAGTGGGCATGAAAGCTGCCTTTATGGACATCAAGTAAGAGCGTACTTGAACTGAATTCATTTCCCGGGAAAACATTTATCTCATGTCTGTTATGTGCAACAGTCTTAAGGATTTCTGAAAAACTCTAGTTGTGACAATTCACTCATAAACTGACCTTGGCCTAGATAATAAAGGGACCTTTTATTAAGCCTAGCACTTGAAAAAAGTCTTCTTTAAAGGGGATAGGATTAAAGGATAATCTCTTCTACTCAGATAAATATTTATAGTCATCAAGTTTTTATTTTCTTTCCCCCAGTAAGGTAGATGCCTTAAAAAGGAAAAGGAACTTGCTTAAGAAACTCCAGAGTATAGAAAGATTTTTAAAAGAAAATGTAGCATAAAAACATAGACCCTGAAATCAGACTCATCAGTTTTAAACCCTGATTCTACCATTTATAAGCTGTATGCTCTTAAATAATTTACTTAACCCTTTTATGTTTCAAGTTCCTCAGTTGTAAATTATCAGAAACTGTCACAACTCACAGACTGTTGTGAGGATTAAATGAAATACCATATGTAAAGAATTTAGCATTTTCTTCTGGCACAGATATTATTACTGATAACAACACCAATAAATTGGGTTTGAATCTAAACATGCTCCTTCCAACAAAATGCTAGATTTGATATGATTTTTTTTCCTCATTATGTTCTATTTCAAATTTTGTTTTCACTCTGAAGTACTTAAAAGAAAAATCTGTCCTCTCTCTGGCTTAGGTGGTTTAGGTTGGTAATATTAATAACAGGCTTTGACTGAGAGCCTTTAGAATACTGAGAACTATTTTTCAAAAAGTTAGAATAAAGGTCAGCACCCTGATAGGAGAAAGAAGATTTTTTTTTTCTATGCAAATAGGTGATAAAGACATTTCTGTGGGGTGTTTACCCTTGGCCCTCTCAAACCACCAAATAGGCAGTCACCTACTCTGGTGTAAAATATATGTAGAGGGCTGGGTGTGGTGAGTCACGCCTGTAATCCCAGCACTTCTGGAGGCCTAGGCAGAAGAATCATGAGGTCAAGAGATCGAGACCATCCTAGCTAACATGGTGAAACCCCATCTCTACTAAAAATACAAAAAAGTTAGCTGGGCGTGGTAACATGCACCTATAGTCCCAGCTACTTGGGAGACTGAAGCAGAAGAATCACTTGAACCTGGGAGGTAGAGGTTGCCGTGAGCCGTGATCACGCCACTGCACTCCAGGCTGGGCGACAGAGTGAGACTCCGTCTCAAAAAAACCAAAAAAACAACAACAACAACAAAATATATATATATACACACACACACACAAACACATACACACATACAAGTATATATATATGTGTATATATATACACGCACATATATATATCTACGTGTATATATACATGTATATATATGTAGAGAGAGTCAAGTTTCAAGGTAACTTCTAAGATAGTCATACATTTGTGGGTATAACTGATCCATTACTCACAGCTATCAGGAACATGCTCTTTCATTAAAAAATAATAATAATAAAAAAGAAGAGACTCACCAAACATCTCTAAAAGCAATTACCCAAAGACACCACCATAAATCTCAGATCCATAAGCATCACCAAAATTGAATAGGGTTAGTGGCGTGGGTTTTCTTTTTGGGGCAATAAAAATGTTCTAAAATTGACTGTGGCAATGGTTGCACACATCTGTGAATATTCTAAGAACCATTGAATTTTATGCTTTAAATGAGTGAATTGAGAAATGCAAATTATGTCTCAACAAAGCTGTCAAAAAGAAAAATGAGTGGAGTTGCCCAGCCTGGTTCTCTTGGCCCACATCTATACAAGTATTGCACAACCATGAACATGACAGCAAAACAATGAAAGACAGCACCAACTAATACTTGAACTGATTGCTATGTAACAAGCACTTTGATAGTCATTTTGTTATCTCATTTAATTATCACAACAAATCAATAAGCATTATTCCTATTTCCATTTGTCAGAAAACAAAAGCTCAGGGTGGTTATCCTGACCAAGGTCACAGTCAACAGGGTCAGGACCTAAATTTGTCATTAGTCTCACCCTCAAACCCATATTCATGACCACCAAATAGATAATATTCCCCTATGTAGAACTCCCACTTTTGTCAAGTTCCTATGTACAAATAAAACTGTTTGCAATTAGCATAGGCTAGAATCCCAGGATGGGCAGCAGTTTGATTTGGGGCTAGAAAACATTGGGTTCCACTGTTGGGAGGATGACAAACACACAGACATGCATATGTATATATATCCCTAATCTTCTGGGTTAGAAAACAGAATTTTTAAATAATTGCAAGTAATAAAAAGAGCTTTTTATTTAACTTATTTAATGAAAATAACTTTAAAATGATCAATTGTTTTACATTTAATCAAATTGTTTTATTAAATAGATTTTATTTCATATATCTAATTCAGCTGCACTCTCACTTTAGTCAAATTCTGTCAGCTGATTTGGAAATGTATCCTTTATGCTAAAGAACTGATGAGTGTGTGCACATGAGTTTATAAAGACTCAGGAAAATGCCCCTCATCTGTACAGCATTAAACCTAAATGAGAAATCATAAATGATCCAGTCCAATCACTATTTCCCAGGTGAAAAAAAATTAGGGCCAAAGAGGACATTCTGAACCTCCTACCAAAAGGAGATATCAAAAACTAGATTTATCTAACTCTAGGAGAATAGCAAGTTTTGGCAATGTTATATAGAAGCAATTGCTCTGATTTTTCTCACTTTTGATGTTTCAAGTACAAATGTTTGGCATGTTCTTATTAAATGTTCTCCAACATTTTCATCACCAAAAACCTAATATATTATCTCTCTACAGTCTCCATTTGTTGTGGTGTCTGTAATTTACTTTAAAATACTTCAGTGTGAACTGTGTGATGTATATGTCTGTGTGAGTTAGTTTTAGTTTATAACCTGAGAATAGCTAGTTAATGTTTTTGGTATCTTCATGGAGAATACATGCTCTAAGGATGGTGTTTGAAAGACAATCAAAAACTCACACAGGATTTTAGCTACCTTTATCTCCAATGATAATCAAGTTTGGGTAATTAGCATAAGAGATTATTAGAAACATTTTTCTATAAAGACATGTAAGAATACAGTAAGCCTAGAAATAGACAGTCTTCAGAATGGTGCCTAAGATTAGGATTCAGAAATGTGTCTCAGTTCAGATACTGGTGCAGAGAATTTGTGTCACTTGACTCCAACTGCAGGGTTAGAGGTTCCCAGGACTCAGACTCAACTATCTCCAGTAAACTTTAATATAGTCAGAACTTTATTTTGAAAAACATGATTCATAGCTATTTGTACGTCTACTTATATTTGTGGCAGATAAGAATTGCTTTCTGATTGCACATAGCTCAGTTTTAGCATCATGGAGGAATAAATCTGTAAATCCTTACATATCTCTAAATCATGGAGGCTATTGACATTAACAAAAATCACCCAATTATCATGAGTGACTAAATTAGCATAGGCCAGTTTGCAGGAGCACTTTTTGAAATATTTGGTGTTTGAATAGTGCCTGTTAAAGTATTATCAGGATGTTTTAGGGCTGCATTCAAGAGTCAATTAGGGAATAGACCCTAATCCAATGGTTCCTAAGCCTATTTGAGCTGAAAATACCTGAAGAGGTTTTGAAAACACAGATGACAGCCTCGCCCCAGAATTACTGAATCAGAATCTCCAAGTATGAGACTTAGATATCTATATTTCTCATAGTTCCCTCAGTGGTTCTTATAAAGTTAGACACACTAATTCATGAGCCAGTTGGTTTTTGGAAATCACATAACAAAATAACCCTTAAAGTTTCTTCTGTAATTCTATGTCTATCTTACTCCTAGTTCAGAAAGCTCTTGAAGCATTGCTTGAAATATCTGCACTAGAGAAGCACAGACAGAGACAGGAAGAGAGGAAAATGATGGATCCTGGAGAGGGAAGATAGGTATCAGGAAGTGGGGAGATGCTACAAGAATTCTAATTAAGGATCTCCTTATAATCTGGGATAATGACAAGGACCACTAGACAGACACCTTCCTTTCCTTGGAACTGAGAAATCAATCATAAGCTAACAGCTTACCTTTGCCAACTCTCAGTTAAATCCCTGGCTAGAGTTTATCTTGAGCAAATGAATTCTAGTTATTCCTCCTAACTCTTGTTGGCAGAACACAGGACATTCACCATCTGTTCAGCTTTGCACTGGCAATAGGTAAACACTGCCTATTTCCCCAAGGCAATGAGCAGAAAGAGGTAACAAATCACAGTAGAGCTTAGGGTGGGGCTTCGATGTCTGGCTGAGTTACTCCACTGAGAAGGATTTCTGCAGCTATAGTGGCTTGCTTAGCTAGCTGGGATGAGGACCTGATTCCTACACACCAATGCAATTCTATGATGGTGGAAAGTTATAAATCTTTCTTATATTTGTTCTGAACCTTTACATTTTCTTCAAATGTTTGGATGAACTTTAAACCTATGGTTTACTGGGAAGTTACTTTGGTCAAGTCCTCTGCAATCATGACTGAAACCCAATATTCTCTGCTCTCAGGAAGCTTACAACTTAGCACGGAAAACAATTCAACAGGTAATCAACAACGTTCTAAGTACTCTGACAGGGATAGCAGTTGCCCTGAAGACACCTAGGAAGGGTTGCTTAGTGGAACTGGAATGAGCACTGTCATGAAAGGCTTTGCCAAGGTTTTACTTAAACAGAGACGTTTATGAGTTAGCTGGTAGAAAGAGCATTATCTGAGAAATCACAAATATAATCAACCATGTCATGTGCCTGGAGCATAGAAACAAAGGTAGACAGAGGCAAGAGTTGAAGTTAAATGATACTCCGAGTTTGAGTAATGAAGGTATTCTCAGGCCATGCTAACAAATTGGCATTTTACCCCAACGGCAATAGGAAGACTTTGAAGGGTTTTAAGTCTGAGAATAATACGATGAGACTTACCATCTGCCCACAGTCTCCTATCCTAAATGTATTCATTTATTATTCATTCAACAAATATTATCAGCACTTCTTATATTTGATAGTACTGCTATAGAAAGATATAGTTTTGGATGAACAGAAGAGACCTATGTTCTCATGGAGCAGGAGAAACAAACCCACACACTTAGAAGATGATGTCTGATGGTGATATGTACTGTGAGGATAATAAAATGACTGACTGAGGCAGAGTGTGCAGGGCCGTTTTTGGCAGTACAGTTAGAAAATGCCTCTATGGCAGTAGAGTCACAAAATATCTCTCTCTACAGGGGTTTGAGATTAAATAGTCTTATGAATATCTGGGTAAAGGGTATTAGAGGCAAAGGAAACAGCAAGAACAAAAGCCCTGAATTAAATAGAAACCTGGGATGTTAAAGGAAAAGAAGGAATGTCAGAGTCACTTCAATGTAATGGGCAAGAGTAACAGTGTAAAGTTAGACTGGAGAGGTAATAATGGAACACTTACTCCCATGGGTGTTGGGAATACAGCATTGAACTTGAGAGAACCTTTTCTCTTGATATACTCCTTTCTTCCTACTCTGCCCTTTCTATTTGACTTTTCCTAGCACACACAGTATCTCTTTATTTCTTTATTTATCCTCAGGATTCTGGTCCCTTCTGATGTCCTCCAGGAATAAGGTGACCAACTCATCTTATTTTTCTAGGACTTGCCCAATTTTAAACCAGAAGGCCCCACATCCTAGGAACCCTCTCAGTCTCAGACAAACAAGGACAATCGATCACTCTATGGAGGACGCCTACTCCGTCACCCCAGCCTCAGGATCTCATAGATACTCAAGACCTATTTCCCATGCCATTGTTTCTCCAGAGATGGGTGTGGAGAGACAGACAGCAGCCAGATTATCAGGGGCTTGTGGATCATAGCAAGAAGTTTGCACTTTATTCAAAGGACAGAGGGTGTATCCCTAAAGCATCAATAATGTTATATTACTTATCTACTGCTATGTGACAAATTTCCCCTCCAAAAATATTGATTAAAAAAACAGAATAACTTATTTTTCTCTCACCAGATTTTGTGGGCCAGGAATTCAGATGTGGCTTGACTGGACAATTCTGGCTTGAATGTCTCGTAAGGCCGCGGTGAGACTTCGGCCAAAGCTACA
The DNA here is from genome assembly GCF_047675955.1 of Chlorocebus sabaeus. NCBI lineage: Eukaryota > Metazoa > Chordata > Mammalia > Primates > Cercopithecidae > Chlorocebus > Chlorocebus sabaeus. The sequence goes on along the minus strand of NC_132926.1, from coordinate 29,198,834 downwards.
GTCATCTGAAGTCTTCGCTGGGCTGGAGCATCTGCTTCCAAAGTGCCTCCTTCATATGACTGTGAGATTGGTGCTGGCTTTTGGAAAACCTCAGTTCCTCTCCATGTGGACCTCTCCACAGGGTTACGTGAATGTCCTCACACCATAATGGCTGGCTTCCTCCAGAACAAGTGATCAGGATAGAAGCTCAGTACCTTTTATCACCAGACTCAGAAATCGTACAATGTCCCATGTTATCAATGGTGTTCTTTTGGTTACAGCCTTGATTCATCAGAGTACAAATACCAGTAAGTAAGAATCACTGGGGGATATATTAGAGACTGGTGACCACAGATGTCACTTTAAATACTGGATTACTAACTCACTGAAGAATGTTCTTGGTCAGGGAGGTAAATAAATGATTCAATGTGATTTTTCTCTACAAGCAAATTTCTACTAATGGAACAACTATGGAAGGCACATCCATACACTGTGAGCTACTGATTTTATGTTGTCACAGGTGCTTCAGATACCATGATGCTAAAGTTATGCTTAGATTAGCATTGCTTTCAAGAGTCATTAGACCTCCCTTCATGGTATGAACAAACTATGTTGCTACTATACTCACCCATTCCAGCAACATTCACTGGTCACCAGATGTATAGGAGGACATAGACAAGAAGAAAAAGCCACAGTTACCAGGACTCGAGACTTTGCAGCTGCTTAGCTTGGAACACATGCTGATGAACTTTGCCTGTCTCATTACAAAGAACTCATGAAATGGTTGGAGTCCGAAGATGAGTTATGGCCTCCTCCTGAAATAACTCAAAGATAAGACAGATATCTAACAACATCCCAAAAGTACAAAGTGCTTGAGGTAGAAGTGTTTGAAAATGCAAAAAGAATACCTGAGGTGGAGTGAATAGCAGGGTGGAGAATTTCAGAAAGATAGCCAAGGTCCAGTTTTGCAGGGCCTGTAATAGAGATTAGGACTTTGGATATATTCTAGTGTATAGAAGATACCAGAGCATTTCCAGCATGGGGAAAATGTAATCTGACTTCTCTTAAAAGGATCACTTTGCTTGTTACTGCTGCTCCATAATCAGCCAGAGGGATATGTCTGAAATGCTGTCTTAGGTATTCACATCTCCCGCCTCACTTCAACCAGCTCTTCATTCAAATGTCACCTCATGAAGTAGGACGACTTAACCAGTCTATCTAAAACAGCAGTTCCATCCCCGCTCACTCTCCATTCCCTTATGCTGCATTTTTTTTTTTTAGCAGCATACGTTATATGATGCAACAGTATGTATTTATGTATGTTTTAACGATTATTATCTACTCCCCCTTCTCAAGGGCAGGCCTTTATTTTAGGCATGTCCACAATACCTAAAATGCAGCACAGAGTATATTCAGAGTGAATATTTGTTGAGTAAATGAATGAATCTCAAATACTGAATGTTTTTTCACATCCCCATTGGAAAAGGCTCTCTGCCACTTCTCAAGCTTGTTAGTCATGAAGCAGTTACGTCATATGAAAACGGATAACTTAGCATGTTGTCTGGAAAGCTATTTTGAAAGCAATTCTTAAACACTATTTGTCATCAGCAGGAAAGAGTTTCATGTTTAATTGGCAATATCTATCATTTGCATGATAGAAAAATATAGTGACCTGCCTCCTGTTTATATTTCTTCTACGCAAAGGTGTTTAATTTCACCTTGCATATGACTCATCAACCTATGATTTGTATTTTAATAATGTGTGCCTGTGCCTTATCTCCTCTGTTTAGCAGGCAGCTTTCTAAAGCCAGGAACTCTGTATCTGTGCCTTGGTTTCTTCATCAGCAAAACAGATTTGATAATAGTATCTTCTTCACATTTTAATATAAGAATTATAAAAGATAATATGTTCTAATCACTGAGGATAGGACATGGTCCACAGAATCTTCCCAAAAATGTTAGTTGCTTTTGTTACAATAAAATCAGTAATGATTATAAATACATATTCTTAACACCTAGCATGAAATACAAAGCCTTGCAAGCAACGGAAATCTGAAACAGCTATTAAATAAAAGCAGGGAAACATTCTTCTGCAGGGTAAGACCAGTGATATATAAGCATTTATTGTTTGTAGTGAGTGATACTTTTAAATATGTGGGCAAACTCTCTCCCAGTTTTACAGGGTCTTAGTGAAAGATGGAGCAGCTATTTGAGAAATCTGTTATAAGTTCACATGTGAAGCAAGCCACATCCCAGGACAAGAAAGTGTACGGCAAAAAAGGTAAATAGCCATCATCTCACATGTGTGGGATGAATGCTTAATAATAGATGGAGGGAAAACCTTCACCTCCTTGAATCTGTATTCTATATTATTACTGTGCCTCTTCCTCACCAAGCATTCAACAGAGCCCTATAAGAACCTGTGCAAAGAGGCTCTGCTGGCTGACAGTCTTCACTCTGCCAACTCCTTGAACCGTGGAACCAGATCCACTGACCTTCAGGGATAAGAACCAAATGTCTATTTTCTCTTTTGGTCAGAAACACCAGAGGCATAAAAGTACATCTGCCTTCACCCCGTGTTGCAGAGTAAAAGCTGTTTCACCTCTCTTTTCACCACCAATCTCCAGCTGGTTACAGCCCTGTTAATTAAATCAGAGACCTCACTCCCCTTAAGCCCTTGAGGTACCACCTGTAATTATTCTACTATTTAGGGATGTCAAATCTTTGTATTTATGGTATTTAAAGTGCATTCAGTCCCTGTGGATAGGGGATAGGGTGCTATAATAAAACCATAGGAAACTCCATTTGGAGAAAGACAGAAGTCTTGTGTGGCACTAAAACACAAAATAAAGAATTCCTTCACGCCAGTGAAGCAATGCTCAAAATAATGACATTCATCTTCCACTCTGTGCTAAGCATAATGATAGGCAGCCTGTGAGCAATAAAAAGAAATGAGACATGGCCTCTGCCTTCAGGAACTTTACCCTCCATCAGGATAAATAAAACATGTGCAGAAGCTCATAAGAAAGCAAGTGCTTTTGGTCAAGAAAAGACCATACAAATCCATGGCAAGATAGTATAAAAGTGAGGAATCCAGGCTTTGGATTTAGAAGATCAGTGTTTAAATCTTGGCTGTGCTGCTACTCCTCAGCAGTATGGCTTTGAGCAGTTACTTTCCCTATTTGATACTGTTTCCCCATCTGCTATTAACAAGACCTACAGCAGAGAGATGTTACAGGGATTCAAGAGAATGTATATAAAACGCTTTAGTGCAGTGGCTGACACAGAGTACTTACCCAATGCATCCATTCCCTCAGCAAATATTTAATGGGCACACTGTTTGGTGTTGGGCACAACAGAGACACAGTTTCAGCTTTCAGTAGGCTTATATTCTAGTAGAAGTATCAGAAGGATCATATGATGGAAAGATAACCCCTAATAGCACTTGGGATATTACTGTTTGCCAGGTACAACAATAAAGTAAGCAGGTAAGCTCACTATTTTCCAATTCATAGACTTCTTATGAAAGAAAATTTAAAAGGTGCAGTGTTTAAGACTTAATTGCCTGTTTGGGGAAGGTGTTATTCAAGCTGAGGTCAGAACAGCCTGGAAAAGCCTGCTGTATAAAGATTGAAAAAAAAAAAAAGGAACATTCCAAGCAGGGTCAAATCAATAAATCCTGGACATTGCTATTAATATTAAAACCAGGTTCTCAGTTTTATGGAACTGGCTATACAATCTGGAGGAGTTCAAGAAAGTGATATAACAGAGTGGCTTAGCCTGGACAGGACATTCTGAGTAGAGGAGGGTCTTGAGCTGGATGCTGATGGTGAGTAGCATTTAGCAAAGAAGATGAAACAAAAACACTTGAACCACACATTAAAACAGTGCTTTAGACAAGGGATCAGAACTTAAAGTCACTCCCATTCATTGACATGTTTTCTTTGTCTACTTTCACACAACAGTAGCAAATTAAATAGTTCAGGTAGAGACCTAGTACATCTAAAATATGTACTATCTGGCCCTTTGTAGAAGTCTTCCAAGATCTGCTTTAAAGATTACAGAACACATCTAAGTAAATGATACTGTTTGGGCACTCCAGCTTTTTTGGGGTAGGCTCTACCAGAAAGTCCACTTTACAGCACAGAAGTGTAGACATCTACATGGGTCAATTCTACAACCTAAAGTGTAGTTCAAGACACTTGAACTGGCTGGTTCTCATTCAACATTGGTTGCATATGAGAATGAATCAAATGTCTCCGATGAATTTTTCACATAAAATTAAGAAGATCTTCTTTCCTCACTTTACTGACAAGAAAAATCAAAGACCTACAGTAGGCAAAGCAAAAGCTAAGACTAGAACCCAGGTTTCTCATGACTCCTAAGTCCTAGTTTGATTTTCTTTTCCACCAAAATGTTCAAGGCATACTCGGATCTGGAGTGCCTACCTGCCTGTCCACACCAAACTGACAGGAAGAAAAGATGGCTCTCTTTCCTGGCCATCAGCAAATCCTCAGCCAAGCCTCAGGTCTTCAATCATCGAATCTGATCCTAATTAATCACCATATGACACTCCTGCTGGATGCTGGACCTCTCTCTCAATAACCCACAATTCTATTCAGTTCTGGAAGGACAGATGAGAAGTTTCATTGGTATTTGTTAATAATCATTCCTACCCAGCAATCACTAGAAGCTCCATGTCATGCCCTCTAGCAACTTAACTGTATTTCTCTTCCACCCAGTCCATCATATGGGGAAGGAAAATGTCCCACCATTCAGAGGTTAATTGTTCATGCCTATCAGGGACTTTAGCCAGGGAAAAATAGTATCAATTACTACCCGTATTAGAGACAGAATGATGATATGTCACCGTGAACAGCAAACTAAGGATCAGAAGTCAGATCATAAATATAAATTGGATTTTGATACACTAAGCTGCTCTGCATATACTGCATGTTGTCAGGATTATTACTCAGCTGAGGAAGGCTGTCTAGTGTTTGTTTAGTTGGCCTGTGATTTGCAGGTCATTCATAGGAATGGAATGTTTTTGTGGCCAGGTGCTATGTGAAGCTAGGGATTAATTAACCTGTGATCTATGAGTTTTAATTATGGTTCTCAAGTTTTACCTAATATTTGCAAGTGACTCTTAAAAAGCCATATGGCCTAGCAAAAGCATTTGGGACTGAAACATATTGGCAGAGACACTCTTCTGTGTTATTCTACTCCCCTGATTAGGTTTGTAGAGAGAAGAAGCTAACTGAGCTGAGATTTGCCAAGTTTCCAGATGGAAAATTTAAACTGTGGAGTTTAAATACACATATGCACATACATGTTCATACTACACACGTGTGCATAAGCTCATACTAGGGAAGCATGTTGAGCAGCATGGCACCTGAAAGATAACAGGGGTTCGGAGGTCTAACGTATTTCAGGCCCCTTTACTCACTAGTTTTATGAACTTAGGCAAGTTACTGCATTCCTGCGTTCCTGCACACCTGCGTGCCTGCATGCCTACATTTAAATCTTGCTATTTCAAATGTTAAATATTTGAGATGATGAATATGTAAATTAGCTTGATTTCATCATTTCACATTTTATTAAAAAATAACATTACTTTGTTTGTCATGAATATATACAACTATAATTTGTCAATGAAAAATTAGAAATAGGACTAATAAAATCTACCCGGTAAGGTTACGAAAAGACTAAGAGATGAAGATGAAATTTGTAGATACCTAGCCATAATTGACAATCAATGTAAGGTTATAGCTGGGTTAGTAATACAATTTTTAAATGAACTCTGTTTTTTTTTTTTTTTTTTAATGAGACCCTAGGTCATTTAGTTGACTCTCAGATTCATCATTAATACAATGAGACTAATATGATCTATCTACTCCATGGATTCACATGGATTCATTCCTTCAACAAATATTTATCAAACACCTTCTCTGTTCCAGCACTGGATTAATTACTGAGAGCACAATGATAAACAATAAAAGGATAACTCTTTTCCTGATGGTGCTTAAGGTCCATAAAAAGATAAATATTAAACAATGGTAAATATAAGATGAATAGTTAGAATAAGTTCTAAAGAAAAAGTCCAGAGGCTGTAAAGGGAAAACCTACTTTAGAAGGGGAAATCATAGAATGATTTAAAAGAAGAGACATTTAACCTTAGATCTTAAGAATGAATAGGAGTAGCAAACCACAGAATGGCATGACGAACATCAAACAAGAGAACGACATATATAAGGGCCCTGTTGGGGATTCATTCATTTGTTAAATAAATGGTTAATGGGGACCAACTGTTCTCTAGTTCCTGGGGATTAAACGGTAACAAAACAGATGATTTCCACCTGTGTTGCTTATATTGGCGAAAGAGTATGGCAGATAATGCATTTAAATCACTAGCACAGGACATGCCACAAAGGCAACACTCTGTAGGTTGTTAATTATGAAGATCACTGTGGCAATAATAAATATTATAAAAGTAACAGTACAAGCTCTTCAAAGAGGCTTTTAGGAAGACACTGAGCCAGCTACTATTTTGTGTGTGTATAATGCTAGCTACCACCTTGCACCCAATTACCTAAGAACCAACAGATTTCTTTCTAAATAATCCTATTTGGGACCTAAATACCTTGGAATCTTTTTGATAGGGAACTGGAAAGAATGGAACATATAATACATCTTTCCTGAGGGACAATAGTAAACTTTGGTACCCAACATTCTAATCCTAGATCTGCCAACTTTGGCTGACCTAGTCACCTTAACCGCCTCTGTTTGCTGAGCGTAAGTATTATTATCTATAAAAACAACATTTTATTTGACCTACAGAGTTCTTTTGCCTTTAACTGTACCCAAATTTTAAAATACTTTTCATATTAATATATTGACTTTTCTAAAAAATAAAAAGACCTGGTCAATAGGATTAATAACCTTAAATAATGACCTGTGGAGCTCTGGAGTGGCTGCCAAGTGTTCCCGTCCCTATTGAGTCTATATCCTTCAGTTATGCCACCTGTGTGGACCCAATATGTCTTTGAGTTTGTGAGCCTGGACTCAGTAGTAAATAGCTGCATCAGGCAAAACATTCCCTATTCTAACAGAACCCACATATTCATAAAATATTATCTTATGTATTTGACGTGTGTAACTCCCTAACATTTCAAATAACAACATACCCATGGTAACTCACAGTTCCTAAACTACATTTTCACATTTTGATCAAGGCTGCTTGATTATTTGTACTTAGTATTTCTATAGGGTGGGTTCTATTTTGCCTCATTTCTAATTATGATTCTCATTCCTCAAAGCCTTCCATCCATATTCATAAAAGTGATGCTCCATTTTGATCTCAATTTATGTGATTTTTATCTAACGTTTCCTTAGCATTTTTCCTAGCTTTGTCAGGGATTCTTATACATGCTAATTCAAGTTCATATTCCTTAAAACTTTTAGGTTTTCAAGAAAATAAGTATTCAAAATGCATCCAAGTGCTTAATTTATTTAAAATCCTGTAGAAATGCATTTTATATTCTTATTAATAATTTTTCTTACAGTCACTTGGTGTACAGACAAAACAAATAACAGGCAAGGTTCATGTCTAATCAGTAGAAGCTGGCCCATTGATTTCACCATAAAAATGGCCACAAGCAAACTTCAGAAGTACCTGCAGAAGCATGTGAACAATCAGGGCAGATATTGCTAGCTCTGCTTCCATGGTAGAAGGAAAGACACATAGCCTGTCTTATGGAAATTTCCCTGCTAAAAAGCCACTTTGCCACCAAAACAGTCAGTGACACATTTGTTATGAGCAAGTTTATGTTAATACCAATAGCATTTCTGAGGAAGATTCCCAGAAGTCTCTTCTCTTAACATTCTGATCTTTAGATAACAAAGTCACCAGTTGAAGCATTTGGTTCTGACCACATCAAGGATCTTCTCAACAATTCTATCACATTACGAAAAATAAATAAATTTGGACTGAGTTTCCTGCTTGCCTAAGCAGACCAGACAAATTAGTTCATTTGATAGATCTTTGAAGATCCATGATATGAGGGAACGCAGCCACTCCAACTTGTAATTCACTCTGCTATAGATAGAGACTTCTCAATTGTTTGAAAGCATTCCGACTACAGCCAGCGATCTTAGCCTTGTGTCTAGAACACTTCCTAAGGTCATAATTTTTAAATTATTTTTCAGGCAGAGTCTCGCTTTGTCGCCCAGGCTGGGGTGCAGTGGCGCCATCTCAGCTCACTGCAACCTACACCTCCTGGGTTCAAGCGATTCATTCTCCTGCCTCAACCCCCTGGGTGGCTGGGACTGTAGGCATGTGCCACCATGCCCGGCTAATGTTTTGCATTTTCAGTAAAGACAGGGCTTCACCGTATTAGCCAGGAGGGCCTCGGTCTCCTGACCTCATGATCCACCCGCCTTAGCCTCCCAAAGTGCTGGGACTACAGGTAAAAGCCACTGCATCCAGTCCAGGTCACCATTTCTTATGAAGCACCCAATCACATGCCTTAGTCTCATCTCTTAAATCTCATCCTTCAATGCCCAGTTAACATCCTACTGACATACGTTTTTTCCTTGACCACCTAATTTAATAGTGGATTATTTCCTCACTCTTCTGAATACTTTGAGGACTTATTAATCATATATCAAATATATTTGTCATTAAAAAATTAGAGAAAAGGGTAAAGTGGCTTCACTCAAAAGAGAACGAAAAGCTTTATAGTGAACTACAAACAAAAATACTTTAGAGACTTAAAAAGTTACCATCTTACGTATCTAAGAAGATTTAGGTTATCAGGTTATTATAGCTACACACTAATGTTTAGAAAAATCAAGACGTAAAGATTGAAGATGAGAGTGGTATAATTTTTCTGAATAAAGAATATGATAGCATATGTGAAAAGAAAATGAAACCTCAGGACATCAAACTCACTAGGCCAAAGGGAAAAGTTAAACTCGGGAAAGGAGTTGTGCAAGATCTGTTCTCCCCTTTTTCCTAAACAGATCGCTATAATTTCACATGCTTACTTTATCTTATGTAAATTGTAGATCTACCAAGTGTGAGACAAATGCCCAACGGGCTTTTTCACCCACTCCCCTCTTTTCACATGTAAAATGTGGATTCAGTGAGTGCTAATAAAAGCCTCACAAGCATGTGACCACCTACCTCACTACCTCCCCTCCTCTCCTTTTTTTAAAATTCTGCCACTCTTTCCACATTAAATATTAAAGTCCTCAAAACCCTCTTAGAAAAAGCACAGGCTACAGCCCCTACTGTAACTTGTGTCTCTTTTTTTCCTGGGGACATCCTCAACCTTGGCAAAATAAGTTGATGGAGACCTGTCTCAAACACTCTTGGTTTAAACATGAAAACACCTTTTACTTTATGCTTGTAGCTTCATAACCAAAACAGTTTTTTTGCAACAATATTTGTGAGCCTTATTAATTCATCCAAGGGTCTCGGCTTCACCTTCAATATTCAAATCATCCTTTTTGGAAGTCTCTATTGTTTTCTTATACTTGCTGACTTAATCTTCCTCAATAGACCAGTCACACTCTCTCAGAGCCTCACTTGTCAATGCATTTGCAAGATGTTCCAGCATCATTTTCAGAGACTTTACAAAAGTCTTGCATATTGCAAGATTTGCAATTTAGCCTCAGAATTAATTGTTAATGAAATTCCATTGTTTTGTCTGACATTCAAAACATGCAACAATCAGCAAGAGACTGACCTACACAAATGCAAAAACAATTCTTTAACATGAATGTAGATTGTGTTGAAATTAATAAAATAGAAATTCATTTAATTCATAGTGGTTTTTAAATTATAGGTTTATTCACTCAAAAATATTAAACGTACAATTATTATAACAAGAACAAAATTTGGGCCTTGAATTTTTGAATATGAAAACAGAAATCCTTTCTTACTTGAGAAAGTTGGCAATGAGTGACCTAGTCCTATGGTTCTCAAAGAGATGTTCCTGAAAGAATAGCATCAGCATTATCTGAGAACATGCTAGATCCTTTCAAAATGAAAATTCTCAAGTTACTGAATCAGAACCTCTCTAGGCAGAGCTCAGAAATCTGTGTTTTACCTAACTTTCCAGGTGAGTCTGATGCATGACAAAGTGTGATAACCATTGATTCAGTTTAATCTTGTTTTACTGAAGGAAGTAAAACCTAAAGAATAAAATGTGATGTTGCTGAGGTACAAGAACTAAGTTCTGACTTCATGCAGTGTACTTTCCACCTTTTTAATAATACTCAGAAATTCTACATTTATATGGGAACTACAAAGTTTGCTGTGTGTCTACTTAATTATTACTTCTATTTTATGAATAGTTTTACCTCCATTTTATAGATGAGAAATGCTCAGAGGAAGTCGGGTGCAAAGTCTTGTTTAGTAAGGGGTTGAGCCTGGATTCAACTTTATTTTTTCAAACTCAAGTGCTGCATTCATTTAATTAAAGCATCTGATCTACCCAACCCATCTATACATTTTCAGAAGGCACAGCTATACTTTCTTTATGTATTTTTTCATTGTCACCACATTTGAATTGTGACTACAGAATCACCCCTTAGTAAAGGAAACAGCACAGTATTTCACAGAAATCCTATTTCTGTCTCTATACTTCTGTATCCACAGTTAATGAAATTCACTACTTTCTAAACTTCACCAACAAATGCAAAAACTAAGCTATCTACATCAGATTGGCCAGAAACGTTATTTTTAATCCTCATTGTTATTATAAGATGATTCTTATTATACATTTGGGGGTGGTTGTTTCAAATTCTTAGTATTTTAAGTGGTGTTCATTTATTATATTTGAGGCTTCAGGCTATGTTAGCAAATGGTACAATTTTAGAAATCTGAAAAAAAAATTTAAATGCCATGTGGTAAGATAATAATATGATAAAGTATAGATTCTCAATATAGAAGTAGATTTTCTTCTTCAAAAAAAGGCTACTGATAACAATTATCGTCATCAATAACCACTAATAATTATTGAGGTCTTACTATCTAAGAACTAGAGAAGGCGTTTTTTATATAATATCTTCATAATTCTCACCATAATCTTATGATGATAGTACCATTACTGTAACCATATCATGGATGCAGAAACCAACTTTCATAGGTTAAATAAATTGCCCAAAGCAACAGAGTCTATAAACCCAACCCCAGAGTCCACAACCCAATATCAGACTACTAGTACAGTGCCCAGATGTTAACCACCACACTATACTGTCTCCTAAACCAGTGACCTCCACTGCCCTGCCCAAGCCCCAAGAGCTTTTACTTGGAGTCTCAAATGAGTAGATTGATAAGCAAAGGCCCCACAATCTGACCATAACCTACCCCAGTCCAGATTTATTTTATGCTTCCTCCTTTCATGTTGCTTCTATTCAAGTCTGCTTATATTTTCACATAAGCTAGCTGTTTCCTAACTCCAAGCAATCCTGCTCCTCCACTGTTAATATAAACTTCTCCATTCTACATCTCAGCCTATTCAATTAATACTTCCATCTCAATTCTATCCAGGTTCATTTTGAGTTTCCAGTCATGGTAACAATATATTAGTTTTGCCTTATCTGCACAGTATATGTTCCAAGACCCCCGATGAATGCCTGAAACTATAGATACTACCAAACCCCATATTTACAATGTTTTCTCCTATGCATATATACTTATGATGAAGTTTAATCTATAAATTAGGAATAGTAAGAGATTAACAATAACAAAATCAATCAATATACTGTAATAAAAGTTATATGAATGTGGTCTGTTAGTCTGCTTCTCTCTCTCTCCCTCCTCTCTCAAAGTATTAGTTGGTGAAAAAGTAATTGTAATTTTTGCCATGCTTTTAACATCTTAGTGTACTATACTCTCCCTTCTTCTTGTGATGTGAGATGACAAAATGCCTACATGATGAGATGAAGAGGCAATATTTTAAAATTTTCTAATACCTACTATTGGCAAAATTGTGAGATAATCAGTGCATTCCACACCTGAGTCTATATATTATTAATAGTATGACTCATAGGTAATATTATTACATTTAAAAAGTTTTATGTCAACATGAAATGAGTACATTGATAAAATACTTTGGGAGACATCAGACTATTCCTCAAAAATTTAAATGCACACTTTCTTTAATCCAGTGGTTACAAGGCAGGCAAGTCTCTTATGGATCTCCTCTCACACAGATGCCAAATATAAAAAGAAATACCCACTGAAAAATTGTTTCAGTAGCTTAAAATTTGAAATAAACCTAAATATAAATCTATTCATACACAACTAACTAAAAAACAAAAAAAAAAAATTTAGTGCATCTAAATCAGGGGTCAGCAAATATTTTCCGCAAAAGACCAAATAGTATTTTTAGCTTTGAAGCCCACACAACTACTCAGTTCTTCATAAAAGCAGGCACAGACAATATATAAGTAAATGTATGTGGCTGAGTTACAATTAAACTTTATTTACAAAATCAGTGGAAGGTTCATAGTTTGCCAGTTGGCTGAAGGTTCACAGTTTGCCAATTCCTGACCTAGATGAAAGGTTCTTTAAATGAGAAAATATGTGGAAATATTGAGTCAATGTCTCCCCTCTCTTTCAAATTATGTTTTCTCACAATTCTGTTTCTGTGTTTATTCTTAGGAAGATAGATGAGAAAGTGTAAGCCAGATGAAAGAGGAAAAGACAGAGTAGAAATTCATGCCAAAAGGGAGGAGGATAAGACCCTCCCATGTGCAAGGGTTAAAGAGTTAGGGAGAACTGGAGTTGGGAAAGCAAGCAGTCAAACAAGTGGGCTCTATCTTCCCTACACAGAAATACTGAAGAAAAAGGTATTAGAAATGTGGAAAAACCCGAAAGCAGAGGAAGCTTGTCTTAACCTACTTTCTGAAAACATAGAAGACTTCCATGTTGGTTGGGGCTAAAGAAATAGGAGTGGCCACAGAAAAATAAAAAGCATGGTCCAGGAAGGATAGAACAAAACAGCTGTTCAACACTTCTGGGGTCAGTGAAGTAGTATCTCAACTCCCATATGCAGTCAATCCTTATTATTCAAGGATTCCGTATTTGCAAGTTCACCTATATGCTAAAAGGTATTTCTAGCCCCCAAATCAATACTTGTCATGCCTTTGCAATGATTTAAAGACATACACAGAATGGTAAAATATTTGGGCCACATAACACTCGTGTTCTCAGCTGAGGTTGAACAAGGTGATACTCAGCCTTATTTCAGCTCTTTACTGTAAACAAGTGTCATTTTAAAGTCTATTTAGTGCCACATTTTTATGCTTTTTGCTGGTGATTCACTGTTTAAATAGACCCTAAACATGACATTGGAGTATTGTCTAGTGTTCTGAAACACAGAAGAATGTAATATGCCTTAAGGAGAAAACACATGTGTTAAAAAAGCTTCATTCAGGCATGAGTTATAGTGCTGTTGGCTGTGAGTTCAATGTTAATAAATTAACAGTGTATATTAAATAAGTTGTCTTTGACTAGAAATACTCATTAAACGGGTTATGTACTGTTCAGTTGACAAAAATGTGACCAGAGGCTTGCACGAACCTAACCCTGTATCTCCCTAGAGACAATGGTGCCATTTTCTCTAAATGAGTGTTCATAGTGACTTTTGGAAACATAACTACAGGAAATAACAAGAATGAACTGTAGAATATCAAAAAGATCAACAAGTTATTATATAATTCATAAGGATATAGAACATTTCTTAGCTGAGAGTCAGTCAATTCCTTCGAGTGGGTAGAAGTGAGTAGACCTCCACCGCAGAGGCTTGGTGGGTAGTGGGTAGAGGAAGCCTAATTCAGGCCTAGATATAGAATGCCACCAGATTTAAAAGATATTATAGCAGCTTGAGTGGAGATGGTCCAAGAAAGAAAAATGCCTGCTTAGGGCCTGGTCAAGCCCTTGAATATCAGCATGTTATTCCCAGGAACCAGTCCACACTAACCTAGTCTCCTCACAACAGAGGCCAATGCAACACAGTTGATGAAAAAGACACATCCCCTATCACCTTCAAGTCCTGATTTTTATTTATTATTATTATTTTTTTACATGAAGAGCTTTCCTAGGTACCACCAAGGAAAAACTCCAAAAGACCAAGCATCCACCCAAATGAGATAAAGTTCATCACAGGAAAACTTTGTAAAACCAAGAGAACCCATCTTAAGTCAGAAGTGACTGTGATTCAGACTTGGCAAATATTTAAGTTTTATTTGCTTTCTCTCATTGCTACCAGCCTCCATCTACAAATACAATGGGGGTAGGGCTTATTGAAAAATTTAATTCAGTTATAAAAGCTAAAATAAAGCTACAGTTCCCTATCATTTGTATATATTAGAAAAAAATCTATAATTCTGCTGTAATCCTATAAAGTATTTAAAGGAGGGAAGAAGCTCTATATATGTTAATGTAAAAATATGTCTAAAATATATTTTTTAAATGTAAAAAAGCCAGTTTCAGAACATTATATATGTATTTACTATGGTTTGAATGTTTGCCTCCTCCGCAACTCATGTTGAAATTTAATTGCCAATGTAATAGTATTAAAAAGTAGGACCTAGGCCGGGCGCGGTGGCTCAAGCCTGTAATCCCAGCACTTTGGGAGGCCGAGACGGGCGGATCACGAGGTCAGGAGATCGAGACCACCCTGGCTAACACGGTGAAACCCCGTCTCTACTAAAAAATACAAAAAACTAGCCGGGCGAAGTGGCGGGCGCCTGTAGTCCCAGCTACTCGGGAGGCTGAGGCAGGAGAATGGCGTAAACCCGGGAGGCGGAGCTTGTTGTGAGCTGAGATCCGGCCACTGCACTCCAGCCTGGGCGACAGAGTGAGACTCCGTCTCAAAAAAAAAAAAAAAAAAAAAAAAAGTAGGACCTAATGAGAGGTGTTTAGTTCATGAAGACACCACCATCATAAATAGATGAATGCCATTATGAAAAGGACTTTTGGGAGTGAGCACTCTCTCCTTATGCTTCCATCTTTCGCCAGGAGATGGCACAGCAATAAGGCCTTTACAAGATGCTGGTACCTTGATCTTGGACTTCACAGGCTCCAAAATGGAGAGAAAGTAAGTTTCCGGATTTTTAGGGATTATCCAGTCTATACTACTCTGTTCTAGCCACACAAAACAGGTTAAGACAGAAATTGGTACCAAGAGTGGGGTGTTTCTACAGCAAATATCTGACAATGCAAAACAGGCTTTGAAATGGGGTAATTGGAAGAAGCTGGTAGAATTTGGAGGAGCAGGCTAGAAAATGTCTGTATTTTTATTAATGGAGCATTAAGAATAATTCTGGTGAGGCCATAGGAAAAGTCTAAAACTTTTCAAAAATTATGTAAGCGATTGTGATTAGTAGGTTGGTAGAAATATAGACAGTAAAAGCAATTCTTATGAGGTCTCAGATGAAAATGAAAAATATTAGAAACTGAATGAAGGGGCATCCTTGCTATAAACTGGCAAAGAACTTGGCTGAAATGTCTCCATGTCCAAGAGCTTTATGGCAGAATTTAAGAGCAATGAACTAGGATATCTGGCAAAAGAAACAGCTCAGTAAAGCAATGGTGTGGACTGTGTAGCTTCTCTTAACTATATATAGCAAAATATGAAAAGAAAAAATAATTCAAAGATGGAATTTATAATCAAAAGGGAAGGAGAAATTAGAGATTTGGAAAATTCTCAGGCTGGCTACGTAAAGAATAAAAAGGCAGGTTAGGAGAGAAAACCAAGGGTATGGCAAAAGACCTTCCAGGCTGCAAGTCTGATCACAGGCCCAGAATGCTAGGTACCTGAAGGCAGAAAGATTCCAGGAAAGAGTTGCGGGGTACCTACAGGATCTGAACATTCACTGCCCTCTGTGGCCTCAAATGTCTGCTCACCATATACCAGTATAGCACCCCTCGACTATCCCAGCTGTCACTCAAGTGGGTGCATTTATGGCTCCAGACATCATTCCGAAAAGTACAAGCTGTAAATCTTCACAGCCTCCACATGGTGCCAATCCAGCAGGCACACTGAATATATAAGCTGAACTGTAGAATGTGCAATGCCAGCCTGGAAGAACTTCAGACATGAGCCTAACCCATGAGAGCTGCTGCATGTGCTGAATCCAGCAAAATCATGTGAGTGAGGATGCCTGAGGCCCAGCAGGTAGGACATAAAGTCAAGAAGAAATATTCTGGAGCCTTAAAATTTAGTGTCATTTGCCCTGTTAGGCTTTGGACTTAGTTGGAACCTGTTGCTCTTTTCTTCTGTACTATTGCTCCCTTTTGGAATGAGGATGTCTATCTTAAGCTTGTCTCCTATTTTATTTTGGAAGTAGATAACTCTGATTTTACATACCCATAGTTTGAGGGGAATTTACTTCAGGATAAATCACGCCTTGAGTCTCAGCCACATCTTATATTTAGATAAGACTTCTAGACTTTGAAGTCTTGAGTTCATACAGGAAAGTTAAGATGTCTGGGGCATATCTACACACACACACACACATACACACACATGTATATATATGTATTTACTATGGTTTGAATGTTGAAATAGAATAAATGTATTTTTTATATGAGAAGGACATGTGTGTTGGGGAGCCAGGGGCAGATTGCTATGGTTTAAATATTTGTCCCCTCCAAACTCATGTTGTAATTTAATTGCCATTGTAATAGTATTGAGAGGTGGATCCTTTGGGAAGAGATTATGCCTTATAAAATGATGAGTTTGGCCTTCTTTTCCTCTTTACTCTTCCACCTTCCTTCATGTGAAGACAAGCTTTTCTCCTTTTCCAAGATCACAAGTTTCAAGATGCCATCTTGGAATAGAAATTGCCAAATTCGCCCGTGTCTTGATATTGGACTTCCAAACCTCCAGAACTGTAAGCCAATAAATTTGTTCATAAATTACCCAGTTTCTTGCATTCTATTTTTGGAATAAGACCCACATGAAGTTATCTGTACATTAAAAATATATTTATACACATGTTTTGTAAAGGAATGAAATATTTCTGTAGTCTGTCTTATCTCCATTGTTGGCTTTACTCAGCATGCTTCCTTATATATAGTAAGTATTCTTTTAATATTTGTTGAATGAACAAATAAATGAACAAGTTATTGAATAAAAATGAGAAGGGAGGAAATACAGAGACTTCTCTTTATATATTTATATCCTTCACTATTTGCATTTATTAGCACAAGCATTCATTATTTTCAGAATAAAAAACCATCTGAAACTATTACACCACTGTTTATTTTTCAAAGGCAGTGACTAAGCGCCTTTCAATATCACAATGTTATTCCTCATTCTCTGTTCTACCTCCTCACACACCTTCCTCCAATCCACAAAGATAATGAACCTCTTTACAATCCTGTGTACTTTGGGACTAAACTTTGGCTACAGAGGATCTTATCAGAGGAAGATGCTTGATGTGACCTGGCTTATCTGATTCTTTCTCAGGTAAATGTGAACTTGTATGTTCCCAAGGGGCTACAACATTAGACTTAGACTCTCTGCTAAGAGAGTTAGACGCTCTGCTGGTTGGAATCAGCTGTGTATTTGGGAATTGTGGATGTCTGTCATGGACCTTGAGTAGCAAAAGCAAGCCAATTATTAGGAAAGAAAAATGAGGTAGACAGTAACCTATAAGCCATAAGCAGCATAGAAAAGAAACACCTCAAGCTTCTGACATCATCCCATTTTGTTCTTTTTTTGAGGGCCAGTTGTACCCCTGTCCCAGGGTCCCAGGGGATTCAACAAAATAATCAACTATTTCACAGAAGCGATCCTGAGCTGCTTTCTGTAGGTAGTCATTTAGAATTCTAATGGATCTCCCTATTGCCTCAACAATGAAGATTGAGCATTATTGCCCATATACAAAAGCTTACACATGACCTTTCCTGATTTGGCCCTCACCTACTTCTGTGTCCTCTTCCCCTCAATACTCCATTATACATTCCCTCCTTACTTTACCCAGGGATACCACTGTAACACTCTTTATTGGGCAAACATAGACTCTTTTCAGTATTAATTTATTTCCTTTTTTTTTTAAAGTTCTGTGTTGTCATTGAAGCCACCACCCACCATATCTCAGTAAGGACTTCAGTGTGTGCTCCTCTATAAAAGGGGCACTCATCACACAGTAACACCTTACTCTTCCACATGTTTGACTCTCCAACTAGACTGCAGCTTCCTTGTGAATGGAATCTTCTAACTGTGGCTTTATCATCAGCATCAACACAGTTTGTGTCTCTCATATAATTCCCATTCAATAAATATTAACTGAATAAACTACTGTATTCATATCCACATTGTTCAGAATCTTATACTTTCATATTCTATTGATTAAAATAACTAGGAAAACACAAAACAATAAAAAAAATGGCCAACCTGATATGTTTATATTCCCTCAAGTCTAAACTAAAAAAGACACAGTTAGAACTGATGGATGTGGTGACTGCATGCAGACACCTCAAGATACAGCAAATTGGAGAATACAAGGAGAAGTAAACTAATTACAATTTATTTGAAACTGTTAGTCTGACAATTAGACATCACACAACAAAAACTCTCATAATTGCAGATTTTCATAGTTATGAATCCAAAAGATAAAAATAAGAAATCTCTCAGATAAAAATTACTTTCTTTTGTCTACTGTAAGTTATTGTACTTTTATCTTTTTAATGTGCTGCCTCATTTAAAGACACTTCATAATCTAAAACATCTCCTAATTTTAAAGATGAGGGAATGCAGATTTGGATAGAAGTAATATGACTGTATTAGTCCATTCTCACGCTGCTATAAAGAACTGCCAGAGGCTGCGTAATTTATAAAGGAAAGAGGTTTAATCGACTCACAGTTCTCCATGGTTGTGGAGGTCTCAGGAAACTTTCTCAGGAAATTATGGTGGAAGGGGAAGCAAACACATCCTTCTTCACATGATGGCAGGAAGGAGAAGTGCTGAGCAAAAGGGGAAAAAGCCCCATATAAAACCATCAGATCTTGTGAAAACTATCATCAGAACAGCGTGGGAAAAGCCACACCCATGATTCACATATTTTCACCTCATCCTGCCCTTGATATGTGAAGATTATTACAATTCAAGGTGATATGTGGATGGGGACACAGAGCCAACTCATATCAATGACCAAGATCAGAAAGTTAATTAGCAGCTGAATGTGGACTAGAAATCACTGCTTTTGGCTTTCTTTCTTGATTCAAACTGGTTTCCTTCATCTTTAATAGCAAATTTTCAGGTCAATTTTGGTGCTTTCAGCTCAAGCCTGCCTAGAATTTAATATTTCAGGATTGCCATGCTCTAACTCCTGGATAATAGAGGTATGTTAAAGCTAAAATAAATTTTATTGGAAACTGATTTTATAGGCAGGAATAAAAATATCATCTAAATAAATCACAGCAGTGTTAATCTTGAAGTAAAGGCTAGTTATGTATCGAGCAAGGTCAGTTTTTGGCATCCAAATGAAATAAATATAAGCCAGCTTATCTTTTGGAAAGCAGGAGACTATAAAAACACAATTGCCAGAATGGGAGAAAATTGAAGCTGATTTCCATGGCAACAAAAGAGTTACACAGATGAAATAGGGGCACATAAAAATTGATATATGCTACATTAAAAACAGAAAATGGAAAGTAAACAACAAGGGATTGACATTCATCAAGAATTCCCTGAGAGTGGAGGCTACCACTGAGACACCTTGAGTCTAAGAGCCAGTAGGGAAAATATTTTCAACTGGAAGTCTCATGTCTGGCTTACTGCAGCATACAAATGCCTCAATGTTTATGGTTTCTCTTTATGAACACGGAGTGGACTTTGTCAGTTGGATATTTTTCTGTAGCAAATTTTTGTGGACTTACTGAATCTTTAGGTGGAATACTTGGGTTGAGGTTATCAGATACCTTAACCTGAGAGAAGTATCAAAACTGTCACTTTTCTTCACCCTACTAACCTTATCTTAGTTTAGTCTCCATTATAACCTTCATGTTCAAGGTCTTTGCCCACTTTGATATATATGCCATAAATCCTAGGGGATTTACTTTTCTAAAACAAACCTCAGTCAAGATCCATCTATAGTCATTTATATGAATCCCAACTACCCTCTTCAGCATGACATACCAGCTTTTCATGTTTTAACCGCTACTAAAATCCCATCTTATGTCATGTTTCCAGCACTCTGAGCATACCTTTCTTCATCACCAAATGCCTCCTTGGAACTGAAGACCTTTGCCCATGCTACTCTCATTGTCTGTACCATACGCCTTTTCATGGTCGTCCACTCCTCTCTTTCCTAGTTTTCCCTTATTTTAGTAGAAGTAACCTCCACCTGGAAGCCTCTGCTGACTGTTCCACCCCCCTCCATGGGCCAGAGGTCTCTGAAAACATGCTCCCATGGAACTCTCTGCATGCAGTGATTACAAAGGCTTATTATATTGTACAGCAAGTGCCTACTCATTTGGCAGTCTTTGTTGCTAGGCTGATAGTTGTGATTTGTCTGTAATCATAATCCTAGTGTCTGGCACACAGCACATACTCAATATATATTTATGGACTAAAATGAACTAAAGATAAATATCTCCTACGAGTATTTGCCTATATTTCTGTTGCGTATCATTCCTAACTTAAAGCTCATTTACTACAATGAAATCTCAATCTACTTTTTAATAGTTCGAACAATTAGAAAGTTCTTGCTCTTTTTCACATTTTTTAGTTTCATGTATTGCAACCTTTATGTACCATTACTTTGTGTTTTATTATTTGGAATTCTCACAACCACAGGGCAAGCTCCTGATGGCTCCTCTCTGAAACTCAATTGCTCAGGAATGAAAAAGTAGAAATATACAACCAAATACTATATGTCATTTACTATTTATCCACTACCTGGAACTGCCTGTTAGATTACACTAAGGAGAAATTGAACAAAGGCAGAGAAATAAAAAGACCAAAGGAAGAAAAAACCTATGTGCACAAAGTGACATATGCAAAAAAGTTTACAGCAACTGATTTATAATAGCTAAGCAATAGAAACAATATGACATCATTAGTATGGTGGTGTAGGAAGCCCTGGACTCTCCTTTCCTCCCCCAACATATGAATTCAACACTTTATGGACAGATAACCTTGTGAGAAATCAGATTGAGAGTCTTCTACATCTGGGAAAGTACATACAAATAGACTCATCAAAGCCAGTAGGAGGATATTCTTTTACCAGACACTCTGCCAGCAGTATAGGACCATTCAATTTTGAAGAAGCCCCCAACACCCCCACCCCCAGTTCCCAGTTTCATCCAGGAGGAAGAGGAAAGAGATTAGTTAACACATTCAATGTCCCAGTTTTTACAAGGGGATTCTTCAAAAAACTGCCCTCTATTTCACCAATCCTGGAGCACTGATGGGTCCAGCAAAGCCTAGCTCCCTAGGGGCAGAACAAAGGCAGCAGATTGAGTTGGTAGATGCCATCAACCCTCCCTTTTGTTCAGCAAAGAGTGAGCAGACAAAAAAAAAAAAAAAAAAAAACAAACAAACAAAAAAAACCACCCAGCTTTAAATTTCCCTCTGGGAGGAAAAGAGCTGACCTGTGCATTTACTACCCAACTTCCCCAGGGTTGCCCAAATAACTAACATCTGTCTCACTAGACATGAGTCTCTTTTGGGTCCAACAAAGTCTAGCCACCAAGGGAAAATGGAGACTGTGTCTTAGGCTGATAGACACCACAGCTTCCTCAGTTAGTACAGTACAAGCGGACAGAAACCACAGCTGCTTGCTTCTCCTTGGAGAAGGAAAGAATTAGAAGAGGCCTCCAGAATATCTGGCTCATCTTATAAGTTAGAGTCTTTCTGTATGAGGCCCATTTTTAAAAACTGTAAGAGGTGCCTGCTTTGCCTAATGTGAAGACACCAAAGCAGAGAGCAAAGAAAAAATTTAAAAATCAGCGAAAGATGTTCCAAAGAAAGAGACAAGATAAAAAGATCCCTAGAAGTTGATTTTAATAAAACAGAGTTATATTAATTACTTTACCAATATTTAAAACTCATGAAGATGCTCACCAAGGTCAAAAGAAGAATGCATGGATAAATTAAACATTTCAACAAATTATATATATATACACACACACACAGTGATTTATGTGTGATATTATATATATATGTAAACATATATATATATATATATATATAAAGCTGGTGCAAAGTTGCATTTTTTTGCCATTAAAAGATACACACACATGCACACACACACACGTATATATAAATTCAGTTGCTTTGTTCTTCAACTCTGATTTCCATTTGGTGATATATATAGACATCTATAACTATAAATATTCATCTATATATAGATACAGATATTTCTGTGGTGATATCTATCTATCTATCTATCTATCTATCTATGTATCTATCTATCTATCTATCTATCTAAAAATCACAGAGTTTAAGAACAAAGCAACTGAACTGAAAAATTCACTAGAAGGATTCAACAAGAAAAGATCAGCAATCTCAAAAACTGGTCACTAGAAATAATTCAGTCAGAGAAGCAAGCAGAAAATGAATGAAAAAAGTAAAGCTTATGGAATTTATGAGATACCATTAAGCAGGCTAATACATAGATTATGGGAATATTAAAAGTAGAAGACTAATAGAAAAGGACAGAAAACTTATACAAAGAAATAATAACTTAAACTTCCCAAGTCTTGGGAAAGAGTTGTGTATCAATATCCAAGAAGCCCAAAATAGAGCAAATAAGACGAGCTCAAAGAAACTTTTACCAAATGCATTATCATCATATTGTTAAGTCAAAGACAGAGAGAATTTTAAAAGCAGCAAGAGTATAGCAACTTTTCACATACAAGGGAATTCCAATAAAATTACTGGTGGAAATTTTAGCATACACTGTGCAGACTAGAAGGAAGTGGGATGATATATTCACAGTGTAGAATGAAGAAAACGTCACTAACCAAGAATATTATGGCAGCAAAACTGGCTCCAAAAATGGAGAGCTAAAGACTTTCCCATATATACAAAATCTGGGAGAGTTTATCACAACTAGACATGGTTTAAAAGAAAAGCTAAAGAGAGTTCAAGTCTAAATAAGAGGACACTAAACAGCAACATGATAAATTGCTTACAACATAAGAAAGTATGAAACTTATTGGTAAAGGTAAATATATACATTAGTACAGTAATATACAATAACAATACTATATTACTGTACATGGTGGTGGCTAAAACATCTTTCATTCCAGTATAGAAGCTAAAAGACAAAATATTTTTTAAAAGTTTAACTTTTATATTTGCAAGTTCTATATCCCTGAATTTAACCAACCACAAATTGGAAATATTTCGAAAGAAACACAAAAAATAACAGTGCAGCCATAAAAATACAGATTTTAAAATAGAAAATAACAACTAGTTACAAAGAAGTTACATTGTATTAAGTATTATAAGTATTCTAGAAATGATGTGATATATATAAGACACACTACATCTATAAATTGTGGTATCTGAAGGTAGTCCTAGAACTAATTCCCCACAGAAAATGACAGATGATCATGTGACTACAAATATGTTAACAGTAATAAGACATAAATAGATGTAAATTGTGACACCAATAACATAAAGTGTGTGGTGGGGATAAGTTTAAGAGTAGAGTTTTTGCAGGTGATTGAACTTTAGCTATCAGCTTAAAATATACTTACTATAAGATATTTTTATGTAAGCCCCAATATAGCCACACAGACATACATTTAAAAACTGTAGAAGTTATAACAAAGAAAGAAATCAAAGCAATCCACAGAATGTCAGTATTAAAAACACACACACAAAAATAGAGTGAAAGAGAAAGATAAAAACAAGACTAATAGAAAACTACTAGCAAAATAGCAATAATAAATCTTTCCCCATTGATAATTACATTAAATGTAATGCATTAAACTCCCCAAAAGACATACAGTGGCTAAATGAATTTTAATAACTCAATTATATTATCTCTACAAGAAACTGACTTTAGATTTAAAGATACACATAGGCTGAAAGTAAAGAGGTAGAAAAAATGTGCCGTGGTAATTAAAAGAGAAAAAGGATGGTGATACTTATATTAGACAAAATAAACTTTAATTAACAAATTGTCAATGGAAGCAAAAACAATACTATAAAATGATTAAAAGGTGAATCAGGAAAATATTATAGTTATAAATTTATGTGGACCTAACATCAGATAATATAAATATATAAAACAAACATTGATAGAATTGAAGGGAGAAATAGCAATATTATAATAGTAAGAAACAGCAAACCCTAATTTCAGTAACATACTGAAAGTGCTGACAGATCTATAATGAAAGGGAACTTGAATAACACTACACACCGACAGGACCTAACAGACATGTGCAGAACATCCCAGCCAAAAGCAGTTGAATGCACATTTTTCTCAAGCCTGTGTGCACCTTTCTCAAGAATGAATTACACATTAGGTTAGAAAACAGGTCTTATTAATTTAAGAGGTTTAAAATCACATCAAGTATCTTTTCTAACTACAATAGCCTGAAACTACGAATCATATTTCTAGTTTGGAAAATTCAGAAACATGTGAAAATTAAATGAAAAACTCTTAAACAACCATGAGGTCAACGAAGAAATAAAAATAAAACAAAATAAATACCTAAGGCAAATAAAAACAAAAACACAACATGCAAAACTGAGATGCAGCAAAACCAATACTAAGGAGAAAATTAATAGTGATAAATTTCTACATTACAAAAGAATGATCTAAAATAAATAACTTTACATCTCATGGAACTAGAAAATATAGCAAACTAAGCCAAAAATTAGCAGAAGGAAGGAAATGGCAAAGATTAGAACATAAAGTAAAATATAGAAATTACAAAAATATTAAACAAAACAGAGGCTTTTTTGAAAAATATTTGACAACCCTTACCTAGACTAATTAAGAGAGAAGACTCAAGTAAATGCAATTAGAAATGTAAGAGTAGATTATAATTGATGCCACAGGAATATGAAAGGTCATAAAAGACTGCTTTGAACAATTATATGCCAACACACTGGATTACCCAGGAAAAAAAATGGATAAATTCCTAAGAACACATAGCCTATTAAAGCTAAAGCATAAAGAAATAAAAAGTTGAACAGACCTATAAATAATATGAAGATTGAGTCAGTAATCAATGTCCCCCACCCCCACCCCAGGAAAACCACAGGACCAGATGACTTCATTGAAGAATTTAAGCAATCATTGAACAAAAAAAATTAACACTATTATTTATCAAACTCATCATAAGACTGAAGAGGAGGGCACACTCTGAAACGTATTTTATGTCTACCATTACCCAGATACCAAAGCCAAAGGTACCATGTAAAACTATAGACCAATATTCCTGATGAATATAGATGTAAAAGTTCTTGACAAAATACGGGAAAACTGAACTCAATAAGATACTAAAGAAATCATACACCATGACGAAATGGGATTTATCCCTGAGATGCAAAGATGGTTCAACACACAAAAATTAATGTGTGTAATACACAATGTTATCAGAATAAATATTGCATAAGTATTTCAGTAATCCTAAGAAAAGCATTTGACAAAATTGAATTCTATTTTATAATTTAAAAAACTAGGAAAAAAAGTAAATTGCCTCAATATAATGAAGGTCATATATGAAAAGCTCACAACTAATATCATACTTTCATCTTGAAAAAGATGAAAGTTTTTTCTCTAAGAACAGAAGCAATATAAGGATTTCCACACTTACCACTTCTATTTATCATAGTACTGGGAATCCTAGCCAGAAAAATTTAGGCAAGAAAAGGAAATAAAGATATACAAATAGGAAAAATAAAAGTAAAATTGTCTGTGTTTACAGATTATATGATCTTATGTATAGAAAACCCTAAGGACTCCATTTAAAGAAAACAAAAAAACTGTTAGAACTCATGAACAAGTTCAGTAGAGTTTAGGATATAAAATAAAAATATAAAAATCAGTTGTGTTCCTGTGGACTAAACAACAAATAACTGAAAGCAAAATCAAGAAAACAAGCCCATTTTAAATAGCACCAAAAGTAATGAAATACCAAGAGGTAAACTAAGAAGTTTTAAGAAGGTTTAAGACTTATATACAAAAGTATACAAAATGGTGTATACAAAAAAATAGTGTATGTAAAAAATAGTGTATACAAAAAAGTATACAAAATAGTGATGAAATAAATTAAACACACAAATAGACACCTGTGTTCATGAATTAGAAGGCTTAATAATGTTAAAATTTCCATAATACCTATTCTGCAGATTCCATGTAATTCTTATTAAAATATAAATAGCATTATTTAGAGAAATAGAAAAAAATCAAAATGTATATGAAATCAAAAAGTACCACGAATAGTCAAATTACCCTTGAGAAAGAACAACAAAGTTGGTGGCTTCAAAATATATTCCAAAGCTAAAATAATTAAAACACTATGGTACTGGCATAAAAACAGACACATATATTAAATAGAATAGAGTGCCAACAAATATATCCACACATATACAGCCAACTAATTTTCAACAAACCTGTCAAGTATACACAATGGGAAAATGATAGCCTCTTCAAAAAATGCTCTTGGGAAAAATGACTATCTGCAAGAGGAAGAATGAAATTGGACCCTTATCTAACATGAAACATAAAAATAACTCAAAATGGATTTAAGATTAAAGGTAAGACCTGAAACTATAAGACTACCTGAAGAAAACAGGAGAAAACCTACGTAACATTAAGATTGGCAATAATATGACACCAAAAGCACAGACCACAAAAACAAAACATACACGTGGGACTACATCAAATATAAAACTTCTGCACAGAAAAAGAAAAAAAAAATCAACAACATAAAAAGGCAACCTATGAATGGCAGAACATTTTTGCAAACGAGACATCTGATAAGCAGTGAATCTTCAAAATATATAAGGAGTTTCTGTAACTCTATGGTAAAAACAAATTCAAAAACCAATAATAAAAATGATCCAATTTGAAAATGGACTAGAAATAGAAATAACATTTTTCTGAATTTTTTTCTAAAGAAGACGTACAGATGGCAAAGAAGTATATGAAAATGCTCCATGATCACTAATCAGGTAAATGCAAATTAATACCACAATGAAAAAGAACCTCATACCTGTCAGAATAGCTAATATCAAACAAACAAAAAGACACGTTTTTTAGGATGAGGAGAAATTAGAACCCTACACACTGTTGGGAGGAATTCAAAATGGTGCAGATGCTTTGTGGGTGTTTATGCTTCAGACACTGGTGCCACTGTTGCTACAGGTTAGTACACACCATGGTCCCTGGAGCCATGAAAGCTCTGCACACAGCTGTGCTCTGGAAACTGATCTCCTAGCTGCACCATAGCACATTCAACTGGCACACCACTACAAATGTGGTAGCAGGGGCACTTGCACCCAGGCAGTGGTGCCATTGCCACTCTGGATCCGAGTCTTGGCCTCCCATGTATGTCAATGCTTCAGACTCCCCTTCCCCATTCACAGGTACCTTTTCACAGGTACGTCACATTCGACACTGTTGCAATGAAAGCATAAATACCAGCTGGACTCAGCAAGAAAAGAATTTCCCTTAGTCAAAACTTCTCTGGTGGAAGAATTACAGACTGGGAGGAAATCTGTCTTTGCCACTGGAAACGCCACCAGCCCTCACTGTCACTGAAGACACCCACAGTCTTGGCCACTGAGGATCTCTGCAATCTTCACCAAATGCAGGGTGAATGTATCACCTAAGCAACAGAGCTATATGAAGACAAAACTATTGTGTACTCTCCAGAGCCAGAACCATTACAATTCACCCAGAGACATCCTTCTATCCACTCTCAGGAAGTCTGTCCACACCAAAGCAAGTCCATAAAGCTTTGGAAGAGGTAACCATTTCATCAAACATGCAAACATCCAGGCAAGGCAATGAAAAAAAGTTTTAAAAACTAGCACAGCAGCAGAGAAGAAACCACAATAATTTTACAGTAACTGACCACAACGAAATGTAAATCTGTTGTCTGAAGAGAAACTTAAATAGTTATGTTAAGGAAGTTTAGTAAAATTCAAAATATCACAGACAGAAATTCAACAAAATCAGGAACACAACACAAGAACAAAACAAGAAGTTTAATAGATTAAAATTACTAAAAAGAACCAAAAAAATTCTGGAGCAAAAGAATACAATGAAATAAATAGAAAATGTAATAGAGAGTGTAATTAACAATTACTTAAGCACAAGAAAGAATATGTGAACTTGAAGATAAGTTGTTAGAAAATATACAGTCAGAAAAAAAGGTACAAAGAAAGCTTAGAGGATCTATGAGACACTATCAAAACAGCAAATATTCAAATTATGAAATAAAGGAGAAAAGAGAAAGTAGAAACAGAAATCTTATTTAGGAAAAAAAAAGGCTAAAATATTTCCTAATCTGAGAAAAATATAAATGTCCAGTACACAGAATACAAAATTTCCAATTATGTTCAACCCCAAAAGGACAAAACTAAGACATATTATGTCTTACTATCAAAGTGTCAAAAATAATAAAGAGAGAATCTTAAAAGCAGCAAAAGAAAAGCAACTTGTGAAATACAAGAGAATAATCATAAGGCTATCAGTGTATTTTTTTTTTTTTAAGAAAACAATGTTTTAAGCCAGGAGACAGTGGGGTGACATATTGAAAGTACAGAATGAATAAAAAAAGAAAAGCAAGCCAGGATTACTTTTACTTGGCAAAGCTGTCCTTCTGATAGAAAGAGATAAAAACAATACTAGACAAACAAAAGCTAAAAGAGTTCGTTACCACTACACCTGCCTTACAAGAAACACTAAAGGAAGTTCTTCAAGCTGCAATGAACAGATACTTACTAGTAAAAACAAAACATATAAAAGTATAAAACGCACTGGTAAAAGAAAGTATCTGGTCACATTCAGAATACACTAATACTGTAATGACGGTGTATGAATCATTTACATCTCTAGTACAAAAGTTAGAAGACAAAACTATGAAAATAATTATAGCTACAATAATCTGTTAAGTAATACATAATATAAAAAGAGATAAATGGTAACATCAAAAACATAAAATGAGGGGAGTAAATAAAACTGAAGTGATTTTTTATGCAATCAAAGTTAAGATGTCATCAGCTTAAAAGAACCTTTTAAAACTACAAGATATTGTGTTACCTTCATGGTAAACACAGAGCAAAAGCTTCTAGCTTATAAAGAAAACAAAGATAAAGGAATCAACATACCAGTATATAAACTTATCAAATCATAAGAGAAGATAGCAGGAGGGGAAGAAAGAATAAAGAATCTACATAACAAACAATAAAATGGCTGTAGTCTGTCCTCACCTATCAACAATTACCTTGAATGCAAATAGATTAAATTCTCCAAAAATAGAGTGGAGGCCAGGCACAGTGGCTCACACCTGTAATCCCAGTGGGAGGCCAAGGCAGGCAAATTGCTTGACCTTAGGAGTTCAAGACCAGCTTGGGCAACATGGCAAAACCTCATTTCTAAAAAGTACAAAAATTAGTCGGGTGTGGTGGCACATGCCTGTAGTCCCAGGTAATTGGGAGGCTGAGGTGGGAGGATCATTGAGCCTAGGAGGTTGAGGCTGCAGGGAGCCACTGCACTCTAGCCTGGGCAACAAAGTGAAACCCCGTCTCAAAACAAAACAAAAACAAAACAAAACAAAACCCAGAGTGGCTAGGTATAGAAAAAATAAGACCCAACCATATGCTGCCTACAAAAGACTCATTTCATCTTTAGGGACATATACATGCTTGAATATGGAGAGATGAATAAAATATGTTCTATGGAAATAGAAACCAAAAGGAACTTATATCAGACAAAAGAGTCTAAGTCAAAACCTAAAATGACACAAAGATGGTTATTACATAATGATAAAGCAGTGAATTCACCAAGAGTATCTAATGCATACACACAAACCCCCCAACATTAGAGCATTTAAATATATGAAATAATTATTAATAGATTAGGAGAGATTAACAACAATACAATAACAGTAGAAAACATTAATACCCCATTTTCAACAATGAATAGATCATCCAAATAGAAAATCAATAAGGAAACATTGGACTTGAACAATATCTTAAATCAAATAGACCTCACAGATATACAGAATATTTCATCCATTAGCAGCAGAATACACAGTCTTCTCAAGCGTACACAGAAAATTCTCCAGGATAGATCATATGTTAAGTTACAAGGTAAGTCTTCACAAATTTGAGAAGATTGATATCACATTGAATTTATTTTCTGAATACAATGGCATAAAACTAGAAATTAATAATGAAAGAAAATTTGGAAATTTCACAAATATGTGGAAATTAAATAACATACTCTTGAACAATTGAGTCAAATAAAAAATAAAAAGGAAAATTAAAAATATCTTGAGGCAAACAAGCAATAGAAGCACAGCATACCAAAACTTACTGCCTGCCACAAATGCAGTTCTAAATCAAAGTGATTTCCAATAAACCACCTACGTTATACCAAAATGAATCAGAAAAAGAATAACAAAGTACAAAGTAGACTGGAGGAAATATTAAAGGCCAGAGCAGAAATAAGTGAAATAGAAATTAGAAAAATAATAGAACAAAACTAATGTTTCTTTTGAAAAAAAAATAAAATTTATTCACTTTTAGCTAGACTAAGAAAAAAGAGAGAATATGCAAAAGAAAGAAGAGACATTACAACTGATACCATAGAAATACAAAAGATTGTAAGATACTATTAATACTACAAACAATGGTATGCCAACATACGAGATGACCTACACAAAACTGGCATATTCCTAGGAACATACAATTTAGCAAGACTGAACCATGAATAAATAAGAAACTAACGGCCGGGCGCGGTGGCTCAAGCCTGTAATCCCAGCACTTTGGGAGGCCGAGACGGGCGGATCACGAGGTCAGGAGATCGAGACCATCCTGGCTAACCCGGTGAAACCCCGTCTCTACTAAAAAAATACAAAAAACTAGCCGGGCGAGGTGGCGGGCGCCTGTAGTCCCAGCTACTTAGGAGGCTGAGGCAGGAGAATGGCGTGAACCCGGGAGGCGGAGCTTGCAGTGAGCCGAGATCCGGCCACTGCACTCCAGCCTGGGCGACAGAGCGAGACTCCGTCTCAAAAAAAAAAAAAAGAAACTAACAGCAGTGCTTCCCAAACTCTTCAGAAACAAACAAACAAACAAAAAAATGGAAGAGGAGGGAATACTTTTAAATTCATTTCACAATGACAGTATTACCCTGATGTTAAAGCTAGACACCACAAGGAAAGAACATTTTAGGCCAAGTTCCCTGATAAACACAGATGCAAAATCTTAAATGCAATAATGACAAACAATATTAAATTGTACATTAAAAAGATTATTCACTACGATCAAGTGGAATTTTTCCCTGGATGCAAAACTGAGTGAACACATGGGAATCAATAAATATGGCACATTAGGATAGCAGGATGAAGGACAAATACGATTCAATTATCACCATAAATACAGAAAAATCATTTGAAAAGATTCAACATCCTTTGATAATAAATGCTCTCAACAAATTAAAGGTATTTAAGAAATATATCTAAACTCAGTGAAGACTATATATGAAAACACAAAGCTAATGTTATACTCAATGGTGAAAATTTGAAAGCTTTAAGATAAGGAAAAGACAAAGATGTCCACACTTTAATAACTTCTATTTAACATAATACTGAAAGTCTTATCCAGAACAATTAATAAAGGAAAAAAAGACACTTGAGTAAGAAAAGTAATGGGTGCACAAAATAGAAGAATGAATAAGATCTGGTGTTTGCTGGTACAAAAGAGTCACTATAGTCAAAAATAATTGTACATTGAAACATAACTAGGAGTATAATTGGACTATTTTTAATACGAAAGATAAATACTTGAAGTGATGGATACCCCATTTATCTTGGTGTGATGATAATGCATTGCATGCCTGCATCAAAATATCTGATGTAACTCATAAATGTATACACCTATTATATGCCTGCAAAATAAAAATTTTTAATAAGAAACGAAAAATCTTAATTATCTGTATTTGCAAATGACATGTTCTTATATATAGAAAACTAATCCACCAAAAAAAAAGGTTAGAAATTCAGTAAAGATGCAGCACACAAAATCAACATACAAAAATAGTACTTTTTTATAGACTAAGTACTATTTTTCAAAAAAGAAAATCAAGATATCAACTTAAAATAAGCTACAAAATTAAAATATTTGCAAATAAATGTAATCAAAAAAGTAAAAGATCTATATACTGCAAACTTTAAAACAGTGATGAAAGAAATTGAAGATATAAATGTATGAAAAGATATCCTGTGTTCATGAACTGGTAGAACATTGTTAAAATATCCATATTACCCAAAGTTAGCCACGGAACAAATGTAATCCCTATCAAAATTTCAATGACTTAAAAAAAGAGAGAGAGAAAGCAATTCTAAAATTTGTGTGGAATCACAAGACACCCCAAATGACCAAAGCAATATTGATCAAAAAGAACAAAGCTGGAGGCATTACAGGTCTTAATCTCAAAATCTACTGCAAAGTTTTAGTAATCAAAACAGTATGCTACTGGCATAAAAACAGACAAATAGACCAATGGAGCAGAATAGGCAACCTGGCCACCAATTTACAGTGAACTGATTTTCAACAATGATGCCAAGAACACACAATGGAGAAAAAACAGTGTCTTCAATAAGTGGTGCTGATAAAACTAGATATCCACATGCAAAATGAATTTAAAACTTTACCTTCCACCATATGCAAAAATCAATTCAAAATGGATTAAAGACTTAAACATAGGATCTGAAACTGAAACTATTCAAATAAAACATATGGATAAAGTTCTTGACATTATTCTTGGCAAAGTCGTTTTTTGGACCCTAGAACTTAAAGTATAATAATTAAAAAAAAAAAAAAAGTCATTTTCTGATATGATTCCAAAAGAATGAGCAATAAAAGCAAAAATTGACAAATGAGATTACATCAAACTAAAAAGTTTCTGCACAGTAAACATTCAACAGACTCTACTTTAACTATGGGCAGCTTATTATATGTCAATTATACCTCAATAAAAGTATTTTTTAGGTAGGAAATTTGCTGAAACACCACAACTATAATGTTTCCTACAGCAAAAATAACACTCAACTTCAAGGAAATAACAGGCTGGCCCAGGGACACATGTCCCAATGTGAGAATTAAAAATGGAAGCTAGATATGAAATTCACAAAAGAAATCAATAAAACCAAAATCTGTCTTTTTAAACAGATAAATCACTAAAGAAAAAAATACTAATATCAAAAATGAAAGAGGAGACATCAGTAAAGATCCCATGAACATTAAAAAGATAAAGAAATATTATGAACAACTATATGCTTACAAACTTGATTACTAAGATGAAATGGATTAATTCCTTCAATGATGCAATCTGTTAAAACCACATAAGAAGAACTAGACAATCTGATCAGGCCCATATTAAAGAAATTGAATCAATGATTAATAACCTTTCAAACAGAAAGCACCAGGCCCAGATGGATTCACTGGTGAATTCCACCAAGCATTAAACTAAGAAATGTCAAATCTATGCAATCTTTCTCAGAATGTAGGAGCAGAAGGAATACTTTCTAACTAGTTCTATGAGGCCAGCATCATCCTAATACCAAAATCAGACAAAGACATTACAATAAAAAAACAACAACTATAGACCAATATTTCTCATAAACAGATGAAAATTCTCAACAAAATATTAGGAAATCAAATCCAACAATTCCTAAAAAGAATTATATACCATGACCAAGTAAGATTCATTCCAGGTATATAAAGGCTGGTTCAACATTTGGAAATCACTTAATGTAGTCCAACATATCAACATGCTAAGTAAAATAAATAATGTGATAGTATTGGAATGATATCAACAGATGCAGAAAAATCATTTGACAAAATCCAACATCCATTCATAATAAAACTCTCAGTAAACTAGGAATATAGGGGATTTTCCTCAACTTGATATATATACCAAAAACCTACAGCTAACATTATACTGAAGAGTGAGAAACTAGAAGCTTTTCCACTAACATCAGGAATAAGATACAGATGTTTTATCTCACTGCTCCCTTTCTATAATAGGCAAAATTATGGAGACAGTAGAAAGTTCAGTAGTTACTATTAATTGGGGGCTGGGGAGAGATTAATAGACAGACCCCAGAGGATTTTTAGGACATTAAAACTACTCTGTATGATGTCATAATGGTAGATACCATAATGGTAGATAAATGGTAGATAAAAATTAGATAAATATTTGTTCAAATTCAGAGTGTACAACAGCAAGAGTGAGTCCTAATGTAAACTGGACTCTGGGTGATAACGATGTGTCAATGTAGGTCCATTGATTGTAATATATATAGGTCTCTGGTGCAAGATGTTAATAGTGGAGGAGGCTGTGCATGTGTAGAGGTCAGGGATATAGAGAAACTATTTTCTGCTTGATTGTGCTGTGAACTTAAAACTGCTCTAAAAGTCTTTATTAAAACATGAAAGCCAGTGGGATTTTTTCCTTCTATAATCATGCCAGGAAGATGTTGATAAGACTATAATTTGGGGCACTACCTGGTAGGAAGAAACAAACTTCTCTCTCCCTCTATTACTTTCTATTTGTTTGTGTCATGGCAGTACCCTGTTCACAAACCTGTGATGGCTCTCTGTCGTCAGAATCAAGTCTTCATCCCAGCAGGTACTTGAAGAAGTTCCAAAACATGGCCCTTAAATACTTAATTTTGTTTCCTATTACCTCTTTTCTGCCATCTAACTGAAACAGTCTACACCAAGTAGTATCGGGCTTTTCTGTTTTCTTAGTAATCAATCCTTCCTCTTCAGTCTTCATGAAAACAACTACATATCACTCACTTTATACATGCAAATACTCAATTTATAAAGATATTTAATTATCTTTATATAGCCCTACTTAGCTCTAATTCCACCTCCTTCCATAAGGTGGTATCCCACTGCCTT
Organism: Chlorocebus sabaeus; assembly: GCF_047675955.1. Taxonomy (NCBI): domain Eukaryota; kingdom Metazoa; phylum Chordata; class Mammalia; order Primates; family Cercopithecidae; genus Chlorocebus; species Chlorocebus sabaeus. Next base: position 29,163,719 of record NC_132926.1, on the reverse strand, counting down.
CTCACCTTTCTCATGCTCCCATACCCAATGGGGGAATTACAGAGATGGGATCATAGGAACCACAATTTAACCTTCACTCTGCCTATATCAGTTTCCTATTACTGCTATTAAAAAAAAAAATGCTCAACACTTTGTGGCATAAAACAACACAGATTTAGTATCTTAAGGTCCTAGATGTTGGAAGTCCAAAATGTATTGTATTAGGGCTAAAATGAAGGTGATTGGCAGGGTTGCATTCCTTCTGTTTTCCTTCTGAAGGCTCTGGGGAGAATGGTTCCTTGCCTTTTCCAGCTTCTAGAAGCTGTCTGTCTTCCTTGGCTCATGGCTTCCAGCCACCAATCGTATCACTCCAACTCCTGCTCTTAACACATTCTTCTCTGACTCCCCTACCTATGTGTTTTACTTATAAGAATCCTTGTTATTACATTGGGCTCATCTAGATAATCCAACATAATTCCCCTATCTCAATAAGCCTTAATTTTGCCCTAGGAAGTAACATATTCACATTCTCCATGCATGAAAATCTTGACATATTGAGAGCGGGGCATTATTATGGCTATAAAATTGTACTTTTCCATTACGTTATGGGGTTTGAATGGGGTTAGTGACACAATGATATAGTTCTAATTAATGGCTCCATGCCAAAAAGAAACTTATTTTAGTTTTTTATGCTAAAGAGGTATCCAGACTAAAAGAGAAGTTACGGAATCTACAATGCTTTTTCCCTTTATAACAATTATATTCATTTCTCATTTGGCACTATACCATTAGATATATTGTAATTCTTTTCCAGCCCAGCCCTCTTGCTCCCATTACCATGACAACCCACATCTTATGACAAATGGTGGAGGTATCAGCAGAAACCCTCAGAGAAGTAAGCCTCCAAATCCTACAAGCCTGAGGACTTTACCTTGTCTTAGGAATATTGTCGGGACTGCTAGGATTATGCATCTTAGAGCACCTAGGTCTGGTGCAATCAATTGCATTCAGATAGTAAAAAATATTACTGGAAGGAACACCACATTAAGAGTCAGTGACCTACATTTTAGTTCAAGAATCAGATTTTGGCACTCTGCTCTATTAGCTGGACATATCACACAGCTGCTCTGGTCCTTGATGTCCTTGGATATAAAATGACGTGAATAACACCGCCCCCCCCCCCCCAGTTCCCCTCTGTCCCTGCCTGTCAGGGCTGATGAAAAGACCAAATGAGATCATCACCAGAAAAGTGCTTCATAAGCTATAAAATTCAAAGATGAGCATTCAATGTAATAATTATTGGCAAAGATTGTGCAAGCTACGATGGGAAATATAAAGATACCCAAGGCAGTTTTTGCTCCTAAGAATTCTATAGTTTGATAGAGGTAAGTAATGAACACAAAATAGCTCATTCATGTCCTTTTCTGACGGCAAGATTTTTAACCCAATCTAAAAGGCAGCATTCATCACAGAAAACGGCTAACCAAGGGAAGATCTGGGGCTTTGTGTAACACTGCGGACATTTTAGTCATTGCTTGTTTCAGCATACTGTTTAATCTCCTGCTTAAACTCCAATAACAATAGGATTAATGTGAAATCGTGTTAGTGGTGAATATTTCTCCACTCCTAGTATTCATTTCTTTTCATGGGTGCTCAATTAGCATAATCCCTGGCCTATCTCCATCCCTTTATTCACTTTGTTCTTGGAGTAGTTGAGAGATCACTGAATGACAAAATTGGTTAGAGTAACTGAGAACATTCCATTTAGCTCTTCCTTTTCCCTTAGGAAGTATCAATTCTTCTCTGCTCCTCCATGTCCTCTCTGGTCCAGGAACTCCCCTGTGAGTGCTGCTTTGCATAAACACTGCCATAACTAAAGACCAGTTCCAGATTTGCTTATTAGCAACTACGTTCTCCAACCTGGCCACTATCAGTAAATAAGGTGATACTTTGGCCTCTAGTTTTGCATTTATTTCTCAACCTGTTTAAAATGGTATAGGAAGGTCATTCCAAGAATCACCATGAATAGTAAGTTCTAAAAACCAGGCTAAATAGTTTCCATGCCTCATTTCATGTAATCTCCATAACTACTCCTATAGGCAGGATTATTGCCTTCACATGATTGAGGAAATTGAAGTAATTAGTGTAATTTACCCAAGGTCTCCCAGCTAGTAAGTGGTAGAGTTAGGAGTTGTTATGGACTGAGTGTTTGTATGCCCAGCCATAGATTCATATGTTAATGTTCTAATCCCCAATGTGATGGTATTGACAGATGGGGGTAATCAGGTTTAGATGATGTCATGAGGGTAAATTCCTCATGATGGGATTAGTGCCCCTAGGAGACACCAGAGAGCTTGCTTCCTCTCTCTCCCTACAACACAGGGAGAAGGCAGCCATCTACAAACCAGGAAGAGCACCCTTGTCAGGAACTGCATTGGTTAGCACCTTGATCTTGGACTTCCCAGCCTATAGAACTATCAGCAATAAATGTCTGTTATTTATAAACCACCCAGGTTATGGTATTTTGTTAAAGCAGCCCAAGTAAAATATACTGGAATCAAATCTAGGGTTTTCTAAATCTGAAGACTGCACATTAGCTGCGTTATCTATACATAGATTACTCATGGAGGGAATTCTATAGTTTCTACCTTAGACCTGAGCAAAACTAAAGAAATGTTTGATGTTAACAAAAATCTCATTTTTGTTCTTTGCCTGCTGCATTATCTCTGAATTTTTATTTCCATGTTTGTAAAAGAGAAATAATGGTGATATTGAGGTTTCCTAAGGCAACTGGTTGTTGTACTGAACACATGAGATGGCAGATGTACAGATCTTTAGAGATTTGATGGTATGATACCAATGAAGATGGCCAAGGTTATCATAGTTACAACCTTAAGATGATAGGATAAAGACCACATGCAGGCAGGTTTTAGGAAATGAATATTGAAATTGTAATTATGGTTCAGCACAAATTTTTTACCACATGTTTTGATCTAACAACCCTGTAGTTGTTGTGCCACCTTCCTCACAGGCCTTAGCCCCTTTAGTGCCCATTTTTCTCTGTGATCAAGAGTGACACTTCAGATGCCACCTAGAACAGCAGTCCCCCTAAGTCTGAGTTTAGTGACTCACAACTCTGCAACTTCCATTCAAATTTAGAAATGTGTCTTCTGTGTGGACTTATGTAGATTTCTAAATAAAATAGAAACTTCTGAAGATTTTCAAAAGGGATTCTGTGTAACAGGCACAGTATTTTACAACAGTGTCTATATATTCTTTTTATAAAGATTCATAAAGCCACAATCCTCATCTTTGTTAGAAATGCTTGTTTCCCAGGGCCATAAAGAAATAGCACTGGAACCCAGAAGGCGGAGCTTGCAGTGAGCAAAGATCGCGCCACTGCACTCCAGCCTGGGTGACTGAGCGAGACTCCATCTCAAAAAAAAAAGAAAAAAAAAGAAATAGTACTTGAATGTAAATTTAATTTCCTCAGCAAGGCCACTTTTACTTTCTGCAGAAAGGGTACACTTGCCAGCAGTTTTGCCAGGAGAGTACATAGAACAAAGGAGACAGGGTTATTTATAACCTGACCATCCACCTTACTGCTGCATCTGGTTTCCATTGGCTGGAACGGGGTCTCAAATTCTGTATTTGTCCTGATTGGCTAGCAACTTAGAACTTTTTAAAAGAGGCAAAGACAGAGGAGAACAAAGGAAGGAGGAAGTAACTTGTGGAATGCTGAGAAAGGTAAAAACACCTCCAAATAAGGACGAGGAACAGGCTATGACCTCATGCTTGCTTGGATCAGTATAAGCATGCCAGGGCAAATATTTAGGTTAAATTGTGGGTGCTAAGAACATAAAGTGCATTGATTTCTTTATTACGGTTAGCAGATATTTAATAACGTTAGCACAGGTCTTTAAATACATTTTGCTCCTAAGAGAAGTTACTATTTATTCCTAATTAGATGGGGAAAAAAGTCTTTGAAGAGGAACCTCTACTTTACTTTTTACATCTTGATCCTAATAATGAATTTGTTGCAGGTGGGTTATATGTCATGTTCCAGGCTTCTCCAAGTCTCCAGAGAATTAAATACTAAGATAATTAGAAATCAATAGTATCTCACCAAAAATTCATAATAATAAAGCTAAATAGTTTGTTTTATCATCTACACTTGAAAATCCAAGTGGAAAAACACTACACCTGTGATGACGATAAATTAATACTTAAACGTAGTGAAATGACTCAAGGCACATTTTTTGAACAAGACTCAAATTGCTCTTCAATTTGAGCAAGGGAAAATTTGTTACAGAAAAAAATATAGCCAGCACATTTTGGTTTTAAAAACTATACTATTAACTTTTAGTATGCTGATTATCTGTCCCTTAATATTATCTTACACTTCCCACGACATTTCCACCTGGCAACCATGGTAAACTGAACCTATAATGCTTGCTCTAGATAGGATATCAAATATGTAGGAATGAAACTTGTTACTGCTTCAAGGGCAAAAACATTCCAATCTAGGTTTAGACTGGGATGATAAATGCTTTCTTGAGGTGAAGCACACTTTCCCACAACTATGACTTTGGACTTAGCTATGTGACTTACGTGAGCTATAGAAAGGGACCATATTCCAATTCCTGGTGGAGGCTTTAAGATACATCCTGTGGTCTCAGCCAAGCCCTATGAACTTCTGCCTTCTGCCATGAGAAGAGCATGCCACAGCAATGGCTACTCCTTCTGGCTGAGTCCTAAATAAGAAGACACACAGAACCTGGCAACGGAACTGGCTACATAATTTATGAGACCCGGTGAAAAATAAAAATATAGGGCCTCTTGTTCAAAAGTGTTTTAAGACAGTGACAGCAGAACATTAAAACAAATGCAGGACTCTCCTTAGCACAGGGTCCCATGTGACCATCCTGGACACATGTCTATGAGGAGTCCCAGCTGAGCTTCAGATTTCACGTGACATGAGCAAGAAATAAAAGTTTGCTATTGCAAACCATTAAAATTTTGGAGTCACTTGCCATAGCAGATGCTAATACAGCAGATACCTAAAATGAGTAAAGTAATCAGCTGTAAGAGTGTTTGTTATCGTGGCAAACTGGAGGGCCGACGTCCCATCCAAGTCAGGCGGCAGCTACACGGTTCCTGCCCACAGTTGCCATGTGAGCATGCACCACTTGCCAGGGTGTTCCTCCGGTGCTACAGGGCTCCCTGTTTTTAAACAGTCGGTAGTAATCCACATTTTATGTGAAATATCTCCATTTTAAAATATAGGTAGCTTATTTTTTAAGATGTTATGTAGGAATAACAAAATATGCCTGTTTTCCGGATCTTCTTTCTCATTAAACCTTGTAATTTCAATTCTAGTATTTTTTGTTAGTATAAATATAAGATCGTTGAAGACTATGAGTTAAAATGACCACTGTATTATATTCTACCAACCTACAAGTGGCTTCCTCAATAGCCAGAGCTTATTCTTCGGGTAGTGAAGTCATAGGCTAAGAGGAGAAAATCATCATCTGAAATCTCATGCAGGTAAACAGACTTGTCCCCTAAATCCTGAACTAAAGATAAAATGGGCTTTCATGGAGTTTAAGAAAAGTTGGCTGGGCATGGTGGCTCACACTTGTAATCCCAGCACTTTGGGAAGCTGAGGTAGGCAGATCACTTGAGTTCAGAAGTTTGAGACAAGCCTGGCCAACATGGTGAAACCCTGTCTCTACTAAAAATACACAAGGAAAAAAAGTAGCCAGGCATGGTGGTGCATGCCTGTAAACCCAGCTACTTGGGAGGCTGAGGCACGAGAATCACTTGTACCCGAAAGGCAAGAGGTTTCAGTGAGCTGAGATCATGCCACTGCACTCCAGCATGGGCTACAGACTGAGACTCAAAAAACATAAATAAAAGCTGAGAGAACATAATAAAATATGCACTTTACATGGAACAAAGTCAGAGAACTTACTACTCCGACAAGCAATTATATTTCTCTAACACACAAGCACATATACACACACACTTTATTTCACAGGAGTTTAAATAAAGCTTGACTTGAATTTTACCTCAGTGACCTTTGTAACATTCTTTGTGGGGTCACAATTTTCTCATTAAAAAATAGTGATTTTTTTTATCCTATAGGGTTGAAGATAAAGATAATGCCTGTAAAGTTTTTAGCACTCTACTTGCTACATAGTGAGGTTAGCTATTATTTTTATATTGTTGGTAGGGATGCCATCTGATTTTACTAACCATGTGTATCTAAGTTCTAGGACAGTGCCTGTCATAGATATTTAATATTTGTTGAATATAAGAAGTCAATTTTGTCCCAAAACGCAGTTCTACTCAGTTGAGATCTTACTAGCTATTGTGAGAAATGCAGAGCTAGCTGAATCAAAGCTATAGCTAATATTATTTCACCTACTGAATATAGATTCAATATATTCAAATATTATTGACTCTATTTAACAGAGCCATTCCCTCCCCGATTGCTAATAAATAGAACTCCAATTTTATTCAGCAGTCAGACCGATGGCAATGTGCTCAGCAAAGATGGGCCCCTCCTTCCACCCCAGCGGATGCATTTGGATTGGCTTAAACTTTGATTGCTCTAAACCAGTGGTGATGATTTCAGTCCTCTTTGCCAGCAATTGGTTTGGAAAAGGCATGCAAATCAGTTCTGGCTAATGAGACATTAGAGGAACTCTACTGATAAGCTTTGGGGAAATAGTTTCTTCCCAGATTAAAAACAGGCTTGTAGAGGCACTAGACCTGTTATCCCTCCTCAAATACTGACCCCTGGGGAGCTGCGTTTGGCGCCGTGGCAACCAGCCTGGGTCCTTGAGGAGTAAAGCAAGTGAATCATAGAAAAAAAATCCAAGTCCATAATTATGGAGCAATTAAATTGTTACATTGCAACTGTTAGCTCCAAACTTCTATTAAATGAGATGATAAATGTTTTACTGTATAAGTCAATTTTAGTTGGTTATTCTATTTCTTGGAAATTCAAAGCATTCTAATTGATATCATAATCAATATCTTGCTAAAGCTTTGATTCCAGAGGATAGAGACAGGTACAAGGAAAATTATTATATAACATGAATTCACAGGAGAGGTAAAGCTAAAATGCTGAGAAAGTTCAGGGGCAGGTGCAATTACTTTCAGTTGCTTTGTTTGTCACTGATTGGGAAGGAGTAGAGAGATAGGGTCAAATGAAAAAATCAGGAAAGGCAATATGTCCAAAATAGCTTTTGGAAATCTGAATGATGGATAAAATTTCAGTACACCAAGATGATGTACTTGTAGGTTAATAATACAACAGAAGCAAGATGTGGAGGAAATATGTCTTGTGAAATAAATGCATGGATGACATAGATGTGATGGATTACTAGGGAATACAACAGCAATTAAAAAATAAACAGTTCATAACTAGAGCTTCCCAAAGGGATGATCTACCTCATGGAGTAAGTGCACTAGATATATTCATACTGTAGAAGCATGGCCTCTTTTCACAGATGAGAAAATTCCTGCTCATTGGAATTGATAAGAACTTAGGAATTCTACAACTTGTAGGGTGTTTCTGCCATTTGAGGTTGACATCAAGGAAGACAGTTGTTGGCCAACAATATTTCCACATGAGAGACAGAATCTAGAACTGAATGGTTCATGGGCCTGATTAGGAATTAAAACTCAGGTGATGATAGGCTATTCTGGAGTTCTCAGACATCTGAGTGAGGGCACGTAGCCATGTTGGGTTTGGGTGTTCTCAAGTGGTTCTTGTGCTTAAACCCTAATCATGGAAGGGTTTGAAATCTGTCATAAAACAAATAACCAACTTCACAGAGTTATGAAGGAAGATTAAGTAGCACTGGTCCCTATTGGCATGACATAGTGGATACACATTGTGCTTAGAGTTAAAATGGCTTAAATTTCAAATCCTGAGTCTGTGTCTTACAAGCTATATAACACAGAGTAAGATATTTAACTTCCCTTTTTTAATCTATTCAAGGGAAGACTAGAGATAATGCTGACCTTAGCTTTCTGTGAGGTGAATAAAATAATTATGTGTACATGAATATTAAGTCCAATGAGTGACCTCTGAGAAACACTCTGTGGTTCTTAAAGGAATGGTGGGATAAAATAATAAGTCCAGATATTCACAAGAATGTCAGGACTTAGTTTTGTTTAAAAATGCAAGAAAAAAATGACATTGATTGGAACCTAGAAAAAAATCGTTTCCCAGATAATAATTCCAATTCTCTCCAGCATTGAGAAAACAATATGCATACCTAGAAAGCTTTTTTTAAAAAAGGATTTTGTCATTGAGATTTTAGTGATAACACCGAAGAAGAAAGAAAAGAGGAGGAGGAGGAAGAAGACAGCTGGCATGTCTTGAGCACATGTGGATTGCGCTATGCTAAACAATTTATATATGAAGACTGTCACTACTACTCTCTTGGGTAAGCACTATTATTGTTCACAGTGCATAAATGAAAGAAAATTGGCTTAGAAATTAGTAATCCCTCCAATACTGAATAAACTATGATTCACAATCCACTACACAACTGCTCCTCTGCTACAAGATCCTAAACTGAGACTTGTATATTTTCAGTCATCAACTCCCAGTGTCCCTTCCAGCTATAACATTCTGTGAATCTATGTATTTTAAAAGATTTCTCTCTGCTGCAAATATAGCTTCAGGTGCCAGATATTTTTTAATCTCTACAGAAACAGACTAAAAGGAAAAAAATGTATATAAACATTTTAAAATTTAGTCACTTGTGTTGTGCTTACAAATTATATCCATCCATTATTTTATACACAAATTAAACCAAACCTTCAAAACCAGGGGAAGAGTAACAACACTGATGTGCACTAAGAAAATTGGTAAATCCAGGTCTCTCTGTGGGTGATTAAATTGCTATTTAAAAACCATTTAGTACCAGGCAGCTCCAGGAAAAAATAGGAAGATGTGAAATAGATGGGTCATTTCCCCCTCTCTATAATCTTTCATGCTGCATCTACTGATATGTTTCTTTATTGAAGCATTAGATATGGAGACACTCATTAAAAGAGATAAGATATTTGGGCTTATTTTTAGATTTTACTTCGTAAGTTTGTTAAGCCTGTTAGTAAAATAGGCTTTAGAGTAAGACAGCTGTGGATTTGAATCCTGGCTCTGTTTCTTGACTATCTGTGTGGCTTTGGGTACAGCTGTAAAATAAGGTTCGCCATAGTTCCCATATCTCCAGGAGAATATAGGGATTAAATGAGATAATAATATAAAAGTGTCCACTAGATAGTGAAGACTTAATATTAGCTGTTAAAACTGGGAGACTTTCTCACACCAGTCAGAATAATGATTATTAAAAAGTCAAGAAACAGTAGATGCTGGCAAGGCTGTGAAGAAATAGGAATGCTTTTACACTGTTGGTGAGAATGTAAATTAGTTCAACCACTGTGGAAGATAATGTAGTGATTCCTCAAGGATCTAGAGCCAGGAATATCATTTGACCAAGCAATTCCATTACTGGGTATTTACCCAAAGGAATATAAATCATTCTACTATAAGGACACATACACACGTATGTTTATTGCAGCACTGTTTACAACATCAAAGATTTGGAACCAACCCAAATGCCCATCAATGATAGACTGGATAAAGAAACTGTGGCACATATACACCATGGAATTATATGCAGCCATAAAAAGGAATGATATCCATATAAAGGAATGAGATCATGTTATTTGCAGGGACATGGATGAGGCTGGAAGTCATCAACGTCAGCAAACTAACACAAGAACAGAAAACCAAACACCGCATGTTCTCACTCATAAGTGGGAGTTGAACAATGGGAACACATGGACACAAAGAGGGGAACATCACATACCAGGGCCTGTTGGGAGGTGGGGGGTGAAGGGAGGGAACTCAGAAGATAGGTCAATAGGTGCAGCAAACCACCATGGCACATGTATACCTATGTAACACACCTGCATGTTCTGCACATGTATCATGGAACTTAAAGTAAAATAAAAAAAAGGGAAACTTTAGTCAAGCTTGAATCAAGCTTTTAAAAGAAAATATAGTAGTATGAGGTAAGCAAAACTGTGCACAAGAAAGGGCAGCAGGAAGAATGCGTTGTTCTTTGAGACTGGTGAGAGGGAGGTGCCCAAGGGTGTGGGTGTATAGGTAAGTATGGAGGTAGAGGGGAGGACAGAGCATTTCTGAGCGCTTCCACTTCTTGATGACCAAGGGAGCAGAATAATCAGAGAAGAGTGAAGGGAGTGAGGATCAAATAGGGACCTTGTGCTAAGAGGTGAAAGTGCAATAGTTGTTGAAGGTAGTGGGAGAACAGGAAAAATAAAAGGATTTGCTGGCAGCACCTGTCGCTGATCTGAGATGAGAGGCTGTGAGTGTGCAAGAGTGCCAGCATCCACAACCATGTGATGATTTCACAGCAAAACCTGGCCTCCTGGCTATGCACAGAGAGAAGTAGAGAGCAGTACTGATCCAGGGCTAGAATACTCTTTTTTTTACATTAAAAAAAAATTTATTTAGCTATTTTCAAACATCACAAATATATAACATGAATACGTATTTAATCATAATCCAATTTCAACAATCGTCAGCATTTTGTCAAACTTGTTTCTGTTGGTTGCATTTATAGGCCGGGCGCGGTGGCTCACGCCTGTAATCCCAGCACTTTGGGAGGCCGAGGCGGGCGGATCACAAGGTCAGGAGATCGAGACCATGGTGAAACCCCGTCTCTACTAAAAAAATAGAAAAAAAAAATTAGCCGGGCGCAGTGGCGGGCGCCTGTAGTCCCAGCTACTCGGGAGGCTGAGGCAGGAGAATGGCGTAAACTCGGGAGGCGGAGCTTGCAGTGAGCCGAGATTGCGCCACTGCACTCCAGCCTGGGCGACAGAGCGAGACTCCGTCTCAAAAAAAAAAAAAAAAAAAAAAAAAAAAAAAAAAAAAAAAAAAAAAAAAGAATTATAAGATACTTTTACACTTGACTCTAAAAACTCACAAGACTTATCATGTCTGAGAGCTTGCTTTATGAACATAAATCCAAGTATCAAATGGTCATAAGTCTCATACCAAAGAACAGAACAGAAGATAGCTCTGTGAAACAATAATGCATTTTTTGTTTGTTTATTTGTTTTAATTATACTTTAAGTTCTGGGATACATGCGCAAAATGTTCAGGTTTGTTACATAGGTATACACGTGCCATGGTGGGTTGCCGCAACCAACCTGTCATCTACATTAGGTATTTATCCTAATGCTATTCCTCCCCTAGCTCCCCACCCCCTGACAGGCCCAGGTGTGTGATGTTCCCCTCCCTCTGTCTATGTGTTCTTATTATTCAACTCCCACTTAAGAATAAGAACATGTGGTGTTTGGTTTTCTCTTCCTGTGTCAGTTTGCTGAGAATGATGGTTTCTAGCTTCATCCATGGCCCTGCAAAGGACATAAACTCATCCTTTTTATGGCCGCATAGTATTCCATGGTGCATATGTTCCACTTTTTTTTTTTTCCAGTCTATCATTGATGGGCATTTAGGTTGGTTCCAAGTCTTTGCTTTTGGCAATAGTGCCGCAATAAACATGTGCATGTGTCTTTATAGTACCATGATTTATAATCCTTTGGGTATATCCCCAGTAATGGGATTGCTGGGTCAAATGGTATTTCTGGTTATAGATCCTTGAGGAATCGCCACACTGTCTTCCATAATGGTTGAACTAATTTACACTCCCACCAACAGTGTAAAAGCATTCCTATTTCTCCACATCCTCTCCAGCATCTGTTGTTTCCCAACTTTTTAATGATCGCCATTCTAACTGGTGAGAGATGGTGTCTCATTGTGGTTTTGATTTGCATTTCTCTAATGACCGGTGATGATGACCTTTTTTCATGTTTGTTGGCTGCATAAATGTCTTCTTTTGAGGAGTGTCTGTTCATATCTTTCACCCACTTTTTGATGGGGTTTTTTTTCTTGTAAATTTGTTTAAATCCCTTGCAGATTCTAGATATTAGTCCATTGTCAGATGGATAGATTGCAAAAATTTTCTCCCATTCTGTAGGTTGCCTGTTCACACTAATAATAGTTTCTTTTGCTGTACAAAAGCTCTTTAGTTTAATTAGATCCCATTTGTCAATTTTGCCTTTTGTTGTCATTGCTTTTGGAGTTTTAGTCATGAAGTCTTTGACCATGCCTGTGTCCTGAATGGTATTGCCTAGGTTTTCTTCTAGGGTTTTTATGGTTTTAGGTCTTACATTTAGGTCTTTAATCCATCTTGAGTTAACTTTTGTAAGGTGTAAGGAATGGGGCCCAGTTTCAGTGTTCTGCATATGGCTAGCCAGTTTTCCCAACACCATTTATAAAACAGGAAATCCTTTCCCCATTGCTTGTTTTTGTCAAGTTTGTCAAAGACCAAATGGTTATAGATGTGTGGCATTATTTCTGTGGCCTGTTCTGTTCCATTGGTCTGTATATCTGTTTTGGTACCAGTACCATGCTGTTTTGGTTACCGTAGCCTTGTAGTATAAAGTCAGGTAGTATCATGCCTCCAGCTTTGTTCTGTTTGCTTAGGATTGTCTTGGCGATGTGAGATTTTATGGTTCCATATGAAACTTAAAGTAGTTTTTTCCCAATTCTGTGAAAAAAGTCATTGATAGCTTGATGGGGATGGCACTGAATCTATAAATTACTTTGAGCATTATGGCCATTTTCATGATATTGATTCTTCCTATCCATGAGCATGGAATGTTTTTCCATTTGTTTGTGTCCTCTCTTACTTCCTTGAGCAGTGGTTTGTAGTTCTCCTTGAAGAGGTCCTTCCCATCCTTTGTAAGTTATATTCCTAGGCATTTTATTCTTTGTAGCAATTGTGAATGGGAGTTCACTCATGATTTGGCTCTCTGTTTGTCTATTGCTGGTCTATAGAAATGCTTGTGAATTTTGCACATTGATTTTGTATCCTGAGACTTTGCTGAAGTTGCTTATTAGTTTAAGGAGATTTGGGACTGAGACGTTGGGGTTTTCTAAATATACAATCATGTCATCTACAAACAGACAATTTGACTTCCTCTCTTCCTATTTGAATACGTTTTATGTCTTTCTCTTGCCTGATTGCCCTGGCCAGAACTTCCAATACTGTGTTGAATAGGAGTAGTGAGAGAGGGCATCTTTGTCTGGTACCAGTTTTCAAAGGGAATGCTTCCAGCTTTTGCCCCTTAAGTATGATATCAGCTGTGGGTTTGTCATAAATAGCTTTTATTATTTTGAGATGCATTCCATCAATACCTAGTTTATTCAGACATTTTAGCATAAAGGGGTTTTGAATTTTATCAAAGGGCTAGAATATTCTAAAGGGAAAAGATGGAAGTAAAGTATGCCAACAATGGGGTCCACAAGGGGTAAAAGTCCAGCAACTTTCCAAATCATTTTTACAATATGGTATATAAAGAAAGAGATGATAGTTCTACTGTACCAGAAGAAAAATGTAGTAGATTAAGAGCCTAGAAAGTGACTAGCAGAGGCAGTGGGGTACATTAGCTTGTGAGGTGAGAAAAGTCTTCTCTGATTAGGAACCATCTATGGAAAGATTTGTCAGAAGAGCATTTCAGCCAGAGGGGAGAGCAAGTGCAAAAGCCCTGGGCAAAATTAAACTTGGCCATTTCCCCAAAGCAGAAAGAATGGTGAGACTGCAGACCAGTAAAGTAAAAGGCATGTGTTCCATCATAAGATGAGAACTAGCAGAGGGCAGAGCTCAATTACACACAGAGCATAGAAGGACACAATACAGAGCATGAGTCTTACTCCAAGTTCATTGGAAAGTCACTGGAATTTGAAATATGGAAATGACATGATGTGGTTTATGCCTCAAATGCAAGCTCTGACAGATGAGTGAAGAATAGACTGGAAGTGGGAACAAGAGGGCAATGAGAAAGGAAAGTTTTAGAGTCTATTACAAATAGTCTTGGTAAAGACTTTAGAGGCCTGAGCCAGAGAGCTACAAGGAAAAAGAGAAATGGATAGATTCGGGACATATTTTGTTGGTTATACCAAGGGAACTAGCTGAGGGACTGGATGAAAGATAGAAGGTGAAGGAGAATCAAAATTGATTCTAGGCATTTGAAACAATTAGGCCACATTGAGACCTCAAATCACTTAATCCCTCTACACCTCAGTCTACTCAAGTGTGAAATGGGGATGATAATGTTCTCTCTATTCATAACACGAGATTGTTTGGGCATAAGAATTCATAGTGAATATGCAAAAGTGTTCAGAACACACACACAAAAATATAAGAATAAGCGTACAGAAAGAAACTGGATGAATTCTTGTGTCCTTTACCGAAATAGAAAGCAAGTTTGCCAGGAAAAAATCAAGAGTTCTTCTTTTCATATGTTAAATTAAAGGTGTCCACTAGAGTTTCAAGTGGTGATGGATGTCAAGAAAACAATTGAATACACAGTTCTTGAGGTCTAGAGGGAGGGCATGTGTTGCGGTATGAACATGGGAGCCAGAATGCAGGTGATTCAAGCCACCAGTTGAGGTGAAGATAGATGTGATGTAGAGAGAATATAGACAGAAATGGAGGAAGCCAGGAACAGAGACCTAGGGAGAAACACTGAAACGGCAGGTGCCAGAGCCTGAAGCAGGTTTCCTTGCTATCCTCTCTCCCCTGCACCATGCACATTGTTTTTTAAACTCCTCTTTGCCCATTTGGCACCTGTACCCTAAAACATATGCCTCCCTGAAACATTTCTTCTGACCTTTACAGACCTAAAATACATGCACACTTTAGAGACAGCCATGAAACTGGAAGATATTAGCACACAATGAACTTTCCTACCTCTGACTCTTTTATTAGAGATGACAGGTGGATGACTGAGCAACTTTTCCATGCCAGGAATCCACTGTGTTTGCCTCTTATGCATTCCTTTAATTTCTACATTTCAACCCAAAGGATAGTCTTATATGATGAAGAAAACAAAACAAAACAAAACAAAAACACGTTCAGTGGAGTGACATATACCAATTAAGCAACAGCTCTGGGAATAGAAAGCAGTTTGTTCTTCTTTATGCTTCATTTTTTCTGCCATATTATCAAATAGACTCACATGTACAATGCTCATTTCCCCACAGGGAACAAGAACTCTACAAAGCCAGGGATCAAAGCACTCAGCAAACCATTAGGCCACACTGAGATCTCAAACAAATCACTTAACCCCTCTATACCTCGGTCTACTCAAGTGTGAAATGGAGACAATAATATTCTCTCTACTCATAACACAGGATTGTATGGGCATAAGGATTTATAATAAACATGCAAAAGTGTTCAGAACACACAAAAAACGTAAGAATAAGCATACAGAAAACTATGATTCAAGTTCAGGGTCCTTACGTGGCCCACAGTAGTAATTGGTTCATCGAGACAGAATTGTATTTAGAAGGGTCTTTTTCAAGGGGAATATTATCAAGTTGTTAAATTATTTGGTGAACTAAGAGCTTCATTAAGTTCAAGCTCATCAACATTTGCCAGATTGTTATAGCTTTAGTCCAGATGTTAAACTTTTCTTTTCCAATTTTCCCGTAAGTATTTAGCAGGTCATCTGGTATAGGGTTTCATCCTTAGATTAATTGTCCCATTGACCTAAGGAATTTGAGAATCTGGGAACCATTATAAACTAACCACACTAATTTTTTTTTAATACAATTGTACACTTCAGGAAATAATATGACTTGTCCAAAATAACAATCCTCCAACTGACTACACACATGCTGTCTCTCCTTTTCTCCCCCTCGCCCCATCTAAAGTTTGTCAGTCTTTGTTTCTCCCAGAGCATCCTGGATTAAAGGTAAAATATCCTTAGAATTCTAGCATATCAAATTTGAAAGGGAACTTGGCAGTTCAAAAAAGGACTATAAAAACTCATCAGGAGATTTCCCTCCCTCCCTGCCCTGCATTTTCTCCTCCTGTTTCCTCTCCCTCTCCCTCTTCCACCTTTCTCTTTTGTGCCTGAAAAAAAAAAAAGAAAGAAAGAAAAAAAAAAACCACCTTCTTTTCTACATCCTCCTTGTAGGGCAAGTATCTTTGGCTATACTAGAGATTCTCAAACTTTTTAGATTCAGGACCACTTTGTACTCTTAAAAATTACTACAGACTCCAAATAACTTTTATTATGTGGGTTTTATCTATCGACATGTTCATATTAGAAATTAAACAAAAACGTGTTAATTTAACATGATATTTAGTCTGTTAATATACAAATTATTTTTATCCTTTGTGTTACAAAAAATTATACTCTTGTTTTTAAATGTACAAGAAATTATTGTTGACTGTAGTGACTCTGTTGTGCTATCAACTATTAGATCTTATTCTAACTATAAAAAATAATTACCAAAATAAAAAAATAGCATGACATTGTTTTACATTTTTGCAAGTCTCCTATTTGGCTTAATAAAAAAGAAATGAATCCTATATCTTTTGTGATTTCTTATTTTGGTTGAAATATAAAGAAGATCTATCTCACAAAGATATATACTGTAGCTGTAAAAGAATGAAATATTTTCACAGCTTTTTCAAGATAATTGTGGATGTTCTTTGATATTACACTAAAACTCAGGAAGTGGTAGATTTTGAGATTATTTCTATTGTGGAAACAAACCGTGTTAATATAATTTTGTACTTTATTGCATCTAAATTTATTGCTCATCTTGTACTTCAATGTATCTTTAGCCAGCATGATTTTATAAAGCATGTCTTGGTCATTTGGAAATATTGTTTACCTGACCAATGCAAATCTTCTGAATGTTGACACAATTCATTAGAAAATATTAAAAAATCACATCCATTATATCATCTCCACTTTTAGCAGAACAGTCTGAGCTCTAGGAAGCTATTAAGCTCACTGCAGAGGCAGATAATGAGTTTTCTAAAATTCTAAGTATTGCTTCATGCTTGAAATTTCATCATTGGTAACAAATACTATCAAATTGTTTTCCTTAAAATGACAAGCTCACTTTGTTCAGTTTTTAAGAAAATGTTGGCCAAATACCCAAGTTTGCATAATCATAGTGATAAAGTTGGGCTGTATCCTCACCCAAATCTCATCTTGAATTGTAGTTCCCATAATCCCCACGTGTCATGGATGGGACCCAGTGGGAGGCAATTGAATCATGGGGATGGGTTTTGCCAGTGCTGTTCTCATGATAGTGAATAAGTCTCATGAGATCTGATGCTTTTATAAAGAGCAATTTGCCTGCAGATGCTCTTTTGCCTGCTCCCATGTAAGACATGCCTTTGCTCCTCCTTCAGCTTCGGCCATGATTGCAAGGCCTCCCCAGCCATGTGGAACTGTGAGTCTATTAAATCTCCCTTCCTTTATAAATTACCTAGCCTCAGGTATGTTGCTATTAGCAGCACGAGAACAGGCTAATACACAGTTTGTCTATCAGTCTTTTTTATTTAAAAAGAGAGATCCATGAAAAATTTGCTAGTCCAGCTTGTAGTTCAAACAATAGTATGATTGATTTTTCCTGAAACAACCATCATACTTCAGTATGCTGTGAAAGTGCTTTAGAAATACTTCCCATTTCATCACATTGCATAATAAAAAGATGTATACTCAAGGGTCTAGATTTACTAATATTAACCGTTTCTACTAGTTCATGTAGAACATTCTAAGTAAAACTTATTTTTCATTTTACATTCAAGTGTGAGCTAACAAAGAATACAATGACTCCTAGAATGGCTTGGTGCCACTGCCTTGCACTGTGTGCTAAGGTACAAAAAGTTTTCCATTGTTTTTTCACCATTAGTCAAATGTCAACAGTGAAAAAAAAAGTGTCCTAGTGTTAAAACAAACTAGTTTAAGAATTGCTGAGCTACACAGTGATGCAGATCTTTGTAGCAAAATGATATCCTTTAATGTGGAGAGGAGAAAATTTGTAACAGATTTTCCAGAACCAGGATACACTTACTGTGACCATTCAAGGAGGCACTTTTCATTTTGCGGCCATAGAGGAGGAACAAATACATACAAAGGAAGAAGATATTCTTCAACCCTCCTACACAAAGAACTGAGACACTCAAATACCCCATGACACAAAGGCCTAAAACTTTATGCCAGGTACTTGCCACCTAAGAGATATATTTTTAAACTAATAGAGCTGACTAATTTTCCCCAGCACAAACATCTCTTATGTTTGACTTCCGACACAGCAAGCACTGTTTGAGGCACCTAAGCTGCACCATTATTAAATGTCACCACAAACCTACACTGTAGGGAATGATGTATTCACTATTTACAGGATGGCTAAGAAAGGTTTAGTGACTTATCTGAAGTTAGACAATGGTGGACCCTGGATTCATTCCCAGGCATTCAGGCTTCATAGTCCACTCTATCAAAAGCTGGAGTCATCCTTCCAGACACAATTCTGTGGCTGATTTGCCCCTGGTGTCTGGAGATAATCCCATTTAATGGGAGAATCAATCTCCTCTGGATCATCGCAGAGAAGTGCATTTTTAAAAAATAGCAAGGCATTTTTTTTTTCAATAGCTTCGGAGAAAGGGAATTTCTTTCATTAGCGTAAGAATGAGCTCCATGGTAATAATTTACCAAAAGATTTTATGCCCAAGCCCTTCTGTAGGCTCTTTTTATTTTGGTACTGATGTTGTTCATTTTCTATTTGAAAATTAATACAACCAAAGGGCTCAGGCACAGTGTTTGTATAAGGCACAACTACAGGTGAATGTGTATCTCACCCAGACCCAGTACTGAAACAACTGAGTGGCCCCTATCCACTGAAAACCCATCGGGCTGAAAACCCCTCAATATTCCATGGTACCAATGGCTTGTCATTCTCTCTAAATGCACAGCCTGTGCACCTGGTGCTCTCTGGGCTGGGACAACCTCTCTACTACTTCCACTGCAGTCAAGCCTTACTTACTTCTCAGCTCTCACACCCTGTCCCCCAGGAAACCTTCACTCACTCACCAGGTTAGGTGAGGAGACCCTACTGTGTTCTCTTATGAGACTCTGTACTTACCCTCAACAAGGCAATATTGTCCATTTGTACCTACTGTAAACCAAGAATGGAATTGTAAGCCCAGCAGCCAACTGGATGGATCCCTCCTCTCAGTCAAGGGCATTCCAAAGTAAAACTGAAAAACTAGTTCTGGCCACGTTGAGAAGGAGGACCCGGACATCCCTCGTTATACCCTCCTGCTTTTGAAATTCAGGTACAAGTGACCAACATTCACACTGAAACAAAGATCTTAAGACTGACAGAAGAGACTGTTGCAATAAGATACCAAATTCCAACCTAACTCTAGCATAGCATCACATGACAGATAGCAGGCCCTGAAAGAAATCTAAATATCTTACTTCAAAATATATTTCTTTGACACGTTTTGAAATGGTCCTGTAAAGCTGTCTCTTATAGGAAAAATCTACATTCTATAGAGAATCCCCTTCCCTTTCCAGGTTCTTTCCCGACCCAGACTCTGAATCAGAAAAAGGTGCTTAAGAGTCTGGCACCTTTTAGGTCTGGTTGAGACATTTGACATCTATTATCTCTAAAGCCTGATACCTGAAGGCTTTATCTGCATAGTAAGAACTTTGGTCTTAACCCAGACACTTCTTTCTATTGATTCGAAGTCTTCAGATAATAACTTTCAATCAGTTGCCAATCAGAAAATCTTTGAATCTATCTATGACCTGGAAGGCCCTGCCTCAAGTTGTCCCATCTTCCCAGACTAAACCAATGTCCACCTTACATGTACTGATATCTGCCAATAGCTCTGTCCCCCTACTATGTGCAAAAATCAAGCTGTATTCCAATCACTTTGGGCATGTGTTCAGGATTTCCTGGGGCTGTGTCATGGGCTTTGGTCACTCATATTTGGCTCAGAATGAGGCTCTTTAAAAATTTTACAAAGTTTGGCTCTTTTCAATCACACTCTCCTTCTGTATCTAATGGTAGACTGGAAACTCTATGAAGGCAGAATCTGTACTGTCTTCACTGTTGTAATTCCAAAATCTGGCTTACACAAAAATATGAGGGTGAGAGGAAAAAAGAACAAAGCACCTGGGTGGACAAGAGACAGAGTCAGGAAGTATTCATGACCTTGTCCTGCTGTCCTGTAGAATATACACAGGTCCTTAGATGAGCCTACTGTCCATGCCTCTCCTTAGAAGGCAACAACAATCACAGTCTTAGGATACTTTTTTTTCTCTCCAGAGAAAACAAAGACAATGGATGATGTGCTTAAGCTTTTGGTAAATTTCTGATACATGGCATGCCTGATATCCTCCTTTTTGAATATTTCTACAGGGAGATGAGGGGATGCTCCTGTCCCCTTTCCCCCTTCCGTGATGAGGTCTGAGTCCTCATGCAATCTTGTGATTGTACATCACACTTTATGCATTCCATTTGGGTGTGTAGTACTCCATCTTTTTGTTTCCTTCTCTGCTTGTATTCCTGGGGAGAAGAATCATCTTCTTATTTGTCCTTTTAAACCCAGTGTCTCCCACAGCAAATGAAACACTGTAGGCTCTTCATAAAAGTTCTCTGAGTTGAATTAGCAGGTGTGGCTAAGTGGATGTCATAGTGGTTGGAGGAGACACTCTGTGCAAGATAACAGGGTCTATATAATAAGAACAAGCACTGCCAGAATTCAGAGATTTTACCAACAAACCAAAGCAGTAGAAAAACAGCTACCACATACAACAAAAGCAAGCCAGAACATGCCACACTACTAAGTGGTATGATGATCCTACATTAAAAAAATTTCCACTTAACAAATGCTTTCTATATGCTGGGTACTGTAAAAAATTACATATTTATCCCTAATTTTACAGAGAGGATAGCTGAGGATCAGAGACTCTCCTAATGCCACACAGCTAGTTAAGCTGCAGAGCAGGCCTTGAGACCCTCTTCTGTCTATCTCCATAGCCGTGGTTTAAGTCTCAACACAACAATGGCCCTTTGCCTTGCCCTATTATTGTTCAGTGTGCCACTGTGTGGCCTACTCCTGAGCTGGCCAAGAGGTCTTGTGGTATCTGGTAGGCTATATGAAAGCACCTGCAGTGACATTCATAGTCCTAGTTAACATCCACCTGCCTGTTTTTTGCTACATCTACTTGTCCCTGAGAGACCAGATGCTTCCCTCTTTCCAGTTTCAAGTTCTCAGAAATATGTTCTTTGAAATTAGAAGGGAATAAATAGAGGTTGAATAAGTGCTGATGCTTCTCCTGGCACTATTTGGTTCTTTGATTCTTAACAGAGAAGAGAACAGAAAATGAGACCCAAGTTACATTATCCACTCACTGTGACTCTCATTATCGCTGTCACATATCTGTTTTCATTTAGTTTCAAAGCAGTATGGTCTCAATTTTTTGATAATTCACATACATGAAAACACAATTGCACATAAACACAAACATGCATCTATGAACCTGCAAGAAAATACAGTAAAATGGATGGTGAGAATAAAAGCACTTATAATTTCCATCTTTATATTTTCCTATTTCCTCTTTGTTTTCTACAATAAATGTTACTTTTATAATCAAGAAAAAGTATAGCACTAAACACTATCCCCAAAATCTCAGTGGACTAGGAGTCAGAAGAGCTGAAAATAGCAGCTACCCTCATTTTTGCCCATAGTGAAATAAGGAATAAGCCACTTAATTTCTCTAAGAACTCATTAATAAACTATTAAATGAGAGTGCTGATTCCTAATGACTTCCAAAGAATTGTCACAAGGATTAGAGGAATAACTGACAGCAAAGTACTTGTTAAACTATAAATGAACCTGGGACGCCATTGTTATTATTTAACAGTGAAGGTTATTACTTGGGAGTAATAGTTTGGGGAGCTCTATCACACTGCTGAATCTACCAGAGATCTGAATAGTAGTCCCCCACAAAACAAGCGAGTTCTTGAATTCAAAGCTTTAAAATGATATGGCTTTCTCTGGGAGGTTACATCATTTTTCCTTACCCCAGATGTTTATTTTCAATTGGACATCCCCAGAGACACTAATGGGTTTGACAATTATTAAGAGAAGGAGGAAGGGGGAAAGGAATATAACATACTGGGTTACAGCAGCTTTTATTTCCTAAATATAAAAATCATAAGACATATGGTTAAGTAAGAGGTGGAATGCCCCCCAAAGACAAAAAAAATTAGACCCTGAAATTGCTTTGTTAGGTATATTTTTATTTTGATTCAAAATGTCCATGTCAACCTCTTCATGTGCTGGGTTTTAAGGAAAAGTAATGAAGGCTAACAGAAGCCAAGCACATAAAGTTGGATAGGAAGGGGAATGGGGAAAGTTAAAAACCTTAAAAAAGCATGGAGCTGAGCACTCTGGCTCACACCTGTAATCCCAGCACTCTGGGAGGCCAAAACAGGAGGATGACTTGAGACCAAGTGTTCGATACCAGCCTTGGCAGGCAACACAAAGAGACCTCGTCTCTACAAATGATAATTATAAAAAAAAAAATTGGCTGGGTGGTGGCGCATATTTGTAATTCCATCTAATCAGGGAGGCTAAGGTGGGAGACCACTTGAGCCTGGGAGGTCAAGGCTGCAGTGAGCTATAATTTCATCACTGCACTCTGGCCTGGACAGAAGCGAGATCCTGTTTCCAAAAAAAAAAAAAAAAAAAAAAAAAATTGCGTGGGCCATCTTTTTTCATCACCCCAGCCTTATTATCTAGAAATCATACTAAAAGTGTTTTTTCTTAAGAACAATGGACAGATACAAAGAAGAATTGGGCAGGGGAATGGAAAGATCAAATTTAAGTTTTAAGTGAAAAATAAGCATAATTAGCAGTAGCTTTCATACAAGCTGTAGGGTGTTTGACAATAATTATGCACATATGGAGTAAAAAGTGATATTTTAATACATGTATACAATGTGCAATGATCAAATCAGGATAATTAGCATGTCTATCACCTCAAACACTTACTTATATCTAGTTGGGAGTTTGTGTCCATTAGCTAATCTCTCTGTAGTATCCCCTTTCTCCTACCCTTTCTAGCCTCTAATAACCACAATTCTACTCTCTGCTTGGATGTCACTATCTAAATAAACTGAAAACACACTTCTGACCCAGGAATAATACAGTATTCAAACAAAACACTGAGTTTTAAGTTATTTATGTAGAGATAATCTCAGTTATAGAAATCTAAAACCACATGATACACTACTTAACAACAATAATAAACAGATATAAAAAAACATTCCTTGGGCAGAACTACGTTTTGTGGAGTAAACACATAAAATAACTACATGACTGTGGTTATTCCCTCAAGCCATCTCTTGTTATTAACAAAAAAAATTTAATAGTACTGGCTTCTATACTGAAAAGAAGGTATCCTTTATGTGTAAAAATTATCAAAAGAAAGGATAATATAATTGTTCTTTATACTTTTATCTAGCATTATTTTATCTGTAACTTTTAGTATTAAAATAGGAAAAGATAATTAACGTATTACTTTTTTGGATTTTTTTGTTGTGGTAATATATACAAACTATAAAATGTATCATTTTGTCTAATTTTTAGTACCATTCAGTAGCAGTAAAGTGTATTTACATAGTTATGCACCCATCACTATTGTCAATCTCTATAATTTTTTGTCATTCCAAATTGAAACCCTGTACCCACTAAAAAGTAACTCCTAAGCTCCTGGTAACCACTATTCTACTCCTCTAGGAATTGGACTACATTAGATATCTTGCTTAAGTGAACTCAAACAACTTATGTCCTTTTGTGTCTAGATTATCTCAGTTAGCATAATGTTTTAAAATCCATCCATCTTGCAGCATGTTACAGAATTCCATTTCCTTCCAAGGTTGAATAATATCTGATTGTATGTATACACTATACCTATTTATCCATCAGTAGACATTTGGGTTATTCCACCTTTTGGCTATTGTGAATAGGCTGATATAAATGTGGATGTATAACTGCTCAGAACCTTGCTCTTAAGTCTTTTGGGTATATACCTAAAAGTGGAAATACTGAATCATATGGTAATTTCATGTTTAATTTTTTGAAGAACTGCCATAATGTTTTCCATAGTGGCTGTATCATTTTACATTCCCACTAGCAGTGAACAAGGGTTCCAATTTCTTCATAGCCTCACCAACGCTTGTTTTTGTTTTAAAATAAGAACCGATGTGTATACAGTGGTAAGGGTATTATTTTTAAATTGTTGGTGGATATGTGTTTTTAGAAGACACAGCATATGTTATATGTGTGATTATACTAAGTTCATATATAAAATTTTGACAGGCATACTTTGTGTTATGTTGAGAATGGACCTGCAAGACAACTTTGCAATTTTTCATGTTCATTTAAGGTCTTTGTCCAGTTGGTATGGCCCAAATGCAATCAATTATCAATATATTCTTTCTGTAGGTCATCTGGGAGTCAGAGTCATGAGTTCTGAACCCAAATTTGCCAAGAAGAATATGCATCCTTGGATAAATTTTGTCTTCTGAAGCTTATATTTACAATATGAAGGCACAGACTACATGTATTTTAGTTAAAGATAAGCTCCTTAAAATAGTCTTCAAGGTCTTGCACAATTGGCTTACTTACCTCTCCAACCATCATCCCCCCAAACACCTTCTTTGTTCACAGCCCACTGCACAGGTCCTTCTTTAATCCTTGATCATTCCTTGTTCCCTCTTACCACAGGGCATTTGTACCACATCTCCTCCCACCTGTGCATTTCCTCTCTTTGGAGTTAGTTTGCTTTTTCTGCTCACCTACTTAATTTCTAGTCATCCTCCAGATTTCAGCTCAAGGATCACTGCTTTTGTTTTTTTGTTTTTTGTTTTGTTTTGTTTTGTTTTCTTTTAAAAAAGGAAATAAGGATCACTTTTTAAGGGGCACTTTTCCTGCTGCTCTCTTTCAATCCATTTTAATTCTGATTGAATTGTGTCCTAATTTTTAGAACATATCTCTTTTAGAAATATATATTCACTAGTGTACTTCACCAACTAATGCATGTGCTCCTCTAAACTATCCACTTCATGGGGACAAGCACTAATGGTTGCTTTCCATAAAATATCTGGAGTCTCACCCAGCACCCAACACAGCCTGGTAGCATGCAGCCTGGGCAGCATAGATAAAAGATGACACTTTTATCAGTCAGAAAACTGGTTGCAAGTAACAAAAACTCTACCCTAACTTGCTGAAGCAAAAAAGTAATTTAAAACACACAGGTAGGGCTCAACTTATCCATATCTTAAAACAAGAGACAGATTCAAGTGTCATTTCTTTTGTAAGTCATGGACACAGAGTTCCTCTGTATCTTCCTAGTAGCGGGTTATGAGGAGGACCCTAGAGGTAACCACTAAAAACTCAGGAATGAGGTTCTAGGGAATGACATGTCAGTTCCAGCTTAATTTTGTTAGCACTGGTGTGAGTACCATTTGACTTGAGAGCAAAACATGGGCCCAACTGTGCAAATGTACGTCACTGGGAAAAATCAGAGTTCCACTGGATTAATGTGCATTGGCGGAGAAAAGTGAGACCAATTTGCCCTGCTGAGAGCCTACTTCTTTGCCTTCCTGTGGCTTTGTCAGGTGCAAGGAGAAAGACATCACCCCTAGCTTTCAGATAAAGGAAAGAAAATCACATGTTCTTTCCTTCATCTCTTGATTTGGACATTTTTCCACTTATTTAAGCTAATATTTTTTAAAAGAAGATGACTTTAGAATTGATTCTTTGAGTCTCAGATTTAGAAGAGACCTCAAATGGCAACTAGCCTAAGCTCTGAGAAATTTTGTTTACTATTTCATTCATTCAACACAGTCACTGATGCTACAATCCAAGAGTCTCTTCTGCCACAATGTCTTCCAGATTCAAACCAAATTCAAATGAGTTGCTAATGAATATTAGTTCTAGAGTCCTATTTACTGTCTTTTCCAGTTCTTCAGTTTTGATCTAAATTAATTTATACCCAATGGATAGCTGGGAGACAGTCAAGATGTGAATTAAAGTGAAGAAAAGGCTCATACCTGTAATCCCAACAAGCCAGGAGGCTGAGAAAGAAGAAACACTTGAGCCCAGTAGTTCAAGACCAGCCTGGGCAGCATAGTGAGACACCATCTCTACAAAAATAAAATTTTAAAAATTTAGCCAAGTGTGGTGGTGCACTTGAGCTCCAGAGTTCCAGGCTGCAGTGAGCTATGATCATACCACTGCACTCTAGCCTAGGTGGGAGAGTAAGACTGTCTCAAAAAAAGAAAAAAACCGCTAAGAAACGAATTGTGAGATTTTTATTGTTGTCGATCCAGAATGAATGTAACATATAAGTAAATGTGAATTGGGCTACCATTTGAGATGATTTCCAAAATTAACTTTTTTTTCTGCAAGGTCTTTTGTCTATAGGATTCCTACAAGAATTGTGGGGAATTAAGCATTAGAATCTCTAATTCACAAAGGATGAGTTAAGAACTCATTAAATGTCACCAGTTATGATTACAGATTCAGAGGGACAGGGAAAGAATATGTCTAGGGGATGAAGGGCAGCTACATCTTAACCAGCTGCTCTTAGGTAGGTGGATAGATTGTACTATGTTTCTTGCATTGTGCTAAGTACTTCAAATAATCTTTACATTCAATTGACATGTCTTCATGTTAACTCTTTCCCCATTTTACATACAGAGAAGATGATGCTCAATGAGCTAAATAATTTGTTCACAATCACAGAAGTAGTCACTGACAGGAAAGTTTCTGCCTTGCTCCAAAGTCTACAATTTTCACAAATGTGATGCAGTCTCACATTTGGATGGACAGTTGTTCTTTCAGTACAGATTTCCCTCTATTCGCATATTAAGGTACCACCACTAGCCCAGACATGCTTTGGAGGCTGTGGAGAGATGAAACACAAGGTTAAGAAAGAGCTTCCATGCTACTGAAAGGTCAGCCGATAAAAAATGGTTCAGGCAGGTACAGATAAACAAATGTATTGTATAACGTCTTATTTAGAGAAGCAGATATTGCAGTAAGTAGAAAAAAGCAATAAAGATTTATAGAAAGAAAAGGAAAGCATAGGAATCCTCTATTTTTGGCCATGCAAATACACCTGTATTTCACCTCTGGCTGCCTTTAGTCATTCATTAAACAGTTTCAACCGCAAATATAACATACTCTAACAAAAATAGAGGGTTTCATACAGAGTCCCACTTATACTTCATTTAACTGGAACACCCTCTTGAATGCATAATTTTTCCAGCCATTCACATTCCATAAAAGACTGAGTGTCAACCACACTTAAGGCACTGGCCAGTCTTTCTCTACCACTTTATGCTCACTGCTCTTCCTTGCTTTTGTCACCAGTAGCTTTACAGGAACCAAGCCTAGGGAAATCCATGAAATCACTCAGACCTGTCACACCACTGAGGTGTTTTCTCAGCTATTAAATCACTGTGTGATCACGAAGATGGAAGGGGAAAAGCAACAGCACATGCTCCCAGAAGTTCCATGAAACGTAGGCAGGTAAAGCCCAAAAAATTATTCACTTTCTTATGTGGGTCGCAGAGTTAAACCAGTAACGAACGATAAACATTCTTCATTCATCCCAAGACCTGCAAGTTAATTGGAATGCTGTGTTTATGATTTACCTTAAGTGGCTATGGCAGAATAAGAGCCTAAAAGTCTGTGTTATAGGCAAAGAAAGTCCACAAAGGAAGAGTCATGCAGCTTTGTGGGATAATGAGCCCCGACGAGAGGAGCAGAAAAGCCTAGACCAGGTTACCACCTCATTATCTCTGAGGCGAGTCTAAGAGACAGGCTGTCAGATCTTTTTGGGAAATTATATGTATTATGTAATAAATTAGTATTTTAAATTGAATTATAAGTCTATAAATATATAAAATATGCATAAGAATAACACTAAGAGCTAATACTAAAGATACTCCCATGTCACGAACTAGGTTAATTGTTTATATTCACTTTGTTTCACAAGAACCCTGTGAAGCAGGTGCTATTATGCTGCTCATTTTACAGTCAGGAAGTGAGGGCACAGAAGTGGCAACTGCCCAAGGTCACTGTAAAGCCTATGCTATAAACAACTGCATTATGGTGCTTTGCTTACCACCAAGGCGCTGCTCTACAATGATTATAGAAATAGAAATAGGTGAGGGGGCTTGGAGGGATGTGTGGGTAGAGAAATGCTATATTAAAATGATGAACAGAAGCACAGCACAAACAAAAGAAAAAGAGTGAGAAACTAAGGTGGCCCTTGGTTACAAAACATTCCCATATGAAAAATACAAGTAAGAGCATTTCCTGTGTCAACTGGCCATGTCACAAGCACTGAGCCTTCCAGTGCCTTGGTTGCCTCATCTGGGAGGAGATGGCTATAGCAGCTCAAAGTTCTTAACGGAAAGAGAACATACAAACTGCCTAGCTCAATTCCTGGCACAAGCAGGTACCTGGTAAACCAATCAAGCTTGAATCTGAAGGGGTGGTTTTGTGATTCTGTCAAGTACTGGAAGATAGGAAAAGAGATGTGCATTGAATGGAAGGTTGCACTAAATAATTCTTTTTTTTTTCTCTTCCACATCTTGACACTCTGTACTTGTTCAGAGCATTAAGTGAATGCACCAGGTAAATTCCACGGATATGAAATCACAGGTGCTGTCGGAATGGACACTTGTCAATAACTCCTGAATTAGATGATCAGTAGATTCATTTTGGAGTTTTGTCTTTTCTACAACACCACACTGCTTGGGGGATATGACAAAGTCCTGTGTTCATTCCTACAAACAGTAGTTCATAATAGTCGTGAGTCTTTATAGGATACAGATACAGAAAAAGCTCACTAGATTACTGTAATATACTCCCTTCGGGGTGGGGATGAGCAACTCTCACACCCCATTCCTGCTTTGAGACTTCCAATCCTAGACTAGTGGATTCCTGAAGGGTGGTCAGGGAAACTTGACATCACCCAGAATAAAACTAGGAACATAATGACAGAGTTCTTCATAAAACTAAAATATTCCACTTTAATCAGTATCTTCCATTCTGCGCTCATGTATTTCCTATATGTGGGGTGTTAAAATATCCTTCCTCTTGTAAATATTATAGTGATTGTAAATGGTAGTATGTTTTGTTTTTGTTCTTTAAATATTTAATTGGGTGGAAAATATTTGGCTATTCCATGTTGAGACAAAGCAGAGACTACCCTTAGGGGTCTGTGCCCCCCCCAACCAAACACAAAAATAAACATCTTGAGTTTATCTAAGAGAAATACCACTTAGCTTGCTCTGAGGAGTCAATAAACAACTTGATAAGCAAAAAGTTAATAGTAGCTTAAAACAATAAGCATGGAATGTTTGGCTTCCTACAGTAACTAAAGATAACATCTTCACGTATGTCTCTGAGTTGTTCTTTAGAAACCCAGACCTCCACCATATGGATTCACTGAGGTCTATGTACCTCAAATAAAAGGAAACTGAGGACCGAATTCTGACCACCAGTTTTGGTTCTTAAGTTCTTCCTGAGGGACCTGGAGGAAGTCATATCCCCCAAGTCAGCATTAACATTCTCCAAACATACAAACCCCAAATTTTTAAACAAAGCTTCTCTTTCTTAACCAACTGCAAGTCAGAAAATCTTTCAATCTACCTATAAGCCCCCACTTCAAGATATCGCACCTATTCTGCCAAACCAATGTATAGCCTTCATGTACTGATTTACTATTTTGCTTATGACTTCTGCTTCACTGAAATTTACTCTTGCTTTTAAAAACCCTTGCTTGCAAGCCATTGGAAGGGTTGGGTTATAAGTGAGAGCTACTCGATTCTCTTTGCTTGGTGTCATGCAAATTTTAGCATGGCTCTTTGGTTTTACTATGTCAGGTGAGTGGACCTCAGTTCAGTGTGTTAATAATATCAGAGATTTCTTTTATCTTCCCTTTTCAAATTTTGCTCCTGAAATTTAAATATGTGGGAACTAAAGACCTAATCTAATACCTTAAATATCATAATGAGTAGAAAATCTCTGGATAAAGCACTAAGTTTCATTCAAACATAAACATTATCAGCATTGCCCTCTGAAAGTGTTAGTGGCATTACTGCAATATTTTACAGCCTTTAGTAGACATTAAGGTTTGTCAAACAAGTTTATTTAAAAATGTTGACCCTATTTCTAACTTCATGACTACTTCCTGGTGGTGTTCCTTCCTAGTCACTAGTCTTCATTCTTCTTCAAAGTCTAGAATTAACCTTGCCTGGAAAGAAGAAAATTCATCACTTCTCATAGTTATGATTTGAAGATAACTGCCAACTAAGACTCCAGATCAGTCCTCCCACTTATATCCCTACATAAGTACATAAAATTAAAAAGGAAAATTTACCACACGAATATCAAAATTTTACCACATGAAATCAACCTTGTATAGTCTTCATTCAAGCGTCTGGTTGTGGTGTGACCTTAAGCCTGTCTCTCTTCCCACTCTGAGATTAATAGAAAATGAGGAGGTTGAAGAGACGAACCTTAAGGTTCTTCCACCCCATCTCTGAAGTGCCAGGAATCATGAGTTATCACTTATCAAGTATTTACTGACACCTACTTAAGCGGTATCACTTAAAGGCTTACAATGAGCATCTCATTTAATCCCAAGTACCCTAACAGCTGGCTATAATTATAATTGCTGTCTTATATAAGAAACTGAACCTCAGTTTCTTAACAAGTTTGGAGCTTAAAATGCTGTTGCAAATCATTTTGCTGGATAAGAAAAAGAATTCCTAGTAGCCATTTCCATATCTGTAAAATGGGGTAATAGCTACATAAAACATTTAGCACTGCACCTAGTACAATACTATTATATAAAATGTTGCTACAAAATAAGCATATGTATGGATAGAGCCCTTAATCTTGTAACCAATGCACATTAAAGGGAACATAGGAAAAGAGAAGATTTTATCTCTTCCATAGCCCTCTCTAAGTTCTGATAATAGTATCTCTCTTTGATGTTTCTTTCCATTCGCTCCATTCAACCACCCAGCTCCATAGCATGTTACAGTGAAAAGAACACTGAATAGGAGTCTCCAGCCTTCGATTCCAGAACAGGGTAGTTAAAACGATGGGCATAGGCGTCAGGACGGAGTTCAAGTTCCAGTTTTATCATCTACTATCTTTGTAACCTTGAGCAAATTATCAAAACTTTCCAAGCCAAGACTTATAAATGAGGATAAAAAGACTTTTAAATGATAATCCACATAAGGAGTTTTGCACAGTGATAAGAATATAGTTAAGGAATTCCCAGGCACTTAGTTTGAATCCCAGCAATTTACATGTGACTTGCTTTCTCTGTGCCAAATTTCCTCATGAGTATCCTGGGGTAAAGTTTATGGTGAAGATTAAATAATACGTATACAACAAATGCTTAAAACAATGCTTAGCACTAAATAAAGGTTGTTATTTTTTATATTAGTGTTATTGCTATTATTAAGAACTTGGCCAAATCAATTATTTCTCTCTGAAACTTAGTTTCTCCTTCTAAAACATGAGGTGTATTTTGTTCACCTCTTCTTTGAGACAGGGTTTCACTCCATCACTCAGACTAGAGAGCAATGGCGTGATGTCGGCTCACTGAAACTTCTGCCTCCTGGGTTCAAGCGATTCTCCTTCCTCAGCCTCCCGAGTAGCTGGGATTACAGGCATGAGCCACCACACCCAGCTAATTTTGGTATTTTTAGTAGAGATGAAGTTTCACCATACTGGCTAGTCTGGTCTCAAACTCCTGACCTCAAGTGATCCACCTGCCTCAACCTCTTAAAGTGCTGGGATTACAGGCGTGAGCGACTGCACCCAGTGGTTCACCTCTTCTTTACCCCATTGATGAGGGAGGGAATCCTGCCCTAGCATTCTGGGCATGGCTGAATATAGAACACCTGTCATTAGACAGATGAGATCCACAACAATTTATTAATCACACAGACTCATATCAGGGGAGGAGTACACCGCACACCATGCAGGGATACACTGGGGTTGTACTTAGGAGCAAAATGAACCAGCGGGAGCTTTATAGTAATGACAGGATAAGGTGCCCCCTGGTTTCTGTGGTAGACTATGATTGGCTTATCTGAATAAATGTGAAGGCTGAGATGGAGGCTGAGGACTGGACAGGATGCAGTCTGTATGGTGGATAAGGGAAATAGCTGGATGGGGAGTCTTTCCCACTGGCTGCTGGACTTACCTGGTGAGATCAGGGAAACTCATGGTTAGGTCTGTTGAACCTGTAAGGTTCAAAGACGTGAAGGAAACACATGAAATTTTGACCCTTACAATGTAGTATATCTTGTTTCCAAGTACTCACCCAGCTCCAGGACCCTAAGATTCCAAGGATTCTTTGGCACCCACACCTCCACTTACACCTCTCCCACTGTCTGTGTCTTTGCCCTTAAAACTTACAACCCTGTCCTCTTTAAGGTCACCAGCTTGGAGGCACTTTGTGCTTTCAACCATTTTTGCTTAAGAAAAACAGAAAGTCGTCTCCTGCTCTCATCCCTGCTTAATTAGGGAGAATTCAGAATGATCCTGAAGCAACACTGGGACTGCTGTCAAACCCCAGGGAACCTGTCAGTATGTTGAAAGGCCCCACTCATTACTTTGCAACAACAGTGTGATCATCCCACCACTATTCAATCGCCATCCCGCATCCCAGTTTCCTTGTTTGCTTCTTAACATTTAGAACAGTTTTTATTTATTTGCTCATTTTTAAGAAATTGGTTTCTGGTGAGCCTGGTTAACGTCATGCCCCTGGTGCCTTACTCTTGCCCACCTCAAATTAGGAAGCGTGCTATTCCCCAAAACATACACTGAGGGTCTATCAGCAAGAAAATGCAACCTTGAACTTACCTGGGGGTTTTACATTGCCCAGGGCTGTGTCTGAACACAGCAAGTCATCTGTTGATTTCTCCCATTACTATCTGGCAGGAAAGATCCTTAGTCCACATAAGACTGATGTCCTTACAAGAGATGACAAACAAACAGAGCAGAGACCATCACATGAAGACAGAGACATGCAGGAGGAAAGACAGCCAGGTGACAACAGAGGCAGAGATTGGAGTTACTCAGCGCAAGCCAGGAAATGCTAAGGGTTAACAGATAAACCCAGAAGCTGTAAGAGCAAGCATGATTTTGAACTTTTAGCCTCCGAGCTTTTAGCCTCCAGAGTATAAATTTCTGTTGTTAGAAGCCACCCAGTTTGTGATGGTTTGTTACAGAAGCCCTAGGAGACAAATACACGTGTTGATTGTATCTTAAAAGCTCTCACGTGCTGCTAATGGCAGTTTTTTAAATGGCTGTGAAATCTGCTTCTTGCCTTTTACCTCAGCATTCTCTAGTGCTTTCTTCTTCTGCCCAGCTTCAGTAGCAACTCCTGATGATCCAGTTCTCAGCTGGAGGTCATTTCCCCTGGGAAGCTTTCCCTGACATCTCAGAGCAGGGTCAAACAGAAGAGTTCTATTTCCTGGCATGTTGCAGGGAACAGGGACTGGAGAAATGCTTGTTTAACCAGGAATGCACATTTGAAAAAGTGCAGCCCACGTTAAAAAGAAAGAAAACGTTCATCATATGTCTTTCTAAAAAATTCCCTATTCTGTTCAAACTGTTTTGACAATTATTCTTTCATTTTAAAATTTATATTGGGTGCTCATGTGACCTCAGAAGCCCTAGATTTGTCAAACCGTGCTTGTAATTGCTTATGATTACTTTCTTAATTGCCTATCTTGTGTGTTTGACTGCTGGCTTCCTTGGAGAAGGGCCAAGTTTGTGTGTTCTCCGGTCTCCCAATACTTGGCACACAGAGGTCCTTAGCTTGAGGACAAGTGAATGAAGTGGATCCATGAAAAACTAAGAGATGAAGACTCTTGTGTAGCCACTGTTAGGGGCACAGTGATTCCAGTGGAAACATCAAAAGAAGAGAATTACTAGAAAAGTGAAAGTTGATAACGCTAGAAATGGCTTCACAAAACCAACATCTTAGGTAGGGTCAGTGTTTTAGACCCCAACAGATGACTAAACTCATAGGGAAACCCAGATGCAAAGGCTCTGCTCCTTCCCTGCAAAACAATAGTGCCCTCAGTTCTGGCCTGACTCTGAGTCTAATAATCTTACTTAGCTTGCAGTAGTACCTGAGGTGAGGCTTTTTTGGGTGTGGGGGCACTAGCTGACAATTTATGCTTACAAAATTTAAATTTTGAGTCCTCTGTCTCTATTAACATAGCTAAAGACTGGCTTTGAGATAGGGAGAAAAGCAAAAGTAGAAGCAGTGGCCTGTTTTCAGGGTGAGTTTCTAAAACAGAAGTTGCTAAATGAGGTGGAGACAAATACACTGGATCTGGAATGATGCTTCCAGGAATGCCTCTGCCACTCCTTCGAGCTACTCTTTCCCAAACATCAATTTTTAAAAGTCAACTGTTGAATTTTTAAAAACCAAATCAGGAAAGGACAGTTAATGGTCCTACCATCGTTAGTGTAACCACCCAATAGGTTTTTCTTGCCCGATGCCCAGATAGAGCTGATTTATCAAGGTAGTGAAATTTCAAGACAGAAAGAGTTTTACATAGAACTGGCTAAGTGAGGACCAGAGTTTTATTATTACTAAAATCAGCCTTCTAGAAAATTTAGGGGCTAGGGCCTTTCACGTATAGTTTGGGGAAAGGGGTAGGAGTGCTAGGCAATGGGTGATTGCTGTTGATTGGTTGGGGGTACAATCATAGGAGTGTGGCAAGTGCTCCTCATATACACTGAGTAGCTTCTGGGTGGGGCCACAAGAGCAGTTGGTGTGTTCAGGTGGAGCCATCAGTAGACATGCAAAAAACCTGAAAAAGTATCACAAAGGGTCAATCTTAGGTTCCACAATAGTGATATCATCT
This sequence comes from Chlorocebus sabaeus, assembly GCF_047675955.1. Taxonomy (NCBI): domain Eukaryota; kingdom Metazoa; phylum Chordata; class Mammalia; order Primates; family Cercopithecidae; genus Chlorocebus; species Chlorocebus sabaeus. The sequence continues at coordinate 29,128,804 of NC_132926.1, read as the reverse complement.
GCAGGGGTAATTGGGTAAATTGCATATCATATCTTGTGGCCTCTGGAATAATGGCTGGCAATCATTTATGTCAACACCTTAGCAGAATTCAGGCTCCTCTATCCTCCTAGCCTAGTGGTCTCTCAGTTTCACAAAGGCAGTTGAGTTTTGAGGAAGGGCTATCATCATTTAAACTAGAAACAAAATGTCTCCCCAAGTTAGCTTGGCACAAGCCCAGGAAAACTGAAGGGCAGCTTAAAGGCCAAAGGCATGACAGGGGTTGGCCAAGATCAGATCTCCTTCACTGCCTTCATTTTCTCACTGATATAATTTTTGCAAAGGTGGTTGCATTAGGGTTTATATGTGGAACACATTTTTGAATATTGGTAAGAAGTGTAGCCCTCAAAGCAGGCAGTTATTTAAGAATCTTCCCCCTCCTGCTAGCCTTGTAGTACCTTCTAGAAAAATATATAGCTGGGGGTAAAATTTTGCTGAAGCTGTGCTTTGTCTCCCTTAAGTGTGATGAGATAGATGGAGAGGATAAATATAATAACATTTCATAGTTCTTGTAACCAATACAAAAAGGCCTTCCAGCAAGGTTCATCAGTATGACCTGGAGCAGCAGAGCAGGACAGAGAGCACAAGCTGGGGAAGATGTACCTATTTATACAGGAAGATCCCACTAGCGCCGACCAGTCAAGTACTACATTCAGAAAGCAGTGTTTCTGAAAGTTGGATGTGCATAACAATGGAAGATCTTGTTAAAATGCAGATTTAAATTTAGTAGGTGTGGGGCAGGGACCCAGATTCTATATTTCTACCAACTTTCCATGTACTGGTCTGTAAATGATACTTTGAATAACAGGGATCTATATGGCAAGTTCTCACTTGTAAGAGGTTTCATGGTAAGATTATTTTAAATACAAATGTACTTTTTGCATACATTTTTAGCTAAAACAATGCACATTTTTACTTTTTATCTGTTCAGAAATGCAACTTTTCCTACCTTTTAACATTTCTGAAATCAGAATGCACTTTGCAGTCCATAGTGCTTTATAATCTCTGCCAGCCAAGTCAGGCTTGAGCTGTACTCATGTTATCATTCCTAGGCATTTGGAAATATCAACAACGGAAGCATCAAAACTTCGGAATGGGTGTCAGCAACTTAGAAGAAAATCCTGAAGGCAGGAAAGAAACACTCTGAACCAGAAGGAGACAAATGGTTGTGGGAGGGAGTGGGGCAGCAGTGAATCAGTTGTTTCCCAACATTCCTGAAGCTGCCCTTGCAAGTAGGCTTGCTCTACATAATCAAAAAAGAGCCTAGCACCTGTGGGTTTTGTTCCTGTGCAGATTCTTTTAAAAAATGCTCTGTCTTAATGACTCTTGGTAGAGAAAGAATGATCTTCTGTGCTAATAATTGGCATTGATGACCAAGTTAAAGGGTTGGATTCTGAGTGTGAAGTTTTAGGAATAGCTTTCTTTGTTCATGTTTGGGTTTTGTATATGCACTAAGAGTAATGTGAGAAAAATGTCTCTAAGAAAATCTAAAGTATATATATTCTCAATAATAGAGCAGTGTGTCACCATTTAATCAGCAGCATTTTTTTTCATAGTGTGTATAAAGTGATAAGGCAATTTGCAATCCATGGCATCTTAGATATGATTAAAGGTAGTAAAAAAAAATTGTTACTATTGGGTACTGTGAACTAGACGAATGCCAAAGTGCCGATCCTCAGATAAACCTTCAGACAGGCAACATTATGATACCCCTGCATGGTAAGGGTTCAGTACATTTTGTTTTTCTTTTTTCCATGTTGCAAGAAAGGAAACTGAGATAACAGAAAGGGAAATTCTCTGATTCAAAGTCCGGCTGGTAAGTTTCACTCCTCACTTGTGAAATAAGCCATAGTTGAGTAGAAGTGACATCCAGCTAGCCTTTTCTCTAAATAGACAGCATCTTCATAATAATTCTTATTTAGGAGGTACCTAACTGCCACCCTCTTGGAATGCTGGGAAACACATGCTGTGCTTATGTTGCGGTAGGTGGGAAGTTGTTGCATTTGATTATCACAAGGACTCAGAAATGATCCTGGCTTTTCATGAGTACCAAGACACAAAAATGTCCTCAGTGCTTAGTACAGTCCTGCAATGGTGAAAGATTCCTTCCAGAGGACTAACAAACCCTCCTGTTAAGAAACACTAAGGTATTAAGGTATTTTGACACCAGAAAGTATATCATTGTAGAATCCTTAGGAGTGTTGTCTCAATTTACTCCAGAAGTTTCATTCAGTTTCTATTTAATTTTCTGACTTAGGAAAACTTCCCCCTATATCTTAATACACTTGCTCTATAAGCTGTAATTATTGTGCATTCTGAGTTGCTAAGGTTGGAAGTCTATATTTGTTTTAGTGTAACGAAACAGATTTCATCACTGTTAAATCTGTATTCTAACACGTTAATTGAGCTCCTGAGAGCCCACCGAAGGTGCAGGAATAAGGCAGCATAGAAGAATGCAAAACCATTTCTGCTATTGAATCAGATTCATAGATGACATTATTTGGCCTCCTTGGAGGCCCAGACAGATAAGGGGGGTCCTGGAAGCCTTTGTGCCATCTTGCAAGCTTCATCTCTTCAATCCATTTCACCACTATCAGGGTGTCTTCCTATACTTAGGCCATTGTCATCATCAAAGTACTTATTGAGAATTTACCACACGCCAAGCACTATGTTCCGAGCTTTACATGGATTATGTCTATGGCAACCCTTTGAGTTATCTCTACTTCACAAATGGGTAAACTGAGGCTTAGAGAGGTGAGGGCTTTATTGCCATGTTTGCAGCCAGTAAGTGGCAGAGTTGGACTACCAACTGAGGCAGCGTGCTTCTAAGCTCTCCATTGTAACTCAACACATTCAAGTGTACCTCATCATCCTCAGAATAAAGTTTTGTGTTCAGTTTGGCATTCAGAAGCCTCCCCAATGTGGCATCTTCCTACCCCTTCCAACTTCATTTTATTCCACACCTCTTTAAATGCACCTTATATTTTGACACTTTTCAATTTCACACCTCGAGTTGTATGCATCCCTAAACAAGGCAACACCATTCTGAATGCTCTACAATTTTGGTACACAGCAAGGTTCAGAACAAATGCACTATTTCTTTCCTCTGTGAAGAATACCCTAACCCCTCCCTTAGTATATAATTACTCCTCTTTCTGCATTATTGGAGACTTTCCACCTCTACTGATTGTTTTCTTTGGCTTTATGTTATATACAATGGTTTCCTGTACCCTACTCTTCTCTACTGGTTTTACATTCCTGAGTGATAAAAATGTTCTCATTCATTTCTGTTTCTACTAAATGTCTAATGTAATTTTGTTTGCAAAATAAGTGGGAAGATGAGAACAGAAGAAGGGGGATGCAGAGAGAATTTTTGAAATTATGAATTCCCAGTGGACACAGATCATATCAAATTTAGCTTGAAATAGACTCACAGAAGAACAATACAGTCATCCAATTGGTATTCTCTTCATAGAATCTTCACAGCAAAATCAATCAGTCACAATTCAATATTCCAGTAACCAGGACTGACACACCTGTATGGGCAACCAATGACAATGTGAGTTACCACTAACAGAAGAACAGTTGGTTATACTGCACCCTCATCTGCTTCTTCACATATTTATTGTCTATTTCTTGTTTGAAATGCTTCCTAAGCCCTTCCCCACTGCATGTCACCTCAGATGCCATTGGCAGTCTTCTTAATGTGTGGCACACTAGAGCATCAACCCAATAATGGATTCAACAGCTGAGAACAAGATAGGAGCATCACATCATATGTTGGTGTCGCTGTTTCCACAATCACACTCTACAATGCTTGTTCAGTGCAACAGTCAGCACACTTGCTTTGCAGTCATTTATTCTCAATGCATTTGATAAAACATGTGCTCTATGTTGTGGTTTTAGGACCATAAGCCTAGTCAGACTGTGTTCAAATCTCCTCTCCAACATATACTAGCTATGAGTTAGACTGGTGCTTTTTAAACATTAATGTACTAATGAGTGACCTGAGGGAGTTGTAAAGGCACAAATTATGATGCAGAAGGTCTGGGATGGGGCCTGATATTCTGCATTCATCACAAATGCCCAGGTGATGTTGATGCTGCTGGCCCATATCACTCAATGACCTGAACTAGAGCATTACCAGGCTTTGGCTTCATATTAAAATCACTAGTGAGGCTTAAAAACTCCCAGTACCCATGGTCGCATGCCAGAGTTATTACACCTCAATCTCTGGGTGGGACCCAAGCATCAGCATCCCAATTTCTCACCCTAAGGAGTTCTGCGAGGATTCCATGAACTTCCCATATAAACTGCATTTAAAAGGGTCACTAGAACATGGAAAACACTCAATGTAGATTGGTTATTTTGCTGTGACTACTATTAAAAAAGTAGTGCCATGTTTCTCACAGCACTGTTTCAACAAGGTGTCAATAATATTCCTGAAGTGCTACATGGCCATATAAATTTTGGCAGTTCTGTACCTATAGCCTCTCCTGGAGACAAATCTCTTAAGTATTCTCTAAAATTATTTAATGAGGAAATCTATTTAACATAGTTAAACTGACATTTACCAAGAAGTGATGATCCTTGAGCCCTTTATTTGGTACTATTAATTTTTTTTTACTTTTTACCTCTATAATAAAACTTTTTATTTTCATATAGTTGTTACTCCATATACATTTAAAGGAGGAATATGAAAAGACCCCATGTACCCTTTACCCGGTTTTCCTCAGTGATAAAATCTTGCAAAACTATAGTACGACCTCTCAACCAAGATTCTGACATTGATACAGTCAAAATGTAAAACATTCCCATCATCAAAACAATCCCTCATGTACAATTTTATAGACATAGCCTCCTTCCCTCATATTCCTACCCCTTCCTTAATCCTTGGCACTCACGAATCTCTTCTATTTCTAAATTTTTGTCATTTTGAGAATATTATACAAATGGAATCATGACTTTTTGAGACTGGCTTTTTTGAGTCAGAATAAGTCTCTATAGATTCATTCAGTTTATTTTATGTATCAATAATTTGGTTCCTGCCAGGCACAGTGGTCACACCTGTAATCTCAACATTTTGGGAGGCCAAGGAGGGAGGACTGTTAGAGCTCAGGAATTCAAAACCAGCTTGGACAACATAGTAAGACCCCATTCCTATAAAAATAAGAATAAAGAATTAGCCAGGCACCATGGCTCACTCTGTAGTCCCTGCTACTCAGGAGAAGGCCAAGGCAGGGGGATCACTCAAGCCTTGACCAGGTCAGGCTGCAATGAGCCATGATTGCGCCACTGCACTCTAGCCTGGGTGAAAGAGCAAGGCCCCATCTCAAAAATTAAACACACACACACACACACATATATATATATATATATAGAGAGAGAGAGAGCACGTATGCTGGGTAGTATTCCACAGTATATATATACACACCACGGTTTGTTTAGTCATTTACACATTGAATCTGGGTTGTTTCCAGTTTGGGATTATTATGAATAAAGCTGCTATAAACATTTGTGTACAGGTTTGTGTGAATGTAAGTTTTTATTTCTCTGGGATAATACCCAGGAATGATCGTAGGGAGTTTTAATGTTCAGTTTTTCCTCTTTTTAAACTGCACAAGTGTTTTCTAGCATAACTGTGTCATTTGAAATTCCCATGAGCAACATATGAGTGATCCAGATTATACATATCCCCATCAGCCTTTGGTACTGCCCTTATTTTTCATTCAGCCATTCTGAAAAGTCAGCTTCCCTGAGAAGAGGCTAAAGGCACGCCAGGCAGTTTGTGCCATGTGTTAAAGTAGACCCTGTAGGTTTTGCATTATCTGAAATACAAACCTTGAGACTGGGGATAGGAGTGGTTTTCATCCAGGAAATAGATTGTGACCAGGTAAAACATTGACAAAGTCAAGTCTGAGATCCTCATGAGCAGGGAGGGACGTGAGGACAAGTAAGGGAAAAAGAGGATGAGAATGGAGGCCTAGAGAGAAGGCAGGACAAGAAAGAACTGGTGGGGGTTGGGGAAGCCTGTTTTGGGTTATGCTGGGTTAGCAGGGGTTTTTTGTTGTTCTTCACTTCAGAGTGCATATGAAGCAAGTGAGAATGTACTTTCTTTGTGAGAACTCTACCTTCTAATAATACCTTGATCTCACAGGGTACCTTGTTTCCCAAGACCTCAGAGGGTGTGACAAACCTCAGTGTTCCTGTGATACTTGACCTACTCTTCTCAAGAGAGAGAAACTGAGGCAGAAGAGATAGACAAGCATCAATCCTGGAATTATCTTACGTAGACTAGGAATTGGAGCAAGGATAGGTTAGCATTTTAAGGCATTAATGTTAATTTCCTATATTGAACATCTCTCTTTTCATACAAGATGCTGTGACCATCTGTTTTCAGTCAGGATGCATACAGTTCATCAAATGACAGCATCAATAAAGGGATGTTCAATCCTCTCTCATTTCCAAATTATTCTTTCTTCTCATATCCAAGAAACAGTTAATGTAGAAAAAAAAATCATGAAGCTAAACTTTGTGTTTGTATGATATCCAAGTTAACTTCTCCACATATATTTTGAAAATAAGTATTATAACCTTTTTTGAAAATAAGTGAGGAAATAAATGGAAAAGTTGATTGTGCTGCCTGTCTCAGATTCTGGAGATAATGCAGACCAGACAACCAAAGTTCAAGGCTATTTTGATGCCAGTCTGTAGGCAGCAAGCAAATTACTCAAGGACACAAGAGAGGCAAAGACTGTTTTCTTTTTGATGTTGATAGAACAAGTGAATAAAACATTTAAATGAAAAACATAACAAACTGATGAAAGAACTGAATGAGGATCCAGTTTTCAAATGTATCACACTCCTATTCTAGTTAATGATGCTTATACTACCAAAACATTATAATAGTGGCTATGGGAAAATCTGCATAAAGAGCTATTTTGAAGGCAGTGACACAGTATTAGATTTTTTTTTTCATAGAAATTCTGTCTACCTAGACAACTGCCACCTATTTCTCAAAATTCTGCTCAAGCATCTCTCTTTTTCTGATGCTTACCTTTAACCTCCAGATCCTCCCCAATCTTGGCCCTATCTCGTTTGTTACATGGGCTACACTGGAGAGAAATGATTTCTTTACATGGCTGTCAGCATCGCTAAACTGATCATTTAATTACTACATTAACTGCCATTCATTTGTGTTTCCCTAACAGAGTGCCTGGCACATAGGCCATTTTCAAGCTTTGTGAGAAAATGGAATACATATCCTGAGAAATCATTGTAGAAACATTTCCTAGGAGACAGGAATTCTGAGATCCAAGTTACCACAATGTGTTTTTTCTCAGAAACATTTAAACTACATGAGTCTCAACATTTTTAATCACAAATGAGGAATAGAAATACCTACTTTATCGGACTTCATGCAAAGACCACCTGAGATAATCCACTGGGTAAATGCTTCATTCATTGTCAAGCCTCATAATGGATAATTATTGTTAGGACTCACATCATCTCAACTCCTACTTGAGATAACTCCAAACTGCAAAAGGTTCCAGGATAGAACTGGGATTTGCCATCTTGTGGATTTTTACTCATGAAGCACATTGGTTAGTATTGAGATCATGAACTTTGAGGCTTCACTGCCATAAACCTATCTTGCTCATTAATTGACTCTGTGTAATCTCAATACATTGGCCCAATAATTCTCTTTTTCAAGTTTGGGTTAAGCCTCATCCCCACTATTTCCTTCCCTCAATTCCATTTCCCTCTAAGGTGCTACAGTTGAATTTCTAGCCACCTAGTTACATAAGAGAAAAATAAAGGAAACAACACTATATAATGAAAACACTTTAAATTTAGAAGGATTCAGGTTAATAGTAGACTTCTCTTATGGAAACCTTATTATGTGCAACTTGCATAAATCCCAGGGCCTAATGTGACCCTCTAAGATCAGAACTGTATTTAAAGATGTATGTTTCAGCAAACAAAGAAGTAATCCAATATTAACTTGAATCTCATAAAGACCATTAAAGAAGTTCTATGACGTAACTCACAGAAAGCTTCTGAAAAATGTCATATTTCTCTCAATCTCTAATGCTCATGTCAGAGGCATTGGAACCAGAACAACTCCACCTTGAATAGGGGCTGGGTAAAATAAGGCTGAGACCTACCAGGCTGCATTCCAAGGAGGTTAGGCGTTTCAAGTCATAGGATGAGATAGGAAGTTGTCACAAGATACAGATCACAAAGACCTTGCTGACAAAACAAACTGTGGTAAAGAAGCCAGCCAAAACCAAGATGGTAACAAAAGTGACATCTGGTCATCTTCATTGCTCATTATACATTAACAAAAATGCATGAGCATGCTAAAAAACACTCCCACCGGCGCCATGACAGCTTACAAATGCCACGGCAATGTCAGGAAGTTACCCCATATGGTCTAAAAAGGGGAGGAACCCTCAGTTCCTGGAATTGCCCACCCCTTTCCTGGAAAACTCATGAATAATCCACCCCTTGTTCAGCATGTAATCAAGAAATAATTATAAAAATAGGCAACCAGCAGCCCTAAGGGCTACTCTGCCTATGGAGTAGCCATCCTTTTGTTCCTTTTCTTTCTTAGTAAACTTGCTTTCACTTTACAGTAAAGTGATCTTGTGTGAGATCCAAGAGTCCTCTCTTGGAATCTGGATTCGGACCCCTTTCCAGTAACAATCACACTCAGAAACTGATTCACCCAAGCAGCTGGATACTACTACTGGCTGGCGTTCCTCTCTGTCAGCCTGTATTTACCTTCTCATAGAGGCAGTTTCAACCTTGTCTGGTAACATGCAACCATGACAATTTTTCCAGTCCTCCCTTCTGACAAAGTAGCCCCAAATCTCCCTTGATTAAGGATTGGGGAGGGAGCCCATAGAATTGCTAACAGCAGTAGGTTACTAATCAAGATAAACATAAAAATAGGCAGTGCGAGCACTGAGGTATCATGCCACAATTTTCCTCAATTTTATAAAAATGACTCTCTTCTACTTGCTAGCTATTTTTCAAATTGAGGATTCAAGATCCAGAGAGGCAAAGAATAACTCACATAGTGCAATTGTTCCAGATCTGTGAGTATAACCCATAACTCTTCAATCTCAGCCCATGGGACTTTCCAGAAACCTGCATTGTAATAAAGCCAACAAGAGACATGGTTTGCTGAACCCAAAGCCTCTTGCGTCTCCATAACAGGGTTTCCTGGGAGACCATCTGCTGCAGAGCAGAGCTATCAGAACTGCAGATGCTGGTTTTTCCCACTAGAATCCACAGCGGGGCCTGGTGAACAGCGAAAAAAAAAATACCTCAACTTCTTAAGTAATCATCCTACCCTCTCCAGCTCTGTGCTTCACGCTCCACACATGGCCCAGCTTTTTTCACTTAATCAATTGCATTACGCGTTTATTGCCTCATTTTTCACCCTGTTGTAAAGATTATTGCTTGAATAAGTCTTAGTGAATTGGAAATGAGCAAAAAGGAATCACTTGAAGACTTATTAAGAAGACACGTTTTCCTTTCACTGATCTAAAATCTTCATATACCATGAATAAATGAAATTCTTCCTTGTCTATGTCAAAGAAAAGAAAGAAATGTTGCTCTAATATATGCATAGCTCGAAGACCCACTCTTAGGACTCTTCACCAGTGTACTTTCACTGGGAAGAGGGCATCTATTGTGAAAGAACAAGAGATATTGACATGAATCATCCTCAGCCCTGTTCGCAGTGAATGTTCCCACTCCCCGTGATTAGCCTGTGTCAACCTGACAATGAAGCCATGGCAGCAGCACCTGACTTTTTTATCCTCCTCCTCGTTGATCCCAGCTGTTTTACAAACACCATCTCAGATCCTCATAATGCCTGGCAAGGAGACAAGGAGTATTTATTTCTACTTGATCACCTCGTTTGATTTGTCCAAGGTCATATAAATTATTAAAGGCTGAATAGAGCCTCGAATGCATGATTTTTAGTACCTAGGCTAAAGCTTCTGTACTATTTAGAACTTTTTTAACTGGAAAGAACAGAAAGATTACAGTGCTCCCTTGATGAGGACTTTCTGAATTCTTATCACTGGAAACCTAGAGGTTGGGAAGGCTACTGGGGACCTTCTCTCAGGCATCTGGAGGGAGAAGAGGGGGAAGAAAAGGTGGCAGAGATGACAAGGGTAAAAAGGAGAGGGGACAGAGGAGGGAGAGGAGAAAGGGTAGAGGAGAGGAGAAAAAGGTAAAGTGGGGGAGATTGCTAAGAATACAAGAAGGCCTGCCTGGAATGGGCATGAGACATATTAGTGTAAGTACAAGAGAAAGCGCTGTTTGGAGGACAGTGCCTGGTAGGTGAGAAGCCCAGGAAGGAGGGAGTCACACTGCTTGGGAGGTTCTGTGACAAAAGAGTCAGTAAGAACTTCAGGGGTTTAGTGGACAGAACCACAAAATGCTCTCCCTGATTCTGCATGGGATGGAACATTTCTCTTAGGCTCACCCAAGCACTTTAGAGTTGGCAGAAGAGTGACACGATTTAGTCTAGACATCAAGAGAAATGAACTGATGGTTGACTTTCCTGCCCCTCGGGAGTGATAATAACCTTTGCCTCTTAAAGTTAGATGAGGAAAACATTAGCAGGTTTACTGTGGGGAGCCATCCTGGCTGGTGCTGAGGTGAACAAGTGACTGGAAAATTATCTGGAAGGGTGAGAAGCCTCAGTGACGTGCCCCTTACATTTAGCACCCGCATGAAGTGCTTAGGAGACTGTTGGAAGATGCCTTGAAACACTGGGGGGTCTGGGAAAATGACAAACAAGCACACACCTCAGCTTTGAAAAACCCTTCAAATGCTTTTTCTTACTTTTCCCTTAACCAAAAAATAGTTATAAACTAATATTAACACAGAGAAAAGTAAAGAGAATGAGACTGGTAAGAAATATTCCTGTGCCCATTACTGGATTTAACAAACTAACATTTTCCCTTTATTTTTTTTTTCAGAATTTTTACTTGAAAAACAAATGTGTTACAAAGACAGTGAAATGCCCCTCTCCGCCACCACCATTCCCCATCCCATTCTTTCCCTCCCTGGAGAAAACAAACCCTGAAGTAGGTGTGTATTCCTCCTACCCATGTTCTTATGCTTACTATTTATGTGTGTAGCCATAAATAATAGATATTTAATGTAATATTTTGTGTCTAATAGATATTTAATGTATTTTCATGTATTTCAAAATACATGTAATGTATTTTGTGTATAATAATAGATATTTAATGTAATATTTAAAATTTTTCATATGGGCTGCATCTTTTTACCACTTGCTTTTCCAATACAATGCTTGAGTTTTATCTGTGTTGACTCGTGCAGACCTAGTTCACATACAAACACTATATATGATTGTATACATGAAGGTACCACAATTTATGAATCTGTTCACTGATTGAAAGATACTTAAATTGCTTCCATAGTGACAACAATGCAATAGATATTCTTGGACATATCTTCTCATGTACAATGTGCCAGTTTTTCTAGAATACTGAGCCAGCAATAGCCAGGTTGTAGGGTGCGTGCATTTCATCTTCACTGACATTACCCAAGTCTTCAAAAGTACATGATACACCAGTTTCCCTAAGCTGCATCAAAATGCTTACTCCTCTTGAGGAAGGAGATAATGCTCCAACCAGTGTTGTATCTACTTACCAGAAGTCCAATTAAGTTCTACAGAAAGTCTAATGAACAGATCAATTTGCTTCAAATTGGTTCAAGTTTGACAGTGAAGTCACAGAGACCCATATTTAGCCATCTCCTCCACTTACCTGTATGACCTTGGGCAAAGTAATTCTGTCTTTTACCCTCCTCCTATATGTAAAATGGGAATATTATTAGTACCACCTGTTAGACTTACATGTAGGATTAAGGGAAATGATGCATATGTAACACTTGGCTACAGTGTCTGGCATCTAAGGACACTCAATAAATGTCCTTCTTTTTGCTTTTTAATTGCTGTCCTCTGCTATAGAATCCAAGGTGCTTTTGAAGTGGCTCAGGGGATGCACAAATGAACGGATTATGAGAAAATAGTGAAAAAGAGTCAATGTCAACTTTTCTTCCATGCAATAAGGCTTCACAAAAGGGTACAGGAAAATATCATGAGTATAAGCCTGGGCAGCATTGAAGGCAACTGAAATATGTCCCGCTTAATTCACGCTCCAGGATAATTTGTGGGCTCTTTCTTCCTTCCTCTTTTTGTTCAAAAAAAAAAAAAAAAAAAAAATCCAAAGAACACATCATAGGGGCTCTTTGAAAAAATACCCCAAGGAACCCAGTGTGGCAAAGAAACCTGAAAGGCAACACCTACTGCTTTGCATAAAGCCTCCAGGAGGTTCCTGATTGCCCTTAATAAACCTGCCTGAAGCTCTGGCACCCCTTCCATGGCAGCACATTTCTCTAGAGGCCACAAGAGTAAAAAATAAAAAGCCTCTCTCTAGAATGTTAGCAGAGGATGCCAACACTTAAAACATGAGTGGGAGGGAACCCAAGGAGGAGAGAGAGTTGCTGAGAGAGTGAGAGAAATAAAGCAAGTGGTAACTGAGAGCATGGGAAGGCTGAATACCTATGTTGCTATCTAAATAGGGCAACCTGCAGGATATTTTTTCCCCTGAAAAAAATAAGTAAATGGATCACCTGCACCGATAATGCATCCTCCCCTTTATTTCACAAGAAAGAAAAGTACATTAAGTATATATGCCCAGAAGTGCAGTTGCTTAGGAGTCCTGATCAAGAGACAAAAATAGGATGTCCATTTATGTAGTGATTAAAGAGTGTATTGGAAGAATTGGATCCATGCATGTTAGGATTTGGAACAAGGGAACAATCCTGTGAGTCACAGAGTCTAACAGCATTGATATTCCTTCCTGTCTAATATAGAGGAATTTATGAGTAAAGATCCTGATGGGAAAGGTCAAAATAAGCATTTCAGGTGCTGTGCCCTTTTCACCATCTCCCATCCCTCTATGTCAAGCAGGATGAAATCCTCTGAGCCTAAAATTATAAGACTAATTAGCAGGATGGATGGGAAGACATTAAGAGAGAAATGTTCCCGAGTTCAGTAAAATCTCATTAATTTAAATCCTATTTGATAAGTTGAACATAAGCTAGAATGAAACTTACAATATAGTGCAGCTGCAAAGAACACGAACTTAAGGAAGAATGACCTGCTGATTAACTTCCTTTAGCCTCAGTCTTCTCATGTGTAAAATGGGGATTATAAGAGTACTTTCTTAATTACTAGGCATGGTATGATGATTAAATTGAATAGGAATTGCCAGATACTTAGCACAATTTCTAGCTAGTGTTTAATAAACTGGAGCTATTATTTTTATTACTAATAACCATTAGAATAACTCAAGTCGTAGAACTGCAGAATTTCTCAGCCCTAAGAGACCTTTGCAGTCATATGGTGCAGCACCCTATTTTCCAGAAAGTAAAAGGGGCCTAGACAGGTTCAGTGACTTCCGAGGTCACTCAGCCACCTGCCTCATGTCTTCCAAATAATCTCATTCAGGAGTTTCTACCATTAATGAGTCACAGAGTATTAGCAACTTTGGCTGAAAAGAAGATGTTATTAAAAAGGACTTAATGTCTTCATTAAATCAAAGGCCACACTGAGTTCTGCTGAGAAGCGCTTGGTAAGCAGTTAGTTCAAGATAGTACAGCACTTAAAAGAAACAATGCTGCTTTAAAACAGAAAACATGAAAGACAGACAAACCCCAAAATTAATTCAAACTTGCAAATTCATCTTCCCTCCCCCGTTCCCCCAAAGTAATATTTGTCTTTTATTCAGGTTTTCTGACTTGTAAAAGTAACTCAATATTTTTTAAAAGGTCACTTTTATAGAAGGTAAGAGTAGAAGGGAAAAGAAAGACAAAAGTAGAGAATGGAGAGAAGGAAGAAGGGTAGGAATCACACATGAAGTCTTTGAAAGAATTTGACCTTGTCGCAGCTACAGAAAGCTGAAGGGCTGGAGTGCTATGGACAGCACCAGACTAATGTGACCACTGTTTTGGCTTGTACTCTCAGTCAACACCCATACTCCAAGTCAACGTAATGCAGTTATGCTTTAAAAATGCAGAATTATTTGTCTTTGCTCTTCAACTAAAATGCTCTTTTCTTGACAGACTTAAGGTATCTGTTTGTTTTGAATTGTTAAGTAACACTCTATCTAATGGAAGTGCATAAATCAATGTCATTCTCTTGTGTTTTTCCATAATTCAGTTCTAATGTATGCATTTGGTGCATGTACCACATGCAAAGCATCTTGAGATCTTAATTGAAAGGTAAATTTGTGTTAGTTTTTACATTAGCCAGGAAGAAAAAAAAATCAACTAATTTTTTCTCATTTTTTTAAACGAAGGATCTAAAACAAATGAAGTACTTTAAAATATTGATTTATCTTTAATTATTATGGATACATAATAGTTGCATATATTTATGGGGTACAAGTGAAATATTGATACAAATATACAATATTGTCATGATCAAATCAGGGTATTTGGAAAGTCTATCACCTCAAGCATTTATCATTTGTGTTAGAAACATTCCAATTCTACCCTTTTAGTTATTTTGAAAAGCCAGTTGTTCTGAAGGTGGAATTAGGGCTTAACGTTTTTAAAATTCATTTTTTAGTATATCCATCTTGCCCTTCAGAAAAACACACGCACAAAACAAAAACCAGTGTTATATCAATGCCTTTATTCCTGTCCTGATAGCCACACGTTGACATTTAGGCCCCAGGTTCACTGGGCTTTGGTCTGCACACCAGCTGCCAGCCTCTGACAAGCTGTGCCAGCCTCCGCCCCACCATCAGGGTTGCTTGTGGCCCGGGAGAAGGAAACAAACGCAGCTAATGAGCCGGAAAAATAACACTGGTAAGAATCAGCACAGGGATTAGATGCTTCCTATTCTTAGGAAAAGGAAAAAACTCAAAAAAAAAAAAAAAAAAATATGCCACCCCCCCCACCCCCGAACACCCTGCAAAACATTCATACAACAGCTAGTAGCATTCTGAGTTTCTCTTTTAATTAAAAAGTCCAGCTGCTGTAGTGCCAGGCATTGGAGAAATAGTACAGGAACTCTTTTACCACATAATAGCAACTGCAGTCCAGGTTATCCGGGAAGTGAAGTATCCGGAGGTGAAGTTTCTTTACCACGGGAGCCATGGATAGGTAAGAAACATCATGGTGCAGAGGAGAGAGTAACCTCATCCTGGCAGCCACGAGCCATGTGGCTGCTGCTACACAGATGTCTCAGTCCTGTGCCCCCTCCACAACCTTTTTTGTTTTTGTTTTTGTTTTTAGCATTGATGAAATGTGTAGCATAAATCCAATATTGCCTGCTAAAGAAGGTGTATCCAAAAAGGCTGACAGCACAGCTGAATTCCTGATGGACTGGCTTAGGAGCAAAGTAGAGGCAAGCTAAAAGTAAGTACAAACCCTAGCCTGATCTCCTGGCAATTATGTGACAAATAGAGTAACACTCCAGACCCGAGTAACCCACACATGGTTATTGCAGTAAACCTCAGCTGTTTTACTTCCCCAGTATATTTGTTTTCTGGGGCTGCCAGGACAAATTACAAGTTGGTAGCTTACAACCACAAAAAAAAAAAAAAAATTTTTTTTAAATGTATTATCTCACTGTTTTGGAGCCAGACATCTTAAAAAAAAAAAAAAAAAAAAAAAATCAAGGCATCAGCAGGGTTGGGTTGCTTCCTTCTGGAGTATCTGAAGGAGGATCTGTTCCATGCTTCTCTCCTAGCTTCTGGCAGTTGCCAACAACCCTTTGCATTCCGTGGCATATAGATGCATCACTCCAATCTGTGCTTCCTCCTTCACATGGTCTTGTGTGTCTTCTCCCCTTCTAAGGACACCAATCATTGGATTCAGGGCCCACCCTAAATCTCATCCCATTCTGAAGTCCTTAGCTTAATGACATCTTCAGGGACCCCTTTTCTAAATAAAGCCATGTTCACAGGTTTGAGTAGATACATCATCACGGTACCATCATCCAACTCAACAAACCCAGGATCTATTCTCCTGCCTACTGGTGATAATACTTCACTTTCGCTTTAGGAAATCGATTCCACCCAGACTCCAAGGGTGACGCTACAGTGCTGACCAAGCCAATCGTTAGCCCATCCCAGTAGCCTCATTGGCAGGGTCAGTCTGCAGTTCCAGCTTTTCAATTACATTAAGTCTTATTTTCTGAAAGTACTGGGGATAATTTTTTTTTCTTTTTTTTTTTTTGCCTGGAGTTGCTAAGTCTGGAGTTGTTACGAAATTCAGGAAAAGCATGTATGAGAAAGTACAATTCTGTAGAGAAGACTCAGGGAATGGGGAGAGACCAGAGACTTCCTGGGCCCACCTGGGCCAGAAAGCACCCCAAGATTTCAGTTATGTGTTCCACTCAAGGCCTCCTTTAGTTTCACTTAGTTGGGTTGAGTTTCTTTCATTTGCAAGTGATTTTTGGGAAAAAAAAAAAAAAAAAAAAAAAAAAAAAAAAACTAGTGCATTTTTATTCATTCTACAAATATTTGGCTGCCAATAATGCACCACACATGGTGTTAGTCACCGGGGATAAAAGTGATAAAGACATAATTCCTGCCTTCGAGGAAGTTATAATCTTTTAGGAGACTGTTGAGATGTCAAGAGATTTCTGTGGCAGCTAGAAGGGAGGCTTAGAGTCCATCTAGTGTTCAATCCCAACTTTTCACTGAAGCGTGGAATATAAGAGTAAGAACATTAGCCAGGGGGGAGTCTGAGTGCTCACTCATTAATTTGCAAACATTTGAAATAGTGTCATCACTCCCAATGCTCCAGGGAAAGACAAAGGTGTGGAAGTGAAGGGTAGACAGGGAAGATGGATCGCAGATTGTCTGGCTCTCTACAGCTAGGAGGGAGCCTGACTTCTCCCCCAGGGTATTTTTAGCTTCCTATTCTTAGAGATGATCACAGCATTCTGGTCTTCTCAGTACTTCCATATGAGGAAAAACCAGAGACAAAAGGAAAAATCAGAGCAAAGGGCACCAGGAAGGAACTGGGTGTCCCAAGAGAAAATCTGGTGGCAGCTTCTCTACCAGGTAATCTAGGCAAACTCAGTAGTGAGCTGAGTTTACTAATACAAACTCTATTAGTATATAATGGTTTTGAGTTGTAATTGTGTAGCATATTTAAAACATCATCTGTTTTCAATTAGATAATAAATTTGTTGAAGATGGAAACTCTAGAAAACATTGTTTCTTTTGGCATTCAATGTCTAAATCTCCTTCTTATATTAGGGAATCCTGTACTATACCAAACTCAACCTGCGTCCCTCCATAGGGGCTAAAAGGTCAGATGGCCTGCTTCTCAGCCTGTCTCTTGGCTAGGATGTGGGGATGAGACCCAGGCTCTACCAAGCAGACCCATCAGCACCAAATGTTAAACTAAACATTAGTGATGGGAAAAAGTGGGGCCATTCTGCAAACAGTGACAAAAGTATTCACTGTGTTTATAGGAGCAGTGTGCAGGATTACTGTTTTCAACTGTACAACTTGAGGCATCTGGTGCCCAGTGACAGTAACATCTTAACCAACCCCACTGTGCGATCTTAGATGATGCTTCTGGCTGCAGTCTCTGCACCTGCTTCTTCTGCCTTCCTAAAGATTCATGTCTTCTTACAAATTTATTTCCCAATAAAAGGTGAGAGTTGGTTCCTGCTGTTTGCAACTAAGAACTCTGACTTAGTTTCTCTTAGTCATCTAGCTAACTCCAACAGAGTTAGTCAATAAATGGTTATTTATTTGAATGTATTATCCTCTGACTCCACACCACCCCACTTTGCCAGGCAAGTACTATCATATTTTCTTTTTTCCCTTCCCAACTGGTTGGAAACAAGGCCTAGAAAAACTAAATGACTTACGAAGACATATGGCTGGCAGTGAGTAACCCCTTTCCACATTGTACCAGGGGTCACACACACTGCTGCTTATGAATGCAACATGTAAAAATAATCAGGGCATCTCTTATTTCTGACCCATATTATCACATCGAAAGTCATAAAATAAGGTTGGACTAGCCCTGCATTCCTGCTGGCACCTACGAGAGCCATGCTGACTGCTCTCTTCAGACACAGCCTACACTGCCCAGCTCACACCAGTCCCTTCACCTTGTCTTACCCCTCCCCTCTCCACTCAGGCATGTTACCTACCTGGCTGCAGAACTGTACCATTCTACCTCCAGGGAATGCAGGAAGCAAAGAAAACAGGCACTTACATTTTCTTGCTTCAGTGCTAGAAACATATTCTGGATCTAAAGTGCAAAAGCCCAGAAAGTCACCCAAAACAGCAACGTAAGAAGTCAATATACTGACCAATGGGTCAGGGTCCAACAAGAGAGTATAGGTCAGGGGGAGGAGGGGAATCAAAATGTCTTGCCTTTGCTTCATGTTCTACCCCTTATGTGCTAACCTAGAATCTTTGTTAATAGCATTCAAATGAGATCACACAGAGTACTTTTAATTTTTTTCAATCAGTTTTGTTTTCTGATTATAGAAGTATTATGCATGGTATGGTTAAAAAAAAAAAGGTCAAGAAAAGGAGAAACAACATATAAACCATTCAGTTTCCAAACCCAAAGAAAATAATTGTTGGGGAGTGTATCTAGCATTTCAGATTCTCTTGATGCATTCTAAATGATCAAGTTCTCTACCAAGGTACTTTTGTTATAGTATGTTTCATAGGCACTGCTCAACTCCTACAAATCACAGATTTAGACAATTTAAAGTATTGAAAGGCACAAGTAGGCATCTGCAGACCTGGAGGCCAGGCAGGAGAGCTGCATGGATACGGAAGAATTTCTGAGAGAGTCAAAGGTGAGAGAAGAGGAGGGAGAAAGTTTCTTTGCCAGTCTCCAGAAAAGACAGAGGTCTACATTCTATTAGTTAGAGAGGCAGGGAAGAAATGATGTGGAATAAGTGTCCCAGAGCTTGAGATTGAAGTAGACATCCCCCCACCCAGAAGGGAAATATGGAGGCAATGAGGCATGATGCAGTCAAAAGGACACGCTTTCAGGGGTGGGAGACTAAATATAGCAGACTAGATGTACATCCACTCCAAAGCAGAGGGTGATCAAGGCGGAAATATTGTGTTGGGGGACGGGGTGAAAAATCAACTATTTTCAGGAGGTAGGCAAGCAAAGTAAATGAATGAAGTAGGTCAGGTATGAGGAAAGTGAAATATAATTTGCTGGAATTTTAAACACATGGAAATATTCTTCCACAAATAAGTATTCTTTGTCACTTTTTGGGAACATGGCAGCCTTCTTTGTCTTTCACTTTCACAGTAGGAAAAACAGGTCAGATACAATGATAAATGGAAGTTGATCAAGGATCATGGTATCAAGGAGACAATGAGATGTGGCTGGGGCTTCTAGAAGACTGGAGAATTCATACCCCATCTGAAGGGCTATACCCTGGCTAATAAAAATAGCAAATCAGAATAAAAACATAATATTGTCACATGTTCCAATTTTCCAAGGTAAGCCAAAAATATAAATGTTTATATGTATTTTTCTGGCTTTTAAAATTGTTTCCAGGTTTTTCAATTAAATATATTAACCATATTAATCACATTCCTGTGTTTCCATAGGTCCCATGTGACTACTGTTTCATACCTTTCCAAATCACATACCATAGCAAGATAGCCACTTGAAACTCAGGGTGATAGACATTTGTGCCCTTCCTTCTCCTATACTTTGTAGTACAGTATTGTTTACAAAACTGGCCATTAAGGGAAACATTGACAAATTCAAGCATAGCAAAAGGAAAAGGAAGGGAACTGAAACAATATGCATTGGTGAATACTAGGAACAGATATAAATAATATGGCAAGAACTAGTGATTCAAAAAAGATAGTTGTTTAGAATTATAGAATGCTTTCTAGTTTATAAAGTATTTTCACACCTACTGTGTCTTTGGAGTCCTCAATAAATTCCAGAAGTAGGCTGAAAGGTATTAATACCATTAATGGTGGAAAAGGTCTGGGAAGAGGAAAGGGAGGAAAGAGGTTGAGAGAGAGAATGAATGTATGAATATAAATGGTGGCTAACAGGCTATATGACTTACCAATATCATAAAAGTAAGCATTGAGAAGAATGACTCATTAATTTACGATAAAATGGGGAAGTTTTTATGTTGACTGTCATTTATAGAAAACACAATAAAATTAGTGTTTTTCGCCCTCTAAAAGTACTTTGACAAAAGGATTAAATTAAATAGACTGTAATGATTGGGGGAAAGAAAATAGTATAAGATTTTTGTTTTTTGTAAAATTTACTCACGCTTTGAAGAATCAATGGTGACATCTGCATCTGTTTCACGGAAAAGAATCATGATTTTTCTCCTTAAGTTTTAACTATAAAAAAAGAAAGGTACAGAATAGTAATTTAGGTCAATATGAATAATTATTATTAACACCAAGAACTATTCACATTAAGAAAACAATGTAATATGAAGACTCTTGGTATTGGGTTCTAGAATCTGCACTGTATGTGGCCTTAGCTAGACAACTATCCTTTGAGACTCAGGTGCCTCTTTGCAAAAATGGGTATGGTACTACCTGTGTATGAAAAGGGAGATGGACTGTGTATGAATTCTACAAATTTCCAGGCCTTCCACAGACATACATTAAAGTAAGGTAGGCTAGTATGATTCAAAGATCTAGAAATGCATATAACATATTTATTAAATTTTAACCCATTTTGAAATTTAAAAATCTTATGGCATCTTGTCGAATCCCATTCAGCCAACCTGACACTCGTCATGTCTTACCCTAACCACACCACACCTGATAGCCCTAGGCGCTTTTAATCCCAGAGCCAGGAGACCCCAAAATAATATATTCCTAGAGTTAATAATTAGGCCAACCTTAGTTCAAAGCCCAGTTTCATAAGTTTATCCTCTCTGTTTCCTAACCAGAAAATTGAGATCCTAAGGCCAACTTCAGAGGTTGTTGTACAGGTAGATAAGGAATGTAAAATACCTACTAAAGCCTAGCATAAAGAAATTATCCAATAACTATAGCTTGTTATTGTTGGTTTTAATAGAGTTTTATCCTGTCATTCTTATTAGGAAACTTTACATAAAGATTTCTCCCTGATGATCGGGAGATTGGTTAACCCTTGACATCCAGTGCTGCATTAACATTATCTAGCGTCAAGTGTGTGTGTCCTGTAATCATCATTACTATGTCACAAGCTTCCTGAGGGTAAGAACCTCATTTGATACTTACTGAGCATTTTCTCTATGCTAGACACTTTTCTCAGACCTGTGGCTCCCAGGAAGCCTGGCTCCCTCTGCTCTCACAGAGCGTATGCTCCGAGGAGAGGCAGCCTATCGACAGGTATACAAATTAAAAGCAGCTCTTGGGAGATGGTATACCATCTTCTTCTGAAGGAGAAACCCAGGCTGTGTCTTTGAGGAACAGTGGGAAGAGGTGGGGAGCTGAGAGAGGAGGGAAAATTACACAAAATAAAATGAGAGAGGTAGGCAGGACCTATGTCTCATAGGGCTTTAAGCAGAGGAGGGTTCCAAGTACATGACTATTTCATCAAGTCATACACCATTTCCTGGTGGCTGAATAAAATAATTTTGTTTCCTTTCCTTTTTGTTTGCAATATGATTTCATATCTGGGTCATTCTTGCCTTAGCCTCTTGCAAGAAAATACTGGGTATCACCCCCACATCCCCACCTGCCTTCACCCAGTCACCTGAAGAGAAATGCCAGGTGAGAAACCCTTGACTCACTTCAAGTTCTCCCCTTCCAGCTATAAGTGGTACACTCAGTGTAACAGATCAATGAGGATTTCTTCAGCCCGTATTCTACTTCTCTGTGGCATTTGAGAATTTGGCTCCACTGCCTGAGGGAGACATTTTAGGAGAGGTTTCCATAGAAACTTAAACTTTCCCTCCAGCTGCTCATGTAGTTTATCCCTTTATTTTTAAATGCACATTATTATTATTGTTTTCAATCAGCTTTTTGACTTTTGCTTTCTTGGGTTCAAATAATATCAAATCTCTAGGAACACAAGCTCTCTCATTCTCCATTCAACAGTCTCTCCTAATTATGCTTCCATGGCTGACAGAGAGGGTTATAAAAGCTTTGCTGCCATAATGAATCATTTCTCAGATTAATATTCACTGTGTCCCTTAGAGGCCCTTAGGTGGTTAGCCCTCAATCACCAGTGTACCCTTGACAGAACTGACGTTACATAAGAAGTTTTATGAAGCCATTGTCTAGCCTCCTTCCACAGCCTCTTTTCATGACACTCATCTCTTCTTATAGATCACCACATTTCAAATCTAAAATCCACTGCACCTTCTTTCTTATTCACACAGGCTTAAGTCTCACCCACTTTGGGCATTGTAAGTGCCATTTCTTTGAGCTATGTTATACTCATTCTTAATTTATATAAAGTAGTACTTCCCAAATTAAACATTTCCTAACCTCTTGTGGGGCTGGATTCACCTGTTATGGCTTCCTCATAGCACTTCTCATAATTATAATAACATGATTATTTTGATGGTTATATATGTGGTGTCTATCTCTGTTAAAATGTAAACTCCTTAAGGAATTATGTCTTTTGTATCTTCTGTAACATTTAACAGTGTTTTCTGAAAAATAAAAATATTACTATTTCTCTAATATAGCCATCTTAAGTTCAAAAGAAGAGGAATTGAGTAACTTCTACTTTGTGCAGTTATGGAGTAAAATTTATTTTCTTCAAGGAAACAAGTATATATCATGTATTGTGAAACACTTGGAGAAAAATAAACTTATTTTGGTTTCAGTGAACCTATCATTCAATACGGTATGGATCAAAGTAAAAGATAAGCCTATTTAACAGCTGCACACAGTAATATGAAGTGGGAATAATGTACCTCTCCACCTGTTCTTTATACAGATGAGAAACAGGTGGGCAGGACTGTCAGCATGGGCCAGAATTCTCACTCTGCATAGAAGTTAAGATAGAATGGAGGGGAAGGGAAGAGTAAGGAAAAGAGGGGAAAGAAGGAGGCAGTGGGACAGACAGAATACTAAAAAATGAGGGAAAAACAAAGACACCACACTCAAGGATGTGGGAAACAGAATAACAGAGACCCACAGGGAGACTCCAAGTCCATCTTGGAGTGGGAAGAGAGAAAGGAAATACAAATTGGTTGGGAGGAGAGGCCTGGAGAAGAGATCTAACCTGCATTTTAGGGGCCTCAGAACATTTGACAGTTTACAATTCTGTTCTAAGGAGATAGATAGATCATCTTATGCCAGATACCACCAGGAGGCTGATGTGTGAGATGATTTCGTTAAGCCTGCAGGTCAAACCTAATCATACAGTTACGATTGCTGAATCTGCTGCTCATGCTGGTTTCCTTAGAAACATTGCTGTAATAAATCCTTACAAGAACCTGTTTTACCAATGGGGAAGCTCAGACTTAGAAAGTATAAGGTACGCTATGAAAGTCACCCAGCTGACATGTGGCAGATTTTAAGTCTGTGTGATTCCAAAACTGAGCTCTGTTCATTATACTACCCTGGCCTGACTCAAAAAAAAAGAAAAGAAAGAAAAGAAAAGAAAGGTTGGGGGACGGAGGGTAGGAATCCTCATTCCACAACACAACAGGGGAGGGAGACGATGGAGAACCTGGAGAACCTACCATGTGAATATGGTATGTGGCATTCAATCAACTAAACTTTCTTTATAACATGACCATTCCCTTGCTTAACCCCCTCCAGTGATTCCCCACTGCATTTAGGATAAAATTCCTAAGTCCTAACCATGTTTTGCAAGACTCTGCACCATCTAGCCCCTGCCTACCTCTGCAGCCACATTTGATCTTCTGATCCCCAGTTTCTGTCCACTTTTCAATTATGAGGGTCTTCCCCTTCCTGGTCAGTGACACACACTTATGCCAGGTACTTCTAGTAGGACCATCTGCCTTTATGGAAGGTTCCACCCTCTACTCTTCACCTGGCTTCAAGAGACTTGGGTCTTTAGAAAATTCTTTCTATATCTCATGATATAATTCAGGACCACACTTTCCTTTTCTCCATTGTACCTTACATTTTGCCTTCGTATCACAATACTACAATAACCTCTTCATATTTATTTATTTGATGATTTGGCTAATGCCCACCTGCCCCACTAGATAATAGACTCCAGAAGGACAGGGATTGTGTCTCTTATTCACTGTGGTATCCCAACCCACAGTACAGTGTCTAAGACATGGTGGTTATAAAAACTCAATTTTTTGTTAACCGTTACGATGACCTTCATTCAGGAATGCTGCAGAGGAAATGTCTAAAATAAGTGAGGTAGTGAGATGTGAGGAAATTTCATTTACAGCCATGGCCAATGTTAAAAGGTTTGCTTGTAATTTGACTTTCTACAAGAAGCAACTTAAACTATTCATAAATAGTGAACATCCTTTGGACAAAAGTGGAAACTGTCCCCCATCCCCCCATGCACACGTATACTGCTGCCTGCACCAGCTTGTTTTTAATCTATCTCATGAGTTTCTTATGTCTTTGTTTTCACAGATTTGTTTTTATAACCATTCCTTCTTTATTCCAGACACCCATCAGAAAGCCAATGCCATAGAGAATCAGGTCCTCAACTACCATTAGGAAAATGAAAAACATGATGAATCACCAACAGTATTAGCATGAAAACAGTCTCTGAGCCAGACTGGGCTCAAATCTGCTCAGAGTCATCAAGGCACTGCCACACAAATGATTTTGATATCACAATTCTAGCATTTTGAATTCATGTGGTGCTGAAGTCAGAAACCTGAACTCCAGGAAAACAAAAAATCTCTTATTATGCAAATAGTTTTAGACACTAAAAAAGGGGGAAATGAAAAGATAAGCAAACACAGACTGCATAATGCCACCTGGCTTCTAAAATAGTACCCTCTAAAAGTTTTAATAGGTGTCAGCTCATCTGAAACAAAGGTCTCTAATCACATAGAAAGCGTTTTACTCAAATGATTTCATTTTCTATCTTGGTAACTCTTCCAATGGTGTGATTGTGCTTTCAGAGAAAAGAATAACAGGAGACCCTGAATGTTTTCCTTGTATTGGGAGTAATTTCCATCTTTTCTGCCAAATAACAAATGGGCAATCATGCTGCATGCTTATTCAACCAGCACTGGTTATGTGCCAGGCACAGTGCTTGGCGCTGGGGATAAAGTATGGAGCAGATACAGAGAGGACCTGTCTTCCTGGAATTTGCAGTCTTTCATAAACATGTGTGCAGCTTGTCCACTCCAGAGATGTTTCTCTTTCTATTAAAATGCATGCATTATGGCACTTTATCTTTTACAAAGTTCTTCTACATATACCACTTTCTCATCCTCTTGAGAACTCTAATAACGACATGAATGTAAAGATTTTCTCTTAAAATGAAGAAGGAAAGGCTCAGAGTCCATAAGTACTGGCAACAAATCACATAAAGCATGTTCTTTCAACCACACTGATAGCAAGAAAACACAGCAAATGTTTAACATGCACTTATAAAGGCTAAACATTTATGTCCATTCTCAGTTAATTCTTAGAACAAACCTGTAATTCCCTACTTAAAAAGTGGTGTGACAGTGACTCAGAGGTTGAGTAACTTATTATAAGCCAATCATTCAACTAAAAAGAAAATTCTGAACCCAAGCAATGTGATTGGAGAGCTGGCATTCAACCACAGCAATGTATTGTCAAGATAATATAAACTGGTCATGTACTTGGTCAATAGTTGGAATAGCTATCCTTATAATCCATTGGAAATAGAGAAACTGAGGCCTATGGAGGTTAAGGGCCACATTCAAGGTCATACAGTCTAGGATAAAGTTAAAATAAAATCTAAATCCCCAAGACGTGCAATTCAACTCAACTTCCACTTGACCAAGTCTTCTTACCTCCTCACAATGCAAGAGAAGATATTTTGAGAGACCATCCAGTCTAAACTGATGCTTTAAGGTCAAGTGAGAGGTCTTCTTATACTGGATCTGGACTTGGTCAACATGCTCAGGTGTAAGCAAGAGTTGAAACTGAGACATTCAGAGTGAGAAGGCTCAAGGCTATCAAACACCTCATCAGTCTGGGAGTCCCTATTCTCAATGAGATTTACCTTTGGCTAATATATAATATGATCTCTAGGGACAGATCACTTCCTTCCTTCTGAATAATGATGTTTGGAGAGCCATTTCCATTGGAAAGAGGGTAAGAGAACGGGAAGTGCATTCGTGTATAATACAGCATTTGTGAAAAGAGAATAGGGAGATAGTTGGAGGGCAAGGTAAAGTTCAGGTCACCCATTCGACAACAACAACAAATGTATATAACAACAACTATCTATCTATACACCTGTATTTACATCTATATCTATTAGATATTTAGTACATTTTATATTACCAATGCTATGTTTAATCCTGGAGAAAAAGATGAATATGACATAGTCCTTGGCCGTAACAATCTAGTAGATACAGAATTAGAGGACTCAGAGAGTACAATATTTTTCTTCAGATACCAGAAAGCCACTAAAGGTTTTCAAGAAGAGGATGATGTAACCATAGCTGTTCCTCCTACAGATTCAGACACCGATTTGAGAGGGACTTCAGAGGTTAAAGTGTCCTCCCCTGGATCACAGATTTTCATGTAAAAATGCTGCCCTAGCCTATGCAGTAGCCGCCTATGGCTATGGAGCACTTGACATGCAGCTAGGCAAGCTGGCTGCCCTACAAGTATAAAGGACATGCAGGACTTTGAAGATTTAGTATTGGAAAAAAAAAGCAAAATTCCATTAAAATATTATATTGATTATACATAGATGTGATAACATTTTAAATATATTGGGTTAAGTCTGTTATTAATATCAATTTTACCCATTTCTTTTTATTCGTTAATGTGGCTACTAGAACACTTACAATTATGTATGTGACTTGCATTGTTTTTCTTTTAGACAGTGCTATTGCATAGAATTCCTGGTAAGTGTTCACCCCGGTTTTCTAGAGCATCTCTCCCAACTGCACATTCACTGGCTCTTGAGGAATTCCATTCTGCTGCTCAATAGGTCTGCCTGCAGGTCCTTTTGGGAAGCCACAATCTTTCTGTAGATTTTACCCACTGGGAATCATGATACCCTAGGGTGTCCTTCCAACAGTGATGTTCAACTATATTTTTCCCCCATCTGTCCAACATCTTCCAGTCTTTTGTCTTAAGTAAACACCTTCAGTTGGTTTTATTACTCCTTGCACAATATGTTTTCCAGGCCTCCGATGATTTTTATCATCTTATCTCATACACTCTGAATTAACAGTACTTCCTTGGAAAGAAAAAAAAGTTTCTTTAATTGTCTGGTTGGAGGTAGCAGAGTATGGTAGAAATACCTCTAGACTAGAGATCACAGGTAGGTTTTCTTCCCACCTGCTGTGATTTAGATATGGTTTGTTTGTCCTTACCAAAACTCATGTTGACATTGGATCCTCAGTATGGCAGTGTTGGGAGGCCTGGTCTAGTGGGAGGTGTTTGAATCATGCAGCAAGATCCTTTACAAATAGATCAATGCCCTCCCACTGAGATGCGTGTGTTCTCATAGGACTGGATTAGTTCCTAAGGGAGTGGTTGTTAGAGTCTGGCTTCCTTGGTTTCACTCTTGCTTCCTCTCTCGCCATGTGAGCTCTTTACACATGCCAGCAACTGTTTACCAAGAGTTGAAGTAGGCTGAGGGCCTCACCAGATGCAGATGCTGAATTTTGACCCTTCCAGCCACCAGAACTATGAACTAAAACTCTTTCCATATAAATTACCCAGTCTCAGGTATTCTGTCATAGCAACACAAAACACAGACTAAGACACCACCTCTCCCATCAGTGTACAACCTTGAGAAAGTAATTTCACTCTATATTTAAAAGCATAGTAAAGCCAATTTAAAAGTAAAATAAAGGTTGGGGGTTTTATACATAGTTCTCTGCTGTAAACCTAGTCTTTAACTGCTCAACACTCATGTCTCCTGCCAATAGAATTCACTCTCAAATCATGTAATTTCTGCTGTTGTGTGAGGGAGGAAAGTCAGGTTAACCTTACATCTCCAGCTTTAGGGAAGGCTGAACCCTGGCCTGGAGAGGTAAAGTCACAGAAATTGGTTTAGTGATGGGTACAGTACTCAGTTGAGGCAAATGCATTACGTAGAAAGAGCCAGCTTGAGAATAAAGCAACAGAGAAAGCAGAACTAAAATATACTGGGAATGGGGAACAAGACCTAATAACATAATTCACCTCATTTGAATGCCTGGTTCACCTGTACTTAAAGTAATATATTCCTTGGTTTTAACACACACACACACACACACACACACACACACACACACACACACAAATGAATTAATAAATTCTTTGTATTTCTTAAGCTAGTTTGAGTTTAAAATCAAGAGCTCTGACTAATGTATTGTCCATCTCTAAAATATTTCTAGATGCTTTATTTCATTCCAAGCCCCTCTGATTTGTCATGTATGCACCTACCCTTACAAACAAGTAGCAATGTTTTACAAGTAAACATAGAAGGACAGACATTTTAAGATGGCAGAAGACAGGGATGGTAGAGCCCCGATTCTCTTTTCTTTCCTCTGAAGAAGCATATCCATTAATCATTCTCCCATGTCCTGCAGAAACCACATGGTCAACATTTAAATTACTCAAATTGTCATTTCACATTAAAATGATATTTGTTATGTATTTCCTCTGAAGTGTGTGGCAAGTAATTAAATAACATTAGAGCATGCCTCATCTTATAAAATCAATGTGTGTACAAAAGCCAAATTGCCTTTCATTAAAATTCCCAATACACTTCATCTGTTCTTCTGATTGATTCTCAGTTGGCAATATCTCTCAACCCTTAAGCCTTCTAGTTTTCTTCCTATGCCCCCATATCTACCTAACAAGTAGGTTTTAATATAGCACCCTAGAACTAAAAAGGACCTTAAAAAATGGCTACTACCCTGCTCCCTCAGTGTATAGAGTTCCAGATGATAGGACGTGACTCTCTCAACGTCTCTCAAGCAGTAAGTTGGAGACAAAATTTTTGCAAGAGTTTAATGTTCCTGAAATATATCATACAGCATCTGTATTCTAAATGGAGCCCCCTGTTTATAGGTCTCTTTGATTATGCAAATCATCTCCAAATTTAAACATTTTTTAAAACAAGATCAGATTATTCTATTTTAGCTTTCAAAAACTGGGTTTTTCCTTAATTTGGGTGTGTAAGATGTTATTAAATACAAATAGTCACTGCTATTTATGTACCCTGTACCTGGTACATGCTTAATGGGCACTATGGGGCTTAGTCTTCATAAAAATCTCTTTGAGACTGGTACTGTTAGAATCCCCCTTTCACAGAGAAGGAAGCTGGGGTTGAGAGGCTATACACTTGGCTTAAGTGAGACATCTGATAAATGGCATGCAGGATTGATTCCATTTCCAGTTCTCATTCCAGAGCCTGAGCATTTAACATGAATATTCTATATCCTCAGAAAGATTAGGCAAGCTTTTTATTAGAACATGTCTGAAAACAGACAAGCCTTTCAGATTCAAGACCTACAAAATGTTTTCAGTATCTTACCAGATAAAACTATCATATTGCTGGTGAGAATTTAGAATGATACAGCTTTTTTGGAAAACAGTTTGGAGGTTTCTCAAAAATCTAAACATAGAATGACCACATGACCTAGCAATTCCATTTCTATGTGTATAACCAAGAGAAATGAAAACATGTCCACCCTTCCTTATAGAGTAACGTGCATATAGCCCAGAATCCAAAGAAACTGAAAAAGGATCCAGAGGAACTTTGATCACTGCAGGCTCATTTGCTGCCCCAGGCCAACCAGGTGTTTCATTAGACGTGCACAACTTGAATGAACTGCACTGGTGCCTCAAATTCTGTTATACAACTTTGAGCCTAAAAAGAAAGGTAATTACTGTTTTATTTCTGACTTCCACATCTCATGAAAATGTCTCTTGTGGTTCATGCTAATCCATAACTATGCAAGAAATAACTCTTGGAAGGATAGTCCAGCTTTGTTAAACAAATTGACCACAATTATTATTAAAGAATTTGAAAGCCAGATAGGTAATGTTACGCAGTGCATTAATACATTTTACCCTTAAGAAGAAATGCAAACTTGTCCAAAATTCCTTGGTCTAATCTCCTTAAATTTTAAAAAGATTTATGCAAAGGGTAAATTTTTTAAATCAAGGTTTCTCAGCCTCAGCATTACTGACATTTTGTGCTAGATAATTCTTTGTTACTGGTGCTGTTCTGTGCATTGTAAGGTGCTTAGCAGCATCCTTTGCCTCAAGTAACTAGATGCTATAGCATCTTCCCAGTCTTGGCAAGCAAACGTATTTACAGACAATGCCAAATATCTTCCAGAGGGAAAAAAATCACCTCCAACTGAGAATCATTCATTGACCGTTATAAAATATGCAGCACCTTTGTTTTGGAATAAACAAGTTGAAAACAGATTACATATTATGCTGTTTGTACATTTAATTTCATGCCACCCCACTCCAGCCTGGGCAACAGAGTGACATCTCATCTCTATATAATAGATTAGACATTATATTGTTTGTACATTTAATTGCATAGGTTATTTTTTTGATTATGTAAAACCTCACCCAACGTAAACATTAATTCACTGCATTGGAAGAGACTCTCTCTGTTGGTTCAATGTTGAATCAAAGCACAAAATCAAGGTTCAGTTGGTCAAGGTCACTAGTTAAAAACACCATGAATGTGTCAGCTTCAGAGATTCAACCTTATATCCCAACAAAAGGATGGATACAAATCTGCATTTACTGCAAGACACTTTGGCAAAAACACTTCCCTTAATGATGTAGTAAAAGGCTACAGAGATGATACTCTCAAAATGGTGAATAATGTTTCTTGGTCATGTCAAAGTATCTCTCATTATTATTTTAAAAAATAGAAGGCTGGGCATGGTGGCTTATGCCTGTAATCCCAGCCCTTTGGGAGGCCAAAACAGGAGGACCACTTGAGCCTAGGCTTTCAAGACCAGCCTGAGCAAACTAGCAAGATCTCATCTCTACAAATAATAATAAAAATTAGCTGAGTGTTGTGGTGCATACCTGTGGTCTCAGCTAATTGGGTGGCTGAGGCAAGAGGAGGATCACTTGAGCTGGAGCAGTTGAGGCTGCAGTGAGCCATGATCATGTCACCACACTCCAGCCTGGGCAACAGCATGAGACCTCATCTCAAAAACAAAAGTGAAATTGTTGATCTCACTTAAGCATTAATTCTTGAATGCCTTACACTATGATAGTTGCACATATTTTTAAAATGACTAGCATGACCAGTTAACATTATCAAAAGCACTTAACTAACTGGTTACATCTTGCCCATATCAAATCATACTCAAACTCAGGGGTCCCCAACCCACAGACCATGGACCACTACCAGTTTCTGGCCTGTTAGGAACTGGGCCACACGGCAGGAAGTGAGCAGGGAGTGAGCGATAAAAGCTTCATCTACATTTACAGTCACTCTCCATCACTGGCATTACCACATGAGCTCTGCCTCCTGTCAGTTCAGTGACAGCATTAGATGCTCATAGGAGCACAAATCCAATGATGAACTGCATATGTGAGGGATCTAGGTTGCGTATTACTTATGAGAATCTAATGCCCCTGATGATCTGTCACTGTCTCTCATCACCTCCAGGTGGGATCATCTAGTTAAAGGAAAACAAGCTCAGGGCTCCCACTGATTCTATATTGTGGTGAGTAGTATAATTATTTCATTATATATTACCATGTAATACCAGTAGAAATAAAGTGCACAATAAATGTAATGTGCTTGAGTCATCCCCAAACCATCCCCTGTCCCCCAGTTTGTGGAAAAGTCTTCCACGAAACCAATCCCTTGTGCCAAAAAGTTGGGAACCACTGCTCTAACCCAAGGATAGAAAACTTCAGTATCATCAGGAGCCAAGTAGACAAAATTAAGCCCACAGAGAGTCATAGGAACTACACTGAACTGAAAAGTCTATGCCTCACCTAAAAAGTAAGCCATTTCTGCTGATGCCCTTTAAAAAGTTGTGACTTTGAGAAATCCAAGAGCTTGTATAGTTGTATGAAATTACTTGGCAACCGATTCAATTTTTAGAAATCATCACAAGGCAACATCATAGGGGAGAAATATGTACGTTTACATCTGTGTGTGTATATGTATTTGTGTGTAAAATGGCTGAATCACTCAAGCTGGTACAATATGTATATTATTTGTGCATACATATGTATGGTACATGCATATTTTTATGTATATAAGATAGCTATGCCTATGTATACATGTATATTTGTGTATCTGTAGCCTGAATTCACCCATCAGGAGGCTGTTATTACTATTACTACAAACAACTAATAGATGTAGTTATTTCAAAAAAATCTCTTCCTACTTAACTCTAAGTTGTTTGTCAATAACAATATCAATAACTTAATGTCACCCACATGGTCCAAGTACCAATAAGCTTACTGTTCTGGAGATCAGTAAGGAAATCTTACTTCCTATAAGTCATCCAAATTGGAAAAGAAATAAACTGTCTGTCTGTAGAGAACAGGGTCTTAGCTATAGAAAACCCTAAAGAATCTGCCAAAACAAAGCTGATAAACAAAGTTGCAGGATACAAAAATCAACATGCAAAAGTTAGTAGCATTTCTCTACACTAACAAACTTTAAAAAATCAATTTACAATAGTTACCAAAAACAAAAGCAAAACAACACAAAACAAAACAAAAAACCACACTTAGGCATAAATTTAACCAAGAAGGTGAAAGATCTGTGCACTAAAAACTATAAAACATTAATGAAAGAAATTTAAGAAGGCACAAATAAATGGAAAGACCTCCTGTGTTCATGGATTTGAATCTTGTCAATATGTTCATGCTACTCAAAGTGATCTACAGATTCAATAGAATCCCTATCAAAATTTCAATATCATTTTTCATAGAGAAGACACAACTTTAAAATTCATATGGAACCACAAACACACACATACACACACACACACACACACACACATCCCTGAATAACCAAGGCAATCATAAGCAAAAAGACCAATGCTGGAGGCCCCACACTTCCAAATTTCAAACAATACTAAAAAACAATAATAATTAAAACAGTATGATATCTGTATTAAAAAATAGACACATCAACCAATGGAACAAAATAGATGGCCTAGAAAAGGGCCACTGCATTACAGCAAAGTGGTCAACAAAGATGCCAAAAATATAGACTAAGAAAGACAGTCTCTTAAATAAGTATTGGGAAAACTGGATATCCACATGCAAATTAATGAAACTGGACCCTTGTCTCACACCACAATCAAAAATCAACAGAAAAATTTTTAAAGACTTAAACATAAGACCTGAAACTGTAAGTCTACTAAAAGAAAACATAGGAAAAACACTGTACAACATTTATCTGAGCAATGATTTTTAGTTTTGACCACAAAAACACAGGCAACAAAAACATGGTTTACATCAAAATGAAAAGCTTCTGCAAATCAAAGGAAATAATTAACAGTGAAGAAACAACCCATGGATTCGAAGAACATATTTGTAAGCCATACATCTGATAATTGTGTCAGCATAAAAAAAAATAAGGAATTCAAACAACTCTGTATAAAGAAAAATAATCTAATTTAGAATGGCCAAGAGACCTGAATAAATGTTTCTCAAAAGAAGACACATGAGTGGCTAATAGCTACAGAAAAAAATGCTAATATTACCACTAATCACCAGGGAGATAGACATTCAAACTACAATAATATATCACTTTACACTTACTAAAACAGCTGTTATCAAAAGGACAAAAGACAACAAGGTTGATAAGGACATGGAGGAAAGGGAACCCTTGTACCCTGTTGGTGGGAACGCAAATAGTATAGTATGTAGGGTTCTTAAAATAGTAAACATAGAATTACCATATGATCTAGCAATCCTGCTTCTGGGTATTTATTCAAAAGATATGAAATTAATATGTCAAAGGGATGTCTGCATTCCCATGTTCACTGCAGCACTATTCTCAATAGCCAAGTTGTACAATCAACCTAAGTGTCTGTCCATCAATAGAATAAAGAAAGTGTGGTAGAAGTTTCTTTAGATAAATTTAGAATAGATAAAGCATGATGTATATACACAACAGAACACTATTCAGCCTTAAGAGGAAAAAATATGTCATTTGTGACAACATGATGGAATTGGAGAACATTATTCTAATTGAAAAAAGCCAGATACAGAAAGACAAATACTGCATGTTTTACCTATCTGTGGGAATCTAAAGCAATTGAACCTATAGAAACATAAAGTACAATGGTGGTTACCAAGGGCTGAGGGTCAGGGGAATAAGGAGATGATAGTCAAAGGGTACAAAGCCTCCGACAGGAGGAATAAGTTTTATTCTTTTTGAGATCAGTAGCACAGCATGCTGAATATAACTAATAATTGAGCACTGTACATTGAAATATCGCTGAGCAAATTTCTAATGTTCTTATCACAAAAATGTTGAATATTTGAGGTAATAAAAGAAAAACTTATTTCCAATGTTATAAGTGAAAACTGAGGATCAGACAGCTAATATGAATTTTTCAACATCACAAAGCTTGGAAGTAGTAGAGCCAGGGCTCAAATTCAAGTCTCTTAAGTGTTTACCCAGTGCCCTTTCATCCTGAGAAATATCCAGAGCACTGCTGAAAATAAACTGGCTTAAATTAACACTAACCTATGAGAGCTTTGTGTGTAGTCTTCATTCCTGAAAAAGGTTCTTTTTGGTCCTATAGTTCCCCAGATAGGTTGACAAAGGTTGTGTTGAGAACAAATTGTGCTATATTGCATGTGCATCAATTTCTTGAATATTTCCATTTACTATGTTGCAAACCCCTTCAGCACCATCATGATGTGGAAGTACATGCTTTATTGCTTCTAAATATTTGAATTCCAATTGTGAGACTTGTCAATCTACCTAGACTCATAAGTTGACATAACCTGATTTTCTGTTTCATGACAATATTGTTTAGTATTTGCCGGGCTGTATTTGACATGAAATTTTTTATATTACATTTAGTCAAAGAGATTGAAAGCTGCTAAAATAGTCCTTTCCCTAAATTTGCATAACATTGCATTTTTTTTTTCTTTTCTCGTTTTTTAACTCTGGTGAGTCTATCTATTATCAAAGTAATTACAAAATGTATCTACATTAGAAAACTGTCAAGTGCATGAAACCCAGCATGGTGTGAATTTCAGGTTTTGAAGAAAGGATTAAAGAGTCTCCTTACTCTCCTGAGAGTCCTTTCTCCCAAGAGGAACTTAGATTCGCTGCAGATAACATGGTTATCTGCTAGCATCCTTTAAGAAAAAGAAGTGTTATTTACAAATCAAATAAATCAATCTCATTTCTCCTCACCCTTTTCAGTAATTTTCTGCATCTTTTCATTTTTTACTTGTTAACATCAGTAAATAAAAAAGCAATATGCTAAAGAAATCAAGAAGTTTTCTTCAATTCCTCAACTGCTTGAGGGACAGAGAAATTTCAGGAAATCATGTCAGCTCTGGCTTTAAAATAGCTTTCAGATGCATCCTTTCTCCATCTCCAGTTCTGTCCCGTTACCTCTACATCATCAATGTTGCTTGAGCCAAAAATTTAGCTGTCTAGATATTTGCATTAGCCCCTTTCTCTTTTATATTCTCTGCCTCCTCAGATCCCTTCACCACAGAGCATGTGTACCAGAAGTTGCTGGTTGCCTTCCGTTTGAGGAACCATATGTAACAAAAACCTGATTTTCTTCTGGGTAGAAATGTACTCAGCTAAAAAGGCTGTATTTCCCAGTTTCCCTTGCAGTTAGAAGTAGCTAATTATTTGGAAGTCAGTGGGCAAATTTTCCACAAAAATGGAACAAAGGGACAGATTGCTTCCATATGATGCTTGTACCTCTCTCCTCTCCCCCGCTACTTTTTCATCTGGAAGATAAAAGGGATGCTGGAGCTTCAGCAGCCATCTCATGCATTTCAGAATGCAATTTAGGGCCAAAGAGGGCAAAGAAAAAAGACAGGGACCTAGGTCCCTCATGATTCCACTTACCTGCCATACCTGCCCCAGACTGCATGACTGCCTTCTTTCTCTTCTCCTCTCTCTCAATCTGTCTCTCAGACCTAACTGATATGTTTGAACCGCGGTCATTACAGCTGGAACTATCTTCTTTGAGCAAGCATGCAAAGTGATGGTTTTAAAAGGCAAATCAGACCAACTCATTACAGGTACATGGTACCACGCCCAGCTCATTTTTGTATTTTTTAGTAGAAATGGAGTTTCTCCATATTGGTCAAGCTGATCTCGAACTCCTGACCTCAGGTGATCTACCCGCCTTGGCTTCCCAAAGTGCTGGGATTACAGGTGTGAGCCACTGCACCCAGCCTAACTCATTAACCTTTAAACTCATTCAGATTCTCATCTGCTTGTTATGGCTAACATGGCCCTGAATGATTTCATACTAATATCTATTAAAGCACCCTTCACACCATAATACTTCAGGTATCTCCCTTCAATTCCTCCTACTTGTTCAGACTTTTTCTTTCGTATTTGCTGGTCTCAGGATCTGAACAGTGTAACTGGTCCCTTCTCCATTCTTCAGATGTCATCTCAAGTAGCACTTCCTCACAGGAACTCTCAAATTTTCTAAGCTGAAGGTTTTACAAGATGGCCTTCTACCAACTCCACCATCTTGTTCATTCCTATCACAAAACAGATCACAGTCTTTAATTATCTTATTTACTCCCTTGCTACTTGTTTACCTCCACAGAGCAGAGGCCTTCTTTGTCATAAAAGCTCAGTCTCAACAAATATGTTAAATAATTGATAAGTGCACAAAATTCTCACTACTGCTCTGCACAAAACCTTACCTCCCGCCCCCATTGCTCTAGTAATGTGTAAATCCAATTACATGAGGCTATCAGTTTAAACTCCTCCTAGAGATGCAAAATAAAACTAAATTGCATCATGTAGTAAATAAGCCTTTTTCTGTGATCTAGTCATATATCCTCCACTACCCATATTTCCTGAAATGTAAACTCTCTTTTTTGCATGTGTAATTCCTGCTAATTAAAAGATTTACCTGGCTGAATGCTGACCCCTTGACAATTTCTGAGGCATTACCTTCTTCATAAGACTTCCTGGACTCCAGCTCCCAAATCTGGGTTAGTTGTCCCTTCTTACAGAGGTTTGGAGATGATCACATAACGTGGTATGCTTCTGGAGCAAGTGCACTGGCTTTGGAATCAGACAGTTTAGGTTCAAATCTCATATCTGTCACTTGGTGAGTGTTTGGTCTAGAACTGTTCCAGTCATCATCTGTAAAAATTAAAATGATTGCAGCCTAGGGGAGAATATATGATTGACATCACATAATGCATGTAACACACCTGCTAAGTTACAGTCAATGGTGACTACATTATCATTAACAATATTGCTACCTAATCAGCACATGACACCCTGTGTATACTATCACGTTTACCAGTGTAATATATATATATATATTTGAGATGGAGTTTCGCTCTTGTTGCCCAGGCTGGAGTGCAATGGCACCATCTCAGCTCACTGCAACCTCCGCCTCCTGGGTTCGATTCTCCTGTCTCAGCCTCCCAAGTAGCTGGGATTACAGGGGCATGCTACCACGCTTGGTTAATTTTTGTATGTTTAGTAGAAACGAGGTTTCATCATATTGGTCAGGCTGGTCTCGAACTCCTGATCTCAGTTGATCCACCCGCCTCAGCCTCCCAAAGTGCTGGGATTACAGGCGTAAGCCACCACACTCAGTCTAACAGTATAATAAATATCATGTATCTTGACAGTTTTCTCACTAAATTGTGTGTCCACAATAAAAGGGGTGGTTTGTGATGCCTCTTTTTAACTTATAATGTCCAGCATCATACCTTGTACAAGGTGAGTGTATAACTGATAATTAAATCTGCTGTGATGATGAATATATTGAGTGCAATCCTGTGCCTGGCACCCTGTTATAGGCACAGCAGCTACCAGACTGGCCATGATGCTTGCCTCCATGGAATTATCTATTAGAAGTAGAGAGTCTGACAAATAATTTCAACTGTGAAAAATGTCAAAGGGGAAAGCAAGGGAAGCTACGGGAACACATGGTAACAGGATTAAGCCTTGTCCAGAGGGACAAGGATTCATTGCCTTCTGCATCTTTGAAACTTGTTAGACCCCAGCACAAAACCTCACATGGCAGGTATGCAACAATTACTCATTAGTTTCTTTGTAAGAGATATCAAGCATGTACTATTCCGTTGAAGGTTGCTCCTCTTCAAACTTTAGCTCTCCAGATACCTATCACATTTTACAACCTTAATGAAGCTTGATGGTCAGCAGATGATTGGATTAACTTAAAAAAAAAGAAAAGCAAAATTTGCACATAAATGCAAACATTTTATTTGTTCTTATTTTTTAAAAAAGCATATTATCCTGGCAGGCCAGGGAGATGGAAAATTTTTTTAAAAAATAACAAAAAGAATGCTAACCACAAGGTCAATGCTGAGAGGTTGTGGAAAACACAGAAGACATAAGAGAAGGAAGCACAGCAAATTACCAGAACTAAGTGGAAATCCTAAGGGGGTTAATGTACGAGGACAGTCTCATAACAAGTAATTAATTTTCATTATCAATCTGTACAAACAAGTTATGTCAACATAACTATAAATAGCTGCAGAAGCATAGATTTGAGGTTTTGGAATTTTCTTCCAACCCAGGATGTTGGTGCTACACAAGTCTATCCACACATTGTTCATCTCAGCTGCATTCTCATGTAACCTTCTCTCGGAATGGTAAGCATAGACTATAGATAATAGGTTAGAAAGTATACACTCTATAAAACAGAAGTCGCTTGAATTCTAGTTGTGATGCATCATGGCCATGTGACTTGGATAAAATAACTTCTGTTAACCTTAATTTCCTCTTCTGAAAAACTGAAAAACTCCTGTCTTACAAGGTTGAAACCCAGTCTGGAAAAAAGAAAAATAGGAAACTATGCTAAGAGTTAAATTTCTTGTCAGTGATGCAAAAACAATTTCCTCTGAAATTCATCAGGCTTTGTAAAATGTACCAGACCTCAACTTTCCAGTGCCAATAGGCAGTTCCAGGTGAAGCAATTACCAGGTTGATTGCAGGGGCCAGGAACTGCTGGAGTGAGTCACTGATTAAGAGATTGATTTGGATTTCTGTTTGAGCTGTTTGATTAGCTTGCCCATGACAGTGAGCAATCCAGTCTCAATGGGCACATTCCATTGGACACAGAATAGCTCCATATTCCCACTCCAATTGCCATTCAGGCAAGAGGCATAAGTTGGTATCATTAACACATGTTCATTTATTTTAATGGGGTGTTAAGACTGATTTATATGGTAGCATTAAAGAAGAAAGATGATTCCAGACTTATAACTATAGAAGAGCACTTAACATTACCTTGCCAATAAGCCTTCTAAAAGGGTGAATACCAATGCCCTCAATTCAGAAAACCATTTCACTGTGCTACTAGATTTGTCAGCAAAAAGGAGCAGGAGCACCAGAAAATCAGGTTCAACTTGCATGTTTCTTTCTGCAATAAAGCTCATATTACTACCAGAGAACTCAAATGTTAGTGGAGACCAAAATCATATTCACTTTTCTGAATTTCTAAGAATTGGCTGCTATAATTCCTCTTAATCGAAATGCTTTTCTTTTATTGGTAATACTTTAAGATAATGGCATAATTGGTATTGATTTTACTGCTACACATCATAACAGTCTTAAGAGCACTCAGCTACATTTTTTTTTCCCAGAAAAGTCAGCAAAAACATTGCAGTTTATCTCCTCATATATTTTCTCCGCTTCAGCATTAGTTCCTCCTCAATTCGTGTTTGCTATTCTGCTTCCCTCTTCCCCATGGTTGTCCCTCTCTCTGCATCATTAATCAATGGTGGTTCTATGAGAAAAGAACCATGGAGATGAAAATAGCATAACTCATGTCTGCTAACATCAGGCTTACACCACTGAAAACATAGGAAAAAAATACCTTTCTGGAAAAGGCCCTGAAACAATTGGTTAAAAGAGAGCTTTCAGTGCCTGTATTTGTATTGATGTAAAGAGAAGTATTTATTTGTAAACTATTTAATTTCTCACTTGCCCATTAACCCTCAATTTTGTGAAGACAAAATCTGACTCTGAATCTTCACCATCAAATCCTCAGTTATTATTTGTCACACACAGCGCTCAATAAATGCATTTGTTTGCTGGCACTATTCTCCTCCCTGGTCACTATCACCCCTCTTTGTTAAGGAAGTAAAATGACAGGCAATCATCTTCCACTTTGGCTTTATTCAGACCTTTGCAGGCTGATATGGCTTCTCACGTTCATCCCAGAACTTTAATGCAATGGTTCATTTATTGTACAAACAGATAAAATAATATTCACAATGACAGATTGTAAGAAAAAGTAATTTGAGAAGTTCAGAGCTGGAAAGGGAAGAAAGTTCCCAAAGTAACAGCTCTACTTAAGTCTCTACTCCTATTGGGATCCAATAGGATCAAAATTCTATTTTCAGTCAAGTGATAGAATCCAAAGCAAATATTTAAAAATGTTTACCAAAAAAGCTGCACATGTTTCAGTATAAGCTCCATTATTATTATCAAGACAAGAGCATCTGAAAATTAGAGACATGTTTTATATGTGAAACTACCTTACACTGGCTTTCAAACTCAATATACTAGTGTTTGTATTAACAGTACCTCACACTTCCAAAAATAAATGCAATCAGACCTCCAGATACTTCTAAACATATTGGACTTTTACTTTCCACCTGAACACAAGAGATTTCCCAGGTGTTTCTGATTTTTATGTATCAAAAATAAGGTATAAGACATATCCATTGATTTCCCACATTTCTGATGCCGTATCTTATTAGTTTGAAATGAATTCATTTTTATTTTATCTTTCTTTCAATTTAACACCATCCGTAATTTCACATAAGAATCAACTCTAATATGCTCATATCTCATCAAGAAAGATAATGGCCCTGCCAAGAAGATGTATTTTTTTTTTGGATGTGATTCTTCAGTGAAGCAGAACTTTGTAGAAGCAGAGCGACTGGAATGACATTTCTGATTTTCATAGATTTAACTGACCCTGACATATTCTCAGGAGAAATGGCTCTGTCAATCAGAGGAACATCAGATTTAAATTGCTTATTTTGGTATTACTACCCATTGCTTTCCTTTATGCCAAACATCTAAGCTGATGAATTTATTATTCAATAGTTGGTGATTTCATCCATACTGTAAAATAAAAACAATTCAAGTAAGTAATCCCAGGAAACAGACTGTTATCAGTTCATAAAACCTAGTTCTCCCATATAATATTTTAAGCCCTAAAGTATTTTGAATTGTTAAAGCGATGGGACAAAATTCATGATTTATCTCCTATTTATAGGAAATGGCATAAGAGAGAAATTGTGCCCATACAAGTAGATGGAGTAAGAAGGAATGTTTTTGGTGTGATGTGGCAACTAGCGACATCTAAACTGTGTGTGTGTTTGTAGAGGGGCAGTGAGGGGGAAAAAACCTTTCCGGTTCTAACTACTTATGTGACATATCCAGACTCTAACATAACCCTAGTTTTCATGAACCATAGAACAGAGGTTTACAATTTTTTCGGCACCAGGGACTGGTTTTATGGAAGATGGTTTTTTCCACAGACCAGGGAGGAAGGGATAGTTTTAAGATGATTCAAGCACATTACATTTATTTTGCACTTTATTTCTGTTATTGCATTGTAATCGATAATGAAATATTTATACAACTCATAATATAGAATCAGTGGGAGCCTTGGACTTGTTTTCCTGCAACTAGGCCGTCCCATCTGGGGGTGATGGGAGACCGTGACAGATCATCATTAGATTCTCATAAGGAGTACACAACCTAGATCCCCTTCATGCACAGCTCATGATAGAGTTTGCGCTCCTCTGAGCACGATTTAATGCCACTGTTGATCTGACGGGAGGCAGAGTTTGGATGGTAAGGCGAGTTATGGGGAATGACTGTAAATACAAATGAGGCTTTGCTCACTAGTCCACTGCTCACCTCCTCCTGTGTGGTCCAGTTCCTAACAGGCCACTAGCTGCTAGTGGTCTATGGCATGGGAGTTGTGGACCCCTGCTATGGAACATGTATCTCTAGTACTCCAGAGCCAAAATGAGGTAAATCTGTTATTAAAACAATTTTCAGGAAGAGGTAAAATTATGATTCTCATACAAATATAAAAATGTTAGAAATTTTGTTTACTCATGATGAAGACAGCAGATATACAACCGGTACAAAGGAAGAGTCATAAAAGCACACATTTATATGGAGTAAAGGGATCTTGAAATGAATTACAAATGGAAACACACTCACCTTCTCACAGGGGAGGAGGAGAGAAGGAAGTAAACCTCTAGCAGATAGGACAGAATTTGCATGCCTATTAGATACCTACAATTTTCAGTTTTAAAACAGCTCCCATAGAATCAGAATGTAAAGCATAAGGTGGAAGGGTGTGCTGTAGATAATGTGTAGTTTTCCGCTGCAGTGCACAACCTTTTTCGTCTACACTGTTACAAAGTGAGAACTAGGAAGAGGGAATGAACAGATGAGAAAATAGGCTACAGGCACCCTCTCTGGGTCTAAACAAGCAGACTAGCTAGCTCATAGTGAGACATCTGTATCTTGACTAGTTGCTGCCTCTGTTTCTCACACATCTCTATTACTGCTTGAACTAGGAGTTGGCATTTACCTATTTGCACTGAAACAGTGCCAAACGTATGGGTAGGTTATCCAGGTATATACCCGGGATTCTAACAGTGCTGCGCATGTAGAGATGCCATTCAAATACTCAAATATTTCATGAATCTGTACCAGAGACCTGTGCCAAGACACTTTCTTCTATGCTTATGGTATCTCACTAGTATAAGATAAAAATGAAAGAGACAACTGTGTCTCAGGAGATTTTATTGGCACAACTGGGAGAAGAAAATACTCTGCTCCCAATCCTACCTCAAGCAAAGAACATCCACAAAGATTTTATATGTGATTCACCACCCAATAAAACTTCATCTTTTCTAATTTCCTTTCACCTTGACTTTCCTCTCATCACCACCATAACCCATACCCCACAATAATCAGAATAAAAGTCTTGTTGGTTTTGCTTCTCTGGGCTATTCTTAACATCCCATGACATATACAGCACCCCTAATTAAGATGTGAGGATGTAGGACATTGCTGGCCATTGCAGATTTACTGGTTTCTTGCCATATTTAAATCTGGCATTGTGCTTTTAAAGAACCCAAGTTATGGCCGGGCGCGGTGGCTCACGCCTGTAATCCCAGCACTTTGGGAGGCCGAGACAGGCGGATCACAAGCTCAGGAGATCGAGACCATCCTGGCTAACACGGTGAAACCCCGTCTCTACTTAAAATACAAAAAAAAAAAAAAAAAAAAAAAAAAAAAAAAAAATTACCCGGGCGTGGTGGCGGGTGCCTGTAGTCCCAGCTACACTGGAGGCTGAGGCAGGAGAATGGCGTGAACCCGGGGAACGGAGCTTGCAGTGAGCCGACATTGCGCCACTGCACTCCAGCCTGGGCGACAGAGCGAGACTCCGTCTCAAAAAAAAAAAAAAAAAGAAAAACAAGAAAAAGAAAAAAGAACTCACGTTATATGTATTATACAGCTGATGATGAAGAAAACTAGCTTTTACATATTATGCATAAAAGTAGCTAGATTTTTATAGGTAACCATAAAATGCTACTAATTAAAAAAAAAAATCAGAAGGTCAGCAAGATATTCAAAAGCAATTCCCTAGGAAA
This sequence comes from Chlorocebus sabaeus, assembly GCF_047675955.1. Taxonomy (NCBI): domain Eukaryota; kingdom Metazoa; phylum Chordata; class Mammalia; order Primates; family Cercopithecidae; genus Chlorocebus; species Chlorocebus sabaeus. The sequence continues at coordinate 29,084,735 of NC_132926.1, read as the reverse complement.
ACAAAGAGAATAAAGACAATTAGTAAAAGATAGCAATTAAGTCTATTCCAGACCAGAGGAGGGGGAAAAACAAAATCTCCAATGCCTGGGTCCAAACTAGAAAAAGAGGGAGACAATGCATAAAACTTTCATTCCTTTACTGAAGTTCACTTTTATTGTTTTAAAATCTTACTACAAAGACTTGGTATAATAGTAACTAAATGAAACCACCAAAAGGACAGTTTTGATTGAAGATGAAACTGTGTTATAAGCAAACTTGTTTTTCTCCGGGATTGTAGGATTTCTCCAAGCTTGTTTGATATCCTGATGCCACCCGACTGCTGAATCTGTCACTGCATTTCACCCCATTTCAGCAACACTCCATGCTTTAGGCTAGTTGTTCTGAACTGGGGTCCATTTGCCCCTCAGGAGACATTTGAAAACCTTACATCTAGTGGAAGGGAAATTAATACTTTTTTTAATCTGCTTATAAAGAGAAACAGCTGCCTCCTCTTCCTCTCTTGAAAGAGTCTCCCTGAGAACGTGGTAAACCTGAATCTTTTCTAACCCTTGGACTGTAGATAAATTTCTCCAGGGACTAGAAAAGTGTAGTCTACAATGCAGAGTTATCTCCAAGGCCACAGATCTTTAACCCCTTGAAACATAAGAAAACCATTATGGAGTAAATGTAGAAATGTACCTCCAGATATAATAGTCTTTCAGAGAGACTAAAGGCACCTTTTGGGGAGATAATTATCTTCCTGAAAGAACAATAAAATGACTTAAGTAATAGATACCTTAATTCCCAAGAGAACTTTGTCCCTGCTTTGCTGTATACATTTTGTAGTATTTTATTGGCTTTGTAGTCTTTTATAGGCTACCTAAATGCATGTAGGCTGTTCTGCTTGTTCAATAATAAACCAGTTTTTTTCATATTGATAGGGAGAAATTTCTGTGTTAATAAAACATTTCTTCCCCCATACTGGAGCCATTTTTTGTCATAGGGGTTGGTGGTGGGGAACTTGGGATTACTAGTGGTTATTTAGTGGGTAGAGGCCAGGGATATAGCTAAAGATCCCACATTGTACAAGACAGACAAGATAGCCCCCAACATCACAGAATTATCTGGCCAAAAATATCAACACTGATGTGATTGAGAAGCCCTGCTCTAGGCAAAGGTCTTAAAAATGAGCTACTGGAATAAAAGACTTGAGACTAATTTTGTGATGCATGCTGATGGTGTCCCACCAGGTTTTCTTCAACCTAACAGGTGCAGCTGTTCCCCAGCTGTTGCAGATAACTGCCAGTGGCTCCCACTTACCCTATTCTCCAGTGGATTTCTCTGACCTAACAGGAGCCACCTTGACAAGAGGATGCCTAGGAGGTATACCCCTCCTGAGAGTGGCTGTCATAACTAGTCACTGATGCTGGGGTATAATACTCCAGACCCCCTTACCTCTGGGAGACACAACCATTTTGGTACAGTTTACATTCGAGGGCTCCCTGTGAAATCACACTGAGGCTAGACTTCTCCTGAAATCATGTCCTTGCCAGCTTCTTCCCCTGCCTGATTCTGCTCCTGTCACTCTCTTACAGGTTTCTCTTTAGAGTACCTACTCAATAAATCACTTGTCAAGAATCCCCACCTAAGGATCTGTCTGCTTCTAGGGAACCCAATCTAAGAACTACATATAGCAATCATCTAAATTAAGAAATTACATTCCAGTAATATTTCATACTTGTATTGGCACTAGCACCATCACCCTGCCCTGGTGTCAGACGTTGTAAGTCACAGATGACATTCAGGCCACTCCAGGCAAGGCTGGGATTTCTATGACATAAAGGGGTTGACAAAGATGATCTCACTCATTTTTTGCTAACAGCATATTGCAAAATGTTACACTTCAGCTGCGCTAGGTTAAGCTGATTTACAGATTAAAGATTAGTTTAGCTAAAACTAGATAAGGTAAAGAATGAATAATTGGCTTTAAAAGATCAGTGAAAAGAAACCTCAGACTGAAGATAATGATGATGATGCAAGCACCAGAAAACAAAGAAAACAGCAGTGCTGCCGCTTCTGGAAAACACTTTATCTGCCATATATGGGGTAGAAGCAATGAAGATCCAGTTGGTTCTGAAAAGTCAGTAAGATATACTGAAATTAAAAAGAATTTCAAAGAAAGTATCAATTTATACCTACAACCATTGAATGTCTAACATCAAGTATTGTCCTAAGTGTATATGCTGTGACTTGAAATTATGTAATAAAGTAAAAAACCTTCTTAAATTAAGAAAATGTTTGCTCAATAGACTGAAAAATGGTTGCCCAAAAGATATTCATGTTCTATTCAGGGAAGCTATGAAAATTACTTTATATGTAAAAATATCTTTGCAAATGTGATTAAAGATTTTGCGATGAGGAGAGTATCCTGGATTATTGGTGGGTTCTAAATTCAATCACATGTCCTTTTATAGGAGGGAGGCATAGGGAGACTTCACAGACACAGAGAAGGTAATATAAAGATGAAACAGATTTGAAGATGATGACTTTGAAGATAGGAGTGGTGTAGCCACAAGCCAATGAGTGCCAACAGCCACCATAAGCCGAAGAGTCAAGAAATAGATTCTCTCCAAGAGCTTCTGGAGAAAGCATAGCCCTATTGACATCTGATATCAGCCTAATAAAATTAATTTTGGACTTCTAGCCTCTAGAACCATGAGAAAATAATTTGTTGTTTTTAAACCATCAAGCCTGGAAATTTGTTACAGCAGCCACAAGAAACTAATACAGCTTGTTTATCTAACTTTCTTTTGGATTCTAATGTAACTTACATTTATATCAGTAATTATCTTCACATTTCATCTATAAAAAACATCTTATCCTCAAGAGGGCAAATGATTAAATAAAACAGAAACTTAAAACTCCTCCTCCCCAGAAACAGAAACTGAGATTTTTATTGTTGTTTCCTACAAAGTGTTTTAAAACAATTTAAACAAATATTTAAATAACAAGGCATTCCACATGTAAATCCAAACTTCCAGGTTTTTTGAAAAATGAGAAAATCTGACAACCCAACACCCACATTCTCACAGCCACACCAGTACCCGTATTCCCAATTAGACACAGTTCACTAATGAATGTTGGTTGGCCCTTTAGGGTTATGTGTTACTCAATTCTCACCTGACTGCTCACCTTTACCCTACATGCCTAGACCTTGCATAGTGAGAATTGCCAAGCTTCTGACTTTTCCCAGTATTCCTTCCCCATCATTTTTATGTTCCTCATCTCACATTCTATGTTTTGGTCTCTGCTCAGCAGCAGCCATTACTGAAAAAGAAAAAAAAAAAAAAAAGAATGAGTATCACAACTGTTCAGTAGACAAACATTAGCACAGTACTGCCACGTATTTATGAACTAAAACACTCTGGATTATTCCACTGAAGTCTATGAATTCTCTAGGAATTATGTCTAGGAAACAGTCAATTGGAAAGATAACTTGACTGGGAGTTGAGATTAAGTTCTCAGGCCCAGACATATCTTGAAATTACTTGAGACTCTGGGCACATGTAGGCCATGTGACATCTCCAAGTATCCATTGCACATTTTCTAAAATAAAGCAGGGTTTGAGTGAGAGACAGGAAATTAGACTAGATCAGTGTTCTGAAGATCCATATGGTCACACATCTGGGCCTTTGGAACTGAGGTTGGCAACCAAGGGCCTATAGGTAGAGTTGCCGATGCTATGCCCACTTCAATGTGGGCAGGCCTGCTCCCTGCCTTGACATGATCTACCAGTCCCCGCTTGGTCTCTTCTCCTGTCTAACTGAGTGACCACACTTCAAGTCATTCTCTCCATTCTCTGCTCTCTAGTTTTCTTCCCACTTCCACCAGTGCTTTGGCTTGCTCCAAGCCATTGTGCATATCTCATTAGATCATTTCTCTACTTGAAATACTTTTTAAAATCCCCCACTCTGAAGATCAAGTTCAGTCTCCTTGCCCTGGCCTCCAGTCCTTGCAGGGTCTGGTGTCTGCTTACTTCTCCAGCTTCAGCATATACCCCTTTCCCTCCCATGTTTTAACTCTATTTTATGCTGCTCTTATTTCCATTTTACAAATAGAACAAACCCCTTCAACCTTGGGGCCTTCCATTTTGCTAGTCCCTCTGCCTGGAGCTCTCTTTATGCCTTCTCCACTTAACAACTACTCATCCTTGATAGGGCAGCACGAATACCAAGAGAAAACTGTAATGTAAATGGTTTGGACTATGAGAAACATATTTCCTTACATAACAAGCCATCTGCAGATGGAGTTCCAGAGTTAATTTTGGTGTTTAGTAATCTCATCCAGTTCATAGGTATTCCCTGTCTGCTGTCCCTTTATGTTTACTAGATAGCTATAAAAGAAGCAGGTATTGCAGGAGGATGCTTGGATTCCACAGGAGGTGGTGGCACATATCCCCATTTATGTTTTTGTTAGGATGCAGAATATTTCCCAGAAGCACCTCCACAGACGCCTTGGCTCCAAATGACCATCATGGAACACATGTCCTTTTTCTAACAGAAAAGGAAGGAAGAAAAAGAATTAGAGAGTTGGCCCTAACTATGTGTCGGTTCCACATCCATGAATTCAATCAACAGATCAAAAATATTGGGGGAAAAAACCCTAAAACAACAAAAATGCAACAATATAAATGCAAATAAAAATATAGTATAACAACTACTTATATGGCATTTACATTGTTTTAGGTATTTTAAGTAATCTAGAGATTACAAAGTGTAAGACAGGTTGTACTTAGGTTATATGCAAATATTATACCACTTTATATCATGGACTTGAGCATCTGTGAATTTTGGTATCCTCAAGGGGCCTGGACCCAATCTGTCCCACAGATAATGAGGAACAACTCTTCAGCATCTAGAATGAGAGGCAGAGTCTACTACAAAGTAAAAAAACAAACAAAAAACCTACATATTCAGGCAAGATCAGCCTTTCCTGGTTTGAGTATTCCAGTCTCCTGTTCTTTCAGAATACTTACAATACTGGTAATCCATAATTATTTTGGTTATGGCTTTGGTCAGCATCGGTTTCCTCTACAATATTACAAGTTTCTGAAAACCAGATACCGAGTCTCAATTACAGCTGTCTATCTTTGCTTCTTTGATGCTGCAGTAACTCCAATTCCAGAGGTCTCAAGCTGTTCCCAAACTAAAACATGTCCAAACAACAGTTTATACATCCACACTTCAAAAGTCTTAAGTAGATTCACTATACCACAGAGAGACAGTATAAGTGAATGCTTGCTAAAAGTAAGGCCAACTCTGGAGTCAGAGTAGTGAGTTCATGGGCACAGCTGTTAACTTGCAATATGATGTTAGGCAACTACTTAACCTAGTGGAGGATCATTTTTCCCTGCTGAAAAATGGTGATAGTGATAACAGCTTTATAAGTTTCTATTGATGAGTCAATGTGTGTGGGGAAATCTCAACAAAGAGCTTGGCAATACTTAAGTCAAATGATTACTATTATCAAGATCAATATGATAACTACTATTAAAAATTATATTACAGAAAATACTTGCTTCATTTTCTTCCTTACCAATATCCTAATCACAGGAACTTCCAGCAGAAAGAACACGCAAAGGTGTCAGTAGCTCCCTCCTCTGACATTAGAGGGGGTAATTATGAGAACAAAGGGAACACATAAGGACTATCAGACCCTGGAGAAAATAGAATTCTTCATCAACCAGAGCTCAGAGGGAGAGGTCAAAGTCTAAAGGCTTTTGTGCTTCTGTACAATTCAACCTAATTCTGTTTAGATATTAGACTTCCCCAGGGCAAACAATGAACCTCTTTAGCACCTTCCAAGTGAAAATTTGGTAAGCCTATTGAAAAAACAAAAAACAAAAAACCCAGCTAGCTTTCTTCCCAGCACATTTATCACCATTGTTATCCTTGCCCCAGATACCTTTGAAATTCAATATGACAGAACCCATGGTATTGTTTTAAAAAGGAAAAAAAAAAAAAAAAGGAATGTTCTGAGAAAAATGTAAATATCTGGAGAGAGCAGGTGCACATGGTCACTTGGGGGGAAGAAGAGGATGCATTATGGCTTCAAAATTGCTGTCACACCTCTCAGAATCACATTTTCACCTGCCACAGAACTTACTTTCACTGTGCTTTGTGGTCTCTGTATCCCCTACTGTGACTTGATCCTCCCCTGTAAAAGTCATCTTCACCACTTTGAAAAGTGCTGCTGGCCCGGGCAAACACAAGCAAGAATAACTGAGTAAACAAAGCCAGGTGCAACTTGAATGCAGGTTTAAAAAAAGAACATCTTTCAAGGGAAAAGACTAAAGATTTGGGTTTTACAACAGGCTGCTTAACAGGAATAAATACTTGATTTTAAATGGGCGCTGTGGAAAAAGCCATGGAGGGAATGCATGTGTTTTGTATTATTGAATGTCTCATTCCAAAAAAAAAAAAAAAAAAAAAAGCCTGAAGAAATTAATATTCCAGGTTTGGTGGTTCTTCCATAAACATTGAGTGAATACTTGTCATTTATAGTGGCAATGGCATGGACAGTTAGAGTCTGAGCTGAATGATTTGACAAGTTAAATTATCAATTGACTGTGTCTATATACAAATAAAGAACTTTTATAAAGGAGAAGGATATATAGCTGGTTAAGTGTAGAGACAACACTTAATCAAATAAAAATGGAAAAAACATCACTATGAATAGAGAGACTTCATACAAAACATTGAGAGTCTGGGTGATTGAAGTAGTTATCACCCATATCAGAAGAGCTGAACACATGTACCAGCAGAGAAAAGTCTAAATATCTACATGAATATATTCCCTATACCACATATATGCCACCTGATGTGGGCTCATATAGACAAGGATTCTTTGTGTTTCTTAATTGATATTCAGAGTTTTGTTTAACTTGTTCAGTAGTAGCTAAAATGGAGAATGTCTTTTGTGGTGTCGAATATCAGTACTGGCTTAAACTCAGAACTAGATTCTTTAAATTCCAATTAATCTAAACATCAAAGCAGGTGACATTATCAGTCACTGAACTTAACATTTATACAAAATTTTAAAAATGAGACTAGTGCAGTGGCTCACACCTGTAATCCCAGCACTTTGGAAGGCCGAGGAAGGGAGATTATTTGAGATCAGGAGTTCGAGAACAGCCTGACCAACTTGGTGAAACCCTGTCTCTACTAAAAATACAAAACAGTTAGCTGGGCTTGGTGGCGGGCGCCTGTAATCTCAGCTACTCAGGAGGTTGAAGCAGGAGAATCGCTTGCACCAGGGAGGTGGAGTTTGCAGTAAGCTGAGATCATGCCACTGTACTCCAGCCTGGGTGACAGAGCAAAACTCCATCTCAAAAAATAAATAAATTAATTAATTAAATAAATAAATAAATAAATAAATAAATAAATAAATAAATAAAAATAATTTCATGGACACATCTTCCAATCAGAGTCCAAAATAACATTTAGGGGCAAAACTGAATGTTAACCAGATAATGTTTACCTCCCCCAGAACAAAACTTGTCACTGGGTGTGTTTCAAAGGAATATTCAAACCACATGTATGAAAGTTTGAGAAGAAAATAGATAAAGGAGGGCAAAAGCCTATATTTAAAAAACAAGCAGCAGTAACAAGACTAAAATAACTACCATTATGGCCAGGCGTGGTGGCTTATGCCTGTAATCCCAGCGTTTGGGAGGCTGAGGTGGGTGGATCACTTGAGCTCAGGAGTTCAAGACCAGCCTGGGTAACATTGGGAAACCCCGTCTCTATCAAAAATACAAAAAATTAGCCAGGCATGGTGGCATGTGCCTGTGGTCCTAGCTGCTTAAGAGGCTGAGGTAGGAGGATCACCTCAACCTGGAGGCTGAGGTTGCAGTGAGCCAAGATCGTGCCACTGCGATGCAGCCTATCCTGGGTAGCAGAGCAGGACTGTATCTCAAAAAAACAAAAATAAACAAATTGCTATTAGAGTTGTTTTCTATCCTGGAGATTTTGTTAATTAAATAGCATAAACAAAATCTTCAGTGGATCATTTTCTGAGAAAAAATAGTAAACTAGCAAAAACCTTTACTCTCTGTACTATGAACATTATTTTACCCCAAACCTTGCCCATGCAGGCAATGATAAATGAGAGAAGGAGAGCAGGGGAGACAGGCAGAGAGATTGGGGAGAAGGGGGCATAGGGAGTGAGAACAATTAAGATACAGAGAAGATAGATTGAGGTTCCTCACATGTATTTGATAAAAGTTCTAAAGGGTCCAAGAAAAAGAGAAGATGGAAAAAACAATATTTGTATGAAAATGTCTGAAATTTTTCCAGAAAGAAAGTCATAGATTTCAGATTAAAAGAACTGCTAGTGCCAGATAGGACAAATAAAATAAGTCCACATATGACTACATCATAATCATCCTCCAGAAGGATGAAGATAAAAACAAACAACAACAAATCTTCATAATTTACCAGGGATCAAAAGCCTATTATTTTCAAAAGAATGCCAATTAAATTGAAAGCAGACTTTTCATCAGCAACAATAAGATGCCAACTCCAGGCAGAACTGAGGAAAAATAGTCAACCAAGATGTGTCTCCCAATCAAACCAAAATAACTATTAAAGGAAGAAAAATGAACATAAAAGAAAGAGACACAATTTACAAAAGTACAGTGAACACAAATACTGATTTTAAATATTGGTAAACGTTTAGTGACTAAAAAGAAGGGTGTGCCTATTTTAATTAAACTTTTATTTTGAAATAATTTAGGTTACCATTCACTTGTAAGAAAGAGAATAAATTTGATTCCAGAGACATGCTTTTGTTTATAGTAAAATATAGAGGGCTGACTGAAAAATGGGGAAGGCATATGGATTTGGGGGGTGAAAATCAGTATTTTGCAGCCATCATAATACAGACTGATTCATGCAAGAATCATTAAAAGGGAAAATTATAACAAGAATCAGGATAGTATGATATTTGTACTAAAGAGCCTGTCTTTATTACTTGGTGTTTTACTAATGATATATTTTAAGTCTCACCCCTCTCTCTCCCCTTTTTGCCCCATATCTGGGCAAGCTGATAAGAAAGCCTAGGTGCTCCCTTTAGCGCAGTTGGGGGTTTGAAATCAAACAAGTCCCTGTCCGCTCCCTAACCATAATAAAATGCCCATGGCAGTCTCTTTTTCTTACTTCCTTACAAGCCATTTTTGGACTATCTTGGGAAGTCGTTCCTGTTTCCCCTGAAAAATTATCTAACTATGTGAGTAGAATGTATATATTTTTTTACCTTTATGATGTGTGGCATCATGAGTCTCAACATCCAAATGAACTTTTCAGCTGGAGTCCATCCTATTTATTCAGGGTAGCCCCAACAGTCTTAAAGTATCTGGTTCTAAGGGAAAACATAATTATACAGTGGATAAATGAATCAAACCTTGATTAAGTGATCCAAATTGATGACACTAAAATGTAGCTCCCAGGTACATCCTGAGAAGGGCATGCCATCTATGTAGTTTTCCAACTGAGAATGGGGAATTTAAAACCAATTCTGAAGAAACAAGAGATAAGTCCAAAATGAGAAAAATCCCATCAAAAAAGAGAAAGAAGTACAGATTTAAATCTTCAAAATTCAGTGCCATAAAAATAAAAGGCTATACAAATGTGCCAAATTAAAGGAGACATGACAATGAAATGGTAAACCTTAACTTAAACTGGATTTTGTACAAAATGAGGAAGAAAATGCTATAAGGACATTGAAACAACAGACAAAAATGAAATACAGACAGTATATGAAAATTCCACAGCAATGTCATATTTACTAAAGTTGATAACTGCTCTGTTATTTAAGAGAATATCCCTATTTGCAGGAAATACATATGTAAGTATTTGGCTGTAAAGGATCATAATATAAGTAATGTATCCTTAAGTGATTCAGAGAAAAATTGTGTATACATATTCACATGCGTAGAGTAAACACACAAATCATAAAACAAATGTAGTAAAATATTAACCATCAGTGGATCTAGGTAAAGGTTACACAGATACTCTTACTACATTTATCCTTAAAATTTTTTCTGAAGTTTTAATTTTGAAATAAAAAGTTAAAGACTTGTATGTTCTTGAACATGCATAATCTTAAAAAACAACAACTGCATTAGAGACAGATTTTTAATCGACATATATCTCAATAAGTTAATACTTCAAATACTTTTAAACAGATTTTTTAATTTGATGGCATATATATTCCTGCAACAAGTAATAAATATGTATTTTCTATTATTATACTTTAAGTTCTAGGGTACATGTGTACAACGTGCAGGTTTGTTACATATGTTTACATGTGCCATGTTGGTGTGCTGCACCCGTTAACTCGTCATTTACATTAGGTATATCTCTTAATGCTATCCCTCGCCCTTCCCCCCTTCCCACAATAGCACCCAGCGTGTGATGTTCCCCTTCCTGTGTCCAAGTGATCTCATTGTTCAGTTCCTACCTATGAGTGAGAACATGTGGTGTTTGGTTTTCTGTTCTTGTGATAGTTTGCTGAGAATGATGGTTTCCAGCTGTATCCATGTCCCTACAAAGGACACAAACTCATCCTTTTTTATGGCTGCATAGTATTCCATGGTGTATATGTGCCACATTTTCTTAATCCAGTCTGTCATTGATGGACATTTGGGTTGGTTCCAAGTCTTTGCTATTGTGAATAGTGCCACAATAAACATACGTGTGCATATGTCTTTATAGCAGCATGATTTATAAGCCTTTGGGTATATACCCAGTAATGGGATGACTGGGTCAAATGATATTTCTAGTTCTGGATCCTTGAGGAATCACCACACTGTCTTCCACGATGGTTAAACTAGTTTACAATCCCACCAACAGTGTAAAAGTGTTCCTAATTCTCCACATCCTCTCCAGCACCTGTTGTTTCCTGACTTTTTAATGATTGCCATTCTAACTGGTGTGAGATGGTATCTCATTGTGGTTTTGATTTGCATTTATCTGATGGCAAGTGATGATGAACATTTTTTCATGTGTCTGTTGGCGGCACAGATGTCTTCTTTTGAGAAGTGTCTGTTCATATCCTTTGCCCACTTTTCGATGGGGTTGTTTTTTTCTTGTAAATTTGTCTGAGTTCTTTATAGGTTCTGGATATTAGCACTTTGTCAGATGGGTAGATTGCAAAAATTTTCTGCCATTCTGTAGGTTGCCTGTTCACTCTGATGGTAGTTTCTTTTGCTGTGCAGAAGCTCTTTAATTTAATTAGATCCCATTTGTCAATTTTGGCTTTTGTTGCCATGGCTTTTGGTGTTTTAGACATGAAGTCCTTGCCCATGCCTATGTCCTGAATGGTATTGCCTAGATTTTCTTCTAGGGTTTCTATGGTTTTAGGTCTAACATATATGTCTCTAATCCATCTTGAATTAATTTTTGTATAAGGAGTAAGGAAGGGGTCCAGTTTCAGCTTTCTACTTATGGCTAGCCAGTTTTCCCAGCACCATTTATTAAATAGGGAATCCTTTCCACATTTCTTGTTTTTGTCAGGTTTGTCAAAGATCAGATGGTGTAGATGTGTGATATTATTTCTGAGGGCTCTGTTCTGTTCCATTAGTCTATATCTCTGTTTTGGTACCAGTACCATGCTGTTTTGGTTACTGTAGCCTTGTAGTATAGTTTGAAGTCAGGTAGCGTGATGCCTCCAACTTTGTTCTTTTGACTTAGGATTGTCTTGGATTGGTTCCATATGAACTTTAAAGTAATTTTGTCCAATTCTGTGATGAAAGTCATTGGTAGCTAAATGGGGATGGCATGATTGTATATTTAGAAAACCCCATCGTCTCAGCCCAAAATATCCTTAAGCTGATAAGCAACTTCAGCAAAGTCTCAGGATACAAAATCAATGTGCAAAAATCACAAGCATTCTTATACACCAATAACAGACAAACAGAGAGCCAAATCATGAATGAACTCCCATTCACAATTGCTTTGAGGGAATAAAATACTTAGGAATACAACTTACAAGTGATGTGAAGGACCTCTTCAAGGAGAACTACAAACCACTGCTCAATGAAGTAAAAGAGGACACAAGCAAATGGAAGAACATTCCATGCTCATGGATAGGAAGAATCAACATCATGAAAATGGCCATACTGCCCAAGGTAATTTATAGATTCAACATTTATTTTCTAGAATAGTAGAAAGTACTAGTTTCCTATGGCCGGTGTAACAAATTACCACAGAGTGGATGACTAAAAACAACAGAAATTTGTTCTTTCATGGTTCTAGAGGCCAGAGGTCTGAAACCTACACACCAGCAGGGCCATATTCCCTTTAGAGGCTCTAAAGGAGAATCCACTATTTGCTTCTTCCAGCTTCTGGTGGTTGTCAGCATTCCTTGACATGTGGCCACATCACTACAATCTCTGCCTCCATGAAGGGGCACCATTGCCTCCTCCTTTTCTGCCAAATCTCCCTCTCACTTTGCTAATAAGCTTGTGACTGTATTTATGTTTATCCAGATGATACAGTATAAGATCTTTCTCTCAAAATCCTTAACAAAATCATTGGCATATAACATTTATTCTTATCATATGAAGTAATTTTCACAGTATAATGGACTAAATGTATGTATACTCCCAAAACACCAAATAATATTAGGAGGAAGGACTTTTAGGATGTGTTTAGGTTGATTATAGACTTCACAAATGGGCTTAGTGTTCTTATGAGAGAGATCCAAGAGAGCTAACCTCTTCCTTCCATCATGTGGAAACCCATTGAGAACACATCATATATGAACCAGAAATCAGGGCCTCACTGGATGCCAAATCTGCTGGAGCCTTGAGCTTGGTCTTCTCAGCCTCCAGACCAATAAGAAGTAAATTTCTATCATCTATAAGCTACCCAGTTTATAGTATTTTGTTATAGCAGCCTGAACTTACTAATATACATAGGTACCAGGGATTAGGACATGGACATATGTTTTGGGAGGGGCCACAATTTAACCCACCACAGGGATCTTATCTTGGCTTTAAAGGAAAGCTACATCCTTTAAACTAAATGCAAAATTGTCTGCATATGTATTTTTCTGGGGAGAGGATTCCTAGCTTCTACCCAATTCCCAAAATGTCCCTGACTCCAAAAAAGGTTTTAAATCACTGCTTTAGTAAAAGGAAGTTGGAAGGAGAATACACTTTTAAAGTTGGAAGGTTCTTGGAGGATTTAATCCAGCTTCCTCAATCGCCAACATGAGATTTATTCAGAGTTCTACTTGTATTTCTTTCTTCCTTTTCCACTTCCTTTTCTCTGTAAGCTCCTGGGCTTGCGTGAAATGCACTATCAGCTCCTAAACTGATGAAAAGGGGACTCTGTCTTCCCTGAAGACACTACTTATCTCTTTGCCTTAGATGCTGTCATCTTCTAAAGAAGGAAAACAGCCCTTAAAAAATTATTTCTGGATATCTTATCAGACTAAGAGGTCATCATGAAATGATATCTGTCCCTCAGCCCACTGTGATTGTCTCATGACTTTTACTTAAAGTATCACTCATCCAAATTTCCTGAAATCCCTTCCACTCCATCTAACTATCACTCAGAAGAAAAATATTTCTTTGATCCAAAGAAACTAGCATGGGATTACTCTCAACAAATAGCAACTACAAAACTCTTCTAATCTCTCTTGAGGGCACTTCCTAGACTACACAAGAGCTCTGGGGAACAAGAAGAGAAGGTAAACCTATAGACAAAACAGATAATAACAGTGTTCCATAAATTCGTAGGTTCAGGCAGTTCTCTTTGCATTCCTTCCTCATTTCAGGGGCTCCTCTTCTACCCTCAAGACTTTTCCTATTTCCACCTTAAATCCATTTATCATTTCTGAAGCCATAGTTCTAATTATAAAATTAATAATTTGCCCTATGTGCTCAACTCTTATCTATTATAAGATACCTTACTTTTACTTAAATTTAAGCCCTGGTACATGGTTTAGTGTGCTTCCCCCCACCCCCCAATACCCATTAAAAATATGTAACTATTAAAGTTTGGAAAATGTTCATGAGTCACGTTAACTCATGTACAATATCAGTAGTATAGATTTCACCTTTGAGGAACATTGTCTTCATGCATTTATTTATTCAGCATGTGCCTGTTATAGCTATAACTCAAGCATTTCACATTCCAATGGCATGGCTCTTCACATATCCCAAAGGAATAAAAAGATTTATCATGATTTGAAGGGAATCCACAATTCAAGCAAAAGAAGAGAATGACCTTTGAGAGTCACTTGAAACATGTCTGCTATCATGTAGATATGATTATTCCATCTCTTAGAAAAACTGTTACGGAAAAAGTAAATTTCCAGGAAACCAGTTACCAATGACTCATGAATTCCTTTTCAGGTTGTCAGCTTTCTCATTTAATGATGCCCTACCTAGTGATTGATTTTATAATTCAGTCAGACTCTCTGGGAACAGGTAACTTCAGAAAGTACAAACCCCTAGCTCGATCATACACTTGCAAAGAAGGTTGTGCCAGGACAACTGGAACACACATCTTATTGAAGGAACTGGAGGTGAGGAATAAAGAGGGGTTTTTCTTCCACACAAGGACTGAGAATTGAAGCAACAGACCAGGCAGATGAGAACCCTTGAGTTCTTACCAAAAACAAGATGAGGAATGGAGGAGAACACAGTAAGCTGTCAATAGCCTCAAAAGTATAGACATCAAACACCCTGAAAATAGAGTCCAGAGCTGTTTCATAACTGGCTTTAGCATTGCTGCCCTTGGACCACTTCCTGTCTGCCCTTCTGGACTCAGTTTCTTCATCTATATAATTGAGAAATCTAAAATAAGTGAGTCTTGATATGTCATGATTATCAGTAGTGCAGGCTCTAGGGTCAAATACACCTGGGTACATATATTGGCTTTATTACTTTCTAATTACATGATCTGGAACAAGTAATTTTGAAATCTGAGTCTCAGTTTCCTCAAGTATATCATGTATAATTGGGAGATTAAAATCAGGCAATTCATGAACACATGGCTCAGATCCTGCTGCACATCAAATGCTGAGAAAATGCAGCCAATATTACCACTAGTCTGTTGACTGACCCAAATCAGGAATCAAACAGATCTGAATAACTAATAGACTATAGGTGACATGGGCCAATCAAAAGTGGATATGGAATGGATACTTGCTAGACAAATCCCGACTTAGAGTTGTAATTAATAGTAGACTCAGAAAACAAGTTTCTCATGAACTGAATGCAAAACTCACCCATGAGTGTCCCTTAGAATCACCAGAGGAGCTTTTAATAACATAGGTCCCTGGGTCATACTACAGAAGGAAAGGAGAACTTGTGCAGTATAGGTCAATGACTCCAGTTAGATCTATTTTTATTTTTGAGCCATTTAAGAAGCTAGAGATAAACACAGAGTATTACAAAAATACTCCTATACCTACCATCTAGAGCTGAAACAGTTTCTGTGTTTGTTTTTAGGATTCATGTTTTACAAAAGAAATTAAAACCTCATAGATAAGGTCTCATATGCCCTCATCTTTGTCTCTTTGTCTTGTTTGTTCAATAGACCATTCTGATGAGCACTGGAAGTGGGGTCCCCTGAAGGCAGGTATTTTCTGCAATCACCTTAGGTTTCCCAATTATACCCCTCCCTCATACTTCAACACAAATCTGTGTACATCACAGCCAAAAATCACCACTCTACCTTCAACTATTGGAAACTTGAAAGAGCAAAGTCTTTAGCGGTGGCAGACTCTCTCTCTACTTGCTAATTCACTATAAGACTCCACATGTTTCAACTCAGTTTTCTCTCCCAGTCCTGCATGCTGGGAAGCCAATTCCTAGCAATGAACTCGTCAGAGCTGAGCGAGTCCACAGAGCACAGCTCTCCTACAAAGGGTCTGAAGCATTCAGATTTGCTTTTTAGTAGTTCAGTTGCACATCTCCTACACTCTAACACAATCCCTCCCCAGAGAACCCCTGACAAAGATGTAAAATCGGAATAACACATCAATGAGTTGGACCAGTAACACACCAGAAAGTCAGCAATAGATCAAATCTCCTTTCTGTCAGTCTGCAGACTTAATTACAGCACCACCATTGCTCATTATCCATCTTCCTTTGCAGTCTGTGTAAGCAGAAAGACCGCAGAACACTTAACAAATGCAGGGGTTACGGGGCTAGGAGAGATACACCCTTGGGACTCTATGAAGTCAGTTTTAAGCAATGGTGAACATAAATCCAGCCTGTAGAGTTATTTGGATGAAAGACACTGTATAAATGCAGCTCGTTATCATAATCATTAAGCAACTGTTCAGGATGAGCAAAGCTCTGTCTCCTCACCTCCTCCTCCTTCCTTTAGGAAGAAAAATGACTGAATTGGTCCTTGTCCATCAGTAGTGGAAAATGCAGCCCAAGAGGAGATTTAGACACTCAATATTTTGAGCCCAGGTTCATTAATAGGCAAAATGTCCCTTTCTACATTTGTGAACACTTTGAAATTCTCTTGGTTCTGAACCAAGTCCTAGTTCCCCTTAGCAAATGACATATTATTCTCATCTATCCATCAGAAAATACTTACCTAGTCTTGGTACAGAGGGTGGAAGCACGTTGCGGGCACAGGAAGGGAAACAAGGAGGTGTTTGGGCCCCTGGAGAAGACTGGTTAGATCAGCAGAGCCTATCGGCATCTCCAATCAAGTGGATCTGCTGAAATGCCTGTGGGGAACGGCTAGCTAAAGTAGGATAGGTCACACCAGGTAATCAAGGAAATTTCCAACACCTCTAATAAGGACGGCACTTTGCCACATGCTGAAGCCAGTCAGTCTCAGAGAAATGAGGGGCAGGGCAATATGTCTCACACTAGAATGCATCAGAACACATGGAGGATTTATAAAACAGGTTTCTGGCCTAGAGATATACTGATTCAGTTGGCTTATGGCTGGATCTCAGAATTTGCTTTTCTTACAAGATCACAGGTGATGCTGCTGCTAGTTCAGGGAAGACAAGGTAAGGATAGGGTAAGAAGCCAGAGCTGAAAAGGGAGGAAACATGATTTGAATTGTATCATATGTGTACCTTGCATCACAGGTGTGGTTTGTACCTTAAATGCATCCACTTTCCCTATCTGGGTGTCAGCTGAAATATCTGAATTAGATTGGTGCTTCTCAATGTGTGTTTCTTTGATCATCTGCAACTCAATCACCTAGCATGCTGGCAAAATGAAAATTCCTGGGCCCAAATCCAGACATCAGAGGCTCGTGCCTTGGAATCTGTAGCTTAACCATCACCCCAGCTGATTCTTATAATCATTAAAGTCTGAGAACTGCTAAACTACATACTTTCCAGCATTCCTATTATCTCAAAGATGCCATAAACTTTAAAGACAAAAATACATGTTATTTTCTGCTCCTGAAGTGACAATTGTTACCAGGCCCATGTATAAGTAAACCTTAGGGATTAAAATCCAGACAATTTTGAAAGAATAAGCCAAATCCTGGCTGCACATTAAATTCACCCCTGTTGCTTACAAAACAGAAGAAAGTGCATGAACTTTCAACTTTAAACCCAAACTTTCTAAATCAGAATAGAAGGAAAAGAGGTGAAAAAATTTAAGAGGAAAAGCAATGGACTCTCAGTGTTTTTTTCTCACAATGTTTATGACTTGTATTAGGGTTCTCTAGAGAAAAAGAAAAAGTCAATGATATATATCAATGGTGTGTGTGTGTGTGCACACACACACACACACACACCCTTACAAAAATATCCAGAAGAATAGTTGACCAACTTTCTAAGCCCCATGACCCAACCAAACTGGCACATAAAATTAATAATCATATCAATCTCTAACTTACTCTGTAGTCTGCTTATTTCTTATATTTATAGTCTGTTATATCAATAGAAAGCAAGCTCCAATAGAAAGAAGGTAAGCTCCAATAGAAAGCAAGCTTCAGTGGGACACGGCTTGTCTGTTTTCTTCACTAATGTATCTGAAGGGTCAGGAACAATGTCTGAGGCATTGTAGGCAGACAATAAATACTTTTGGATAAAGCTTTATCACCATGATTATGAAAAATTCATCCTCAGACATATCTTTGAGCCTTAGGATTTTCCCAAACAGGGTAGATGCTTTTTATTAGATGGCACAGGATCTATGTTCTTTCAATCCATGGATTATCTATGGGGTCGGTTCCAGGTGTTACCTCTCTTCTAATAGAGAGGGTCAGAGGCATTTCTTCAAAAGGTGAAGGAGCATCTCAATTCTCCTGTTACCAACAAAGAACTGGGAGCTAAGTATTCCAGGCTATAGATAATAGTGCTAATTGGAAATTATTTAGAGCTTTAATATTCCTTTTATATCTTGGCTCTCTGAGTTATGGGATTCCTATTGCCAAGATTCACAGTGACAGGCTGTGGTTCATTTGGTTTCTTTCCCTCTTCTTTTCCCCATCTCACATTCATGGTCCTGAACCTGCCAGTTATTTATGGAAAATTTTTGGGCAGGGTTCTCAGTGGTGAAGGAGAATGCTTGATTCAAAGGAGCTTCGGATATGCATAACCTGTGCAGGAAGATTTTTTTTTTTTTTTTTTTTTTTTTTTTTTGAGACGGAGTCTGGCTCTGTTGCCCAGGCTGGAGTGCAGTGGCCGGATCTCAGCTCACTGCAAGCCCCGCCTCCCGAGTTCACGCCATTCTCCTGCCTCAGCCTCCCGAGTAGCTGGGAGTACAGGCGCCCACCACCTCGCCCGGCTAATTTTTTTTGTATTTTAGTAGAGACGGGGTTTCACCGCGTTAGCCAGGATGGTCTCGATCTCCTGACCTCGTGATCCGCCCGTCTCGGCCTCCCAAAGTGCTGGGATTACAGGCTTGAGCCACCGTGCCCGGCCAGGAAGATGTTTTAATAAATGATTGCCTAACCCTATCAAAGAGAAATAGAATGAAAATTGATGTACCCTTTTGGAAACCAATTGTTAACAATGTCAAGAAATTTAAGAGGCCTTATTCTTTGACCCAGTAATTTCTCTTTAGATAATCTATTCTAAATGTCTAGAAAGATTTATACTCAAAGACACCCATCATAACATTTGTTTAATAGCAACCATTGGTAACATCTTAATTGATCAACATAGGAATTTGCTTAAATTGCAGTCACTAAATTAGAATAAAAACAGACATTCTAAATATTGTTTGCAAAGTTTACAATATAAACTCTTCGTTATGTTCAATGAAAACTCAGTACATAAAATATTTGCAAAATATGACTCAATATATACCTGAATAAAAAAAACTAGTTTTTAAAAAAGACAGAATCTTAAAAAATAATACGAATATTGCTTTTATTTGTTGAAAGAAAGAATGAGTGATCTTTCTTCTCCTTTTACATTTCCCAAGTTTTAAATGCAATGCATGTGTACAACTTTTTTACCCCAATGCTGAGGAAGGGCACAGCTTTAGCTATGAATTTTTAGAGGACATGTTTTTTAAACCAATTTTTTACATCTCTTTTACCAATATCTGAAGCTAACATAGCCATGTCACATTTTTCCTCTCTTAGCTTCTGGGTGCTATCTTTTTACTAAGTAGCCCCTGAGTAGAGTGATAATGTAATTCATTGTCTAAATCTAGATAGTTCTGAGAGGGAAGCAGGTGCTGTTAGTAATTATGCAGACAGCAGGCACAAACTAGGACTGTCTTAGAAAAGCAAGGACTTGTAGCCAACTTCCCATTGAGAGTATTACTTAACCAGGTAATGACTGGAGTGGGGGTCTCTTTTCCAAATATCTACCAGGTGCAGATTCAGGGCTCAGCCTATTGCCTAGCTGCTAGAACCCACAGCTGAGCTTCCTACTATCCCCGAGGGCAGCTACTGTTTCAGAAAGATTTTTTTTTTTTGGTGTGGCTTTCTGCCTTGCTCTTTGTTTATGGATCATGTGGATTTTCCTCAAAATCTCACAAGGTCATCTGTGTACTTGCAGAATTCTTCTTCTATTTTATATAGGTTTTGTAGTAGACGTTCACACACCAACTTTATAGTACACTGAATTGTTTGAAGCAGAGGTCACTTATTTGTTATTAAAGATCCTTGGGAATTTTTGTAAAATATGTTTTCTAAGCTTCTATCTTCTGTCTAGAGATTCAGTAGATGATGCATGGGCCCACATGAGATGCAGCATTAGATTACATAGTTCGTGAAGCAGGAGTTATCACTAAATTCATAAATCATGGCATTTCATCTGGAACAAAATACGCACTCGATAAAAACTTATAAAATGAAAAGAATAAGAGAATAAATTAATGAACAGCCATTTACAAACTGCATAATATTTCATTGTGTCTACAACAATGTTCTAACTTCTTTCTAGTTCAAAAAAAATGTAATTCAATTCCTAAGCCTAAAAATTGTTTAAATAATTACATTAGATTATTACCTACTTATGGCCCATATTAAAGGAATAATTACTTATGTGTTTTTCTTAATTAATTAATTAATTATTTCGAGACAGAGTCTTGCTCTGTTACCCAGGCTGGAATGCTGTGGGCGTGATCTCAACTCATTGCAACCTCCACCTCTTGGGCACAAGCTATCTTCCCACCTCAGTCTCTTGAGTAGTTGAGACTACTAGCTCACACGACCATGCCTGTTAATTTTTGTATTTTTTGTAGAAAGGGGGTTTTACCGTGTTACCAATCTGGTCTTGAACTCCTGTGCTCAAGTGATCCACCTGCATCGACCTCCCAAAGTGCTGGGATTACAGGCGTGAGCCACCGCACCTGGCCCAATTTATGTGTTTCTTGACTAGTACATTTTATTGAATATAAATTTTGTAAAAAAGTCAATTTACAAAATATCTGATGGGGAGAGAAGATAAAACTCTTCTTGTTTCTTTAAATCCTGACTGAAACATACTTTCTATTAGCAAACTAAGTAGGTCACTTTAAGAAAATATTAACTCTCTTTAAGACATTTTATTGTGCAAAAAAATTGGGTAGAGATAATGAATTCGACAATGAATTGTTTCCTAAATGATACTGAAAGGTAAAATTGAATAAAATAAAATTCACCTCTCTAGGAGGTTCTCCCTAAGCTAACTAAAAAGAATTTAAACTATAGTAATGATAATAGCAAGAAAAAAAATTAGTGTACAAAAGAGATCCTGGATTTGAGATTCAATTCAGCTTGAGGAAAAGACAGCATTACAGAACAATATTAAATACTCCACAACCCAGTCCTAAATTGTACAGCATAAAAATAAATACTCTGGGAGTTTCAAAGAGAACAAGGTAAACTGGAATTTTGAAGGGTGTGTTTTGTACTCTACTCCCCTTTGAGAAACACGGGCAAACTTCCCAGCAAACATGTTTTCCCTCAGTCAGCTCAAAATGGCCTTGATGGAAGTTTGGATAATTGAAAGAAGATATAGTTTTAGAGGAGGTGAAATAACCCTTTGTCAATCTATCAACATTTGTGTTTTGTTAAGGAAACAAAGGTAAAAGATGGAGCATTTATAAAGGATGAATAAAATTTACTTCAAATCCATATTTCTTCAATAATATCGGGTTTAGTGGGAAAACATTTATTCTTTTCCCTTTAATACCTATTCTCTTGTTTTTAATGTTTAAACATTGGAATTTTCTTATTTTTTAAATAGCACATTTATTGCAGAGAAATCAGAATAGAAACATATAAGCAAAAAAATGATATATTATCCCGGGTAGGAGGAATTCAAGATGGCTGACGAATGGCGTCTGGTACTCACCTCCTCCATAAAAAGGAACCAAAATAGAGAATAGATAATCACACCTTGAATAGATCACCTAAAAGAGAATGCTGGAGTGCAACACAGAAGTGACAGGGAACACCTACAACAAGGAAGGGGACGGAGCAAGGCAGCCTGTTCTGCGGGGATCAGCTGGGAGCCTGGAGAAGCTTTCCAGTGCAGGGAAAGGGTAAATGATTGACACCCAGCGGTCCACATTCGCACTGTAGACTCCGCTCCTGCAATCCTAGTCATGGTAGAGCCCACTGATCCATGCAGATCCTGGGACTAACGTTAGGGAGCTGCCTGGAGACCATGTGATGGCATTGCTTCAGAGAGGGAGCTCATGCTGGATCCCATATACCCCCAATCCTAAGCAGCTACAGCAAAGCAACATTTTGAGAGCTCAGGCCCCGTCAGACTGCATTTTGCCCTAGGCAGAAGAGTCCTGCATTTATACATTTCTAGAATCCCATGAATATCATCTGCCTGCAGCTGTGTGCCACAGCTGGCTGCTGCTGCCAGAGCTGAAGCATGAGCCATTGGCAGTGACCCTGCTGCCCTCAGTAGCAGGGCCACCACACATTAACAAGAGCCCTGATGAGAGGCTACCTCACTTGCAGCCACCACCTGGGCCAAAATGTGCTCCCAGCTGCCTGTTTGCCATAGACACAACTGAAACCATGTCCACTCTCCTCAGCAGCAGGGCTGCAATGCAGCTGCTATTACTCCTGCCCAGGCATTCCACTGGGCACCTGAGGATCACCCCACCTCTGCCTACCACAGCCAGCAACCACATTACTACTAGGTTATATGAGAACAGGCCCTCCTGGTCAAGGTCTGCCCCAAACCTCCATGCCTGAGCATGCTACACACAGACCTGGTGATCACCCTGCTTGATCCACCACCATTGACACCTGAGCACTCCTCCTAGGGGCCTGACGACAGGTCCACCCAACTTGCCCACCACCAACACAGCTGGAGCCAACCTGTACACGTCACCTGTGGGCCTGGGAACTGACCCACCCAGACCATCACAGTCATCATCAACACCAGAGTGAATCATTGGTAAGTCAGAGGGTTGCCCTGACACTGCCACTGCCCTTGCCCATGTCTTATGTATTTCACAGGTGCCCAAGGACTTGCCCACCAACTT
The DNA here is from genome assembly GCF_047675955.1 of Chlorocebus sabaeus. Taxonomy (NCBI): domain Eukaryota; kingdom Metazoa; phylum Chordata; class Mammalia; order Primates; family Cercopithecidae; genus Chlorocebus; species Chlorocebus sabaeus. The sequence continues at coordinate 29,061,798 of NC_132926.1, read as the reverse complement.
GATCTACTACTACTACTACTGGTACTTGAGCAAGCTACGTGGAAACCCAAGAACTGACTTGACTGGACCTGCTAAACTGCTGCTAGCATACACTGCTCTGGGATGCAAGGACAGACATGCCCAGTCTGCCATTGCCACCACTGGGGCTTAAACAATGGACCACCTGAAATATCCTACCCAACCAACAATATAAATACATCTTCCAGAAAAAGCTCTTCCCTTAAAAAACAAATTCAAAAAAAGTTTTAAAAAGTGATTGTTACACTGGATATCAATAAAAGAAACAGGAAAAAGCAAAGAATTATGAGACCTCAAAAGAAACATAATAATCATTTAGCAACAAATTCCAATGAAAAAGAAGTTTATAAAATCCCAGAAAAAGAATTCAAAACAATGACATTAAAAAGTTCAACAAAATACAAGAGAACACAGATAATAATACAAAGATTTTTTTTTTTTTAATTCAGGGTATGAATTAGAAATTTACCAAAGTGATAGATACCATAAAAAAGAACCAAACAGAAATTCTGGGACTGAAGAAATTATTGATTGAAATACAAAATACACTCAAAAGCTTTAGTAATACATTAGATCAAGTAGAAGAGTTTCAAACCTTGAGGAAAGGTCTTTTGAAATGATCCAGTCAGACAAAAATAAATAAATAAAAAGAAAAAGAATAATCAAACCTTGCATGATATGTAGTACACAATAGAACAACCATATATTTCAGCTTCTGGTGTCACAGAAGAATACAATACAAAAGGGAAGGAAAGCCTTTTCAAAAATAACAGAGGAAAACTTCCCAAGTCTAGAGAAAGATTTAAATATTCAGATATAGAAAATTTAGAGATCCCAAACAGATACAATTCCCAAAAGCCTTCCAGGTGACATATCATAGTCAAGCAGTCAAAAGTAAAAAACAGAGAGGGAATTCTAAAAACAGGAAAAGAAAAATGTTTTGTCACTTATGAAGCAATATTCATCAGAATAACAGTGGATTTCTCAGCAGAAACTTTACAGGCCAGGAGAGAATGGGATTATATAGTCAAAGTGCTTGAAGAGCAGAACAGAACAGAAAATTAAAGAAAATAAAAGTAAAGAGAAGAAAAGAAAATAAAGGAACTGTCAGTCATGGATGCTATCCATACCCAGCAAAGTTAGCTTTCATAAATGAATGAATGAATGAATGAATGAATGAATGAATGAATAAAGTCTTTCCAAGACAAGCATAAGCTGAAGAAATTCAACCCTACAAGACTGGTCCTACAAGAAATATATAAAGGAGTTCTATGCTTGGAAAGGACAATATCCATCATCATGAAAACACACAAAAGTATAAAACCTCCTGACAGAACAAACACAAAAATTATGAAAAGAAAGGACTCAGATGTTATCACTAGAGAAAACCAATAAACAAGGAAGAACAATGAGAGAGAGAGAGAGAGAGAAAGAGAGAAACAACAGATACATAAAACAACCAGAAATCAATTAATAAAATTGATTTTAGTAGTTGATTTAATAAACAATAACAGGAATAAGGCCTCACATATCAATAATAATCCTGATGTAAATAAACTTTTCATATAAAAGATACAGACTGGCAGAATGGATTTAAAAAGTGACTCAACCATATGCTGCTTACAAGAAAATTATCTTACCTATAAAGTCAAATATAGACTGAAAGTAAATGGATGGAAAAAGAAATTCCATGCAAAGAGAAATCAAAAACAAGCAGGAGTAGTTATACTCATATAAAATGAAGCATATTTTAAGTCAAAAGAGTAAGAAGAGACAAAGAAGGTCATTGCATAATGATAAAAGGAACAATTCAGCAAGAAGATACAATAACCATAAACACATATGCACTAAACACTGGACCCCCCAAGATATACAAAGCAAATACAAAACCTCCCTTAAATTTAAAGGGAGAGAGAAAATCCAATATAATCATAGTTGTGGGCTTCAACACCCCACTGTCAGCATAGGACTGAGCATGTAGAAAGAAAATCAATGAAAAACATTGGATTTAAATTGCACTTAGGAACAAATAGACTTAATAGGAATTTGCAGAACATTTAATTCAACAGCTATAAAATAAACCCTCTTCTCATCAGTATATGGGACATTCTTTAAGATAGACTGTATGTTTGGACACAAAACAATTCTCAACAAATTAAAAAAGAATCTGAAATCATATTATCTTCTCATATCACAATGGAATAAAACTAGATGTCAAAATAAGAGGAGCTTTAGAAGCAGTAAAAATACATGAACATTAAACAACATGCTTCTGAATGACCATTGGGACAATGAAGAAATTAAAGGGAAAATCAAAAAATGTATTGAAACAATCAAAAATCAAAACATTACATAGCAAATCCTATGGGATACAACAAAAGCAGTGCTAAAGTGGATGTTTATAGTAATAAGTGCATGCATTTAAAAGTTAGAAAGATTTCAAATAAAAAGTCTAATAAGGCACCTCAAAAAGCTAGAAAAGCAAAAAGATGCCAAACTTAAAATTAGTAGAACAAAATAAATCAGGACCACAGCAGAACTAAACAAAATAGAAACAACAACAACAAAAAAAATACAAAGAATCAATGAAATGAAAACTTGGTTTTAGGAAAGTATAGAAAAATGGAGAAACAGCTAGACTAGCCAAAAAAAGAAGAGAAAAGACCAAAATAATAAAATCAGAAACAAAAAAGAGGCATTACAACTTATACTACAGAAATATAAAACATTATCAGAGATTATTATAAACAACTATACATTAACAAACTAGAAAAGCTAGAGGAAATTGATAAATTTCCAGACACTTCCCACATACCAAGATTAAATCAGGAAGAAATAAAAACAGACCAATAATGAGTAACGTGATTAAATAAGTTTAAAAAAAAAAAAAAAAAAGTACAGGACCAGATGGCTTCACTGCAAAATTCCACCAAACTTACAAAGAGTTAGCAACAATTCTCTTCAAACTATTTCAAAAATTTAAAGAGTAGGGAATTCTCTCCAACTCATTCTACAAGGCCAGCATTACCCTGCTACCACAACCGGCGAGGACACAACAACAAAAATAACTTTTAGGCCAATATATCTGATAAACAGATGGAAAAATTTCCAACAAAATATACACAAACTGAATCTTACAGCCCATCAAAAAGATAATACACCATGATAATGTAGGATTTATCCCAGGGATTCAAGGATTGTTCAACATACACAAATCTATAAACATAATAAACTACATCCACTGAATAAAGGGCAAAAACCATATGATTATATTATTAGGCACAGAAAAATCATTTGATAAAATACAACATCTATTTATGATAAAAATTCTCAACAATATAGGTATAGTAAAAACATACCTCAACATGATAAAGGCCATATATGAGAAATGCACAGCTAAAATCATACTGAATGGGAAAAACCTGAAATCTTTCCTTCTAAGAACTGGAACAAGTAATGGATGCCCACTTTTACCACTCCTATCAACATAGTAGTGGAAGTCCTAGTCAGAGCAATCAGGTAAGAAGAAGAAATAAAAGGTATCTAAATTAGAAAAGAGAAAGTCAAATTGGCCCTCTTTACAGACAATGTAATCTCAAATCTAGGGGAAAAAAAAAGGTTCAACCAAAAAAACTCTTAGATCTGATTAATAAATTTAGTAATTCAGGATACAAAATCAACATACAAAAATCAGTAGTATTTCCATACACCAATAATGAGCTAGCTGAGAAAAAAGTTAAATAAAGCAATCTTATTTACAATAGCTATTTAAAAGATACCTAGGAATAAATTTAACCAGGAAGGTAAAAGATCTCCACAGAGAAAACTACAAAACACTGATGAAAGAAATTGCAGAGGGCATAAACAAATAAACAGAGTAAAGAAACCATCTGAAGAATGAGAGAAATCTTTGTAAACTATTCATCCAACAAGGGACTAATATCCTGAATATACAAAGAACTCAATTAACTCAACAGTAAAAAATATATATGTCATATGTATCTATATATATACATATATATTCACAGTAAAATATATATATATATCTCCAGGCATTCAGAGCACTTGCTTGCCTGGTTCAGCAGCCTGAGCCACCTCATTCTTCTTGTGCAGAGATCTTGGTATGTGGGGGCCCTCTTTGCTCCATGCCCAGGCAGATCTCCAAGCCTGGAGAGTGCCACATGGAACTTCAGCCTGAGCTGCTCCACCCTACCTATGCAGTGATCCTGGTGCAGGGGAGTTCTCTCTAGTCCACACAGGCAGATCTCCAGGCATCTGGAACACATCGTCTCCTGGATTGAGAGTTTAGACTGCCCCTCATACCCCTGCATATAATTTGAGGCTGAGGAGGTTTCCCAGCTCCATGCCTAGGCACTTCTCTGGGCACTTATTGACTTCCCACTGAATCCTCTTTCAGGGCTGGAGCGTGTGCCTGCCACCAGAGAACCTAGACAGACCTGCCTCGTCTGATCCAACCCATCTTTGCCCTTACCTCCCCTCGGCTAAGCAGGGAGCTCAGACTACTGTACACTCCAGGAATTAGCCCATTGCCTGAGACAGTAGAGAGCTTCTCCTAGTGAACAAGGATCAAGTATATACCCAGCCACATTGGCTACAACTTGCTGTTACCTATAAGCGCCATCTACTGGCTCATAGGTTAAACTTCACAACCCAATATGAAAAATGCCAACAGAAGTGCATAGGACTATAGAAGCAAAGCCCAAAGACCCTATCCAGCATTCTCTACAGACACATACCCTAGGAAAGAAGATAAAGAAAAACGGAAAGAAAAAATATTATATGGAAAAAAAGAAAAAGCAAAACTTATACCCGCATGAAAATAATTACAAAACTAGAAATGTCAGCGTCTCTAGAAGAGAAGGAACCAGTATAAGAATCTGGCACTATGAAGAATCTGAATGTAGTGACATTGCATTAGCTCTCCAGTAATGATCCCTCACCAAAATGAAAACTCAGAAATTACAGATAAAAAATTCAAAGCGTGGATTGAAAGGAAGCTCAAGGAGATCCAAAAGAAGCTGGAAAATCAACACAAATGAACTTCTAAAGCAATCGAGAAAATGTAGGAAGAGATAAACATCTTTAATAAAATCAACTTGAGATTCTGGAATTGAAAAACTCACTTAAGGAATTTCAAAATACAATTTAAGGCTTTATTAAAGGACTGGACCGGGGGCGGAGCAAGATGGCCGAATAGGAACAGCTCCAGTCTCCAACTCCCAGCGCGAGCGACACAGAAGACTGGTGATTTCTGCATTTTCAACTAAGCCTCTGCTGCTGATACCCAGGCAAACAGGGTCTGGAGTGGACCTCAAGCAATCTCCTACAGCTACAACCTACAGCTGAGGATCCTGACTGTTAGAAGGAAAGCTATCAAACAGGAAGGACACCTACACCAAAACCCCATCAGTACATCACCATCATCAAAGACCAGAGGCAGATAAAACCACAAAGATGGGGAAAAAGCAGGGCAGAAAAGCTGGAAATTCAAAAAATAAGAGCGTATCTCCCCCGGCAAAGGAGCGCAGCTCATCGCCAGCAACGGATCAAAGCTGGACGGAGAATGACTTTGACGACATGAGAGAAGAAGGCTTCAGTCCATCAAATTTCTCAGAGCTAAAGGAGGAATTACGTACCCAGCGCAAAGAAACTAAAAATCTTGAAAAAAAAGTGGAAGAATTGATGGCTAGAGTAATTAATGCAGAGAAGCTCACAAACGAAATGAAAGAGACGAAAACCATGGCACGAGAAATACGTGACAAATGCACAAGCTTCAGTAACCGACTCGATCAACTGGAAGAAAGAATGTCAGCGATGGAGGATCAAATGAATGAAATGAAGCGAGAAGAGAAACCAAAAGAAAAAAGAAGAAAAAGAAATGAACAAAGCCTGCAAGAAGTATGGGATTATGTAAAAAGACCAAATCTACGTCTGATTGGGGTGCCTGAAAGTGAGGGGGAAAATGGAACCAAGTTGGAAAACACTCTTCAGGATATCATCCAGGAGAACTTCCCCAACCTAGTAGGGCAGGCCAACATTCAAATCCAGGAAATACAGAGAACGCCACAAAGATACTCCTCGAGAAGAGCAACTCCAAGACACATAATTGCCAGATTCACCAAAGTTGAAATGAAGGAAAAAATCTTAAGGGCAGCCAGAGAGAAAGGTCGGGTTACCCACAAAGGGAAGCCCATCAGACTAACAGCAGATCTCTCGGCAGAAACTCTTCAAGCCAGAAGAGAGTGGGGGCCAATATTCAACATTCTTAAAGAAAAGAATTTTAAACCCAGAATTTTATATCCAGCCAAACTAAGTTTCATAAGTGAAGGAGAAATAAAATCCTTTACAGATAAGCAAATGCTTAGAGATTTTGTCACCACTAGGCCTGCCTTACAAGAGACCCTGAAGGAAGCACTAAACATGGAAAGGAACAACCGGTACCAGCCATTGCAAAAACATGCCAAAATGTAAAGACCGTCAAGGCTAGGAAGAAACTGCATCAACTAACGAGCAAAATAACCAGTTAATATCATCATGGCAGGATCAAGTTCACACATAACAATCTTAACCTTAAATGTAAATGGACTAAATGCTCCCATTAAAAGACACAGACTGGCAAACTGGATAAAGAGTCAAGACCCATCAGTCTGCTGTATTCAGGAGACCCATCTCACACGCAGAGACATACATAGGCTCAAAATAAAGGGATGGAGGAAGATTTACCAAGCAAATGGAGAACAAAAAAAAGTGTGGGTTGCAATACTAGTCTCTGATAAAACAGACTTTAAACCATCAAAGATCAAAAGAGACAAAGAAGGCCATTACATAATGGTAAAGGGATCAATTCAACAGGAAGAGCTAACTATCCTAAATATATATGCACCCAATACAGGAGCACCCAGATTCATAAAGCAAGTCCTTAGAGACTTACAAAGAGACTTAGACTCCCATACAATAATAATGGGAGACTTCAACACTCCACTGTCAACATTAGACAGATCAACGAGACAGAAAGTTAACAAGGATATCCAGGAATTGAACTCATCTCTGCAGCAAGCAGACCTAATAGACATCTATAGAACTCTCCACCCCAAATCAACAGAATATACATTCTTCTCAGCACCACATCGTACTTACTCCAAAATTGACCACGTAATTGGAAGTAAAGCACTCCTCAGCAAATGTACAAGAACAGAAATTATAACAAACTGTCTCTCAGACCACAGTGGAATCAAACTAGAACTCAGGACTAAGAAACTCAATCAAAACCGCTCAACTACATGGAAACTGAACAACCTGCTCCTGAATGACTACTGGGTACATAACGAAATGAAGGCAGAAATACAGATGTTCTTTGAGACCAATGAGAACAAAGATACAACATACCAGAATCTCTGGGACACATTTAAAGCAGTGTGTAGAGGGAAATTTATAGCACTAAATGCCCACAAGAGAAAGCAGGAAAGATCTAAAATTGACACTCTAACATCGCAATTAAAAGAACTAGAGAAGCAAGAGCAAACACATTCGAAAGCTAGCAGAAGGCAAGAAATAACTAAGATCAGAGCAGAACTGAAGGAGATAGAGACACAAAAAACCCTCCAAAAAATCAATGAATCCAGGAGTTGGTTTTTTGAAAAGATCAACAAAATTGACAGACCACTAGCAAGACTAATAAAGAAGAAAAGAGAGAAGAATCAAATCGACGCAATTAAAAATGATAAAGGGGATATCACCACCGACCCCACAGAAATACAAACTACCATCAGAGAATACTATAAACACCTCTACGCAAATAAACTGGAAAATCTAGAAGAAATGGATAATTTCCTGGACACTTACACTCTTCCAAGACTAAACCAGGAAGAAGTTGAATCCCTGAATAGACCAATAGTAGGCTCTGAAATTGAGGCAATAATTAATAGCCTACCAACCAAAAAAAGTCCAGGACCAGATGGATTCACAGTTGAATTCTACCAGAGGTACAAGGAGGAGCTGGTACCATTCCTTCTGAAACTATTCCAATCAATAGAAAAAGAGGGAATCCTCCCTAACTCATTTTATGAGGCCAACATCATCCTGATACCAAAGCCTGGCAGAGACACAACAAAAAAAGAGAATTTTACACCAATATCCCTGATGAACATCGATGCAAAAATCCTCAATAAAATACTGGCAAACCGGATTCAGCAACACATCAAAAAGCTTATCCACCATGATCAAGTGGGCTTCATCCCTGGGATGCAAGGCTGGTTCAACATTCGCAAATCAATAAACATAATCCAGCATATAAACAGAACCAAAGACAAGAACCACATCATTATCTCAATAGATGCAGAAAAGGCTTTTGACAAAATTCAACAGCCCTTCATGCTAAAAACGCTCAATAAATTCGGTATTGATGGAACGTACCTCAAAATAATAAGAGCTATTTATGACAAACCCACAGCCAATATCATACTGAATGGGCAAAAACTGGAAAAATTCCCTTTGAAAACTGGCACAAGACAGGGATGCCCTCTCTCACCACTCCTATTCAACATAGTGTTGGAAGTTCTGGCTAGGGCAATCAGGCAAGAGAAAGAAATCAAGGGGATTCAGTTAGGAAAAGAAGAAGTCAAATTGTCCCTATTTGCAGACGACATGATTGTATATTTAGAAAACCCCATTGTCTCAGCCCAAAATCTCCTTAAGCTGATAAGCAACTTCAGCAAAGTCTCAGGATACAAAATTAATGTGCAAAAATCACAAGCATTCTTATACACCAGTGACAGTCAAACAGAGAGCCAAATCAGGAATGAACTTCCATTCACAATTGCTTCAAAGAGAATAAAATACCTAGGAATCCAACTTACAAGGGATGTAAAGGACCTCTTCAAGGAGAACTACAAACCACTGCTCAGTGAAATCAAAGAGGACACAAACAAATGGAAGAACATACCATGCTCATGGATAGGAAGAATCAATATCGTGAAAATGGCCATACTGCCCAAGGTAATTTATAGATTCAATGCCATCCCCATCAAGCTACCAATGAGCTTCTTCACAGAATTGGAAAAAACTGCTTTAAAGTTCATATGGAACCAAAAAAGAGCCCGCATCTCCAAGACAATCCTAAGTCAAAAGAACAAAGCTGGAGGCATCACGCTACCTGACTTCAAACTATACTACAAGGCTACAGTAACCAAAACAGCATGGTACTGGTACCAAAACAGAGATATAGACCAACGGAACAGAACAGAGTCCTCAGAAATAATACCACACATCTACAGCCATCTGATCTTTGACAAACCTGAGAGAAACAAGAAATGGGGAAAGGATTCCCTATTTAATAAATGGTGCTGGGAAAATTGGCTAGCCATAAGTAGAAAGCTGAAACTGGATCCTTTCCTTACTCCTTATACGAAAATTAATTCAAGATGGATTAGAGACTTAAATGTTAGACCTAATACCATAAAAATCCTAGAGGAAAACCTAGGTAGTACCATTCAGGACATAGGCATGGACAAAGACTTCATGTCTAAAACACCAAAAGCAACGGCAGCAAAAGCCAAAATTGACAAATGGGATCTCATTAAACTAAAGAGCTTCTGCACAGCAAAAGAAACTACCATCAGAGTGAACAGGCAACCTACAGAATGGGAGAAAATTTTTGCAATCTACTCATCTGACAAAGGGCTAATATCCAGAACCTACAAAGAACTCAAACAAATTTACAAGAAAAAAACAAACAACCCCATCAAAAAGTGGGCAAAGGATATGAACAGACATTTCTCAAAAGAAGACATTCATACAGCCAACAGACACATGAAAAAATGCTCATCATCACTGGCCATCAGAGAAATGCAAATCAAAACCACAATGAGATACCATCTCACACCAGTTAGAATGGCGATCATTAAAAAGTCAGGAAACAACAGGTGCTGGAGAGGATGTGGAGAAATAGGAACACTTTTACACTGTTGGTGGGATTGTAAACTAGTTCAACCATTATGGAAAACAGTATGGCGATTCCTCAAGGATCTAGAACTAGATGTACCATATGACCCAGCCATCCCATTACTGGGTATATACCCAAAGGATTATAAATTATGCTGCTATAAAGACACATGCACACGTATGTTTATTGCAGCACTATTCACAATAGCAAAGACTTGGAATCAACCCAAATGTCCATCAGTGACAGATTGGATTAAGAGAATGTGGCACATATACACCATGGAATACTATGCAGCCATAAAAAAGGATGAGTTTGTGTCCTTTGTAGGGACATGGATGCAGCTGGAAACCATCATTCTCAGCAAACTATCACAAGAACAGAAAACCAAACACCGCATGTTCTCACTCATAGGCGGGAACTGAACAATGAGATCACTTGGACTCGGGAAGGGGAACATCACACACCGGGGCCTATCATGGGGAGGGGGGAGGGGGGAGGGATTGCATTGGGAGTTATACCTGATGTAAATGACGAGATGATGGGTGCAGCACACCAACATGGCACAAGTATACATATGTAGCAAACCTGCACGTTGTGCACATGTACCCTACAACTTGAAGTTTAATAATAATAAATAAATTTAAAAAAAAAATAAAAAAAAAAAAATAAAGGACTGGACCAAGTAAAAGAAAGAATTTCAGAGTTTAAAGATCCATCTTTGATCTAATCCAGTCAGACAAAAATAAAGAAAAAAATTTTAAAAAAAAAACAAAGACTTTGAGAAACATGGGATTATGCAACATGGCCAAACTTATGCATTATTGGAATTTCTGAAAGAGAGAGAGAGAGAAAGTAAACCGAATCAAAAACATACTTGAGGAAATAATTCAAAACAATTTCCTAATATTGCTAGAGAGGTAGACACTAGATACAAGAAATCCAGCGAACACCTGTGATATACTGTACAAAATGAATGTCACCAAGGCATATGGTTACTGGACTTTCCAAGATCAATACTCAAGAAAAAATCTTAATGGCAGCTAGACAAAAAGATCATATTATGTACAAAGGGAAACCCACCTGGCTAACGACATACTTCTCAGCAGAAACTTTATAAGCCAGAAGAGATTGGGGTTCTATGTTCATTATTCTTAAAGAATTAAAAATTCTAACCAAGAATTTTATATTGCACTAAATTAAGCTTCATAAGCAAGGGAGAAATAAAATCTTCCAGACAAGCAAACAGGAAGAGAATTTATTACCACTAGACTAGCCTCACAAGATATCCTTAAGGGAATTCTAAACATGGAAATGAAAAAACAATACCTACTACCACAAAAACACACTTAAGAACATAGCTCACAAACCCCATAAAGAAACCATACAATAGAAACTACAAAGCAATCAGCTGACAACTTCACGATAGTATCAAACCTCACATAACAATATTAATCTTGAATGTAAATAATTTAAATGCCCCTCACAATAGGCACAGAATGGCAAGTTGGATAAAGAATACAAAACCTATTTTTCTGTTGCCTTTAAGAAACTCATCTCATACGTACCAGCGCCCATAGGCTCAAAGTAAAGAGTTGAAGAAAGATTTACCATGCAAACAGAAAACAAAAAAGAGCAGGGGTCCCTATTCTTATATCAGATAAAACATACTTCAGGCAAATAAAGTAAAAAAGGACCAAGAAGGGCATTACATAAACTGTTAATTCAACATGGTATTTTTAATTTTTAACTATCCTAAAAATATACTTACCTAAACTATAGCCCTCAGATTTATAAAACAAGTACTTCTGGACCTATGAAAAGACTTAGACAGTGACACAATAGTGGTGAGGGACTTTAACATTCCCCTGATAGCACTAGAAAAATAGCATTAGACTGATAGCATTAGACATATGAAAACTAACAACAAAAATCTGGAATTAAATTTGACACTTGACTAATTGAACAAAACAGACATTCACCCATTAACCACAGAGTATGAATGCTTCTCATATGTACAAAAAACATACTCCAACACCAACCACATTCTCAGCCATAAAGTGAGTCCCAATAAATTTAAAAAAATCAAAATCATACCAACCATACTCTCAGATCACAGTAAAATAGAAATAGAAGTCAATATTGTGGTTTTGAACATCTCTCAAAAACCACACAATTCCATGGAAATTAAATAACTTGCTTCTGAATGGCTTTCAGGTAAACAAAAAATTGATACATTAATCAAAAAAATTATTTGAAATAAATGAAAACAGAGACACAACATACCAAAAATCTCTGTGATGCAACAAAAGTAATGCTGAGGAAAGCTTATCATGGTAAGTGCCTACCTCAAAAGAGAGATCTCAAGTTAACACTCTAACATCACACCTAGAAGATCCAGAAAAACAAGAACAAACTAACTTTAACAGTAGCAGAAAAAAAGGAATAATTAAAATCAGAGCAGAACACAGAGAAATTGACACCCCAAAATTCATACAAATAATCAACAAAAAGGACAAACAAGATCAATAGAATTCTAGCTACAAAGAAAAAAAAAATACAGAAGATCCAAAGATCCAAATAACCACAATCATAAACAACAAAGGTGATATTAGAACCAATTTCCCCAGAAATACAAGGAATCTCAGAGACTGTTAGGAACATCTCTATGCACACAAACCAGAAAATCTAGAGGAAGTGGATAAATTCCTGGAAACACACAATCTCTCAAGATTGAATCGAGGAAATTGAAACCCTGAACAGACGAATATCAAGTTCTGAAACTGAATCAGGAATAAATAAACTTAATGTCCAAAAAAGCTCCAGATCAGATGGATATATAAACAAATTCTACCAGACATGCAAAGAAGAGCTGGTACCAATTCTACTGAAGATATTCCAAAAAATTGAGGAGGAAGGACTCCTCCCTAACTCATTCTATGAAGCCATCATTACCCTAACACCTAAACCTGGCAAAGAAACAATGAAAAATGAAAAACTACAGTCCCATTTCCATGATGAACATAAACTCAAAAATCCTCAGCAAGATACTGGTTAACTGAATCTAAAAACACATAAAATTTTTAACTTACTGTGATCAAGTAGGCTTCATTCCTGTGCTGCAAGTTTGGTTCAACATACACAAATCAATAAATGTGATTCATCACATAAACTGAATTAAAAACAAAAGCCATATAATCGTCTCAAAAAATGTGGAAAACATTTTGATGAAATCTAACATCCCTTCATTATAAAAACTCTCAACATATTAGGCATCAAAAGAATATATCTCAAATTAATAAAAGCTATCTATTTCAAACCCACAGGCAACATCACACTGAATGAGAAAAAAACCTTGAGAACTAGAAAACAATAAAGATCCCTACTCTCACCACTCCTATTCAACATAGTACTGGAAGTGTTAGCCAGAGCAAACAAGCAAGATAAATAAATAAAAGGCATCCAGATAGGAAAAGAAGCAGTCAAACTATTTCTCTTTGTGGAGGATATGATTCTATACCTAGAAAACCCTAACAAATCTGCCAAAAAGCTCCTAGAATTGATAAATGACTTTAGCAAAATTTCAGGATACAAAAATCAATGTACAAAAGTCTGTAGCATTCCTATACACCAATAACATTCAGGCTGCGAGCTTGAATCAAGTCAAATCAAGTATGCAATTTAATTTATAATAGCCATAAAAAAGCCTAGGAATACATCTAACCAAGGAAGTGAAAGATCTTTACAAGGATATCTTTAAAACACTGCTTAGAGAAATCACAGATGATACAAACAAATGGAAAAACATTACATGCTCGTGGTTTAAAACAATATCATTAAAATGGCCATACTTCCAAAAGCAATCTACATATTCAATGCTATTTCTATCAAATTACCAAGCTATTTTTCATGGAGTTGGGAAAAAAGAAAACCTATTCTAAAATACATATAAAACCAAAAAAAAAAAAAAAAAGCTCAATGGCCAAAGCAAGTCTAAGCAAAAAGAACAAAGCTGGAGGCATCACATTACCTGACTTAAATCTATCCAATAAGGCTACAATAAGCAAAACAGAAAAAAAAAAAAAAAAAAAAAAAAGAAAGAAAGAAAAAGAAAAAAAAGAAAAGACACATAGACCAAAAAAACAGAATAGAGAACCCAGAAGTAAAGGTGCACACCACACACCTACAGCTATCTGATCTTTGGTAAAGTCAACAAAAACAAGCAATGGGGAAAATTCCCTATTCAATAAATGGTGCTGGGATAGCTGGCTAGTCATTTGCAGAAGAATGAATGTGGACCCCTACCCTTCACCATATACAAAAATTAACTCAAGTTGGATTAAAGAGTTAAATGTAAGACCTCAAACTGTAAGAATTCTAGAATAATTCTAGGAAACATCTTTCTGGACATTGACCTTGGAAAATAATTTATGACTAAGTCCTCAAAAGCAATTGCAACAACAAAAAAATTGACAAGTGGGACTAATTAAATGAAAGAGCTTCTGTACAACAAAATAAATTATCAACAGAGTAAACAGACAACCTACAAAATGCGAGAAAATATTTGCAAACTATATATCCAACATCTGACAAAGGTCTAATATCCAGAATACAGAAGGAACTTAAACAATTGAACAAGCCCAAAACAAAAACCCCACTACAAAATGGGCAAAATACATGATTGGACACTTCTCAAAAGAAGACATAAAAGTGTCCAATAAGCATATGAAAAAATGCCTCACATTACTAATCATCAGAGAAATGCAAATCAAAACCACAATGAGATACCATCTCACATGAATCAGAGCAGCTATTAATATAAGTCAAGAAACAACAGATGTTTGCAACGGTGCAGAGAAAAGGGAATGCATATACACTGTGGGTGGGAATATAAATTAGTTCAGTCACTATGGAAAGCAGTTCAGCGAGTTTTCAAAGAACTTAAAACGGAACTACCATTCAACCCAGCAAACCTGTTACTAGATATATACCCCAAAGGAAATCAATTGTTCTACCAAAAAGACACACGTATTTACATGTTCATCGTAGCATGATTCACAATAGCAAAGACGTGGGATCAATCTAGGTGCCCATCCATGCTGCATCAGATATACATCAGATATGTATACATCATGGAATACTACACAGCCATAAAAAAGAATGAAATTGTGTCCTTTGCAGCAACATGGATGGATCTGGAAGCCATTATCTGAACAAATTAACTCAGGAACAGAACACCAAATGCCGCATATTCTCACTTAAAAGTGGAACTAAATATTGGGTACTCATAAACATATATGTACAATAGAAACTGGGGACTACTAGCGGAAGGAGAAAATGAGAGGGGATGGGTTGGAAAACTATTGGGTACTATGCTCAGTACCTGAGTGATAGGACTTCTCATACTCCAAACCTCAGCATCATGCAATATTCTCAGGTAACAAACCTGCACATATTCTCCCTGAATCTAAACTAAAAGTTAAGAAAGAGAGAAAAAGTAGTCAAAGGATATGAATAGATATTTCTTAAGAGAAAGACACAGAAGGCCAGGCATGGTGGTTCATCCCTGTAATCCCAGCACTTCAGGAGGCCGAGACAGGCAGATCACGAGGTCAGAAGATCGAGAACATCCTGGCCAACACGGTAAAACCCCATCTCTACTAAAAAAATATAAAAAATTAGCCAGGCATGGTGGTGGGCACCTGTAGTCCCAGTTACTTGGGAGGCTGAGGCAGGAGAATGGCGTGAACCTGGGAGGCAGAGCTTATAGTGAGGCGAGATCGTGCCACTACACTCCAGCCTGGGCAACAGAGCCAGACTCCATCTCAAAACAGGAAGGAAGGAAGGAAGGAAGGAAGGAAGGAAGGAAGGAAGGAAGGAAGGAAGGAAGGAAGGAAGGAAGGAAGGAAGGAAGGAAGGAAGGAAGGAAGGGAGGGAGGGAGGGAGGGAGGGAGGGAGGGAAAGAAAGAAAGAAAGAAAGGAAAGAAAGAAGGAAAGAAAGGGAGAGAGAAAGAAAGAGAGAGAGAAAAGGAAAAGAAAAAATAAAGACACAGAAATAGTAAAAAAAAAATGAAAAAATGCTCAATATAACTAACCATCAGATAAATATAAAACAAAACCACAATGAGATATCATCTTATCCAAATTAGAATGGTTATTATAAAAAATAATTACAGATGCTGGCGAGGATGCGAAGAAAAGGGGACTCTTATACACTATTGGAGGGAATGTAAATTAGGACAGTCACTATGGAAAACAGTGTAAAGAATTATCATACACAAATGCAAATAGAACTACCACATGATCCAGCAATTTCTTTACTGGGTATTTATCCAGAGGAAAAAAAATCAATATATCAAAGTAATACCTACACCTCCATGTTTACAGTCCCTGTCAATGAATGAATGAATAAAGAAAACTTGGTATAAGCACAATGGAATACTGTTCAGTTATTAAAAAAAAGAATGATATAATGTCATTTGCAGCAACATGGATGGATCTGGAGGTCATTATATTAAGAGAAATAAATCAAGCACAGAAAGACAAATATTACATGTTCTCACTCATATGTGGGAGCTAAAAATTAATCTCATCCAGTTAGAGAGTAGAACGAGAGGTACCAGAGCCTGAGAGGCGTTTGTGAATAGCAGGTAAGTACAGAGATAAAGAGAGGCTGGCTTATGGGTACGAACATATATTTAGAGGAATAACTTCTGATATTTGATAGCAGAGTAGGGTAGCTATAGTTAACAACAATGTTTTGCGTATTTCAAACTGGCTAGAAGGGAGTATTTGCAGTGTTACTAAGACATAGAATCAATAAACACTTGAAGTGATGGATACTTCAAATACCCTGGCTTGACCATTACAAATCATATGCATGCGACAAAATTTGTACAACTACGTACCAATATTATATATCAATTAAAATTTTAAAAATTATTTAAAATGACATTTCATCACCTAAAAATTCCTACTGTCACCCCTTGATATATATGTTCCAAATTATTTTTTAATGCACATACACTTACCTGGTTCCATTTTATTTTTCAAAATTGGGTACCATTTTTAATGTCTTTGCCACTTAAAATATATATTAACTTTCTCCTAGTAATTAAAGATTTTTCCACAATATGTAGTTCATACTTTGCACACCACTTTGTGCGCATGAACTGAAGTGCATTTAAGCAGTATTTTATTGATAAATATCTAAACTTTTTCAATGTTTTATTGTATTGAAGGGATATAATGAACATTACTGTAGCTAATCTTTTCATAAAGTTATGTTTTCCTCATTAAGATAAATTTCTAAAACAGAATCATTATTAAAACAAGAACCAATTACTCTGTATTACTCCCATGCAAGAGATAACTTGTATATTTATTTTCTTAGATCAAATCAAATCCAGTCCTGAGTCCCAACTGGCTTCAATATTTATCATTCTGCCAATTTCTTTACCACTCCCTTCAGTTATAAATTCCCTGAATTTAGTGCATCCCAGAAAAATGGGGCAAGGCCTCTGCTGGTCCTCAGTGCTTTGGTATTGTCACTACCACTTCTCCTGACACATACTGTCAAATGAGTGGTTGATTATCCACCTGATTTGGGTATAGCCACTTTAGAGTCCCCCTGAGTTCCACTCCAGCCAGTTGACAAGTAAGTAACCTTGAACCTGAGTTTGGGTTGTCAATCTCCCCGATCTTGGAAACAAGCCCTGCTGCCAAGATGCAGGTGATGAATGTTCAGCCCCGACAAGCACCCATTCAGGTGGCCCCTATTGGAGGTAATACTACCTTAAGACACTGCATTGAGAAATGTGGGTTTCTGCCCCAGGAGCCCACAAAGGCCTAAGTTTTCTCTGATAATCCAATCAATCCTATGTCTAGTCAAATTGACTCACCTCCACAGGAGCTTTGCAGGATCCCAACAACCACAATGTCTTCAACTAGGGGGGATTTTACCACGCCCCAATCAAAGGACATATGGTAATGTCTAGAAACATTTTTGTTGTCACAACTGGGAGAGGGAACTTCTGAATTCTAGTGGGTAGAGGCCAGGGATACTGCTAAATACTTTACAAGGCACAGGACTACCCCCTATAAGAAATAATTGTCTGGCACAAAATGTCAGTAATGCTGAGATTGAGGAATCTTGCTCCAAACATATATCATTTATTTCACATTTCAATAATGTCAGCAGCCCCTACTTTGTTTGTTTTGTAAGGTCCTCACAGTGAGAGGACTAAGAAACATTTCTGTCTCTGTCTCTCACAGCTCCTGTTCCCACACCTTATGTGTTGTTGGCTTTCAGTGATTTTGTATTACCTGGCAAATCCCATTGCAAAATGACAAATTATAAAAGGAGGATGCCTCAAAACAAGCTAGATCTTCCTGGCACCCGCTTTTTAGATTAGTTGTCTTGACTCTGGCCACAATATAATAATCTAGAGAGCCTTTAAAAATATCCATATCCAAGCCGGGCATGGTGACTCACGCCTGTAATCCCAGCACTTTGGGAGGCCAAGGCGTGTGGATCACAAGGTCAGGAGATCAAGACCATCTTGGCAAACATGGTGAAACCCCGTCTCTACTAAAAATACAAAAAAAAAAAAAAAAAAAAAAATTAGCTGGGCGTGGTGGTGGGCGCCTGTAGTCCCAGCTTCTCAGGAGGCTGAGGCAGGAGAATGGCGTGAACCCAGGAGGCGGTGGAGCTTGCAGTGAGCAGAGATCACGCCACTGCACTCCAGCCTGGGCGACAGAGCGAGACTCTGCCTCAAAAATATATATATGTGTGTGTGTGTGTGTGTGTGTGTGTGTGTGTATGTGTGTGTATGTGTGTGTGTGTGTGTGTGTGTGTGTGTATATATCTATCTATCTCCAGGCTTCCCCCAGACCAACTGAGTCCAAAACTTGGCATAGGCCTGGACATAGACATTTAAAAAATCTTCCCCATGGCCCTAATATGCAGCCAGGGTTGAGAATTCCACCCTTAGACTGTCTTTCAGGTCTGCCTGTCTATTCTCACCTCCCATCTCTCAACACACACATGAACCTATCATCTGTAAATAACACTATGTTATTCACAAATAAATATAAAAGAAAAAGGGAAGAGCTACAAGCCTTACTCCTCTCCGATGGATTTGCTTTAGAAATAGGAATCAAAGTCTTAAGCTACAGCTTTAGGCTCTGATGGAATGTGGTTCAGGCCGCATCCAGTGAGTAAAGGAGGCATTGTGGAACTGGAAGCCGTTTCTACTATTTTGAGCATTTGGGGGGATTTTTCTTCCTTCTGTGACTGAAATTGACCCTTAATTTAGATGGCATTACATTATACCTAGTAGTGCTCAGAGCTGTCCAACAACTTGCTCAATTAACTACCCTGAATTTTAGAGCCAGAAAAGTCTGTGTTCAAGTCACAGACAAAGATTTCTCCATTTCTTTTCCTTGGTTGTGACAATTACATAACATCACTAGGGTGAAAATGAAAAAAACTCTAGGACTTGACCTTGTTAATAATGCATATTTTTCTTTTTTTCTTTCTTCTTTTTTTTTTTTGAGACAGTCTCACTGGGTGGCCCAGGCTGGAGTGCAGTGGCGCAATCCTGGCTCACTGCAAGCTCTGCCTCCCAGGTTCAGGCCATTCTCCTGCCTCAGCCTCCCAAGTAGCTGGGACTACAGGCGCCCACCACTGCGCCCGGCTATTTTTTTGTATTTTTAGTAGAGACAGAGTTTCACCGTGGTCTCGATCTCCTGACCTAGTGATCCACCTGCCTCGGCCTCCCAAAGTGCTGGGATTACAGGCGTGAGCCACCATGCCCGACCAAATGAGTATTTTTCTTACACTCTCCCTCTCCATCACTATTTTCTTCTCTCTCACAATTTCTTTCTTTCTTCCATTTATTCAACACATACTACCTGAGCACCTACTCTGAGATATTCACTAGTCTAGGGGCAATGAATAAGACAGATGAAGTTCCTGATCTCATATCTCTTGCATTGTAGTGAGGATGAGGGAACAGAGACTGACAGTGCACAGGAAGCAAAAAGTAACTAAGATAACATCTGACAATGATTAATACTGTGAAGGACACAAGTCAAAGTGAATGGTTAAATGGTGACATGTTTAGAGGCAGTGCTTTGGTCAGTGTGGTCTAGGATGGTCTGTCTAACTGATGAGGTGTCATTTGAATAAACAACTGAATAAGAATGAACCTCACTGTGAAGATCTGGAGGGAAACTATTCTAGGTATTAAGAGCAAGGTCAAAGGCCCTGAGCTCAGAGTTTTTAAGGGTAGAAGAAAGTTTTATATGGCTGGGATGTGGTAAATATGGAATAAAGATAAGAACTGGGATTGCAGAGGTTAACAGGAATCAGATGGTGCAAGATGTGGTAGGCCACATGGGTGTTTAGATTTTATTTTATGCGTAAGGAGGCCATTACAAGCAGAA
Source organism: Chlorocebus sabaeus (assembly GCF_047675955.1). Lineage (NCBI taxonomy): Eukaryota > Metazoa > Chordata > Mammalia > Primates > Cercopithecidae > Chlorocebus > Chlorocebus sabaeus. The sequence continues at coordinate 29,041,373 of NC_132926.1, read as the reverse complement.
GTTACACTGTTTCATGTACATTATAAACAATCTCTCTGGCTGCACCTAGGTAAGGAAGCACTGGGGTACAAGAGTGTCCCCAGGATGGCCAGGAGACTGCTACAAGAATCCAGGCAGAGCATGGTGGAGGCTTGAATGCCCAGTTTCCTCTCTAAAAGGAAATGAAGAGTCAATGCCTTAAAAAATGCAAGAAAGTATCTGGATCTGTGGAAAACAGGCATGTGGATTCTGAGATCTGCATGAATCAACTGTCACCAAATTTGGTCACAAATCTAGTTGTATATGAGAAGTGGCAGGTGGAGGTAGTAAGGATGAAAGGAATGTTTCCTGTGAGATACTGACAGTATAAGATACTGAACTTGAACGTGAAAAATTAATCATAGATTCTTTTTTCTTCAGTTCTATTGAGACAATTGACAAAATTTTATGTATTTAAAGATGTACAATGTGATGATTGGATATACAGGCACACTGTGAAATGATTAACCTAATCAAGCTAATTACTGTATCCATCACCTTACATAGTTATCACCCTTTTTGTGTGTGTGGTGAGAATACTTAAGATCTGCCCACTTACCAAACTTCCAGTATTCCATATGCTATTGTTACCTATAGTCACCATTCTGTACATTAGATCTCCAGAACCTATTCGTCTTCTAACTGAAGTTTTGTACCCTTTGACCCACATCTCCTCATTACCCCATCCTCCAGCTTCTGGTAACTGCTCTTCTACTTTTCATAGACTCCTGAAGTTAGAAGTCATACTAGAAATTATGCCCAACTTCCCATGGCATCACTGGAAAGACTGAGTCTCAGAGTGGTCTTCACTTGCCCAAGGTCACACAGTAAGGTGGTACCAGAAGCCAGCTCTCCCATCTGCCACCTAGGACTCTTTTTGGTGTCCTTTAGGCATCAGAGTAAACTTATTTCAATATGAAACCTATGATGAGCCAGAGGAAGAACACACTTCTGGATGTTCCTTCATTCACTGTTCCTCTCCCCTTCCTGTAATCCCTGAATCAGGCTGCTTTTCTACCCTATTATTACAGGGGGTGGGGACACGCCCTGCCTCTTCCCGGGTGCTGCCACTGTGTTCAGGTGTTCTTTTAGAAAACATAATCACTGCCCATTGATGATGCAGATTACATCCTTTCTCCACCCACCTGCTTTTCCTTTTCCTGACTCACTGTTTCTGTCCTGTTGGGGGCTGAGCAAGGGTGAAGTGTTGCCGTGGCCTCACCTCTGCCAGCTTCCTGCTTGCTGGAGCTTCCAAACAGACCCTGGGTTTATCTAGGGTAGCAAATGTTTCATCAGCGTGGTGCTAACAGGCTGCCATGAGATGGGAAGGCAGAGAGAAAGCAATCATTGAGTGAGATGTAGTATTCAAGATTACTGATCAAAATAATTTATCTCCTCTCCTCACAGCTGAGCCTTCCTTGGACAAAGAAATTCTCAAGTGCCCTCTGAGATTAAGAGATCTTCTTTATACATACATCATTTGGTAGTTCTCAGCACTTCTCACGTGATCTGTGATTTTCTGACATCTGTACTCCCACACCCACCCCCTGCAAATAAATAACTTCTTCTCTGTTCTGTGGCATCTTTTTTTGTACACACTTCAATTGTGTCATCACACTATTTTGAAATGATGGTCTCTCTTCCCTATTGGAATGTGAGTATTTCCAGTGTGGGCAGAAACTGTGTCTTCTATGTGTGAATATCAACAGCCCTTAGAAGCATGCCAGTCACATAATAGGTAGTACCAAATAAATAATGTGTTGATTTCCATGAGTTGTCCTTAGGAGTCCTCTAAGTCTTGTTACCCAAAATATGATCTAGAGACTCACAGTTTTAGCACCATCCAGAAGCTATTTAGAAATGCAGACTCTCATCCCCTATCCCAGACCTAGTGATTCAGAATCTGCATTTTAACAAAACCCCAGGGGCATTAATATACGCATTAAAATTTGAGAAGTACTGCATCTAAAACAGCTCCATCTTGCAAATGGAAAAAAATTGAAGCCCAGAAACAGGAATGGACGTGTCCAAGTTTATTCAGCCTGTTGGTGGCAAAGCTGTGGGCAGAACCTAGTTCTTGCGTCTATGTCTAATGCTTTTGTCACTTCCCAGTCTGTCTCTCTGCTTTGCTATCCCCAGAGTCTGACTCATCCTCAGGAGGAATTTGTACAGACTTGAAAATGAGAGCTCAAAGGCCACAGAATAATTTTTTTGTCATTTTAAAGCCTAGTATCCATTATCTCCCATAAACAGAGTCTACCTTGTGTAATTTGAGGAGCCACTGAGCCCTTGCCTTGTCTTTCATCTCCATCTCATGCGGGGCCTAAAGTTTCACCATTAGAAATCAAATATTTGGTCTTTAGAGGTAAATGCCCTTGAGAGAGGAAATGATTGAAAGGCTTGACAATTTCTACCTTAGTGGGAGATTATTTGATCCCTAGCTAAGAGGGAGCAGGTGCTGAGTCTAAGAATATAAGCTTAGGAATTGGATTGAACCAGGCACCCCTGGGTGACCTTGGTCAATACAGTAGTCACCGTCAGTTCACTAAATATTTTACATTCTTCACGGGGATGTATTATAAGATTGGACTCTCCTGCCCCTGGGAAGGAGATGTGGTCTTCTGTTCACTGAGAGATGAGAAAAAAAGAAACACATGTCATTTCTGGGTGAAACGTTTAAGAGCCAGTGCCTATTTTGACCACACCATCTCTTTCCCTCTGCCTCATCAACTGACAATAATTTGGAGACTCCTCTCTGTTGGCCTGGGTGCTGGGATGAGTACATGTAAACTGTAGCTTCCAGAGAACCCAGGATGGACAGAAAAATGAGCAAGAAATACACCATGATTACTTAAAGTAACTGAAGTTCAGAGTCCTTTGTGTTACCTGCTTTTTGTTATCCATTCTCTGATTTGTATGGACAAAGTACTTTGCCTATCTGCTTCAATTTCTGATCTATACATGAGATAATACTGCCTACTTGGAAGGCTGTTTATGAAGATTAAGTGATAGAACATATAAATTTCTATCATTTTCAATATAATGCCTGGTTCACAGAAGGAGCTCAGTAACTCTTCTACCCATTTCTTTTAGCTGGTTGAAAATAAGTCTTTGAAGAGTCACAGTACAGAAAGAAATTGGTGGGGAGGGCATGAGAAATAATGAGAAAGAATACCAGTGCAGGTTACTTGTGTGGGTTGGGAGAGATGAAGTTCTCAGGGTATCATGCAAAGAATTTCATGATACATTTATCTGAGTCAAATAATATTAAAAATGAATACCATTGATGTTTTCTAGGAGAAAGAGAGTCACAAAGAGGAACCATGTAATTTGTTGAGGGGTGGCCTTAGAGAAAGATAGGTAGGATGGTAGAATCTACATTACATGTACATGTATTGTATTTACTGTAACTCTACCCCCATATCCTATCTAAATTCCTGACATCCTTCAAGACTCAGATCCAATATCACCAGATCTATGATTTCCAGCTTCCCAGCTATAATGTATACTTTCTCTGAATTTCTGTGATATACAACCTGAATGATATGTGTCTTCCATTAGACTGTGGGCTTCCTCCTGTGTAGACAATGGTCTCATCTGATTCATCTTTGTGTCCTCTAAAGTGTACAATAGAGCAAGTCCCTGTAACAATAGGAGCTTCTGTTTACTCACACAGGCCTGCACAGAGCATTTTAATCTCGCAGTATTCATTTAATCTCCTAGTAACCCCATGAAATAGATTCTATTAATATTTCTACCAGGTGAGGCATAAAGGCTGCAGGGAATTTTTAAAGTGACTCAAGTTTACCCAGTCTTACAGTGGAACTTACATACAAACCCAGGTCTCTCTGACTTGACAACCTTTTTTTTTTATGGAAAACATCTTAAATCAGTGTTTGTTGAATGGATGGATGAAAGAAAAATAATGACTATAAGCTATTTTTAATGCACAGGTCAGGATCAATTCTCCTCCCCTGTCTGCCTTGCTGAATGTCTGAACATCCATGTTTGATATTTTAAGGAATATGCTAAGGTATTAGAGAGCAAAAAAGGAAGTACAGAAAATTCACTCAAGATAACTTGCTTTTTTTTTTTTTTTTTTTTTTTTTTCCATTTAGCTAAGACAAAGCCCCACTTACTCATCTCCCAGTTTTCTTCTGCGGAGCATAAAGACATGTAAAGACCAAAAGGGAATGGAAGAGACATTATAAAGGAGAGATTTAAAGCAAACTATAACTTCAAAGAAAGACAAGAACTTATAAAAATGCTATAAAGGCTGATGGTTTAAAGTAAATGGGTATATTTAAATGTGATGGTTTAGAAAGTTCATCTCACCCCTAAGCTCTTGATTTGAATGAACTTTTATCAGGTTGTTCCAGTGTAGATTCTCTTAACTTGTATCTCATTTGACTGAGATAGCTTCATTGGCCCATAGCAAGTTAGCCTAAAAGTGTCTTCAAGGTCTAAATGCACTGGACTCTCATCCCCATCTTCCAGAAGCCCCACTATCAGCCTCATATGGTTCACTAGCAGATGAACCCTTAAGAAAAAGCAGAGCTTCATATTCCCAATCCAGTGACCTTTTCATATTGACTTCTGGAGGTGAAGATCTATCCTCAGAGAATCTGCCTGTTGATGAGCCATGACACAAAACAGTCTAAATACAGAGAACTACTGTTAGCAAATTCTTTCATCAAAGTCCCTATAAAGCTTCTATTACAAGTGATCATATAGGTTAGCTAGACTCAGATTCTGAGCTTTCTCAAGAACTGTCATTCTTCCAAATATCAATTGAGGTTGGATTCCTGATAAGAAACGCAAATGAAATTTGAGCACATCATTGCTTCCTGGCAGGCAATAAAGGTCATAATAAATTAAGATGATCTGAGTCCCATCAGATAACTATAGACACCAACATATATGTAAATAGATTTCTCATTTCTAAGTGTGCTAAATGTTATCCCTGTTAATGGACATTGGCTTGAGTTTGATACAGACCCAGACATAGTCATAGATATGCATCTAAGCATAGGCAACAAAGGGTGTGCCACTGACCTGAGTTCCATTTGTAGTTTATTAATTCAATGTTTAATGCTGACTATGAAAGACAAACAAATACTGGGCTAAGTATTGTGTAGTTAGGAGAAAAAAGAAAAGTCAAAGATCAAATTAAATCTAAATATATCAAGGTCAAAGATCAACCCAATCTTCAAAAGGCATCTCAAAAAGTCTATTAGGGGTGAAATAAAATATATACAAATAACAGAAGGGGGATGATAAAAATTTAACTCCCTTTTTTATTCTGGGTGGGGCATAATTACATACATTAGGTCCTAAGAACTGATAAGAGATGAAATTGTTCTGTAAGTCAGGAGCAGAAGAGTTAGGGGTTCCTAGGGACAATTTCATTTCAGGAGAAAATGCCAGTGAAATATGAGTTATTATTGTTTCTATGGTTCCATCTCTACCCACAAGATGTCAAATATAAATCTTCAATAGATAAACATATCTTGAATTTATCTTTCTATTAAAAAAAAACTTCTCGACTATTTTAATAGTCTCATCCAATAAAATGTTATCAGACTTACCTTCTAATGCTCTAATTATATCACTCAACTTCTGCAAATGCTTTAAAATGTATCCCTTTGGAAGAAAAGACAAAGAATAAAAACAACAACCAAAAAAAAAAAAAAAAAAACAAACCCACAAAATAAAACAAAACAAAGCAAAAAATGCCCAAATCTGGCTTTTTAGGTTTCCCATACCAAACCCCAACCCTCTTTGTCATCTACCATATCTTTATTTCAGTTCCTTAATCCTGCCTCTTTATACATGGCCTGCCCTTTCCTGTTGCAATACTTTTGCTCAGGCTGCATTTTCCACCTGGAATATTCTTCACTCCATTCTCTATATGTGGAAGGCTTAACCCTTCCCCTAGACCTCATACCTTATCTTCTTCAAAAGACTTCCCCCAATGCTTACAGTAGTTCCCAGTAATTATACCTTAATGTTTTTAGGCAGTTTATTTAATCTCTCTGTTTTCTAGTTTCTTCATATATAAAAATGAATAATAATAGTATCTACTTCATAGTGATATGGTAATGATGGAATGAAATAAAACATGTATAGCACTCAATACACAGCATGGTATTGTATACATAATGGGCATTTAAAAGGATTAGTTTTAAGAGTAGTAATGATATTATTGTTGTTATTTATTATTATTTTACTAATATGCTATAGTTTGAATATTATCTATAAAACTCATGTTGAAATTTAATTGATATTGTGAAGGTATTAAAAGATGGAACCTTTAGGTGGCGGGCACCTGTAGTCCCAGCTACTCGGGAGGCTGAGGCAGGAGAATCACTTGAACCCAGAAGGAGGAGGTTGCCGTGAGCCAAGATGGCACCACTGCATTCCAGCCTGGCAACAGAGCAAGACTCCGTCTCAACAAAAAAAAAAAAAAAAAGAGAGATGGACCCTTTAAGAAGTGATTTGGTCACAAGGGCTCTGCCCTCAAGAATGGATTGATGCTATTATTGTGGATGTGGGTTCCTGATAAAAAGAATAAGTTCAGCACCTGGTTTCTCTCTGTTTCACATGTCCTCTCTCTCACTCTTGCTTGTCATATGATGCCTTCCACTATGTTATGATGCTGCAAGAAGGTCCTCACCAGATGCCAGTGCCATGCTCTTAGACTTAGCAGCCTCCAGAATCATGAGCCAAGTAATCTTCCTTTCTTTATTAAGTATCAAGTCTTTGGTATTCTCTTACCACAGCAGAAAACAGACTAAGACTTTGTACTGCTAGTTTTCTGTTCTGTTCTCTGAATTTTATCTCTGTTTTAGCCTGGATATACTCTGTGGGTCTTTGGTTATAGCCACAATCTTTCACTAAATTGAAAGCCCACAATGGTAAGGGGCAATGTCATATTCATTTTTCTCTCTAGCATTGCCCAGTGCCAGGGGATAGCCTGACATTTAGCATGAACTTGATGAATAATTGTTAAATCTTACTGAACATGTATATTATATGTCACATAAGGCACAACTTAAACTCAAAAGAGGCTAATGGCAGCATTAGTCTGAAGGATTAGCTAATGCTTTACAGGCTAAATTGAATCAGAAAGAAGAAAATATATTTTCATCAATGTTGAAGAATTTCATTTACACGGTTAATGAAAAATACACTAGTTTGTGTGTTTGTGTCTATGTGTGTTCATTTGTTTCTTCTTCCAATTTTAGTTATTTCCTTCTCTAGAATCCTCATCTTGTGCCAAAGGCTCAGTCAGGACAAGGGTATAATTTTGTCTAAGGAGCGAAGGAGTAGAAAAAAGGATAATGCGTAGGATGTAGGGAATCAAAATCTCCCATACCCTGCTACCGAGAATATAATTTGGTGCCTCTTACAATGAGCAGCATATATTAGAAGCTTTCAAATGAGTACCATCTTTGACCCAGCAATTTTTCTACTAGGAATTTACTCTACAGAAATCATAAAAAATGTGAATGAGGAAGACTATACAAGAATAATATTCATTAGCTGAAAATTAAATTACTAAAGTGAGGGATAAGTTACATAAATTATGGCCTATCCACGTATTAGAATATAGTGCAGAAATTAACATCATGTTATTAAAGAATAACATGGTTGAATGTTTAACATAATTGGAAAATGATTAAAGGGAGCTACAAAGGTTTGTGTTTCTTATAGTTTATAGATAGACAGATAGATAGATAGAAAAACAGACAGGAAATGCCCCCAGTCATTCACAAAAAATCCATGGAGTTGGAATTAAAATTTAATACAACAAGAGTAAGAAATTTGACTCCTGACCATAACTTTCCCTGATTCATCAAAGGAAGATGCCAGAAGCCCTAACATAATAATGACTTTAGAATCATGTGCAAAAAGGATACAACCATGTGCATAGATGTATATAATGTATGTTCATAGCTATATGAATACATTTCAACTTATGTATTTGTAGGATACCACATCATACAATAAGATGAATAGATATTCATTAATTCTGAAGGATATGCTTAAGACAGTACGACTTTAACATATGGGCTGTTTGAGGTCCTGGGGAGGATCCCACAGAAAAAAGCAGATCTCTTCAAGAGGGGCTAAAAAGAAGATTCAGTGAGAAACCAAGTGACTCTTACTCTTAGAGGTAATCCATACTCATTAAGATACCACAAAGAAAACACACTATAATTTTAAAAAGGAATCCAACTCATCATAAAACCAGAGGTCCAACTTTCAGGGATTTATTTGCCACTGAGCTGCTTTCCACAAGGAAAGTGACCCAGAAAAAAAAAGATGTGGCAAGAAGTGCTTTACTTAGCAATGATTGAAGATCTTCAAGCCCACAGTGTGGAGTGTGGCCAGTATCTCCGCAATTCATAAGGAGTAAACATATAAGTCCTGACTATCTAATGTCTTGATCTCCCACAATAGAAGCAAAGTCAAAATGTGAACGGATAGGAACCTAGACAATTTCACCTGCTTTAGGATTTCCCCTACTACTAACCTGAAGAAATATGGAAGATGTAGTCTAATGTCACTGTATGTACTCTAGTATGAAGAAAAGCCATTATTTATTCACATTTTTGAAGGCCACATTTAGGTCATAAATCTCATTAAGAGTCTGATTTTTCCTTTGTTTTCCCATTACTTTCCTCTAGAAATGGGCTATCTCATGTTCCTGTGCTTGGAGTTCCAAGCGCATTTTTGTCCACCGTCTATTCTGGAGAGGATTTCACCCTTGAGTGAGTTTAGACTGGATGACGTTGGAGGAGCTCTCTTCACTCAAAAATCTTGTAGTTCCCTACCAATCCATAGCTTTGTATTAATGACTCTTTGTTATTCTAAGCACTCTTTCTGCACTAGAATATTTATATGGACTCCCCACATTGATACGGCAGGAAACAGACTTGCCCCAGCTTTTCTTATTAAAGGCATATTATGTACACAATTAAACTCAACAGATGAGAAATACAAGACCACAGCTAAGAGTGTTGGCCTGGTGCCCAGGCTCCTTAAAATACTGTACCAAGAAGAGTTTATTAGGGAAGACTAGGAATCTCCTAGGAACCACCATTTGTAATAGCACCCTCCCCGCTTTTATTGGCCATTTGACAAAATTCGAGTGGTCAAAATAGTTACTTTCTAAGTCTCAGCTCCCTCCCCTAACACTCATGTTAATTAAGTGAAAGTTTCCAAATGAAGGCTAAGATTTTGATTCTTCTAGACATTCTCAAAACAAAATGTCTTAATATATTGCACTTGAGAAATTACTGTGAATTCCTAAAGGTTCAGATAGTGGATAGGGCATAGATTTTGTAGTCAGATATATGCAATTTTAGATCTTAGTGTTGCCACTTACCCTTCTGGGGACAATTCCTTTGTATCTCAACCTTCCGAACTGTAAAATTAGGATAATGGTGTTTACTTTCCAGGATTATTGTAAAGATCGAACACATTTAAGATTCTGATTACAGGCCCGGTGCGGTGGCTCACACCTGTAATCCCAGCACTTTGGGAGGCCAAGGCAGGTGGACCACAAGGTCAGGAGTTCAAGACCAGCCTGGCCAACATGGTGAAACCCCGTCTCCACTAAAAGTACAAAAAAATTAGCAGAGTGTGGTGGTGCGTGCCTGTAATCCCAGCTACTCGGGAGGCTGAGGCGGGAGAATCGCTTGAACCCAGGAGGCAGAAGTTGCAGTGGGCCAAGATCATGCCATTGCATTCTAGTCTGGGCAACAGAGCAAGACTCCATCTTGAAAAAAAAAAATATTCTGATTACAATCTCTGACACATAATAGACAGTCACAGGTTTCCCTCTCTTGTCCTGCTACACTCAACGATATTACCACATACTTGGAAAGACAAACTTTAGTCACTTGGAAATTTCAATACAAAAGGAAGGCCATAAAGGAGTTGCAGAGTAGTGCTGCCAACTACAAGTACTACATGATACATTCTTGTACACTGTCATCATCATCGTTGTCATCATGGTTAGTTTAGCAGGTGCTACCTCACCTGTATCCCTTTGGGTTTTATCATTTCATTGCTTACCAGCTTGTCTTCCAAATGTGAATCTGCATCTCTTTGGCTGCAACTTTCTCCTGGCTTTGGAGCCCACTCTGCTCACTGACCTGGCAAGTTAGACACGCAGGGGATTAATGTCTTCAGCAGCATCCCTCAACCAATCATTGACAAGAATTGATGAATAAGTTGTTCTCAAATTTGAGTGAGCCTCAAAACCACCTGAAGAGGCCTTGTTAAATCACCACTGCTAGTTCCACCCCCAGAGTTTCTAATTTAGTAGCTCTGGGGTGGGCTTGAGAATTTGCATTTCTAGTAAGCTTCCAAGTGATGCTGATCCTCCTGGTCCAAATACAGCACTTTGAGAACCAGTGGGATACCATCTTTTCTCAGGTGGTGCATGTTCTACACTGGCAGCATTAATGTGTTAGGGCTGCCATAACAAAATACTGCACACTGGGTGGCTTAAACAACAGAAGTTATTTTCTCACAGTTCTGGAGACTAGAAGTCCAAGATCAAGGTGTTGGCAGGTTTGATTTCTTCAGAAACCACACTCCTCTCTCCTTGGCTTTCAGGTGCCCACCTTCTTGCTGTGTCCTTACACAGACTTTTCTGTGTAGGCATATCCCTGGTATTTCTCATGTGTGTCCAAATTTCCTCTTTCTGTAAAGACATGAGTCAGATTGGATTGCAGCCCACCCTTATGATCTCATTTAATGTTAATTACCTCTGTAAAGGCCCTGTCTTCAAATATAGTCACATTGGAATTTAGGCTTCCACATCTGAATTTTGGTGGGACACAAGTCGGTTCATAACACTGGCTTTTAGAATTCTTCAGGCAATTAAGCTGCAGATATGCACAGTGATAACTTGTCTAATAGTGCATCCTTGGCCTGTCTTCTCTTCTTTGCCTCAGTTGTTTCCCAGAATTATCTTCTAAATAAACCACATGTGCTTAATTCCTTGTCTCAGGGCAAGCTTCTGTGATATCCCAAACTAAAACAATCAGTGTTCATCTATCAAATCCTTACTTTAAAAAATTATATAATACTTAAATCTGTATAGATGGTGCATAGACTTAGATGTCAAGAGATAAATTACAATTTCAACTTTGTTGCTCACTCGTTGTGTAATCTTTGAACGCTGAGTAAGTGAATCTCTCTAAGCTTCAATTTTATCAAATAGTAAATGCACATATTAATTTCAGTCTTGATTAACTTCTATAGATAGCATGAAGACATATACTGCTTACAATTCTTTGGTCGTAAGTAACAGAAAGCTGTTTTAGCTAGCTTAAGCAACAGAAGGGTCTTTATTAGAAGGTTGTCAGGTAACTTGCAGAATGAGAAACTGGTAGGAACAATAATGTTCTATATAAGCAGACACTACTTGACCTTCTCACCTGGAAATAGTGCTGATGTAGCAGAGGGTCATGAGAAGGCAATATCCGGACTATAAACCCACAAAGAACATCAACCAAGGGTGTCAATAAATTTAATATGTTCCAGATGTAGCATACTGACTATATGTACTATTGAGTTAGATACTGTCTAATTTGATAAGATCTATCAACAATCAGGCTAGGGGGACTTTCACTTTTGCATGTGTACCTCAGATTTGAGGGAGCTCAATTTCAAGCAATCTACTCACATTTGTGTCCACTTAATGAAGAAAACTGAAGAAAACCAGAAGTAGAAATGCACATGCTGATGATAGCTGTTAAATATTGTTCACCACTATCTTATGTATCATGGGACCCACATACTTGAAGGAAAGTAAAATGTTATTTTTTAATGATACATGTGTCACATCTGAACATCATGAGCGATCTGTCAAAACCTCAATTTTATATTTATTGCAACCCTAATGAGCGACCTCTAAACTTGTCCTCATGCTGGGTGACACCATGTTCAAGATTTATAGTCTTAGAATAGATTCTGATTAGAAAAGCTTGAGTCACATGACTTTGGCTGTGCAAAGGCATCAAGAGTAAGGATCTGAAGGAATAAATCTCCTGTAACACTTTGTTCTCTACAGTAGAAAGGCAGAGTAACTTTGTGTGTAGTCACCAAGACATCACATGACAGGCAAAAAGTAACTTCTTATACCTACCTTGCCCCCACCCAACACACACACACACACACACACACACACACACACACACACACACCCTGCAATTAGAAATTAGAAAGAGGGATGCAATTAGAAAGAGGGACTTGGTGTTTGGTGCTGGATAGCTCCCAAATGACCAGTCTTCATTATAGAATCGAAAGAGAAAACAAAAAGCACTTGTGCTTTTAAAAGTTTATAGTCCTATATTAGTATAGAAGATTATTATTGTCTTCTTGCTAGTGCATATACAATAGTTATTCTGATTATTTATTTTTAAAGACAGGGTCTCACTCTGCCACCCAGGCTACAGTACAGTGGCATGCTCATAGCTCACTGCAACCTTGAACTCCTGGGCTCAAGTGATCTTCCCTGCTCAGCCTTCTGAGTTGCTCAGACTACAGCCATGCATTTCCATGATCATCTAATTTTTACAGTTTTGGTAGAGATAAGGAAGTCTCACTCTGTTGTCCCCATTCGTCTCAAACCTCTAGTTTCAAGTGACGCTCCTGCCTCAGCCTCCTAAAATGCTAGGATTACAGGTGTGAGCCACCAGACCCAGCTTACAGTAATTATTAATTATTGAATCTAAGAGTCTTAACAAAAAAGTCTAAGCAGGAAAACTAAAAAATAAAGTGTTGAATTGGGGGCCGGATTAACTTTCCTGGTAATGAAGCCATCCAGAGAATTGCTTCCACATGCTATAACCCTCTGAAAAGACTACGAAGGAATGCAGATATTACCTGTCCTCTTTGATATTTTCTAGAGAGTTTGGCTTGGTGACTATGATATTTAACTTTGTTAGGAGTGGGGCATGTTGTGTTCTATCTCTCCTTTAGTTATAACCTTGTGGGACACAAGCAAGTTCCTTCCACTTCCTAAACCTCTACTTCCCCATCTCTAAATAGAGGGTTGGATTAGATCTTTGTAGCCTGAATCTCACATTTCACAATTGAAAGCTGAGTGAGCAAGAAACAGACTCATTGCAGAGTCAAGGAGCCAATATGCTAGAAAGGGTTCCCATAGAGCTGAGGCCTGGATTGGGTAGTCCAGTAGATCAAAAAGAAAGAGAGAAAGAACAGCAGCAGGTAGCCACCACTGTTAAAAAACACCATGGACTTTTATGGATAATACTCTGGCTTTGAGAATCAAATTTTCCCCCCACCCACAAAAGCCCATTCAATATTTCCATCAAGGTGTAATTGTCCAAGTCTGTACCATATATTTATCCTGAACACATTAGACTAGAAAAAAATGAACTTGAAATGAAGCACAAGGGGAGGTGAAACTCTGGCTATATCTTCACCACTTGCTTAAGTATAATTTTTGCAGTACCATCATTTGTGTCAGGAAACTGCAGAAACAATGTTGTCTTCATAAAAATGTGTGTGGGTGAGGGAGGTGGGGAATTATTTATCAGATGCTAGCCTTTCTAAACACTGCATTGATGATTTGTCTAAGACTTGTGTTTCCATGACACTGAATCAGATAAAGGTAACAATGGCAACGGCAGCTTGTGAAGACTTGCAGTCTGAAGGAGAGTGACAATATTTAGAAAATGCTTCTCAAGAGAGAACCGTGGTTATGGCCTTGATAAGATTCAGGAAGTGCAAATGATAGGACCTCAAGAGGAAACCCAAAATAGCTGGGAGAATCTCTCTCTTTCTTTCTCTTTCTTTCTCTCCCTATCAGAACAGCTTCCCAGCAGTAGAAAACAGGACTCAGAGCTGATAGAGGAAGACAGACTTGAGCAGGTCCATTCATGCATTCACCTCCATTAGGGCAGGACCATTCAAAAACCTTTCACTGGATATCACTTTTAAAAACTAAATTCAGACTTCTATAACTTATCAAGATGAAGCAAGAGGAGCTGTATGTACTCACCTGCATGAAACTACCAAATACAAAAATAAACAAAATACATAAGAAACAATGGTTTTAAGAGTTGAACATCAGGTAGTGAAAAAATAAATAAACAAAGTAGACCGTATGATTGCCCTAGGTTACTTTATTGAGGAACTTTTAGGCACTGGCATAGGAACAGGGAACTGAAATGGAGCCTGGCCAACTTTCTTTCTTTTTAAAAATATTCTTTAGTTAATTAATTAATTTTTTACATGAATACATTCTCTAGTGGTGATTTCTGAGATTGTGGTGCATCCATCACCTAAGCAGCGTAGACTGTATCCAATGTGTAGTCTTTTATCCCTCACCCACTCCCACTTTTTCCCTAAGTTCTCAAAGTCCATTGTATCATTCTTATGCCTTTGCATCTTCATAGATTAGATCCCACTTAAGAGTGAGAACAAATGATGTTTGGTTTTCCATTCCTAAGTTACTTCACTTAGAATAATGGTCTCCAAATCCATCCAGGTTGCTGTGAATGCCATTATTTTGTTCCATTTTATGGCTGAATAGTATTTCATGGTGTATATATACACCACATTTTCTTTATCTATTCATTGATTGATGGACATTTGGGTTGGTTCCACATTTTTGCAATTGCAACTGTGCTGCTATGAATATGTATGTGCAAGTGTCTTTTTAATACGGCTTCTTTTCCTCTGGGTAGATACTTAGGAGTGAGATTGCTGGATCAAATGTTCGATCTACTTTTAGTTATTTAAGGAATCTCCGCACTGTTTTCTATAGTCGTAGTCCTAGTTTACATTCCCACCAACAGTGTAAAAGTGTTCCCTTTCCACCACAACCATACCAACATCTATTATTTTTGATTTTTTGATTATGGCCATTCTTGCAGGAGTGAGGTGGTATTACATTGTGGTTTTGATATGCATTTCCCTGATAATTAGTGATATTATTTTTGATTTTGTGATTATGGCCACTCTTGCAGGAGTAAGGTGGTATTACATTGTGGTTTTGATATGCATTTCCCTGATAATTAGTGATGTTGAGCCTTTTTTTTTTAAATATGTGTTTATTGATGGCCGACATCCTGAATTGAGGAGACAGAACTGAGAATTTGGGAAACAAAGCAATCAGAGTTCATAGGACTATCAGAATGGAGAGAACTGCACAGAGAGATCCACAGAGAACCCCCTTAAATATTTAGCAGATAATTAAGAAGGAGAGAGAGAGAGGCAGAGAGAGAAAAAACAAGAACTGCTTATGGTTAGAGAAGAAACCTCTAAAGGAATTAGGGGCAACATTACCTGACTATCACGCTGGGCTTGGAATAGAGCTAGTTCTCACAAGTCAGAAAGGAAAGCTTCATTCATGGGGCTCTGGGTTGAATATTAAGGAAGACCTTGCTCCCTAGTGGAGAATAATTAGTCCTGTTCAAAGTATATACAACATGAGGTTTTTTGCTTGTTTGTTTGTTTGTTTGAGATGGAGTCTCCATCTGTCACCAAGCTGGAGGACAGTGGTGTGATCTTGGCTCACTGCAACCTCCACCTCCCGGGTTCCAGCGATTCTCCTGCCTCAGCCTCCCAAGTACCTGGGACTACAGGTGCGTGCCACCAGACCCAGCTAATTTTTGTATTTTTAGTAGAGACAGGGCTTCACCATATTGGCCGGGATGGTCTTGAACTCCTGACCTTGTGATCCGCCTGCCTCGGCCTCCCAAAGTGCTGGGATTACAGGGGTGAGCCACTGCGCCTGGCCAACATATATAAAACCAATGGGGTTTTTATATATGTATGGATTGTGAAATGATTACTGAAGTCAAGCTAATTATTATGTCTATCACTTCATATAGTTATCACGTGTGTGAGCATGTGTATGTGTGTGTTCAGAATCCTTAAGATCTACTTTCTGAAGAAATATCAAGTACACAATATATTATCATTAACTAATTAGGTCTCCAGAATTTATTCATCGTTAACTAAAATTCTATACCCTTTGACTAACATATCTTCATTTCCCCCAATCGCCATCCTCTGGTGACTACTATTCTACCTTTGGTTTCTACGAGTTCTATTTTTTAAGATTCTACATATAAGTGAGATTATGCAGTATTTCTCTTTGTGCAGGCTTATTTTACCTAGCATAATGTCCTCCAAGTTTTATGTTGTCATAAAATGGTAGTATTGCCTTCTTTTATAATGCTGAATAATAGTTCATTGTGTGGTGAAATAATATTTATACATGAAATATAATATCCCAATATCCCATATAAGTATATGTACTAATTTTTTTTATCCATTCATCTGTCAATGGATACTTAGGTTTTTTCCACATCTTGGCTGCTGTAAATGATACTGCAATAAACATGGGAGTATAGATTACTGACTTCATTTTCATTGAATATATATCCAGAAGTGGCATCGATTGATCATATTGTAGTTTTATTAACTTTTTGAGGAAACTTCATATTATTTTCCAAAATAGCAGTACCAATTTACATTCCCACCAATGTTCAAGGGTTCTCTTTTTTCCACATTCTTATTAACACTTGTTATCTTTTGACATTTAGTAATAGTCACCCTAACAGATATGAGGAGAGATCTCATTGCAGGCTTGATTTAACCTTCCTTCATGGTTAGTGGTATCGAGCACCTTTTCATACACTTCTTGGCCATTTTCTTTGGAAAAATGTCTATTTAGTTTCTTTACCCTTTTAAAAATTGTGTCATTTACTTTTTTGCTATTAAATTGTAGGTGTTCCTTATACATTTTGAATATTACCCCTTTACTGAATGTATGGTTTACAAATATTTTCTCCCATTGTATGGGTTGTCTTTTCATCTTGTCGATTGTTTCCTTAGCTGTGCAGAAGATTTTTTAGTTTGATGTAGTTATAGTCGTTTATTTTGGTCTCTTTTTGCCTGTCCAATTTCTTTCTTTTCTCTTCTTTTTTTTTACTTTTTATTTTTTGCACGTAAATATCCAGCTTCCCAATACCATGTACTGAAAAGATGAACCTTTCCCTCTTATGTATTACTGACATCTTTGTCAGGTTGGTTGACCATATATGCATAGGTTTATTTCATGGATTTCTATCCCATTCCATTGGTCTATGTGTCTGTTGTTATGCCAATGTCATACTATTTTCATTAGTATAGTTTTGTAAAATAAAATCAGAAAGTGTAATGCTACTAACTTACATATTTTTGCTCAAGATTGTTGTAGCTATTTGGGATCTTTTGTGGTTTCATATGAATTGTAGAATTGTTTTTCTATTTCTGTGGAAAATACCATTGACATTTTAATAGAAGTTTTATTGAATATGTCCATGCTAGCACTAGGTAGCATGGACACCTTGACAATATATTTTTTTTCCAATCCTTGAACACAGGGTATTTTCATATTTACTTGTGTCTTCAGTTTCTATTATTAATGTTTCACAGTTTTAATGGAACAGATATTTCACCTCTTTGGTTTTATTTATTCCTAAGATTTTCATTCCTTTTACTCTTTTCAACACTACTGTAAAAATACTTTTAACATTAATTTTTATGGCCAGGTGCAATCCTAGCACTTTAGGAGGCCAAGGCAGGCAGATCACTTGAGACCAGGGGTTCGAGACCAGCCTGGACAACATGGCAAAACTTTGTCTCTACTAAAAATAAAAAAAAATAATAAAAAATTAGCTGGGTGCGGTGGCTCAAGCCTGTAATCTCAGCTACTCGGGAAGCTGAGGTGGGAGAATTGCTTGAATCCAGGAGATGGAGGTTAGAGTGAGCCGAAGTTGCACGACTGTACTCCAGCCTAGGTGGCAGAGTGAGATCCTGTCTCAAAAATAGATAAATAAGTAAATAAATACAGAAATAAATAAAATTTTAGAAAATAAAAAAATAAATTTTACAGATAGTTTGTTGTTACTTTATAGAAAAATATCTGATTTTTGTATAGAGATTCTCTATCCTGCAACTTTACTGAATTCATTTTGTAATTCTAACAGGTTTTTTTTTTGTGGAATCTTTAAGATATTTTCTATGTAAGATCGTATCATATGCAAAGAGAGACAATTTTATTTTTTTCTTTCTGATTTGGGTGCCTTTTATTTCCTTATCTTGCCTAATTGTTCTAACTAGGACTTCCAGTACTATGTTGAATAGAAGTGGCAGAAGTGGGCATTTTTTATCTTGTTCTGGATCTTAGAGAAAAAGCATTCAGACTTTCATCATTGTATATGATGTTAGCCAAGGGGTTGTCATATATTCTTTATTGTGTTGAAGTACATTCTTTCAATACCTAATTTATTGAGAGTTTTTATCATGAAAGGATATTGAATTTTGTCAAATGCTTTTATGCATCTATTTAGATGATTCCATGACTTATATCTTTCATTTTGTTAATGTCATGTATCACATTCATTGATGTGCATATATTGAACCATCCTTGCATCCCAGGGATAAATCTCATTTAATTATGGTGTGCGATCTTTTAAATGTGTTTTGAACTCAGTTTGCTAATATTTTGTTCAGCGTTTCTGCTTGGATATTTATCAGAGATATTGGCCTGTTTTCTTTTCTAGTACTGACTTTTCCTGACTTTTGTGCCAAGGTAATGTTAGCCTCATGAATTTGGAAGCCTTCCTTTCTGAGACTGTGTTTCCATTTTTGTTTAAAAGTACTTTTTTCCAATTTCCTTAGAGATTTCTCCTTTGACCCATTTGTTGTTCAGGAATATGGTGTTTAATTTCTATATATTTGTAAGATTTTCATTTTTAGTTTTTCTCCTATTATTGATTTATATTATTTTACCATTTATTATTATTATTGATTTTCTATTATTTTAGTTTTTCTCCTATTATTGATTTCTAGTTTCATGCCATTGTATCCAGAAAAGATATGTGATATTATTTTAATCTTCTTAATTTTGTTTTTTTAGTATGTGCGGGCTAACATATGACCTATTTTGTAAAATGCTCTATGTGAACTTGAGAAAATGTGTATTCTCTGTTGCTGTGAGATGGGATGTTCTGTATATGTCTGTGAAGTCCACTGGGTATAAAATGTAGTTCAAATTTAATGGTTTTTATTGACTTTTTTCTGGATGATGTATCTGCTTTTAAGAGTAGGTTATTAAATCCCCCATTACTATTATATTGCTGCTACTGGGACCATTGAAGTTCTCAGTGGCAAAGGCTGCCAGAGTCATCTGCCAAGCAGGTCACTGGGGACCAGAGTGGTATCTGCTGCATGGCTGATACTGGTAGCCGCCATCCTTCTTTGTTCTTAGTTATATCTATATGTCTATGGTACACAAATCACCCCAGAAGCCCTCTTTTTGCAGTTATTTTCCCTCCATTGCTGTAGGTTCTGAACTGGACTCTAGAGACTGCCCAAGTCTACTTTTGTGTATGGATAGCTGAATAATTTTTGGTTTTTGTGGGTGGATAAATATTGGTATCTACTACTCTGCTATCTGGATATTGTTACTCTCTAAACTGATAAGTTAAAAATGTAGATGATAAACCCTAAAGCAGCAAATAAATAATTAAACAAAAAAATGATAGCTATAGGTATAGCTAAACAAAAAGTACAGTCAATAAGGGACACGCAATAAAATAATACCTCTTCAATTCCAGAATAAAAGGAGAAAAAGAGAAAAAGAAACAAAAGAGCTAATGGTATTGCTAGAAAACAAATAGTAAGACAATAGATTTAACCTAACCACATCAATAATCATATTAAATGGAAATGGACTGATCTCTCCTATTAAATATTAAGAGATTATCCAATTGGATAATAAAAACGTAAGATCCAAATATATGCTACCCATAAGAAACACATTTCAGATGTAAAGATACATTTGGTCAAAAGTAAAAGGATGCAAAAAGATATACCATGCTAATACTAATCTTTTCCAAAAGGAAACTAGAATGGCTATACTAATATCAAAGGAAATTTCAGAGCAAATCATGTTTTCAAAGATAAAGAAAGTCATTTTCTGGAGATAAACAGGTCAATTCATTAAGAATACAGAGCAATTCTGAAAATTTATTTCAAAACTGATAAAGCAAAAACTGATAATTTCAAGAAAAACAGATACATTTATAATTATAGTTGAAGACTTTAATACCCTCTTCCAATAACTGAAAGATGTTCAACAAGTCAGAAAAATTAGTCAAGATATAAAAGTCTGAACAACACTCTCAAACAACTTGACCTAATTGACATTTATAGAACATTCTACTCAACATCAGTCAAATATAATTATTTTCAAGTATACACAGGTATTTATTGAGGTTTACTTTATTTTTGGCCATAAAGCAAGTCTCAATAACTTTAAAAGAATTCCATTTATTCAAATTTTTTTATCAAATTGTGCTTTAAAATGAATTTATCAGTTGACCTAGGAAATCTACCTCTCTGAATTTATCCTAAGATAATGGAACATTGTCTAATACATATATATTGTGTTACTATGCTCATATCACCCTTTAAAGGCACTCATTTTCCGTTATGTTAATAGTGTTTCCTGTTAGTGAATTATGCTATGCTCTTCCCCAGGAACTGCCCTCAACAAACGGGAGCTGCTTCATCCAAGTTATGTTCTTCCCCCAGGGGTATCCCATGCCCAGCGACTAGTGCATGGAGGAATATACACTCTTGGCCATCCAAGGTTCATAGGTTTTTGCAATTGGCTGAAGCCTCTGTAGTGACTGCATTATGTTTCTCCCTTCCTTACAGGTATTATTCCCAAGAGTACTCCCAATAATCCATCTGAATAAAAATATCTATTGGTTTGTCTCCCAGAAATCGAACCCAAGACAAATATGCAAAGATCTATATATACAAGATTTTATTACAATATTGTTTACAATTGCACTAAATTGAAAGCAACCTGAACCCATTAATGATTAACTAGTTAAATAAAATGTTATGCAACCTTTAGGAGATAACAGTGATGGACTTTTTGAAATTAAAATGGTTGAAAGAAAAATACTAGATAAGGAAGACAGAAAAATGAAAAAAAAAAAAGTAAACATGTAAACAAGGATCATAGTCAAAGTGAGAAAAACATGCCCCTGCATCCCCACCCTAGTTAGAGGACTGAGACTAGAAATGCCAGCATCCGGTAGAGGGATATGGGTCTATTTTTTTTTATCAAGGTCCCAACAGTGTTAAAAATATATCTGGAAAAAAGATAACGTGAGCAGCAGATTGAATGGTGGACTTGAAGTATCTGGTTGAAACTGGGGCTACCACTGCAAGTTCTGCTAGGGGTGGAGTAACAGTGGAACTTGAGCAGAAGCAGTATGGCGGGAGCTGAGGGACTCCAAAGTTGGAGGAAGGATAGGGCTGAAACTGAGAATAAAGAAATGTGGCACTTAAAAGATAGAAGCAGCAGGATGGTAGGGACAGTCTAAGCAGAAATTCTAGTTCAGAGGGAGCATTGGGAAATGAAGAGAAAGAGAGCTAAGAAAGTTACAGAATGAGAGGTGAGTAGAGGCTGAGAAGGGTGCTGTCCCCTCATGTTATAAACCTATAGACCAAGAGAGAAGAAATGACTATGAGAAGTGACCTTAAAACTTCTCTCAATTCCACATTCTAGTTTAAGTGAGTTTCCAAAATGCAAAATGTTCTCAACAGCAAGAGCTGGTATAGAGCTCCTGTAAGAGATTGCATTTCTAAAGTAGTGCACACCTATATCTACCATCCCACACGTTCTTAAAATGTGGCCTTGAGATTTCTTCATCAAGAGTTGGAAACTATTTCCTCCTCTTAAAGCCGGGTGGGCTTGTGGTGTGAGTGGAAGTGATGCTGCTTGACTTCTGAGGCTATCCTATAAAGGGGATTAGAGCATCTACCTAGCTCATTCTCTTAGGATATGTACCTTGGGGGCACTGAGACTACAGGTAAGAAATCTGAATGTCCTGAAGCTTCCATGATAGAGAGATCATGTGGTGAGCCTACATAACATGATACAGCAGTAGGGAAGCCCCAAGTGTTATAGCCCCAAAAATCTTGACTCTTCTTAGCTTAGGCACCAGATATTAGAGTAAACAAGCTTTCGGTTTCTTCCACCTTCTAAAGTTTGAACTTTCCCAGTTGACTCCCAGAGCAGTCTCCAAGTCCAGCCCATAATAATGGTTTGGGGGTGAATAAATGTCTTTTTAAACCACTAAGTTTTATATTGGTTTGTTAAGTAACTGGAACACTATTGCACCGGTTTTTTTTTTTTTTTTTTTTTTTTTGGGAAAACAGCTATAGAAAAGCTCAAGGATCTTTTGGGTGTGGGAGTGATAATCAGGATGACTGGATAGCCATTGTGACATCTCCTACTCACCATCAAGACCATGGAATAAAATATATTACAAGGTCAAAATGTTGTATCTTAAGTGCTTTTGAAAGGCTGTTGAGATCGGTGATTCAAACTGACCCTATGAGACAAAAATTAAACAGAGGAGAAAGTAATCCTGTCAGCTCTGTGGGAGTAAAGAAATTACTTGACCTGTTCCTGGATGCAGAGGCATGGTTTTAAAGACGTGTATTATTTTAAAAATCAGTAAATCATTTAAAATAAGGCAAAGACTGAGACGATTAGAAGAATTTTAGTATACTTGTAGCATATTGTGATCCCATGCCTTTTCTTTCTGTGGGATAATATTACCTAAATTAAATTCATTTGCTGTCATAAGGGATCATTTATAAAGCAACTCAAAACACTTTCAGGCAAAACATTAAAGTATAAAAAGACATGTCATCAGACATTTCATTAATTAGAAATTTCTGAAAACCAAAACTTCCTATATTCCCCCAATTCAATTTTTCAAGCTAGGAATTTGTGCCAATTTTTAGGGTTTATATGAATAATCAGATAAGTTTCTTAGAGTTAGAAGGAGACCTAATAAGAAATTGTTATGTATTATTCCTCTCATAGTTAGAGGGAAAATAAATTAATTTTCACCTCACAGGCCTTTTGCTACAAATTTTCACTTTTGCATGCACTTAGCATAATTCAAAATGGAAACAACATGGGTTAATATTTAATATACTATCGATTAAAATCCTGACATAGACAGTTGGAAGAATTATGAATTTTTTAGCTTGGACATAAACGATGGACCATGAGAACTCTCACTATCTGAGAGACTGTTAAGTGAAAAAGGCAGTACATATGACCTGGTATGACTAAGTATACTACTAGGACAAAGAGAGGGATGCTGTAAGAAAGCTTATTTCAGATTAATAATAACTTCTCTAATGATTATATCTATTCAACCCAGAAATGTCCTCCCCATTGCTCGTTGTATTTAAGAAAAAGCTAATTAATGGTATGTCAAGACTAAGCAGAAATTAAACAAAAGCTATGTCCCCCAATAGAATGTAAGTGCCATCAGGTCAGGGATCATGAGCAACCATTCTGTCTTGTCAAAAATCTTAACTCCACTTCCTGGTACAATGTCAGGCCCATATTAGAGCCCTCAGTATATACTTTTGTAACAAAAATTAATCACATAATGCAGAGTTGCACTAAGTGACCCATTCTAAAGGGCAAATACTATAAATCTATCTTCCCCTTCGTGAAATCCTGAGGACAAGACTATTTGAGCAACTAATCCAACTCACTCAACCACACACAAACAGCTGATGTGATATACAAGCTGACACAGCAGAAGTTATTCTTTGGATTCCAACTTGAGACTTTTTTTTGCGTACATTTTGAAGCACCAATCTAGCTGTCCAAAATGCTTTTGTTCCAATAGAATAATAATAAATTTTTAGTTCAACAGCTGTGTGCAATGCATATTTAAAAAGAATATTTTTTTAAAATTTCTCCCCATTTCCATTTTTCTGTGCTACTCAGTTTTTCAGTGTTGATGCTGTTAAAACCATAGCTGAAAGGAGTGAAAATGAAAAAGAAAGGAGCAAAGTGAATACTCATTAATCTTTCAGTGGATACTGATTGGATGTGAGAGCTTTTCTCTTACGTGTTACTCAAAGTGTAACACTTTGAATGTTGTCTCAATTCTAGATTGAGGATCAGTAAACCTTTAATATAAAGACCCAGATAGTAAATATTTAGGAATTGTAGATCATATGGTTTATGTTGAAACTCCTCATTTTTGCACAGAAGCAGCCATTGACAATACTTATAAAATGGAGCATGGCTTTATTTCAATAAAATTTTATTTACAATAACAAGTGGAAGACCATATTTGGCTTCTGGGCTATAGTTTGATGTCTCCTGTCATTGACAATGTGTTTTGCTTGTATGGTATTATATCTTTACATAGGGATATAACATAATTGTCTCTTTTGAGCCTCAACTGGCAGTTTGACATAACAGGTGTTGTGAACCCAATTTCAGAAATGAAAGTGCTAAGTTTCAGAAAGGTGAAGCTGCTTAAACAGGCTCACAAGATCAAGTTGTTTGTAGAATCAGCACTAGAACTCTTGTCCCTGAGCATCCATTCCACTAATCAGTAAGCAACAATACCTTATTTTTTTTCATATCTACTTATGGACATGTATTGGGTCACATATACAATGTGATTTAAAGGACTTAAATATACTTCTCATGCTGGTATGACCTGGTTCTTAGATTTTCACCAATAGAGATTTATTTTTCTGAGTAACAACACAGTCTACTTTGACAGAGAAAATGTCCTTAAGATAGTTTATTATTCAGGTATTGTTAGTAGAAGGAGTGTATTAGTCCATTTTCATGCTGCTGATAAAGACATAGCCAAAACTGGCAATTTACAAAAGAAAGAGGTTTATGGGACTTACAGTTCCACATGACTGGGGAGGCCTCACAATCGTGGAGTAAGGCAAGGAGGATTAAGTCACATCTTACATGGATGGCAGCAAGCAAAGAGAGAGCTTGTGCAGAGAAAGTCCCATTTTTAAAACCGTCAGATCTCAAGAGACTCATTCACTATCACAAGAATAGCACAGGGATGACCCACCCCCCATGATTCAATAATCTCCCACAACATGTGGGAATTATGGGAGCTACAAGATGAGATTTGCGTGGGGACACACAGCCAACCACATCAAAGAGATAGAAACTCAAACTGGATTAAGCAAAAATAAAAAAGATGAGGTTGGTTGACACAACTGTATGGTTTATTTATTGGTTGACATAACTGTGAAGTTTAGAGATGCACTGGTATCAAGCATGACTGGATCCAGGTACTCAAAAATACACCGTCAGAGTGTAGTCTTTCTTTCCACATCTTTCTGTTCTACTATCCTACATGCTGGTGCCATGTTTAGGAAGACTCTCTCTATGTAGTGTTCCCCAGTATTTTTGACTTTAGATAAGTACAGCTCTCAGTTAATAGAAAAGATAGTCTGCCTTCCTCAGCAGTACCAACCAGAGTCTGAGGTTTATCTCCCATTGGCCCAAATTAGGTCGCATGCCAGATAATGTGAGAAATCAATCAACCCAATCAATACAAGAGAAAGCCATGTGCTGATTGACTTATTCATGACTCACTGGCTCCTGCAGAAATGGATTCAGCCCCACTGCAACCATGTGGAATAAGGTGTGAGTGGTTTGGTTCCCCAAATAAAAATTGATTTTCTCTTGCCAGAAGAAGCAGGAATGGATTCTGGTAGCAAAACAGATAATACATTTACTATGGAGGGGTAAAACATAAAGTCTATATTAATGACTACTGACTTAGTATAAAATAATATCACAGATATTAGTCACTCGGTTATTTTGCAGACTTTGATACAGGCTAATTTTGAGGGGATAGTTGACAAAACCATCTAGCACTTATGCACAAAAGAAAACAAGAATGTTTAAATTGACATGCATAGGTGGTCTGTACCTCAAACTTTATGCAACTTTGATTTCCAAGTTGAGCCTCCTGTGGAATGCACTATGAATCGGCCATCCCACATTATCTGCAACAAACTTCTCTCTCACCTTTCTGTACTACAGAATATGGAATGCTAACATTCTTAATTACTTGCTCTTACTTACACACTCAGTTAGCCCTGTTACACATGAATAGACAATGAGATTAGGAAAAAGTCCTTTGACAGGGCTTTTTTTTTTTTCTGGATACAAAGATAAATCTCACTAGAAATAGACATTTAATTCCTTTTCTCAGCTTGCAGGGTAGAAATGAGACTTGGTGGTACAGCGATTTTGTAACCAAGAGACAACATACGTGAAGACAAAAAATTATAAAACTGCTCTAGTAGCCCTGGATTGCCTACCTTCTAACTTCTTGTAGAATGAGACAATTAAACTTCTATTTTTTTGAGCCATTGAAATAGCACTTTCTATTTCCTGCAACTGAATATATTCCTATGTGATAGAATTTCCAAATAAATCTAAGGCTGTTTAGGGATGCTAGGAAACTGGGGACTTCGATACCCAAGGCGTATCCCCTACACGCTAGGTGCTAACAAATCACTCATAATCTTGGAAATTTTGGCTTACAATTTTGGAAAGAGATGACTACCAATTTCTACCAATTTCTGTCTTCATCTCCAATGTTAGGAGAACCCTCTGGGAACTCTCATAGCCATATGAACCAAGACCTAGAAGGAGATAAACCAATTCTCTGTTTATATTTACACTGGGACATAGTATTTACTCAGCCATTTTCCTTGGCAAGTGATGCTGTAAAATTGCAAAATCCTTTCTAAAAGCGATCTATTGACTTTTCTCTTTTGGTCTAGGATTTTACCTAAGTGATACTTGGGAAATGTTGAGAGGCATAAAAGGTAAACATTTTAATCTTCATGAAGTTTCTTAGCCCCTAGAACAAATGGATATCAAAGTTTCAAGACAACATAGGCAAGGATTTGCATACAGAAAAATTTCCATATTTTTCAATAGGTATAGAGGGCAAGGGAAAAATATCTTTCTACACTGAAAGTGAACAAGACAAGGTAAAACTATGTAAGAAGTTTTTACTGTAATCATAACATACACTTCATCAGCAGGCAAGAAAAAGATCAAAATGTGCTGCTTCTTCCTGGGCAGACTATTTCACCTCTTTTTCAGCAGTCTGAATCCTTCCTTTTTTGGCCCACTCCAACACTTCTCCATATACTATTATATATTAGAGATTTTGGTTAAAATGTGGTCCAAAGTATAACTAATTAATTGAAAGAAAAGACTTACAAATTTGTTTGTTCATCTTATCTCATTATTTTACACTTCACACACTGCAAAGCATTTTCTGTTATGGGATTTTAGCTTGTGTTGTTTTGTTTCCTTTATTATAAATTGTATTTTACATACATGACTCAGTTCCCTTTCTGTATCTATAGGGAAAAACTTTGAACTCTCTGCAGGACCTTAGATAGAGTGATTTTCTCCCAAACCTCTATTTACTCCTCTGTTAATAAAATAAATTTGAATTGTCATTAGGTGGATTTCAAATTTTCTTTTAGCCAAGAGAGCTTTATTCAAAAATTATTTCCAGGAAGTCTAATATTCAATAGAAAAAACACATAGCTGGTCTTATTGAACAGTGTATGTCACCTGGAGAGCCTTCCATACCTATAAGATGGTCTGCAGACTTTCAAGATTCCGTAGAACACTAAACACCACTGGCTTATGATTTGTAGGTTTCTTCCCAGATCCAGCATTTTTGATTGTATGATCCTACTACATTGCTCTGCCCTTCTCGCTCTTCTTAATCTTGACAAGATGCATCATCCTTACCAATGTAATTATTAATCTCAGTTGTGTTTATCTCACTGTTTATTTGGAAAACATTTTCAGAGCAGAGACAATATCTCTTATTTTTTAATCTCCCACATTAATTCAACAAACGTTTTCTGACATCCCCTCCCTACTCTTACCCAAGCACTATAGTGGGGGTGAATAATAAGCTAGGAATATGAGCTAGATGACAAAATCTGGGACAGTGACTGCAAGCCCTTCATTTTGTGATGGTCTCATCTAATGCACTCATCAAGTTACTTCAAAGATCTAAGGCATCCATCAAATTACTTCACAGGATTTTATTTTCACCTACAAACCTCCATGTGTTTATATTGTATTCAAACATTTATTTTCCTTCAGTGGACTTCTGGAAATTTGAGATGCATTCACCACAGAACAATAACACAGAAACAGAAAACCAAACACCACATGATCTCACTCATAAGTGGGAGCTGAACAATGAGAACACACGGACAAAGGGAGGGGAACATCACACACCGGGGCCTGATGCGGGGTGGGGCTAGAGGAGGGATAGCATTAGGAGAAATGCCTAATGTAGATGCTGGGTTGATGGGTGCAGCAAACCACCATGGCACGTGTATACCTATGTTATAAATCTGCACATCCTGCACATGTATCCCAGAACTTAAAGTATATATTTAAAAGAAAAAATAGCTGAGCATACACAGACAGTGTTCTGTGAATGAGTTTCAGATGCAAGACTCTACTTGATCCTCACGGTAGTGCTGAAGAGACAGGACCAGTAGCTACTACTATCGCATTGACCAGATAGGGAGAGGGAATCCTAGAGAGATGTATAGTGTGTGGCTCCTACATGATGGTGGAGTCAAGCGATGAAGCTGGTTTCTTAGTACTGAGCCACCTAGATGAGCCACACTGACATCTAGGGGGAAAATAAAAGTGTATATCACCTCGTATTCCTTCAGTCTCAATGTGTAGAATGTCAGATTGTCAAAATTCAAATCAGAGAATATATAAAGATACATGAGTTTATTAATTTTCACACAAATTTTAAAGAAGTAGTACATTGGCATTAGCAGGCTGTATTTATGGTAGTTAAGGATACAGGCTCCAAAGCCAGACTGCCTAGGTTCCAATAAGCTCTGCCATTGACCAGCTGCATGACCTTGGCAGGTGGATTGTCTGTCTGCCTTGGTTTCTTCATTATAATTTGAGGATGATAATAGTACATAGTTCCGGGTGGTTGTGAGAATCATGATTTGATACATCTAAGGTGTTCAGAAGAGTGTTTAGCCCATAGCACATGCTAAACAAATGTTTTTGGTTTTTTTTTTTTTTTTATCTCTTGTGATGGCTAACATTAAGTGTCAACTTGATTGAATTGAAGGATGCAAAGTATTATTCCTGGGTGTGTCTCTGAGGGTGTTTCCAAAGAGATTAACATTTGAATCAGTGAACTAGGAGAGGCAGACCCACCCTCAATGTGGGTGGGCACCATCTAATCAACTGGCAGAGTGGCTAGAATAAAGCAGGAAGAAGAAGGTGGGAGAAGTCAACTTGCTGAGTCTTCCAGTCTTCATCTTTCTCCTGTGCTGGATACTTCGTGCCCTTGAACATCAGACTCCAAGTTCTTCAGCTTCACCATGCCCAGCCTATTTTTCCTATAACTATCTTATTATTCATTATTGTTATTACTTCAGTAGAGAATCTGTCTTTAACAACACATCCATTCTTCATCTTCTAAACAAACACTTAGCAAAATTGTAAGTGCAAGGTGCTAGGAGAGATGTTGAATCAGATGTGCTCCTAATCCTTCATTTTATTCCCTTTCATCTGAATTCCCATAACAGTCCTTTGATTAATTTCATCACCTCTGGTCTCCCTCCATACCAATTCATCTAGCACATCACCATCAGATATTTTAATACATTCGCTAGCATAACAATAAATTTCATACAGCTTAAAATCGAATGATCACACATTCAAATTAGTTGATGCTAAGATAGTCACTTTGTCCTGAAACTTGGGACTGAATTTATTCTTTCATCAGTAACCCACAGGCTGTCCTATCTTTCATCATTTGTTTCTCAAATCAAATTTTCCAACCGGTATGCCTAGGTCTTGATCCCTTAGCCCTAGGGTAGAAACTATTGCCATGGGCCAATTAACTTTTTCCAATTACCTCACTATGTATATAATTATGTTCATATTTTATGTGTTACAACATGGAAGACATTGGAGAGCACTGACTTGAGTCATTCCCACTCGATATTTTATAAACCAGCTAAAAATAAAATCTTACATTTGTTTTATATTCCTAGTATACTTTTCAGAAATTCAGTAGATAGGAAGAAGAAATGGTTTGAAAAGATCTGCTGATTATATGTGTGTGCTTCTTTTTAATTACCAGAATGAAAAGATCAAAGAAAATGTGCCCATTTCTTTTAATGGCCTCAGATCTTTTTGTCAGTCAGGCAACTCTAGGTGTTCTTATTCCTTATGATAGAATTCATGTTGCTTCAGGTCTTGCCATTCCATGGATAAAAATGAGGTGACACTACATTGATAAACTGATTTTCAGGCTCTTTCAAACTCATTTGCTTGTGGGAACCTCCATAGTATTCATATCTCCTCTTGAAATGACAGCGCAGATGCCATGTTTTCTCCTCCTTTCCTCTCTCTTGACCCATTACCTCCTTGCTCAGGTTTAGATGTATTCTGGGGCCCAATGCCCACATGAAGGGTACCGTCCCCTGCTGTTCCTCAAACCACCTGCATCAGAGGAACTCATGCCAGTTTAATGGAAACAATCTCCCTTTAACCTAGAGATTGTTCCAGGTCCCCTGAGCAATACCATTTGAACTCAATCTCACAAAGTTCAACTTTACAATAACTCTCGATTTCCTCAATTCACCATCTTTGCTGAGAAGTTTACACCTGGTCTAAAAGGCCAGTATTCAGCATCTCATACTCTATTATTTCCATATTTCTTGCTCCTTGGATCTACAGACAGATTTATACACAATACTTGTTTCACACAGAAAAGCAGTCTCCATATATAAGAACATCTTCAATCCATACCCAAAGGTGTTGGAGGCTAACTCATTCCCTAGCTAAACTCTTGCTTCCAGAAAAACAACCTGCTATATTTGTATTATTAGTTCTTGACTGGAGTTAAACACTTCTTTTGAAAGAAAATGTATTTGAGAATCAAGGGCTCTAAGGTCTCATCTCAAATTTTCCCCTGTCCACTATTGAATATCTGAGCAAATTGTATCATGTTTTCAGCATCAGTTTTTTCATCTATAAAGTTAGAAGGAATGATGAGGTGACCACCAACATATCTTTCATAGTTCATGTTCTGGGATTCTTGCATGGACACCCCTTAAATCAGTCAAGTATTAAATAAATATGCATATGTGTGACAGAAAGAAAAATAGTGGCTGGGTACAAAACAAAGTAATAGCTAAAAGTGTTTATTTTGTCTTAGGCCAGCAATTTGCTAGAGATTTGACCTAGAGCCTATGACCTCTGATTTAACCTCTTTATCCTCTATTTTATCTTCTCTAATATTGAGATGATAGAAGCTATTTAAAGGGGCGAGTGTCAGCATTAAACAAGATAATACACGGAAAGCACTCTGACCTCATCAGTGTTCAATAAATTAACTATTATTTCTATTATTACTTAATTGACACATATAAACTAGCAACAGATAGGTAGGAGCCTCTAAATGGTGCCTTTGATTGTAAGTGCTGCAGAAAGTCAGAAGACGTAAAGATTGTATTTGTCTTAATTTGAGTAATAGAATAACTGTTTAGGTTTGTGGGATAATCTGCCTAAAAATGTGTTGCAAATATTTATACTATCCTGGTGTCTTCTGAAAGGAGCACCTAAAATAAAGGCTTAAAAGCAAGTTGTTCACTGAGAGATAAGACCATGAACAGGGAAAGGATAAACTAGGAAGAGAAAGTTATCAAGTAGGCCACCAGGAAAAGAGACTGGTTATGGGACCAGACCTTATGAGCAGCCTCTAGAACCATCTGCCCAATAAATAAAAGGGAAAGCATTTATATCTACCCATTGTTCCTGTACTCCCATCAATTAGAGGTGACTCCTTATGGTTATCGGCCCTGTACTTCTGGATTGCACGTGTGCGTCGCAAGTAGGGGCCTAGGGATTCAGCAGCATCAGAGAAGCCCCAGCACAAGATGTGAGAGACATAGCACAACCTTAAGGAGAGGTGCTCTCAGTTGGAAGTGAATCAAAGTCTGCACAGAACTGTTTGTGGTGAGAACAAGCCAGAGTGATGAAGGCATTCTCAAAACCACATCCTATGAGCAATGGAGAAGGGAGTAACATAAGAACAATGATAGCCAGTATATATTAAGCACTCACGACATACCATTCAGCTGTTTAAGTGCTTTCTTTGCATCATCCCATCAAATCCTCCCAACAGCAAAGAGTTTGGGTTTTCAGGACCTAAAGTTATTAAGGAGATGCTCAAAGTAGATCGTAGATCGTATCTATAAAGTGGGGTGAAACTTGGGATTGTTTACATATTTGACTCTCTGAAGCTGTTAACCTCTCTACTATACTGAAGCTATTTAAAATGAAGAAGACCCAAAGGAGAATGATCACTCTTTTCCAATGTTTGAAGCACTGTCATTCACTATGAGTACATTTTAATTCATATTTTACAGGCTGTCTTTGTCTTTTATTAACTCAACTTTCCAACCATCCACAGTTTGAAGACATATATTGACAGGTCTAAGCTAGCTTTGGAGTGCCAAATCTAGACTTCATATTTCAGATAGCAGTTGTTCTACAATGAATAACATTTCAAGTTAATGCAGTCTTTGGTGAAGCTTCTTACAAACATACCATGTGCACATACATATACACATTTGTAAACAAATCTGCCATTGACCATTTGGAAAGTCACCTTGCCCTCTATTCTAGTTGATTGGGAATCAAGACTATTAAATTCAATCATTAGAGATGTAGAGGAGATGTTGAAATTACATCAACTTTAAAATTGCAGGAAAATTGAAATTTTATTAATTTTAGCTCTGAAGAATGAAATTATGCATATACCATTCATGTGCATTATTTGACATTTAGGTACACATATTTAAATAGTTATCAAAGTAGACATCTACTTAAAAGTATCAGGCCAGGCATGGTGGCTCAAGCCTGTAATCCCAGCACTTTGGGAGACCAAGGCGGGCGGATCACAAGGTCAGGATATCGAGACCATCCTGGCTAACACGGTAAAACCCTGTCTCTACTAAAAATACAAAAAAAATTAGCCAGGTTTGGTAGCGGGTGATGGTAGTCCCAGCTACTCGGGAGGCTGAGGCAGGAGAATGGCGTGAACTCGGGAGGTGGAGCTTGCAGTGAGCCGAGATCGCCACTGCACTACAGCCTGGGCAACAGAGCGAGACTCTATCTCAAAAAAAAAAAAAAAAGTATCACATACACATAAAATACTTTAAAGTGGATTATAATAAAAAGGTACTAATAAAAGATATTTATAAAATGGAAAATAAATTGGTAAAAGCCCTATATATAAAGATACATTTCAAAAATCTTAATTAAAATAGTTTTTGAGCTTCCTAGCAGCCAAAGCAGAAAGGAACACATAATATTCTTACAGAATAGGAAAAAGAAGTTAGTAATCCCTTACTTTAGTCTCTTCACTTCCTAAACTCTTTACTCCCCTTTGGCTCACCCAGGCCCTAGACTAGAAGTTACTTAATATTATTGCATAAGATTGAAAGGGATGCCTAAATCGTATAAAGTGATAAGCATAAAAGGCCTACATGACCAACTATATTCTCTCATAAACCAATTCTAATGCTTAAAATGTCCATAATTAAGAAAAACTAACGAGGGCATGTTTGGGTGAATTTTTAACCGGGTAAATCACCATAATTAGAGTGTGGATTAGTGCACTGATGTCAAACAGGAAGGCATTTTCTAGTACCTGGCTACACAGCCTTGTCCTCAATTGAGTCCCAGTAAATATTTTGATGTTTGAGTTGGATATGGGAATTGATTGTATTTGAATCAAATTTGCAGATGCTGCAAAGCTGGGAGAAGCAATCACCATTTTGTATGATTATTTTAGAATCCTAAACATTCTCAACGTGTTACAATAGTGGAAATAATTTTAAAAGTTGAAATTTACTAGGAATAAATATAGAGTCCTAGGGAATTGGCTAAATAGTTACTCAGATGCATTTCAAACCTTGAAATACTATTGTTTGACTCTAAAGGGGAATGAGCCTCCTCATATACAAAAGAGTTATGTTTCAGGAGATGCTGTCCATCCTACCTCAATTGTGTAGCACAGCTGCCCTTTAATATGCCAAATTAATCCATATCTTTCTGTCTACACTGTTATCACCCGGTCTAGGTCACCATCAGCTCTAGCCTGGGATATTGCAGCATAAAAGATCTTCTGACTCCAATATTGCAACTTCCTTAAGTTTATCCTCCATATTCTCCATGCATAAACCAGAATGAACTTTTAAAACACAAAAATGTTTGTATCATCCTTCTGCTGAAAACTCTCTCAATGGTTTCACAATATTACTCTCAAAAAACTAATTCCTGATAATGGCCCTCACAGCCTTGCAAGATCAGGCCTTGTCTTCACCTGCAGGCCCACCTCAATCATCCTCCTCAAACCACCCGCCTCCCCAGGTTCACTCTGCTCTAGCCACACTGGTCTTATTTATTTTCCACAAATATACCAAGCTGGGTTCTAGCAAAGGGTCTTTGACTTTGCTGGTCTCTCTGAATGAAACACCCTTCTCTCATATCTTCCCATGATCAGCCGAGCCTTGTCACTTTTTTTATCTTGTTAAAACTATACTGTTTTTATATTTTATTTATTTCATTATGTCCTTATTTTCTTTCTCTCATTAGAATTTAACTTCTGGGCTGAGATGATGCAGCCATACTATGCAGCCATAGAAAAGAACAAGATCATGTCCTTTGCAGGCACATGGATGGAGATGGCAGCCATTATTCTCAGTAAACTACTACAGAAATAGAACACCAAATACGGCATGTTGTCACTTATAAGTGGGAGGTAAATGATGAGAAAACACGTAGACGTGTGGGAAACAACACACACTGGGACCTGTCAGAGGTTGAAGGGGGTAGGAGGGAGAGCATCAAGAAGAATAGCTAATGGATGCTGGGCCTAATACCTAGGTGATAGAATGATCTGCACAGCAAAACACCATGGCACATGTTTGCCTATGAAACAAATCTGCATATCCTGCACATGTACCCTACAACTTAAAAAATAAAAGTTGGAAATAAAAAAAAAATTTAACTTCTATGAGTTCTAGGAATTTGTATGTAATTCTCTCCTGAATCTCCAGGGTCTGGATAGAACAGTGTCTGGTCCAGAGTAGAGAGTCAATGTGTATTTGTA
The DNA here is from genome assembly GCF_047675955.1 of Chlorocebus sabaeus. Lineage (NCBI taxonomy): Eukaryota > Metazoa > Chordata > Mammalia > Primates > Cercopithecidae > Chlorocebus > Chlorocebus sabaeus. The sequence goes on along the minus strand of NC_132926.1, from coordinate 29,006,193 downwards.
GGAAGGATGGAAGAAAGAAAAAAGATAGAGAAGGAGGGAGGAAAGGAAAAATGAAATTGCCTGCATAGAATGTATTTAGAACTGGCCCTATGCCTAGTTCCATAAGAATAATAATTCTGTAATGTGAAACTTACAATTGTAAAGGTACACCCATTCTTCAAAAACAGAGAATAGAGAATTGAGCTATTTGTTATCTTTTATAGAACTGAACAAAAGTTGCCTTCAAATAAGGTATTTTTCAGATGTAATTTGTCATTTAGAACTAAAGTCCAATTAATCAAGTTCCTAGTAATGAGACTTGAATTTTCACAAGAGTGAAATTAAAGATCAGTAGAGACAATTACACACACACACACAAATGAAACTATAGTGAACTACTTTGCCTCCCTATAAATAAATAGATACATACACACATACATACATATATTTTCTGCATACTACCCAGGGGATTTGGTATGTGGGGTGTCAGCAAATCTCAGGTAAGGGTGTTACCAATTTATCTTTGTTAAGTGGTGGCAAATTTAATCTTGAAATAGGAACCTTCTTCAAAAGAAAGTCTAGGAATTAGTAGCACTAAAAAAGAAAACGTTTAAAGGAGATTTGACATTCTCATAGAGAAAATGTGGGAAGTGCTTGTTCTTTCATTAAAAATGGTATTTTAGTGGTTTGCTGCTTTGCAGAAGAATGTTCTGTACCTTGTCTGTATCTTCTCCTGTTCAGGTATAAAGAATTGTGTGATACTGTCTATATTCTACATGGCTGGAAAGTTCCTAATCAGAAAATAGTGCTTATTTTAACAAGCCATGCTGAAGGGAGAAGAAACACTTTCTTCAGGATATTACAGCTTGTAATATGATCCTTCAGAGATGTTTGCCATTAATTATCCAAATCCTTCTTCTGCCTGAAGTTTTCATTTACCTAGTATTCCTTGTCCTTGGATGAGAAACTTCTGTTGTTACTTTCATTCCTACCCATGCCACGCACATTTTGAGATGTGGGACCATGCCATGGGTGGGGAATTAAGCATATTTCTTGTTCTACTCTGTGTCCTGCACAGTCCAGGACTATTTTTATTTTTTGGTTAATTCAACAAATATGTATTGAGCTCCTACTAAGTTCTGAGAATGGCACTGACCTAGACAGAAAGTTGTCATCTACATAAAACTGACAGTTCATCGAGGAAGATAGATATTAATCTAATAATTACATGTGTGAGAAGCATTAGGAAGGAGAAAATACAGAGTATTACGTTAAGTAGTCCTCTCTGAGGAAGTGGTGTTTAAGCTGGAATCTGAAGGATGAAGAGGCATTATTCAGATGGAAAGAATGAAAAATGTGGGATGGGGCCAAAGCTAAGTTTACAGTCAAAGAAATAAGTGTTCTATAACCTAGAGGAAAAGAAGAGGAGCACTTTAAAGGAACTGAAAGACAGAGAGGAAGACAGAGGGAAAAGATTCGAGGCACAAAAGATCATGCCAGGTCCTCTAGTTCGGACAGTGGAAAGCCTTTGGGGAGCTTCATGCATCAAGTGATTTGATCAGATTTCCTTTTTTTTTTTTTTTTTTTTTTTTTTTTTTTTTTTTTTTTGTGAGAACTTCTCCACCTGCTCTACAGAAGTTCTCTAGAACTTCCTAGTGGGGACTCAAAGTGGAAGAAGACAGGCCTAATGAGAGGTCATTGCCATACTCCAGGTAGAAGACAAAGGCAGTTCCATGGAGTGCTGAAGTTAGATCTGGAGATGGGCAAGAAGATGAGAGATTTTTAAGGAAACACTGGAAATGGATCAGTTTTGGGGAAATGATGAGTCTGCTTTGAGGAACTAAGTGATGGTTCCTGTGAGATGTCAAGCCTGGAAGGCCACTTGGACCTTTTCAGTCCTATAGTCAAGGACTGGCTACCCAAAGAAATAAGTCCAGACTCTTCAAGCTATCCATGCTGTTTCTCAGCACTATTGATATTTAGGCGCAAATAATTTTTTGTTGTGGGTGGTATGCCCTGTGCATTATACAATGATAAGCAGAATCCCTGGTCTTTATCCACAAATGCCAGAAACAGCCCCTGCCCCAAACTGTAACAACCAGAAATATCTCCAGAAATTGCCATATTTCTGGGGGACAAAATTGCCCCGGTTGAGAACCACTAACCTATACTAACTCCATCTTACCCATCTACCCTCTTATCATTCTTCCCCCTACACCATCATGTTCTTCTCATTATTTCCTATATGTGTCTAAACAGACTAGGGAGCTTTGTTTAATAACATTGGCTTTGGTATCATAGAGACCCATGTTTAAATGTGAGTTCCATAATTCATCAATTATATGGTCTCACACAAGTTACTTAACTACTGATGGTTCTTCACTTGTGAAATATGGATAATATCAGTTCCTCCTCATAAGGCCATACTGTCAAGTGATAAATACAAAGCCTAACCCTCTTTAGGTGCTCAATTCATTATTGATACTATGAAAATATGCTTGTTACATATGTAATGTCTTTGCCTATATCATACCCACTTTCAGAAATGACACCTACTTCCCTTGACCACCATCCACCCACAGAATTCAAATTTGACTTTACCTTTCAAGATGCTCATTGACATTTGCTCCCCATGGAAGACTTCTGCCATTTACTGTAATATATGCTGATCAGTGCCATTTTCAAGCTCCATTAACAGAGCTCACATTACATAATTTAAGACTTTATTACATAGGCCAGGTGCAGTGGCTCATGCTTGTAATCCCAGCACTTTGTGAGGCTGAGGAGGGTGGGTTACCTGAGATCAGGAATTCAAGACCAGACTAACCAACTTGGTGAAACCCTGTCTATACTAAAAATACAAAAAAAAAAAAAAAAAGAAAAGAAAAAAAGAAAAGAAATAAGAGAAAAAGAAAAAAAAATTAGCCAGGCATGGTGGTAGGCACCTGTAGTCCTAGCTATTTGGGAGGCTGAGGCAGGAGAATCACTTGAGCCCAGGAGGTGGAGGTTGCAACAAGTCAAGATTGTACCACTGCACTCCAGCCTGGAGGACAGAATGAGACTCTGCCAAAAAAAAAAAAAAAAAAAAGAAAAAGAAAAAAGAAAAAAATACTTCGTTACATAGTAATAGTATAACTTCCACATATTTTGTCTAAGAACATTTTCTAATCCCCTAACAGCATATGCATTTCTCGGTGATATGGGGATGATATTCTATTGTTGTGAGCAACAATAGATGCTGAGTGGATGCCAATGGATTGAAGTCATCCACATGTATGGGGAAAGTCAACTTACTACATCTAAGTAGCCACATGACCACCCAATGCTGGGGCAGCTGGATTAATAAGATTACCTTATCTTTTGTAATTTTTTTATGAAATGAATCCCAATTTGCATGAAATAGAAATGAATTTCCAGCAGAAAGAGTGAGAGAGTGAGCTCATCTAAGAAACGGACACTTTTTCCTGGTTTGATGAGAGTGAGAATTATAGGAATTCAAGGTGCACAAATAGAACTGCCACACACCTTCACAAGAGGCTGTGACTGTGAACGAGGACCTAACATGGCTTTGAACTCAGTTAAATTCAACTTTTAGACCCACTGTGGAAACCAAGACTTTAACCATTTATTATTTAGAAATGGACATGAAAGAAATGGAAGACTTGACCAATGTAAACAAAAAATGTGACTTATTACTATCTATATTAAGAGGCTTGCTATAACTTTGTTGTTAGCCAAACTCACACATAGTAGATGCTCAATAAATATTTACTGAACTAAGTTCTCCAACTATGTCTGTGTGGCTTTGGATATGACACAATCTTTCTAGCTTTAGTTTCCCTATCTGTAATATGAACAGTTGATTCAATAACAAGAAGTTTTAAATGAAATATCTAGCATTTCATAGAGGTATCTGGAGGCCTACTCTTGGGACTAGAAACTGGTTAAATGATGTTACATGACCAGGACTCTGGACTTCAATTAGAGAAGCAGATTTTTTTGTTGTCACTGCTGTTTTATGATTTTATGCTCTGTTTAAGCTTTTGTTTAAATAAAGGAATCAACTTCTTAAAATAAAGTTTCGTATCACTGACTTAGATAATCTTTAAAGGTTTTACAACTGTGTTATGTGATCTATGATCTTCATTATGGATAAACAAGAGAAAATGAGCAAAAAAAAGCACTTTGAAAGGAATTTAGGTTGCATTCAGAAAATAATTTAACTGGAAAAAGTATAACATTATACAATAAGAAAATTAGGCAATTATTTCCCTTAAATAATTCAAAGGTTGGCCAAAAGCTACCTTTGCAAATAGACATTCTGGGCTAACAAGATCAATTTCACTTAGCCAAAAAACATTAGGACCACCTTGAGTATAGCCCTGACTCACTTTTGTGACTTAGCCACTGTTTCTGTCCTCAAGATGCTCCCAATCTAATATGACAGAAAAGGCATCTCAAATAACCGAGACACAACTAGAAAATTATAAATGCCATACAAGATAGAGAATGTACAGAAGAGTGGTATGTGAGATCTGAGAAGGAGCAATTAATTTTTTGAGAGGAAAAATCACAAAATACTGAGAAACTAGCTTTTCAGCTTGACCTTGCAGCACAGAAGTATTATAATTTGGAAATAGGGACATAAAGGAAAGGTCATTCAGATCGAGGAAATACAGTGAATCAATGATCTGAGGAGAGTGCTCTATTCAGAACACAGCAGAAAGGCATTTATTAAAGAATTCATTTCTCATTTCTATTCTTTACCAAATATGTCCAATTTTCTGTTATAGCACAAGGCAGAATCATCCTTCCTTGACTCTCAGAGATGATTTTGTCATTTGTTTTCACCACAGAGATTTGAGTGAAAGCTAGATATCATTTTTTTTACTTTGGCAATAGTGAAGTGTGGCATTGGAGCCTTCCTCAAACTGGTTCCCTGCCTGATGATGCAGAGCTAAAACCCTTCCTCAGCTAACCCATGACAGATATAAGCCATTGTTGTTTTAGCAGTGCTGTCCAATCTTTTGACTTCCCTGGGCCACATTGAAAGAAGAAGAATTGTCTTGGGCCACACATAAAACACACTAACACTACACTAATGAAAGTTGATGAGCTAAAGAAGAAAATTGCAAAGAACCTCATAATGTTTTAAGAAAGTTTACAAATTTGTGCTGGGCCGCATTCAAAGCCATCCTGGGCCAAGTGTTAGACAAACTTGTTTTAAGGCATGAAATTTAGGGGTTGTTTGTTACCACAGGATGGTAGTTAGAATTCTAAGATGGCACCCATCATTCTTGCCCCCTGGCGTCCACACTGTTGTATAATTTCCTCCCCTTGGGTAACAACCTACCTGTAACCAACTGAATATGTCAAAGCTGAACTCACTACTATGATTATATTATAGGATATGAGATTCCATCTTAAGAGATTAAAGTAAGAGATTCTCCTACTGGCTTTGAAAAAGTAGGCTTCCATGTTATGATAAGGCCTGTGAGTGAGCCAAAGGTAGAGGAATTGTAGGGTGCCATTAGGAGCTAAAAGCAACTTGTGGCTGATAGCCACAGAAAAGAATGTCCCTCACCTACAATGGCAAGCAATTGAATTTTGATCATAGCCATTATGTAAGCTTGGAAGATAGCCCTGAATTTCAGAAAGGAAGGCAGTTCCCCACATCTAGATCCTAGTATGTGAGACCCTGAACAGAGGACCCAATTAAATTATGCCCATAATCTCAACCCACAGAAACTGCAAGATAATAAATATATGTTATGTGAAGCTGTTAGGTTGGTGGTCATTTGTTACGCAGCAATAGAAAGCTAAGGGACATAGCATAACCTGGCCTCTCCTGATTCAGACAAAAAAGATGGGAATTAAGTCTAGAAAAGTATTCCAGATCTTTTTTTCAGAAGGCCTTAAATGCCCAGCTAGTGAGCCAGAGCTTTTTTGTGGGTAATGAGAGACTTTGAAGGTATTTGAGTAGAGAGACAGTTTGGTTGGAACAGTGCATTTAAGGGAATGATTTGCAGGCATATGAATGAAAAGATAATGTAAAAAGAGATTGCCATAGAGATATATCAGAATCAAGTAAATAGAGAATATTAACTTCTCTTATTAAATTATTCACATGTAGAAACTAATCTGTTCGGAGAAATTTTGCTGACATTCTTTAAAAAAAAACAAACAAATATAATGCCGTTTCTACCTGTAATTCTACTTTACATGATTAAAATACCTATGTTTGCCCCTGGAGTTAAAATGGCAAATGTACCCAGTTGCACGCCTCCATGTTGTTGTCACCAGGGGACTGTTCCATTTGTTAATAGGCGTTGCTTTTTGCCAGGAATTTCGCTTTCAGCCCAGAGTAAATTGCCTTTCATCTCTACCAAAATTTGAAGCATGTACAAAAGTGGTTTATGTTTTATTTACCACTTGTTCTGGCAGGGAGATGGGTTTAAGGGAGCTTAGATTCACTTTCTCATGTCACGTGGGATGCAATATGAAACTGCACTCCAATCTATTTGCCATGCTATAATGCACATGAGAAAAAAAACTATTTGGCTTGTGTGAATCTCAATACCAAAAGTACTTCTGGAGATGCATCCAAAGTAGCACAGGAGAATCTCCCTTTCCTTCCTTCCCTCCCTCCCTCCCTCTCTCTCCCTCTCTTCTTTCTCTCTTTCTTTCTTTCTTTCTTTCTTTCTTTCTTTCTTTCTTTCTTTCTTTCTTTCTTTCTTTCTTTCTTTCTTTCTTTCTTTCTTTCTTTTCTTTTTCTTTCTTTCTTTCTCTTTCTTTCTTTCTTTCTTTCTTTCTTTCTTTCTTTCTTTCTTTCTTTCTTTCTCTCTCTCTCTCTTTCTCTCTTTCTCTCTTTCTCTCTTTCCTTCTTTTTCTTTCTTTCTTTCCCTTTTTCCTTCCAGACTGGAGTACAGTGGTGTGATCTCAGCTCACTGCAACCTCCACCCCCTAGGCTTAAGCTATCCTCCCACCTCAGCTTCCAAAGCAGCTGGGACTACAGGCTAATTTTTCTTTTTCTTTTTCTTTTTTGGTAGATATGGGATTTTGCCATGATGGCCAGGTTGGTCTCAAACTTCTGGGCTCAAGCAATCCACCTGCCTCAGCCTTTCAAGGTATTGGGATTACAGGCATGAGCCACAGTGCCTGGTTGAGCATTTTTCTTCTGCTGGTAAAATTCCCTTTCACAGAAGAATAACCTGGCTGATCATAAGTTTTCTGAACTTTAGAGATCACTCTTTTCTTTTAAGCACTGTAGTAGGCACCTGTTGTGCTGAAGCCCTTTGCTTATTCCTCCTACATCTTCATATTTATTTTAGCAAGTCACCTTCAACCGCACTTCTATCTATATGGTTTGGGTGGAACACCATTATAAAGTGGAAGTGACTCAGGTTTAAGGTAATCAAAGTATTCCTCTCTGTAGGCCTACCTAAACTGGCCAAACAGGGCCTTTTGAAGAAGCTAGTAAAACAACAGGCTCCTTCTCCCTACCCTACTTGAACTTATGTGTATGTAACACCAGAGCTGCTGCCACCATCTTGCCATCATACAGATCTGCAAAAATTGCCAATATAGGGAAGATGAGGAATACCAGGTCCTGATGAAAGTGTGTGAGCTTTTAACTCCAACGAAGTCTGATAACAGTTATACCCCTATGTTCAGTTATTTTTATTTATTTAAGCCAATAAATGCTCTTTTACTATAATCAACGACTGGTTGTGTTTTCTTATATTTGCAACTAAGCCACCATTTTATTTTTCTACCAGAATCTTCCTTCTCACAAGCGATTTCTGCAAATCTCTGAAGAATACATTCTAAGCACTTTCCTCTTCTATTGACGAACTTTATTTTTGCCTATAGTTGTTTCAGGATTGTGCGTATCAGTTGTCACCCTATCAGAAAAAAAATGGCTATTCCTAGTTGCCCTATCTCCATAATTCTGCTCCAAATGCGCACACAGGTCTATCCCTTAATTCCCCAAAGACAATGATCCACACAAAGCAATTATAATAGTTGATGTGTTTCCCATGGAAGAATCAATTCACAGACCACATATGGGCAATGTGTTACAGTAGGGAGGGTTTCAGACTAGCATTTTGTACTGTGCTTCATTGAATAAAATTACAAATTTACTGCCAGCTCATTTTGTTCTCTACTAGCACAACCTCAAGATTAAAAAAAAAAAATACCTCATTAACTGGCTGGTTCCTTTCACTAATAGTAAGCTAAATTAGTCATTCACCTCTATCTCTCTCTCTCTATCTACCTAATCTGTGTGTCTATGAGTGTGTGCTAATGATGGCAAGAGGTGCTAGAGAGAAAGGTTGTTGGTAACCTATTCAAAAACCATTCCTACCCTTTTCTTACTGTCAGAAAACCCCTACACACAAACATACACACACAAAGTTATAAATGCCAAGTTCCCAGTTTCTCAGTCTCCTTTGCAGCTTGGGCACAGTTCATAATTAACCTTCAATTCTTATATAATGGAGTAAAAAAAATAATTGCCCAAAGTTGTTGAATCAAGAAATGTTGTGTTGGCATATTATTTAGATATATGAGGAACCACTGAAAAAAAGAAAAATAGAAATAGTTTAGAGAGGTTTCCTCTGAGGAGTTCAATAAGGAATAGAAGAAGGCAAGCAGGGGACTGCAGCTTTTCATTATTAACTCCTGTATACTATTTGATTATTTGCTTTACACATGTACCCCTACACACACACACACACACACACACACACACACACACACACACACAGCAGCCAGCAGCCATTTCTTGTGGAAGTGACTGCAATATATCTGTTAATTAGTCTATACAGAAATAATAGTTGAGATTTTGAGTGTTAGATCCTGAATTAAAAGCTTTATACATATAGTCTGACTTAATCCTCAGAGATGCACTATGAATTAGTTACTATTATTATTCTTATATTAAAGGCTGGGAGAATGAGGCTCATAAAGTTCAAACAACCTTTTCAAGGTCATGAAAGCTAGTTGTTTAGGATAGAAATGAGATTCAAACTGAAAATCCATACCTTAAGTGCTGAGCAATACTGGCTTCTAGATCATTAAAGATGTCCTACCCTGTCCTCAGGAAAGGCCTTCTTTGAAGCAAACACCACTTGAACCTCTCCAGATTCTGCCTAATGATTTTATCTGCAGTGGTGTTGCTCATTTCTTGAGCTATAATAATGAAAACAGAAGGCGTTTAAGACAGCTCACATGCACCCAAATGTCAGCACACAAACACTTTTCCTGTATTTGAATTTATACAATATGAATGAGTATTCTGGTTGAATTGAATGCCTTGCTATTTTCAACTAGTCACTGAATTTCTGGCTTTTCAGATGTTACACAGCTTCAGTAAGCCTGCATATATACTATGGAGTAGTTTCATGTAAGTATCAGACAACACTCTTGAAATGTTTTAATCATCATTTGTTGATAATAGTGGCATGCATACTGCAAGTTGTCCAATTAATACCTGTGTGTATATTAAAAAGAGAAAATGGTGTGTCATATTAAATCTTCCTAAAAGGTTTATTTTCTTTAGAAAAAAATGAGAAGGAATACTCTTTATACTCAAAAATAAATAGATAAATTTTATCTTTTATTTTGTACATTCATTTTCTTTTTCTTTAGCTGAGATACCATAAAAACCATCCAGCTCAACCCTGGAAATGAAAATGGATGTTAGAGTGTGATAATGGCTAAGAATAAAAAGAGACCAACCAAAAGTCACAGATGTTTCTTACAAACAAACCAAAAATTAAAAAAAAAAAAATAGTAATAATCTACTGCTCCATGAAGCCCCACGGCTGACTTAGTAGAGGCACTTTTTCACTTTGCTCAGGGGAAAATAAATAACTGATCATCTACATATTCTCCAACCCCCTTGCTGGGAGAATCTGGAGATGGTCCTCTTCACCAACCACTGAAAGGTAGCTTTGAGCACTTCAGCTCCTACCTCTTACGCTGTCCACTGGGCTCCAGCCAGGCACATTCTTTCTTTTCGTCCAACCCTAAGCTGTCTCTTTTGTAATCACTTTCTTCAGCTTAGAGAGCTTCTTTGCAGGTTCTTTGCAAAGTCTCAAATGTCACCTCCTCAGAGAGACCTTCTAGGACCCCTTTCTGAGGTACCAGACTTCTCCCACACACATATTCTCTATCTTATTTCTATCTTTTATTTTATTCCCCTAATCTTTCAAAAAAAGATTAAAATAAGACTACGAGGGAAGTTTTTGTTTTCAAGGTCAAGGATGGCCTTTATTCATTTGGCTTGGGTAATACATTCTTGGGTCATGAAATGCCAGAGGGTGGGGAATTCAGGACCTGGCTCCCAGTTTATCTTCTGCAGTTCAAGGGCTGTGTGGCTTGCAGTGAGGTTTGATTTATACATTTGGAGGTGGGGATAGGGAGATGGACTCAGAATCTAAACTATCTACTTTTACACAGCTTACTGATTATAGTGATATGCCTTTACCAGCCCCTGTCTTCATCAGCATAGCTTTACTGTTCCAGGAAATTTTGCCCAGAAAGGAAAATACACACACACACACATAACTTTTTCACCGTAAGAATTTTCTGAAAGACCCATGAACTCTTCAGCAGAAAACATAAGCCAACTCTTTATATCCCAAGATGCTTCTAACCCCTTGCCATAAAATCCTCGCCTTGCTGTGTCTACCAATTCTAAACCATTACATCATGATCCTTACCCAATCCTAACAAAAAATCCCCTAACCCATTGAAGTACACACTTTAAACCAGACTTCAGAGTCTCAATAAATATTCTGAATTTGCTGTTCCCATTCTGAGATGCAATCAAAACTGTCAATATAAAGTGCTATAACAACAGTAAGTGATGAACTCAGCTTTTACTTATTAAAAAGTTGTTCTAATATTTGAGGCAGCCAGCATTGAGCTGTATGACTTAGATTAAATCCTTCCTCTCTTTGGGGTGTATTTATAAATTAAGGAGGTTGGACTCAATAATTATTCAGAGACCTTCCAGTTTTGATATTAAGACCCTTTGGGAAGGCAATTCCCTTCCCTCTTGGTGGTCTCTTTCCAAGCTGACAGCTTCTTAAAGAAAAGGATAATTGCCTCCTGTCGTTAGAAAGTGGACATAGGTCAGGTTCCTGGGGTGGCAGGGAGTTTAATGGCTGAGTTTTCAAAAGCTAGCTTTATACTTTCCTCCTGCTTGTCAACTCCAGGAGAGAAGGGATGGCCATTGTTTGCTTTTGTCTTGCTACACAAAAGCTAGACCAGTATTGGAGGGAAGAAAGAGGCACTGCCTTCTTGGCCAAGAGCCACACTGTTTACCTGAATGGAGCTTCATCTTGAGGATGCCTCTTCTTATCCCCATAGGGAGACCTTTGGCTGCAGCCACAGCAGTGAGTAGCTAATTGTCTCCTGTGCTCATTTGGCTGCACAAACAGAAGCACACAACCTCATCAAGGTGAGACCTGAGCTGACCCCACATCTCTTTGAACAATGCTAAGACCGATGATGAATGGGTATTTTAGAAACACAGCAAACACAATGATTTATATCCATGATGGACTAAACCCAGAGGGACTTCTGGAATGGGCACATAGCATAGTGCTTTGATCTTTCAGAGTGTGAACTAAGTAAAAAAGGATTTGGAAAGCTGTTCCCTGTGACGTCCAGAGAAATGGGGGTTGGGCTCTTGATACAGACAATTTGTTTTTAAACCAAGCTGCAGATTTGGAAGGTTGAAAAGGGCAAAAAAAAAAAAAAAAAAAAAAAAAAAAAAAAAAAAAAAAAATAGTACTCAATTGTGATGAGACCAATTGGGAAATTTTTAAACTTTGAATTTGAAAATACAAGTTTCTATTGTGATTGTTGCCATTATTATTGAAAGTTTGAATTAGGTAATCAAATATATTTTAAATTGTATAAGTATTGTTTGATTATCTTGCTTACTCATTATCAAATCTAGTTTGAGAACATAGGTACTTGGGTTCTTTAATGCTAATATGACATAATCCCATCTCCACATCCTCCATCACTATCCTCATTTCTGTTTTCTATTTTTTTTACATACCTTTATGTCCCTTGGTATAGTCCTAGCTGTGAGAATTGAGTCTTTTAACTATTCTCTCAGTTCCAGTAACAGGAGGAATCAAACCCAGTTAAAGAATGAGCAAGAGAGAGACAGATACCATGTCTTACAGAGTCACACTAGTTGAATATGTTTCCTATATCCCTCCCTCCTTCCTTTCTTTCTTACCCAAGTGGAGGACAGACCAAGAAGCACCCACATGGAGGAAGTTCCTTTTGCCATATTTGTGGTGATCAGCCTCTCTATGCCTACTCAGTGATCATATACATTTACCTATTTATAAAGAGTATGGGTGTTTAAAATGAGAGGAGAAAAGAAGTGCATCAAAATCAAATTACTCACTGTGATTATCTTTTCTCCCACTCTGAAAAAAATAGAGTTTTCATTTAGCCTATTTTCATTCAGCCGGCATCTTACGCAACGTTGCAAATTAACACTATTCACAATAGGAAAGAAGTGTGCAGCCAAGGCTCTGAATAATCTCATTACATATCTCTCAACAATTAAGTGCATTAACTAAGTCCCTGTATCAGAGGGGATGTTGCTGAAATGGCTCACATTTAGTCACATCCTTCTGTGCTTCCTGTTCACATAAGGTTTTGTCTAATCTTCATTATACCTCAAAAGGTTTGGGATTATTACCAAAACATGACCCTGGATAATTCTGCATGAATAACTTCCAGTATCCCAAATGTTCTTCTTCCACTTCTTTTTGTAGTAAGATAGACTACATGATAGTAGTTCATAGTTCAATTTCAGAGATCAAGAAAACCTCAGCTCATATATCAGATTACCTACTTATTAGCTCCATGATACCTTCATGCCTTGGTTTCTTCAACTGTCAGAAGAATATAGTAAAAGTCCCAATCCCATGGGATTGTGGTGAAGATTAACTTATCTAATTAGGGGAAGCACATAGTACAGCGCCGGGTTTGTAGTATGTCTCAATCAATGACAGCTACAGTGGTAGTAGCAGTAGCAGCACTGCAATTGTAACAACAGAGGCCACATGGAGCAATGTGCTGTAAACAGAAAGCCTGATCTCTAGTCCTGGCTCTTATTAGCTGTTTGACCTCTTTGTCTCAACTGTCCTTTACTGTGCAAGATTATTGTGAGAATTAACTGTGATGATCGATGTAAATGTACTTGTAAACTACCGGGATGTAAATGATTAATGTCATTATGAACTCACTGTGGAAGGTCATTTTTTTCAGGTCTCTCAATAAGGTGATTGCAAAAGCATTTACAAAGTATGAATTTTTGCTTGGCATTATAATTGTCGGGGTCAAAGTTCTTTGATTTCAAGAAATGAAAATCAAATCAAGTTGCTCACATAAAATGTGAGGTTTGTGGAGAGAATAAGATAAAATAAATTGTGGGAAACCATTCATTCATTAAACATGTATTTATTGAACACTATTCTAGCTCTAGAAACTGTGCTAAGTGCTCAATATGTCAAAATGAGTCAAATCCTTTACTTAAGAAGTTAATAGCATATTGGAGAGAAGAAACTGAAAATCAGAGTAGGACACAGGTATATGGTAAAGAAAGAGGTTCATGCATATCTACAAAATAAGAAAATAAACTGAGGCTATGAATATAATAAATAGAATATAATTACAGAAAGTACCTGGGAAATGTGGAATGTCACAAAAGAGAAAGTTTTGGGTCCTGAGAAAGTTTTGCAGGCAGGGGGAATGCCTATTTTCAAGTCTCTAAGACAGGAAAGTGGTTGGCAAATCAGAGAAACCGAAAGCCTTCCAGTGTGGCAGGAGCTTGCAGCAGACCATGGGGGGTGGCTCACTTCTGGACAGGAGACACAAATTCAGTTAATTAATTAATTAATTAATTCAACATATTTATTGAATGCCTACTCTGTGTCAGGCACAGCTGTTAGCCAGAAAGATGAAGTTTTCCCAGAATGACCAACCCCCAACCCTACATTCTAATAAGTAATGAGAGAAATTTTTAAAATAAAAATATATTAAAAACCTAAAGGTATGTCAGCATATAATTAGTTTTAAACTGAGATAGTCTAAGGAGTAAGTATGAATAGAAAGGAAAAGGGAACTTAGAGTCCAGGGAACAAGTATAGTAAAAGAAGTCAACAAAGGAGACTGAGAGGAATATTCTGAGAGGTAGGAGAACATTAGGAGAGGATGATATCATAGAAATAAAAAAGGTTGGGGTGGGACTAAGATGGCCTTCTAGAAGCAGCAGTGATGGGAGGCTCCCATCAAAAAGAACCATAACAGCATGTGATCCTGCACTGGCAACTGAGGTATCCAGATTCTGTCACCAGAACTGATGAGGCAGCTGGTGTGACCCATGGAGAGGAAGGAAGGGCAGTGACTGTCAATGATATGCAGAACCCAAAACCATAAAAACCCTATAAAAAAAACCTAGGCAATACCATTTAGGACGTAGGCATGGGCAAAGGCTTTATGATGAATATGCCAAAAGCAATTTCATCAAAAGCAAAAATTGGCAAACTGGATTGAATTAAACTAAAGAACTTCTGCACAGCAAAAGAAACTATCATCAGAGTGAACAGGCAACCACCAGAATGGGAGAAAATTTTTGCAATCTACCCATCTGACAAAGGTTTATATCCAGAATTTACAAGAAACTTAAACAAATTTACAAGGAAAAAAACCATCAAAAATTGAACAAAGTATATGAACAGACACTTAAAAGGAGACATTTACATGGCCAAAAACAGGAAAAAAAAGCTCAACATCACTGATCATTAGAGAAATGCAAATTAAAACCACAATGAGATACCATATCATGCCAGTCAGAATGGCAATTATTAAAAAGTCAAGAAACAATAGATGCTGTGGAGACTGTGGAGAAACAGAAACACTTTTACATTGTTGGTGGAAATGTAAATTATTTCAAACATTGTGGAAGACAGTGTGACAATTCCTCAAGGATCTAGAACCAGAAATACCATTTGACCCAGAAATCCCATTACTGGGTATAAACCCAAAGAATATAAATCATTCTACTATAAAGACACATGCACACGTATGTTTATTGCAGCTCTTTTTACAATAGCAAAGACATGGAACCAACTCAAATGCCCATCAGTGATAGACTGTGTAAAGGTAATGTGGTACATATACACCATGAAATTCTATGCAGCCATAAAAAGGAATGAGATCATGTCCTTTGCAGGTACATGGATGAAGCTGGAAGCCATCATCCTCAGCAAACTAACACAGTAACAGAAAACAAAACATGACATGTTCTCCCTCACGTGTGGAAGTTGAACAATGAGAAGACACGTACACAGGGAAGGGAACAATACACACCAGGGCCAGTTAGGGGGTTGGGGTCAAAGCAAGGGAGAGCATCAGGACAAATAGCTAATGCATGTGGGTCTTAAAACCTAGATGACAGGTTGTTAGGTGCAGCAAACCACCATGGAAATGTATATCTATGTAACAAACCTACATGTTCTGTACTTGTATTCCGGAACTTAAAGTGAAATAAAAAAATAAGATAAAACTAAAAAGGTCAGGGAATGAGAGAGTGAAGATGGTGAAGTGCTTACTAGCTGTCTGTTCAATTCTAGGCACTGGAAGGTCAGAAATTGATACTATTTGTCTTTCTGGGAGGCCACAGAGGCATTTCCACTGCTCATCTCTCGGTCTGCTCTGCTTTCCTATTTCTCTTTGCAGATTGACTTCTCCTCGCGACTCTTGCCAACCATATGCTTCTCCAGAACTTTGGTTTGCATGGCCTTTGGCTTTGTCTCCTGCCACCTCCTTCCAACCTCAACTCTGCCTGAGCTGTTAGCTCCAGGACTGCCACCATCAGCCAGACTCAGCTTCTCATTATCCCAGTTCAGAACTACTAGAAAAGAGATTCTGACTGATTTGGCTGGGATAAGGTGTTGACTTCTGGTCCATGCACCTGTGACCAAGGTGAAGTCAGTCCCATGTAGTACTTGGTGCTGTTTAGGTAACTCCTCTCCCTTCAACAGGGCTGCGGGTGAGAAGGGCATACAATTTTAAAGAATTGAGCATGATCTGGGCAGGTGCCCCAAATGGGCTACTGAATCCTGTTACATGGCATTCTCTCAAATCATCAGCGGATGCTTCTGTGTATAATAACATGATCGTGATTACCATTGCCAGTCAAACCATAATAAAATGTGGTGTTAAATTATAACCAACATATCAAGAGATGGCAGATTCAAGTACTGACTCAAATACAGAAGATAATGTTCATGGAGTAAAGTAGCACTACAATAATACAGTAGAGAATGGTGTAGGCTGTGGCAAAGCAAACAAAAATGATTAGCAAAAAAAGGGGACAGCCCCTGCACACCATCAGCTGATAATTGGCATGCAGGAATGTGAGCTCCATATTTGCCAGATCTTCTCATTTTACAAGAAGTTTAGAGCAGAGGTGTCAAGAAATGTAGATTGTGATGCAGAATTATAAAACTGTGATGCAAAATTGCTAGCCAGACAGATAAGTTTTCCTAAGATGACCAACCTCACATTCTAATCAGTAATGTTTTAACATAAATATATATTAAAAACCTAAAGATTTGTCAGCATATAATTAGTTTTAAATTGAGAGAGTCTAAAGAGTGAGTGTGAATGGAGAAGCAAAGGGAACTTAGCCCATTCTAAAACATAAGCAAGTAACAAAAATAAATAAATAAAAAGCACTTTTACCACTACTATAAACGGCAGACAAAGTAAGTCTGCAGAGAATCCAGCCCACAGGCTGGCTGTTTGACATCTCTGCTTTAACCCTCACACTGGAGGACTTGGAGAAATGCCTAAAAAGCTGCTCATTAGGGAAGCCTTAGAATATTATAATTGTTATCCTTATTATTACAGCTAAGATGATGTTCCAAGCATCATCCCATGTATTTTATTTTATTTTTTTATTTTTTTAATTAATTTATTATTATTAAACTTTAAGTTGTAGGGTACATGTGCACAACGTGCAGGTTTGCTACATATGTATACTTCTGCCATGTTGGTGTGCTGCACCCATCAACTCGTCATTTACATCAGGTATAACTCCCAATGCAATCCCTCCCCCCTCCCCCCTCCCCATGATAGGCCCCGGTGTGTGATGTTCCCCTTCCCGAGTCCAAGTGATCTCATTGTTCAGTTCCCGCCTATGAGTGAGAACATGCGGTGTTTGGTTTTCTGTTCTTGTGATAGTTTGCTAAGAATGATGGTTTCCAGCTGCATCCATGTCCCTACAAAGGACACAAACTCATCCTTTTTTATGGCTGCATAGTATTCCATGGTGTATATGTGCCACATTTTCTTAATCCAATCTGTCACTGATGGACATTTGGGTTGATTCCAAGTCTTTGCTATTGTGAATAGTGCTGCAATAAACATACGTGTGCATGTGTCTTTATAGCAGCATAATTTATAATCCTTTGGGTATATACCCAGTAATGGGATGGCTGGGTCATATGGTACATCTAGTTCTAGATCCTTGAGGAATCGCCATACTGTTTTCCATAATGGTTGAACTAGTTTACAATCCCACCAACAGTGTAAAAGTGTTCCTATTTCTCCACATCCTCTCCAGCACCTGTTGTTTCCTGACTTTTGAATGATTGCCATTCTAACTGGTGTGAGATGGTATCTCATTGTGGTTTTGATTTGCATTTCTCTGATGGCCAGTGATGATGAGCATTTTTTCATGTGTCTGTTGGCTGTATGAATGTCTTCTTTTGAGAAATGTCTGTTCATATCCTTTGCCCACTTTTTGATGGGGTTGTTTGTTTTTTTCTTGTAAATTTGTTTGAGTTCTTTGTAGGTTCTGGATATTAGCCCTTTGTCAGATGAGTAGATTGCAAAAATTTTCTCCCAATCTGTAGGTTGCCTGTTCACTCTGATGGTAGTTTCTTTTGCTGTGCAGAAGTTCTTTAGTTTAATGAGATCCCATTTGTCAATTTTGGCTTTTGCTGCCGTTGCTTTTGGTGTTTTAGACATGAAGTCTTTGCCCATGCCTATGTCCTGAATGGTACTACCTAGGTTTTCCTCTAGGATTTTTATGGTATTAGGTCTAACATTTAAGTCTCTAATCCATCTTGAATTAATTTTCGTATAAGGAGTAAGGAAAGGATCCAGTTTCAGCTTTCTACTTATGGCTAGCCAATTTTCCCAGCACCATTTATTAAATAGGGAATCCTTTCCCCATTTCTTGTTTCTCTCAGGTTTGTCAAAGATCAGATGGCTGTAGATGTGTGGTATTATTTCTGAGGACTCTGTTCTGTTCCATTGGTCTATATCTCTGTTTTGGTACCAGTACCATGCTGTTTTGGTTACTGTAGCCTTGTAGTATAGTTTGAAGTCAGGTAGCGTGATGCCTCCAGCTTTGTTCTTTTGACTTAGGATTGTCTTGGAGATGCGGGCTCTTTTTTGGTTCCATATGAACTTTAAAGCAGTTTTTTCCAATTCTGTGAAGAAGCTCATTGGTAGCTTGATGGGGATGGCATTGAATCTATAAATTACCTTGGGCAGTATGGCCATTTTCACGATATTGATTCTTCCTATCCATGAGCATGGTATGTTCTTCCATTTGTTTGTGTCCTCTTTGATTTCACTGAGCAGTGGTTTGTAGTTCTCCTTGAAGAGGTCCTTTACATCCCTTGTAAGTTGGATTCCTAGGTATTTTATTCTCTTTGAAGCAAATGTGAATGGAAGTTCATTCCTGATTTGGCTCTCTGTTTGACTGTTACTGGTGTATAAGAATGCTTGTGATTTTTGCACATTAATTTTGTATCCTGAGACTTTGCTGAAGTTGCTTATCAGCTTAAGGAGATTTTGGGCTGAGACAATGGGGTTTTCTAAATATACAATCATGTCATCTGCAAACAGGGACAATTTGACTTCTTCTTTTCCTAACTGAATCCCCTTGATTTCTTTCTCTTGCCTGATTGCCCTAGCCAGAACTTCCAACACTATGTTGAATAGGAGTGGTGAGAGAGGGCATCCCTGTCTTGTGCCAGTTTTCAAAGGGAATTTTTCCAGTTTTTGCCCATTCAGTATGATATTGGCTGTGGGTTTGTCATAAATAGCTCTTATTATTTTGAGGTATGTTCCATCAATACCGAATTTATTGAGCGTTTTTAGCATGAAGGACTGTTGAATTTTGTCAAAAGCCTTTTCTGCATCTATTGAGATAATCATGTGGTTCTTGTCTTTGGTTCTGTTTATATGCTGGATTATGTTTATTGATTTGCGAATGTTGAACCAGCCTTGCATCCCAGGGATGAAGCCCACTTGATCATGGTGGATAAGCTTTTTGATGTGTTGCTGAATCCGGTTTGCCAGTATTTTATTGAGGATTTTTGCATCGATGTTCATCAGGGATATTGGTCTAAAATTCTCTTTTTTTGTTGTGTCTCTGCCAGGCTTTGGTATCAGGATGATGTTGGCCTCATAAAATGAGTTAGGGAGGATTCCCTCTTTTTCTATTGATTGGAATAGTTTCAGAAGGAATGGTACCAGCTCCTCCTTGTACCTCTGGTAGAATTCAACTGTGAATCCATCTGGTCCTGGACTTTTTTTGGTTGGTAGGCTATTAATTATTGCCTCAATTTCAGAGCCTGCTATTGGTCTATTCAGGGATTCAACGTCTTCCTGGTTTAGTCTTGGAAGAGTGTAAGTGTCCAGGAAATTATCCATTTCTTCTAGATTTTCCAGTTTATTTGCGTAGAGGTGTTTATAGTATTCTCTGATGGTAGTTTGTATTTCTGTGGGGTCGGTGGTGATATCCCCTTTATCATTTTTTATTGCATCTATTTGATTCTTCTCTCTTTTCTTCTTTATTAGTCTTGCTAGTGGTCTGTCAATTTTGTTGATCTTTTCAAAAAACCAACTCCTGGATTCATTGATTTTTTGGAGGGTTTTTTGTGTCTCTATCTCCTTCAGTTCTGCTCTGATCTTAGTTATTTCTTGCCTTCTGCTAGCTTTTGAATGTGTTTGCTCTTGCTTCTCTAGTTCTTTTAATTGCGATGTTAGAGTGTCAATTTTAGATCTTTCCTGCTTTCTCTTGTGGGCATTTAGTGCTATAAATTTCCCTCTACACACTGCTTTAAATGTGTCCCAGAGATTCTGGTATGTTGTATCTTTGTTCTCATTGGTTTCAAAGAACATCTTTATTTCTGCCTTCATTTTGTTATGTACCCAGTAGTCATTCAGGAGCAGGTTGTTCAGTTTCCATGTAGTTGAGTGGTTTTGATTGAGTTTCTTAGTCCTGAGTTCTAGTTTCATTGCACTGTGGTCTGAGAGACAGTTTGTTATAATTTCTGTTCTTGTACATTTGCTGAGGAGTGCTTTACTTCCAATTACGTGGTCAATTTTGGAGTAAGTACGATGTGGTGCTGAGAAGAATGTATATTCTGTTGATTTGGGGTGGAGAGTTCTATAGATGTCTATTAGGTCTGCTTGCTGCAGAGATGAGTTCAATTCCTGGATATCCTTGTTAACTTTCTGTCTCGTTGATCTGTCTAATGTTGACAGTGGAGTGTTGAAGTCTCCCATTATTATTGTATGGGAGTCTAAGTCTCTTTGTAAGTCTCTAAGGACTTGCTTTATGAATCTGGGTGCTCCTGTATTGGGTGCATATATATTTAGGATAGTTAGCTCTTCCTGTTGAATTGATCCCTTTACCATTATGTAATGGCCTTCTTTGTCTCTTTTGATCTTTGATGGTTTAAAGTCTGCTTTATCAGAGACTAGTATTGCAACCCCCGCTTTTTTGTGTTCTCCATTTGCTTGGTAAATCTTCCTCCATCCCTTTATTTTGAGCCTATGTATGTCTCTGCATGTGAGATGGGTCTCCTGAATACAGCAGACTGATGGGTCTTGACTCTTTATCCAGTTTGCCAGTCTGTGTCTTTTAATTGGAGCATTTAGTCCATTTACATTTAAGGTTAAGATTGTTATGTGTGAACTTGATCCTGCCATGATGATATTAACTGGTTATTTTGCTCGTTAGTTGATGCAGTTTCTTCCTAGCCTTGACGGTCTTTACATTTTGGCATGTTTTTGCAATGGCTGGTACCGGTTGTTCCTTTCCATGTTTAGTGCTTCCTTCAGGGTCTCTTGTAAGGCAGGCCTAGTGGTGACAAAATCTCTAAGCATTTGCTTATCTGTAAAGGATTTTATTTCTCCTTCACTTATGAAACTTAGTTTGGCTGGATATAAAATTCTGGGTTTAAAATTCTTTTCTTTAAGAATGTTGAATATTGGCCCCCACTCTCTTCTGGCTTGAAGAGTTTCTGCCGAGAGATCTGCTGTTAGTCTGATGGGCTTCCCTTTGTGGGTAACCCGACCTTTCTCTCTGGCTGCCCTTAAGATTTTTTCCTTCATTTCAACTTTGGTGAATCTGGCAATTATGTGTCTTGGAGTTGCTCTTCTCGAGGAGTATCTTTGTGGCGTTCTCTGTATTTCCTGGATTTGAATGTTGGCCTGCCCTACTAGGTTGGGGAAGTTCTCCTGGATGATATCCTGAAGAGTGTTTTCCAACTTGGTTCCATTTTCCCCCTCACCTTCAGGCACCCCAATCAGATGTAGATTTGGTCTTTTTACATAATCCCATACTTCTTGCAGGCTTTGTTCATTTCTTTTTCTTCTTTTTTCTTTTGGTTTCTCTTCTTGCTTCATTTCATTCATTTGATCCTCAATCGCTGACATTCTTTCTTCCAATTGATCGAGTCGGTTACTGAAGCTTGTGAATTTGTCACGTATTTCTCGTGTCATGGTTTTCGTCTCTTTCATTTCGTTTATGAGCTTCTCTGCATTAATTACTCTAGCCATCAATTCTTCCACTTTTTTTTCAAGATTTTTAGTTTCTTTGCGCTGGGTACGTAATTCCTCTTTTAGCTCTGAGAAATGTGATGGACTGAAGCCTTCTTCTCTCATCTCATCAAAGTCATTCTCCATCCAGCTTTGATCCGTTGCTGGCGATGAGCTGCGCTCCTTTGCCGGGGGAGATGCGCTCTTATTTTTTGAATTTCCAGCTTTTCTGCCCTGCTTTTTCCCCATCTTTGTGGTTTTATCTGCCTCTGGTCTTTGATGATGGTGATGTACTGATGGGGTTTTGGTGTAGGTGTCCTTCCTGTTTGATAGTTTTCCTTCTAACAGTCAGGACCCTCAGCTGTAGGTCTGTTGGAGATTGCTTGAGGTCCACTCCAGACCCTGTTTGCCTGGGTATCAGCAGCAGAGGCTGCAGAAGATCGAATATTTCTGAACAGCGAGTGTACCTGTCTGATTCTTGCTTTGGAAGCTTCCTCTCAGGGGTGTACTCCACCCTGTGAGGTGTGGGGTGTCAGACTGCCCCTAGTGGGGGATGTCTCCCAGTTAGGCTACTCAGGGGTCAGGGAACCACTTGAGCAGGGAGTCTGCCCCTTCTCAGATCTCAACCTCCGTGTTGGGAGATCCACTGCTCTCTTCAAAGCTGTCAGACAGAGTTTGCGTCTGCAGAGCTGCTGCATTTGTTATTGTTTACTGTGCCCTGTCCCCAGAGGTGGAGTCTACAGAGACAGGCAGGTTTCCTTGAGCTGCTGTGAGCTCCACCCAGTTCGAGCTTCCCAGCAGCTTTGTTTACCTACTTAAGCCTCAGCAATGGCGGGCGCCCCTCCCCCAGCCTCGCTGCTGCCTTGCCGGTAGATCACAGCTCCTGTGCTAGCAATGAGGGAGGCTCCGTGGGTGTGGGCCACTCCCGGCCAGGTGTGGGATATGATCTCCTGGTGTGCCTGTTTGCTTAAAGCGCAGTATTGGGGTGGGAGTTACCCGATTTTCCAGGTGTTGTGTGTCTCAGTTCCCCTGGCTAGGAAAAGGGATTCCCTTCCCCCTTGCGCTTTCCAGGTGAGGCAATGCCTCGCCCTGCTTCAGCTCTCGCTGGTCGGGCTGCAGCAGCTGACCAGCACCGATCGTCTGGCACTCCCCAGTGAGATGAACCCAGTACCTCAGTTGAAAATGCAGAAATCACCGGTCTTCTGTGTCACTCGCGCTGGGAGTTGGAGACTGGAGCTGTTCCTATTCGGCCATCTTGCTCCGCCCCCCCATCCCATGTATTTTAAATATGAAATCTCATTTCATTTTTACAAAATCCCAAAAACAAAAGTAGTTACCCTTTTTACATTGGAGGAAAAAAGAGGATTAAAGGGGATAAGTAATTTGTCCAATAAACGACTACTCATTTAGTTGAGCAAATGTAGTTAGTGATGGGGCAGGAATCTGAGTTATCCTAC
Source organism: Chlorocebus sabaeus (assembly GCF_047675955.1). Lineage (NCBI taxonomy): Eukaryota > Metazoa > Chordata > Mammalia > Primates > Cercopithecidae > Chlorocebus > Chlorocebus sabaeus. The sequence continues at coordinate 28,982,860 of NC_132926.1, read as the reverse complement.
CCAAAAACCTGCACATTTGACCAGATTACTTAGGTGGCATTAAGTAATTTTTAGGATGCCTTCTGTCTCTAAGAATCCAGGATTTTCTTAATCTTCACATTGACGCTCATGAGATCCCCAAGTTCTTTTCTAGTTCAGGGGGGTCACATTAGGGGTCAAACCCTCTTTAGAATGGCCTGCTATTTCAGTTCTCTCCCTAATCTTCAGGGATCCCCTAGACTTCCTCTTGTGGAGACATCCCCCCTGAGTAATTATGAGTACTTAGGGTTTCAAAGAAATAACATTTTTTAGTATGATAATCACCACAAAATCTCCAGTTCCTTTACATACTCTTTAAATGGTGGTGGTGGTGGGGGGGGGGGTGTCTGTGAAAGAGTGGGGTTGGGGAACATAGTGTGAAATGGGAAGGAAGTGATTCATATACACATTTATATATGATTCAGACAGAAGCTGACAGATGCTTAGAGAATCCTTTAGAAAATGGACAAAACCATAGAGCATTAAGCACATTTGTTTAAAAATGTAAAGCTCTGTACAGTGGAGACCCAAGGAAATGACCAGAAAAGGTAGCAGGGAGGTTCATTGGACCCATCCTCCTCAAGATGGCTGGCTCATCTGCTCTTTGCCCTGATTTGGACCCACTAGCTCTAATTTTGCCTCTGATTTAGGCCATCAGTAATTAAATCACTGCCCTGGCTCTCTGTTACTAAAAAAGAATTAGGTTTTAAAATAGATCACCTGCTTAGCTAATTCTTGTGGTTCTGGGCATTTCATCCAATTCTGATAAGCTTTCTGCCACCCATGGCTCTCCTCTCCTCTATGTTCTTTTAACAGGGAACGGATTCCTTGAAGCTCATTGGTGCAGCTCGCAGCACTGAGTCATCCAGGGGAGCTAAAACATATCCCAAGGATGTTAGGACCAGGAAGAAATGGGTTCAGCCTCTCCACTGAACAGGCATGTAAACTGAGGCCCAATAAACAGTATGACCTGGCAGCATGAGAGGAAGAATCTACACTGTGAATCAGAGCCCAGTGCCCTTTCCAACTTTATGCACTGCTTCTAGAAGGCATTCTGTAAATACCCACCCTTGGGAGGAAGCAAAGGCTCATACTGCAGCATGATTCTTCATAAATGCTCTATTCATTTGCCTTTTTGCCAACGTTAATTAATATTTATAGAGCACTTACTATGTGCCAGGCCCTTAGCTAAGAATCTTACAAGTAATATTGTTATCTCATTCAGTCTTCTCTGAAGATGCCCATGCTTCTGTTTTGCAAATGAGGAATCCGAAGCTCAGTGTAGCTCAGTAATATGTCCAGCGGTGTGCAGTGAACAATGACAGGGCCAAAGTTTGAATCTAGGACTCTGACTCTCAAGCTGTCCTTTTAACCGTATGTCATGCTAAGGCTGATAAGTGCCATTTTCTAATCCCTCTGATAATTCATGTTGGCTGAGAGCCTTGCTGTAAACGCATGGTTCTTCTGACCAGCAGAATCAGCATCATGTGGGAACTTGTTAGAAATGCAAAAACCCAAGCCTTAATCAGAATCTGCATTTTTTTAAATAAGATTCCCAGAAAAGGCAAAGTCAACATATTTCAAATTTGGCCTACGGGGTCATCCACAGGGAAACATAAAGAAATGCTTTTCAAGAGCATTTAGTCAAAACTCCTAATTTCTTGAAACAGAAATGGAGGCTTAAAGAGTGTTCACTGGGCCCAACTTCTAGATCCTTGATATTTAATGCATTTTTTTGAGACAACAATACCGAGTGACTGATAAAAATAGGAATTTTTTTCTGCATCCCCTCTTAGCCTCCCTACCCGCAATCCCACCCCAAATACTAGGTAGTGGCAGAGAGCTACAATTCTTCACTTCCAACCACTTTCGTCAAAGAGATCAACGGAACTGTATGCAGTTCATGGTCATCATCACACTCCATTTCTTAGATATGCTTATTAAATTTAGACCAAGCTAAGAAAATGGAAAAATAAAACCCACTCTATTCAGAGAGTTGATATTTTTCCTCCTGTTAAATTGAGCTGTGGGAGGTATCATATGCTGAACTAGTACATTTCAAAAGACAAAAACCCTAATGTTTTAAGGAGTGTTTTTTCCCATTAACATGTTGCTAAGCAACATTTTTACAATATCAGCAGCTCTATAACTGCAAGCTGAATGAATGTCTGGAAATACAGAAAGAATTTAAAAGGCAAAGAAAGAGAATCTATTGCTCCTGTTAGTACATTTTCTTTGTTATTGGTGTTGGGATGATCTCAAACAAGTTAAACCACAGACAACGGAGCAACTTCTCCCAGTTTTGCTAACAATAATCATATGATAACCATGAGGGTTGTGCCCTAATTTTAGTAATATAAATTTTTTTAATACTTATATTATGAAATATTTTAAATATATACAAAAAATAGAATGGTATAATGAACTCCCACATAACTGTCAGCCAGACAGCTTTAACAATTATGAACTCACAGCCAATCTTGTTTTGTCTATTTGTCCTGCTTGCTCCCGATTTGAAGCAACTCCCAGGTTTTGTATTATTTTATCTGAAAATATTTTAGTATTTATCTCAGAGAGGTAAGTGTTTTTTTTTTTTTTTAAGAAAAGCACAGTATCATTATCATGCCTAAATCAAAAGTTCACACAATTCTTAAATGTTAGCAAATACATAGTCAATGTTCCACTTTTCAATTATTTCATTTTCTCTTTTTACTATTTCAATAAGGATCCAAATAAAATCTATACCTTGGTTGATGTGTGCTTTAAATCTGTTTACATCTACAAGTCTCTCTCTATCTGTGTCTCTTTTTTACTTTCACTTCATTTAATAAGGAACCCAAAACATTGTCCTGTAGAGGCTCCTGAAATCTAGATTTTGCAGCTTATATCCCTGGGTTTCTTGCAAAGTGGTTAGACCTAAAAGCTTGATCAGATTGAGGGCTGAATTTTTTTTTTGGCAAGATGAATTCATAAATAATATTATATTATTCTATCAAGAGGTATGTAAGGTCTGGTTGCCTTCTTTGTGGTGTTTGCAAACCTTTTATGATACATACATTGATCTATTAACTCATTACAGATTGCAAAATGATGATACTCACTTATTAGCCAATCTATTTCCATGAAGAAAAATCTACCTTTCCCATTTTTGTACCAAGTGCTATGATTCATATAGGAAAGATAATATAAATGCCTGATTCTTCCCGACTATAAAATTACCAGGTTTCAAAGTATTGATTTACTAGCATCCTCCAGTGGTGACAGGTCAAAGTTTGTTGTTTGTTGTTGGTATCATCATAGATTTTGACAGTTTTGATACCTTATATTTGGCCAGTGAGAGCCTCTTCAAATTGGCTTAAGTTTCTTTTTTTTAGCATTAACTGTAAGAAAACAAGCTAAGCACGATGCTTTTTTTCTTTTCCAACTTTTATTTTAGGTTCAAGGGGTGCATGTGCAGGTTTGGTATATGGATAAATTGTGTGTCACAGGGGTTTGGTGTACAGATTATTTCATCACCTAGGTAACAATCATAGCACCTGATAGGTAGGTTTCTTTTAATCTGTACCCTCCTACCACCCTCCACCTCAATTAGACCCCAGTGTCTGTTGTTCCCTTCTTTGTGTCCATGTGTACTCAATGTTAGCTCCGAATTATAAGTAGAAACATGTAACATTTAGTTTTCTGTTCCTGTGTTAATTTACTTAAGATAATGGCCTCCAACTTCATCTATCTTGCTGCAAAGGATATAACCTCATCTTTTTTATGGCTGCACAGTATTCCTGGATGTATGTGTACCATATTTTCTTTATTTAGTTCACCATTGATGGGCACCTTAGTTAATTCCACATCTTTGCTATCGTGAATAGTGTTACAAAGAACATATGCATGCATGTGTCTTTATGGTAGAACAATTTATATTCCTTTGGTTTATACCCAGTAATGGAATTGCTAGGTCAAATGGTAGTTCAGTTTTAAGTTCTTTGAGAAATCTCTAAACTGCTTTCCACAGTGGCTGAACTAATTTACATTCCCACCAGCAGTGTGTAAATGTTCCCTTTTCTCCTCAACCTGGTCAGCAGCTATTGTTTTTTGACTTTATAAGAATGGTCATTCTGACTGGTTGAGATGGCATCACATTGTGGTTTTGATTTTTCATTTCTCTAATGATTAGTGATGCTGACATGTTTCCATGTTTTTTGGCCGCAATTATATCTCCTTTTGAAAAGTGTCTGATCATGTCCTTTGCCCATTGTTAATGGGGTCGTTTCTTGCTTGTTGACTTCTTAAAGTTTCTTATAGATTCTTAAACATTATTAGACCTTTGTTGGATGCATAGTTTGCAAGTATTTTCTTACATTATGTAGGTTTTCTGTTTATTCTGTTGATAGTTTATTTTGCTGTGAGGAACCTTTTTAGTTAGATCCCATTTGTCAAATGTTGTCTTCTGATGCCTTTTTGGCTGAGATCTTTAACAATTTTTTCTATTTCATCTATAAATTACTTATCACTTTAGACTTTCTATATTTACTAAGGTCATTTTGATAAGTTGTATTCTTCTTAAACATTGCCCATGTCTTCTAGGTTTTTAAATGCAATAACAGGATGGTGCAAAATAGTCCTTTGTAACTTTAAATGTCCTCTGTTTTAAAGAGTATTTCTTGCTTGTCATTTCTAATTTTAAGTGTTTATTCTCCTTTTTATTACTTATGTTGGCTACTGCTTTGTATATATTTATTTTTGTTTTCAAAGACTCAGCTTTGGGTTTGTTTATTAATTCTGATCTTCTTTGTGTTTTCTTTTTAGCTTTTTATTTTAGATTCAGGGGCACATGTGTAGGTTTGTTATATAGGTAAACTCATGTCACAGGAGTTTGTTGTACAGATTATTTCATCATCCAGGTACTAAGCCTAGTACCCAATAGTTATTTTTCTGTTCCTCTCTCTCCTCCCACCCTTCATCCTCAAGTAGATCCTAGCATCTGTTGTTGCTTTCTTTGTGTCCGTGAGTTCTCATCATTTAGCTTTCACTCTTCTCTGTTTTCTGATGGAATTCTGCTTTTATGAATTTCTACTGTTTTCTTTTGGTTGACTTGTTTTTTCTTTTCTAGATTTTGAATTAAGTCTCTAGTTTATTTTCAGAATTTAGTTTTTAATATTATGGGTATTTAATGCTCTAAAATTTTTCTCTAATACTTTTTAGCTGTATGCCATAAATTCTGATTTTTAAATTTTTGCTTTTATTACTGTTAATTTTCAAGTCAGTCTGTGAGCCCCGAGTTGTTTAGTAACACATTTTTTTTCCTTTCTTATAATTTTCAGGTAAAGGGCCTTCTGATTTGGTTTTGTTGTAATTTGTTTTAGTCCATTGCATCAAGAGAGTGCTCTTTGTATTATTAGCAGTCTTTGGTATTTGTTAAGTTTATGTATATGACCTATGATACGATACGATAAATTTTTATGAACATTACATGTATAGTTGAAAAGAAACTATATTCTATATCACCTGGGTTCATACTTTGAAATTTGTAAGATCTCTCTTATTGACTATGTTACTTTTTTATTTTTTTTTATTATACTTTAAGTTCTAGGATACATGTGCACAATGTGAAGGTTTGTTACATATGTATACATGTGGCATGCTGGTGTGCTGCACCCATTAACTCATCATTTATATTAGGTATATCTCCTAATGCTATCCCTCTCCCCTCCCCGCTCCCCACAATAGGCCCCGGTGTGTGATGTTCCCTTTCCTGTGTCCAAGTGATCTCATTGTTCTATTCCCACCTATGAGTGAGAACATGCAGTGTTTAGTTTTCTGTTCTTGTGATAGTTTGCTGAGAATGATGGTTTCCAGCTGCATCCATGTTCCTACAAAGGACACGAACTCATCCTTTTTTATAGCTGCATTGTATTCCTTACATAATAGTAAAGGGATCAATTCAACAAGAAGAGCTAACTATCCTAAATATATATGCACCCAATACAGGAGCACCCAGATTCATAAAGCAAGTCCTTAGAGACTTACAAAGAGACTTAGACTCCTACACAATAATAATGGGAGACTTTAACACCCCACTGTCAACATCAGACAGATCAACGACACAGAAAGTTAACAAGGATATTCAGGAATTGAACTCAACTTTGCACCAAGCAGACCTAATAGACGTCTACAGAACTCTCCACCCCAAATAAACAGAATATACATTCTTCTCAGCACCACATCACACTTATTCCAAAATTGACCACACAGTTGGAAGTAAAGCACTCCTCATCAAATGTAAAAGAACAGAAATTATGACAAACTGCCTCTCAGACCACAGTGCAATCAAACTAGAACTCAGGACTAAGAAACTCAATCAAAACCGCTCAACTACATGGAAACTGAACAACCTGCTCTGAATGACTACTGGGTACAAAATGAAATGAAGACTATGTTACTTAAGTCTTCTAAATTCCTACTCATTTTCAGTTCATGTGATTTGTCTCAGATTGAGAGAGTTGTGTTAAATTCTCTTATAATTACTGTGTCTGTGTCAATTCATCTTTGTATCTTTTATAGCTTCTGCTTTATGAAATTATTGCTGTACTACTGAGTGTATAACTATTAATAACTTGCACACCTTAATTGTGAATTGTAACTGCTAACATTAAAGGCTCCATTTTCGCTAATACCTTCTTCTATATATATATTTGGCATTGTCAGAGAAAAATGTCACAACCTCTTCTTTGTTTTTGTTTGCATTTGCCTGTTCTAGTTTATATTCTTCCTCTCCAAATATCTTTGTTTTAGGTTTGTCTGTTGTATGCAGCAGCATTTTATTTTGCTAACCAGTCAGAAAATTGTGTGATTTTTTTCTCTTACTAAGTTGATAAGTCCAGTTAAATTTATTGATACATTGACCAACTGAAGCACTTTTCCAGAACTGAGAAAAATGGCTGGGAGTAGCATCCAAATTTATTATAACAGGTGTAATAGGACAAAGGGAAATTTACAAATCCAGATGAAATTAGAGAAGGACAACAAAGGAAGATCTTAGAAAGTACAAGATTATATGTGAGTGTGTGTGTGTGTGCGCATATGTGTGTGTGTGTTGAAAAAAAATAGCAGAAGGAGCTATAAATTAATAAAGATAGAAAAGGAATTCTGTTCCACTCTTCCTTCCTAAAAATCTTTTTAAAGATATGATCAGTGTCTTCTTCTGCCGCTGCTTTTTCCAAAACCTTAATTATAATCAAACCATTAAAATAAAAATGCTTCCCAGGCTTCCACTTTCTGATTATAATATAAACACTACTTCTTTTAGCTCCCATCAAAAAGGGATCAGAGAAAGTGTTTTGTAGGTGAGAAATAGTATTTGTCTTCTAATGTTCTCTGTACTTGCTTCAAAAAACATTGCTTCCACAAAAAGATTGGCTTCTGAGCGGTTCTTATCCTTCAGAAATTCTTATTCATTACTCTATAAGCTTTTCAGCAACTTACCCCTTTATGCTGCTGCAACAGCCACTAACAACTATCATTTGAAAGTTTACTACATCTCTCAGCACATGTTTAAGTTCCTCAGATAAATTATCCAATTCAAAAACATATTGAATCAAATAACATTATTATCCTTATTTTACAAAAGAAAAAACTAAATGCATAGAAATGTTAAAACTTGCCCAAGGTCATACTCCTGGTAAGTGGCTTGAACCTCAGTCTGTCTGGTTCCAGAAACAGATCTGTTAACATTTAAATTAAATTGATCTGTGTTTATACTAAATGGTTGGTGGTATGTTTGAGATGGCAGAGTATTAGCCACACTTTCAGATGATAACTAACACTGGCTCATACAATTGATGCCATTCATCCAATATCACAGAGTACTATGGGAGGAAGTAGATTTTCAGTCTTAATACAGCATTGCCTTCCTTAGAGTACAGCAGCTTACTAAATATTCATTTAAGGAACATGGAAGCATATTTTTTTTCAGATAAGAAAGGTCCTTCTTGATCATGAGATTTTATGATGTTGATTTTTTAACTCCCCCACTCCTGCATTTATCCAACGTTAGTTTGTTTATTAAATTTAGCCAAAGGGCATAACTGTTAAAACAGGAGGTTTACAAGTCAAACACATATAAAAGACTGAATGAGAACACAAATGAGTTAAATAGCCTTAGTAACATCTTCAGACTAAGCATCTAAAAGCAGGCACCTGCTATTTGGCTCTAGACGATTGTTTCAAAGTGGAACTATAGGTCTCTGTCTTATAGAATCTTCCAGTATTTCTCATGAAAAATCACAATCTGGATTTGATTATTAAATGTTCACACTTTGAGATGATTGACATCTAAATCAAAAACTCTGTTGTCTAATAAAAAAAGCCTTGCCATCCCAAGTTCTGCCAGTTCTTGGCATATTCCTTAAAGAAATATATATGAATTCTTTTATGATTAATAGAAGAAAAAAAATCAAGATTAGAAAAGAGTGATATAACCAAAAGGTTTTATGCTTTTACTGAACTTATATACCTGTACTGGGGCTGGCTGGTTAAATATATGGTAAATAAACCAGAGAACATTCCTGCCCTAGTGAAACTAACAATTTAAAGTGGAAAACAGACAAGAGAACAGAAATTGCAGCATGGTGAGGCAAGTCACAGCATGGGGGACTTCAGGGGGCTGTGGAAACTTGGTCAAGGGCCAAATAACATGGGCCTAATGAGTAACAGAAGTTTTTCTGGAAAAAGTAGCATCACAGCTGAGACTTACAAGAATAAGCAGAACTATTAATAAGTATGGAGTTTTATTATATTCTAGGCATGCTGTTAACTCACTTAATTTTCCTAATACTCTATAGAGAAGTTTTTTCTCTTTCTTTCTTTCTTTCTTTCTTTCTTTCTTTCTTTCTTTCTTTCTTTCTTTCTTTCTTTCTTCCTTTCTTTTCCTTTCTTTCTTTCTTTCTTTCTTTCTTTCTTTCTTTCTTTCTTTCTTTCTTTCTTTCTTTCTTTCTTTCTTTCTTTCTTTCTTTCTTTCTTTCTTTCTTTCTTTCTTTCTTTCTTTCTTTCTTTTTAAGACAAAGTCTCGCTCTGTTACCTGGGCTGGAGTGCAGTGGCACCATCTCGGCTCACCGCAACCTCTACCTCCCAGGTTCAAGTGATTCTCACGCCTATTCTCATGCCTCAACCTCTCAAGTAGCTAGGATTACAGGTGCCTGCCACTACACCCAGTTAATTTTTGTATTTTAGTAGAGATGGGGTTTCACCATGTTGGCCAGGCTGATCTCAAACTCCTGACCTCAGGTGATCCCCCCTTCTTGACCTCCCAAAGTGCTTGGATTACAGGCATGAGCCACCATGTCCGGCCTATGGAGAAGTTTTATTACTATTATGTACATTTTACAGATGAGGAAATTTAAGTAACTTAGTCATGATTACTTGAACCCAAGCCAGGGCTCAAATTAGATTTGATTTGAGTGTGTCTGACTCCAAAATCCAAACACATTATTTATAACAATAGTAGCAAGGATAATACATTTATTGAATACTTACTATGTGCTAGTCATTGTTCTAAGTACTCCACCTTGGTTGATTTCTCTTTTTTTCATGACAATCTTATCAGGTACTGTGATTATTACTGTTTTTTGGATGAGGAACTGAGAAAAGTTCATCAAATTTCCCATAGTGTTACACAGCTATTAGGTGTAAGACCTGGGACTTGAACTAAGGAAGTTTGAGTACTCATAGCCACTAGGCAAGGAGTCCGTGGGCAGGATAAGGGTGTTGAGTGTTCTGGGTAAAAGGAAGCCCATATATGTAGACATGAAAGTAAGAGAAAACATGTCCTATAGAAGGGATTAAAAAATAGCATGGCTAGACCTGATAAGAAAAAGTTATGAAATATTGCTTGACATTCAACTTGGGTACAAAACTGAAAGTTTATAGGGATTGGTATGCTTTTTGTAGTAAGTGCTTGGAGAGCTTAACGGTCAGATGGAAACAGCTGATGGGGCACGACTTCCAGCTTCATTAATTCCATCTGCTGATGTGCCTAGGAAAACTATCTTTCTCTTCCCAATGGGCAAGGGTATGACGTTCTCCAAAGTACTTATAGATTGGAGTCTGGTTTCTACAAGTCTAGGCTAGAAAAGGCATCATTCCCTAACAACAAGGCTGTTGATTTTTGGTTAATTCCATTTAGCCAATGCTTCCTCCCTATCATCCCACCTCCTTCTCCAGGGAACATTTAGTCCCCCAAATTGAAAGCACCATTGTAAAAGGCAGGGTTCTCATCCAGGAAATTCTGAAACATAATGCTCCAGCTTCATTTGACAACACTAGGAGCTTGTCAGCATGTGGTCCATTTGGGGATTATTTTTTTCTTCTGTCTGCAGCATTTTAAAAATGTAAAGAGAACAAGCCCAATGGAGAAGGAGGAGGAAAATGAAAGCCTATTCTTTCCCCTTGCATAATAGAGGCAAGACTCCAGAAGACTTGTTAAAAAAGGATAATGCAGATTTTCCATTCTACGTGTGGTTCTGATGTTTCAAAGATTGCATGTAATATTTCCATAAAGATGAGGAAACAGACTGGGTGTTATCAATCAGGGGTCAGGTAAACAGGCATCTACCTGGCTGCACTACTGATCTGCTTGGCACTGTTTGGAAAATAGACTCATTTTTTAATATAGCTTCTGGTTTTTAAAATCATTATTATTTCATATCCCATTTGCCTATACTTTTGCAGGGAACTGGACTTATTTTTGATTCATCATTGCTGCCCTCTCCTCCAGTGCATAATATTGCTGAACCATGGTATCAACCTCAAATATTCAGTGGCTCTATAACTTCAGCAGAGAAAAAAAACAGGCTATAACTGTTTGTGGAAAAATAAAGTTTGAATTAAACAAAAAAAAATTGCATAAAACATTGAATTTCTGGCCATAGTACACATTGAACATTCAATTAACTTCTTATCTGGCTACTTGGCATGGAGCCTTTATTTATAAATCAATTTTTCCTGAAGGTGGAGTGAATTGAAGATTCAATTTTAATCATGCAAAAACCTGAGTATTGTTAGTTATAAATTCTATACTGAACTCCGAGGGAAGCCGCCTGTCTCCCTTAGTAATATGCAGCCAAGTTGAAGGAAAAGGAGGTGACAGAGCTGGGTTGGGTCTGCATAAGCAGTACTGATTGTCTATGATTAAGCAGCCTATCCTTTTAGTCGCTACATTTTGCCTGAGGAGACCATGAACAGAGTGTCTAATGACCCAATTTCTGTGATGCTACAGAGGTAGTGTCCATACACTCAAACAAACTAATAGTAGCTAATATGTGGTAGGGCTCACTATGTACCAGGCAATGTGTTAAGCTCCTTATTTTTATTAACTCATTTGATCTGTGTAATAACCCTATGAAAAAAGTACTGCTGTATTTTATGATTTATAGGTAAGAAAATTGAAGCTGAGATGCTAAATAATGTTCTCCAGTTGAATAATTAAGTGGTAAAGCCATTCATTCTTTTATTCAACAACTATTTAGCTCTTACCGTGTGATCAGGCATCCTTTTAGGCAGTTGGGATATACCAGTGAATAAAATAAACAAGGATGCCTATCCTCAAAGAGTTTACATTAGAGTGGGGATAGATAAACCATATACAATGAACACAATAAATAAGTTAAAAAATTGCATATTAGAAGGTGATTATTGCTACAGAAAAGGAAGGATCAGGTTAAGGAGGATCTGGGAGTACTGAAAAAAGCCAGAGACTGGGTTAATTGTTGCCATTGTAAGATGACCCAGGGAGGGTGATATGGTTTGGCTTTGTGTCCCCACCCAAATCTCATCTCAAATTGTCATCCCCAAGTATTTACGATTGTGGGAAGGACTCGGTAGAAGGTGATTGGATCATGGGGGCAGTTTCCCACATGCTGTTCTCATGATAGTGAGTGAGTTCCAATCGGATCTGATGGTTTTATAAGTGTTTGGTAGTTCTTCCTTTGTTGGTTCTCTCTCTGTCTCCTACCATCTTGTGAAGAAGGTATCTGCTTCTGCTTCTGCTTCTGCCATTATTGTAAGTTTCCTGAGGTTTCTCCAACCATGTGGAACTGGGAGTCCATTAAGCCGTTTTTCTTTATAAATTACCCAATCTCGAGTATTTCTTTATAGCAGTGAGAAAATGAACTAATACAGAGGGCTAAAGGGGTAAAATGTAGGAGGACGCTGCTTCTCCTCCTAGTATCCCTGAAAGTAGAGCATGACAAGGACTGGGTAGACATAGTTTATATTTAAGAGAGAATCTCAGAGGAGCAGGAGTGAGAAAGTGAGAAGAATGAGATGAGAAAGGGAAGAAAAGCCAAAAATTGATGCATCATGAAGGCTATTGACTGTAAGCAAAGAGAGCTTGATTTGTCTTATGAGAAGAATTCAGAATTCCTCTCAGAATGTACATCTGAAGGCCAGAAAGTTGGGGTAGTTAGCCAATTCCATTGGTTGAGGATTTTCTTTAGGAGTGTTAACTCACTTTAATTTATGTGCTGCAGTTGAATACAGGCTAAGTGTGTCCTGTGGCTTGAGAGAGAGCCCTGAAGCACCAAAGCTAAAAGACAATGGGAAGCCTTTTCATGGAACATTTTCAGCATGCTGGGTTCTATCCATCACAGTGCAGCTGAAATAAAAAGTGAGTCAAGGGCACGTGTGGCAGGGCACATAAAAGATCTGTTATCAGCACCTTTCTCTCATGACTCTATCTGGCAGAATCTAAGAGAAAATCACTGGCAAGGGACTCTGGGAGGTATAGCGTTAAGATTATCAGAATCAGCACCAGTATCAATGAGCAGAGTTTCAAAGAGTAAATTTGAAAGTGAGAGTCATTAGATAAATAAACAGCACAATATGTAAGTGGAGATGCTGAATAGCCCACTGGATGTGTACATCAAGAGAGAGGTCTTAGATGGAGGTATATACCAGAATAGAGATGGTATTTAAAGCCAAGATAGGATGAGAACACTAAAGAAGCAGATATAGATAGAAAGAGCAGCGTGTATATAGAATGAGCACTCCATTATTAGGAGGATGGGAAGAAGAGAAAAAAAACAATAAAGGTTATTGAAGAATGGTCAATGAAGTAGAAGGAAGACCAAGAGAGGGTTGTGCCCTAGAGTAAGGGAAAAGTTAGATTTGACCAGATTGCATTTTGCTAGACCATAGAAAGAGAAAAAGGAATCAACAGATTGTAACAATTGATATAGGATAAGGAGGATAGTGAAGGCATCAGCAGAAAGAAGGATAGAGGTAATTTGATAGAATCCATGGATTGGAGACCATAGGAGAGTTGAATGATTATTGGGGTCAGTATTAGAAGCTGTGAGTTAAAAAGAGAGAAGATGGTCAGGGAGAGCAATGCATGAAATGAAAATAATGGAAAGTTTATTAGTCATAAATTGAAATTAGAAAATCTGGCTCCAGAAAGTAACTCATTGAATTGTAATGATTTTTTGGCTTGAGTTTTCTTAGTAACTGCCTCAGTTCTGACCTATGTCTACTCTGCAACTGTAGACTCAGTATAAATCAGCTAAGCTAATAACACATCTATGTGAAACAATATTAGACTGTAAGATACAGAAAGGAATCTCATGTATTTTATCACTTCTCAAGATGGAGGAGATTTCATGCTCATTTTTACCTAAGTCCCTGTTATTACTTTTAATGACCTTGGGTAATTGCCAGGGAAATTCTGTGGCTCTAGCTGAAGTAAAATTCTACAATGAATTCATAATGCTTCCTTTAAAAAGGAAGCCAGTTTCAAGGCTCCAAAAGAATGAACATACTGCTGCTTTTGATAATTCAGGAACTCATAGTTCTGTTGCAAACTGGTGTTAAGTAAGTTAAAGATTAAAAAACAGATTTTGCTGTTTCCCCTTTCACCCCAGCCCCAGAGTTTATTGCAGCAGCCTCTAACTGATTTCTCTTTCTGTAGCTTTTTACTCATTTCAGCTCATCTAGCTCTCAGTTTCTTGAGGTGCAGTTTTATCATTTCATTTTCTCTTCTGAAATTTAAATAGCTCCCAGTGGTTCAAAACTATAATTCAAATATCTTAGTTTGGTATTTGAGGCCATTCATGACCTAATCCCAGCCTAGCCTTTTTTTTAAAATCATGACTGACTTAATACTGTCTAGATTTCATCCAAACTTAAGTTTCTGACATTCTTAATTTATGGCAAACATTTTCCTAATTTGATGACTATTCATATTTTTTCCATCTGCCAGGAAGTTCTTTTCTCTGCCTCTTCAAATACTTAATTTCAACGTACTGTTTGAGAAACAGTGAAAGTTCTTTTCTCCATCCTTTTATGATAATCTCAGCTGGAAGTGACCTCTTCTACCTTAGATGACCCTTTGTTTTGTATTGCATACTTCTGTGACACATGGTTTAGGAAGAAATTCCATTATTTACAGGTCATTGAATTTCTATAAAAGAAAGTCCACTTTACATTTCTTTCAGATCTTGAGAGGAGACAGAGGTGAGTTAGTGCTGATAAAAACTTAAAGTTTATGAATGGGAAAGATGAATAACCCAAGACATAATAAGGAAGAGCAGGACAAAGATAGGACCATGATGATGGTGGGTAACTTGAAGATTCACCAGGTAAAGAATTTCTTCCCTAATTATGGAAGCAATTAATTTTTACCAGCAAATATTTCTGGAATACCCACACATTCTAGGCAGAAAACAAGCAGAAAAGCAAATATGCTCTCTTACCTTATGAAGATTAAATTACAAACAGGTTGGAGGTTGGATGTGATACCCAACCTCAGTTTTCATGATTCCCTAGAGGGCTCTCAGGACACAAAAAGGCTGCCACAATCATTATTACAGTTTATTATATCTAAAGAATACAGATTAAAATCAGCAAAGGTAGACAGCATGGCAAGAAACCAGATGCAGGCTTCCAAGTGTCTCCCATAGAGGAACACAGACAGCACTTAATTCTCTGAGAGACTATGTGTGATAACATGTACAAAATATTGCCAACCAGAGGAGATCTCCTGAGCCTCGGTGTCCAATTTTTTTAATTGGAAGTCAGTTACATAGGCATGGGGCACCTCTATAACTGACCCTTAGCTACTCATTCTTTAATGCCACCCCCTAAAAGGTCAAATTTATACAGCAAGGCACAAAGCCTCAGGTGAATAAAAGCAGGCATTCACCATAAATCACATGAGTAGCATACACTATCAGGCCTGGCACAAATTCCCAGATATACAATAATACCCTTATCAGACAGAATATTCCAAGGGCTTAGAGGATTTCTTCTAGGAGCTAGTGAAGAGCCAGTTCTGAAGACCTTTGGAGTGTAGGGGGTTTGGGAAACCCAGGTATGCTAAATTAAACCTTTATTGCACATTTACATAGTTGTAAAACAAAAATATTTGATAAAGTCATGGGTTCCTAAGGTTTATGAACATGAATACAGGTAGGGTGTGAGTTTGTATATTAGAATCCCCAATAGAGTTTAAGTCAAATCTGTACTTTTTAAGAACTTTCTCTTCTGATTCTAATATTTACTTTTTGTAGGAAGACCCTGAACATAGTGAGGTATTTACAAGCCCAACTTCTGGAGTCAGATTACTCATGTGGAATCTTATCTTTGCTACTTACTAGCTGTTAAGCTTTTGACAAGTCATTTCCACTGTCTTCATTTCCTTACCTAAAAAATGAGACTAGTAATAGTATGTACATTTTAGGGGTTTTAAGAATTAAAAGAGTAATACATATTTAGAACAGAGTCTGAGCTATCGTAAAAGCAATGTAAATGTCTACTGTTATCTTAAAAATTTCCTACTCTAATAGTCTAGTATCTTAGTAATCAGAAACACAACAAGAATAGACTCTGGATAATTAACAAGCCCACCACCTTTCCTTTTTTGACAGATGCCAATTATGCTCAGAATTGGATAGTTAGATAACAGGAGGTGATCCTATGGTTAAACACTTGCTTAGCAACTTTTGATTGTGACTAACACTTGAGAAGACTCCTCATCTTCGGCCATTAGCATCCCACTATAGTTTAACATGTAGTAATACACTTTTACAGAATCATTCATTTCATAATTTGAAAGCCAGCTAATAGCTCTGATTCAAATAAATCCCCTAATGACCAAAAAATAGACTAATATTTTAGGATTTAATAGTTATTCAACTGCAAGTTAACCTATTGACAACATATAAAAATGAGGTAGCTTGAAGTGATAACTACTAGGGCCGACATATTGCCTGGAACACTTCAGATAGATTGGTACACACACAAAAGTGTTTCAGTCTCAAATAGTACCCCCAGGATATTCTGGGCTTCTAATAGATGTTTTTTCTAGGGCAGGCACAGTGATTTATGCCTGTAATCCCAGCACTTTGTGAGGCCAATGTAGGCAGATCACTTGAGCTTAGGAGTTCGAGACCAGCCTGGGCAATATAGTGAAACCCCATCTCTATAAAAACACACAAAAATTAGTTGGACATGGTGGTAGGCACCTATAGTCCTAGCTATGTGGGAGACTGAGGTGGGAGGATCACTTGAGCCCAGAAGGCAGAGGTTGCAGTGAGCCAAGATGGTGCCACTGCACTCCAGCCTGGGCATAAAAATGAGTCCCTGTCTCAAAGAAAAACAAACAAACAAACAAACAAACAAACAAAAGGAACAACAGTTTTTTCTAAACTTTTTAATCAAATATCAAAGAAAAAACTATCCATAAATTATATACGAACACTACTATTTTAACATATCAAGTATCATAAAATATTTGAAATGTTTTAGAGGATATAATTAAATTATTGAAATAGACATTACAGAATAAAATTGACAAATAAGATTTAACTTTATATTATGTATTATTGGTATAAAATGTGATAAAATGATGCTTTATTATTTCTTTAGAATATTTTTCTAATACTTTATGGTAAACCAATGTGAAACTTTAGTTCTAAGTTCCATATTTCTATTTATGTCAATACTTAAATAGCTGAAAAAAGATTTTCATAAAGACATGATGTTCTGTAACTTGACTGATTGAGAAAATAGCTCAAGTTATACTAATTGATTTTATTTTCAGTTCTCCACACAAAGTCAGGGACTATCTTAACTAGTGTGTTTCTAATAAGAGTTTGTTTTTCTGTTTCTTACTTTCAAGAAAGAGAGTCTCTAAACATGAATACAGAAAAATACCCTCCTTAATATCAAGTACCTACCAGCTACACTTTACATATTCTGTTGCCTGCAATCCCCAGTGAACACAAATTTAGGTTCCTCCTGAAGCTCAAATTTGACTGTCACCTCTCTTCACTATGTGGTAGACAAGTACGGGCCACACAACACTGGTCTAAGATTTATTGCATTCTATTGTGAAAAAAAAAAGGAAACAGAACTGTAGGTGGCCACAGCACTTGACAAAAGACAGTATGTTCTCATATAAACAAATTAATTGTGCCAACCTGGGAAGTAGATAGAAATACTTGGCTGAAAATATGCTAGATGCATATCTTATGGTGTATTTCAGTGATTCTCAAAGTGTTGTCTTGGGACCAGTAGCTTTAACATAACCTGGAAACTTGGCAGAAATGCAAATTCTCAAGTCCCACTTTAGACCTACTAAAACTGAAGCTCTGAAGATGGGACCCAGCCATTTGTGTTTTTAGCAAGTCCTCCAGGTGATTCTGGTACATGCTAAACTTTCAGAACCATTGGTTTAGTATGTCTTCATGATATATATGCTTATTTTTTAAATTTCTGCTAATCATGATGACTTCCTATATTGTTGGTGGTTCTCTCAAGGTACCTTTTACACATAGAGCAAAGTTCATAGTTTTAGATGGAGGATAATAGTTGGGAAATTACCCCAGGTAATTTCCAACATACAGCCCAGGTTAGAGAATGATGCCACATGAAGTTACTTACTCATTCTTATTGGATAGGACCACATAAAAGGATGTAAGAAAATGGTGGATACTCGGGCAAAGAATACAAAATAGTATTGAAGCATCATTTCAATGTCCACCATTTTGGCTACTATCATTTAAATTAGGGAAGCTAAACCTGAAAGTGATGATAACAAATCAGAGAATCCCTGAAAGTATCACGATATATTTGTTGACTATTTTCTTTTTTTTTTTTTTCTTTTTTTTTTTTTTTTTTTTTTTTTGAGACGGTGTCTCACTCTGTCGCCCAGGTTGGAGTGCAGTGGCACGATCTCCGCTCACTACAAGCTCCGCCTCCCGGGTTCATGCCATTCTCCTGCCTCAGCCTCCCGAGTAGCTGGGACTACAGGCTCCTGCCACCATGCCCAGCTAATTTTCGTTGTAGTTTTTAAGTAGAGACGGGGTTTCACCATGTTAGCCAGCATGATCTCGATCTCCTGACCTGGTGATCCGCCCGCCTCGGCCTCCCAAAGTGCTGGAATTACAGGCGTGAGCCACCGCGCCCGGCCTTGTTGACTACTTTCTAAAATACATTCTTTGCAGTGGTCATTCTGTGGGATATATTATCAAAAGAATCTACAATGCTGTTCGTTCGGGAAACACCATTAAACAGGTCTCTTGGCTCTTTGTTGTAGGATTTCTTAGAGACTTCCATATTGTTAATATCCTAGAAAAGGATTATAGCATACAGTATTTCCCAAACTTTTCTCCAAGAACTCTTTTGCCTAGAAACACCTATCAGTGGCTTGATGAATATTAATAGTCCACATGAAAAGGTTTGGAAAATGTGGCCTTGTGAATGTCAAAAATTTATTGTGTAACGGAGCACATATTTGTTGCTTTTTAGCTGCTCAGCTCCCACTTCCTAACAGCACCCTGATTTCCTTTTGAAGAGTCATATATTCCCTTCTGAGTATAGCATTAGCAGGATAGTAAACTAATATGCGTGCTGTACAAAATGGAACCAACCAGGTTCAAGGAAACAATTAAGCCTTGGTGCCTAAGGCAACCATCGCATGTAATTATTTCTCTCCCATGCATGTATTATGGTACTAGTTATTTACTGTTCTTGGAGGAATTGAGAAAATTGCCACATAAATCATTCTATGATTCAGATGAGGAACCCTGCTTGAGAAGCACTGCTACAGATAAAAACTTCCTTGAGTCTATTTCTGCCGGATTAATGTGTATTGCCCAGGTAAAGCTTGGAGTGGACGTATGTCCTGCATTTAGGCAGTTGGTTTCTCTCTCCCAGGATTTTGAACCTTGAAAAGTGGCAGAATATTAATTAGTTCCTACATATGTCCATGACTGATCCTTTAGCCTTCACATTTAGTCTATGTCTTGCTATAGACCAGATTAGGTTTCTCTTGCTTTAATCCATGCTACCACCCTAACAATAGTAGCTTTTCATACAACCAACAAATTTGGGAGTTTTTTTTAAAGGACAAGGTAGAAAAAGAAAAACAGACCCAGGTACAATGAGTATAAAAATTAAGTCTGAGAAACAGTTGGATTTTTGTACCACGCTTAAATTGAACTTGATGTGCTGAATTCTAACCTCCATTCCTTTCTCTCAGCAAACAAGTCTCTTAACTTCTCTGCTCTCTCTTAGCTGATGAAAACAGGTAAATACAATGAGCTGCTAAGATCATATTTGGGCCTTGGATGAAACAACTATGAATAAAAACACAAAATTTCATACAATTCAGATGTAGATGGCTTTAGAGAATGAAGGAGAATCAATCTTCAACAAGTGGAGAAAAAAGGAGAAATCAAGATGAAAGCATCTATAGAAACAGCTGTCAGGGTATTCATCATGCTAACTGAATCTTAACAGTGGCTACTTGATCCAGGAGAGAATGAGACAGGCCTTTCGCAAAAGGTGTCTAAAAATATCTAGAACATTTATTTGGATTTTTAAAGACCACCTGCTGTTTTATAAGTAATTATTTGTGCTTTAGGAATGAAAGGCAGTTACACTATCAGCAGGGAGGTCTCAATTATACCCCCATCTTCACATTGAATGTGAGGTTCTCCTTGGAAGCCAAAAAAAAAAAAAAAAAAAAAAAAAATTACAAATGTTCCAAACCAGATGTTCACTTTGAAATCAAATAGAGATCGCCCAATTATGCTTCTTTCATTAATGAAGCTGTAGAGTGTTAGCATGTGGTTTTATAAGCAGGAGGCCGGGCAAGGTGGCTCAAGCCTGTAATCCCAGCACTTTGGGAGGCCGAGATGGGCAGATCACGAGGTCAGGAGATCGAGGTCATCCTGGCTAACACGGTGAAACCCCATCTCTACTAAAAAATACAAAAAAACTAGCCGGGCGAGGTGGTGGGTGCCTGTAGTCCCAGCTACTCGGGAGGCTGAGGCAGGAGAATGGTGTAAACACGGGAGGCGAAGCTTGCAGTGAGCTGAGATCCGGTCAGCCTGGGCCACAGAGTGAGATTCCGTCTCAAAAAAAAAAAAAAAAAAAAAAAGCAGGAGGCCATGCAGGAAGTACTGAGTGCCAGGAACATTTCTGCAATGAGCACGATGTTGGAGCCATGATGGGGAGGGTGATAAGGGACCTGGGCCCCCTAGACTTATTCGTGATTTCTTGAATTTTATCACCATGCTAGTCCAGGAGTTTCTACACTGGCCCAGATAAATAAGAAATTAGCCCCCAAATTACACTTGATTTGCTTTGGCATTTTCTTCACCATAAGGAGAAATATATTGATCATGTTTCTGAAAACTAGAGTGTGTTCTTTTCCTTTGTAGGGTAGTCTCTGAAGATGAGTATGAAAAAATTTCCCTTACAGATACTGATTACACACAGACAAAACACCACCTCATATTGCTGAGGAAAAAGAGTGACACAATTTAAATTAATGTTCTTAGAACAGGTTTCTCATTAAGATTTCAAAAGGTGATTTTCTTAGGTTAAAAAAGCATGTTAGCTGAGAAGTAACAACCAAGTAATTTATCCAGATCTATTTTATGATGCTTAATTGACAGTATTTTTCAGTCATCAATTATGTTTGAAAAAACATAAATAAAAAGAAAATTTCATGTGGCTTAAAAAATGATGCAGATTTTAGATCAGACATAGGAAATTCTTGCAACTTGCCTGGAGAATATTTGGAAACTTTATTACCACTTAAACTTTTGGCTAGATGGGATCTTTGCTTGCCCAAAGTATTAAAAATGCCTGAGAAAATATTTTGTTGTTTGCACACTTTTTGTTTTACTTTGTCTTGTTTTACTCTTTCATGTTGCATGTGCGTGTATGTGTGTGTGTGTGTCTGATTTATCTTGCAGCGGATGAAAGAAGCATAATAACTATTATAAATACTAAATATTAAAGTAACATGAATACAGTTCACTTAGACTCATACATCCCTCACAAATTTGGAGGGATGAGTACAAACTTATTTTTATTATAAATTTTATTATTTCCATATGAAACAGGTGGTGTTTGGTTACATACGTTCTTTAGTGGTGATTTGTGAGATTATGGTGCACCAGTTACCCAAGTAGTATATACTGCACCCAATTTGTGGTCTTTTATCCCTCATCCCCTTCCCAACCCTTCCCCTTGAGTCCCCAAAATCCACTGTGTCTTTCTTATGCTTTTGCATCCTTATAGCTTAGCTCCCACATATAAGTGAGAACATACGATGTTTGGTTTTCAATTCCTGAGTTCCTTCACTTAGAATAATAATCTCCAACCTCATCCAAGTCACGGTGAATGCCATAATTCATTCCTTTTCATGGCTGAGTAGCATTCCATCATATATATATATATGAAACTGTGGATTCACATATATATATATATGTGAATATGTGGAGATATATATATGTGAAACTGTGGATATATATATCACAGTTTCTCTATCCCCTTTATCCACTCATTGGTTGATGAGTATTTCAGCTGGTTTCTTATATATAGAGAGAGATCACAGTTTCTTTATCCACTTGTTGACTGATGGCTATTTCAGTTGGTTCATATATATACATATATCACAGTTTCTTTATTCACTTGTTGATTGATGGATATTTCAGTTGGTTCCACATTTTCATGATCGCAAATTGTGCTGCTGTAAACATGAGTGTGCAAGTATCCTTTTCATATAATGACTTCTTTTCCTCTGGGTAGATGCCCAGTATTGAGATTGCTGGATCAAACTGTAGCTCTGCTTTTAGTTCTTTAAGAAATCTCCACACTGTTTTCCATAGTAGTTGTACTACTTTACATTCCCACCAGGAGTGTAGAAGTGTTCCCTGTTTACCACATCTACATCAACATCTACTGTTTTTTGATTTTTTTGATTATGGCCATTCTTGCAGGGGTAAGGTGATATCACATTTTGGTTTTGATTTGCATTTCACTAATTATTAGTGATGTTGAGCATTTTTTCATGTTTGTTGGCCATTTGTTTACCCTCTTTTGAGAATTGTCTATTCATTGCTAATTTGTTTGAATTCACTGTAGATTCTGGATATTAGTCCTTTGTCAGATAAATAGATTGTGAAGATTTTCTCCCACTCTGTGGGTTCTCTGTTTATTCTTCTGACCGTTCCTTTTGACTTGCAAAAGTTCTTTAGTTTAATTAAGTCCCAGCTATTTATCATGTTTTTTGTTGCATTTGCTTTTGGGTTATTGGTCATGAAATCCTTGCCTAAGCCAATGTCTAAAAGGGTTTTTCCAATGGTGTCTTCTAGAATTTTTATAGTTTCAGATCTTAGACTTAAGTCCTTGATCCATCGTGAGCTGATTTTTGTACAATACAAGAGATAGTGATCCTGTTTCACTCTCCTACCTGTGGCTTCCCAAGTATTCCAGCATCGTTTGTTGAATAGGGTGTCCTTTCCCCACTTTATGTTTTTATTTGCTTTGTTGAAGATCAGTTGACTATAAGCATTAGGATTTATTTTTGGATTCTCTATTCTGTTCCATTGGTCTATGTGCCTATTTTTTTATGCCAGTACCATGCTATTTTGGCGTCAATGGCTTTATAGTATAGTTTGAAATCATATAATGTGATGCCTCTAGATTTGTTCTTTTTGCTTATTCTTGTTTTGGCTATGTGGGCTCTTTTTTGGTTCCTTATGAATTTCAGGATTGCTTTTTCTAATTCTGTGAACAATGATGGTGGCATTTTGATGGGAATTGTGTTACATTTGTAGATTGCTTTTGGCAGTATGGTCATTTTCACAATATTTATGCTACCCATCCATGAGCATGGGATGTGTTTCCATTTGCTTGTGCCATCTATGATTTCTTTCAGCAGTGTTTTGTAGTTTCCCTTGTAGATGTCTTGTACCTCCTTGGGTAGGTATATTTGTAACTTTTTCTTTTCTTTTCTTTTCTTTTCTTTCTTTTTTTTTTTTTTTTTTTTTTTTTTTTTTTTGCAGCTTTTGTAAAAGGGGTTGAGTTCTTGATTTGATTCTCAGCTTGGTTACTGTTGGTGTATAGAAGAGCTACTGATTTGTGTACTTTGATTTTGTAACCGGAAACTTTGCTAAATTCTTTTATCAGTTCAAGGAGCTTTCCGGAGGAGTGTTTAGGGTTTTCTAGGTAAACAATCACATCATCAGCAAACAGCAACAGTTTGACTTCCTCCTTACCAATTTGAATGACCTTTATTGCGTTCTCTTGTCTGATTGTTCTGGCTAGGACTTCCAGTACTATGTTGAAGAGGAGTAGTGAGCATGGGCATCCTTGTCTTGTTCCAGTGCTCAGAGGAAATGCTTTCAACTTTTCCCATTCAGTATTATGTTGGCTGTGGGTTTATCGTAGATGACTTTGATTACATTGAGGTGTGTCCTCTGTATGCCAGTTTTGCTGAGAGTTATAATCATAAAGGGATGCTGGATTTTGTCAAATGCTTTTTCTACATCAATTGTGATGATCACGTGATTTTAGTTTTCAATTCTATTTATGTGGTATATCACATTTATTGACTTGAATATGTTAAACCATTCCTGGTATGAAATCCACTTCATCAAGGTGGATTATCTTTTTTATATGTTGTTGGCTTTGGTTACCTAGTATTTTGTTAAGGATTTTAGCATCTATGTTCATCAGGGATGTTGGTCTGTAGTTTTCTTTTTTGATTATGTCCTGTCCTGGCTTTGGTACTAGGGCAATACTGGCTTCGTAGAATGATTTAGGGAGGTTTCCCTCTTTATCTTGTGGAATAGTGTCAATAGGATTAGTGCCAATTCTTCTTTGAATGTCTGGGAGAATTCTTCTGTGAATCTGTCTGGTACTGGACTTTTTTTGTGTTGGTAATTTTTAAATTACCATTTCAATCTTACTGCTTACCATTGGTCTGTTCAAAGTATCAAACTCTTCCTGATTTAAGCTAGGAAGTTTGTATCTTTCCAGCAAGTTATCCATCTCCTCTAAGTTTTCTAGTTTATGTGCATAAAGGTGTTCATGGTAGCCTTGAATAATCGTTTGTATTTCTGTGGTGTCAGTTGTAATATATCCTGTTTTGTTTCTAATTGAGCTTATTTGGATTTCCTCTTTTCTTTTCTTGGTTAATCTTGCTAATGGTCTATCAATGTTATTTATCTTTTAGAAGAATTAGGTTTTTGTTTCATTTCTCTTTTGTGTTTTTTGTTTGTTTGTTTCAATTTCATTTAGTTCTGCTCTGATCTTGGCTATTTCCTTTCTTCTTCTGGGTTTGGGTTTGGCTTGTCCTTATTTCTCTAGTTCCTTGAGGTGTGACCTTAGACTGTCTGTTTGTATTCCTTCAAACTTTTTGATATAGGCGTTTAGGGCTATGAACTTTCCTCTTAGCACCGCCTTTGCTGTATTCCAGAGGTTTTGATAGGTTGTTTCACTATTATCATTCAGTTCGAAGAATTTTTTAATTTCAATGAATTTCCAGGTCATTTAATTTCCATGGTTTTGAAGTTTCCTTCTGGAGTTGATTTCCAGTTTTATTCCACTGTGGTCTGAGCGAGTACTTGATATAATTACAATTTTCTTGAATTTATTGAGGTTAGTTTTGTGGCCTATCATATTTTCTATCCTGGAGAAAGTTCCATATGCTATTGAATAGATGTATATTCTGTTGTTGTTGGGTAGAATGTTCTGTAAATCTCTGTTAAGTCCAGTTTTCCAGGGTATAGTTTAAATCCATTGTTTCTTTGTTGACTTTCTGTCAATCCCTTGTTTCTTTGTTGGTTTTCTGTCTTGATGGCCTGTCTAGTGCTGTCAGTGGAGTGTTGAAGTCCCCCACTATTACTGTGTTGCTATTTATCTCATTTCTAAGGTCTATTAGTAATTGTTTTATAAATTTAGAAGCTCCAGTGTTAGGTGCATATATATTTAGGATTGTGGTATTTTCCTGTTGGACAAGGCCTTTTATCATTATATAATGTCCTTCTTTGTCTCTTTAAACTGCTGTTGTTTTACAGTTTTGTTTGGTCTGATCTAAGAATAACCACCGCTGATTGCTTTTGTTGTCCATTGCATGAAATGTCTTTTTTCATCCCTTTACCTTAAGTTTATGTGAGTCCTTACGTGCTAGGTGTGTCTCTTGAAGGCAGTATATCGTTGGTTAGTGAATTCTTATTTATTCTGCAATTCCATATCTTTTAAGTGGAGCATTTACATCATTTACATTCAACTTTAGCATGGAGATTTGAGGTCTCCTTCCATTCATTGTGCTATTTGTTGCCTGTATACCTTAGTTTTTGTTTTTGTTGTTGTTGTATTTTTGTTTTGTAGGTCCTGTTAAATTTATACCTTAAAGAAGTTCTGTTTTGATGTGTTTCCAGGATTTGTTTAAAGATTTAGAGCCCCCTTTAGCAGTTCTTGTATTGCTGGCTTGGTACTGGCAAATTCTCTCAGCCTTTGTTTGCCTGAAAAAGAGTATCCTTCCTTCATTTAAGAAGCTTAGTTTCGCTGGGTACATATTCACATATATATATATGTGAATCCACAGTTTCATATATATATATATATGATGGAATACTACTCAGCCATGGAAAGAAATGAATTATGGCATTCACCGTGATCTGGATGAGGTTGGAGATTATTATTTGCTGGTAATCGTTTGGTTTGAGGAGGCTGAATATACGGCCCCAATCTATTGTAGCTGGTAGGGTTTCTGCTGAGAAATCTGCTATTAATCTGACAGATTTTCCTTTATAGGCTATCTGTTGTTTTTTCCTCACAATTTTTAAGATTCTTTCATTTGTCTTAACTTTAAATAACCTGATGACAATGTGTCTTTGTATACCCATAGCTTAGCTCCCACTTATAAGTGAGAACATGTGATATTTGGTTTTCCATTCCTCAGTTACTTCACTTAGAATAATGACCTCCAGTTCCATTTAAGTTGTTGCAAAAGATAATTCATTCTTTTTATAGCTGAGTAATATTCCATAACATATATATCTCACATCTTCTTTATCCACTCATTAGTTGATGGGCACTTAGGTTGACTCCATATCTTTGTAATTGTGAACTGTGCTACAAAAAACATGCAAATATAAGTGTCTTTTTGATATAATGACTTCTTTTCCTTTGGGTAGATAACCAGTAGTGGGATTGCTGGATTGAACAGTAGATCCACTTTTAGTTCTTTGACAACTCTCCTTACTATTTTCCTTAGATGTTGTACTAGTTTATATTTCCACCAGCAGTATATTACTATTCCCTTTTCACCACAAGTATTGTGTCAACATCTATTGTTTTTTTGACTATTTAATTGGCTGTTGTGGCTGTAGTAAGATAATATCTCGTGAAAAACACATCAATGATATAGTGGACATTGGAGAATCAAAAGTGGGCAGGGTGGGGGTGCCAAGGATGAACAACTACCTGCTGAATACAATGTATACTGTTAGGGTGATGGTGAGAGGTGAAGCCAGCTGGACTTCCTGGGTCGAGTGGGGACTTGGAGAACTTTCTGTCTAGCTAAAGGTTTGTAAACGCACCAATCAGCACTTTGTAAAAACACACCAATCAGCACTTTGTGTCTAGCTAAAGGTTTGTAAATGCACCAATCAGCACTCTGTAAAAACGCAACAATCAGCACTCTGTGTCTAGCTAAAGGTTTGTAAACACACCAATCAGCACTCTGTAAAAACGGATCAATCAGCACTCTGTAGAATGGACCAATCAGCAGGATGTGGGCAGGGCCAAATAAGGCAATAAAAGCCAGCCACCCGAGCCAGCAGGGGCAACCCAATGGGGTTGTATGCCATGCAGTGGGATCTCTGTTCTTTGGCTCTTAGCAATAAATCTTGCTGCTGCTCACTCTGGGTCCACACTACCTTTATGAGCTGTAACACTCACCGGGAAGGTCTGCAGCTTCACTTCTGAAGCCAGTAAGACCATGAACCTACCAGGAGGAACAAACAACTCTGGACGCGCCACCTTTATGAACTGTAACACTCACTGCGAGGGTTTGAGGCTTGATTCTTGAAGTCAGCAAGACCAAGAACCCACTGGAAGGAACCAATTCCAGACACAATGGGTACACTAAAAGCCCAGACTTTGCCAGTCTAAAATTTATCCTTGCACAAAAACCATTTGTACTCCTAAAACTACTGAAATAAATTTTTTTTTAATTTCTAAATATTTTCTTGATGCCATTGTCAATGGGATTGTTTTCTTACTGTTTTTCCAGATAGCCTTTTGTTACTGTACAAAAAAACCAACTGATTATATGCTCATCCTTTAATTTTGATTAATTAACTTAAAAGTTTTGGTGGGTATGGTGGCTTACGCCTGTAATCTCAGTACTTTAGGAGGCCAAGGTGAGTGAATTTGAGACCAGTCTAGCCAACATGGAGTAACCCTATCTCTACTAAAAATACAAAAAATTAGCCAGGTGTAGTGGCAGGCACCTGTAATCCCAGCTACTTGGGAGGCTGAGGCAGGAGTATCATTTGAACCCAGGAGGCAGAGGTTGTGGTGAGCCAAGATCTCACCACTGCACTCCATCCTGGGCTACAGAGTGAAACTCCATCTCAAAAATAAATAAATAAATAAATAAATAAATAAATAAATAAATAAATAAATATTCTAAAATTTTTTGTTGGAGTCTTTAGGGTTTTCTATATATAAGAAATATTTTACTTTACCTTTTTTCATTGGATGAAATTTATTTATTTTTTCTCACCTAATTTCTCTGGCTAAGACTTTCAGTAAAAGTCGCAAGAGTGGACATACTATTCTTATTTCATATCTTAGATGAAAAGCAGGCTTTTCACCATCATGATGTTAGCTGTGGGCTTGTTATATATGGCCTTTATTGTGTTGAAGTACATTCCTTCTACACATAATTTATTGGTATTTTTTATGATAAAAGAATGTTGAATTGCAAATCCTTTTTCTGCACCTATTGTGATGATCATGTAGTTTTGTTCTTCATTCTGTTAATACAATATATTATATTTAATGATTTGCATAAGTTGAACCATCTTTGCATCCCAAGGATAAATCCTACTTTATCAGTTTGAATTCAGTTTGCTAGTGTTTTGTAGAGGATTTTTGCATCTAGGTTCATCAGGAATACTGACCTACAATTTCCTCCCTCCCTCCCTTCCTTCTCTTTCTTTCCTTCTTTTCCTTCCTTTCTTTCTCTTCCTTTCTTTCCCTTCCTTCCTTCCTCCCTTTCTTTCTTTTTCTTTCTTTCTCTCTTTCTGTCTTCGTTTCTCTCTTTCTCTCTTTCTCCCTTCCCTTCACTTCCTTCCTTTCTTTCTTTCTCTCTCTCTTTCTCTCTCCTCTCCTTCTCCCATTCTCTGTCTCTCTTTCTCTCTTTCTTTCTTTCCTTTCTTTCTTCTACTGCCCTTGTCTAAGTTTGATGTGAGAGTAATGCTAGCCTCATAAATTGAGTTTATAAGTGTTCCCGACTCTTCAATTTTTTTGGAAGAATTCGGTATTGAGTTTTTAAATATTTGGTAGAATTTCCTAGTAAAGCCATCAGCGCCTACTTTTGTGGTTTTTGTTGGTGGTGGTGGTGGTGGTGGAGGTGGTGGAGGTAGATTTCTGACTCAGTCTCTTTACTTGTTATTGGTCTCCAGATTTTTTCTTTTCTCATGATTTAGACTTCGTAGTTTATATGTGTCTAGGAATTTATTTCTTCTAGGTTATCTAATTTGTTGGTGTATAATTGTTCATGGTAATCTCTTATAACCTTTTGTATTTCTGTGATATCAGCTGTGATGTTTCCTCTTTTAGTTCTGATTTTATTTACTTGAGTCTTTTCTCTTTTTTTTTAACTTAGTCTACATAAAGTTTCACCAACATCATCTCTTCAAAAACCACCTATTAGTTTTGTTAATCTTTTCCACTGTTTTTCTTGAATTTATTTCATTTACTTCTACTCTGAGTTTTGTTATTTCCTTCCTTTTACTAATTATGTACTTAGTTTTTTCTTCTCTTTCTAGTGACTTAAAGTGTAAAGTTACATTGTTTCTTGAGATCTTTTTTTTTTTTTTTTCTTAATGAAGGCATTTGTTACTACAAACTTCTCTCTTAGAACTACTTTGGTGCGTCTTGAATTTTTTCTTTTTTTTTTTTTTGAGATGGAGTCTCGCTCTGTTGCCCAGGCTAGAGTGCAGTGGTGCAATCTCAGCTCACTGCAATCTTTGCCTCCTGGGTTCAAGCAGTTCTCTGCCTCATCTTTCCTACTAGCTGGGATTACAGGTGCCCACCACCACACCCGGCTAATTTTTATTTTTTGTATTTTTAGTAGAGACGGGATTTCTCTATCTTGGCCAGGCTGGTTTTGAACTCCTGACCTCATGATTCACCCACCTCGGCCTCCCAAAGTGCTGGGATTACAGGTGTGAGCCACGCACCTGGCCCATCTTGAAAGTTTTGATGTTTCTGTTTGTCACAAGATTTTGAATTTTTAATTGACATATAACAAGTGTACATATTTATGGGGCACATAGTGATGTTTTGATACATATAATGTATGGTGATCATATCAGGATAATTAGCATAACTATCATCTCAAACACATCATTTATTTGTTAAAAATATTTAATATTTTCCTTTCAGCTGTTTGAAACTATATATTACTGTTAGCTATAGTCATCATACATAAATATAGTATTCTATATATAACATACATAGGCACACATATGTCACACATACAATACTAACCTTTTTATTTTTATTATTTTTTTATTTTATTTATTTATTTTTTTTGAGACGGAGTCTGGCTCTGTCGCCCAGGCTGGGGGTGCAGTGGCCGGATCTCAGCTCACTGCAAGCTCCGCCTCCTGGGTTTACGCCATTCTCCTGCCTCAGCCTCCGGAGTAGCTGGGACTACAGGCGCCCGCCACCTCGCCTGGCTAGTTTTTTCTATTTTTTAGTAGAGACGGGGTTTCACTGTGTTAGCCAGGATGGTCTCGATCTCCTGACCTAGTGATCCGCCCGTCTCGGCCTCCCAAAGTGCTGGGATTACAGGCTTGAGCCACCGCGCCCGGCCTAACCTTTTTATTAAGCTATAATTTTTTCTCCTTTAATAAATCTCTCCCTATTCCTCCCATTTTCATACTCCTCACAGCATCTAGTATCTTCTGTTCTATCTTCTACTTCATATATGTGTGTGTGTGTGTGTGTGTGTGTGTGTGTGTGTGTGTGTGTGTGTATACACTTTAAGTTCTAGGGAACATTAAAAAAATAAAAACCTAGATGATGGGTTGATAGGTGCACCAAACCACCATAGGACGTGTATACCTATGTAACGAACCTGCACCTTCTGCACATGTATCCCAGTACTTAAAGGAAAATTAAAAATAATAATAATAACATTAAAACCCAAAAGATTATGACCTCTGATGTATGCTTTAGACAATAGTTCAATTTACCACTTGATATCACAGAAAATACATTAAAAAAAAATGTATACTACAACCTAGCAAAAACAAAAAAGAGAAATGTCTGTTCAGCTTCTTTGCCCTTTAATTTTCCTTTTTTTTTTTTTTTTTTGACACATAGATTGGGAAAGTATAACTGACTACCAATGGCACATTACAAGATTAATTTCCACTATTTGCACATTTTCAAGTTTCTCTCCTGTTATTTATTTCTAGTTATGTAACATCTGGCACATAACTAGAAATTGTATGATATTGATTTTGTGTGTTTTTTTAATTTTGTATGATTTTTTTATTTTGTATAATTTTTTATGATTTTGTATGTTTTTTGTATTGTATGATTATGACTTTGATTTTTCTAATATGTATATATTTACATATACACATACATATATGTATACACATACACCCATAGTCAATTGTTATATCTTCTTGATTACTCTCTTTATCCTTATATAATGACCTTCTTTGTCTGTTCTGACAGTTTTTGACTCAGAGTCTATTTTTTTTTTCTAATATAAGTATAGCCACTTTTTCTCTCTTTTAATTGCCATTTGCATGGAATACCTTTTCCCATCTCTTCACTTTTGGCCTATATATGTCCTTAAAGCTAATGTGAGTTTCTTTTTGGTAGCATATTTTTGGATCTTGTTTTTCTTAATCCATTCTACTTTATTTCTTTTATTGGGGATAATCCATTTATATTTTACATAATTATTGACAGATGACTTTAATATTACCACTTTGTTTGTTTGTTTTCTGGTTGTTTTTGTAGACTTTTTGTTCCTTTCTCCCTCTCTTGCTATCTTTCCTTGTAATTTGAATTTTTTTTTTTTTTTTTTTTTTTTTTTTTTTTTTTTTTTTTTTTTTTTTGCACTGGTTTGCTCTGATTCCTTTTTCTTAATCTTTTGTATAGCTAGTATATCCTTTTTGGTTACCATTAGGTTAAAATAAAACATCATATAGTTGTAACAGTCTATTTTAAGCTGATAACAACTTAATTTTAACCACATATAAAAACTGAACACCTTAACTTTTCCTCCCAATATTGTATGGCTTTTTTTATGTGTGTTTGTTTTTAGACAGGGTCTCACTTTGTCACCCAGGCTGGAGTACAATGGCACAAATATGGCTCACTGCATCCTGGATCTGCTGTGCTCAAGCAATCCTCACACCTCAGCCTCCCTTACTATCTGGGACCACAGGCATGCACCACCACACCCAGCTAATTAAAAAAAAAAATTGTAGAGATGGGGACTCATCATGTTGCCCAGGCTGGTCTTGAACTCCTGGGTTCAAGTGATCCTCCTGCTTTGGTTTCCCAAAGTGCTAAGATTACAAGTGTGAGTCACTATGCCTGACCCATGTTATGTTATTGATGTTATAATTTATGTGTTGTTATATTCTATATTAATTAATAATCGTTTAGTTAGTTATAATTATTTTATTTTTAACTTTTACACTAGAGTTAAAGGTGCTTTACACACTACCATTACAGTATTACATTATTCTGAATGAGAATATTTTTACCTTTACAGTGAGCTTTATGCTTTTGTATGTTTTTGTATAGTTAGTTAATGCCCTCTCTTTTCAATTTGAAGAAGTCCCTTTAGTATTTCTTGCAAGGCAGATATAGTGGTGATAACTTTCCTCAGCTTTTGTTTGTATGGAAAAGTCTTTATTTCTTCCTCAGTTCTGAAAGACAGCTTTGCCAGATATTCTTGGTTGGTGTTTATTTCTCGTTGTTTGTTTTTTGTTTTTTCCTTTCAGTACTTGGAATATATCATCCACTCTCTCCTGGCTTGCAAAGTTTTGCTAAGAAATCTGCTGATGGTCTTATTATTACTCCCTTCTGTCTTAGTCCATTTAGTGTTGTTATAAAGGAATTATTTAGACTGGGTAATCCATTATTTTTAAAAATTATTTCACTCATTGTTCTGCAGGATGTACAAGAAACGTGGTGCTGGCATCTGTATCTGATGTGGCCTTTGCCTGCTTCCACTCATGGCAGAAGAAGGAGAGCTGGTGTGTGCAGAGATCAGGTGGTGAGAAAGGAAGGAAAAAAGAGAGAAGGGAGGTGGCAGCCTCTTTTTAACAACCAGCTTTAGTGGAAACAAATAGAATGAGAACTCACTCCTTGTCATGAGGATAGCACCAAACTATTCATGACAGCTCCACCTCCGTGACTCAAATATTTCCTATTAGGCCCCACCTCCAATATTGAAAATCAAATTTCAACATGAGGTTCTGGGAGACAAGTATCCAAACTACAGCACCTTATATGTAGCAAATTGCTTTTATCTTGTTGCTCTCAAAATTTGCTTTGCCTTTGATTTTTTGAGAATTTGATTATGTCTCCGTGAATATTTCTTTATGGTTAATCTATTTGAAGTTCTCTGGGATCCAGATGTTTATTTCTCTCAAGATTTGTGAAGTTCTCTGTCATAATTTCTTTAAAAATGTTCTCTTCTTTTTTTCTCTTGCTCCACTACCTCTGGGATTCCCATAATGCATATATCAGTTTGCTTGATGGTATTCCATAACAACCATAGGCTATCTTCACTCTTTTTTATTCTAGTTATCTATTTTATTCCTCTGACTGCGTAATTTCAAATGATCTGTCTTGAAGCTTACTGATTCTTTCTTCTGCCTGTTCAGGTCTGCCGTCAAAGCATTCTATAACATTTTTCAGTTCACTCATTACCTTATCTTCTAGAATTTCTATTTGAGTAGTTTTTATGGCTTTTGTCTCTTTGTTAATCTTTTCATTTTTCTCTTGTATTGTTTTCCTGATATCATTTAGTTGTCTATCTGTGTTCTCTTATATCTTTCTGAGCTTCTTTAAGATATTTATTTTGAAGTTTTTGTCAGGCCATTATAGATCTTCATGACTTTAAGGTCAGTTCCTGGTACTTTATTTTGTTCCTTTGGTGGTATCATGGTTCCCTGATCATTACTATTTCTTATGGAACTGCATTGGTGCCTGCACATATGAAAAAGGAGATCTCTTACAGACTTACCTGAGCAGGGAACTCCCTATACCAGACTGGTCTGGGAAGGGAAAGAGATCCGGGTGAGCCAGCTGTTAGTGTCCATTGGTGGGTTTATTGCTGAATTCCCTGAGTGGGCCAGCCTGTTGCTTGGGTCCACTAAGGTAAGACTGGAACTTGAGTCTGCATGTGGGCCTGATGCCTGGGTTGGTGGGGATGGGCCTGGAGCATGGTTCCATGGGAACCGGCCCAGAGCTTGTGTTTGCAGGGGCTAACATGAAGTCCAGGTCACTTGGGGCCAGCTTGGCACTGGAATAGGCCTGTAGCCTGAGTCCATGGGAGCAGGCTTAAATCTTAGGTCTTCAGGGCCCAGCCTGGAGCCTAGAATCACATAAGCCAGTTTGGTGCTAGGGTTCACCTTAAAGTCTGTGTTAAAGTCAGGTGCTTCCTTTACTCTCCTTTTCCCAAGAAGGCATTTCTCTCCAGGCTGCACTGCATAGCCCTGATGGAGGAGTGGCAGCAGTAATGTAAAACTATCCATGCTATCATCTTCAATGACTCATTTCTTATTTCTGTGTTCCAGGTACTGTAATCTCTTATCTGGACTCCTTAGCTTTTGTAAAGGTATTTTCATGTGTGGATGGTTGTTCAAATTGATGTTTCTGTGAAGGGATGAACACTAGAGACTTCTTTTCTACATCTTGCTGATGTTACTCCTTTCAATACAGGTTATTTAATGATTGCTGTTAGTGTTATTTTCACTATTCTCCCTCATTGGAAAATGAGACCTTCACAAAAAAGCTAATAAGGGGCAAATCTGAATGACCCTGTAAAACTCATACCCTTCTCGTTTTGATAGCTTTACAAGATTGAGCTCAGCAGGTGTAGGTTATCTCCCATCTTTCTCATTGCAACAGGGAACTCTTCTACCAGAAAGCTTCCATTGTTATGCAGATGCAGTGGTGTGGTAATAAATTAGCCCTCAAAAAAAAAAGAAAAATCCCTGATTTGTGGTGTGCCGATTCTGAGGTATCAATATTCTCACTGTGGCCAGTATCAGGCTAACAACGTAAAGTCACTGAAAGCACTGCTGGGAAGGAACAAACATAATTGGCTTCTCTGATGCAATACAAGACTGCTCTAGCAAACTATTGAAATAGTCTCATACATGTTCCCTGCTCTGTACACATAACTACGTAGAGCATATGCCATCTCCTCCTCTCTGTTTTAGGTTGTTGACCACGATGTCTATTAAAAAAAAAAAAAAAAAAAAAAGCTATGCCTGACCCATTCGTTGGGAAATGAGAGTTCAAGAGATTGCATTCACTCTATTACTTCTACATTTCCCCCCATTAAATATATTTGCACTGCATGGCAATAATGGCATGTGACCATGAGTCCTTTGCATGGCAAAAGTAATGTCTGACATAAAGAACACTGGAGTTTTAAACATTGAAGTCACATATTTGAGGATGCTACAGATGAGATCCTTTAATCATAATCTTAAGAAGTAGATGAACACCTACTTTACTTCCCAAGCATCACACTTTATAAGCTGGAAGCTTGTGAAGCATTTCTGGAGAACTTAATTTTCAGCTATAAATCACATTGGTGTCTTGGTTTCCTGTATTTAAAATGACCTCTAGTGTTGTCTTTAAGGACACTGCCAGTTCTGACATTTCTGAATGCTGACCCATATTCAAGGCATTGCTCTGGTTCGCTGAACCCTTTCTCCAGAGATCCATTTTATTTTAAACACAGAAAAAGCATACCTAGGAACTGTAAAGGCTAAGGCATTGAATGAAGACTTTTTGTTGTTCTTGTCACTGATTAAATGCATTTGAGAAGAATAGTCTATCAAAAAAAATTATTAGCTTTTTATACAAACTTGAAATGCAGAGTAGTAAAACTCTGTCAAATGCAGAACTTTATTGTGCCTTAATCTATATCTTAGTCGATATTCATTAAATGGGTCTCTCACTGTTAGCAAGTGTGTTCTACCTTGGCACGAACAACTTTTAATTCATTTAACCCAACATTTCCTTTAGCTGCAAGTGATTGTCTTTGGCTATAGGCATTTTTGAAAAGAGCACCAGGGCATGTTTCTTGCCTGATTTAAATTTAAACTTATTTCAAGTTCTCCCCCTCACAGATTAAATTTCCTCTCAGCTACCTTTGAACTCTTCGTATCCGCAGGTCCATTCCTGTCAATTGTGTTGTCAGCTGTCCTTCCAGGATTGGAAGAGGATGGAGAACTTAGGGGCAGATAGTATAGAGATCTGGACTCTAGACAGAACATCTAGATTCCATGGACAGTTAATTAAATCATCAGGGGTCC
This sequence comes from Chlorocebus sabaeus, assembly GCF_047675955.1. Lineage (NCBI taxonomy): Eukaryota > Metazoa > Chordata > Mammalia > Primates > Cercopithecidae > Chlorocebus > Chlorocebus sabaeus. The sequence goes on along the minus strand of NC_132926.1, from coordinate 28,946,714 downwards.
TTCTAAGAAAAGATGGTATGGAACTGGATGGTCTCTAATGCCCTAGCCAGCAGTTACATTCTGTAAATTTCTAGAGCTTAGACAGAGGTAATGGATACAGAAAGAATTCTGGATATCTGCTTCCCTAGATAATAGTACAGTAAAGTATAATATACCCTAGGTACAACGGTAAGGAAAATAATACTCAAAATAGATTGGATGTTTGATAAGTTCTGGGGATTGGAGTTATGATCAGAGAAGTAAAATAATAATAGGATTTGAAATCAGAGAACCAAGATTCCAATGCTAGTGAGGATGTTGTTTTGTTGTGTGTGACAGTATACATTTGTTTTCTCATCTGCAAATGGGTACAATAGCATCTAGAGATGTGTTATCTCACTCACTCCTCATTATACTCCATGCAAATTAATATTCCCATTTTTCTGTTGAGGACACTGAGGCTAAGAGAGCTGACATATTTGTTCACATTTTTGCAGCTTACAAGTGCCAGACTTGCAAACTGAGCCTTAGTCTGAAACCAAACTCAGTGTTCTTAACCACTCTCTACATAAGCCTTCATTCAGTACTCCAAAGTTAGAAAAATTTAATTAGTTCTGGCAAATCAAATGCTGTTTTCCACAGCTTGACTAGAACTTTCTTGTTAGTTTAATCATTATTTGCAATTGATCCTCAAGAAGCAAAAATTGTGTTCAGTCTAAGCTTTTTCAACATTCTTCATTGTCATGCCATTTTAAAAAAAGTTTTTATGCTGAGGAAGGTTTTGTTATTTTCAAGGAAAATATGTAGAAAAGTAAAAAACAACAAAAATAAAAGATGTGGAGGCATTTACAGTGCAGGTAATTGGTCCTTATTTTGTGTGCTCTCAGGTTATGTTTTTGTAGATTGAGCATATTGCTTTATGTTCCATCTGAATAATAGGCTAGAGCAACGCTGAGACTGTCACATTTTTCTGAGTGACTGACTATAACACTAGTCCTTCATTTCTAATGACAATGGAGAATGTTTACTGGATGCGTTCCCACACATTATTTCATTTTACCCTTATTACAATCCTATGGGGGTAAATGCTACTATTGCACCCATTTTCAGATGAGAAAACAAAACTGTACTGTCACATACAACAAAACAATGGCCTCACCAGCATTGGAATCTTGGTTCTCTGATTTCAAATCCTATTTTTATTCTTTACCACTCATAACTCAAAATCCAAAATATCCAAACACTTGGGACCTTGTACTAACGACTTTGTGTTAATTTGATATGTTTTCCATTACCTTCTTTTAAACTTCCATTTGGTTTTTCCTTGTATACAAAAGTAGTAAAGCTAAGACACACTAAAATTGATCACATTCTTCCTCCCCACCCCACAGTACTAAATTAGAAAAAAAAAATTATTTCTACAGGAAAGTCATAAAAAGCAGGAACAGAGCTTTTCAGATTAGAACCCAGTAAATTTAGGGTTGAATCCCATTATAGTCCAATACCTTGGAATAGAATATTTTCCACAGTCAAGCTGTTCTCTCTTCTAGTGGCTTGCTGAACTACTTGGAAGTCATCAAGAGAAAGAGCAGCTCATATTTCTGATAAACTGGGGACAAAAGTACAGTTGTTGGACTTTAGACAACTTAGCTAAAGATTTAAGTTGCAAGAGTTATCTGCTGGGTAGTCATAACGTATTCTATTTTCTGTTATGTGTTAAACTGCATTTAATAAAATATATAATCTTTATTGAATATGAATTAATTCAAGTAGTCATCATTAAAAAAAGAACTCTAAGTAGGTATTGTTATTATCCCCACTTCACAGACAGAAAAACTGAGACAAGTCAGTATAGACAGAGTCTTTGGGCAGATACGAGAAACCCTAAAATATCTCACTCTGTTCTCTTACCCTCAGTGAATTTCCACATCTGAAATACGAAATTAATAACATAATCCAATACTACATTGGGTAGTATGGGACCTGCCAAATAAATCAATTACTTCTCTAGTTTCTTTCTACAAAAGAAATCGATTATTTCAAGAAGCTAGTCTAATTTTAGAGAGAAGCTTTTCACATGTAAAGAAAAAAGAAAGAAAAGAAAAATTTTACCATAAAATAGAATTGAATTAAAATGCAATCAGCAATCAAAATGCATGAAAAAGACAAGAGGCACTGTGTACTATATTACCCACCTGTAGACATAAGGGTTCTGAGTCCTGCAGTAAAGAAAACTATTGACCTTTGCTCAGTTTACAGTTACACTAAGTATTTTATGGATTTAGTTAGTATGGCGAGTTTAAAACACAACTTTTCAAACCCATCTAGGGCACTAGTACCCTAAAGAAGAAATAGAAAAGAAAATACAATTAATTAAGCATTGATTCTCTTCAAAGATCACTTCTGAAGCTCAGTAACTGAACACACAGCTTTTCATTTCTATTTCTTCCCTTGGAACATGATTTGTTCCAATTTGATTGTGCCTTTCTAATGATGCCACATCACCATGTCTTAATTAACAAACATACAGGATAATTCTGTGCCTGCCTCCTGATGAGAATCCAGAAAACAAGATGAGAAGATCCAAGGGAGTAAAAGATATAAATTGCCAACTCCTAAACTGATGTTGTCAGTGTATGGCTGAGGTTGATGAAGAGTCGTTATTCTCCTATTTCTGGCCTCCTGGGGATCAATTAATTCAGAATTTCGCAGGTATCCTAGACAAGAGATAGGAGGGAACCCGCAATTAATTAAACATCTATTCTTTTCAAAGATCACTTCTTGAGCCCAATATCTGAGCTAAATAAACTAAAAGGGAATTGTAATAAAAGCAAATAAAATGTAGTTATAATAGGTCTTATGATTATTAATGGATTAGAAATTGAATTCACACTGGCAAACTGAGGTAGAGGGCAAAACCTACACAGTAAAATCAGCCCCAGTTCCTCCATCTCTGTATTAGTTGTCCAAGGCAAGGGTTTTAAATTTGGTGTTGACATTATTAATTCACTCTGGAAATTTCGAGGGTATCACTCAGTGTCATTTCAGTTATGGCATAGTGAATTCTAAGAGTTTTGTTCCAAACCCTGTGGGCTGTTCTGAGGTTGAAATAAGATCACAAAATAAGATCACGAACATCCTTTAAAAGCTCTGATGGGTTATACTAATGCAAGCGATAAAAGAACATCCTGAAAATGTCCCTGTATAGACTGAAAATGTGCTTTTTAACTGACAATTATTTTTTACATTGTTCTTATATCGTTTGGTTAGTAATTGTCTAGTGTCTACCATGAATCTGGCTATGTCTGAACATGGAAAATTAAATGGAGCCTCAGAGACACTTACTACTCAGAGATAGCAAGTACATTGCTGATTGATTAGCACTGCCTGCCAGGCCAGTTTATTGAGAATTTGAAGCCACATCTGGGTGTGGTATTAATTAGTATGGTCTGACATGGGCACATAATTGAGGTAGTAAAGCCTACTTGCTGGCTATATGCCTCCTCTGGCCCTACTTCTTTTAATTAAGTTCTATAATTCAGATGATTGCATATTTCAGGTTTCAGTCTACTTAGGAGAGAGCATTTAATGTTTTCTATGAATTAAATCTCTCTTCATTTGATAGCCTAAAATTTCAATACTCTCCTTCATGTCTATTTCTTCGAACTACACAGATGTGCTGTCCTTTACTTGCGCCATGTACTTTCCTGACTGTGCCAATGCTTGAGTTTTTCTTTTATTAACAGTAACAACTAACATTTCTTCAGTGGTTATTGTGTGCTAGGCACTTTCCTACGTAGTTTACATGTACATCTCATTTAATTATATAAGCTCAATAAAAAACTATAATGACCCCCATTTTACATATGAGAAAACTGAGGGTTCTACACGTTATACAATTTGTTCCAGGAGACACCAATAGTTAGTATCAGTTTAGAATATCCCCCTGCCATGTTCAGTGGTCCTATCATATCTGCCACTTGCTCGATAAAGATTTTCTTGATGTTCCCTACCCACCCTCCCCACCGCAATTTTGTCCTTCTGGTGAGCACCTCAGTAATACATCTATTCTACTTCCACAACACTTATTCCACTTAACCTTGAGATGTGCAGATCTGTTAATACACGTGCTTATTTTAAAAGTTCTGGTAGGTCATAATAATGCAAGTTAATAATATTAATAACATATGTATTTACAAATAATGTGCCATGCTAGGTGCTGGGTGCTCAAAAGTGAATAAGACACAGTATCTGCCATTGAGTAACTCACAGTCAGGTAGACAGGATAGACATGACAAAAACATGGAATACAGTGGCATAATATATACAACATTTCACATACACAATGCAACTGAAATTTCTGAAAGAAGCAGATGGGAGGATGTAACATCTGAGCTGGGTATTGACAAGAAGCAAACATAGAGGACTCCTACTTTTTCGGCTTGAGCAGTTGGTCAGAGATGGTATAATACCATTCAAAGAGACACAGTATACAGTAAGATAGAATAGGGCTGAATTATAAGTTTATCTTGGGATATGTTGAGTGTTTGGTATTTTTGAGACATTTAAATGTGACCACCCACTTAATATTTAGATGTACAATTCTGAGGTGCAGATAAAAGTTTGAGGAAGTTCAGGAGGTTTAGGAGTCAGCATTTGAGTTATTTGAAGCATAGAAGTAGGTAGCTTCACCCAATCACTAGTAAGAGGTGAAAAGCAGTATTACTGACTCTTATGTAACACATTTCTTCTTAAGAAAAAAAAGATAAACTCCATGACCCATCCTCTTCCACCAAGAGTTTTTTTTTTTTTTTTTTTTGCTTCCCTAAGGGACTTGTCTTTCTACTTGAACATTTGCAATACAGGGTGAAGACAGTGAGGCTAGCAGAACAGAGCCCTGTGAAGCATTAACATTTAAGAGTCAGGCAGAGGAAAATGAGGCAACAAAGGACAGAGAAAGTGGGCCAGTGAAGAATGAAGAAAATCAGAAGAGAGTTGAGTCATAGAAACAAAAGCAGAGAGCAATTCAAGAAGATGGAAGCCATCAATGAATGGGCAATATTGCAAAGTGCTCAAGACTGGTAAGAATATATGTGTTACCCATACATATAATATATTGTGTTATAAATATATTGTATTACATTCATACAATGGGTAATAGCCAGAAATGAGAATGAAGTCATCATTACTATACCCCAAAAAATGAATGAACCTCACAGACATAATGCTGAGTGAAAGACACCAGACACAAAAATGTACATTGTGTGTTTCCATTTATATGAACTTAAAGAAAGTAGGGCCATTGTAGAACAAAGAAAATCAGTTAAGTAATGGAAACAAAAGCAGAGAGTAATTCAAGAAGAAGGAAGACGTCAATGAATAGGCAAGATTGCAAAGTGGTCGAGACTGATAAGAATATATGTATACATATGAATTCCTCAGGAGAAAAATATATAATACTAGATGTAAGCATGGAAATGCAATGAGCAATGAAAATAGAAAGTAACAACAATAATAAACAATATTAATAACAACAAAATAATAAGAACATTAAGAATAATGTATTGTGGAATTCAAAGGGTATATAGAGTGAAAATATATACTCGTATTTTTCTTCTTTTTCTGGTAGTATGGTAAGTTGCATTTGTTGGTTTTCAAATATTTAGTCAACTTTGCTGAAGGTTCCTGCGTGAATGAGAAACAGAGAAAGAGAAAATGAGAGAAAGAAAAATCATAGACTGATTCTAAAATAATACGAAAACTCAAAGGGATAAGAACAGCCAGTACCATATATTGAACGAAGAAAGTTGGACGATTGACTATAAGTTTCATAATTTGTTATAAGTAACAGTAACTATAAGCATACTGTATTAGCACAAAAATAGAAATAAAGAGACAAGTGGAATAAAATAGTAAGTCCATAAACAGGCTCTTATACATATAGTTACTTGCTCGATGACAAAGATGGAAGACACTACAATGAAGTAGGGAAATTATGGGCTTTTCAATAAATTATGCTAGATCAATCGGATATCTATGTGGAAAAAATACTTCTTAATTTCTATTTCATGCTATATGGAAAAATTAATTCTAGGTAGAATGTTGATCTAAACAGAAGATGTAAAACAATAAAGCTTTAGAAGATATCATAGAAGATTATCTTAATCACCTCAAGAGGAAAAAGGTTTCTCATGAAGAACTATTTCCAATTTAAGAATGTCACTCATCAAAAATAAATAAATAAAACAAAACAAAATAAAATTCATGATAAAAGGAGTACAAATCAAGCCACAAATTTGGAGAATATCTTTGCAACACATTTATATTACAAGGACTCACAACCAGAATACACTAAAACTACTTAAAATCAATGAAAAACAGAAAAATGACCAAAAAAAACCCCACCTCACTAAAAAGGATATCCAAATTACCAATAAGCATGAAAAGGAGCTCAATTTTATTATTTATTAAGAAAATGCAAACTAAAACCTCTGTGAGATACCATTACACATCCACCAGAAAGGCTGAAATTAAAAGGACAAAAATCAGGGAGATGGAGCAGTTGGAACTCTTATACATTGCTGAACCAATACAACTACTTTGGAGAATGCTTTGGTAATATACATTTAAATTGAAAAATGCATACCCTATTATACTTCTAAATACATGCTCAACAAAATGGTAACTATGTTCACCAAAGGGTATGCAGAATTATTCAAAGCAACAACAATCCTAGTAGCCGAAGCTGGAAACAACACAAGTGCCAAATGTCCATCAACAGTAGAACGGATAAATATATTCCATATTCTGTTATATTCATAGAATGGGTAATATTCAGAAGTGAAAATGAGGTAACCATTACTATACCCAACAAAATGAATGAATCTCTCAGATACAATATTGAGTGAAAGAAGACAGACATTAACATATACATTATGTGTTTCCATTTGTATAAAGTTCAAAAACAGGTAAAACTAAATTCTTGTGAAAACCAAAATCATTGTGAAAGATAGGAAATAATGACTGAGACTGGACTTGATGGAGGCTTTGGGGCTGCTTGTAATATTCCATACCCTGATGGCCAGTTTTATGAGTGTATTCATCTTGTACAGATCTATGATAGTGATAACATGATCTGTGTATTTTTTTGGAATGTACACTTTCAATTCATTCTTTTAAAATGAAAAAAACTGAGTTTGATGAAATTGCCTATGTAGAGTCTAGAGAGTGGAAACCTTGACAACTAGCAATATTTACAGCCTGAGCAGATGAGGGGGCATTTGGTAGAGAAATAGGTAGGAAATGTGTATCTATGATCTCTCTCTGATTCATTTCAGCTCTCAGACAACCTAGAACAATGCTTTTATTCATTTATTCATGCACTAATTCAACAAATACTTTTGAGCACTGACCCCATACCAACTATTATGCCAAACTCTGGGAATACAACATTGAACAAAAAAGGACGAATACTACTTTTATGTGGCATTCTACAATGTACATTAAATTATTATGGGAGGATGAATAAACATAAAGGAATGCTTGAGACTTGCAAGTCTGATTAATTGGTGGACACTTTCTTGTTGTTTATTATATATGGACACAGTCATAGGCTCCTTGAAACCAGACATAAATGTCTAGTTTTCTGCATTGAAATTGGACTTTGTGATTTCTGATTCTGTTATAGATAGAGCTATAAGGTGCATGTTTACCCAATTCTTCAAATACTGCCTGGTTTTGTTCTTTGTGGCATCTTCAACATATGAAACATTAACACTTCTCTCTGGAAGAAAATGAAAACACCATACAATTCAAACTAAATATCATACAGTAGCTCTCTGCATTCCTCTCTCATAGAAATCTCAATTTTGAGATGAAAGAGTATGAAATTGTGCTTCATGAATACAAATGTAGATAATTACAATAAATGCTCAGCCATCTATTTTTTTTAACAAGTTATATTTATGCCTATTCATTTTGAGAGAATCACATATTCCTGTATTTTGCAGCCTCAGTGGCAATGTAAGAGCTCCTTCCAAATCTGTTTTCTAGAGCATCCAAGAGAGTAACATGTTAGTATTTGTGCTTACATATTAATACAGGAACAATAACCTGAGAGGGCTTGCTCAGAGGTTAAAGAAATATCCAATGAGCATTTCATAACTATCATCCCCATTATGCTTTGAGGTTTACAAATTATGGTACAATCTTTCATCTTTATAGTACTTTCAACACCATTCTTTCATTTTTTATATGAAGCAGCTATTTTTATACACATACACACAGACACACACACACTGAGAGAGAGAGAGAAAGAGGCCTACCACACACACACACACACACACACATACACACACAGAAAGAGAGAGAGAGAGAGACATGTGAGATGCCTAACCCAAGGTCACATAGGTAAGTGACACAGATAGCACTGGAACTCATAACTTTTATTCTTCAAGTCCATTGTTTTTTCTACCACTCCATGCAATATAAATCTGTCACAGGCTGGGTTTTCTGGGAAGCAGACTCAGAAACAGTTTAATGTACAGGATATTTTACTGGGGAGTGCCCTTAGAATGAACACCTGTGAAAGACAAGGGAAGGAATCAGGACTAACAGAGAGATAAGTTAAGCTCTGAAGCAGATATGATGATATCTTTGGCCAGCTCCCTGGGGAACTCAAGAACTTCATTTGGCCCATCAGAATTATCCCACCATATCCAGAAACGGCCAGGTTTTTATACCAACCTTGATCGGACCATGGACGTAGGCCGTCAGGGAAGAACGTTACTTTGGGTGAAGTGACCCTCTATAGCTGACACAATCCCAGTAGCCCAGACCACAAGTCCTCCTTGCAGGGGAAACTGGAGAGCACATTTGCCATCTGTTGCTAATCTTACCAATGGCCTAAGCCAAGCCACATTACTCTAGCCTTTCAAACTTCTAACAAGGATGCCTTGGTTTTCATTTCCAAATACTATGGAACTTGTCGGTAGAATTATGTCCCTGTGGCACAAATTAATTTGGAGAACCAAGAAAATACAGACCAAGTTTATAATCTTGACTCTTCTCTTTAAGCTACACAGTGTCCTGAAAGTTGTCAGAGCTAGAGAGAATGTCTCTCACTTGAGAACACAGAGAATGACCTTCTCTCATCATCTCCATGGGGGCAAGCTCCCTGGCTTTAGTAGTTTGGAAGAGCGAGAGTTTTTGTTCCAAAGAGTAGGAATATGAATGCATTCTGGAAAACTTATCTCCATGATCAAAGATAGAGTTGTCTCCTCTTCTAAATTATCTGTGGTAGAGCTAGTAGTCAGTCATGAATTAATTGCTTCTTTCTAAAACCTTATTGAAATTTCAACCTCTAGCATCTCTTTAGCATGCATCATGCATTTCCCCATTGATAGAAATAACTTTATTTTATTTATCGTACAAAGTGTCTGAAACTTCTGCTGGAAAATACTGGCCACTATTATTACCATCAAAATCACCATTATAATAACTAATAGTTATTAAAAGCTTTCTATATTTTAAACCTTCAGACAGCCCTCACAACAATATAAATATAGTGGAAGGACATTTATTAGAAGGGTTTGAGATCTTTGGAAGTACAGTGTAGGCAATGGGAAGACCTTGGTTGACACCAGGATAGACATTAGTCACATTCCCCCCCACATACACACCTCCCCAACACACATGCACACATACTTTGTTTTTGGTATAGTTGGGTAGAAACTGCTCAGTGCATGTTATTTAATATCATGTTTTGGGTCGGTTGATAAGGTAGAAAATAAGAAATCCAGTAAGGGTTTCCTGTGGGGTGGCCCAGTGATGTCACTGGATCTGCTTCAGAGCTCAATTTTCCTCTCTGGCCAATGCCATTTCCTTCCCTTATTTTATACATAATTTTGAGATTATGCCACCAAAGAGAAACAGGAATAAAAGAATCATCAAATAACCTACTATTAGGGAAAAAGAAAGAGCCCTAGTGATGAAATTGAAATAGAATCCAAAACCCACCAATGGAATAAAACCATCTCACCAGAAATGGGCACATGGGAGGGATCCTCAAAATATTCCTCTGAATATTGGTAAGTGTTCTTGAAGACTGAGAGATTTATCTATTACTTGATTCCTTTTCTACTGATTAGGACCTAGATTTTCCAGAAGTATCTGTAAATTCTAAATATCTACCTTGTCTTTTTTCTCCAAACATCTGGGCAACTGAATTTTCACAGCGATATTGATAATAAAACATTTCTGCACCTGAACACTTTGTAATTTCTTATTTATGGTTCTGCTCAGCAAAAGACCATTGCTACCTTGACCAGAACATAAGAAATCCTGCACAGAAGTCAGAATCAAATTTCATCATTAACATAGAAATTTAAAAAGGGGAGAGGCCAGACTAACATTAATGGAGCACCCTGAATGTGGCAGTCATTAAGCCAATTATCTGTATACATTGTCATCACCAAAACTTTCTGTTAGCCATCATAAAAGCTCAATAATGAATTTATTATCAGGTGGGGAACAGTGGCTCATGCCTGTAATCCCAGCCCTTTGGGAGGCCGAGGCAGGTTGATCACCTGAGGTCAGGAGAGAGACCAGCCTGGCCAACCTGGTGAAACCCCGTCCCTACTAAAAATACAAAATTTAGCTGGGTATGGTGGTGTGTGCCTGTAATCCCAGCTACTCGGGAGGCTGAGGCAGAAGAATAACTTGCACCCAGGAGGCAGAGGTTGCAGTGAGCCGAGATCACACCATTGCACTCCAGCCTAGGTGACAGAGCGAGATTCTGACTCAAAAAAAAAAAAAAAAAAAAAAGAAAAGAGAAAAAAAAAAAAAGGAATGCATTATCATTATTCCTATTTTTAGCTGAGGCTCAGAGAAGCTGAATTAAACAATTAAGAAGAAAGTCTACATTCATAATCTTTTGATCCTAAACCCATGACCTTCCTGTTCTCCAAAGATGTGAGGAGGGAAGGGTTCTGAACCCAAATTTCTTTCTTTTCTCTTGACATTTCTCATTCATTCCAACAAATTTCACATACTCAATGGTCCATTCTGTTTTTCAAGTGCAATGTCCCTAAATGTTCATATTTTTTCAACTACTATTTCAGGATGGATTCACATTTTTATTATCGCAACAGTCTCTCCCACCTACAGTAAATAAAAATAACCCCAAACTATAAACTTTTATTTGTAATTTAGTGTCAAGATTGAAAAAAGTCCACATATACAATTATTAAGTTAGAAAAGCTCTAAATCATTGTCTCTTAAAGAACTCCTTCTTCCCTATTCTTTCTCTTCCCTTCTTCTAGGACTTCAATTATACCCAAGTTAAAACTTTTTTTAATTTTTTTATTTTCTTATTTTTTATTTATTTATTTATTTTTAATTATTATACTTTAAGTTCTAGGGTACATGGGCACAACGTGCAGGTTTGTTACATATGTATACTTGTACCATGTTGGTGTGCTGCACCCATCAACTCGTCAGCACCCATCAACTCGTCATTTATATCAAGTATAACTCCAAATGCAATCCCTCCCTCCTTCCCCCTCCCCATCATAGGCCCTGGTGTGTGATGTTCTCCTTCTTGAGACCAAGTGATCTCATTGTTCAGTTCCCACCTATGATTGAGAACATGCAGTGTTTGGTTTTCTGTTCTTGCGATAGTTTGCTGAGAATGATGGTTTCCAGCTGCATCCATGTCCCTACAAAGGACATAAACTCATCCTTTTTTATGGCTGCATAGCATTCCATGGTGTATATGTGCCACATTTTCTTAATCCAGTCTGTCACTGATGGACATTTGGGTTGATTCCAAGTCTTTGCTATTGTGAATAGTGCTGCAATAAACATACGTGTGCATGTGTCTTTATAGCAGCATGATTTATAATCCTTTGGGTATATACCCAGTAATGGGATGGCTGGGTCATATGGTACTTCTAGTTCTAGATCCTTGAGGAATCGCCATACTCTTTTCCATAATGGTAGAACTAGTTTACAATCCCACCAACAGTGTAAAAGTGTTCCTGTTTCTCCACATCCTCTCCAGCACCTGTTGTTTCTGACTTTTTAATGATTGCCATTCTAAGAGGTGTGAGATGGTATCTCATTGTGGTTTTGATTTGCATTTCTCTGATGGCCAGTGATGAGGAACATTTTTTCATGTGTCTGTTGGCTGTATGCATGTCTTCTTTTGAGAAATGTCTGTTCATATCCTTTGCCCACTTTTTGATGGGGTTGTTTGTTTTTTTCTTGTAAATTTGTTTGAGTTCTTTGTAGGTTCTGGATATTAGTCCTTTGTCAGACGAGTAGATTGCAAAAATTTTCTCCCATTCTGTAGGCTGCCTGTTCATGCTGATGGTAGTTTCTTTTGCTGTGCAGAAGCTCTTTAGTTTGATTAGATCCCATTTGTCAATTTTGACTTTTGTTGCCATTGCTTTTGGTGTTTTAGACATGAAGTCCTTGCCCATGCCTATGTCCCGAATGGTATTACCTAGGTTGTCTTCTAGGGCTTTTATGGTATTAGGTCTAACATTTAAGTCTCTAATCCATCTTGAATTAATTTTCGTATAAGGAGTAAGGAAAGGATCCAGTTTCAGCTTTCTACTTATGGCTAACCAATTTTCCCAGCACCATTTATTAAATACGGAATCCTTTCCCCATTCCTTGTTTTTCTCAGGTTTGTCAAAGATCAGACAGTTGTAGATGTGTGGTATTATTTCTGAGGACTCTGTTCTGTTCCATTGGTCTATGTCTCTGTTTTGGTACCAGTACCATGCTGTTTTGGTTACTGTAGCCTTGTAGTATAGTTTGAAGTCAGGTAGCGTGATGCCTCCAGCTTTGTTCTTTTGACTTAGGATTGTCTTGGCAATGCAGGCTCTTTTTTGGTTCCATATGAACTTTAAAGCAGGTTTTTCCAATTCTGTGAAGAAAGTCATTGGTAGCTTAATGGGGATGGCATTGAATCTATAAATTACCTTGGGCAGTATGGCCATTTTCACAATATTGATTCTTCCTATCCATGAGCATGGTATGTTCTTCCATTTGTTTGTGTCCTCTTTTATTTCACTGAGCAGTGGTTTGTAGTTCTCCTTGAAGAGATCCTTCACATCCCTTGTAAGTTGGATTCCTAGTTATTTTATTCTCTTTGAAGCAATTGTGAATGGAAGTTCATTCATGATTTGGTTCTCTGCTTGTCTGTTACTGGTGTATAAGAATGCTTGTGAATTTTGCATATTGATTTTGTATCCTGAGACTTTGCTGAAGTTGCTTATCAGCTTAAGGAGATTTTGGGCTGAGATGATGGGGTTTTCTAAATATACAATCATGTCATCTGCAAACAAGGACAATTTGACTTCTTCTTTTCCTAACTGAATACCCTTTATTTCTTTCTCTTGCCTGATTGCCCTAGCCAGAACTTCCAACACTATGTTGAATAGGAGTGGTGAGAGAGGGCATCCCTGTCTTGTGCCAGTTTTCATAGGGAATGGTTCCAGTTTTTGCCCATTCAGTATGATATTTGTTGTGGGTTTGACATAAATAGCTCTTACTATTCTGAGATACGTTCCATCAATACCTAGTTTATTGAGAGTTTTTAGCATGAAGGGCTGTCGAATTTTGTCAAAGGCCTTTTCTGAGTCTATTGAGATAATCATGTGGGTTTTGTCTTTGGTTCTGTTTATATGCTGGATTATGTTTATTCATTTGCGTATGTTGAACCAGCCTTGCAGCCCAGGGATGAAGCCCACTTAATCATGGTGGATAAGCTTTTTGATGTGCTGCTGGATTTGGTTGGCCAGTATTTTATTGAGGATTTTTGCATCAATGTTCATCAGGGATATGGATCATCAAGGATATTGATGTTCATGAGGGATATTTTTGCATCGATGTTCATCAGGGATATGTGTGTCTCTGCTAGGCTTTGGTATTAGGATGATGTTGGCCTCATAAAATGAGTTAGGGAGGATTCCCTCTTTTTCTATTGATTGGAATAGTTTCAGAAGGAATGGTGCCAGCTCCTCCTTGTACCTCTGGTAGAATTCGGCTGTGAATCCATCTGGTCCTGTACTTTTTTTGGTTGGTAGGCTATTAATTATTGCCTTAGTTTCAGAGCCTGCTATTGGTCTATTCAGGGATTCAACTTCTTCCTGGTTTAGTCTTGGGAAAGTGTAAGTGTCCAGGAAATTATCCATTTCTTCTAGATTTTCTAGTTTATTTGTGTAGAGGTATTTATAGTATTCTCTGATGGCAGTTTGTATTTCTGTGGGGTTGGTGGTGATATCCCCTTTATAATTTTTTATTGCATCTATTTGATTCTTCTCTCTTTTCTTCTTTATTAGTCTTGCTAGTGGTCTATCAATTTTGTTGATCTTTTCAAAAAACCAACTCCTGGATTCATTGATTTTTTGGAGGGTTTTTTGTGTCTCTATCTCCTTCAGTTCTGCTCTGATCTTAGTTATTTTTTGACTTCTGCTAGCTTTTGAATGTGTTTGCTCTTGCTTCTCTAGTTATTTTAATTGTGATGTTAGAGTGTCAATTTTAGGTCTTTCCTGCTTTCTCTTTAGGTCTTTTCCTGCTTCTCTTTTTTTAGGTCTTTCCTGCTTTCCTGCTTTCCTGCTTTCTCTTGTGGGCATTTAGTGCTATAAATTTCCCTCTACACACTGCTTTAAATGTGTCCCAGAGATTCTGGTATGTTGTATCTTTGTTCTCATTGGTTTCAAAGAACATCTTTATTTCTACCTTCATTTCTTTATGTACCCAGTAGTCATTCAGGAGCAGGTTGTTCAGTTTCCATGCAGTTGAGCGGTTTTGATTGAGTTTCTTAGTCCTGAGTTCTAGTTTGATTGCACTGTGGTCTGAGAGACGGTTTATTATAATTTCTGTTCTTGTACATTTGCTGAGCAGTGCTTTACTTCCAATTATGTGGTCAATTTTGGAATAAGTGTGATGTGGTGCTGTGAAGAATGTATATTCTGTTGATTTGGGGTGGAGAGTTCTGTAGATGTCTATTAGGTCCTCTTGCTGCAGAGTTGAGTTCAATTCCTGGCTATCCTTGTTAACTTTCTGTCTCGTTGATCTGTCTAATGTTGACAGTGGGGTGTTGAAGTCTCCCATTATTATTGTATGGGAGTCTAAGTCTCTTTGTAAATCTCTAAGGACTTGCTATACGAATCTGGGTACTCCTGTATTGGGTGCATATATATTTAGGATAGTTAGCTCTTCCTGTTGAATTGATCCCTTTACCATTATGTAATGGCCTTCTTTGTCTCTTTTGATCTTTGATGGTTTAAAGTCTGTTTTATCAGAAACTAGGATTGCAACCCCTACTTTTTTTTGTTCTCCATTTGCTTGGTAGATCTTCCTCCTTCCCCTTATTTTGAGCCTATGTGTGTCTCTGCAGGTGAAATGGGTCTCCTGAATACAGCAAACTGATGGATCTTGACTCTTTATCCAATTTGCCAGTCTGTGTCTTTTAATTGGACCATTTAGTCCATTTACATTTAAGGTTAATATTGTTATGTGTGAACTTCATCCTGTCATTATGATATTAGCTGGTTATTTTGCTCATTAGTTGATGCAATTTCTTCCTAGCATCGACGGTCTTTACATTTTGGCATGTTTTTGCAATGGCTGGTACCAGTTGTTCCTTTCCATGTTTAGTGCTTCCTTCAGGATCTCTTGTAGGGCAGGCCTGGTGGTGATAAAATCTCTAAGCATTTGCTTGTCTGTAAAGTATTTTATTTCTCCTTCACTTATGAAACTTAGTTTGGCTGGATATGAAATGCTGGGTTGAAAATTCTTTTCTTTAAGAATGTTGAATATTGGCCCCCACTCTCGTCTGGCTTGTAGAGTTTCTGCCGAGAGATCTGCTGTTAGTCTGATGGGCTTCCCTTTGTGGGTAACCCGACTTTTCTTTCTGGCTGTCCTTAACAGTTTTTCCTTCATTTCAACTTTGGTGAATCTGACAATTATGTGTCTTGGAGTTGCTCTTCTCGAGGAGTATATTTGTGGTGTCCTCTGTATTTCCTGAATTTGAATGTTGGCCTGCCCAGTCCATCAAACTTCTCAGAGCTAAGGGAGGAATTACATAGCCAGCGCAAAGAGACTAAAAATCTTGAAAAAAGAATGGAAGAATGGACAACTAGAATAATCAGTGCAGAAAAGGCCATAAACGAACTGACAGAGATAAAAACCATGACACAAGAAATACGTGACAAATGCACAAGCTTCAGTAACCGACTCAATCAACTGGAAGAAAGAGTATCAGCGATTGAGGATCAAATGAAGCAAAGCGAGAAGAGAAGTCTAAAGAGAAAAGAGGAAAAAGAAATGAACAAAGCCTTCAGGAAGTATGGGATTATGTGAAAAGACCAAATCTCCGTCTGATTGGGGTGCCTGAAAGTGAGGGGGAAAATGGAACCAAGTTGGAAAACACTCTTCAGGATATCATCCAGGAGAACTTCCCCAAAATAGTAAGGCAAGTTAAATCTTTTTAAAAGAGTATGTCCCTTGCATTCTTTCTGCATTTTCATTCTTTTGTCTATGTTTCAAGCTGAATATTTTCTTCCGACTATTCTACTTTTGCTTTCTAACAAATATACTGTTAAACCTATCTATTGAGTTATTAATTTGAGATATTATAAGTTTTAGTTCTGGAATTTCTATTTTATTCTTTGTTATAAATATCCATTCCCTATGAAAATTGCTTGTTTCATCTTTTAATGTCTTGAGCATATAGTAGTTTCATCTTATCTGCAAACTTAATTTCTGTAGTTTCAGTTACCTGTGGTCAACTGTAGTCTGAAATTATTAAATGGGAAATTCCGGAGATAAACAATTCATAAATTTTAAATTGCACAACATTCTGAGTAGTGCACTGAAATCTCATGCCATGCTGCTCTAACCTGCTCAGGACATGAATCATCCCTTTTCCCAGCATATTTATGCTATAGACTTCACCTGCCTGTTAGTCACTTCCTAGCCATCTCAGTTATCAGATGGACTGTCACAGTATCTCAGTGCTCATGTTCAAGTAACTCTTACTTTACTTAACAATGCCCAAATCACAAGACTAGTGATCCTGGCAATTTGGATAGGCCAAAGAGAAGACATAAAGTGCTTCCTTGAAGTGAAAAGGTGGAAACTTTTTAACTTAATAAGAAAAAAAATTATGCTGAGGTTGCTAAGATCTATAAGAATGAATATCTTATCTGTGAAATTGCAAAAAAGAAAATATTAGAGTATATTGTTATAATTGTTCTATTTTATTATTAGTTATCACTGTTAATCTCTTATAGTACCTAATTTATAAATTAAACTTTATCATAGGTATGTAATATAGAAAAAAACATAGTCTATATAGGATTGGTACTATCTGAGTTTTCAGCCATTCATTGGGGCTCTCGAAACCTATCTTCCATGGATAAGTGGTAACTACCGTATTAGTTATAGTTATGTTAAATTCATAGCTCCTATATCTGGATATCTTGTAGTTCTGTTATATTCTCACAGTAATTGATCAATGTCTGATATGCAGTAATTTTTTACTCAGTTTTGGATTTTTATTGTATATGGAAAAATCACAAAGGATCTTTGAGGCTTTGGATGATGTCATCTACCTTAAGATATTTGCTTTTGCTTCTAATAGGTAGTTTGAAGAGGGTCATATCATCTTAATATGATCAGGGATTAGGTTTACTTAGGGAGCAACTTCAGTCTCTTTTGAAGGCAAATCTATTTCCAGTTCACTCTTACTATTAAAGTGAGGTCACAGTTAAATAGCAGGGACCCTACTGTTGATGAGCTTTACAGTACAACTTGTGTACCCCAGCTCCATGAAACTGCCAAAAGTTTGACTCGGCTTATTTTAGTCTTTCAGCTGCAGTTTTCAAATTGGCCGATGCCTCAAAAAGAAAATGGTGCTGAATGCTACCTTTACATCTCTGAGTTCTTCTTTTGTCTGGGATCTGAGCTCCTTGATTGTTCACTGCCTTAGTAGCTCTCTAATATCTTTAAACAGATTTTTGGGGTATAGCTTTTCTGGTGTTCTTAGCAGAAATCTTGGTTTCAAACAAGAACATTGCTGGAAGTAAAAACTTCACATATAAATCTGAACCTATTTTGTGGAGAAATAAATCAATATAACACAGTGGGTAAAAGCTCATGCTTGAATCAGATTGCCTGAGGTTTGCACCTTAGTGCCACCATTTATTAACTATGTCACTGAGCAAGTAACTTAAACTTTTTGAGTCTGTTACTTTAGCTGCAAAATGAAGAAATTAAGGTAACTTTCTGAAAAAAAAGTTGTTATGAGGATGAATTCGAACAGTATGTGTAGAGTGGTCAAGGCAGTGTGTGACATATACTAAGTGTTCAATAAACATATGACACATACTAAGTGCTCAATAAACATACACTGGTCTCACAATTACTTAGCTACCATTTCTACCATTTTTACTGCAGTAAAAAACCACAAAAGTGTACCTACATTCCCATGCAACATTCCATCTCATGCTATAAGAACTTTGCAAGATAGAGTAGATATTATTATACTAACTTATACCCTCTTTCGACTTGAGAAAAACTGAGCTTTAGCTCATCTACATGACTTAGTAAGACTAAAATGTGGCAGGTCTGACATTTATACACGAGTTCCCCTGAACCCAAATTGTAAATTGTTTTAACAAAGTAATTCATAGAATAGTGTTGATATTTTAGTTTCATCTGGCTTAATGCTGTGGTTTAAGTGATACGTGTTATATTTAGATTTAAGACGTAAAGTTTATCTAATACCATAATTTGACAATTGGAGAAATGAAGGCTCAGTGGGGGAAAGGTTTTGGCTGAGTTCACACAGCTAGTTAAGAGCAGAGTTGGAGGTAGAGCAAGGCCCTAGGCTTTCCTCTACTTCAGATAGCTCCTTCTATGCCAAAAATATGTGGCTAGAAATAGCTGTAATTTTGACCCTGAAATATCAGTAGTAATAGCGACATACTCTCCCTTTCCAAAAAGTAGCAAAGCAGCCAAGAATTAATCTTATCCCTGATATTAATGCTCTACTATTATATCACTTTGAACATTTCATAATGAAATTTAAAAAATTTAAGGCAGGCTGGGCACAGTGGCTCACACCTGTAATCCCAATGCTTTGGGAGGCTGAGGCAGAAGAATCGCTTGAGGTCCAGAGCTCGAGACCAGCCTGGGTAACAGTGAGACCCATCTCTACAAAAATTAAGAATAAAAAAATTAGCCAGATATGGTGTGTGCCTATAGTCCCAGCTCCTCACGAAGCTGAGGGAAGAGGACTGATTGAGCCCAGGAGGTAGAGGCTGCAGTGGGCCATGACTGTACCACTACACTCCAGCCTGGGTGACAGAGAGAGCCTCATCTCAAAAAAAAAAAAAAAAAAAAAAAAAAAAAACCTTAAATGAAGAGAAGAAAACTTCAAGGCAGCATCATGTGCTTAGCAGGGAAGTAAAGTGAGAATTGCTGTGTAAGAGTCAATTACTGATTTATTGTGTGTGATTTTGACTATTATAAATCAATTCAAGTAATAATAACTTCTCAATAGCTGTAGAGGGATTTTTAGCTGTTGTTTTTTTTTTTCCCAGTTCCATGGAGTATGCAGTAACTACCCACTGAGCAAATAACATCAACCTTTTTACAACTAACAACTGAAAATATTCTTGTACATGTATCCCCTGAATCTAAAGTAAAAGTTGAAATTATTTTTAAAATCTGTTCAAAGTTCCCTTTGGATACCTAGATGTCAAAAAATATTGCATACTATTTTGAACTTGACTTACTCAATTGGTGAGAAAAAACTTATTAGATCCCAGAAATCCTAAGGAAGGGACTCCTTTTTATAGATTGGGCATGTTCTCACTCCTGAATAATAGCCCAGGTTGCCTAGGAAGGGTCATGTGAAAACATGGCTGCTTCTACAGGAACTTTACAGGTGGAGTTTGTGGAGAGGCTATTCCACAAAGAATCTTCCAGGTTGGGAGGGGCAGGGCAGTTGGGCAATGGTAAATCTCCCATACAACTGTTCCCCACACCTTGTCTGGTACTGAGTCACCTAAGCTGTCAAAGAAGGAGAACATGTTGCTTCTCCGTAGAAAAGGAATATACACACACACACACACACGACACTTTGTCTTGCTTTGTCCCCCAGGCTGGAGTGCGGTGTCGCAATCTCGGCTCACTTGCAACCTCTGCCTCCTGGGTTCAAGGGATTCTCCTGCCTCAGTCTCCCGGGTAGCTCGGACTACAGATGCGCGCCACCATGCCCAGCTAATTTTTGTATTTTTAATACAGATAGAGTATGTTGGCCAGGCTGGTCTCCAACTCCTTAGCTGAGGTTATCCGCCCTCCTTGGCCTCCCAAAGTGCTTGGATTAGATGCGTGAGCTACAGCACCTGGCCTACAAGGAATATTTTAATCTAAGGGGTCTGGTCTTAATGCTGTTACTATTGTTTCCTTTCTTCAACCATTTCATTTTCTTTCTCTTTTTTCTTCCTTAATCTGTTCTCTTCTATTTACAGTTCTTACTTCAATTTTCAACACCTTCTCCATCTTTAAGAATTTCAAAACTATAAAATCATCACATGCATCATAATATAGGAATCAGATTTGATCAATCTATTCACCCTAAGGTGAAGATTGAAGGTATTCATTCAAAGTAAGATTAGTAGTTACAAAGAGAACCAAAGACTGCAACACTTATCCCCAAAGATCAAATAACTATCTTTCCTGGGCAAAGGTAGTTATTTATGGAGGAGGGTTCTTAGTTTTCAAATCATTTCTAATTTGCATCTAGAAAATTAGAACAAATGTTATATCAAAAAATATGTACATGGTTATTTAGCTTTTCAGCTGCACAGACAGAAAGCCCACTGTGCACCTTCACCCTGAATATCTTGTGGGAAGAATATAATTGCCTTTATTTTAGGAGAAGTATTTCTTTTCATAAAAGGCACAAATTTCTCAAGATAAAAGCTGACAAGAAGATGGGCTGAGACACTGAAGAAACCTAGATTCCAATCTCTAATACCTTTTTTCCTAAAGGAAAAATAACTTTATTTAGATATAATTCACATGCTATATAATTTATCCATATAAAGTTTAAAATTTGATAATTTTAGTATATTCACAGTTTTACATCACCATAATCAATATTAGAATATTTTCATCATTCACATGAATTAAACCCTGTATCCATTAGCAATCATTCCACACTTCCCAATCCATAAAAATTTGTCACTGATAGAAGTTCTAAGGATGATCCCTCTATGATGTCAAATTTTTCCACTTATTTTTAAAAGGCCAAGAGCCTGGGAAGAGACTCTTGTGGGCACTCCAACAATGGTGAAGCTTTGTCTTCTACGGGGCTAGATTGAGCACTGGTATTTGGATCTACAGGCACACTGAATTATTGAATGAAGCGTGAAGTCACTGAGTGTGGCTATTTGTAGCCATAGTGCAGCTCAGCATCTGAATTCAGCCCAGAACCCATGTGCTCCTGATTCTCATTTGAGACTCTTTCCACCATTACACCTCCTTCTTTGGGATAAGCTTTCAAACGTACAGGAAATGCCTTTAACCCTAAATCCAAGTCCAAATGCCTCTCCAACATACGGAGCAATGTCTGATATTCATTTCCCAAAAAACCTCACCTTTCTTTACACATGTATAAAAGGGGCAAAAAAAAAAAAAAAAAGCATGGCAGAGTACAGTGACTTACAACCTGGGCCTCGAAGAAGAAGTGAAAGGCTTATGTCTAAGAAAGATAAAGGAAACAACTAGGGATCCTATGAAATCATTGACTCATTTCTGCCTTTTTGCACTGACTGAGGCCTGGCCCCAAGGAAGATGTGGGTTGAACTACTTCCAGAACTAATTGCTCGGGGCTGCAGTGATAGTCTTCAGTTCCTTGCTGACTTCAACTAAGTGGAAAAACAATCCTTATTGATCTTTCTTGCAAAAAATTGCTGAGTAATAACCCAAATTCTGCAGGTCTCAGACCAACATAGCATAGTTAAAAAGTATTGTATGTAAGTAAAACTCTAGGACTCAGGGCAATGGTATGGAACAGATATGGACCTACACAGAAATAAGGCAGGTGTGTCTTTTCTATTAGAATATCAGCAAGCTCTATGGTTAATTTTTGCATTAAAAAGTATGTCTACTTTTTCTGGATTCTTTGAAGATATCTTGCCTGAAGCAGAAGAGTATAGTAGAAAGGCATGATCTTGTATGTATCAAAACAAACAAACAAAAATCTGCTTCAGGCACTATGGCCTTGAAAAAAATATTTCATCTATATGAGTTAATTGTCTCTCCAGATTACATTAGGAATCATGAAACTCTTTTGAAGAATAGATGGTAAATGTATATAGAGTTGTGTAACAGCACCTAGAACATAAAAGTAGGTATTACTGTGATTATTATTGAGCCCTCCTTTTCCTCATAATCTATTCTCATGTTCTCTCTCCTCCTTCCTATTACTGAAGGTACTGAAAATTTAGTTTATGCCAATGGGATAGTGGTTAAAGAGATTTCATATGTTACCCCTCCCAATGGCATTAGATGGAGATAATGAAAGAAGTAAGTGGAGTGTTTATCAAATGAATTCCAGCTATAAGTCAACCACTGCAACCGATATTTAGGGAAATGTGACAACCCCTAAAATCACTGTGCCAAAGATAATGCCTCCTTATTTGATCTGGAAGAAGTATGCCAAGGAAGTATGGGTTAATATGCTTGCTGTAGCAGTCAGTTCTGGTGTGGGAGACCTCACGATTGGTCTCCATAATGGTAAATTGTCAGCACTTACATTAGTCAGAAGTTACAGGCAGTTTCTGAGTAAGTCATTTAACTTGTGGGCCTGTTTCTCTGCCTTTCAAATGGGTTTAAGTGTCTATTTTTTTTTCCAAATGATTTGGTATGTGTAATTTTCTGTCAAGTTTCAAGTACAGATGCCAAGCACTGGGAATAAGGATAGGATTTTCAAGCAGCAAGATATAGAGAAAACAAAAAACAGAAAGATATCTAGGGTAAAGTCATGGTTAGAGGAAAATAAGCAGTCTGGAGAAATTCTTCAAGGTTAGAAAGACCTTGATGGGCTAATGAGACCCTTCTTATGTTTAAGAAATGAACTGTTACGGACACTAAACTGTGACAAACTCTGTCTTTCCTATTTATCTCAAAGAATTATTCTGCAATTTAAATGAGATAATCTTTGTGATGACAATTTGAATGTCAGCAGTATATTATTGCAAATTTATGAGAACATTTTCTTTTTACACCAGGAAAAGAAATGTCCTCATCATTTAAAGGATAAACCAGATTTCACAGCTATTTGGTACATTCAGAATTTAAGTTACCATAAAGGCAAACAGATTACTTATTATGTGGTTACTGGTTAGCAAATGTGGGAATAGAGAGAGAACACTGTGTTAATAGATGTTAGAGACCTGGTTATGCCAGTTGGCAACAATGTGACCTTAGGCAACTAGTGTAACCTCACTTAACGTTTGTTTCATCATCTTAAAAAAAGATAATTATTTCTGTCTTAGTAATTTGATCTTGTTAGAATCAAATTATAGATTGCAATGTGAAATCACTTTGTAAATGGAAATGTGCTGTGCAAATGTAATAATGGATAGAAATTAAAACTTAACCCTTTCTAAATTTCACCAGCCTAAAAATCCCCAGAAAATTTTGTCTTAGCATTGCATTCTTCTGATAAATCTGCCCCATGTCCACTACAAACAAGCACACACACACATACATACACAGACACACACTTACATCTCAATCTGTCTATAAAGTCAAATAAATCTTAAGAGAACAAGTCAATAAAGTGTATGAGTGGGCTGGACCCACTCCATTTGGTCCATTGTTACAGAGTATACACAAAAAATATTTGTCATTCTCCTAGCAATTAATAAACCTCTCTGAGCAGACCTGTGATGGGTCACTGTGCCCCCAAATGGCAGCAACATTACTGGATGACTTCACCCCCTGAGGCTATGACTGCACTGTGAGCAACTGAAGTAGCATCAAGGCAATTTCAGAAGATTGCTTGCTTCTCTATTATCTTTCCTTTTTTCTTCTTCTTCTTATGAAGAACAGACTCTCCTCAGTTGATATTCTTCAGTAGGAGGAAGACGAGTAACATCCAACGGCTCACAGCCAAGTGTTTGATTGGAACACTAATACTGAATATGTTTCCTCAGAGCTGCCATGCCCAAATTATCCACTCCTCCACACTTTTGGTTTATTGGCATTTTGCAGGACATACCAAGATGCCATCTTGCTTCATTCTTTATTATCTATCTGTGGCTAACATTTAAAGCTATGTTTGTTCCAGTATATGTCCCAAGTATATAAATAATTTAAAAATGCATAGCTGGGCATGGTAGCAGGCACCTGTAATCTCAGCTACTTGGGAGGCTGAGGGAGGAGAATCACTTGAACCCAGAAGGTGGAGGTTGCGGTGAGCCGAGATAGCACCGTTGCACTCCAGCCTGGGCAACAAGAAAGAAATTCTGTCTCAAAGAAAAAATGCAGTAAAATTTTTCCCAAGTATAATCAGCTTTTATTTATTTTAATTAGTTTTGTTGATGTGGGCAAATTTAGAACCAAGCAGAATATATGTGGACATGGTCTTTTAGGAGATTGGATCTTAATTTTTAAATTTTATTTTTAAGTTGCACAATTAATGCATACAAGTGTATAAATTCATAAAATATAAAAGAGCAAAGAAAAAAGAGGAAGCTCTCCCTAGTTTAATTCTATTTAAAAGAAGTTTATTTTTTGCAAGAAACAGGCACAAACTTATATAAACAATGACAACTGAAGTTAGAAGCAAAAATAAAACATAATTGTAATTAGAACCAGACAGGAAAAGAACAGTCCTTAGTAGATCAGGTCAATTTCAGTAAGAGTGTGCACTCTGACCAAGTAGTATAAAAGGAATTTTCAATCATATCACTAATTAGATTTTTTCCTATTAGATTTTTTACTAATAAGTAAAATAGGTAAAGTAGAAAGTTGCAAAAAGTATAACAGGGTACAGTTAAAGAAAGAGCTTTTTTTATTTTTTCTTGTCAAGCATCTATAGAAAATGCCTGGACAAAACCACATTACAATATTTCTTATTAGATCTATTTATTTTTATTGAATCATTATTAAAGCTCATTTTGTGTGTGTGTTTAGATATATATAATTTATTTTTGACTTAATAGAAATGTGGTCCTTCCTTACAATATTATAATGTTCAACGAGATGTAGAAAGTGTCTCTCTTCTCAATCTTTTTCAGTTTGTTTGTGTCTCGAGGGTTGGGAGGGCAGGAGATATCAATCACCTTCTCAGACCTGGTCTCAGAATCCACAATTCAAGGTGAAATCTCTGTTTACTTATCAATGTCTCTGAAGTGATTGATATGTTATAAATCAATTTTTTGCCCTACGTGGAAGTGATCAGATAACAGATTTTCATTTGGTTTACATGTCAAGTCCAGGGATCCTTTTTCTTGTCTCTATTTATACTCCAAAACAAGTATGACAGTTAATAGGAGATCCTTACTTGTGTCTGTGTCCCCTTGGCTCAGACTACATGGCAGAAGTTCAGGACCATGGACAGCATCCCGGACAATTGGCATTAGTATGCCTACAAAACAAGAGGCGTGATCCACAGTCTCAAGGAGCTTACGGTATTGTTTCTGAGACAATAATAATCTAGAAAGGCACAATAAATAAGTATGCAAATAAATAACATAACATAGTTTATAAAATAAAAAGGAGCATAGGTGAAAAGATAATAATCCAGCAGTTATGGGATTTTAGGCAAATTATTTCTTCTCTCTGAGCAGCAATTCTTCATTTTAAAATAGGAGAATTAGATTAGACCAGTGATTTCCAGATTATTATGTTCTCAATCCAGTCAAATTAAAAAAACAAATTTAGGTGGTGAAGATATGATGCTTAGTCCTATTTTTTGACAAATTAAGGGCATTAAAAATTGCTTCTATCGCCATTATTTACTCTTTTTTTAAAAAAAGATATAGGCTGGGCACAGTGGCTTATGCCTGTAATCCCAGCACTTTGAGAGGCCAAGGTGAGCAGATCATCTGAGCTCAGGAGTTCGTGACCAGCCTGACCAATATAGTGAAACCTCATCTCTACTAAAAATACAAAACTTAGCCAGGCACGGTGGCACACATCTGTAATTCCAGCTATCTGGGAGGCTGAGGCATGAGAATCGTTTGTACCTGGGAGATGGAGGTTGCAGTGAGCTGAGATCATGCCATTGCACTCCAGCCTGGGCAAAAGAGTGAGACTCCATCTCAAAAAAAAAAAAAAAAAAAAAAAAAATTTAAACACCCAAAAAAGGACTTAATCACAGAATAGAAATAGCTCTTTCTAAAACAGGACACTTCATTTATTTGTTTATTCTGAAAAACATGTGCTGAATGCTTGCTCTGTGCCATGCTGTATCTGGTGGTAGAAACGCTGTGGTGAAGAAGCAGATGAGTCTCAGTGGGGATCCCACCAAGGAGAGCAGGGAATGGTAACTTTGACAGTGTATACTCTGTGCAGATAGATTCATTCATCCTGTTATAAACTAGTGAAAACATCATGCACTAATACCCATTCTTGGACTAAAATTTGGAAACCACTCTTCCACAGGATTGCCAGTTTCCAGATCCTATGGTTAATAAGGTCTATAGTCTCTATCATAAATAATAAGTATAAACAGGGAAGCATCAGTGTTGGCTGGAATAATTTAAACCCAATAAGAAAATCTAGATGGAGATGGAAGGCATTTTATTTTGATTTAAGTTTGATGGGAAATAAAGTGGATATAAAGTTCTTATTCTCACTTGGAATTCATTTTTTCTACTCACTGACCAAAACATTTAAGATATTATTGGTTATAAACATGATAGCTAATGTATTAGCTTATCTAGTAACCCCAAATTGGGGAGGGATTGGCATTCTATCTTCCATGAGACACTGATAGAAATGAATTACATTATGTTTCCAGGAGGTAATAACAAAGCAATTATTTTAATTTGAGTAGTTGCTTTGCTTTGGAAGATGTGATTACAAAGTCACTAAATCTTAGTAGTCCAGGTTTACTCCATGTCTGAACAAGATTAGCAAGTGTACTGATTGCAATCTTTGTCTGACTCAAGTTGTCATTTTTTGGCCATGTGATGAAATCCCTGAAAAGTTCATTTTGGGGCTCATTGATAATTATTTAAATTAGAAAAGAGTAAGCAAACAATCTTCCACTTTGCAATGAGATAGGCAAGATGGGGTTGTATTTTGCCCCAAAGTTTCCACTGAATCATATCTAATGTCCAGGATAAATGGCTTGAAAAAAAATTTAAATGAGAATAACTAGAGCACATACTCAGGACCACTGGGCCAAGAGGGAAGGGGAGAATATAAGTGAACATGTAGGATAAGTAAGTATAAATGAGGTACAAATTGTATCAGCATTGAGTTATGAGAGGGATGACTAAAAGACATCCAGTTGTCATGGAGAACACACACAGAGAGAAATAGTGATGCTTAAATTACAGAACATGGGAACTGGAAAAGCTATTGACCTGTACACAGGGAACATGGGGAACCTTATTCTAGTTCTGCTTCTTTGCTGATTTACTGCATAACACTGGTAAAACCACCAGCCTTCTTTCTGCATCAGATATTTCTTTGCTGTATATGCCAGACGGGTTAAGCAATCCTGTTGCATGGGATACATTAGTGTGCACTCAGGAAACAATTCAGTTGGTTTTTGAGAGTAAAGATACTGTGGTCAAACAAACCAGGGCTCAAATCATGGTTCACCAGCCACAACACTCACCAGACACATAGATCAGCCATGTTATTTAACCTCTCTACCTAGTACTCTTAATCCATAAAATGTGAATAACAGTAATATCAACATTATATGGCTCTTGTAAGACTTAAATAAAATAGGCACATAAAGTTCTTAGCTCAATGCCAGGAATACATGTGATTATTGTTGCTCAAGGCCAGTGCATACTGAAGTTTTCAGGTCATGTCCTCATTATTCAGCAGCTACAGCAAAGATTAAGTCTCTCCAGGACTCTTTGCTTATCATCTGACTGCACACAATAACAAACCCAGCAGCCTAATGGAATTGGTGAACTCCTGGTATTACCATCATATGTGAAGACTAGCAGCCACCACATTTTCCCTTGTGCCTGTTGTTGCATGCATCAATAAATGAAAACATATATTACAAAAGCATCCACAAACCAGGAATTACACTTGGACTGCCACCTTGTTCCTGTCCCATTGTACTCCCTGGCTTCAGTAATGTGGCTGAAGCAGAGAAGAAGTTAAATGCCACAGGGCTAGGGAAGACAGACAAAGACAACTTCTGTTTCTCCTAGGAAGACATTCTTTCTGGTAGAAATATGAAATATTTTTTATTTGGAAAGACAAACCTGTTTTCACTACATTAAATATTTTATAAAAATTTTCCCAGAGTAAAAGAAACTTAATTTTACAAATGTTAATCATGTACCTATCACAATTCAGGCACAGTGTTTGATGTATGCAAGAAGAGGCAGTTGTCAAATAAATAAGACATTTTCCTTTGCTCTCCCTTCCTCTTACCACGCTGTAATTGCACACACACACACACACACACACACACACACACACACACACCCTCATTCAAACATGATTAGGGAACTGAAAAGCAATAAAAATAAACTGTTTCCCAAAGTTTGCTCCTTACACCAGCAGTATCAGCATCACCTGGGAATCTGTTAGAAATGCAAATTCTCAGGCCCCACTCCTGATCTCTAAAATCAGAACCTCTGGGGATAGTGCCCGCAATGATTGTTTTAAAAAGCCATTCAGGGGATTTGATGTACACTTGGGTTTCAGAAAACTTCTCTAGCAGAACTTTGAGTGTCTTTTGAGAGAGAGGCAATTCACACACAGGCAACCTCAGTCTCTATCACAGAACCAGGACGTACCCTTGGAGACATTAATCATCATTCTATGTCTCAGTTTCTCAACTATAAAATGGGAACAAATATTTTTCTACTTTGGAAGCAAGATCTGAAATATACTTGTGGCCATCACGAGAATGTGCCTAACTGACCTGCTACAGGAAGTGTGACTTAGGGTTCCAGCCAAAGCACTTTGAAATCTATCCACACGTTTGCACTTAGACCATGCCGTTAACAGGCTGCCAGCTAATGACTAGGTTCATAGAGGATACTAAGACAGACCCATCATGGAAGATATAGACAACTCAGTCTTGAGACTATCTCACAGTTTTGCCAAACTGTCTGTTGACTGTGTGGCAGTTCAGAATGATTCTACCCAACTTCTCCCTCTCCTTCAATTAGGCTTACTGCACTGTGACTCTGCCAGCCTTCCTGATCTTCTCTCTGTTTCCTTTTACATGGGCATTTTCTCTAATAAAGTCCTTGCACATTTAATCCCACTGTGGTTCCTGCTTCACAAAGGACACAGATTCACACACTCGTTTCAGCCAATTTTCCATTTAAAAGAATACTATTCAAGAAACATACCCCTCACCTTGGAAAAGTGGGCTGTTAAACCCATTTTATAGTAGTCAATCATAAAATATCAATTATACTTTATTAGGAGAGAATATAGAAATGAGGAATGATGTACATATTTCAATCTAGGACCTCTAATTTAAGAACCAAATTTCTGCTTCATTTAGAGCCCTCTTTATTGTTGCTGTTTCCGAAAATTCTGCTTCTGGTATCCATAGATCCTTCTTAGGATGGTGACATGATCTTTCCTGTAGTTTCCCTTTCTATCATTGACCTGAACCATGCAACCTGCTAACACATTTCGTGGATGGTCACTCATCTGCCTGAACATGTGGACTATCCCTTTTTCTGAGATTTTCTGTGATTTCAGTATACTTAACTGTGGAAGTACCTGCTTCTTTATTCTACTTTGAAGTGCAATAGTTATATGTTGAAGTCCTGTAGTTATATATACCTGAATTTCATTTACAGTTCTTCTCCCTAGTAATTGGATGCCCATGGACATGTTACTCACAACCTCTCTGAGCCTCAGTTTATAACCTGACTTCTAGAGTTATGAAAAATACTCAAGGAGAAACCCTCATAAAGGGATTATCACAGAAGCTGACACATAGTAAATGTTCAACGCATAACTGCTACTATTATCGCTATCATTACTACTTGACAGACCAAGTAGTAATGGATATTTTGAACACGATACATTGTCCTGAAGGAAGATTAATTTTTAACATTCTCAACCTGCTTTCAGGGAATAAGTAAGCAATACAGTTCCAGCTAGTGCTTATCTCTGTGGCCCCATTTTGCTATATGCTCAGCCCTAAGACAGGATATACTCATATTTCACAGGGAGCTGTATAAAATAATACCCATCAAATTAAGAATGTGAAAGCCCCTTGAATAACACATGCTAAACTGACCTGAGAGCAGAAATTATGTTTTAATTCATCCAGTTCCATCTTGTGCTTAGCACAGTACCTAACACTTAGTATAGTCAGGAGATGATTAATGAAGAAGCAATTTGGTAAATATTTGGAAGAAGAAGAAGCTTCTTTCACTCTTTTATTTGTTATTTATTTATTTTTATTTTTACTTTTGAGATGGAGTCTTGCTCTGTCACCCAGGCTAAAGCGCAGTGGTGTAATCTTGGCTCGCTGCAACCTCTGCCTCCCAGGTTCAAGTGATTCTCCTGCCTCAGCCTCCTGAGTAGCTGGGGCTACAGGCGCCAGACACCATGCTCAGCTAATTTTTGTATTTTTAGTAGAGATGGGGTTTCACCATGTTGGCTAGGCTGGTCTTGAACTCATGACTTTGTGATCTGCCCACATTGGCCTCCCAAAGTGCTTGAATTACAGGCATGAGCCACTGTGCCTAGCCCCTTCTTCCGCTCTTGATGTGTCCTTCTATGTGGAGGAAATTTCAACATGCATGATACCCCTAAATATTTCCTGCTTATTCACTGGTTACACGAAGAAAGAGTAGAGTGATTTACATGATTGGTAACTTGGGGGAAGAGAAATTATGCATGTCATATTATTCTGTTTTCACGTTGCTGATAAATACATACTTAAGACTGGGAAGCAAAATAGGTTTGATGGACTCACAGTTCCACATGGTTAATGAGGCCTCACAATTGTGGTGGAAGGAAAATGGCACTTCTTACATGGCAGCAGCAAGAGAGAATGAGAATGAAGCAAAGGCAGAAACACCTTATAAAACCATAAGGTCTTGTGAGACTTATTCACTATCATGAGAACAGTATAGGAGAAACCATCCCCATGATTCAATTATCTCCCACCAGATTCCTCCCACAACACATGGAAATTATGGGAGTATAATTCAAGATGAGATTTGGATGGGAACACAGAGCCAAATCATATCACATGTCTCCTCAACTAATCTCTTTTTTTTTTCTCTTTGGCATGCACTCTCTGCAGTAAGCAGGTATTTTCTTCCCTGCTGCTCCTAAATGTCCTAAGTCTAAGCATGGGTTTCAGTTAGGAGGCCCACTGGACCCTTAAGCTAAGATGCATCCTCCACTCTAGTCTTAGCAATTGTGACATTTTGACCTCCAAGTCCTTACTCTTTATTTTCTCAGTTTGCTCAGGGTCCATACAGGAAAGGGTTTCTATTTTTTAGCCTATTTTGAAAGTCCCAAAGGCAAGATATGGGGACCTTCAAAAACCTAAAAATGGGTTCACCCCTTTACTCAGATATTCTGAGTCTAGGAATTTATATTTTTTAAAAAAGGTGAGGGGATCTGGCAAGATGGCTGAATAGGAACAGCTCTGATCTGCAGCTCCCAGCGAGATGAGTGTAGAAGGTGGGTGATTTCTGCCTTTCAACTGAGGTACCCGGTTCATCTCACTGGGACTGGTTAGACAATGGGTGCAGCCCACAGAGGGCAAGCAGAAGCAGGGTGGGGCGT
This sequence comes from Chlorocebus sabaeus, assembly GCF_047675955.1. Classification (NCBI taxonomy): domain Eukaryota; kingdom Metazoa; phylum Chordata; class Mammalia; order Primates; family Cercopithecidae; genus Chlorocebus; species Chlorocebus sabaeus. The sequence goes on along the minus strand of NC_132926.1, from coordinate 28,914,713 downwards.
TGTCCCACCAGAGAAGCACAAAGGGTCAAGGAACTCCCTACTTTAGCCAAGGGAAGTTGTGAGGGACTGTGCCATGAGGGACAGTGCTATCTGGCCCAGGTACTATGCCTTTCCCATGTTTATTGCAACCCACAGATCAGGAGATTCTATCAGATGCGTACACCACCAGAGACCTAGGTTTCAAGCACAAAACTGGGCAGCTGTTTGGGAACACTGAACTAGCTAGGAGATTTTTTTTTTTTTTTTTTGTACCCCAGTGGTGCCTGGAACTCCAGCAAAACAGAACCATTCACTCCTCTGGAAAGGGGACTGAAGCAAGGGAGCCAAGTGTTCTTGCTCAGCGGGTCTCCCCGCCACAGAACCCAGCAAGCTAAGATCCACAAGCTTGAAATTCTCACTGCCAACACAGCAGTCAGAAGTCAACCAGGGACACTCAAGCTTGGTGGGGGGAGGGTTGTCCACCATTACTGAGGTTTAGTAGGCAGTTTTCCCCTCACAGTGTAAACAAAGCCACTGGGAAGTTCATACTGGGCAAACCCTACCACAGCATGGCAAAGCCAGTGTAGCCAGACTGCCTCTCTAGATTCCTCCTCTCTGTTGAAGGGCATCTCTGAAAGAAAGGCAGCAGCCCCAGTCAGGGGCTTATAGATAAAACTCCCATCTCCCAAGGACAGAGCACCTGGGGTAAAGGGGCAACTGTGGGTGCAGCATCAGCAGACTTAAACGTTCCTGCCTGCCAGCTGTGAAGAGAACAGCGGATCCCCCAGCACAGTGATCAAGCTCTGCTAAGGGACAGACTGCCTCCTCAAGTGGGTCTCTGACCCCTGTGCCTCCTGACTGGGAGTCACTGCCCAGGAGGGGTCAACAAACACCTCATACAGGAGAGCTCCAGCTGGCATCTGGCAGGTGATCCCCTGGGGTGAAGTTTCTAGAGGAAGAAGCAGGCAGCAAACTTTGCTGTTCTGCAGCCTCCACTGTGATACCCAGGCAAACAGGGTCTGGCTCCAGCAGACGTGCAGAAGAGGGGCCTGACTCTCAGGAAAAAAAAAAATCAGAAAACAATAACATCAACATCAACAAAAAGGATGCCAATGCAATAACCCCATCCAAAGGTCATCAGCATCAAAGACCAAAGGTAGATAAATCCACAAAGATGAGAAAAAAACAGCGCAGTAATGCTGAAAATTCCAAAAACCAGAATGCATCTTCTCCTCCAAAGGATAACAACTCCTCACCATCAAGTGAACAAAACCGAACAGAGAATGAATTTGACGAACTGACAGAAGTAGGCTTCAGAAGTTGGGTGTTAACAAATTCCTCCAAGCTAAAAGAGCAGGTTATAACCCAATGCAAGGAAGATAAGAACCCTGATAAAAGGTTACAGGAACTGCTGACTAGAATAACCAGTTTAGAGAAGAACATAAATTACCTAACGGAGCTGAAAAACACAGCAAAAGAACTTTGTGAAGCATACACAAGTATCAATAGCTGAATTAATCAAGTGGGAGAAAGGATATCAGACATTGAAGATCAACTTAATGAAATAAAGTGTGAACATAACATTAGAGGAAAAAAAGAATGAAAAGGAATGAACAAAGCCTCCAAGAAATATTGGGCTATGTGAAAAGACCAAATCTATGATTGATTGGTGTACCTGAAAGTGATGGGGAGAATTGAACCAAGCTGGAAAAGACACTTCATGATATTATACAGGACAGCTTTCCCAACCTAGCAAGACAGGCCAACATTCAAATTCAGGAAATACAGAGAACAGCACTAAGATACTCCTCGAGAAGAGCAACCCCAAGACACATAATTGTCAGATTCACCAAGGTTGAAATGAAGGAAAAAATGTTAAGGGTATCCAGAGAGAAAGGCCCGGTTATCCACAAAGGGAAGCCCATCAGACTAACAGCGGATCTCTCTTCTGCAAGCCAGAAGTGAGTGGGAGCCAATATTCAACATTCTTAAAGAAAATAATTTTCAACCCAGAATTTCACATCCAGTGAAACTAAGCTTCATAAGAGAAGGAGAAATAAAATCCTTAACAGACAAGCAAATGCTGAGGGATTTTGTCACCACCAGGCTTGCCTTACAAGAGCTCCTGAATGAAGTACTAAATATGGAAACAACAACAACAACAACAACAACAACAACTGGTACCAGCCACTGCAAAAACATAACAAAATGTAAAGACCATCGAAACTATGAAGAAACTGCATCAACCAATGTGCAAAATAACCAGCTAGCATCATGGTGACAGGATCAAATTCACATATAACAATTTTAACCTCAAATGTAAATGGGCTCAATGCCTCAATTAACAGACACATACTGGCAAACGGAATAAAGAGTCAAGATCCTTCCATGTCTTGTACTCAGGAGACCCATCCCATATGCAAAGACACACATAAGTAAAAATTAAAGGCATGGAGGCATATTTCCCAAACAAATGTAAAGAAAAAAAAAAAAAAAGCAGGAGTTGCAATCCTAGTCTCTGATAAAACAAACTTTAAATCAACAAAAATCAAAAAAGACAAAGAAGGGCATTCCTTAATGGTAAAGGGATTAATGCAACAAGAAGAGCTATCTATCTTAAATATATATGTACCCAATATAGGAGCACCCAGATTCATAAAGCAAGTTCTTAGAGACCTAAAAAGAGACTTAGAGTCCCACACAATAATAATGGGAGACTTTTAACACCCCACTGTCAATATTAGACAGATCAACGAGACAGAAAATCAACAAGGATATTCAGGGCTTTAACTCAGCTCTGGATCAAGTGGACCTAATAGACATCTACAGAACTCTCTATCCCACATCAACAGAACATGCATTCTTCTCAGCACCACATTGCACTTATTCTAAAGTCAACCACATAATGGGAAGTAAAACACTGCTCAGCAAATACCAAAGAAAGGAAATCGTAACAGTCTCTAAGACCACAGTGCAATCAAATTAAAACTCAGGATTAAGAAACTCACTCAAAACCGCACAACTACATGGAAACTGAACAACCCGCTCCTGGGTGACTACTGGGCAAATTAGGAAATTAAGACAGAAATAAATAAGTTGTTTGAAACCAGTGAGAACAAAGATACAATGTATCAGAATCTCTGTGACACAGCTAAAGCAGTATTTAGAGGGAAATTTATAGCGCTAAATGCCCACATGAGAAAGTGGGAAAGATCTAAAATCAACACCCTAAAATTAAAATTAAAGGAACTAGAGAAGCAAGATAAAACAAATTCAAAAGCTAACAGAAGACAAGAAATAGATCAGCTTAGAACTAAAGGATATAGACACAAAAACCCTTCAAAAAAATCAATGAATCCAGGAGGTGTGTTTTAAAAAGATTAATAAAATAGATAGACTGTTAGCCAGACTAATAAAGAACAAAAGAGAGAAGAATCAAATAGACACAATAAAAAAGGATAAAGGGGATATCACCACTGATCCCACAGAAATACTAACTACCATCACAGAATACTATAAAGATCTCTAAGCGAATAAACTAGAAAACCTAGAAGAAATGGATAAATTCCTGGACACATACACCCTCCCAAGACTAAACCAGAAAGAAGTTGAATCCCTGAATAGACCAATAACAAGTTCTGAAATTGAGGCAGTAATTAATAGCCTACCAATAAAAATAAAAAAATTAAAAAAAAAAAAAAGCCCAGGACCAGACAAATTCACAACAGATTTCTAGCAGATAAACAAAGAGGAGGTGTTACACTTCCTTCTAAAACTATTCCAAGCAATAGAAAAATAGGGACTCCTCCCTAATTCATTTTATGAGGCCAGCATCATCCTGATACCAAAACCTGGCAGAGATGCAGCAAAAAAAGAAAACTTCAGGCCAATATCCCTGATGAACATTGATGTGAAAATCCTCAATAAAATACTGGCAAATCTAATCCAGCAGCACATCCAAAAGCTTACCCACCATGATCAAGTCAACTTCATCCCAGGTATACAATGCTGGTTCAACATATGCAAATCAATAAATATAATCCATCACATCAACAGAAACAATGACAAAAACCACATGATTATCTCAATAGATGCAGAAAACGCCACACCCTTCATGCTATAAACACTCAAAAAACTAGGTATTTATGAAACATATCTCAAAACAGTAAGAGCTATTTGTGACAAACCCACAGCCAATATCATACTGAATGGGCAAAAGCGGGAAGCATTCCCTTTGAAAACTGGAACAAAACAAGGATGCCCTCTCTCACCACTCCTCTTCAACATAGTATTAGAAGTTCTGGCCAGGGCATTCAGGCAAGAGAAAGAAATAAAGCGTATTCCAATAGGAAGAGAGGAAGTCAATTTGCCTCTATTTGCGGATAACATGATTGTATATTTAGAAAACCCCTCATGATAGCCCAAAATATCCTTAAGCTAATAAGCAACTTCAGCAAAACCTCAGGATACAAAATCAATGTGCAAAAATCACAAGCATTCCTATTCACCAATAATAGACAAACAGAGAGCTAAATCATGAATGAACTCCCATTCACAATTGCTACAAAGAGAATAAAATACCTAGGAACACAACTTGCTAGGGATGTGAAAGACTTTGTCAAGGAGAACCACAAACCACTGCTCAAGGAAATTAGAGAGGACACAAACAAATGGAAAAACATTCCATGCTCATGGATAGGAAGAATCAATATCATGAAAATGGCCATACTGTCCAAAGTAATTTATAGAGTCAATGCTATTCCCATCAATCTACCATTGATTTTCTTCACAGAATTAGAAACAACTATTTTAAATTTCACATGAAACCAAAAAAGATCCTGTATAGCCAAGACAATCCTAAGCAAAAAGAACAAAGCTACAGGCATCATGCTACCTAACTTCAAATTATACCACAAGGCTACAGTAACCAAAACAACATGGTACTATTAGCAAAACACATATACAACACATATACAGACAAATGGAACAGAACAGAGGCCTCAGAAATAACATCACACATCTACAGCCATCTGAGCTTTGACAACCCTGACAAAAACAAGCAATGGGGAAAGGATTCCCTACTTAATAAATGGTATTGGGAAAATTGGCTAGCCATATGCAGAAAACTGAAACTGGACTCCTTCCTTACACCTTATACAAAAATTAACTCAAGATGGATTAAAGACCTAAGCATAAGACCTAAAACCATAAAAACTGTAGAAGAAAACTTAGGCAATACCATTCAGGACATAGGCACGGGCAAAGACTTCATGACTAAAACACCAAAAGCAATCAAAACAAAAGCCAAAATTGACAAATGGGATCTAATGAAAAGTTTCTGCACAGCAAAAGAAATTATCATCAGATTCAACAGGCAACCTACAGAATGGGAGAAAATTTTTGCAATCTATCCATTGGACAAAGGGCTAATATCCACAATCTACAAGGAACTTAAATTTACAAGAAAAAAACAACTCTATCAAAAAGTGGGTGAAGGATATGACCAGATACTTCTCAAAAGAAGACATTTATGCAGCCAACAAACAAATGAAAGAAAAACTCTGGTCATTAGGGAAATGCAAATCAAATCCACAATGAGATACCATCTCATGCCAGTTAGAATGGCGATCATTAAAACATCAGGAAACAACAGATGCTGGAGAGGATGTGGAGAAATAGGAATACTTTTACACTGTTGGTGGGAGTATAAATTAGTTCAGCCATTGTGGAAGGCAGTGTGGCAATTCCTCAAGGATCTAGAACTAGAAATACCATTTGACCCAGCAATCCCATTACTGGGTATATACCCAAAGGATTATAAGTCATTCTACTATAAAGATACATGCACACATACGTTTATTGTGACACTGTTCACAATAGCAAAGACTTGGAACCAATCCAAATGCCAATCAATGATAGATTGGATAAAGAAAATGTTGCATATATACACCACAGAATACTATACAGCCATGAAAAAGAATGAATTCATGTCCTTTGTAGGGACATGGATGAAGCTGGAAATCCTCATTGTCAACTAACTAACACAGGAACAGAAAACCAAATACCACATGCTATCACTCATAAGTGGGAGTTGAACAGTGAGAACACATTGGTACAGGAAGGTGAATATCACATACTGGGGACTGTTGGGGAGTGGGGAGCAAGAGGAGGAATAGCATTAGGAGAAATACCGATTTTAGATGACAGGTTGATGGGTGCAGCAAACCACCATGGCAACTGGATACTATGTAGCAAATCTGCACTTTCTGCATGTGTATCCCAGAACTTAAAGTGTAATAACAAACAAACAAACAGTCCAGGTGCAGTGGCTGGTGCCTGTAATCCCAGCACTTTGGGAGGCTGAGGCGGGTGGATCACCTGAGGTCAGGAGTTTGAGACCCGCCTGACCAACATAGTCAAACCCTGTCTCTACTAAAAACACAAAATTAACTCAGTGTGGTGATGCATGCCTCTAATCCCAGCTACTTGGGAGGCTGAGGCAGGAGAACTGCTTGAACCTGAAAGTCAGAGATTGTAGTGAGCTGATATCACACCATTGCACTCCAGCCTCCAGGTGTCCCTCACTATTAAAGATTTTAAAATACAATTAGAAATTTAAAATCCAGTAAGTGGAGATTATATTATTTCCAAGCGATGAAATGGGATACAATCCTGCCAAATCATTTTCTCCCAAGAATATTTAATGGTGTTGGAAATTCTTACAGAACAATGATAAGTGAAAAAAAAAAATGACTCAAATAATGTAAATACACACACACATAGACCCAAAAAAAGTACATTTTAGATCTTTTTTTTTTTTTTTTTTTTTTGAGATGGAATTTGAGCCCAGGTTGGAGTGTAATGATGAGATCTTGGCTCACCACAATCTCTGCTTCCCAGGCTCAAGCGATTCTCCTGCCTCAGCCTCCCTAGTAGCTGGGATACAGGCATGTGCCACCACACCTGGCTAATTTTGTATTTTTAGTAGAGACAGGGTTTCTCCATGTTAGTCAGGCTGGTCTCAAACTCCCGAGCTCAGGTGATCTGCCTGCCTTGGCCTCCCAAAGCGCTGGGATTACAGGTGTGAGTCACTGCACCCGACTTTTTAAATTTAATTTAATTTAACGTTCCAGGATACATGTGCAGGATGTGTGGGTTTGTTACATAGGCAAACGTGTGCCATTGTGTTTTGCTGCACCTATCAATCTTAGTCTAGGAACAAATTAGCTTGTTTCTTTTTTTCCAACAGAGAAATCCTGGAGAGGACAACTATTGCGGCCAATGGATTATATTTGATTCCTAAAGTGTGGGGAAAATGGCACCATATTGGGAGGGTAGGGGTAAGAAGCGTTGACTCCTGGTTCTGTTTCCTCCTACTGTTCTTGCCTCTGTCTCAGTCCTTTCCTCTGTCTCAGTTTCCACGGCTGTAAAAGATTGGACTTTGAATCAATGATCTCTAAGGCCCTTTCCCACTCCAACATGTTAGAATTTCACGATCTCATCATTACAAAATTTATGCCGAGTCATTCTAGCTAATTGGGCTGGAAGGCTCACAATTCTTCAGTGAGTCTGAACTCTGAAGTTATCTAGTTAAGTCACTGGAATACCCAAATAGATTCTGTGGTACAGTAATTACTTCTTGTAAAAGTTTTTCAAGTTAACAAGACAATCTTGAGAAATCATACATAACTTCATACATCTTTTTCTTTTTTTGCCCTAATATTTTTCATATACCTCCTTCTGAAAATAGAGGAAATACAGTATGTTGGTCTTTAAAACAAAAAATAAAACACATCATCTTTTAAAACTCTCAATGACTTTCACAAAAGAAGGTTTCCTCAAATATTTTTTTCCTACAGATGCAGAGGCACTTAAAAAGCCATAAAAGGACACATTAAGAATGAAAATTGGTATCATTTTGTATTTGTTTTTAAATGGAAAAAAATAATTATTCCTATTCAGTTGCTCATTGAAATGCCATCATTTTTAATTTTTCAAAATTTTTTATTTTACCATAATTCAGCAAAATCATTTAGTTCTATTTTTTCTCTCTCTGTCTGATAATTTCATAAACTCTATTTGTTTCAGAAGGATAATGACTCACCTCAGGTTTGGTGTCTGCTGGATCCTTTCTCCCTGAGATGGGATACTGTTCTATGATAATCTTAGTCCATGTCTTCCAGATAAAACAGGGAGTTTAATAAAATAGACATAACCATGACTCTCTACTTTTCCAGAAGTGAGATCTCATATCTCATCGTGTTTAATTAAGCAATAAGCTAGATGTCAAGAGCAATTAGAGTCTTGAAGGTCAAACTTGCTTAATTAAAGAATTAGAGGGGCCTCTTCTGAATTGACTATTTTGAAAGTACCAAGAGGCTTCTAACATCATCCTGGGAAGTCAAGGGAAATGAAGTCGTAGCCAAACAGGCTAACACTTCGCGTTGGAATTCAGAATTAGGTTTCCTCCTGCTAGGCTGCATTGGACTCCACAAAAGCTCATGGTTTGATACATAAACTGAATGTGTGGTTTTATGACCCAAAGTAGCAAACAGATAATGTTCTGAAAGTGCTATTAAATAGCAGAGAATTTCAGTATTTGCTAGGTTTACGTAGGCAGGAAGCAAAAGTCACAAAATATCAGACCTTTGATGTATTTTTTTTTCTTAGTTTTTTTTTTTCAGGCATGGTCCTAGAAGCACCTTCATAAGAATCTTCTTAGGTACAGCAGGGCGCGGTGGCTCACGCCTGTAATCCCAGTATTTTGGAAGGCCGGCGGATCAAGACCATCCTGGCTAACACGGTGAAACTCCGTCTCTACTTAAAAAATACAAAAAAAATAATTAGCCAGGCGTGGTGTCAGGCGCCTGTGGTCCCAGCTACTGAGAAGACTGAGTCAGGAAAATGGCGTGAACCCCGGAGGCGGTGCTTGCAGTGAGCCCAGATTGCACCACTGCACTCCAGTCTGGGTGACAGAGCAAGACTCCGTCTCAAAAAAAAAAAAAAAAAAAAAAAAAAAAAAAAAAAAAAAAAAAAAAGAAGAATCTTCTTGGGTACTTGATACAATGCAAATTTAAGGGCCCTACCCCAATTCATTGAATCAGAATCTCTGGGAATAAATTTCTGGAATCTGCTTTTCACTAAGGCCCCTAGATGATTCCTATGCACAGTAAAGTTTCAGAAACTATAGATCTAGTCCATTTTTCTCATTTTATCAATGCAATCTAAGATTTGGAAAGATTCACCTCTGCTAACCACTCTTGGGATCAAGATTATAACCCATACCTTCTTAGTTCATGTCTGTATCCTTTTCCACCAACCAATCAGACTACAAAGGTGAGCCACACAACCAAGCTTTCCCACTTCTATATTAATAGGTATGCTTTGAGTATCAACCTTGCCCCAAATACTTTTCCATGCTGTTTGTCATAATGACTGATAATATTCTGATATTCAATGCATATGCTTTTGGATTTAAAAGGTATTAGCTATCTTCTTATGTCATAATCCTGAGAACCATTTCCCTTAAAATAGTCTTATTTCTTTGCCGTCCTCTTGCAATTATATTTCTATCATTAACATTTGCTATCTCTTTGAATATTAGCAGTCTGAGATATTTCTGAATTAAGAGGCTCATTTTCTAGATATCCCCACAATCGTCCTCCTTTTGAGACTACAACCTCAATTGCCAAGATAACCCCAGCAATTGAGATGTAGCTGATCTTGTAATATAAACTCATGCAATATAAAACTGAAGAAAGAGCACAAACCTAAGAGTTAGAAGACATGGTTTCTAATCTTTTCTCAGCCACTAACTCACTTTAAGCCTGTCATTTTCCTTTTGAGTCCTTGTTTCCTCATTTGTAGAAGTCTGAACAGTTCTTAAAAATAGGTCGCTTTTCTGTTCTGACATTCTACGAAGGGAAGCTGGGAAACCAGGACCCTATGCTGTCATTAACTCACATTGTTCTTGAGAAGTGTGAAAAATCAGGAGATGCAAATATCTCTAATTATATCAAGCTGCCAAAGAAACAGTTGTCAATGTATTTTATTATTTGGCTGGTAAGGAGAGCTCTTAAGAGCTGTTGAGTTCTCTGTGGTTACAGGGGAAGAAATGAATGAACTCCTACAGGGGGTGTTAATGATGTTCCAGCATTTGTGTGGGAGGGCAGAGGAGACTTTAGGGAGAAAGTATCTCCAGAGGATTTAGTCCATACTATGCTGTTTCTGCAAAGGCTGCAGAGGCTAGACAGGAGCATGTTCTCCAAAAAGCAAGGTAGATTTCGGGTTGCAGTGCAAGAGTTTCAGTTTAAAACATGATGTGCCTAAACAATTTAAGACAGTTAAAGCGTTCTCAAGCGACTCAAGAAGATATGTACATTTGAATTTGGTTTTTCTTCAGTAACTCTACGGTAAAAACAAAAACCAAACAACCAAACACTTGAAAAAAAGGAAAAGAAAAGCCTGATGGAAATGTGACCATGTGATCTGAGGACCCAATGATCAACGAGCTCTCCAGGGGTGTCAAGGAAATGTGTGGACCTGCAGACAAGTGAACTGGATTTGAATTTTGCCTGCCATGTCTTAGCAGTATCTTCGTATGAGTCACTTTAAGACTAATAAGTCTCCCTTTCTTTCTCTTAGGAGTAAATGAGGCCTTTCCTGCCTCTCTCAAGTGGTGGACAAGAAACAAAGGTGAATAGGAGATATATGGTGAAGTCATGTTAAACGTATTATTGCTCAAATGTAGAGACTGAGAAACAAATTCTAGAGATAAATTAAATTGCAGTGCCTGCAGGGCCACTTTCCAAATGGGTAACCTTATGTGAGTCATTTGAAATTTCTGATCCTCTGTTTTCCAAGCTGAAAAATGGGAAAGAAAATTGCTAGCTACTGTCAAAGAAAACCAGAGCTGTGTTGGGGCTCAGAATATGATAGCCAAAGAACATTACTTTGGTATGCTGATTACTTTGGAGATTGGAATGCTGATCTCTAAGGAGATTGGAAAGCCTCAAAAGCAAAGTCTGTCTGATCTTCTCCTGTTCTTCTGTCTCCCAACCATCTTTCCACCCCTAAAGCAATTCACAGAAACCAAAATTACTCTTCTCCAAGGCAGTTAATACAAATTAGAATCCCTCTCCCCCAAAGTCAGCCATAAGCTAAAAAGTCACTTCTCTCTTCTTCTTTCAAGACCCTCATTCCAGAGTAATCCTGCCCTATACCCAGAAAGAAGGAACGTTACGGAAAGAAGTCAAGAAGAATCTGAACAGACAGGCCTTGCTGGGTTTTCCCCTTCGTTCTCTCACCATTAAATTATACCCTTTTGTCCAATCACATTTCCACCTGGCTGTCCATTCTTCATCAAACATAAGCATAAAAAAGGGCAGTTTTCCCTGGGTCCTTGGGTCTTCATTTCTGAAGGCTCTTGTACCAAGTAATACTTTGATTAAATAAACGTGTTATGCTTTTCTCTTATTAACCTATCTTTTGTTATAAGAGTGTCAGCTGTGACTCCTATTGTAGGCGAGAAAACATATCACACCTTTTTACCTGTACAGCTGGTTAGCAGTTAAAGTGGTAAAAATAGATTTTATTCGGGACTAATAGAGGGAAGGACTCCTTTGTGTAGAACTGGGCTCAATTCCAAATACAGCGTGGGCAACTGGGAATGTATAACAAAGGAGGAGAGTTGGTGGGGGGGAGGTCAGTGGATGACAAATTACTAAGAGGAAATATGAGAGATGAAAAGGGAATTTTAGCTAAACTGACCTAGTGGGATTCTTGCTAAAGAAAAGCCAGGTTGATCAAACATCACTAGGGATTGAGGTTGGTAGAGGATGAGAAACCCAATTGGATCTCCTAGATAATCTGATATGAAGGATAAGGGTTCTGGCAAAACCAAACCTCCCTTCCTAGTAGTATGTGTGTGCCTGCATTTCTGTTGATTAATGGGTTTATCTCACTCATAATGTCATCATGTTTCCAATTCATTCCTTTGTATAGTTTTTTAATTACATTTTTACTCTGAAGTATTACACAAACACACACACACATTTAAAACATAAATGGACGGCTAATATATTATTATAAAATAAGATGTGTATAACCATCTTGACCCATCTGGGTCAAGAAATAGAAATAAACAGCACTCCAGAATCATTCTCCTTTTCACATTGCTTTATCTCTAATTTAATCCCTTTTCTCTCACAGAGGAAACCACATTCTGAGTTTCATAGTATTCACTCCCTCGACTTGTTTTACAATACCTAAGCATGCATTCCTGAACACTACTGGTTTTTTTTCATTTTTTATCTTATTCATAATGCATAATCTTTAATTATCTATCTTCCAGTGTGTTGATTCTTTGCTCATTCCATTTTAAAGCTATTGGTAAGCACCTATAGTAATTTTTTCATTTTAGTTAGTATACTTATTATCTTCAGAAATTTTATTTGGTTTCTCTTACTACATAATTTCTATCTTTTGAATGATATTCTATATTTGAGGGGACACTCCCATCATACATTACTTTTGTCATTATGATTGCCTTAAGTTCTCTGAACATATTTTAAAGTCTGCTTTAAAGATTTGCCTGCTAAATCTGACTTATGGACTCCCTCAAAGGCAGTTTCTGCTGCCTCTTTTGTTTCTTGCATATACACCATTTTTTTCTGTTTATTGCATGTCTTACAATTTTTTGTTGATAGCTACAAATTTTTTATAATATTTTTGTAGCAACCCTCAATACTTATCTTGTCTCCCCTATTCTGATTTTTGTTTGTTGTTGCCTGGTTACTTATTTGTTTAGTGACTAGGCTATCCTATTTTAATAATATCTGCTTGCCCCACAGCATGAAGCCTCTGATGCTATTCCGCCGAGTGTAGCCTTGGTCATGTGTATAGTCACCCTGAGATGCCAGTGGCTTTAGCAAAGCTCTCTCGAGTATCTCTTTCCATGATCTTTCTGTTAAGCCTTCTATCACTGTTATCACTCCAAGCTATTAGGCTCCACTAATTTCCAGCTAATTGCTCTATTGTTTTAGACAACATTCTAGACATAAATTAATCTGCAGTCTGATCTAATTAAATTTTGGCTTCTTTGCACAGGTAGTTTTGCACAGGTAGTCTTTGAAGTTTCTTTTGACACCAAGAGGGCTCTTATCTCTCTCTTTCCCTGGTTCTCTCAGGCAAACTAGCTGGCCTACAGTTTATCTTGTTGCTTTCATGGGCCTACCAGCCTCCTCTCAATTGCTTACCAAAATCACCATTGCTTCTGAGAGCACGCTTAGGCTTAAACTTTCAAAATAAATCAATTCCCTTGGGAAAAACTTCAAAACTGTTTATTCTTACAGGCTGCCTCTCCTCCTATACATACTCTCTGAACCACTGCTCCACAGCTGGAACAGTTATCTGCTTCTCTCAGATTGGCACCCATGCATTACCAAAAGGATAGGCACTGAGTGGGATCAGTAGCCTTCAGTCTTCTCAACTTGCCTCTCTTGACCTTCACTCTACAAGCAAGCTAGGGCACAGGCAACCAATATTCTGAGCCTATCATACCAGGCGTACAGCTTCATTCCTATAAGTGGAGGCTAGGTGGATGAAGAGAGCATCTGACCTCTCAACCATGTCCATGTGGAGTTTATCTTCTGTCACAAAGAGCTGTAGCACAGATGAGCAATGCTGGCAGGAAGGTGGGGGAAAAGAGAGCCCATATCCTTTGTAACCCCTACCTGAAGTAGAGCTTCTGTCATGATGAGCTGAAGGAAGGAGAAAGGAGCAGGCAATGGTTGCTGTATCAATAGACTTACTTCTTTACTCGGATTTCATAGATTTTCTTGAATAAATATGTATTTATTTGCTGTATGCTCTTAGGACAATTTTCAGAGACTTTAAGTGGTTTTGTTTTTTATATAATTGGTTTTGTTATACAAAAAAGAAAGCCACTTTTCACCAGGGACCAGATCTGTAAAACTCCTTATGACCCCATTTCCGAGGTTGGATCCTTAGATCCTACCTGTAGTTTTATTTTGACTCTTTTTTGAACTTAATATAAATGGAATCCTAACACATGCATTATTTGGGGGCTGTCTTCTTTCATTCACATTAGATGGTTAAGATTTATTCAGGTTGTTACTGACAGATATCAATTATTTATTTTTCCCTGCTGTATAGTATATGCCATTCTATAAATTTTAATTTAGTCAAGCTTTGGTTAATTTATATCTGCTATGGTTTTATACTTCCATCCTGAAGCATATAAGCATGCATTTCTGTGGTATATGCCCTGAAGTATTATAATGTTTTTCTATTATATTATTTAAGAATATTCAGTTCTACTTTAGGAAAAAAAGAAAAACAAATAAGAAGTTTAAAAGTGTGTGAAACATATTAGACCTACACAAAGTAAAGAGAAATGTGTGCTAAACATATGTAGAAAAAGTTGGAAGACCAAGTAGGTGCTAAATATTCATAAGGCATCTGAGGCTGCAAATACTCATGAGGCATATAAGGCACACAATATTTATGTTACACTAAATATTCAGGATGCATATGAGGAGTCCAATATTCATGAGGTCTTAACCCACTTCCCATTGGTGGCACCCATTAAGGTCCCACACTTGCTCTATCTTTTCTGTGCCCCAAGAAACAGATAAACTCCATGTTAGCTCATCAGGCTAATTGGGTGAGCCCCAATTGTGTAGAGGTATGTTTGCCTCAACATTTTCCCAATAAGCAAGTGTGTGTTCAGTTCAGGTACCTTCCCTCTGCTGGGCCTCCCTGTTCAAACTCGGCTCTGGTTCTTGTAATTGAACCATTAACAAGACTAGTGTGGGAGGTGGAGAGAGAGAGAGAGAACAAGAGAGACAGAGAAAGAGAGAAAAAGTAAGAGTGAGGGAGACTGACGAACACATAAACATTGTATAATACAGGACTTAGGAAGTTCAGTACTTCCATCCCGTTTGTGCCCCATATTTCCCCTTACTTAAACTGATGTTAAACTGGGTCAATAAACCATATGGATTTAAGCATTTCAATTTGGCCTGTGAATTATTGTGTTTCATGAGTTTGGGGATAGAATGCCTGATAGTGTACTTGGAGCCTCCTATTGCATCAAGAGTTTCCTCCATGACAAATAAGATTGCTGTGTCACAGGATACGTGTCTCTTCAACTTTAATAGATGATGTCACAATTATTTTCCAGTATTTGTTCCAGCTCACACTTTAACCTACAAGATAAAAATGTTTCTGTTGATCCCATTCTTGTCAAGACCTGCCATCATCAGAATTGTTCATTTCAGCTATGTTGGCAAAAGCAAGAGACATCTCATCATGCTTTTAAGTTGAATTTTTCAGAGAACTTTGAAGTTAAGCATTTCTTTGTATATTAATATTGGCCATCTGAATTTCCTCTTCTGTGAAATGCCTATTCAAAGCCTTTGCCATTTTCTTTTGGAGTTTCTGTTGTTTTGCTCTAAATATGTATGAGTTATTTTTATATCCTGACAAATCCTTGATCAATTAATACACTTACAATATCTTTTTCCATTCTATTTTTTCTTCTCTTAATGGAGTCATTCATGTATAGATGTTCCTAATTTCAATGTAATCACATTTGAATCTTTTTTCTTTAGGATAATCCTTATTGTGTACTCTTTAAGTAATAATTTAGTAATGACGAGAATATGAAAATATTTTTTCTTTGTAGCTTATAAGTTTTATTGTTTTGCCCTTTACACTTAGATCAACAGTCTATCTGAAATTGACATTTATGTATGGTGAGAAATTGAGATCAAATTCGTTTCTTTGTTTTTCAATCAAGTGTTTAAATTGTTCCAGCAACATTTATTGAAGAGATCTTTTCCCTACCATTCTGCACCGTAAATGAATCAAGGAGTCATTTATGGATGTAATTAACTTCTGTTACATTATCTATTTCTCTATTAATATAACAGTGTCTTAGTTGCTGTAACTTCTTAAGATGTCTTATATCTAATATATCTAATCTTTCTATCTTATTTTATTCTTAAAAAAAAACACCTTGGATAATCTTAGCCATTTTCATTTTCATATACATATGTATACATGTCTAAAAACTATTTGGATTTTGATTAGAATTTAACTGAAGTTTTAAAGCACTTTGTAGATAATTCATGTTTTTAACAGTCTTTCAATCCATGCTTATTGCACATCCCTCCATTTAGCTTTTCATTAATTTTGTCATAATATTCCACAATTAAGTAGAAATTTCATAACATCCCTTGTTAGATTTGACCCTAGATACTTGTTTTCATGAAAACTAGCCCAAATAGTATCTTTTTAAAAGTTGTATTTTCACAATGTTAATGCTGTTAAATAGAATAATCAAGTTTTTATATTGATTTTTAATCCAGTAATGTTGCTAGATTTTGAATTATTTTTATTATTTCTAATAATTTATAGGTAAATTATTTGGATGGTCTACATATATGATCAAATAAGTCATGAAAAATGACAGCTTCATTTGTTTATTTATAATTCTTTTGTCTTATACTGTTCTTTATTGCCTTAGTGCACAGACTGGGATATCAGGTGAAATGTTAAGTAGAAGTAGTGATTTTAGAATCCTTCCATTGCTCTCAATTTAAAAAAAAATTCAACATTTCACCATTAAGAATGACATATGTTGTGGTTTTTGTAGACATCTTTCATCAGATTAAGAACATCACTGTTTCTCGTTTGCTATGAGTTTTCATTATGGGGTTAGATGTTAAATTTTTCAAGTATTTTCTTCTGATCTATTAATATGATCATATACTTTTCTTCTCTAATATATTGTTAGTGTGATGAATTACACTGATTAATTTTTAAGGATAAATAATCTGGCATTACTGAAATAAATTCAACTTGATCTTTATTGTATTTTTTATATATATTGCTGGATTCAATTTGCCAAATATATGTAATTTAGAATTTTTTTGTATCTATGTATTTTTACTAAAATGGATCTGTAATTTTTATTCTTCATATTCTTGCTAACCTAATATGATGTGTTGGTTACTACACCCATTTTGTATTCACTGAAATTGTTTATATAAGACTAAAGTTATTTTTACCCTAAAATATTTGAAAAAAATTCTCCAGTAAGGCCACTTAGGCTTGGTGTTCACTCTATATTACTATACCTGTGAAATAATGTAATTCTTTATATAGTCAGTATTCACATAGATTTACCCACAAGTCCACAAGCTTTTACCCCAAATCCCTGGGTTTCAGAATTTCAATTATTTTGGCACTTGAAAGGTAATATTGCTACATAAACTTTGTATTACTTATCACCTCCAGTGGGGTCTACACACCTCATATGCATGCACATTAATATCTCTGCAGAGAAATATATGACTATTTATTTGAAGTGGAATAAATAGAAACTACAAATAGCCTCAAGTCAGTTCAGGTCAGGTTTACCATCAAGTAATTTCAGACCAGGTCTTGCTGTTATTGAAGCTTTCTAGGTTTGGAATTATGGCTGAGAGATTGGGAACAGACCTTACACTGTGACTGGTTTCCAGAAGAGTCTCAACAAATGCTTTTGATGAACTGGTTTGTCAGCAAGGAGATTATTACATAATGTTTTCTTTCTAGTCAAATGTTGGGATTTTAGGGTACTATTACAATAATGCTACAAGTCCATCCATCTGGCTGACAGACAACTTCATAACCAAAATGTTTATGCTGATAAATTGCAACAATGAGATTGTAGAGCTTGGTTAAAACCCCACAGGTTCAGAGTGGAAGAGGAAGGTGAACTCAGAATCTCAGACTTTGTGTGGTCTTACTTTAAACACATTCTGACTCCTAGAGTAGGAAGAAAATATTACAACTGGATGAAAACAAGAGATTCAAACCAGAAAATTAAGGGCAAATGGCAGTAAAGGAGCAACAACAATAAAAAGCTTCCTCACGGATGAATGATATGGGTGAACATCTTGAAAAGGCCATTTGAAATGGTGAAAAATCAGTGTCTACTTTTCCTGAATGAAGATATATATAATCTGTTTCAGCCAGAAGGCTGCACAACCTCATAGATTTTATAAAGAAATAAATTATTTTCAATATGGACCCAAAATTTTTTATACCAATTGTACCATTATTCACATTGCTCTCCTGGGATGATTCAACATGCATGCATTTTAAAATACAGCTTTACAGAACTTCATCTCATAAATCTCTGAAAAAAAATCCATCAGGTGTTATAACAAGAAGAGCCTTACTCTCTTAATGGTTTCAAGTTTCCAGACACTAAAGGGAAATGGACTGAGAAGTTAAATCTATCCTTGATAAACCTACCTATACTCACAACATCAAAAAATACTAGAAGGTTAAAGTGATTACAGTCTTTTAAGACAATCTCAAAAAGAAACCTAAACAAATTTTTGCTGCCTTACTCAGGAGTTCATTAATTATATGTTAATTACTTAAACTACTTAGAGCTGTTAAAAGCAGAGAAATTTTATTTCTTTTTCAAAAAAGTAGATTTCAGAAAAAAAAAAAAATCAAAGGATAAAATCACCCAGTGCTTAGACTGACATGTGGAAATGCTGCTTTCATGCATTCCATTGTCCGTGGGAGAATTGATTGCTACGATGTTTTAGGAATTTAGTCTGCCAATATCAGTACAATTAAAAATAAAATTTGACACAGCAATACCACTTTTTGGAAATCTATCCTATAGAAACAAAAGCATTCATGCATGAGGATTTGTGTACCTGGTTTTTATTCTTTGAATATTTATTGAGTACCTATTCTGTGCCAATCACAAATGACAGACAGGGCCCTCGTCTTACAGTACTTATATTCTAAGGGAGAAAAACTGAAAAATAAACATGTAAAGAAAAATAGTAAGCAGAGATAAATGCTGTAGAGTGACTCTAAATGGGGTATTGTGATAACTTGTAACTTTAGAGTAGGTAGTCAAGAAAGGGCACCTCTGAGCAATAGGTGACATTTATCCTGAGAATGTACCATAAGAATCCAGCCTTGGAAAAATCACAGTGGGATTTATATTTGCAAAAGGCTGTTAACAACCTGAATTTTAGCAACAAGTTAAATAATGTTATATTCATGCTATGGAATATGACACAGCTATTAAAATAATGTCCAACTGGCATCTCCAAGTTAAACATGCCTAAAATTTGACTTCTGGTCTCTCTCCTGGAAACACCTACTCATTTTGCAGTCTGCCTTATCTAAGCTACAGCAACTCTATTCCTCGAGTTTGGGGGCTGAAAGCCTTGGTATCACCCTTGGCTCTCCATTTTGTCTTATAACCATTTCTGGTCCCTCAGTATATTGAGGACTCAATCTTGAAAATACAAATAGAATTCCATCACTTTATACCACACCCACTTCCACTTGCCTGTACCTGCACCTTTCACCTGGATTATTACAATGGCCTTCTAACTGGCCTCCTCTTATGCACTTGGCATCCTTCAGTCTATTCTCAGCAAGGCAGCCAGATGTTAGTCCTTGGATCAAAATCATTCATTCTATTTTAGAGTAAAATCCAAAGTTTTAACAAAGAACTTTAAGGTCCTGCAGGGACTGACACTGACACTCCTCTAACTTTTCCTCTTTCTACAATCTCCCCCATCATCTTGTTCCAGCAGACCTGGGCAACTTGCCATTCTTTGAGCACACAAGGACGACCCTGTTTCAGGAATGTAGTACTTAACTCTTTCCTTTCCCTAAATGTGACTGACTCTTCACACAAAAATCCTCAATGGTTACACTAACTAAAATGCAACCTCCTAATATTTCTAATCCTCCTTTCCTATTGTGTCCAGAGTTGGTTCCTTCTGGTGGGTTCTTGGTCTTGCTGACTTCAAGAATGAAGCCGCTGACCTCGTGATGAGTGTTACAGCTCTTAAAGGTGGCACAGACCCAAACAGTGAGCAGCAGCAAGATTTATTGTGAAGTGCAAAAGAACAAAGCTTTGAGCAGGTTGCCACTGCTGACTAGGGTGACCAGCTTTTATTCCCTTATTTGTCCCCACCCACATCCTCTTGATTGGTCCATTTTACAGAGCATTGGTTGGTCCATTTTACAGAGTGCTGATTTGTGCGTTTACAATCCTTTAGCTAGACACAGAGTGCTGATTGCTGCATTTTTACAGAGTGCTGATTGGTGCATTTACAATCCTTTAGCCAGACAGAAAAGTTCTCCAAGTCCCCACTCAACCCAGGAAGTCCAATTGGCTTCACTTCTCAGTATCTTGCTTTCTCACTTAATATGTCTAATAATATCTTGCATTTTACTCAATGATATTATCTATTGTCTCTCTCCTCATCATTAGAATATAACTTCCATGAAGGCCAGAATTTTGTTCACTTGTATTCCCTGTGCATAGAACAGTGTCTGATGAAAGATAATCACTGCATAAGCATTTGTCTAATCCATGAATAATTATTTTAGAGACACTCATAAAAGTAAGTTGATATATGTGTGTATATGTATGAATGTATAGATTGGTGTGGGAGAATACAAATCAAACAGTTCATATTGGTTCAGTCAAGGGAGTAGAGTTAGAGACAATGAGGCAGTTATTACGGTTTTTCTTTAAGCATCTCTAAGTTGATTGACTGGTTACTATAAGGGATTACATTTGTGACTTTTGGAAAATATTACAGCTAAATTGTATACAAAGTATATTAATGTTAGCATGAAATATACTTAAAACTCTCAAATCTCAAGATTTTTTTCACATTTTTATCATTACTATATTTCAATTGGAAATGTATAAATATTCAGGCTTGGTAGCTGTTTATGTAATAAAAGATCTAGAAATTTCAGTAGATTCCAAGCTTCCCAGAGCCAAAAGCTGTTGTAGGCTTCCTCAGTAAAAACGCAGCTTCTGCATCACAACAGATAATATAAATGAACTTTGAGCATATCAGCCCACACCCAGAGAGATTTTTTCATACTCCAATTAATTCTGGCATTAGACAATCATTTAAGAAACCAGATAACCAGTGGTTAACTAATCCTTCCTTTCAAATGAAGCAGTGTACAGAAACATAAACAAATAAACATAAAGAGCTAAAGGATGTGGGGGTGTGAACAATAGCTTCCCTGGCCTTCTTCCAGGTAGCTTCTGAGAGAGTTGAATGGAAGTTTTAGGGGGTCCACAGAACTAGAATATTTATAAACCATATGTGGGCAGGGTGAAGAGCAGAGCAGTCTGTTAACTTTTGAATAAAGCTGAAGGAATGTTTGAAAGAAATGAGACAAGATAACTGTCTTCAATTATTTTAAAGAAGCAAGTTGACTTTTCTGTGAAGCTCCAGAGAGCATCAGTAAGATTAGTGAAGGGCTGGTTTAAGAAGGCAATTTATTTGATATTAGGAAAACTTAACTGTCTGGAAACTATAGTTGGCCAATAGTGAAATGAACTGCCAACTATAACAACAGACCTCCCGTCGCTGGAGGAATTCACAAGGAGACAAAGCCTACATAACCAATGACAGAAGTGTAACATATGGCATTATTTACCTGGTGAGAGATTACATTATTAAGATCCCTTCTAATTCTTGGGTTCTAGGAGTTAATGTATCAGGACTCTTTTGGATGCAAATGACAGAATCTCTGCTTTTGTTTAAGCTTGCACAATTGACAACACAAAATTAGATCCTATCTCCAGATGTGGTTCAATTCAAGAGCTTAAGCTTTTATCTCTTCTCTCCCTTTCTTGGACTTTTCTTTTTTTTAAGATGAAGTCTCACTCTGTTGCCCAGGCTGGAGTGCAGTGGCACGATTTCCACATACTACAACCTCCACCTCCCAGGTTCAGGCGATTCTCCTGCCCCAGCCTCCCGAGTAGCTAAGATTACAGGCATGCACCACCACACTTGGCTAATTTTGGAGATAGGTTTTCACCATGTTTTCCAGGCTCATCTTAAACTCCCGACCTCAGGTGAGCCAACTGCCTTGGCCTCCCAAAGTGCTGAGATTACAGGCGTGAGCCACCGCACCTGGCCCTTTTTTGCCTTAAGCCTCAGGCAGACTCATTTCACATGCCAACAAAGACTCTCAGAAATCCCATTATCTTCCTACCTAGAAATACAATCTACCAACTGGTTCTGCCAACCACAGTTTTCACTAATCACAGTTTTAAAATATTCAGAAAAAAAAACATAAAATATAATAATATGACAATTAAAATACTAATAAAATACAGTATAACAATTATTTGCATAGTATTTATATTATATTTGGGACTACAGTCTAGAGATGATTTAAAGTACGTAGGAGGGTGGGTATAAGTTATATGAAAACACCACACTATTTTTTATAAGGGACTCGAGCATCTGTGGATTTTTGGTATCTTTGGGAGTCCTGTAATCAATCCTTCTGCAGATGAAGGAGAACTGTACTCAAGAGAATTCTCTTTCTCAATGTCTTAAGCAAAAGTCCAGTGCGAAACTCTGTCTTACTTTTGATCATGCACCTATCCTTGAACAGTCTCAACATACAAGAAAGTAGGACCTACAGATTAGCCATCTTGGTACAGGAATCCATTTCTACCACAAAGGAGATGGGATTATATGAATAACAATCCACCAGATGAGGATGGAACAGTCCCCCAAAGGAAAAACATGCTGAGTAAAAAAAAGGAATATGTGTCCATTATATTCTGAGAAAGGCACAAAAAAATAAGATTTGATTTTTACATACATCTGATTATTCAGGTGAATTTAGAAGGAGCTACAAAGGTTATAGTCATTTTTTTGTAGATTACAACCAAGAAAGTACTGAGTTTCTTCACAAGTTTTGGCTTAGAGAGGCTTTCCAGAATTAAAGAAGAAAATCAGGCTGTTTTCACCATTGCACTGAAATGGGATGGTACTAGGATAAGGAGATGTGTGCTGTCACTGAATATGTTTCTATAACAGATGGGAATAGCTTTTTCTTGAAATAGCTACTGATGTAGGGAAGTTAAGATTAGCTAGGGCAATGGTTTTCCATTTGTAGGAATTTGTATTACGGTAATCAACCAACCAGAAGGAACTGTTAGTCATCCTTTCCCTGTTTAGAGGCAGAGCTTTGCAAACGAAAGAGAACAATGTACATGTAGGCTATATGCGTGCGTGTGTGTGTGTGTGTGTCTGTGTATTTCTCTCCTATGTATATGCAGACATTTATAGACTATGCATAAAGTGAGTCCATGTATTTCTGACAAAAAAAGCAACATAATGTGTAAGAGCAAAGTTTGGGAACCATTCTGTCTGAGTTGAAATCCTGCCTCCATCACTTACTAGCTTTGTAACCTTATGCAAAATATTTAACTTTTCTATACCTTGTTTTTTCTCATCTGTTATTAATACTAGCAACACACCCATAAAATTGCTTATTGAATTCAATTAGTAGATAATGAAAAACATTTAGAAGAGTGCCTGGAACATCATGAATGCACAATAAAAATTGCAATCATTATTATTACTGTTCACTAACTTCCTGTGTCATTCTGTTGAAATTACTTACCCTCTCTGAGCCTCAGTTTCCGCTCCTCAGCAGCCATGTTGTATTCCCAGGAGCTACTTTTCCACAGAGTTCTAACATATGCTATGTTACACTTTGTTCAAGGCATTTTTAAACTTATGATTCTCCTCATGTTCGTGTCAAACAGGCAAAACATTATGCTGTATTTGTTAAAAACAACAAAAAATAAATTTAAAAAAATGGGTTAACATGCAAGGACATTGAATTAACAATAAATCATTTAAGTTAAACATTTCATATATACAATGGTTGGAAACAAACGTCACTCCATAAACATGTATTTTCTTAAAAGAGAAAAAATCAGAAATTGGGCAGTTAATTTTTTGAAATGAATTAGTCCTTATCAAGTAGTGCTTGAGACATGAATGGTAAACACATTCAAAAAGCGAGATAGGAAGAAAATGAAAACCAATTATGTAATATCGCTTAGTGAGGTAAATTCATCATCATTCACTAATGGTTATTTGAATGTCCGGAAATAGTAAGATATGAACTTATTCTGGGCCCAGCTACTTTAGAGAGAAATAATTAAAAAATAAAAGTTGAGGCTTTCCAGAAGTAAAATTTCTGTGTACATCACCAAGTTTGCGTCTTTCTTCCCACAAAGATGATTTGCTGGATATGAATGGAAACTTTCCCTTTTGGAATCCCCCATCTGTCACTGTATAAATTGGGTTCAGAGAAAGTAATTTGGATGCTGCAAAAAGATTTCAGTAACACAGGTAGGCTAGGCAGTAGAACAAGGCAATGCTCAGAAACCAAGGCCCAGTTTCAGGAAACGAGCCTTTTAAGGGAAGAATGGGCAGAGAAACATAGCAAATGTATTAATTCAGAACCAAATTATCCCCAAATAAAACACACACACATATGTCACGGATTTTCAAGAGGTGTCAGTTACTCTTCAATGGGCTGGTAATGCTTTTTTAACTCTTACGATGAAATTTAATATAGCCTAACAGATATAGTCAAGAAAGGAGGGCTAGGTAGGAAACAGAAAAACAGATAATGATGGATATGCATGATGCAGAAATAGCTTAGCTCATTTGATGGCCTTAGCAGATGATCAAAACATATTCCGGTGAGATTTCTTGCCTCCATTTGAACTTAGATGTGTTGGGATCATAAATCTGGTAGGAATTTTAGAGGACATGTAGTTTAATCTTTCATCTCTTGCCTGAATCCCTTTTATGATATTCTCCCAAAGCAGTCCTAGAATACACTCAGTGGTATTTTCCAGAACAGTCCATTGCAATATTATGCAGTTAAGACTGAGAAAGTTCTTTTTTTTTTTTTCTTTGAGATGGAGTCTTGCTCTGTTACCAGGCTGGAGTGCAGTGGCACAATCTCGGCTCACTGCAACCTCCACCTCCCAGATTCAAATGATTCTCCTGCCTCAGCCTCCAGAGTAGCTGGGACTACAGGTGCCTGCCACCACGCTGGCTAATTTTTTGTATTTTTAGTAGATATAGGGTTTCACCATGTTGGCCAGGATGGTCTCAATCTTTTGACCTCATGATCCACCTGCCTCAGCCTCCCAAAGTGCTGGGATTACAGGCGTGAGCCATCGCACCTGGCCTAGACTGAGAAAGTTCTTTTTTAAGTAGAGTATACATTGATCTCCTAGTAACTTCTATGTATCAATCCTAGATTGATCTCTTTAGATCTTTTCTATAATTACTAAAATACACTTATTATTCAACAACTCTTCCACATATAAGACACTTTTAAAACCTGTATAGAGGATATGACAATGAAAAAAATAATAATAATCCCTCCCCTGAAGCTGCTTACAGAGACAAAAGACAGGAAAAAAAATAGTTTCAGCACTGATAAAATTTATGGTACAAGCTACAAGGGAGATGTAGGCAAGATTTCATTGTGTCCGTGGAGAGAGGAATCACTTCTTAGGGTATACTGAGAACATTTCTTGGAAGCAAGGAAATGGGCAGTGATATCACAGGAGGATTCAACAGCATAATCAGGGAAAAAATAAAATTGAGAGGCTATGGATTTTGATGCTTCCTGGATTTCTAGCTCATATATTAAGGTAAATAACCCTGAATATATTTTGTCACTGTATATATCCAGTTTTTGACATACGGACATGTCATGAACTTTCATACTGTGTTTCAGTAATGGATGGACTTTAACTGGCCACTTCTCTGCAAGTGTGTGTGTGTGTGTGTGTGTGTGTGTGTGTGTGTGTGTGTGTGTGTGTGTCTATGGTGTGAGGTCTTGCTAAATTGGCAAAGGTGAGGTTTCTCATCTTCTCAGTAATTCCTGGATGAACCATAACTTCACCTGGAGGAGAACGAAATGAAAAAGACTCAGACAGGTAGAGCTTTGGCAAGTGATGTTTTACCCTTGACTAATAGGGAACTACTTACTCTATGACCAATTCCAGGTGATAGAAATTCAGTGGTGCCCACTTCAGGGAAACTAGGCAAGCCTCCAGGAGGGGCCACCTGTGCTGCTTTCCTTTCTACAAGGAAATAGCCGGCCCCTTTAGAGGAGTAGAAGCTTGTATTTTGAACATGTCAACTGTTATGCCTTTTGTATTTTCTGTAATTATTGCTTTTTTGTTCTCTGAGTATTAAAGTTCTTTTGAAAATGTCAGCCTGTCTCAGCTGAGCAAAGGAAAACAAGAAAAGTTGTTTCAATTCATGCATTTGCAGTTTTTAAGGAGGAATGAGGCTCCCTCCCCATTTTATGGGGCCCAGTGTAGTGGAGATTATAATAATCTAATGGAGAAGGTGCCAGAAAAGGAGATATTTAGGAGAAAGAAGTCGGGTTCCTTAACCAACCACCCTCTTCACATAAACAGTTTACTGGATTCTGTTTTTTACCATTATGAAAGGTTCTATATATTTTTAAATATTTTCATCTTTTTTATTCTTTTTCTTTTATACTTAGTCCTGCAGGGGAAAAAAAAGTGTTCTTGTTAAACAAAAAGGCCAGTGCATTGTAAATAAATAAATAAATAAATTGACAAATAGGCATAAGGCAGAAAATCAAAATGAACCATAATTCTATCACTTGAACATTGATAACTTCTGGGTCTAGTTTTAGCTGATGCTTCCTTCTACGTTTTTAAAAATTTTATAATTGTATAGATATTTTTCATGTATATACTAAATGAATATACATTTTGAATGTATATGCTAAATACATATACATTTTAACATGTATAGTAAATGCATATACTGTTTAATGTATATATTAAATGCATATACATTGTTTATGTATGTACTAGAGGCACATACATTGTTTAATGTATACACATTAAATATTATGCATTTAATACCATCTCAATTCTTAGACATTTAACTTGGTTCCTTTCTTATACACTTAATATGACATCTCAATAACTAGATTTTATTTTTATTAGAGAGAAGGAGGGGTGGGAAGAGGACAATCAGAAGTAAAATCCTTTTCTGTTCATCCAAACGTTTTATTGCAGCTTCTGGGCCCTCTCCAAGCATACAGAGGTGACCAAGCTTTTCCTATAAAGGCCCGACGGTCCTAAAGTCCTGACCACATCCACCTTTGCTTTGTTTCTGACATGGCTGGTCCTCACAGCCTCCCTGAGGGTGGCAATCACAGGGACTCATTAGCCAGGCTCTATCCCTCCACCCTGGACAAATGACTGCTCTGTTTCTCCAGTAGCTGCCAGGAGGGCTGGTGTAACAACCCAGAAATACAGGGAGTTAACTTCCAAAGGGGCAACCTTCTACAGTGGGAGACTTGAGACAGACAGGGGGCCAGCAGATACACTGCTCACTCTTCCTCTACCTTCCAGACTGTTCTGAGGCACTCAATTGTGTTTTTCTCCCACTCTCAGTCACGGGTTAGCATGTGAAGTATGTGTCAGCACATACGCTGTTCTTCAGGCCCTATTGTCTAGCAAACCCAGGCTAAGACACACATAGTATGTCATTTAATCACATGACAATCTGAACAACAATCCTGTGAGATAGATATATTTCATGTTTATAAATATGAAGGGGATTCTTGCTCCTTGGAGGTTAAGTGGCTTGCACAAGCAAGCCAAAACTAGACCCAGCCACTTGACACTTAATGAATTTCCATTACACTAAGCTGTTTTTAACATTGTATGCTTCCAGTTAGGCTTTATAAGCCTTCAGAGTGAAAAAGAAAGTTTGTTTATTCTTTCCTCCCAGCCTCATTCCATGCCGACAAAGGGCTCAGAACCCGGGTCTGCTCACTCAGTCACCATGGACAAGAAAGGACTTGGTATGAAAGCCTATTAGGTTCCATCTGATGTCAGCCTAACTTCTGGACCAAAAATCCAACCTATCTTCAGCTCTCTTCAGAGATATTGCTCCATTGTCATTTAGACGCTTATAGCCAAGCCTTTCCATCTGGGACTGGTAGAGAAGGGAAGCATGTTTCAGAGGTCAGCTTCCTGTTTTAGGATCGGGGTGCAGTAAAAGAGTATTAGTTTCTAGTCTTAACTCTAATACTTATTAGCTGGGTAACCTCTCAAGCCTCAGTTTTCTTTCCTATAAAATGGACATAATCTTTGTGGTAGGCAGTACCCTGCCCATGTGTTCTTGAGTCTTATCAAATAGTTCCCGGATACTCCTATGGCTTCCTGTATCTCTCTCCCTGAGAGTATTCTCTGCACATGGCAGCATGCAAGGTATACTGAAAGTGCCAGAGAATTCATGACTCACAAGCAACTGCAACCAATAGGGGACAGGAATTGGTGGGTGAGTCTCACTCTTATTGCCCAGGCTGGAGTTCAATGGTGCCATCTCAGCTCACTGCAACCTCTACCTCCTGGGTTCAAGCAATTCTTCTGCCTCAGCCTCCCAAGTAGCTGGGATTACAGGCACGTGCCACCACGCCTGGCTAATTTTGTATTTTTAGTAGAGATAGGGCTTTCACGATATTGATCAGGCTGGTCTCGAACTCATGACCTCAAGTGATCCACCTGCCTCAGCCTCCCAAAGTGCTGGGATTGCAGGCGTGAGCCACTGTGCCCGGTCTATCTCAGGTATTTTCAATTCTGAGATGCATTCTACACAGTCTCTTATAGGGTCTCAGAGGGTCTTCCCCAGAGGACTGAGACCCATTTGCCCACACTAATGACGTACTTATTTAAGAGCCCCTTCTTAGCTTACCTCCCTTTCTTGTCTCACTCTCCCATCCCCTCACTGGGATTTCTGTGATGAACTTCCACGTAGATCCATTTGCACACAATATTTACCTCTGGCCCTGCTTGGCAATAAATCCATCTTGTCTATCCCAGAAAATGATTTTTTTAAAATAATAAAGAGGGAAGTCATAAGCTACACTGTTAAACTCCAGAAGTGCCAGGGCTGTTTTCCTCACTACTCAATACTCAGCACTCAGTACAATACCTGGCACATAGCAAGTTTTCACTGCAACTTGGTAAATGAATAAATAAATGAACAGATGAATTTGACCTCAGCTACTGATGCTCATAAAGAATTTATACTGAGATATTTGACAAAGTTGATATGCTCTAATGATATCAAAAGTTAATTCCCTCTCTTTTGTTCATTTCCTCTTTTCTGGGTAATTTTGGAGTGGCTGAACAGGACCCAGGGTCTCTAGGACCCTTTCTTGCTTCATGTCCTACATCCCTTCTCCCTGAGAACCCCAAACTCTAGGATGTTTTTAAATACACATCACTGTCTGTCAATTTTCTGCTTTGAATTGCTTTACCATCTGTACTCACCTTTTGAAGTAACAACATCAATTAGCAACTACAGCAAAAAACAGTCACATTGCTGCCAATCAATGCCTTATGGGGTTTCCATGGTTTAAAAAAATTGCTAATAGACTCCAGAGCTTTTTCCCCATCCTTCCCCAAGATGTGGAGCCAAGTGGGTGGCTTCTAATACGCCAGAGGAAAGAAAGAAAGAAAAAAAAATAAAATAAGAAAATTTCTATCAAGTATTTCGAAGAAATGCAAAGTTCAGTGGATTACTTCATGTGACTTGGTTTTCCAGTGACATCTAAAAGTGGTCATAATTATAGCTGGAGTAAGAGTTCCATGGCCTGTGGAAAAATGAGAGACTACCTTTCAGAGCTCACACCTGCCATTCCCTAGTTTGAGGTCAGTGATTCTCCCCCTCCCCAAAATAACAACCAAAAAAACCCTCCCCAGAAAGCAGGGGTGCTTTCCTCTGGATTTCTCAGATGGAGACCCTCTGAGGTCTCCATTCTTCTTAATCATGTGTGCCTCATCCTGTTTTCCTTGTTTTATATTTTAGGGACTGCAAATCTATTGAACACAGATTCTCTACTAGTTATATCTTTTTCAGGGTCTCAGTAAAATGAGTAAGTTGAACAAATTTAATCACTAGAGTTTCTTAAGTGGAAAATTCTGTGGTCCTAGTAATTTTTGTGGTAGTTATTGACCAGGAGCATGGGTGTTTCTTCTACTTTGTTTTTATCCAGGGTCTAACACATTTCACCATATCATATTTCCTTCACCTAAGATGTGCACCGACGAAGAAATTCAGTAAATGTTTGTGGAATGGATGAATGCATAATGAGCGGATGGAGGGCTGGATGCATCTACCTTCAAAAGGAGTGGACTTCTTACACTGTAATTGTTTGTGATAATAAATAATGTTGGCATAGTCCAGAGGGAAATTTCAATAACTTAAATATATAAAACCCAGGACCTTAACCTACATGTTTTTAGTTTTCTATATAATAATCTACATAATTAATTCATTCATAAATTCAAATTCCACGAATTTCAGTTATTTTCTCTTTCATTCACTTATTCATTCATGATTTACTTAACTCACTCAGTTAACATTTATTGAGCACTAACTATATGACATTCCTTCCCCAAATTAGCTTACTTCTTAAATGGTTTACAACTTAAATCAGAAAGAAAAAGAATAACAAAATTTAAAATTCACTGGAAAAAAATAATAATCAGTCAGATTTCATATTATTCAAAGTGGTCTTTCTTACATTAGTAAGCCAACCTATATCAACCAAGATACTAATCAATAATCATTACCTATAAAAAACATTTTAAAAAATAGATATTGTGAACCAGGACCAAGGAGTATATAGCAGAAAATGTTAGGTCAGGCTAGCAAAGTGTTCTTTAAAAAAATTTTTAAACTTGTATAGGTTTAAGGTATTATATAAGTGTAATTTAATTCTTTTTTTAAATTAAACTTTAAGTTCTGGGATACATGTGCAGAACGTGCAGGCTTGTTACATAGCTGTACATGTGTCATGGTGGTTTGCTGTACCCATCAACCTGTCATTTACATCAAGTATTTCTCCTAATGCCATCACTCTCTTTGCCCCCCTCCACCTCCAGACAGGCCTCAGGGTGTGACGTTCCTCTCCCTGTGTCCATGTGTTCTCATTGTTCAACTCTCACTTATGAGTGAGAACATGCAGTGTTTGGTTTTTTGCTCCTGTATTAGTTTGCTGAGAATGATGGGTCTTCAGCTTCATCCATGCCCCTGAAAAGGACATGAACTCCTTTTTTATGGCTGCATAGTATTCCATAGTGTATATGTGCTGCATTTTCTTAATCCATTCTATCATTGATAGGCATTTGGGTTGGTTCCAAGTCTTTGCTATTGTGAACAGTGCTGCAATAAACATACGTATGCATGTGTCTTTATGGTAGCATGATTTATAATCCTTTGGGTACATACCGAGTAATTGGATTGCTGGGTCAAGTGGTATTTCTGGTTCTAGATCCTTGAGGAATCGCCACACTGTCTTCCATAATGGTTGAACTAATTTACACTCCCACCAACAGTGTAAAAGCATTCCTATTTCTCCACATCCTCTCCAGCATCTGTTGTTTCCTGACTGTTTAATGGTCGCCATTCTAACTGGCATGAGATGATATCCCATTGTGGTTTTGATTTGCATTTCTCTAATGACCAGTGATGATGAGCATTTTTTATATGTTTGTTGGTCATATAAATGTCTTCTTTTGAGAAATGTCTGTTCATGTCTTTTGCCCACTTTTTGATTTTTTTTTTCCTCATAAATTTGTTTAAGTTCCTTGTAGATTCTGGATATTACCCCTTTCTCAGATGGATAGACTGCAAAAATTGTCTCCCATTCTGGAGGCTGCTTGTTCACTCTGATGATAGTTTCTTTTGCTGTGCAGAAGCTCTTTAGTTTAATTAGATCCCATTTGTCAATGTTGGCATTTGTTGAGATTGCTTTTGGTGTCTTCGTCATGAAATCTTTGCTCATGCCTATGTCCTGAATGATATTACCTAGGTTTTCTTCTAGGATTTTTATGGTTTTAGGTCTTACATTTAAGTATTTAATTCATCCTAAGTTAATTTTTATATAAAGTGTAAGGAAGGGGTCCAGACTCAGTTCTCTACATATGGCTAGCCAGTTTTCCCAACACCATTTATTAAATAGTGAATACTTTCCCCATTGCTTGTTTTTGTCAGGTTTGTTGAAGATCAGATGGTTGTAGATGTGTGGAGTTATGTCTAAGGCCTGTTTTCTGTTCCATTGGTCTATATATCTGTCTTGGTACCAGTACCATGACATTTTGGTAACTGTAGCCTTGTAGCATAGTTTGAAGTCAGGTAGTGTGATGCCTTCAGCTTTGTTCTTTTTGCTAAGGATTGTCTTGGATATACGGCTCTTTTTTGGTTACATATGAAATTTAAAGTAGTTTTTTCTAATTCTTTAAAGAAAGTCAATGGTAGCTTGATGGGGATAGCATTGAATCTGTAAATTACTTTGGGCAGTATGGCCATTTTCACAATATTGATTCTTCCTATCCATGAACATGGAATGTTCTTCCATTTGTTTTTGATCTCTCTCATTTCCATCAGCAGTGGTCTGTAGTTCTCCTTGAGAAGGTCCTTCACATCCCTAGTAAGTTGTATCCCTAGTTATTTTACTCTCTTTGTAGGAATTGTGAATGGGAGTTCGCTCATGATTTGGCTCTCTGTCTGTCTATTATTGGTGTATAGGAATGCTTGTGATTTTTGCACATTGATTTTGTATCCTGAGACTTTGCTGAATCTTTTTATCAGCTTAAGGAAATTTGGGGCTGAGATGATGGGGTTTTCTAAATATACAATCAGGCTATCTGCAAACACAGACAATTTGACTTCCTCTCTTCCTATCTGAATATGCTTAATTTCTTTCTCTTGACTGATTTTCCTGGCCAGAACTTCCAATGTTATGTTAAATAGGAGTGATGAGAGAGGGCATCCTTGTCTTGTGCCAGTTTTCAAAGGGAATGCTTCCAGCTTTTGCCCATTCAGTATGATATTGTCTGTGGGTTTGCCATAAAGAGCTCTTATTATTTTCAGATATGTTCCATCGATACCTAGTTTATTGAGAGTTTTTAACATGAAGGGGTGCTGAATTTTATCAAAGGCCTTTTCTGCATCTATTGAGATAATCATGTGGTTTTGTCATTGGATGTTTATGTGATGGATTACATTTATTGATTTGCATATGTTGAACCAGCCTTGTATCCCAGGTATAAAGTCGACTTGATTGTGGTGGATAAGCTATTTGATGTGCTGCTGGATTTGGTTTGCCAGTATTTTATTGATTTTCACATCAATATTCATCAGGGATATTGGCCTGCAATTTTCTTTTTTTGCTGTGTCTCTGCCAGGTTTTGGTATCAGGATGATGCTGGCCTCATAAAATGAGTTAGTGAGGAGTCTCTCCTCTTTTGTTGTTTGGAATAGTCTCAGAAAAAAATGGTACCAGCTTCTCTCTGTACTTCCGGTAGAATTCGGCTGTTATTCTATCTGGTCCTAGGCTCTTTTTGGTTGGTAGGCCATTAATTACTGCCTCAATTTCAGAACTTGTTATTGGTCTATTCAGGGATTCGACTTCTTCCTGGTTTAGTCTTGGGAGGGTGTACATGTCCAGGAATTTATCCATTTCTTCTAGATTTTCTAGTTTATTTGCATAGAGGTGTTTACAGTATTCTCTGATGGTAGTTTGTATTTCTGTGGAATCAGTGGTGATATCCCTTTTATCATTTTTTGTTGTGTCTATTTGATTCTTCTCTCTTTTCTTCTGTATTATTCTGGCTAGGGATTTATCTATTTTGTTAATCTTTTCAAAAAACCAGCTCCTGGATTCATTGCATTTTTGAAGAGTTTTTGTGTCTTTATCTCCTTCAATTCTGCTCTGATCTTGGTTATTTCTTGTCTTCTGCTAGCTTTTGAATTTGTGTGCTCTTGCTTCTCTAGTTCTTTTAATTGTGATGTTAGAGTGTTGATTTTAGATCTTTCCTGCTTTCTCCTGTGGGCATTTAGTGCTATAAATTTCCCTCTAAACACTGCATTAGCTGTGTCCCAGAGATTCCGGTACATTGTGTTTTTGTTCTCATTGGTTTCAAAGAACTTATTTATATCTGCCTTAATTTCATTATTTACCCAGGAATCATTCAGGAGCAGGTTGTTCTGTTTCCATGTAGTTGTGCAGTTTTGAGTTAGTTTCTTAATCTTGAGTTCTAATTTGATCACACTGTGGTCTGAGAGACTGTCATGATTTCCATTCTTTGGCATTTGCTGAGGAGTGTTTTACTTCCAATTATGTGGTCGATTTTAGAATAAGTGCAATGTGATGCTGAGAAGAATGTATATTCTGTTGATTTGGGGTAGAGAGCTCAATAGATGTCTATTAGGTCTGCTAGGTCCAGAGCTGAGTTAAAGTCCTAAATATCCTTGTTAATTTTCTGTCTTGTTGATCTGTCTAATATTGACAATGTGGTGTTAATGTCTCCCACTATTGTTGTGTGGGAGTCTAAGTCTCTTTGTAGGTCTCTAAGAATTTGCTTTATGAATCTGGGCACTCCTGTAAGTGGGTGCATGTATATTTAGGATAGTTAGCTCTTCTTGTTGCGTTGATCCCTTTACCATTATGTAATGTGCTTCTTTGTCTGTTTTAATCTTTGTTGGCTTAAAGTCTGTTTTATCAGAGACTAGGATTGCAACCCCTGCTTTTTTTTTTTCTTTCTATTTGCTTGGTAAATATTCCTCCACCCCTTTATTTTGAGCCTATGTGTGCCTTTGCATGTGAGCTGGGTCTCCTGAATTCAGCACACTGATGGCTCTTGACTCTTCATCCAATTTACCACTTTGTGCCTTTTAATTGGGGCATTTAGCCCATTTATATTTAACGTTAATATTGTTATTGTGAAGTTGTTCCTGTCATTATGATGCTAGTGGTTTATTTTGCACATTAGTTGATGCAGTTTCTTCATAATTTCGATGGTTTTTACATTTGGTATGTGTTTGTGGTGGCTGGTACCAGTTTTTCTTTTCCATATTTAGTGCTTCATTCAGGAATTCTTGTAAGGCAGGCCTCGGGGGGACAAAATCTCTCCTCAGCATTTGCTTGTCCATAAAGGATTTTATTTCTCCTTCTCTTATTAAGCTTAGTTTGGCTGGATATGAAATTCTGGGTTGAAAATTCTTTTCTTTAAGAATGTTGAATATTGCCCCCTACTCTCTTCTGGCTTGTAGGGTTTCTGCAGAGATCCACTGTTAGGCTGATGGGCTTTTCTTTGTGAGTAACCGGAACTTTCTCTCTGGCTGCCCTTAACATTTTTTCCTTCATTTTAACCTTGGTGAATCTGACAATTAGGCGTCTTAGGGTTGCTCTTCTCGAGGAGTATCTTAGTGGTCTTCTCTGTATTTCCTGAATTTGAATGTTGGCCTGTCTTGCAAATTT
Source organism: Chlorocebus sabaeus (assembly GCF_047675955.1). Classification (NCBI taxonomy): domain Eukaryota; kingdom Metazoa; phylum Chordata; class Mammalia; order Primates; family Cercopithecidae; genus Chlorocebus; species Chlorocebus sabaeus. Next base: position 28,879,472 of record NC_132926.1, on the reverse strand, counting down.
GGGGAAGTTCTCCTGGATAATATACTGAAGAATGTTTTCCAACTTGGTTCCATTCTCCCTGTCACTTTCAGGTACACCAATCAAATGTAGGTTTGGTCTTTTCACATAGTCCCATATTTCTTGGAGACTTTGTTCATTCTTTTACATTCCTTTTTCTCTAATCTTGCCTTCACACTTTATTTTATTAAGTTGATATTCAATCTCTGACATCCTTTCTTCTGCTTGATCAATTTAATTATTGATACTTTTGTATGCTTCACAAAGTTCTCATGACGTGTTTTTCAGCTCCATCAGGTCGTTTATGTTCTTCTCTAAACTGCTTATTCTAGTTAGCAATTCCTCTAACCTTTTTTCAAGGTTCTTAGCTTTCTTGCATTGGATTAGAACATGCTCCTTTAGTTCAGAGGAGTTTGTTATTACCCACCTTCTGAAACCTACTTTGGTCAATTCATCAAACTCATTCTTTGTCCAGCCTTGCTCCCTTACTGGTGAGGAGTTATTATCCTTTGGAGGAGAAGAGGCGCTCTGATTTTTGGAATTTTCAGCCTTTTTGTGCTGGTTTTTCCTCATCTTCGTGGATTTATCTACCTTTGGTCTTTAGTGCTGGTGACCTTTGGATGGGGATTTTGTGTGGATGTCCTCTTTGTTAATGTTGATGCTATTCCTTTCTGTTTTTTAGTTTTCCTTCTAATAGTCAGGCACCTCTGCTGCAGGTTTGCTGGAGGTTCACTCCAGACCCTGTTTGCCTGGGTATCACCAGCGGAGGGTGCAGAACAGCAAAGATTGCTGCCTATTTCTTTTGGAAGCTTCGTCCCAGAGGGTCACCCACCAGATGCCAGCTGGAGCTCTCTTGTATGAGGTGTTTGTCAACTCCTGCTGGGAGGTGTCTCCCAGTCAGGAGGCACAGGTGTCAGGGACCCACTTGAGGAGACAGTCTGTCCCTTGGCAGAGATCGAATGCTGTGCTGGGAGATCGCCTGCTCTCTCCAGAGCTGGCAGGTAGGAACGTTTAAGTCTGCTGAAGCTGCACCCACAGCTGCCCCTTCCCCCAGGTGCTCTGTCCCAGGGAGATGGGAGTTTTATCTATAAGCACCTGACTGAGGCTGCTACCTTTCTTTCAGAGATGCTCTGCTCAGACAGGAGGAATCTAGAGAGGTAACCTGGCTATAGTGGCTTTGTGGTGCTGCCAGTGTAATTTAATTCTTAGAAGCTTTGAATGATTACATGAACCTACCCATAGAGATATTCTAACACAGACAGAATGATCGCTCACAAGGGGTGCTCTAGGTTAGTTGACCTTAGGAATGTTGAGGTCAGTAAAGTTTTTAAGAGGCTAATGAAATATGTTGATCCTTTCCTAAGAAAAATCACTATACATACATACCAATACAGTTGTGCTTATAATTTTAGTTCAGTTGATATATCCTCTGATTTCCAGTCATTAACCCTAGATTAAGCATGTCTACTCTGGAAAGATTTTTGCACTTGGGGTTATATTTTTAGGTCCTCAGAGGTGTGATAGTCCACATTTTACCACGCCACATTTCCTCTACCTAAGATGCACTTATTTATTCCCTCCATTCTCAAATTAATGCTTCTAAAATTGGGATGAGTTTACCAATCAGTGTGTACATTTAAGGCAGTTAATTTTTTGTTTGTTTTCTAAAAAGCTTTTATTAAATCAATGGTGAAGTCTCACCATCAGTAGCATCTTTGATGTAAGAAAACACAGTGCAGCATTTATTGGATGATGCATTTGGCATTGCTAAAAATAAGAGTAAAAACAAGATGTTTGCCTTCAAAGAGTTTCCTATTAAACAAAAATCTAGACCAATATTTGTGAAATAAGAGTAATATCTAATAACATACCCGTGCAAATAATCATATGTTAGCTAGGCATTTTTCAGAAGAAGGAGGCATCAGTACAGGTCAGAAAACTAAAATAAAATAAAAAGAAGTTGAGATGGAGCTTGTAATTGGAGCTGGTGAGAGGTGAGTTTAAGTATTCTAAAATATTCAGTCCAATGAGGTAGTTGTGTGATTGAGACAAATAGGTTTTTAAATCTGTCAGCAATTTATTTTAGCTGTTGTAGGTGAGTTATTCAAATTATCATTGAACTTATAAAAATGATGGCATGGAAAAGGACATCAAAAATCTTTTCTGCATTCTATGTTGAAGCTAGAATTTGTTTTTCATGCAGGTGTATTCTTTGTTTTGGGATATCACTGTGATGAATCATTTAGTCATAGCTATTTCTGGCAAGCATCTACCCATTGTTCTCAGAAAACACTGAGACAATGACATATTCTAAATGCTTCAGGCCAAGCATTCTGAATATAAAAACATCATTCGTGAGGCATACAGCTGTACCCCTGAAAAGTTTATTACATTTTCACTGATGACCACAACCTTCACTCCTGAACTCCCCCCTCCAAAAAAAAAAAAAAAAAAAAAGAGGGATATTTGAGTCTAGAATCAGAGTTGAGAAGACTAGATTGGGGTCTCTAATCCATATGGGCCAACTGGCGCCAGTGGACTGGAGATGATAAGTGAGAGATGACTATCATAGGACCTTCCATGGGAGTCACAGTTATTCAATTTTACAGCAATTCTTTCCAATAATCAGTTTCATTTCTCTTTCATCTCTGTACTATAATGTCTCTATGCCTAGCTATTGCAAACTAACAGAAGGCCTCTGTCATGGCCTGGGTCAAAGGAAACTACAAAGAGTGGCAGCAGTATGAAGAAATGTTCTTAAGCCGTAAGAAGAGACTGATGACATCTAGAGAAGTGGTTGATAAACAGCAACCAGGGAAAGTAGATAAATTCCCAAAAGAGGCCCCAAAATATACATGGAGAGAAATTTATTCACATTCATGAAGGATGGGGTTTATTCAAAATTAGTGAAGTACTAAAGAGAAACATGACTCTGAAAGCCTCTGGGCTTGGGAACAGTAAATATATGTGTGCTTTTGTTTGGAGCAAGGGTCCTTAGGTTCTAAGTATTCTGCAACATAAAATTGTTTCATAAACTATTTAACTAGACATTAAGGATGGCAGGAATAGGACAGACTAAAAAAAGGAAGGAGTTTTACAGAAAAAAAAATAGATTTTTTTTCTACATACATAATTTAAATATACTAAGGAAAACATTTTAAAACATCAGATACATGTTTGGTAATAGATTATATATAATTAGACTTTAAGACACACTATATTATGCTTCTTGAAAATCATTGGCTCTTTGTTCCAGTGCTTTCCCAGCAAGTCAACAGATAATGCAGCTGCCCCAGGCAGCTTATTCTTTGAGGAAGGTTGCAAAGCCCTGAGCACCTGGATAATTAAGAGCCATTTATCATTTTAGGGTTCTACAGTATTAAAACATGCCAAGCATTAAAAGTGGAATGCATCCTAAGGAAATAAACATATATACATATACACACACACACACACACACATATACACACACACACATACACATATATACACATACAAACATTTATATACAGATATAAATGTGGATGAATAAAAATGTTCATCTTAGGTTTATATATTACAGCAAAAAACTGAACACTGAAAACAACCTAATTGAAAACCACTTAATATCTAATGTACAGAATTTTTATTAAATTACATTGTATCCATATGATGAAATATGGAACAACCATTAAAAATTACACTATATCAAAATGTTAACAGAAACTATCACTAATAACAAGAATGATAATAGTTCTGGATATTGTGGCTTCTTTTCTCTTTTCTTTCTTTTTTTACTGATCTATTTCTGCATTTTCTAAAATAGTCATGTTTAACTGTTGTAGCAGGCAAAGCAATAGAAGTTGTTAAAAGTGGGTAGGGAAGAATATTTGTGATCACGGAAAAACAATTCTGTATTACTAAGTGAAAAAGGAGGGTATAAAGAGTATTTGCAGGACAATGTCATCTAAAATGTAGATATGTACAGAAAAAAATATTTAAAAGGAACATGGTAAAATGTTGATAGGTAATTATATTTATTATATTTTTCTTTCTCTTTTCTTATATTTTTCAAGTTTTCTGCACTGAACATGAGGGTTTTGTTTTGTTTTGTTTTGTTTTTTCCAGAACCAAGGGGTACTAATGCCATTATCGGAGCATTTCTATTTTAACAAACAGCCCTGTCTAAGGATTGGATAAACTTATCCGGCCATTCCCTTTAGCACCCTTTGCAAAGATTCCAAAAATGTCAGCCATAATTTAAGGAAACAGCACCCTCCGTGGCCCACTGAGAGGCCTAATTTAGGCTTTGTGAAATGGCCCCTGTAGTGGTGTGACCCCATCTGGCATGTGTGCACATGTACGTATATATGCACACACACACATATGTATCACATACACACACACATAAAATGACAAATGCTATCTTGATTCTTCCAATAAGTTTTTAGATTTTCACCAACTTAGCAGAAAGAAGCACTGGAATCTGTTAACACTTATTGTCTCCAAGATCAATACTAAATGAGAATAAAATATAAAACTACACAGACCAAAGGCAATAATAGTAGTATTGGCCAAATTTAGCAAAGTTTGACTTATGGGTATGGAACTTTGAAATGATCAATTTTAATATGCATGTGGCTAATTCCCAGAGTGAATGCCACTACTGCTCCAGTCAGCTTGGGATGCTCTGTACTTTCCTTAGCTTTCGCGGCTCTCTTGACCAAAATAGTCTCCTTCTTGTTTCTCTTTACCATGAGAGCCCAACCATTTTTCAAGGTTGCCAAAACAACCCTGAGGGTATCAACTGGAAGAGTCCCATGTAGAAACAGATGGGACACTTTATGGTGAACTTTGAGGGCAACTTAGTGAAGCACTTTTTACCAAGTTGTAGGCAAGTTCAGGGACACTAACAAGAAATAGTATAGTATCTCAACACTAGTAACAGCAGGAGACTTATGGAGCAGGTCCAGGGTTTGTGGGACCTGATGTGTATTCATTTACTCATATTTTCTGTTTCAGAAAAAAAGATACAAAATTCCAAATACAAAATTAATAATGCAAATGAATGCTTTCAAATTAGAAAATACATTACAATAACATAAGTTTAGATAAAACTACCACAAATACTATAAAATCTAAAAACATATATAAACATATTAATTGCTTAATGAAGTACTACAACACTTTTGCCCTACATTTTTGGCTACATACTCTGATTACCTCCTCAAATGACAGTGGTTTGCTCCATAAGTTGTTGTTGGTAATGTCATGCATATTTTAACAATTTAAATCAAAATTGGGAAAACTTGAAGTTTCTTTTTAGGATTAACTTTAATTTTATAACTTGTTTTAGGTAATGTCACATAAATGTTCAGAATTATTTTGAAAGCTGGGAAAATATTTACCACTTTTCTTTTTACACGTGTCCTATAAAAATTTGGAAGAATTTTTCACAGATTAGCTTCTGGCTCTGCATATTTCAAATGTTACTTTTCCACCAGGACCCAGGTCCTTTTGGGTTAGGCTCTGAAGGACATGTGGCAATTCAGCCTCTGGTGATGCATTTCCATGTGGTGATGCCAGGTGAACTAGTAGAGTGGATCATTAAAGTGACTGCAAATCATGTAAAATTATATCCCAAGTTGAGACTTAGTATCTAAGCAACTAAGTATATTCAATGCAAGTTCCCCTGAGTCAGATCCTCCAATTTCCCACTGGAGAAATACTCCATATTATCAGATACAAAGGGAAATGTGACCAAAAAAAAAAAAAAAAAGTTAGAGTAGAAGGAGATATCAGTCTCATTCAATTGAATTGTAATATCTGTATTAGTTTTCTGTGGCTGCCTAACAAATTACCACCAACTTGGAAGCTTAAAACAATACCTATTTATTAGCTCACAGTTCCGTAAATCAGAAACCCAGTACCACGTGGCTGGGTTCTCTGCTCAGGGCATAAGAAGACTGAACTCACAGTGCCAGGCTGATTCCTCACCTAAAGGCTCTAGGAGAAATCTGCTTTCAAGTTTATTCAGTTTGTTGGCCGAATGTAGTTCCTTGCAGCTATAGGACTAAGGGCTTCGTTTCTTTGATGGCTGTCAACTTGGAGCCTCTGTTACCTTTTTAAAGTTGCCTGCATTATTTCTCAACACTCTCCATCTCCAAGCCAGCTATGGAACATCAAGTCTTTCTCATGCTTCAGATTCCTCTGACCTTCTCTTCTGCCCCCTGTCGGAGAAAGCTCTCCACTTCTAAGAGCTCATGTAATTAGATAAGCCTACCAAGATAATTTCCCTATCTTAAAATAAACTGTGACATGTAACATAGCATCATCATATCTCATCATTGTCACAGGTTCTGGGAAACAGGGCATGAAATCTTGGGGATCACTTTTAGAATCCTGCCTACTAGGAGACTTTATTTTAGCAAAGTATCCAAGCAACATATGACCATATCAGCACATTGCTAGGGTCCTTCCAGGGTTTGGAAGGCATCTGTGCAATGAAGGATATGGAATTTCAAGGCTAAATCCATGTTTGAGCTTTGATAGTTCTACCCATTCAGGGGCAAGAGGGGAGAGCAGTTATTGGAACCTCCAAATATACCAGTATGGAGCTGGCTATAGGGAGGGATGCAGCCAATCTGTAGTGGCCTAGCATGAAGGGAATCACGGGAATAAATATTCCAGTCTCCCTCTCCTGGGATCTCTTCTTGATGCCTTCCATTTGCCAAACTCACTGTAAGCCAGAAAACAAAGGAGCTCATTGACATGGCCCAGGCCTTATAGGTTCCCTGTCAACATAGCAGAGTGGAGAAGCCAGAAAATCAATCTGGAGAGGCAAAATGAAACTGTTCAGGCTATTGATCAATCCCTTTCTCCAGTCCTTTTGTGTTTACCATCTGATGCTATTGTGTTGGCATTTATTTTACCCTGCCATTTAGTATCTAAATTATTGTGTTGGTGTATTGTGACATCCCCTCCCCCAGATTGCAAATTGCATGATGGAGAAAACATAACTTTTACTTTAATTTTATAATCCTCAATACAAAGAATGTTATTCAGTTGGCATTTACCATCTCTGTGTCTGACCTCTCTCTGGAGATCTAGACTAGAATATCTTAATGACCAAAACATCTTCAAATCTCACATGCCCACAACTCTTCTCTCTTTTATTCCTATTTTTGTAAATGACATGATCACCTCTCAATCCCCAAAGCAAATAACTTTGATAATACTGACACCCCTCTACATTACCCCAAAAACTCTCATTCAATTTTTTGTCAAGTTTTCTAAAGGTTTATCCATGTCATTTCTGTCTCCTCCTTTCTCTCTCATATAACTTACTGCTCTGTCCAAGTCTCTATCAGCTTTCTTCTATACTATTTACTACTATAGTCTCCTAAGTAGTTTCCCACTTGCAATCCCTCACTTTTTAAATCCAACTGTGGTTCTGGCACTGGAATTATGAGTCTACAATACAAATGGGATTACATCAAAACATTTTTGGATGGGTCCAGTGCCAATAAAATAAAAACAAGATTCCTTGGCTTGGCATTCAAGGACTCCTGCAATCTGGCTCAATTCCACTTTGCCAGCTTCATCCATCCTGATTTTCCTCCAGATATTTTATGTCACTTGATTTCTCCTAATTTACACTCACACTTCCCAGCATCTCTAACTACAAGGGACTTCTAACTTATCTTTACTGGTGTGCTGGTACTGATTTGTAATGTTTACCCATTTCCATGATGTAAATAGTCTCGTTATGACTAATTTCAAGCTACCAATTTGATGTCATTGGACAAAGAGTTGGGAAGAGACATGCACATTCTATTCTCATAAACCAGCTCTACCATATCACTGCCTGTTTTGTCTGCTTCTAGAAATTCTACACGTCCTTCAAATGTCAGATCCAGTGATTCCATCTTCTAGAAGACTCCTGTGATTCTACCTTTTATGCTAACTCTGGACCATTTAGAATCACTCACTCCCCTGTTCTGTCCTTTCATTGGATGTGACTTGAATCTATTTGTAGTACATTTTTTATTCTACCTTAAGTCCTAGGCAACACGTTAGCAAACAATAATGCCCACCTAAAATGCATGATGATTTTCTTTGTAATATATGTTGTTTTGGGTTTCTTGGATCAGCAGTCTCTGCTTTAGATGCAGACCTACTCTTTACTATGGTTGTGCTTTTATTACTCTGTGAAGAGATCTATAATACACGACATACACAGCATTGGTTTCTTTCATTCTTCCATTCAATGAACAAGAGTCAAAGGGCCATGAGATACCATGAGGTCAGAAGAACATGGCTTCCAGTATCTTGAGATTCTACTGACTCAAGGACTCAGAGTCACAGGGATGGGCAAAATGTTATCTCAAACCTAGCCCACAGAAATATATTTTCCCTGAAGTTGTATAGCTCAGGTTACTTCCCTCATTACATCTCATAAAACTTAAAGGGTCTGTGCTTGGAGTTCAACAGACCTGAGTTAAAGTCCTGGCTCTACCCTATTCTAGCTAGATGACTTTGGACAAGTTATTGACTCTCAATGCCTCAATCTCCTCATAAGCAACATGGAAGCATTCATATGTAAGTTTAGAGCTATCTCACTCATTAAATAAGATAATACTTACAGATTATAATACAGTGATGAGGTCCCTAGTCAGTTCAGTGGTGGTGGTAGTAGTAATTCACATGATAGTGTATTTTATAATCGATATCTGATAATTAATAATTCTTTTAAACTTTTATTTTCAGTGTAATTAGCAATTGTAATGTGAAAAATATTCATGTTCTGCTTGTGCCCATTTATTCCATGTCTTTCCTGGCAGCAAGGGGCATCCACAAAGCAGGCATGTGTATCACTTTTGCTATCCTAACCGTTGAGTGTAATTATCCAATCTCTGTAGTTAATGTATGGTATCTGCAGTCATTACCATTTGTAGTTTTTAATCTCTCCTTCATCATTCTGGCTGCCTTTGGCTATGTATTAGATAGCTTTGCTTTGCCCACATAGCTATCTTCGTTTCGCTAAGAAGCATTATTCACGCATTTACAATTAACGCTCAAAAACTCAGCTGTGTTATTTGACTTCATCATATTTCCTCTCTCTTCCCACTTCATCAGTTATATTTTTATAGAATGGTCACCTTAAACCCACTGAGAGAGGTAGGGCAGATAGGAAAAAAAAATCTCTAGTTGGATCAACTAATGATTCAAGTGGGGATAAAACAGGGATCTATTCTTTTAAACCAGTATTTTCTTACCTTCACACCTCTCCCGGATAAGCTAGGTGGAGGTTCTCCCACCACAGTGAATAGATAGAAGAGCATACTTCTAAAACATTCCTGATGAAGGTTTATTTTCCTGAGCCAGGAGTGTCCTCAATACACCACTAGCCCTGCTATCAAATTGTTGTAGAAGATAAGTGGCACTGAATCATAACTGCTTTGAAGCCAGAATCATTTTTGACAGACACCTTCTGCCACCCTACAATACCAAGTTAGGTCAGCACTAACAATTCTGCAGACAGGTCAATTCATTTGATTATTTTATTACATTTCACAACTAGTTTTTTCTCTGGGAGTTCACCAGGGTGTCACATAATTTGACGTTTGTTGTTATTAAAGTGTACTATTGAGGTATTTTTAATTTGCTATACTGGTTGATGGGAAATACTTCCTGGAAAATATTCTAGGCCAGCGACTCTCAGCCTTAGCTACATGTTAGAATGAACTGGGGGAGCTTTTGAAAAAAAAAAATCCCAATTTCCAGGCTGCCTCACAGAGCAACTCAATAAGAATTTCTGGACTTGAGACCCAGACACCAGTATTTCTTGAAAACAGCTTAAGTAATTCCAGTGGGTTGCCAAGATTGAAAACCACTATTCTAGGCTAAGATGATCATGGCCATTATCTATGAAAGTTGCTCTCAAACATTTTCTACTTGTTTGTTTGTAGCAAGGGCATTCTTCTATCAAATAAAATTGTAAATCAGATGTAACAGGCTCCTCTGCTCTGGAATGTGGGCTGAACTTATTATTTACCTTTTAATTAATAGAATATCATAGAATAACACACAAGTAATAGGATGTCACTTCTGATATTAGGTTACAAAAACACTGTTTTCTCCATCTTGGGTTCTCTTGCTCTCTCTTGGATCACTTACTTCTGGGGAAAGCCAGTGGACATGCCATAAGACAACCTTGCGGAAAGTCCACAGGAATGAGTTGTGAAGTGGGTTTTCCGAGATCTGCCAACTGCCATGTGAGTCAGCTACTTCTCAGAAACAGATCCTACCCAGATCCAGCTTTGAAACAACTGCAGCCTCTTGAACAATCTAAAGCCAGAACAGCCCATCTAAGATCCTTCCAATCCCCAATCCATAGAAACTTTGTGAGGCTGCAAAGGGAACAAAGGAGAAAGGAAGGGACAGAGAGAGAAAGAAAAAAGGAAGTAGTCACATAAAAGAAAGAATACAAAAACACTACCTGTCTACATGTCTATCTCATTAGATTGCTAGATTGCATGTCATTGATCATAAGGCAGGACACAAAATGAGTACTTAATAATTATTATTAAATATATTTTTAACCCTCCTCTTCTCCCTAGGTCTTTTCCCTTATATTTACTCCTGCACTGCATACCCGTCTGTGAGTCCTCAGGGTTCTGACACTGACCATGTCTTTGTAGCTTGATCGTATTAAAGCAGAAAAGCAACTCACATTTGTCAACTGTCTCCCAAATGCCAGGAATTTCTCTGTCTTTTCTGTGACACTTCATCTAATTTCCACAACCATCTTCTAAAGTGTCATTATTTCTATCTTGTGGATAAGCAAGTTAATGTCAAAGCAGTTTAGAAACTTCCCAAAGATCACATAGATAGGCAGGAAAGTCAAAATTTGAACTCAGAACTACCTAAGCCCACACACATTCTTTATCAGATAATGTTTTAATACCTTACAATAGATAACATTAAATTGAAAAATAATAATAACCAGAAGCATTAATTTGTAGGTATCTTGGAGAAACCCTTAGAGTTGGGAAGAATGAAGACTCTGGATCCCATCCCATTCCACAGATGAGAAAACTGAGGCCCAGAGAGGGAAAGGGTCTTATACAAGTTTCTATAGCTCTTTAATGTCGGATCAGGGTGTTAACAAAGTTCTTCAAGAAGCAGGACCCTTGGCACTGAGGAATAGGAAATTCAGTTTCAGATATATCTAGTTTAAGGCCTGCCTCCACCAATTTATTTATTTAAGAAGTATTTATTGAGCAACTCCTATGTGCTGGTCCTAGTGTGGGTGCTGGAAACTGAACAAAACTGTAAAGACCCAGCTTCAATGGAGGTGACATTCTATTTGGGGAGAATGAATGAGAGATAGAGACATTAAAGTAGATAATTTCAAGGAGTCACAGAAATGTTAAAAAAGTAAAGCAAAGTCATATGAGAGAGTGAAGGGTGAGGCACCTTTGGAAAGCATGATCAAGGAGGGCCTCCTGGAGGAGGTGACAACTGTGCTGAATACTGACAGAAAGATGCAGCCAGTCACATACCTGGAGAGGAAGGACTCAAGCAGAGGGCACAGCACATGTAAAGGTCCTGAAGTGAGAATGAGCTTGAATGTGTGAGGAGTAGCTACTCACCAGTTGATTGTCCTTGGGCAAGTTATTACGTTTCTCTGGGCCTCATTTTTCGCATTCCTGAAAATGACAATAACACTTTCTTTACAAGACTTGGCATATGAGAAGCACTCAGTAAATGTTTGTGGAATAAATGACATTGATTCCACTCTTTGTTTATTTCACCCTTTGCTCAGGATCATGTCTAAATGGGTTATCCAGGCAATTTTCTATCCCTAGGATTCTCTTTCCCTTCCACCAATTAAAAAACAAACAAACAAAAACAAATACAAGTTGCATTGACTCAAGTGCCTTACCCAAAGCAGTTGTCGAGGTGCAAAGTTGTGCTCAGCCAGGGCATCTGAATTTCTCTCCCTGTCGTTCATCCGACAGTCTGGATTTGCTCCCTGAATATTTGCTGTCTTAACCAGCCTCCCTCCAGATGCACAGCATTAATTCCGAATCAGCTCCCCCTACTTTCCTGTCAGAGGTTGTCATTTGCAGAGTGGGTGATAGAAGGACTGAGTGATGGATGGCAGTCCCTTCAGAGCCCATCAGCTTTATTCTCAAAGCAGACACTGAAAAATGTGAGGCTGGTGCCAAGCCACAGGGCTCAGGGAGAATCTGCTGTCTTCTCACAAAAGCTGAAAGAATGAGAATCCTCTGGTCAGTATCATGTAGCAGTCTAAGTAGGACACAATAACCCCAATTATAGTGTTAATAACAATAGGTTGCATCAATAGGTTGTTATTCAACAAAGCTAGCATGTCAATAAAACCTTTTTACATCCATTTAACACATATTAAGCACCCACTGTGTGCCACACAAGCTACCAGGTTCTGAGGTTAGAGAAATAAATAACACAAGCCTTACTTGTGAGACTTACATTTGAAAGAGGAACGTCATGATGTCAGGTGGCAAGAGCTTAGAAAACTAAGGCAAAGAAAGCGATTAGGAGGCATAGTTTAGATTGAGCATGTGTGGTCAGGGAAGACATCCCAGGAGGTGACCCCTGAGCAGAGACCTGACTCCAATGAGGGAGACCATGAAGGATCAGAGACCTGATTACTATGCAAGAGTCTGAAGAAGAGGGATCCAGACAGAGCAGGGAGAAACCAGGGCTCCACAGTAGGGGAAAGTAGACATGTCTCTCAAAATAGTCAAGTTTTAGTCATCTCCTAATGTGTCTCCTACCTGGAGAACATTCCCGCCCTATAAAACGATTTCTCAAGGTTGTTACTATTGACATTTGGGGTAGATAATTCTTTGTTGTGGGGGCTTATTTCTGTGCATCATAGGATGTTTAGCAACATCTCAGACCTCTACCCATCAGATGCCAGTAGCACCCACCCACCTACTTATGACAGCTAAGGTCCCTTTGCCCAGCACTTCTCTGGCCTCCCACTTCACTGCTTTAACTCTTCCCAGATGCTACCAGCTCTAGGTCAGGCATGACAGATCAATCTTGCCAGCTATGCTGTAGACTTCTTGCTATCACTGACCTTGATTGCATGTACATGTTATGATACAGGTGAAGGAGGACTTGCAAGAGGTTAATGAGACTAATTAAAGTTTCAGGGCCCCTCTTTTGTATGGGCCCTGTCCACAGCTCTGTTCCTAATTTTGTACTCATAATTTTGTATCTGTTTTTCTTCCTTTATTTTTTATTTGAGATGGAGTTTCACTTTGTTGCCCAGGCTAGAGTGCAATGGCGAGATCTTGACTCACTGCAACCTCCACCTCCTGGGTTCAAGCGATTCTCCTGCCTCAGCCACCCAAGCAGCTGGGATTATAGGCATGCACTACCATGCCCAGCTAATTTTGTATTTTTAGTGGAGACAGGGTTTCTCCATGCTGGTCAGGTTGGTCTCGAACTCCTGACCTCAGGTGATCTACCCGCCTTGGCTTCCCAAAATGTTGGGATTACAGGCATGAGCCACCTCACCCGGCCCCATTTTTCTTAAAGTGGAACTCCAAAACATGTAAGCTCCAGACCCCACAAAACCTGGCTCCATCTCTGAGCATTCATCTAAACACTGTTCATGCAATCTACAGCAAGACTATAATCAGTGTGGTGGGTGTCAGCATTTCACATGCCCCGCTCTCCAACCTAGCTCATGTCACTCACCCCTGATTGCCTTCCTCTTCCTGAAATATACCATTTTCTTTCCTTTTGCTGGTAGTAGTGCAGGAGGACAGGGAGACACTTGTCTTACTCATTAGAGTATGTTTTGTAAGGGAAAAGTCATATCTGTCTGGCACTTCTTTGTATCAAGCACAGTGCCTGGTATGTGGAGGACACTTAATAATTAGTTTTTATTAAATTCATAAAACAGCAAAGCCTAACATGTACTGATTACTAATCAGTGGTTTTCAAAGTGTGGTTCCTGGACCAGTAGCAGCAATGGCATTTGGTAACCAGTTAGAAATGCAAATTATCAGGCCCTACCACAGACTTAGCAAATCAGAAATGCTGGGAAGGGGCCCAAAATTCTGTATTTTCACAAGTCCTCTGGGTGAGTTTAAGGACGCTAGAGTTTGAGAACTATTCTCACAGATAGTGGCAGGTTTTTACATATGCTATTCTATATAATCCTCCAAGAGAAATTCTCCAAGGTAAACACCACCATCATTATTATTACTATCTCACAGATTTCGGGACTGAGACTCAGAAAAGTTATCTCACCTCAGGTCAACACAACAAGCAAGTAGAAAAGCCAGGATTTGAATTCTGGAGCATCTGACTTTAAAACCCATCTTCTTTCCACTATAGCACATTTCTTTCTGGAGGGAGTTTCCAAAATAATTTATGTCAAATCCCTCTGCAAAACAAGTCAAGTGCTATGTGACTGTGTGACAGTTTTATTAATAGCAATAGTAATAACCGCCATCATAATGAGTATGTTCGGTCATGTTCCTATTGTGCTCGGTCTGAGAATGGTGATATCCCAATATGGCTTTTTGGGGACCCTTCTGGAAGGGTTAATCCACCTCCCAGAAGCCCTGACTTCCTCCCAGTGAGTCACTCAGGCACAGAGGAGCCCAGGTACGTGGGTGTAATAACACACGCAGAGCAGCAGGCACGCACACACGTGCGCATCCCTACCAGGAGTGAAATGAAAATAGAAATGGAAAGAAAAACCCTTTCCCTTGGTGCCTGTCTCCCCCTGTCACCTGTCATCAATCTTAGAGACCACATTTCTGTGGGCAAATGAGATTCTCTCAATCTGTCGCATGTGGCTTTTTGGAACACTGGTCGAATGTCTAGCAGTGCACTTTCTGTGAATGCTTTGTGTCCTGTATGGGTTTTACCATCAGGCACTGAAGTCTGTGGTTGGAGAAAGAATAATACAAAGAAAAGCAGAAAAGTAAGATAACTGGCTATTTATATCTGCTCTGTCGGAAGTGGTGACAGGTATAATTACTGAGTAGAAATTACAGGGCTGATTCCAGTGGTGTTCCTCCCGCTGTTTTCGGGAAGATAAAAGATTGAAAGTGTTCCTGACGTCTCCTCAAAGAGAGGGTGCTTCGGCATGCACTTCCATTTATTTTCAGATTGATTAAAAGCAATTTCCTGTTGTTCATAGTTGAACTAAGATGCCTTCCCGGTCCCCTCAAATCAGTGAAACCTCTTTGTGGGGGGAGCTCTTTGGTGAGCTCCACTCTCCTTCCATTAGCCCCCTCCCGCCAGGACTTGTGTCCAGGGTCTTTCCTATCAAGAGAAAAAAATAAGCTATTAAATAAATACACATGAAAATGTTACTGATTTAATGGACTGTGAACCCAGGGGTATTTACAATTAAAAAGCAAAAGAACATAAGGTAAAATCCTATGACATTAAAGCTGCAAGGAGCTTAAAAATGGTCTAACTTGTTCTCAAACTGAACCAATTACCACAATTACCTAAACCCTGTGGACAATAATCTTTCCCCAGAACCCACCCAGGCCTCATGAATCAGACTCTCCTGGGATCACATGTGGGAATTTATAATTTTCTGAAGCCGCCTGCACCATTTTGGTCACTGTACAGGTTTAGGGAACCCCTTAATTCACAGGTGGAGGAAACGAACAGAGCAGAGAACAGACAAGTGTCAAGAGAGTGGGAGGCACTGGGCTACAAATGTGAGGGGTGCCAAAAAGCCCAGTCATCAGATAAACAAGATTCTAATGCAATCATTTAAAACCATCAAATTTAATGCCAAAAAATCCATGATGAAGAAAATATCAATTTTAAATAAAGAGAGATCAGTATCATTGATTTTTTTCTCATTTCTCAGGCTTCAGTAGGGCTCAGCCTGGCACTGTTACTGATTATTTGCTTTAAATACTGCATCACAATATTATTTATCTTGATTATCTTGAGGAGTTTTGTTTTGGTGCCACCTTAAATTTTACACCCAAGGAAAGTAAAACCTCACCTTTTGTTTGGGCAAATACTGAAATGTAACGGCTGTGATGACATATACAACCTGCAGAAGTGATTTATTTTAAAGTAGGGAGATTTAACGTTTTTATAAATTACACCTAACTGTGAAAAATCTGAAGTTTTTTTTTTTTTTTTTTTTCCAGTAGGCCCCTTATGACATCAACTGGCTAAAGCTGAGTGGCTACTGTTCCCTTTGCCACTGGGCAAGGACATTTTGACACAGGCAACACCACCTCTTCTTTGTATGCCCTAACTGGCCTCTGTGGGCATGTGATTTTTGTGATCCCCGATATAGCAGAAGACAACACATAGGAGCCGTGGCAGGATAGTGCTTAGTGCATTGCAGCCATTTATTCAACAGCTACAGATAGGTATGTATGCTTTCAAGAGGGTAAGCTCTAATCAGGCAAGGACTCTCTGATATCATGGAACATCATCTCCATCTCGCTCCTTTCTTCCTGCTCTTGTCCCCACATGCAAGTTCCATCTTACCCTAAGTTCTGAAACCAATATTTTCAAGTGGGGAAATTAAAAACAAGGAAGGTATTTAGCCAATTCTGTTATACGTGAGTTTGGTTCCTTCATTGAACTTGTACCTGCAAACTTCCAACTCAGTGTCTGAATTTTTTGGAAGTGGAGACTTGGCTTAGACCCTTTTCCTGGCTCCAATTTCCTTTCCCTTTGTTTCTATGCCTGAGTCCTCAGCACTCCAGGTACTGGGGGTTCCTGTCATGTGGGTACTGGAGATTTGGCCCTGGCCCTTCAAGCTGTTGCCAGACATGCTTTTGGGATGCAAGGCACCAGTGCTACAACATTTTACAGGACAGAATAGCTCCCTTTGTGGAGATTTTAATCCACAGGGGAGATGAATTAATACACCGAGCCTCACCATAGTGACTCACTGTATTCTCCAATAAACTCTTTTTGCTAACTTCTCTCAGAGGATGCAAACTCAGGTGCTTACAGGGCAGGGCATAGGACATAGGGCAAATGAATGAAGGAAGCTAAAGGTAAAGTGAAATATGATATTATAGTGTAGAGAAATAAAGTACTTTCCCCACTGATGATATTCAAGTTCATATATATATGTAAATATGTGGAGACCAAGCAAGATACATTTGCTGAATTTTGCTTCAGAGTCACCACTTTGAAATCCCTGCCTAGAGTCACTTCTTGCTATAACTTTGGCTGTGCCTCCCTGACCCTGGTCTGATGGTTCTGCTGACCCCCTCCTGCTACATCTTCCCTACAGCCAGCAGCTGGTTTTTCCCCAAGCAACTCACCTATCCCAATGTCCAGGCAGCCCTAGACCTGACTGTAGATCAAGTCTCCAAGCCAACTAACACCAGCTTCACTGTAGGTATCGTTAAATTGTGTTGTGCTATGGATGAGTTTGGTAGGATGATGAAACCATGGACCTATTCTCATAGCAATGTTTCTAACATCGTAACTAAAAGACATGATTACAATGGAAATCAAACATATTGAAATACAGATTTAAATCTTAAAAATAATAAATTTGAAAATAGTAATATGTGTACAGCCTTATTGATAAGTTCAGTAACAAGGTTTAGTAGTTTGTCTATAACTACCTACTGGTAGTATACTTATAGACATAGACACACTACTATGACATACTGGTATGTCTATAGGCATACAACCAGTGTGTAGTTATAGACATATTACTGAACCTTGTCATTCATTTCAAAGTAGCTCTGAACATAAAAAAAAAAGTTGAGATATCTGCAATAACTGCAATATGATATAAAAATATCTGTGATTTCTATTGGTAGAATACTGCCAGTGGTACTAATGCCTGTTGTTTATACTCACAATTGAAGGAAATATAAATTTCAGTTAGAGATGAATAAAATTAAAGCTGTAATATTGTTGCCATTTCAGTTCATGGGCCCCTGAAATTCTACCTAAGACGCTTTGGAGGTCTATGGAAAAGAAACTTTGACCTAAAATAACAATTCCCAAAGTGTGCTACAAGGCACGGCAGACCTTCAGAGCCCAAAAAACATGAGGCACATTGGCAATGCTGACTTCAGTTTTGTTTGAATTAGACTAAAGGTGACCAGCGGGATGTTAAATAAATAACACAGCTATAGCATTCTCATACACTGCTTGTGAGAGTATAAACTGGTAAACCTTGATCATTTGGCTTTGTGCTCCAAAAGGCTTCAATGATGCCAAAGGCCCTTTGAGCCAGCAATTCTGCTTCTAGCATTTATTCCAAGAAACCAATGAGATATGTGTGCAAAGCTTAAAACACAAAAATGTTCATACCCAGCTGTGCAGGAAATAGTATTCTGTCAATAAAATATGATGTAAATTCATGATTATTGATATAAAAATAGGACAAACATGAAGCAAAAGCAATATGGGACAAATAAAAATAATTTCATATGCATATATTTATACAGAAAAAAAGTTTGGAAGGATATACACTAACTCTTTCCTAGTGGTACTTTCTGGTGATTTAATGATCCTTTGAGCTACTCATTTTCTTGTGATTTTTTTTTTCTTACAATGAAAGTAAATAAAGAGAAAAAAATGTGGAAGGGAACATAAACGTTGTCATAATGAGTACTTATTTAACCTGTTTTGGGAGATATTTCCTGAGAAAAATTTCTGTGTATGTATATTCTTATCATTCAAAAGCTAGGTGCCAATCATTATTCTAGATACTAAGGATGCAAAATTGAATAAGATAAACAAGGTGCCTTATCTCATGGAATTTGCTTTCCAGTGCAGAAGGCAATTATCTAACCAGCACATGCATATACAACAATGTATTGGGCAGAGATAAATGCTTTGGAAAAAAAAAAAAAAAAAGTTGAGGCAATAAGGAATAGATGAGGCAAGGAAGATGTCTCTAAGTCGAAGGCCAGGCCTTTCATGGAAGTAAAATGTAAGTAGAAAGACAGCAAGAGCCAGCCCTAATTAGATCTGGACTAGGGAGGAGGAAAGCAGATTCAAGATTCTAGGGCAGGAATGAGCTTGGCATATTTGGTGAAGAGAAAGAAGATCAGCCTGTCCAGAATGCTGTAGGAGAGGCAGAAAATGGCACCAGATGACAATTGGAGTAGTCAAGAGCCAAATTAGCTAGGGTCTTGAGACTATGATAAAGAGTTTGGATGTTATTCTATGTAGTAGATGGAAATGTTGCTCAAAATTCTTTGCTCCATCTACAAATAACTCAGATTCATACCCTTGAGAGAACCCCATGGTGGGAGGAAGAGAGAACCTCTTGTATTTGGCTTAGCCATGTGACCTCCCTGGGCCCGTGGCCTGTTGACAGACATGACACAACACAGGAGTTTGAAATGTTCTTGTGCAATTGGATTTGCTCTTGGGCTTCTGCCATTGCCATGAGAAGAATACACTTGAGGTGGCCCACTGGCCCCAAAAGAAGGAGAGACGTGCCAAGCAGAACTGAATCAAACCTACAGCCTGGAGCCACGCCCAGTTTAGTCCAATCAAGATCTGCAGAGCTACTCATCCAACTCACAGGCATGTGAGTGAGAAGAAATGGATGTCACTTTAAGTCACTGAACTATGGGGTAGTTTGTTATGCAGCATTATTGCCCCACTAGCTGATTAATGCAAGAGGCAATGGGAAGGTACTGAAGGATATTAAGCAGAGCACCAGCAAGATCTGATTTACGTTTTAAAAATTAATTTGGCTGCTGTGTGAAGAATGGGTTGTAAAGGTAAGAGTAGAAATAGGGAGAACAACTGAGAACCTAATATATTTGTCCTGGTAAGAGATGATGACAGTGCAATTTATTGCAATGGCAATGACCAGGAAAGGAGAAACTAAAACAGCAAGAGAGGGTCTTTGTTTACAGGTAGCTACTACTGAGTGGAAACGTAACTTTACAAGATAGTTTACTCCACTTACAGACACCTTTAGTTGCCAGTCTCTCCCTCTGGAACTGAGATACCCTTCTTGAAGCTTTCACTCATTAATAGCAGTGTTTCCCATGGAGGCATAAAGAACAAAGTTTCTTCATCATCCGTAAGATTTGCCTCCATATTTGAAAGTAGTTTGGGCTCTAGCTTCCTTCTAAAGCCTTTTCTTCTGAGTTGAACATTCATGTTCCCTTTCGTCATTTCTCACATATCTATCCTCCCCTGGGTATATGTCAGATGGGCCATACTTCTCAATAAGCTTGTAGGTGTTTACATGTCCCAACACCCATGCACCGCAAAGGCAGGTGCTTATATAACACACCTTGCGATGTCTAGAACTATGCCTTCCACATAGGGGCAGCTAGGTGAATGTTCGATAAATTGAATTAACATATTTGAAGACAGCTATTATGTCATTTCCTAAGTCTATTCATTGCCCATTCACTTGACCTAGGTTGAGAAAGAGACTAGGTTCTCTTTCTCAAAGGAGAAAGTCATAAAACTGAAACTAAGCTAATATTTCACTTTGAATGAGATGTGAGAACCTAGGTAGAAATCCTAAAAATGCAGTACACTGAAGAAATTTCCCAAAATGAAAAAAAGGGAGGTCAGGATATTTTTCCCCCAATTCCTCCCTTTTCTTTGGTTCTACTGGGAATCGTGTTGCTTTGTTACCTAGCAACACTGAGCCTATCACTGGGCAATTTACAACTATTTCTCATTTGTCAAAATTTGTCTAATCAGATCTGATCATGAATAAAATCTGCCCACAATCAACTAACTTCTGTTTGTAATTAGAATCCATCTCCATCAAGGGAAGGGCATTAATAGTCTTGCACCTTGCACGTGTTGATTTATTTGTGCTTTTTTTTTTGTCATTTTCTAACATGCTACCCCTCACCACTTTACATGGTTCAATCTGTCTTGATTCCCTTTGACAAAATTCCATCTTTTGTTGTGAGTTGCTATCAATCCAGTTGTCTTTGGATGAAATTTGTAGGTCATCTCTTCTCATCTGCTCTGAGCATATCATCTGTGCAAGGTGACTTAGTTTTGTGGTATACCTCTTATGTTTAACATAGCACCTTGCTTCCTTTCTAGCATGCCAACTGCTTTGCCTACTCAAGTCAATGCCATGAACGTTTCTTATTATGCATTGTAGTGTACATGAGTGGTTTTGTGTGTCTATCATTAATTCCCCCTCACTCTGTTAAAATAAATCCTATTCCTTTGGGGATTCCAACCATAAAGTTATGGTTTGGGCTGAAAACCAGAATTTCTTTGGTCATAGAAACAGATAGTAAAAAAAAAAAAAAAATGCCTACTATTGTAGCCTCATTTTCTGTTCACAGTGCTTGGTTCAGGATGGGCCCACTACACAAGTAAGATCAGTCTTTTGGGAGTTGTCCAAGTGAAGATGACATAAAAGGTCTTTTCTCTTCTTACCTCTTAAAATAAAGTGATACAAGCCCAGTATTTCCCGTGGCCATATACTTTGCTGTGAGGAAGAGGGCCATCTACAATACAGAGAATACTGCCAATATAGAGAATGCAGCCAACATAGAAGGGCAGAGAAAAGAGGTCCAGGGTCACATAAAGACAACCAATGGAAATAGAAACAGAATAAGAGCATGAAGAGAATGAAAGGCAGAGACAGGGAAGGGAGGGGGAGAAAAGAGGGAGGGATAGAATATGAGAGAGGCATTTCAGCCCCTGTTTCCATTCCCTGAGGGTGCAAAGTTACCTTCTTTGACTGTGTGAGATAGATATACCAGTATTCTTCTTGTAAAGCCCATATTTTCCTTAAGCATATTCAAGTTGAGTTCTTCTCAAAGCTACTTTCTTATACAATTATATAATTCATAACCCCACAAAGTTGTAAAACAATCTTTCATTAAGAAAAAGTCCTTTCACATCTCCTATCTTATTAGACACTCACAACAATCCTCAACTCCTTGGCAGTAAGTTAGTGTAGAGGAAATTGTACCCATTTCACAGATGAAAAAAACAGAAGTGCAGAAAAATGACTTATTATTTGGTTATACAGTGAGGACAGCACTTCTGACTCTTAGTTTAGTGTTCTGTACAGTACAGCAGTTTTCTCTCAAACCACACCGCATCCACTCACCATGAAGCAGAGTGAGAGCAGCTGTGGAAACATAGAGGAACATATGGTTCAGTAGCTTGCCTGACACTCAAGAAATTTTATCTAATTGGGGAGATATGATGGATTCAGATACAATGGTAACTAAAAATGCAACGATCAGCTTCATGTAGACAGAACTGAAGTAGTTACTAAAGCAGTCCTGGGCTGGGGTCATCAAAAAAGAAGGAGTTCAGATAGGCAGGAAGAGGAAAAAGGCATTCAAGGTGCCAGAAACAACATGGCCAAAAAGCAGACAGACATGGTGTGCTCTGGGAACACATCTGGCCTGAAGGGAGAGTGTTTGCCAATTTTGCCTTCTAACTATAGCTCTAACCATTTTTCTCCTCCTCCACTGCCTTCACTCTGATCCTTCCATCTTTCACCAGGACTACTGCAGTAGCCCCTAGCTATTCTTCCCACATCCTCTCTTGCATTGCAGTCCAATAATTGCATTGCAACCCGAGTGATATTTGAAAAAGTCAAATCTGAGTGTCCTTGAAAAAGACCACTACTGAGTGTCCTCTGCTCACCAAGCTCCGGCCACACTGAATGTCTTCCAGGTGATACAAAGCATCCAACCCTCTCTGACCACAGGGAATCTACACTGATTGATTTCTCTGCCTGCAATGTTTCTCTCTCTGTATTCATTTCTTCCTTCATTCATTTATTCAAAGAATAATAATTGAGTGATTTTTAATGCACCAGAGAGGCAGGGTTAAGACAGTCATTAAACACAAGGATTATGAAACCAAATTGCTGTGTTAATAAACCTGGTTCTGTTACTTACCTCCTATGTGACCTTTAGCAAGTTCCTGGGATTCTCTGATTCCATTGTATTATAAGTGCACCTACCTCATGTGGCTGAAACTTAAATGAGTATAAAGCAAGGCAGATATCAACATTGAACATAGAAAGGGCTGTATGAGTGTTTGTCATAAATATTGTAGCTGAATTTTACCTACTTTCAGGATGTTCAGGTAGATGTATGTTCCTTCTCTGAGCCCTAGGACTAGGCTAGGCCAACACTCTCTGAACTCACTCTGTTTTTCATTTATTAAACTCATTTTACTTTAATCCCTTTTTCTGGTTGGATGATAAATCCCACACAGGCAAGAATCACATCTATTTTGCTCACCAGTTTACTTAAATGTTCTAATACAATGGCTGGTTCAGAATAGGAGCTAAATCTATTACTTATTTTTGAGAAAATCAAGGTCAAAATGATAATTTCTGTGAAAGCTACAAAAAATGAATTGGGATTTCACCTGCATACAATGGTGCTTTTCTGAATTTGGAAAAGATATGGGGACTGCTTCACTTTAGGGAGTTTGATATCCGTAGTACTTGCATCTTAAAGGTTATCTTGCCAGCCCTTGGTAACACCTGAAAGAGCGATGATCCAAACAGTTTCTGAGATGTTTGTCTCACCCATCTGAGGACTTCTGGGTCAACCTGTGACTCCTGTTAATGGGAGGGATATGACAGGGGCCCACTGACACTAAGGCCTTATAAAATATTACAAAAGATATCATGAAAGCCAGGCCAAGGCATGAGGACCTATACTCACAGGAAGGGCCAGGCGGATTTTTAAATGTTAGAGCAAAGTAGCCTCACTGTTTCCAGGCAGAGGGCATACCAGCTTAAAAAATGAGACTGAAAGACATTTAAATGGGACTCAGGGACCATAAATCACCTAGAAGGGAGCAAACAGAAAGACTCACATTGCTCTCACTCTTATGCCCTACAATCAGGATGGAGCCCATTAAACCTCCGACTCAACTGCAGCCAGTTCTTGCATGTAATGTGGCCCAGACAAAAATATCTTCTTGGTGATAGGAAAGTATGTCCCTTGCTATGGACTAATGAAAATTCCATGATTGGAAACTAATACACCTGCTATGTTCCCCTCATCTGCTGCACAGCGTTCATTCATCAGACAATAATTTTTCCGCTGTCCCCTAGGCCACATGTGGGTGCTGGAGATGGCATGGTAAGGTCGTTCTCCTTGGGAAGGTCATATTAGTGTTAGATGATTAGACATGTGAAGGGAGAGAAGCCCAGTTGGTCCTAAGCTATGGCCACAGCAAGGCTCAAAGAAGGTTGGAACAGATCTGACAAATTACTTAAAATCATTGGGATATCTTAATATAAAATACTGACAAGTCTCCTGGGAAAGAGACATTTGGTTAAATGACAAATAAAGCCTCAGTCAGTAGAGGGGAGTGGGCAATTCTTAATATAATGTGCATCCTCCACCAACTTTGTGTTCTCATCCAGCCCACCGTGGACCCATGCCAGAGTCCCTAGGAAGGGAGTGTAGAAATGGTGTGAGTCAAAACTGAAAGAAGAGTGTTCACTAAAACTCTAAGCCTTTGAGACACAGGCAGTATTTCCTTTATACCCATGTCACTGAAGTCTTGTAGAAGCCCCCTCCATCTGAGCCATTGCTTGGTTCAGCACATTCAGAGAATCAGTGGTTACAGCCCTTGGGCACCTCCAGGGAGCTGGAGCATCTAAGGTAAGGTACACCGCAGAGACTGCTGCAGTGACTTGGGAAAAGGCCTATGAACTGTGCTGTGTTGGTACATGTGTAACAACTGGCTCTTCTGGAAAAGAAAATGTGTATGTGTATATGTAAAACATACATTCCATAAAAGTGTTATATATATTAAGAACGCATCATACAGTTTACAATTAATAATAAAATATACAATATTCTTTATGATAAATTCTATATAGCCAGTTAATCCTTATGAAATGCATTTTTTTTTATTTTTGTGGAACTGTTGTTTCCGTAACCAACCTATGATTGTAGTCGACAAATGACTGCAGTTCTGAGCTGAATATTAGTTGTTATTTTCCTTAATGCTAATGAATAAAATGAAAGTGAAACAGGCAAGAAAAAAATGTTAAGAGTAAAAACTTCACTCACTCGTTAATAATTATTTTTTTAATGAATTGGATCATAGTTTTTGAATATTAGAAGAATATTTCCTCAGATTGTTAAATTTTATTCACCATGTAATAACTCCATATATGATACATTTATAAGCTTCATTATTGACATTTTCTTTGTGATTTTCTTAAGTCAAGACAATCAGTAAAACAATAAATCAAGCCCTGATTTGTAGAGTTTGCCAGTTTCCATGATGAATTTACTCCCAACATTGCCAATTTCAAGTTACCAATGTGATGTCACTAGATGTGGTATAGGGAGTAGCAATGCACTGCACATTATTGCATAGTTTAATATCATCATGGAGAAACAACCAACGTATACAACATCAGGGGCATAGATAACAGCAAAATGGAGCAAAATAATTAGGCAGTAATGACTTTCAAGTATTTGTATCTTTGTGTTTAGTATATTGATTTGTGAGTGTATTAATATTTAATTTTAATATAATATATATTTAATTTAAATTATTTAAATATAATATGTTTAATTTTAATAATGACTATGCTTAACAATCCCCTTACAAAATTCCTAGAAATGTAACAATCAGCTTCAATACGAACTGGCTCTAGCACACTGCTGATATGGCAGACATGGAGGTATGCTACTCAGACTCCCTTTCAAAAGAGACTCACTCCTAGCTCTGAGGAATGTAGTGTGTCAAAAGCCGCGTAAGTGTTTGCTTCTGTTTTCAAACTAAGTTATGCTCTTCTTGGGGTGGCTCCCAGCCAATGACTGAGCAATAATAGTACAAGTCTGGTCATTTCTGAACAATGACTCCTCTGATAGGCAATCTTTGCTCCCAAATTCCCCCTTGGACTGACAGAAACTGTCATCAGGTCAGTCTAGTATCTCTTCCTGTCCTCTTGTGTATCTGTCCTTTTTCACAGTCTTACTCCCAGTGAACCTCTGATACCTCCAACTTTGTCTCATCATCTACTTCCCAGACAACCCAACCCTCAACAAGCCACTACAGTCAGAGGGGAAATAGCTTCACACAGTATCACAGAAAGTGTGGACCCCAAGTGAGATGACCAAAGTGGGGCAGAGTAAGTGGATGGCACCTCTCAGGTGAAACCTAACTGAACTCATTCATGAGCACAAGGAAAATGCACCACCCCAATGGGGTTTCCAAGACTGAAGTAGAATTTTGCAGGCAGCGGGGAGACCTGAAATACTGAGAATAAGAAAGGAGTTGATACCCATTTTTGTTAATATGATTCTATCAGTCCATTCCCAAATAGAATAGCCAGACTGGGAAGGTGCAGGTAATTATACAATGCAATGTGACAACGGCTCTACTGGATGTATGAATTGGTTTCTTTCAAAACAGAAAAGGCTGGCTATTAAATGCTATTAAATTAATAGGAGAGCCAGGGAGAGCCTCACAGAGGAGGTACTATTTGAGCTGGATCTGAAGGACTGAGTAGGAATTAGATAAGCAGGCAATTCACTGAGAAAACTTGAAGGGGTGTAGATTGGCGCAAGCTCCAAGATATGATTACTGACTCATCACCATATCACCATTATCTGAATCTTTCCCACGAGCAGATATGCAACCCAGCGAAACAGATACACATTTTCCTGACCCTCCCTAAGCACCTGGAATATGTTTGTGGAATAACTCAGGATGGGGGTTGGGGTACAGGTGGGGCAGGCTAAAACCAGCAAAGGGCAATTAAGCCGCTCTTTGTGGAGATCAACCCTAAGACCAGCTGGATGGCCTTTTTGACATGTTTTCTGATTTTCCTATAGTAAAAAATTCTCCAGGCTACAAATCTAAGGAGCTGTATTCTAGACCTTGGCTTAAGTCTGTCTCCCCACCTACAAAACAGACTTGATGATTCATGCCTCCCTTAATCCAACAGAGACTTTTCATTAAGTTTCATTTTATTCCTTTATCATTGAGAAGCTGACCCTGCCTATGAAATATTTGTAAGTAGGCATCATGTTTTATTAATTTCCTCAATCCCTAGCCTGGCACGTACTAGGTACTCGTAAATATTTAAGTGATGGATAGCTTACATATAGCTTCCTGGCACAGCCTTTTGAATGTCTTGGGAACTCAAAGATTTGTTGCACATTAAATGAATATGAAAACACCTCTTTTTGCTTAGATGTCTGCCCTAAATAATTTGTTGCTATATCTTAACTAGTAGACATTAAAAAACAACAACAACAACAAAAAAAAAACCTCTACCCCCATTTAGGGTGTTAAACCAACAGCGCTGGGTATACAGAAATATCAGGGACTTGAGAGTCTTAATAGACTCCATTGTATTTGAATCTAAATATTAACACTGTGGCCAGAGAAGAGTTACCTAATTCTCTGAGGCTCAGTTTCCTCATCTATAGAATCTGAATAATGTTTTGTAGAATCTGATCAAATAAATATATGAAGGGCATTGCATAGCCTTTGCTGATAGTTGATTCTCAATGTTACCTTTCCTTTTCTACTGATATCTCCATTCTCCCCTCACTGATTTGTCAGCTTTTTCAACTTTTTCTCTCTAAAGGCTAAAAGAGGAATAAGTGATTATTCTTCTCTGTGATTCAGTTTCTGGTCTTGAGTGGTGCTCTGCTGGGTTATCTCTGCCACCTCAATCTTCAGCAGGGTGAAATGGAAAGAATGCTAGACTGGGAATCTACCTAGGTTCTAGTTCAGATTCTAGCACTGACTAGCTGTACAGCCTGATGTGGGCCATTCATTCATCAGCTATTGTTTGACAGCTTGATACTATTCTCATCACTTGGAAATATATTAGAGGCAAAAAGAAACAAAAACCCTTGCCTTTGTGACACTTACAAATGTATTATTGGTAGAAAAAACTAACCAAAAAAATGAACATAAAAAAGTAAATTGTGTAGGATGTTAGGAGGTGATGAGTACTATAGAGCAAATTAAAAGACACTCACTTGAGCAAGGTAAAGGGAAGAGAATGCTGGAGTCCAGCAGGGCAGGTTACAGCCTTATATACACTTGTTGAGGAAATGAAATCTGAGCCAAGACTTCAAAGAAGAGAGGGGCCAGCCAGTGGATATATGGATGAAGAGCATCAATGCACATGTCAAGACCCTAAGGGGATTTGTCTAAGAAATGTGAGGAGGCCAGTGTAGCTAGCTTGCAGTGAGCAAAGAGATAAGAAGGCGGTAAAGAGGGCCATAAGTATTGCAAACCCTTAAGAGTTTTGGCTTAATCTGAGTGCAATGGTTTCACCTTCAATTCTATATATGTAGAAAAGGAACTTAGACTGGATTCTTCCTAAGATCTCTTCCAGCTTTTAAATTCAAGAATGTCCTTATCATTTTGTCTATGATAGCTGGCATGGGTTGATCATGGGAAATTGAACAATCATGTATAATCTGTATCCTAACAGACTGGCACAGACAGGATTTCTATGTGTCATTTTATCTCCTGTCTAAAACTAAGAGAGATAGCAAAGGACCCGGTGGAACAGAGCTGTAACATTGTCTCTGGATTTCAGGAGTCCAATTGTCAAATATCACCACTGCCGCTTCAGTTGCACATGTGCTTAATTTGCCTCACCTCCATTTCCTGCTCTGTGAAGTGGAGATAATTGTAGTTCCTATCTCATTGAGTTATTTCAAGAATTAAATATGATGACATGCCAAGTTCTTAACACATTATTCGATGCATAGTAAATGCTCAATAACTTTTACTATTTTTTATTTTTTATAGTAGATATCAACAAATGCTTATTGAATTGAATTTTCAAAGCCTCTATATTTGAGATTTGTCTGGTAATTTTACCTCTTGTATATCATCAAATATATATTTCTGAATGTCATTTTAACAAATGTTAATGTTTATTATGTGCAGGGCACAGGTGCATGGATGAGTAAGATAGAGTCCCTGTTTTACAGGGACATAAGTGGAAGAGACAGATTCATAAAGTAATTCAAGGTAGACTGTTACAACCATTATAAAAGAGGAACCACATGTAATGGCAGAATGGAGGAGGAGGGATTAATTCTAACTGGGACTATATAAGGTGGTTTCCTTGGGTAGATGAGAGATTTGAGCAAGTTGGAAAGTAGGCTGGTCCATCTGTGCACCAATGACACTAAATAGACTTTCTTCCCGTCCAGATGTCACTAGTAAATTACGAACTCAGTGACTTATAAAATTGTTACAAGTTTGTAGACACCTTGACTCATACCATTCCTGGCAAAAGTGACTTCACAGAACTAATGCTGTGTCCTAATTGCCACAGTGGTAAACTGTATTGAGGAGCTAATTTCAATTCACATTGCTGCCTGCCTGGGGAACAGCAGACGAAGATTTAAAAAAAAAAAAAAAAGGAAAAAAAGAAGATGATGAAACATCTGTGATTGCACTCAACTCCATGGTCACATAGTGTATAATTATCCAAGAAAGTTATTTCCAAATGGATCTTTGCCCCCTCACTCTTTTCTTTCCGGATCCACTAATTCAGCTGTTGGACAGCCTGAGGCAAATTGCTCTTCTTGGTAAGTAACTACACATTTCTATTCCTACTGGGAAAATATGAGATGCTTGGGAAAGATTTCACAAAAAGCTATCACTTCACATGTACATTTTCCAGGAGCTGGTCCAAGGAGAGTTTGTATCTTTCTAGGGATAAAACACACTTCGCTAATAGAACATACTGGGTATTCCCAAAGGAAAAAATGAAACTTTTAAATATCTTTCCTTTGCCACTCCCCCTTGCCTTCTTCTTTCAAGTTCCATAGATAAATGGCCAAGGCAATACATTTCAAAAGAGCTATAGACTTCTAGACTTTTAAATTACGCTGTTCTGCTTAAGTAGTGGAAAGTCTCTTATGTCATCTGGTCGAGCTACAGTCAAAGGAATATTTTTCATAGCATAGCCTACTCTCAGATATTTGGCTGGACATGTAAAAAACAGCCCAGGATGTTTGATAATATGGATAATTACTATGAATTTTTTAGATGTGGTGCTGTGGTTATGTTTTATAAAAATCCTTATGCCTTATAAATATATTCAAAAATACTTAAGCATAACTTAACACTGTATCTAGATGTATTAGTCCATTCTCATGCTGCTATAAGGACATACCCAAGACTGGGTTATTTATAAAGAAAAAGAGGTTTAATTAACTCACAGTTCCATATGACTGGACAAAAGTCATATGGAATCACATCATGGCAGAAGGCAAAGGAAAAGCAAAGTCACATCTTACATGGCAGTAGACAAGAGAACGTGTGCAGGGGAACTGCCTTTTATAAAACCATCAGGCCTAATGATTCACTACCATGAGAAGAGCATGGAAAAATACCACCCGCATGATTCAATTACCTCCCACCGGGTCCCTCTCATGACACATGAGGATTATGGGAACTACAAGATGAGATTTGGGTGGGGAAACAGCCAAACCATATCACTAGATTTTTTTTCCCAAATAATAGAAGACAGAATGTGTTGAGGTAAGATGAAACAAGATTCACACTGAGTAAATATGACAGGTGCACATAGTTTATTATACTAGTTCCTGCTTTTATAAATGTTTTAAATTTTCCATGTATTCTTTATAAACAGAAAGGCTCAAGCCCCAAAATATAACTGAACTTGAAGAAGGACCCAGTGATCTAGAATAATGGGAGGTTTTGGTCGGAGACCAATTCTTTGGCACTTAAAATATCAGAGTTGGAAGAAGGGCAGATATGGTAGGAGTGTGATGCTGAGCTAGAGAGAAGGTAAAATTTCATGAATAAGAAGAAGTTAGACCAAGGTTTTCAATAGTTAAGCACTAACCAATGGAATTATTCATGTGGCTTTTGATGCATAGCCCTGGCTCAACTATCCTGGTTTTAATTCTGTCACTCATTAGAGAATAGACTGGGAACCAAGGATAGAAAAGAGTGAAATGGAAAGAAGTATAAAGATAGAAGCCATAAAAATAAACTTCTTGGACCAGATCCTGCCCCAAACAGCATATTAATTCCTTGGATGATTCTATGGAAGGTGTTCTTATCACACTGAAGAATGCCAAGCAGAAAAAGAATAAGGAATTCATAGAATGACAGGAGCAGCATCCTCATATCTTAATATGTTAGAGTTGTGAACTGAATATACATTGATGAAATGAAACAAATGAATGTAAAGTCCTACACTGAGGTCCAAATACCAATGGCATAAATACAGAGTGGGAGATATGGAGCTTAGAAGTATCTCATGTGAATATACTTAGAGAGATTTAATAGGCAATAAATGTCAAATGAACAATGTAATGAGGCTGACAACAGAAAATTTAATTCTTTCAAATGTGCATTAGAAAAAATAGAATATTTACATTGAAAAGATGGTAGACCTATCTGTATTGGCCAGAACTGCCTTGCAACGTCGGGTCTATTTGTGCCTGGGAGACAACGAAAACAGAGCACGTGGAGAGGAGAGTCTTGAACGAAGAAGGGGTCCAAAGCCCTGTTTTTGAGAAATGACTAAAGGAACGAGGGATGTTCAGGTAACGTGATTCACACAGACATCAGCAGCACCCTCTAAGGGGCTGGGCCACAGAAGAGAAACAAGCATTGTCCAATGGGATACAAAGTGGTGAAATTGGCCAAAATGTGAATATGTGATAGGGGATAAAATTATCGGTTAATAAGAGAAGACTCTAAAGAACACATTTTTGTATAGATTGAAAACCCATCGTGTGGGTCACTGAATGTCTAAGGAGGGGTTAGATATGGTCCTGTTCAGTAGAATAACCACGTGTGGCTAATGAGCACTTGAAATGTGGCTAGTCCAAATTTAGATCTACTGTAAGTGCAAAATACATACCAGGTGCTATGGTTTCAACGTGGTTTAAAGTTCATGCTAGAATGTGTTGGAAACTTGCTGTGGTATTGGGGAGTGAGGCCCAATGGGAGGTATGTGGGTTATGGGGATACCACCCTTATAAATGGATACCTGCCATTTGTGCTGGAGTGGGTTTCTTATCAAAGAACAAGTTTGACCCCCTCTTGCCTTCTTGCCTTCTCTTTCCCTCTCTTTGCCCTTCCACTCTAAGATAACATAGCAAGAAGACTCTTGCCATATGCTGGCTCCTTGATCTTGGATTTCCCAGCACCCAGAATTGTGAATCAATAATATTGGTTCATCATAAATTACCCAGTCTCAGGTAAACTATTGTTACAACAGCACAAAATGGACTAAGACAGCAGATTTTTAAAACTTAGCATGAAAAAACTGTAAAATATTTAATTAATCTCATTAATAATTTATATTGACAATATTTTAGATATATTGGGCTAATTAAAACACATTATTACAGCCTGTACAACATGGCAATACTGCATCTCTACCAAAAAAAACAAAACAAAACAAAAAAACCACCACATAAATTAGCTGGGCATGGTGGCAGGCCCTTGTAGTCCTAACTACCCAGAAGGCTGAGGTGGGAGGATTGCTTGAGCCCAGGAGGTGGAGGCCGCAGTTAGCTAAGATGGCACCATTGCACTCCATCCTGGGTGACAGGATGTAACAAATATATATGTGTATATATACACTCAAAATAGATATTATATATACTCAAAACATATATAATATATATATTTAATTTGTCTCAAATATATATATTTTATACAATATTACTAAAATTAATTTTACCTGTTATTTATACTTTTATAAAGGTGGCTGCTGAAAAATTTTAAATTACCTATGTGGCTTACATTTGTGGATTGTTCTATTGGACAACACTGTCCAATCCTCAATCCAGTTGGGAGGGAAGATTAAGATTGAGCTACACCTCAAAGGACCTTAAGATTTTATAATTTAGGAAAAGTTTCTCTGTAGGTCTAAGACTCAAGGACATGGTTCTCAACCAATGTCTGTTCTAACCAGCTCTGTGACCTTAGGCAAGTGACTTAACCACTCTGAATCTCAAATTCCTATCTGAAAATGATAAGGTTGGACAATCTGTGAGCTATTTCCTATTGCTCAGATTTTGAGTTTCTATAAAAGACCTTTGCTCAGACTAGACTTAAAGGCCGTGTTCCATCCTGGGACATAATAGGCAACGCCTATATTAAGGAGTAGTCCCTCCACCATTCGTGTAAACATCCCCTCAACAAATCACTTCATAACTTTCTTAATTTTCAAAGCCCATGGAGAGAATATAGGGCTCAAGATCAGACAAAACTGAAACAGATTTGTGACCTCATCACATCTGTATCAGCTTATCATTATGATTATCTTCATTCCCAAAACAACATTCTAGCTTCTATTTATTGTGTGTTTACATCATACG
The DNA here is from genome assembly GCF_047675955.1 of Chlorocebus sabaeus. NCBI lineage: Eukaryota > Metazoa > Chordata > Mammalia > Primates > Cercopithecidae > Chlorocebus > Chlorocebus sabaeus. The sequence continues at coordinate 28,846,140 of NC_132926.1, read as the reverse complement.
AGGTGCTCTGGAGCATGTCCTCATTTAATCAACCCAGACGTCTTTAAGATAGGTGCTTTTACTGTCCTTATATAACCAAGAAGGTAACTAGGCTTAAATCCATTTGTGTAACCTCAGGTGTGTTATTCAGTCTGTCTAAGTTGCAACAGGGTAGTAAAATGATACCAATCATCATAGTACACTCAATCATGGTACAAATTGTAGTGAGGATTAAGTGAAAAAAGTGTTTGTGAAGTTCCACTGGAGTAGCAGATTTATAAAAAGCAGAATGCTTACTACAATCCTTCCCCTGCTAAACTCTTCCATTACAAAACCAACATATCCTTTAACTCTAGCTCCAGTAACATCCTTTCCACAGAGCCTCACCATTTCTCCACAGCCAGAATAAGGTCTAGCCCTTCTGAACTAATATGGCCCTTGTTTGATCTTTTTTTTTTTTTTTTTTGTCTTCATAATTTCCAACCTTACTCTGAAGTCACAGGTACGAATATCTTATCCACTATATTAAACTATAAAGCTCATAAATGAAAACTCTATATCACAGTACATTCAGCCTAGTATGTGGCACAGAGTAGATTGTTAATAAAACCCAGTTGGGCTAATAATGATAACGATCATTTGTTGAAAATTTATTGGTGCCAATCACTGCACAAAGTTTAAGCTCTTTACCTATATATCTAATTTATTCCTCGCAACTTGAAAGGTAGATATCAATTTTACACATTTTACTGATGAGAACACAAAGTCTTAAGGGGGTTAAGTAACTGCCCAAAATCACACCAATCTTTTTTTTTTTTTTCTTAAACCAGCAAACATGTTTCATTTCTTACATCCCAGTCAAAAACTGCATCCTAAAGTTGGTTCAGAACCTGTTTCCAGAATTCTGGTTTAAATATATATATTTGAAAAGACCAATTTTTACACACACATACCCCCAACAGATACTCATATTACATATATTATTTAATATCATAATATTTATATTTTATATAGTCCTAGGCTTGCATCTTTTCAGTGAAAAGGGGGTAAAGATAATGCTATTCATTTTATAAATATATAAAAGGAGCTAACTTCCTTAAGTTCAATTACAAGATTTCCTCAGTGATCTCTTTAGTAGTAACAATATAAAATATACATAAAGGCAAATGTCATATCTCTATCATCATTAAATGAAAATTTGGTATCCAAGTTAAGTTTCCTCTGACCACTCCTTTTCACACAAAATATAAAATGTCTCAGGTTAAGATTCAACCTTCAAATCTGAATTCCAATTCTGAGAGCACACTTATTCTTTTCAGAAGCATAAACTTGATTTTCAATACAAGTACTCTGAAGGATAATTTTAATATGCCCTAAATAGAGAAAAAAAGGAAAACTCATTGGTGTTCCTTGCTAATGACAGAACAAACACTTGGTATTTTTTTCTTCTACAAAAGGATGCACTACCCTGTGACCTAAAAAAAGTTAACAGATTTTAATTTCGTTACTAACTTCTTAATAACAGACATGAGTTTCACAGGCTAAAAAGAAAGGCTAAACCAACTGGCCAACCTTCATGTTTATACACTTTCCTGATTTTTATGCCCTATTTTTCATTCTCTCTTTCAATTTTAACTGAGTAATGCCAGAATACTGATTGAAAACAATTGTAAAAAAATGTTATAAAGCTTCTTTATCCTCTAAGTGTGCACAGCTATTACATGTTTTAATACTTGATCTCATTTTTCCAAAAGTAAAATAATTATCTTGGTATAAATCTCTTCCTATCACCAGGATGCTGAGATTTTTATTTTCGTCATCCCAGTATCAAGAAACAAAAGCATATAAAAATTTCTGCAAAGATAACTGACTTTTTTTCTTTTGAGATAGAGTTTCGCCCTGTTGCCCAGGCTGGAGTGCAGTGGTGCGATCTTGGTTCACTGCAACCTCTGCCTCCTGGGTTCAAGCGACTCTCCTGTCTCAGCCTCCTGAGTAGCTGGGACTACAGGCGCCTGCCACCACGCCTAGCTAATTTTTGTATTTTTAGTAGAGATGGGGTTTCACCATGTTGGCCAGGCTGGTCTCGAACTCCTGACCTTGTGATCCACCCGCCTTGGCCTCCCAAAGTGCTAGGATTATAAGCATGAGCCACCACAGCTGGCAAGATAACAGACTTTGTAAGAGCCAACTTGAGATACTATATTCACCAATTGAAATGTCCACCTGTTATTTCATTCTAATGGATCACACCAATCTTAAGTGACAGAGCCAGGATTTGAATTTTGGCTGGCTGGCTGGATCCAAAGCTCATAGTCTTAACCATTACAAAGGAAGTATGAATGGACAGATATACAGATGGATAGATAAGTGAATGGATGGATGATAGACTGAAGCACAACAACTGCATCCTTTGAATACAATCTCAAGTTCACCTTTCAATCTGAACTTTCCCTTTTGGATATTAAACCCCGTGGCCCCAAACCCTTCATCCTAGTATATGACTGGGGAATTCAGCAGAGAGGTAAAAGAAGCACATTTCACCATTTTAAAGATTCATAATGAGCTAAAAGGCCAAGTCAAAATCAATTTATTATTCACCCAAGTCTCAGGTCCCTGACTGTTTTGTTCTCCTGAATAAAACATACCTTCTCAAGTGTACAAGCTGCCAGCAGCTGGGAAGAAAAAAGGGAGTGAGTAATACATATTTACATAATTAGGCAGAAGGAAAAACATTCAAGCAGGTTTCCTTTTTAACGTTTATGTTTATCAGAGCCTCTAGCTCAGGAAAATGTTTACCTAGTGTAGAAAGCATGTGTATTTTTCACTTGGTAGCAGGATTTTTATGATCAGAGATTTCTTTTTTCATTTGGAGATACAAACCCAGAATTCAGCAACTGCCCCCACAGCATCTTGAGCCCAACAAAAAGAACTCTTAGCCCTCTGTAAACCTGCAGGTTTTTAGCCAGCCAACCACCAGCCCCAAGACAGTGACATTCAGTGCACCTGCATCCCTGACATAGGTTGGGAAAAAGCCATGGCTTTGAAAGTGACAGTGATTGTAATTCATTACCTGCATTAGTTCACAGTACGCAGTTCCTTGTACAAACAGGCAGACATTTTTCAATTGTGCGATGCAATAGATAAATTACCTTACATAGAAACTGTACTTTTAAAAATTAATTGAGGTGGGCATTGCAGATGTATGCATTATGCATGTACAAATAATCATCCTTGGGAATAAAAAGTCCTGGATGGGTTGTATTTAACTTTAAAACTGTATTTTATTAATGCGTTTTCAGGGAAGGAGCTTAAATCAATGACCCTACCCCCACTAAATCCAGAGCATTCAAGCAAAACAGAATCTAGGCTGCTTGTTACATTTCCCGCCCCCTCTCTGAAAGCAATGGCATTTCATTTTCCAACAGAGACTTTTTTTATTCATAATGTCATATTTTAATCCAATCAATGTACATTAGCTACAACTAATGTAAATGTCATTGCTATTCTTTCCTCAAACCATTTTTTAAAATTTGCTAAAACTCAGTACAGCACAATCTTTCCACCTCAGGTTAATAAATATTGGACAGCTTTTCTATATTTTTTTATTCTCAGTGGAATATTATTGAACAAAGCTCTAGGACATTTCAGGGCAACAAATGAAACAGATTCTACTTGATTCAAAGTGAGTGTTTGGGAGTGTCAACCTTTCTCATCCTAGGCCTATTACTTTCCTTAAATATTCCTACTACAGCCAAACAGAATTGGTCCCACTTGGTCCTCAATCTCCACGTTTTCTTCCTTTGTTCATGTTGTTTCTTCCAGTCTGAATGTTCTTTCCCCATATCCACATTCAGCTTATACTTAAGGAGTTAATCAAGTGCTCCTCTTCCAGGAAGCCTACCTTGATTTTACCCTTATCTTGTTCCAGTCAGATGGGATTCCTTTATTCTCTAAATGCTCAAAATGTTTTATATGCATTTCTCTTAGAGCGCTGGCAATAGTTCACCTTGAATCTAGCTGTCTATGTCCTAATACTACCTCCACATGTAGATCTAAGCTCCTAAAATACATAAAAAGTACATGACATCTTTATATCCCCTATATTAGTTGTACAATGTCTGGCACAGAGATGCTAATAAATGTCTAGAGAAATGAAGAGAAGGAAAGAAGAAAAAAGAAGGGAAGCAATGAAGAATTCTGGCAAAGAGAGAAAGAGGAATGAAAGAGAAAGAGAGAGAAGGGAGGGAGTAGAATGAAGGATTAGAATGAAGGATTAGAAAAGGCATAATTGTGAAGATCAACAAAGCTGCAATGGTTACTCAATGCATAGGACTGAACCATCTAATTCCACTTTTGCAGGGCAGTGGCTGGAGCCCTTAGAAGAACCTGTTCACCTAACCTCAATTTTCTGCCTCCAAAATATACCTAGGGCCAGTGGCTTTCAAAATTCAGTGTACAAAAAAAAAAAAAAAAAATCATCTGAGGGGCTTAGTAAAATATTGATTCTTTGCAATTGGATTTCTCTCCCTGCATTACTCCAAGAGAATCTGATTTATCAGATTGATAAGGGGACCAGGAAGAACTCTGCATTTCTAACAGGATCTCAGATGATTCCATGGTGAGTGTTGGGGATCATGTTTTTATGTGCAATAGTGTCCTAGAGATATTACCAGGCTGTGCTCTCCTGGATCTGCCTATCTTCATTGGCTATCTCTGTTCACCACCCCAGCCATGTGATAAATCACCTGATTCCACCTGCAGGACTTAGTTGAGCTATGCTTGGATTTGTTCCTAACCATTAAAATGCAGAAAATTTACCTAGATTCAGGTTTCCTGACTTTTTGCTTTCTGTGGCATTATTTTTATTAGTAGTATTATTTCAGAATTTTTTTGGTCTTGACTGGGCCTTTGCCTCCTCTTTGATACCCATTTGTGTGGTTGATATTATCCTGACTACTGGCTTCCTTAGATCAGCTAAAATATGCTTCGTGTCCACTTTATCCCATGCCATCAGTTATATTCCAGATATTTGGACACAGAGAGACTTTCCTGGCCCCATTTCCTATCTGGTCCATGTTCCTATTTAGCCTCATCTGTAGATGTCCATGCCCAAGTGCTGCCAGGTGAGTGGAAATCATAGCCTTCTTACTCATGTACTGTCCCAGGTGCTAGCACAGAATAATTGGTGATGGCATAACAGGCTACTGAGCTCTTTATCAAGAGCCCAGGTGCAAATCATCCTTCTGTACTTTTTTTTTTTTTTTTTTTTTTTTTTTGCAGCTTTTATTTTATTGGATTTGAAAGAAACATTTGACACTGATGATCCATTTTTGAAACAGGCTGTTTTCTTTCCATCTTTGACATGATTTGTTTTCTCCCATTTCTCTTACCAATCCTTCTCAGGCTTCTTCACAGGATATGCCAGACCCAGTTGATGCACTACCCCAAGTTGTTTCAGACTATCAACTGCTTGCTCTAATTCCTGGCTGAAGAGAATCCACTGAGGCTCACATCATTGCATCAATTACAAAATTCAAGCTGCTAATTCCATTGCTTCATCTCCCAATACCACCTCCTGTCTCAGCCTCTTCCAGAGCTTAGTGACTGAGCTGTGGCAAGGCCTCCCTCAGGTTCATCATGAGGAGGGCATTAGAAGCCCCAGCAATTCTGTGCATTTTCCACAAGGTGATGATAAAACTTCTCTAAGTCTCAATTTTGTTAATTTTCTTACCCATAAAATCATGCTCATAATGCCTATACCTACATCCAGGAGTTTGTCAGGAAGGATTAAATAAGACAGGGAGTGCTAAGAGAAGAGCCCAGTGACTGGACATGTTGAGTCCTATACAAACGGTGGTGATAGTGATTCATAATATAATGTTGTTGCTGCTATCATTGTCGTCATCATCTTTGTTGTCATCGCCAGTTACATTTACTCCTTTTGTTCTGTGAACACTGAGGTACATACTATGTTTAGCTGCGTATTGGGTCCCAGCCAGAATTTCTTTTGAAGAACCTGAAGGAAGACACGTATGGTGTAAGGCCTGAAATTAAGGTTCAACATTATGGACTGCCTTGACATCTGATACAATTGGGAAGGGCTCAAATGGCCTAACCACAAGTTCCCCTCCCATTCTGCTCCTAGCCATACAACCCTCATCAATAAGAGGACTTGGCAACATTCCCACTTAGTGATGGGGGAGTGTCAGTTTCCTGATTGTTCACTTTGTTCTAATGCAACCCCTAGAGTAGTGATCTAGAGTAACCGGGCCCTTAAATCATACAGTGTCCTCCTTCCCCAGGCTGAGAATATATGTGGCTACTGTCAGTCTTATCTCTCCAGTGTCAGGCATCCTGTTGGCCATCCCTATAACCATAGGGTGGGAATCATCTCCTCACCAATAGAGTGAAGAGGAGGTTATTAACAATTGTGATCAATGATTCTGCCATTCACAGTCTAAGGAAGAAGTTGTTTGGGTAAATGGACCTTTAAATTCATATGGGATAAGTAGTAAATTAAGAGGTAGAAAATGCTATGTGAGCAGAAATGGGGAAGCAGAAAATCCCAGGTGGAGGGGTGCAGGACAATAGACATTACAAGGTAGTATTTGGTTCAACTGAAAAGCCTCACATAAAATCTCATGAACAGATGATTATTAGCTATATGCTAAAGTCCCCCCACCCCATTTTACCTAGGATTCTTCTAGTAGAGGAGGTCTGCTGATTCCATATTTAAGCCTATATTTTTCCGTGCTTGAGGCAGGGCTCTGTGGTCCAAAACTGCCCATGCCCACTATTGTTCTAGTTCTATCTTTATTGTCTAAGGGTTCCTTTTAAGTTACTTTAGTTGTATACTGTGTTGTTGAGTACATTTTGCTATAATAAAGTAGTTGCCAACACCTGTTCCTGTCTGCTGCTTGTCTTCTGCTCTACAAACAAGCCCAGACTTAGTCGAGAGCAACCGAGTCCCTAAATCACCCATCCAGGGCCAGAACCTTGCCACAGTGAACATAAGCACTTTGCTGTATCTTCTTAGTAACTTCATTCTCATTCTCATTCTCTCTCTCTCTCTCTCTCTCTCTCTCTCTCTCTCTCCCCCCCCCCCTGTATATATGTATATATACAAATTAAATTTATTGCATGTTTTAAATAAAAACAATAACATTTACTATTTAAATGCTTGCTGCGCTTCAGGCACTGTGTTAAGGATGCTACATTATTTCGTTTCATCCTTCCACAGGCATACAAGGTAAATAGTGTCCCCAGGTAAGAAAGCTGAGGCTCATAGATGTTAAGTAACTGATCCAAAGTTACACAGCTGGTAGGTTGGTGCAAAGGTAATTGTGTTTTTTGCCAATACTTTTAATTACCTTTGCACCAAACATGTATGCTATTCTGATGTTATGTTTATTGTCTCCAGCTGAAACAGTTTGGCCAAACAAGTTGATGACTGGTTACTTTGAAAGTTTAAGTCAATACTACATGTTGAAATCTCCACTGCTTCACAGGAACAAGCCAGTTCTTTAAAAACAACTAGTTAATAACAATCACTACCACACCTTTCTTTGCTTAAGTGTAAGCTTGTTTTCTTACATTTAATTAATGCAATAGTTAATATTTAATACTTCAATCTATATCAATTAATCTATATTTACTGAATTAAATATATTAATGATATTGAGTAAATAATTCTAATCTATATTATTTAATTTCTATTTAATTAATTAAATACTTAGATATTGCTTAAATTGAATGGCCTTCCAACTAGATGAAACAAAGAATTATGGCTGGTGAACCTGCTGCCAAATATCTTTCTAAACATCTGCAACTAGATTTTTATTCGCTGCAGGTCAGTTTAGTAAGAATCTGAAATAATACTTCTTATATGGGCACTACAGAGAAGTAACCTAAATAATACTGATTTCTTCTGTGGGCACTACACAGAAGTAACTGAAATAATACTGAAAGAAAAAATGGCTTGTATTTTTTAGTTGAGATATTAAGTTGTCCAGAGGATTTGGTTTTACTTCTTTGAGAGGCCGAATCACAGTAAATCTTGCAACTCAGATATGCTCATTTTGCAATAGTCAATAAGAAGATTGTGGAAACCCATGTGGTACTTGAAATGTGGTGTCTTGTAAGGCCTAAAACATCCTTCCCTCCTATTCTATTGTACCCCTTAAGGTCCACGTGTGTGTGTGTGTATGTGTGTGTGTGGTAGCAGAGCAAAGACTTCAGCAATATCCAGAGATGTTCTACTTCTGAGAGTGGGATTGAATTCTTTGCCTTTCTAAACAGTTTGGCCAAATTAAAAAGTATGTTTTAGAAAATAATGTGCTTTTTGAATTTGGCCTGCAAGGTACTCTTACTTGTGTTTCAAGCAAGAGTTTCAAGCAAGTCAACAGTGGTTGGCTTCCTATTTTTTCCAGGGAAACTACACTGTCTAGGAGAATGAGCACGAATTTCCAATAAATAGGATGTTGAATTCAATGTCAGATTTAATAAAGCAGCTGAATTTTATCCATAAGTTTGCGTTATTGAGAAATCTCATTCTAGAAGAAATTATTTTTTAAATCAATTACTCATTAAATCAAAAAGTGTTGAAATTTATAAGGAGGTTTAAAAAAAAAAAAAAAGAAAAAAAAGAGCATTTAGACCAGGATGTTATAACCTGGGGTCCACAGAGCTCTACTTAGAGGTCATGGATAGGCCTCAGTGGTCTCATTAATAGCGAGAGGTTATGCAGATTCATTTATGTTCATTTTTAAACATTGGTTTTATTAGTTATTTTTTCTAGAGAAGAGGGTAGAAAATGTTCATCAATGTTTTTCAAGGGTTCAAAATGTTTAAAGGCCACTGATTTATATCAACAGTTATTTATATGTGAGCATACAAGTGAGCACAGGATAGTCAAGTGATCACAAGGGATTGTTTGGCTAGCGAGAAGAGGAGCTGCTGGACACCAAGTCTTCCCATTCTGAATCCAGTGCTAGCATGCTGCTTCTAAACTACCAACAATGTTGGTATTTCTTCTCTGGCTACCTTTGATCTAGAGCCTATAACTAGGGTATGAAAAATAAAAAAAAAAAATTTAAAAAAACATAAAATGTGTTGCTTAAGAGTAAGAGGTTTATGTATTGAGTGTATTTACATCTTAATAGCCAGAACGGTATGATAGAGTACTCAGTTGAAAAATTTTGAATAGAAGAGTATTTTAGTTCGAGTTCTTCCAAAAAGAGATGTGAGAGAAGCGGTTGGATATAAGTAGTCTAATCTACTTTGGGAGCACTATGAGAATGGGGAGAGTGAGACAGGGAAGGAACACATTAGTAAATGACATGTTAATAAGAGGGATATCACTGTAGGCAAATATAGCACAATCTTGGGGACCTTGGTGGGCTCAGAGTTATCCTATCAGAGAAGCAAAGATGGGTCCCTTATCTTCTGACTTCTGCCTTTCATCAGTTGAGGGTTTCCCTTGGCCATAAAAGAACCTCAGGTAGATACAGAAATAATCTACCTGTAATTCCCAGGGTAGGCCAAGGGCATATGGACAGCGTTTCACAACATCTGCTAAAAGGTGTTTTAGGAGTTAAGAAGGTTGTATCTGTGGACTAACATACTGTTGGATCAGAACATTTTAGGAATAAAAGGGAACTCAGAAGTCATCTGATGTCACAACCCTTTTTCTACAACTTACGCAAAGATACCCTCCATAATATCCCTTAAAATAGTGATCTCTGCTATTCTCATCAATGTTATGAAGCACATCACATGCAGATATAGGTTTCTTGTCTATTTTTTGTTTTGTTTTCTTGCTGCAGAGTCATCCCTGTATGATTCTGATTTTATTTATGTAAAATCAGAATCTACTGGAATCTTCCACTGGTGACCAACTTCCCTTCTGAATCTATACAATACATATTTAAAGTCTTTTTTAGAGGAGAGCCTGTAGAAGCCACCCCCCAAGATGGCCCCCAATGATCCCTGACTCCTAGTATTTATGCCCTTGTAGAGTTTTCTCTTACAGTGGATAAGGCTGACTTATGTGTCCAATAGAATTTTATGGAAATGACAGAATAAGGCTTCCAAGACTAGGTCATAAATGTCTTTGCAGTTTCCATCTTCTTCTCTTGGATTGTGCCCTCTGGGGGAAAAACTGACTGCCATGTTGTTAGGACACTCAAGAAGCCCTGTGGAGAGGTCTACATGATTAAGAACTGAGTCCTTCTGCCAACAGCCATGTGAGTAAGCTATTTTGGAAGTGGATTCTCCATTGCCAGCCAAGTCTTCAGAGGACAGCAGCTGCAGCCAGCAATTTGATTGCAACTTCATGAGAGACCCTGAGCCAGAAACACCTAGCTATGCTGCTCCCAGGTTCTCGGCATTCAGAAACCGTGTAAGACAATACATCCTGATTCTTTCAAGCCACTGAGTTTTGGGCTAACGTGTTGCATAGCTTGGATATCTAGTACTTAGCCTTTTTGTTATTTAAAGACAGCTACTCCCAATCTTGTAGTTGAATAAACACTCACATTTGCTTTCTTTCTTCATGTGGTTTAGTTTTCTACTTTATTGCTCTATCATGAAACCATTCTTATATGTAAATACCATTTTTAGTGTCAGTCTGTACAAGTTAAATCTCTTTGCTGAAAGTGACAGAAACCAAATTCAGACAGTATATGCATAAAAGTGGGAGATGTATTGTCTCATATAATCAAATTTCCGGAAAAGAAGATGATCTGGCCTTAGAGACAGCTGAAACCAGGGACTTAAATGATACGTGACCTCTCTGTCTCTTTTTTCTACTTTTTTCTAACCTAGCTTTTGCTTTATTCTCAAATCTGCTGTCCCCAGAAAATTATAATCTTTTAATGTAGCTTTCATACTCAGAGCTGTGTAACCAGAGACCAAAGTTTTCCCCTACCAGACAGTTCTGTCTTAAAGAATCTCAGGAAAGAATTGCAACTTGTCTACCTTAGATCATGTTCCTATCCTTAGACCACTGTGACTAGGAACACTTTATCATGCCCAAATAGATCATATGTGTACCTCTGTGGCTAGAAGCATACTGGACAGAGGCTTATGAGAGTGCAGGAGGAGTAATTAACTTTAAAATGTAAGTGACCTATGGACAGAAAAAAACATAAATAATTTCTGCCATCTTCACTGGATGTTATGACCCTGTTGTGTTTGAATTTGTGTGAAGTAAACAGAGATGATTTTTTGGTTGTCAGATCAGTACATCTCGTATAATAAATAAGGTAAGGTGGTCAGGAATAAGATCTCTGGAATAAAATAGAATAGTTAAGAGTATGGTTGGTGGTAATAAGAAAATCTATTCTTACTTAAGTTAGAGGTTTCACTGACACAAGGGACAACAGAAGGTGGAGAACATCATATCAAAGAAGAAAGACTGGTCAGATGTGTGCTTGAAATTCTAAGAGAGAAACATAGAAGTCAATGCTTAAGGCCATGGCTTCTCAATCAAAGTTGTGTTGCGTTGGAATCACAGTCCTTTGCAAGGTAGTTTGAGAAATTCATCTCAAATAGATAAGCTATTATGGTTTATAAAATATTTCCTTTTATATGCACCAAGTTGGGCTTTTAGTCAACCCTATAATAGCCATATTGTTAGTATACATCCCCAAAGACTGTATATCCTCATGATTAGAAAGATGGTCACCTGAACAGTCAGCCTAAATTTGAAACTTTGATTTGCTACTTATTAGATGTATACTATTAAGCAAGTTATCTAATATATGTCTCAATTGTGCTTGTAGAATTTGGAATTATAACAGTAATACTATTTTATCAAGATTTTATTAATTCAATGAATTAATATATACAAAATTCTCAGAATAGCATCTGACATATACTAAGTGCTACATACACATTAGCAATTGACACCATTATTATTGTTATTATCCTTGAATTGGGGCAAAAAGTTTGTACTTACATTTATCCCCACAGAAATTTATGCATACCCTAGGATACCCTGATGTGACTGTGTCACCCATCTGAACAGCATCTGTCCCATATGTTAATGAAGACGAGAATGTGAAAGTTATCATTCTAAGCATTCTGTGGACTTGATTATAGTATCTAGTAAGAGATTGGCAAAGCAATCAACTTGTAATGATTTGTGGGACATTTTGGCTGGAAATAGAGACCTCTTAAAGAATGAAACATCTATCTTGTTATGTGTTAACATCTGTTCTGTTTGCATGTAGATCTGTTTTTAAGTAATACAAGAACAAATATATCACAATGTACTTCCATAAGAAAAGAACATTCATCTGTAGGTTGTTGGTTTTCTAATTGCAGTAGCAAAGATTTAAATCATATTTTGGACCCAAACGTATCCATCATAAAAGCTAATCTTTGTACTAATGTCCATTTTTATCCAAGTACAGTGCATAATTAAATGCTAGCACTGAGAAGCACTGTATTTAGAAAAGAACAAGGCAAGATTATCAACCACAGCTATGTATATACTCCTCCAGCTCAAATATTTCAGACCATACACACTTGCTACTCCCATTGCTTGTTTTTAAAAATATTTTCAGACAAAATGTGTATATTATATTTTTAAATATATGGCAATTGGATCATTACATCACATAATCACAAAACTTTAAAAACTAAGTGATGTTTAAAGATCACTCAGTACATCTAAGCCTCCTTTTGCCAGTTATGTTGAATACCTCTATCTCAAGTCACAGAATAACTCATGGAAGGTATGAAACACGTGCAAGCACTATCCCATGGCAATCATTACCAATTCTCTGTAAAGCCTAAATGAGCATCAGAATCCTTTTCCACACAGTAAACCAGGTGGCCACTTCAAATCAATAAAAATCAGTGTAAAAACTGAAATCTGTTTACTTTGCCCTAATGATGGTTAGCTAAACAGAACCCAGGATACCCAATTTTCATATTAATATGATTGGACCATTAAAATTTCTCAGTTATAAACTATTTGTACTAGATTTGTCCATCTCAACACTATTTTGTTGAGTGTTCATGAAGAATCTGTTCATGTGAGTGAATCTATTAGTGAAAATTCTTTCCTGGACCCAGTCACTGATAAAGTCCCACACTGAAAGTTACATTTTCTTTGTGATGAGGCATAATTCACATACCATACAATTCACACTTTTAAAGTACCCAATTTAGTGGACTTTATAGAGTCACAACGTTGTACAACATTACCTCTAAATCAAACCCCATGTCCATCAGCAGTCACTCTCCATTCCTTGCTCTCCTTTTCCCCACCCCACCCCCTGGAAATCACTAACCTATTTTCTGTCTTTATGGATCTGCCTATTCTGGACATTTCATACCAGTAGAATCATACAATATGCCTTCTATGTCTAGTTTTTTACACTTTGCACAATGTTTTCAAGGTTCATCCATGTTGTTGCATGTATCAGCACTTCATTCCTTTTCTATAGATGAATAATATTCTGTTGTATGATATGCCACAATTTTTGTATTCATTCAACAGTTGATGGGCATTTGAGTTGTTTCTATTTTTGGCTATTACAAGCAATTATGCTATCAACATTCAAGTCAAGTTTTAAATGTCAAATGTTGTCTATTCTTTAGATATTCACCAAGGAGTGAAATTACTTGGACATAAGGTAACTCTGTTTAACTTTACATTGGCATTGGCATGTCTGAGGGTTCCAATTTATCCACATCCTCACCAATACTTGCTATTGTCTCTCTTTTTGCTTATATCCATCCCAGTGGGTATGACTGTTATCTCATTGTGGTTTTGGTTGTCATTTATCCAATAACTAATAATATTGAATATCTTTTCACATGCTTATTGACCATTTGTATGTCTTCTTTGAAGAAGTGTTTATTCAGATTCTTTGCCCATTTTTGAATTTAACCATTGATTCTTTTACTGTTGATTTGTAACAGTTATTATATTTGTGATTACTTGACCCTTATCAGATATATTATTTGCAATTTTTTTTTCCAGTATGTGGAGTTTTTTTTCACTTTTTTGATAATGTCCTTCATGTACAAAAGTATTAGTTTTGATGATGCCCAATTTATCCTTTCATGGGTTGCTTCTAATTGTGGTGTCATATCTAAGACACCATTGTCTAATCCAAGGTCACCGCGATTCACCCCATGCTTTCTTTCAAGAGTTTTAGGGAGGGGGGAGGGATGGCGTTGGGACTTATAACTGATGTAAATGATGAGTTGATGGGTGCTGACGAGTTGATGGGTGTAGCACAGCAACATAGCACATGTATACATACATAACAAACCTGCATGTTGTGCACATGTACCCTAAAACTTAAAGTATAATTTTTAAAAAGTTTTATAGCATTAGCGCTTATATTTGTGTTTTTGATTAATTAATACCAGCTGAACCTCAAGAGTACAAAAATCTTTGTTCCTATATAGCTCCATTCCCTTTCCCCTCTTTCACACAGTTATTCACATACAAATTACATCTTTATACATTGTATGCTCATTGACACAGATGTATGGCTTTCACTTTATGCCATTGCCTTTGTAGCTCTGTTTATTTTTCTTCATTCTTTTTTTGTTTTATTTACAAACTGTATGATCTCAATTGACCTATCTTTCAGTTTGCTGACTCTTTCTTCTGCTTGCTCAAATCTGCTGTGGAGCTCCTCTGGTTAAATTTATTTCACCTGCTGTACTTTATAACATCAGAATTTCTGACCGGTTCTTTTCTATAATTTTGTCTCTTTATGCATATTCCCTATTTCCTGAGATACTGGTCTCATATTTTGTTTGTTTAGACTTGTTTTCCCTCAGTTCTGAGCATATTTAAAATAGCCAATATGAAGTCCCGTCTAATAAGTACAGTGTCTGGGCTCCCTTAGGAACAGTTGCTTTTCTTCCTCTATTTCTGGACTGTACATTCTTGTTTCTGTCTTATAATTGTTTTGCTGTTGCTGTTGTTGTTATTGTTGTTAAAAACTAGACATTTTAAGTTGGCATGGGGGCTCATGCCTGTAATCCCAGCACTTGGGAGGTCAAGGCAGGTGAATCACTTCAACCCAGGAGTTCAAGACCAGCCTGAGCAACATGGTGAAACCCTGTCTCTACCAAAATAATAACTTTAAAAAATTCAAAAATTAGCCGGGCATGGTGGTACATGCCTGTAGTCCCAGCTACCTGGGAGGCTGAGATGGGAAAACAGCTTGAGCCTAGGAGGTGGAGGTTGCAGTGAGTTGAGATTGTGCCACTGCAGTTTAACCTGGACAACAGAATGAGAACCTGTCTCAAAAATAAAACAAAGCAAAAAGTGGACATTTTAAGTAATATAAAGTAGCAAATTTGAAAATCAATTTCTTCCTCATCCCCAGGGTTTGTTGTTCTTTGTTTGCTTGTTTTGTGAGTTTTCTGAACTAATTCTCTAAAACCTGTATTCGACCCTTTGTGTGGCCACTGAAGTCTCAGCTTAGGTATCTTAGTGCTCAGCTTGCATATAGCCTCAAGGTCAGCCAGAAATAGAGCCCAGGGCCTTCCCAGGTCTTGGTTGAACATTTACACAGCCCTCAGCATGCACACAGCTCTATGCATGTGCATGGCCTTCTAGATTCCAGAAGTATGTCAAAGACTTTCAAAGACCTCTATGGACATCTCATTCCCCAGTTTTCTTTTTAAAATTTTTGGTTAGCCTATTGTTTGCCTCAGCTGTTACTCACTACCTCAAAATGCTACAATGATTTAAAAAAAAAAAAAAAAGTTGCCTCTGATTATTTTTAACACACTCAGAAAAAATACTCTTCACACTGGGTGACTTCCATGTCAGCCTTAATGAAGGCAGTCTTGTGAATCACTTCTTCCAAGAAATCACCAGATATGTGAAATAATAACAATTCTCTTAGAACGGGACTTTGAAGGAGTTTAACCCTGTCCTGCCCCCTCCACTGGCTGCCAGGTGACTGGTTTCCATTGTTTACTTTCAAAGCTGATGCAGAGCTGGGGGTGGAGATGAAAATAGGACAAATTAAAATGCCATACAACTTGCTATTCTTACCAATATTCAGTCATTTTTCTTGCATAAATGCTCCTTAGATTTATAGAGGTCTTTGGTTAATTTTTAGAGTTTTGAAAAAGTTGATTCTGACAAATTTTCCCATGTGCTTTTTGCTTTTATAAATAAGATGATTTTTCATAAATCCGTACTCTATTTTATCTGATGTCACAAACTATATTTATATTTGTCCTATACACATTATTGTTTGTATAGATTATATAGATTTATAGAATCAGAAGTCTTTATCATGGCTCATGATCTGAGCCCCTTGCCTTCTTCTTAAAAGTTATGTCATATCTAGCTTTCCCTAATTTACAATGAACTATTCCTATGGCTCCCTTTCCACACCTCGAATATTCCAAGTCATTTAGTCATCACAGTCTTTGTACTTGGTATTCTCTCTGTCTGGAGTCTCCTTCCCCTAGAAGAAACTTCTCATCCCTCTGGTCTCACCTCAGATATCACCTTCTCAGAGAGGCTCTTCCTGACCACTCTTTCCAAAAAAGCTCTTTCTACTTACCCTATATACAGCCCTCCCACCTCTAGGTTATCTTTATCACATTATGGGTTTTTTTTCATTCACAGTTTTTATTAAACTCCACAATTACAATGTTTGTGTCGCTCATTTTATTTGTTTCTTCCAGTATAATGTGAGTTTCATGAGGACAGGGACCTTGTTGGCCCTATGTATCTCTATATTCTCTTGGCCTGCACAGTTATTAGCACATACTAGATGTACAATAGTAGATAGATGAATGATGAGAATTCTACTTAGTATCAATAACATTCCTGGGTTTAGGAGCCTACAAGTATACTCTATCTTTCAGTCAAATTCTAAGGACAAATCAATCAAGATATGAGAAGGAACCAATTACACTAAGAAAATGACTAGAAGTACCTTGAATTTCTTCTTTTGGGGAAAACTTGATAGGAAAGAAAGATTTCTTATCTAAAGATTGGGATAGATTGCTCACTTTGCCATGACCTAGAACAAAGCACCATTTTTAACTTAGTCTCCAATTTCCTCATCTGTAAAATCACAATGTTGAATCAGGTGATCTCATAGTGTCTTCCACCCTCTACCCCCCATTTTTGGAGTCTCACAATGCACCCTTATTACCAATTAGAGAGAAAACTACTTTAACTTTGGAACGTAAAATTTATTCCAAATGCCACATAATGAAAGAATAAATATGAAACCCCAGGATACCACTTTAACAGAATCTTTTTTATGTCCATAATGGTATTTTATTATTATTATTATTTTTGCTAGGAACATTTTGAAGTTTATAGCTCTAGAATAAAACATACAGTCTTTCATCTAGTTAAGCAACTTATGGCTATTGTATTCTAAACGGTTCTACAATGTCACTGGGAATAAATTTGCTGAGATTTATGTTATTTTATTTTTTATTTTAAATGACAGAGGCTGTGAATCAAGTTCACCAAGTGACAAAAGAAATTTGAGGTTGGTCTTCTCATGGGTTGCACAATAAGCTGGCATATTTCTCTGGCTTTCAGAAGCTCTGGCTCTTATCTCAAAAGACCAACTCAAAGTCAAAAACTTTATAGGGCTCTTAAGTCAGAAAAATACAGGAAAGAAGGTAATCAACAAATAGCAAGAAAATTTCCTAGTCCGAAGTAGAACAAACAGTATTTACACAACGTTGATTTTTCTAGATCTGGATAATGAAGTTGGGTTACTTCGGATAGACAGAGGCCAGGTGGGTGAATCAAGTGAATGATTTACGTATATTTTTGGATGTCATAATTTTTCAACTAACTCTCCCATGGATTGAAATTTCCCTGTGTGCATAGCACAGAGCTTCTTATAAAACAGGCAAAATAGATTCAAGTTAAAAGGGGATTTGGTCATTATTTAGTCCATCTCAAAACAAGAAAAGCTTACCCACTTCAAATTTCTGCCTGGGAGCTAAAGAACGCTGCCCCATCTAGAGGTACTCCTTTCTTTCAAGAGCACTTAGTGTGTGCCACATGGTTGGTACAGTTCTCTGCATTGGGAGACCTGTAATGTGGGCCCATCTAGGCTCAGGATGAGAGGCAGGTAGAATACATGTTGTACACAGATTGACCTCTATAAAATTGCTTAAAAATTGTTCAACATGAAGTTCACTTAACTAGATTAAAGACTTTTGAGAGGATTTTTGTACTAACTGAAACCAGGGTTTCTAAATCTTGGTACTATTGACATTTGGTGTTGGCTAATTCTTTGTTGTAGAGGGTTTTCCTGTGCATTGAAGGATGTTTAGCAGCATCACTGGCCTCTATCTATGAGTTTACAGTACCACCTCCCCTGCCACAAAGTTTGACAACCAAAAATGTCACTAGACATTGACAAAAGTCTTATGAGGGTCAAAGTCACTCCTGATTGACAGAAACTGAACAAAGAACACCCTAGAGTATGCCAATAACCAGCTTACAAAGGAAACCAGAGCTTTGAACCACTCTTTGGACCAATAACATAATATTTCATTTACTCAATAACTATTCTCATATCTTCATTACAGAAACATTTCTAGCATAGTAATGGCTACTTTTTGAGCAATTTCTTTGTGCTGAGTGTTTTACATGTTTTGGCTCATTTAAATTTCACAGGGACCCTATAAGGTATGAAGGTGAGTAGTAGTAAAACCTGGATTTGGATTCAGATTTTATTTACCCACCAAGCTCTTAAATCCTTCCCTTACTGCTGGTGGTTCTCATGACCTTGGAAATTTTGTAGATAAAAGAACACAGTGGTTAAGAGTACAGGTTCTGAAGACTTACTGCCTAGATCTAAATCTTGTCTCAACAAATTCTTAGCTGTATAAGCTTGAGCAAATTCTTTAAGCTCTCTGAGGGTTTTTTTTTCCCCCATAGAAACCATCCCCTCAGAAGACTGCTGTGAGGATTACATGAGATATGTATGCGAACACCTGGCATATAGAAAGTGCCCAACTACTATGAGCTTAGGTTTCAAAATCATAGGCCTAGCAGGACTAGAAAGTAATATCAGGAGTAGAGTGGGCTTAGGCATTGCATTAGGGACTGGTGTGGACTGTGGTGTACTATTAATATACAGGTCATATTCTGTCTATAGGTTTTCCAGCCAATCTTTTCCTTTTTTTTTTTTTTTTTTTTTTTTTTGAGACAGAGTCTTGCTCAGTCACCCAGACTGGAGTGCAATGGCACTATCTCAGCTCACTGCAACCTCTGCCTCCTGGGTTCAAGTGATTCTCCTGCCTCAGCCTCCTGAGTGTCTGGGTGCACACTACCATGTCCAGCTAATTTTTGTAGAGACAGGGTTTCACCATGTTCGTCAGGCTGATCTCGAACTCCTAACCTCGTGATCCACCCACCTCGGCCTCCCAAAGTGCTGGAATTACAGGCATAATCCACTGCGCCAGGCCCAGTCAATCTTTTTTAAAGCAGGTATAAGCCACAAAACCTGTATTGCCAGAATGGATTGGGATTATGAGCCCTGTGTTTATCAGTGAGGTAACTGAAGCTCAGAGAAGCAGAGAAACTTGTGAGGGTTCCGTTCCTCAGTGGTGGGATTTTACGTGGAACCTAGGCTTCTTTGCATCTTTGGCTGTGTCTCATACTCCTGCCCTAGATGTATTTCCTACCACTCCTCAAAAAAACCTCTTGCTTTTATTTCTGTAAATAAATTCTGATTTCTTCATGAGCTGAAAAGATGTATTAATATAGGGACTTGAGCAGTGCTTATGGCATGGGATTGCTGCTGCAAGGGCATCTGAGCATTTAAATTGCTCCCCACTGGGTATCAGAAACCCCAGTGACAGACTGCAGAGTGCTCCAGCATGAGGATTATAGTTTTCTACAGGGATGAGAAGGGCCAAGGCTTGCGAATAAATGCAACCACCAATTAGACTCCTTCAACACTAGATTTAATTTAGAGGCCTTAAAACAAACAAGTTTGTTTTCGTTTACATATCTGATTTTTTAAGGCCACCACCCTTTAAACTGTTTTTTTCTTTTGATCCCAAGTGGTTGGTGGAACTTGAGAATGAAAAATTTATATTTGACAGACTCATATCTCTTTGACATATAAAGTAGCTTAAGAGTCCAGAAAAATCCCCAATATTGTGTATGAATTTCCAAATATTTCTGCTAGTTTATCCCACTATGAACACACATGCACACAACTCTACTCTCTCCTTAATTACTATCCTATTATCCAGTAAGGCAGAGGTCATAATTGTTTTATTCATCTTTGTATCTTTAGCACAAAAATAAACATCTGCCATATCTTCTCTTTCCATGTTCTTAATTACTTCCTTAAAACTTCTAGCCATTCATACTAGGACTAGTCTCTTGGTTATGTGAAAAAGAGCCTCTATCTCTTTTGAAAGACTGTTTCATAATTCCTCAATGTCTTTTCTTTTAAAGCCCAAATATTATTTTCTCCTTCTATGATGTGATTTCAGATACCTATAAGACACTGATCATGCTATTTGAGCTATTCAACAACTTGTTTGTTTTTACTTAAATTCTGTGGCAGAGACTTCTAGTTGCTCTCAAAATCCTCAACACCCATATACCATTTCTTATACATAATGTCCTATATACAATGTAGGCACATGTTCACTCCTGACCCCACACCAGCTAGCAACTTCTTTTCCCAGCCTTCCTGTATAAGTTATGACTATGTGGCTATCCTAGAAAATAAAATGGGAATGAAAGTGATGTGTACAACTTCTGAGTCATGATCCTAAAGGGATCTACTCTCTCCCTTTTCATCCTGCCGCCTGGATTATGGATAAGGTAGAAGCCATTTTAGACCATGCAGGTGAGGGACTTCACCTTAGGAATGGAAGGACAACAAATTAAGAAGACTGGGTCCCTGGATAATCTTACAGAGTAGAGAAGTTCTTCAGCTTTGGATGGATCACCTTTAGACAATTACTCAATAAATATGTGTACCTTATTTAAGCCACTGTTGAGTTGAAACAATTACGTGCATCTAGATTAACAGACTCCTAGTAGGCCAGTCACAGTGGCTTACACCTGTAATCCCAGCACTTTGGGAGACTGAGGCAGGTGGATCACCTGAGGTCAGTAGTTCGAGACCAGCCTGGCCAACATGGCGAAACCCCATCTCTACTAAAAATACAAAAATTAGCTGGGCATGGTGGTGGGTGCCTGTAATCCCAGCTACTCAGGAGGCTGAGGCAGGAGAATTGCTTGAACCTGGGAGGCAGATGTTGTAGTGAGCTGAGATCGTGCCATTGCTCTCCGACCTGGGTGATAGGAGTGAAAACTCCGTTTTAAAAAAAAAAAAAAACCTAACCAAAGCAGTCTACTAATACAAGTTCCCTATATTTTGGTACCAGTGATGAAGTTCAATAGATTAAAAACTACCCTAAATTTAAGTTATGATTTAGCATTTGAGGAGTAAATGGAAAAGATATAAACTTTGCAAACTAAAGCTGGTGGCTTTTATTGTGCTATGTGATAGCTCACAAAGCAGATCAGTTGTTTTTTGCAGCAGCAGTTTGATATTGAAACCTCATTATATTTCTTCATCCCAAATCCAATCCCCAATTCCTCTCTGTTGTGGGCCTTGGTGCATGAGCCACTGCACCAGGCCCAGCCAATCTTTTTTAAAGCAGGTATAAGCCACATAACTTGCATTGCCAGAATGGATTATGCATAATTATGGATATTGCAGTTTTTCTCCATCCTCACATCCAGCCTTTTATTATGTGATAAACATGTCTCATGCATTTGAATTTGTAAGATTTTATGTTTTAAATACTGTTTAAAACCTGAAATACCAGGTATACCACCTTCCGGTCAGAGATTTTCTTCAAGTTTGATATTAATCCATTCATCAAATTTGCAGAGACAATTTTTCAGTTGTACTCAAAGGGAAATTGCCTTTAATTGCTCAAATAACTGAGTCTTTCTTACTGTTCATACACATACACACACACAATCATCTTAACATAACTACATGTTAGTAAGGCATTTATGTTGGATTTTTATGGTTTGTATGCTAATCTTTAAACCAGGGTTCAGCAAACTTGACCCATTAGCCAGATATGGCCCTTCTCTTTCTTTTTTTAAGTAAAGTTTTATTGGAACGTAACTATCCCCATTTGTTTATGTAGTGTCTGTCTGTGGCTGCTTTTGTGCTACAATGGCAAAGTCAAGTAGTTACCACAAAGATTACATGGCCACAAAGGATAAAGATTTACTCTCTGGCCCTATGCAGAAAATGTTCTCTAATCCCCGTTCTAGGCGTTTCCAATCTTTTTTTTTCATGAATGTTCCCACAAGGGACCTTTTGAAACATTTTGTTTTGTTTTGTTTTTTTCATTACCCTGCCCTGTGAAATTTTAATGCCACAGATATACCAGATATTTGTGTGTGTACCCTGAGTGTATTTGTTCTTTATACATAAAAATAGTAAGATTTCTCATCCCCTAAAAACCAATTGTTGCGCCCTCAGAGGCACTATTACTGTTATTGAGAATGCATTCTCTAGACCAGAATTTTTCAATTTCAGCACTCTTGATATTTTGGGACAAATAATTCTTTTTTTTTTTTTTTTTTTTTTGAGACGGAGTCTCGCTCAGTGGCCCAGGCTGGAGTGCAGTGGCCCAGTCTCGGCTCACTGCAAACTCTGCCTCCCGGGTTCACGCCATTCTCCTGCCTCAACCTCCCAAGTAGCTGGGACTATAGGCACCTGCCGCCGCGCCCGGCTAATTTTTTGCATCTTTAGTAGAGACAGGGTTTCACCGTGTTAGCCAGGATGGTCTCGATCTCCTGACCTCGTGATCCACCCGCCTCCGCCTCCCAAAGTGCTGGGATTACAGGCGTGAGCCACCGCGCCCGCCACGGGACAAATAATTATTTATGGTAAACACTATCCTGCGCATTGCAGGATGTTTAGCAACATCCCTATCCTCTGCCCACCAAATGCAAGTAGCACTCCTCTACATAATCTATGACAACCCAAAATGCCTCCAGACAATGCTAAATGCCTTGGGATGAAGAGGCAGGCAAAATTTTCACTAACTGAGAATTAATGATATCATTAAAAAAAGAAGACTAACTTATATTACTACATCATAAACTTAATATGTTTTTCCTTATAATATTTACCATTAACAGAAAGTATCTTATCTCTTAGTTTATTACAACTTCTTAACAGGGGTCAAAAACTACATCTCCAAATACTTTATTCTAAATTTCCCTCCAAAATTAGCATTGTACTCATTGGCCAGAAGTTGATTCACTGTTCTTGCCTATCTCCAATAATCTATGACATTTTCTACTGTAATGAGGTTCTTCAAAAACTAGCCAAGAGTTCAGTAATCCTATTTAACAGTTCCCTCAGTGTGTTTATTCCAAGCCTGAAAATTTGAACTTTTTGAGAACAATTCTCATCATCCCTCTTATATATTGAGCTTTCTTTCTCCACTAACAAAAACCATTCCACCATTTAATTTATAAGAATTACTATCATTGTCAGAAACCAAAAAAAAAAAAAAAAAAAAAAAAATGGACTTGGCTTTTTTTAAATCATCAAACACATGAAATCATTTTCTAGATTTTTTTTGCCCTAAAAAAAAATAAATGTTTGTTGCCATTCAACCTCATCATATCACATAGAATTGGCTGGAAGACAAAATGACAGATAAGACACAATACTTTCCTGAGAGTGACAAGGGCATATTCAAGGTATTTTAGTGCCTTCCTTTGGAGTTGTCTAGAGGAACGACTGAAGATATGCATGTCCAAAAAAGGAGAGACATGTTTAATTCTGACTTTCTTGGTAGAATTACGTGTTTGTATCAAGGAATCATTTTAACCTAACTCTATCACATTTCTATGTAATTTGCTGGAACTTGGCTTTTACAAGGTAATAATCTAAGGGAAAAGTAATATGATCCTTTAGAATTTCTTCAAGGTTTGGGAACAAGGACAAACATAAATGATTAGAAAAGCAATTGGAAGTTATTGCAAAGTCTGAAAGGTAGTACTCTAGGCCACTTGAATCAAAGTTGGTTCCTTCAGTCAATCTTTCAATCTATCAAGCAAAGCCTATGCTTAACATCATGACATTGGCACATTCTCAAACTTAAGTGAATTAGGGTTTTTTCTTATGTTACCATCTATCCTGAACAATGGGAAATCTAAATGGCTTCATTTAAAAACCCTCATTACCTCTCTTTGTGATTTCTGAATAAATCATAAAACCTTTGCTCCAGCCTCCTGAAGCAGAAATAGATGTTTCATCAATTGCATAGTTTGGTCATGTTTGAATGACCAAAATTACAGTGCAAGATTTCTACATTGTGCTGTGGTTGTACTGCTATCTGGTTTGAGGTACTAGCCTCTGTGTGTTCCTACTACTACATTTGTCTCCTACCCTGAACTATGGCTCTACTAACTTTATCTCTCACATGTTTTCTTTGCTTCAAAAACCTTGTCTCTGTATCATAAGACTAAAACAAGCCCTGAACTCAGAGTTTAAAGATCTGGGTTGTTATTCTAACTCTGCCACTCACCAGACCAGCCATGTGACTTGGGTAAAACCCTTCCTTTTGCTGTGCCTAATTCTCCCCCAACACTACAAAT
This sequence comes from Chlorocebus sabaeus, assembly GCF_047675955.1. NCBI lineage: Eukaryota > Metazoa > Chordata > Mammalia > Primates > Cercopithecidae > Chlorocebus > Chlorocebus sabaeus. The sequence goes on along the minus strand of NC_132926.1, from coordinate 28,821,506 downwards.
AGTATTTGATCATAAAACAGAAAAGTTTATGTAAGGGTATAAGACATGGTTGGATCCAGGGGTTTTAACAATATTGTCAGAACTCTGTGAGTCCATAAAAAGAAAGCTTTCCTCTGATAGGCTGTCTGCATGGTTGAGCCTAGCAGATGAAGGCTTGTATTTTCCCAGGTGCAATCCTGGTAGAGAGAGAAAATATTCCATTTCACCATTTTCAGCACACATTCTAGGATTAAGCATCATTTCCTGTCTTGCATCATGTACCTGGCCTTTAACAGCCACCGTGGCCAGGACAATGGGTTGATTTAACCACAGTCTCTAAGACCCCAGAGACCATTAAGACAATATGATATGAGATGGAGAGATGGGAGAATTCTCCAAGAGGAAAATGAAGATGCTAAAATAGAAGAAAGAAGAACATATGCTTTGCTGGACACAAGAAGAGAGGTTACTGCAGATAGAAAAGCAGCTCTCTCTTTGGTGCAATTGTTGCTTTACAAACCAATATTTTAATCTCATTCCCACCTCTGCAGCCATCACTTAAGAACATTAGCCTTGATAATTATTGAGGCAGGGGCGTGCCCAAGATGGCCAGATAAGAACAGCTCCAGCCTCCAGCTCCCAGCGTGAGCGACACAGAAGATGGGTGATTTCTGCATTTCCAACTGAGGTACCGGGTTCATCTCACTGGGGCATGTCAGACAGTTGGTGCAGGACAGTGGGTGCAGCCCAAGGAGCGAGAGCCGAAGCAGGGCAAGGCATCACCTCACCTGAGAAGTACAAGGGGGAAGGGAATTCCTTTTCCTAGCCAAGGGAAACCTTGACACACAACACCTGGAAAATTGGGTCACTCCCATCCTAATACTGCACTTTACCAAGGGTCTTAGCAAACGGCACACCAGGAGATTATATCCCACACCTGGCTTGGAGGGTCCCACACCCACGGAGCCTCCCTCATTGCTAGCACAGCAGTCTGAGATCTAACTTCAAGGCAGCAGGGAGGCTGGGGGAGGGGTGCCCGCCTTTGCTGAGGCTTAAGTAAGTAAACAAAGCAGCCTGGAAACTCGAATTGGGTGGAGCCCACTGCAGCTGAAGGAGGCCTGCCTGCCTCTGTAGACTCCACCTCTGGGTACAGGGCATAGCCAAACAAAAGGAAGCAGAAACCTCTGTAGATGTAAATGTCCCTGTCTGCCAGCTTTGAAGAGAGTAGTGATTCTCCCAGCACAGAGGTTGAGATCTGAGAACGGACAGAATGCCTGCTCAAGTGGGTCCCTGATCCCTGAATAGCCTAACTGGGAGACATTCCCCACTAGGTGCAGACTGACACCTCACACCTCACAGGGCAGGGTACACCTCTGAGACGAAGCTTACAGAGCAAGAATCAGACAGCAACAGTTGCTGTCCAGCAATATTCTCTCTTCTGCAGCCTCTGCTGCTGATACCCAGGCAAACAGGGTCTGGAGTGGACCTCAAGCGAACTCCAGCAGACCTGCAGCTGACGGTCCTGACTGTTAGAAGGAAAACTAACAAACAGAAAGGACATCCACACCAAAACCCCATCTGTATGTCACCATCACCAAAGACCAAAGGTAGATAAAACCACAAAGATGTGGAAAAAGCAGTGCAGAAAAGCTGGAAATTCAAAAAATCAGAGTGCCTCTACCCCTCCAAAGGAATGCAGCTCCTCACCAGCAACAGAACAAAGCTGGACGGAGAATGACTTTGACGAGTTGAGAGAAGAAGGCTTCAGTTGATCAAATTTCTCAGAGCTAAAGGAGGAACTACAAACCCAGCGCAAAGACACTAAAAACCATGAAAAAAGATTTGACGAATGGATGACTAGAATAACCAATTCAGATAAGTCCATAAACTACCTGATAGAGATGAAAACCATGACACGAGAACTACGTGACAAATGCACAAGCTTCAGTAATGGATCAATTGACTGGAAGAAAGAGTATCAGTGATTGAAGATCAAATGAATGAAATGAACTGAGAAGAGAAGTTTAGAGAAAAAAGAGTAAAAAGAAATGAACAAAACCTCCAAGAAATATGGGATTATGTGAAAAGACCAAATTTACATCTGATTGGTGTGCCAGAAAGTGATGGGGAGAATGGAATCAAGTTGGAAAACACTCTGCAGGATATTATCTAGGAGAACTTCCCCAACCTAGCAAGGTAGGCCAATATTCAAATTCAGGAAATACAGAGAATGCCACAAAGATACTCCTCGAGAAGAGCAACGCGAAGACATGTAATTGTCAGATTCACCAAAGTTGAAATGGAGGAAAAAATGTTAAGGGCAGCCAGAGACAAAGGTCGGGTTACCCACAAAGAGAAGTCCATCAGAATAACAGCAGATCTCTCGGCAGAAACTCTCCAAGCCAGAAGAGAGTAGGAGCCAATATTCAACATTTTTTTTTTTTTTTTTTTTTTTGAGACAGAGTCTCACTCTGTCACCCAGGCTCGAGTACAGTGGCACAATCTCAGCTCACTGCAAGCTCCGCCACCCGGGTTCATGCCATTCTCCTACCTCAGCCTCTGGAGAAGCTGGGACTACAGGTGCCTGCCACCATGCCCGGCTAATTTTTTGTATATTTAGTAGAGACGGGGTTTCACTGTGTTAGCCAGGATGGTCTTGATCTCCTGACGTCGTGATCCGCCCGCCTCAGCCTCCCAAAGTGCTGGGATCACAGGCATGAGCCACTGCACCTGGCTCGACATTCTTAAAGAAAAGAATTTTCAACCCAAAATTTCATATCAGCCAAACCAAGCTTCATAAGTGAAAGAGAAATAAAATCCTTTACAGAAAAGTAAATGCTGAGAGATTTTGTCACCACCTGGCCTGCCCTACAAGAGCTCCTGAAGGAAGCACTAAACATGGAAAGGAACAACCAGTACCAATCATTGCAAAAACATGCCAAAATGTAAAGATCATCGATGGTAGGAAGAAACTGCATCAACTAACGAGCAAAATAACCAGCAAACATCATAATGACAGGATCAAGTTCACACATAACAATATTAACCTTAAAAGTAAATGGACTAAATGATCCAATTAAAAGACACAGACTGGCAAATTGGATAAAGAGTCAAGACACATCAATTTGCTGTATTTAGGAGACCCATCTCACATGCAGAGACACACATAGGCTCAAAATAAAGGAATGGAGGAAGAGCTACCAAGCAAATGGAAAACAAAAAAAGGCGGGGTTGCAATTCTAGTCTGTGATAAAACAGACTTTAAACCAACAAACATCAAAAGAGACAAGGCCATTACATAATGATAAAGGGATCAATTCAACAAGAAGAGCTAACTATCCTAAATATATTTGCACCTAATACAGGAGCACCCAGATTCATAAAGCAAGTACTCAGAGACTTACAAAGAGACTTAGACTCCCACACAATAATAATGGGAGACTTTAACACCCCACTGTCAACATCAGACAGATCAACAAGACAGAAAGTTAACAAGAATATCCAGGAATTGAACTCTACTCTGCACCAAGCGGACCTTACAGACATCTACAGAACTCTCCACCCCAAATCAACAGAATATACATTCTTCTCAGCACCACATTGCACTTATAACAAAAATTGACCACGTACTGGGAAATAAAGCACTCATCAGCAAATGTAAAAGAACAGAACTTATAACAAATTGTCTCTCAGAGGACAATGCAATCAAACTAGAACTCAGGACTAAGAAACTCAATCAAAACCACTCAACTACATGGAAACTGAACAACTGCTCCTGAATGACTACTGGGTACATAACGAAATGAAGGCAGAAATAAAGATGTTCTTTGAAACCAATGAGAACAAAGATACAACATACCAGAATCTCTGGGACACATTTAGAGCAGTGTGTAGAGGGAAATTTATAGCACTAAATACCCACAAGAGAAAGCAGGAAAGACCTAAAATTGACACCCTAACATCACAATTAAAAGAACTAGAGAAGCAAGAGCAAACACATTCAAAAGCTAGCAGAAGGCAAGAAATAACTAAGATCAGAGCAGAACTGAAGGATATAGAGACACAAAAAACCCTCCAAAAAAATCAATGAATCCAGGAGCTGGTTTTTTGAAAAGATCAACAAAATTGATAGACAGCTAGCAAGACTAATAAGGACGAAAAGAGAGAAGAATCAAATAGACGCAATAAAAAATGATAAAGGGGATATCACCACCAACTCCACAGAAATACAAACTACCATCAGAGAATACTATAAACACCTCTACACAAATAAACTAGAAAACCTAGAAGAAATGGATAAATTCCTGGACACATACACTCTCCCAAGACTAAACCAGGAAGAAGTTGAATCCCTGAATAGACAAATAGTAGGCTGTGAAACTGAGGCAATAATTAATAGCCTACCAACCAAAAACAGTCCAGGACCAGATGGATTCACAGCCAAATTCTACCAGAGGTACAAGGAGGAGCTGGTACCATTCCTTCTGAAACTATTCCAATGAACAGAAAAAGAGGGAATCCTCCCTAACTCATTTTATGAGGTCAACATCATCCTGATACCAAAGCCTGGCAGAGATACAATAAAAAAAAAAAAAGAGAGAGAGAATTTTAGACCAATATCCCTGATGAACGTCGATACAAAAATCCTCAATAAAATACTGGCAAACCGAATCCAGCAGCACATCAAAAAGCTTATCCGCCATGATTAAGTGGGCTTCATCCCTGGGATGCAAGGCTGGTTCAACATATGCAAATCAATAAACATAATCCAGCATATAAACAGAACGAAAGACAAAAACCACATGATTATCTCAATAGATGCAGAAAAGGCCTTTGACAAAATTCAACATGTTTCATGGTAAAAACTGTCAATAAATTGGGTATTGATGGAACATATCTCAAAATAATGAGCTATTTATGTCAAACCCACAGCCAATATCATACTGAATGGGCAAAAACTGGAAGCATTCCCTTTGAAAACTGGCACAAGACAGGGATGCCCTCTCTCACCACCCCTATTCAACATAGTGTTGGAAGTTCTGGCTAGGGCAATCAGGCAGGAGAAAGAAATAAAGGATATTCAATTAGGAAAAGAAGAAGTCAAATTGCCCCTGTTTGCAGATGACATGATTGTATATTTAGAAAACCCCATTGTCTCAGCCCAAAATCTCCTTAAGCTGATCAGCAACTTCAGCAAAGTCTCAGGATACAAAATCAATATGCAAAATTCACAAGCATTCTTATACACCAATAACAGATAAACAGAGAGCCAAATCATGAATGAACTCCCATTCACAATTGCTTCAAAGAGAATAAAATAACTAGGAATCCAACTTACAAGGGATGTGAAGGACCCCTTCAAGGAGAACTACAAACCACTGCTTAATGAAATGAAAGAGGACACAAACAAATGGAAGAGCATTCCATGCTCATGGATAGGAAGAATCAATATCATGAAAATGGCCATACTGCCCAAGGTAATTTATAGATCCAATGCCATCCCCATTAAGCTACCAATGACTTTCTTCACAGAATTGGAAAAAACTACTTTAAAGTTCATATGGAAACAAAAAAGAGCCTGCATTGCCAAGACAATCTTATGTCAAAAGAACAAAGCTGGAGGCATCATGCGACCTGACTTCAAACTATACTACAAGGCTACAGTAACCAAAACAGCATGGTACTGGTACCAAAACAGAGATATAGACCAATGGAACAGAACAGAGCCCTCAGAAATAATATCACACATCTACAACCATCTGATCTTTGACAAACCTGACAAAAACAAGCAATGGGGAAAGGATTCCCTATTTAATAAATGGTGCTTGGAAAACTGGCTAGCCATAAGTAGAAACCTGAAACCGGATCTCTTCCTTACTCCTTATACAAAAATTAATTCAAGATGGATTAGAGACTTAAATGTTAGACCTAAAACCATAAAAACCCTGGAAGAAAACCTAGGCAATACCACTCAGGACATAGGCATGGGCAAGGACTTCATGTCTAAAACACCAAAAGCAATGGCAACAAAAGCCAAAATTGACAAATGGGATCTAATTAAACTAAAGAGCTTCTGCACAGCAAAAGAAACTACCATCAGAGTGAACAGGCAATCTACAGAATAGGAGAAATTTTTTGCAATCTACTCATCTGACAAAGGGTTAATATCCAGAACCTACAAAGAACTCAAACAAATTTACAAGAAAAAAACAAACAATCCCATCAAAAAGTGGGCAAAGGATATGAACAGACACTTCTCAAAAGAAGACATTTATGTAGCCAACAGAGACATGAAAAAATGCCTATCATCACTCACCATCAGAGAAATGCAAATCAAAACCACAATGAGATACCATCTCACACCAGTTAGAATGGCGATCATTAAAAAGTCAGGAAATGACAGGTGTTGCAGAGGATATGGAGAAACAGGAACACTTTTACACTGTTGGTGGGACTGTAAACTAGTTCAACCATTGTGGAAGACAATGTGGTGATTCCTCAAGGATCTAGAACAAGAAATACCATTTGATCCAGCCATCCCATGAGTGGGTATATATCCAAAGGATTATAAATCATGCTGCTATAAAGACACATGCACACATATGTTTACTGCAGCACTATTCACAATAGCAAAGACTTGGAATCAACGTAAACGTCCATCAGTGACAGACTGGATTAAGAAAATGTGGCACATATACACCATGGAATATTATGCAGCCATAAAAAAGGATGAGTTTGTGTCCTTTGTAGGGACATAGATGCAGCTGGAAACCATCATTCTCAGCAAACTATCACAAGAACAGAAAATTAATCACCACATGTTCTCACTCATTGGTGGGAATTGAACAATGAGATCACTTGGACACAGGAAGGGGAACATCACACACCAGGGCCTATGTGGGGAAGGGGAGGGGGAATGGATAGCATTAGGAGATATGCCTAATGTAAATGACGAGTTAACGGGTGCAGCACACCAACATGGCACAAGTATACATATGTAACAAACCTGCACATTGTTCACATGTACCATAGAACATAAAGTATAATAATAAAAAAAGAACATTAGCCTCACCTACCAATGCCTACTTTTGACCCTGCAGCAGATACCTCAGCCTCAGAATTTTGAGACGCACTGCTGCAGGCTTTTCCCCAGGACTATCTCGCTCTTAGAAGTTCATCAAGGGAGAAAATCATTCGTGTATGAGAATTCACCCATGAGTAAGTAAATTATTGGCCCTCTAGAGTAGGGGTTTACAGCCCTGTTGTTCTATATTCTCATTTTTATCTATCATTACTGCAAATTGGTATGTTGTAGAAATTATAAGAGTCATGAAAACACATTCCTAAAAACTGTGGACCAGTGGAACATTCTTTGGGGACTTCTGTTTAAGTTTCACCTTCGACCAGGCACGGTGGCTCACGCCTGTAATCCCAGCACTTTGGGAGGCTGAGGTGGGTGGATCATGAGGTCAGGAGACCGAGACCATCTTGGCTAACATGGTGAAACTCCGTCTCTACCGAAAATACAACAACAACAACAACAAAAATTAGCCGGGCTTGGTGGCGGGTGCCTGTAGTCCCAGCTACTGGGGATGCTGAGGCAGGAGAATGGCGTGAACCCGGGAGGCAGAGCTCGCAGTGAGCTCAGATCACGTCACTGCACTCCAACCTGGGCAACAAAGTGAGACTCCGTCTCAAAAATAAAAAATAAAAAAGTTTCACCTTCTGTAATGTACCTTCCACTTTGCTACGTAGTTCTATCATCGAGTCCCTTCCATAAACCTATGGGAAATATCATCTCTATCCTAGCAGAGGTCTGACTTTTTAGCTTATTTTTAGGGCTTCTGTGACTCTGTCATGGACTTCTGGTGAGACTTCAGTGAGACTTTGGGCATGCAGCTTACTGCTGTGGATCTCAGTTCCCTATTCTGAAAGAAAAAGAACATAAAACAGTATGTACTTTCTCTTTCAGGTTGGCTATAAAAAATTAAATGAGTTAGATATGCAAGCTGTTGAATGGTGATATTATACTGGAAAAAGACTTTAGGGTTAGGAGATGTGTGGGTATCATCTGTGGAGTTCTAGAGACAGAAACAATCCCTGATATTATTATTACATAGTCAAATGGTACCAAAATGGTACTAAAGGTCAGTCAAATGGTACAAAAGGTCTTCTTGATCATATTCCAAATCACAATGTGTGAGCTACCACAGTCTGCTTGACCTTCTCCTAAGCCTGTTTCCCTTCCCAAGCCCAGTGTTAGTTTCCCTTCCCAAGCCCAGCACCGCCCAGCATCTCGCTGTCCTGCACCACCAAATTAAACATCCCACCCAGGGCATTTGCCCAGGAAGGAGGTGTAGGCAGTTCCCTGTGTTCTGGATCATCAGAAGGTGGGGCAGGGCCATCTGCTTATGCACAAGGACAGCTGCATTCCCCATTGTGAGACATAGGATGAATCATTGGCCAAAAAGCAAATTTTATTTCACTGGATGAAAAATTCACAGAGCTACACAGTCTCATGAGGTTGTTTCGGGTGTAACTGTAGAAAGTAACGGAGCTCAAAAACTGTTATTGAGTTTTTGAATGACAATACTTTATATGGTTCAAAGAGAAATTTTATAGTAATTTATTATTTTATATATTTTACATAATAAAAATATTATATACAGGCTGTCCTTCACTTTGCACAATTCCAATATACACAGACTTTTGTTGCCATAGTTTAGTTAGATAATGCCAGTCTCCTAACAACGTGGTTTAGATTGCAATTACCACAGTATATTAACTATGGTTAACTGAATAGAGTACATACTTTGTTGCTAGCTCTTCAGTCCACAACTCACTGCATAAATAACAGATGGAGGTGATAATCAATAAGAGATCATGTCACCTCTTTCAAAATCTGTTGGTAATTGGTCACCATATATCTGTTATTCACAGACAGCAAAGCATGTAGTTGTATTACCTTCATATCTCCCAGTAATAAACCCATATGACACTTTACAAAAATGGATAATCAAAAGAGGAAATTGGCCAACATAGATGAAAGTTCAACAGTAGTAGAACAAAGGTAATATGCAAGAAGTGAAATTTGAATCAGACCATAATGGAGTTAAGAAATAGCTGAACATGGTAAGGTTGTCATTGCCATGATTCCAAATATACTGCTAAAGGAACTTAGCAAAGGTGAAATTATTAAAATTAGTGAGAAAAGTGTGACAAAAAGGATGAGTATATCCCAGAGAGGGTGATACTAGTAAAATGCTTCACGTTGGGAAAACTCTTGGATATATTTCATGGCATTAAAAGAAAATTTAGGCCAAGCATGGTGGCTCACGCCTATAATCCCAGCACTTTGGGAAGCCGAGGTGAGTGGATCACTTGAAATCAGGAGTTCAAGACCAGCCTGACCGACATGGTGAAACCCTGTCTCTACTAAAAATACAAAAATTAGCAGGGTGTGGTGGAGTGCCCCGGGGGCTGAGGCAGGAGAATCACTTGCACCCAGTAGAGGTTGCAGTGAGCTGAGATTGCGCCACTGCACTCCAGCCTGGGCAACAGAGGGAAACTCTGTCTCAAATAAATAAATAAGTAGAAAAGGAGAAAATTTATGAAGGAGGGTGAGCGTTCACCAAGGCATAGGACATAGGAAACGTGTCTGTTCTCTGTGGTAAGCTATATGACAAGCAGAAGATGAACACTGTTCAAACCACATGTTTTTGTTTGTTTGTTTGTTTTGTGTTTTTTTTGTTTTTTTTTTTAACAAAGAAATGAAATACTTTAATCCTCAACATTTATTGTATTTTAATTATAGTGTATCAATTAAATATTAGTTTTACTATTTTTTGTATTTCCTTATACAGTTATAACCAATAGCAGGAGAGTTTTTAAAGTTTTGACAAAAATTGTTAAAGGTCATGGGACAATCATACTTATTGTGCTAATGATTAAGACTGCATTATGTGGTTGCAGTTTGCACAGTCATTTTATGGTCCCACACTACCCTCTAAAGTGAAGACTATATATTTATATCTATTCCTTTTAAAAGAGAGAAATTAGGTGACATGAGTCACAAAGGAAGAATGTATTCTTATAGTGCCTACTGGCTATAAAATGTGATTCTGGGAACTGTGAGAAAGAAGAAAAAATTGGGTGTGGTTGTTACCCTCATAAACTTTGAGCTCTCCTTTAAGAAGATAAAGATTTTACATAAAGGAAACCTGTATGGCATGAGGATAATTCATATAATAAATGTCCCCTTAACATAAACACTCAAAATAGGGATCACTTTTTCTTATAGTAATAGACGATGGAAAACATTTGGCCAGCAACTGATCATGAAATACGAAATTAAAATATAGAAAACAAAAAAAAAATCAAAAAAAGAAATTTAAATATAAAACCAAGTTTATTTTTGATTAATCCACATTTAATTTGAAATTGCAGCAATGTCTTAATTCATGGATGAATTAAGTATGAACTACATTATCTGTTGGCATATTTTTTCTTTAATTTTGTGGTAGCAAGATACACCACCCTTTGCTTTAGGCTGGATTCTTAAATCATGATTATAACATAAGTAATTTTTACAAGAATATTTGATAGCTCATCAATTTTCTCAAGGACTTTTCTCCATCTTTTGATATCCAAATCCTTCTCACTTGAAACTTCTAGGTTGTTGCGATAGTTATTCATTTCTTTTTCCTCTTTCACTAATTTAATTCTGCCAGCTCCTCATTTGCCCACAGCTTAAGGACAGTTAAAGGAGCTATCCAACATCACTTTCACAGATATCATAAAGTCTTGCAATTTGCAAATTGACTTTGCAGCTGCTTTACATTTTGTTATAACTCTAAATTCTGATAATCAACAGAAATTTGTCATTTGAAGGTGATATTTTGTGGTCTACATCAGAGTCAGCAAACTACAGCTCAAGAAGCAAATCTGGCCCACTGCCTGTTTTTGTAAATAAAGTTTTATTGACATACAGCCATACATATTTATGTATATATTGCATATGGCTGCATTCATACTACAACAGCAAAGTTGAATAGTTGTAACAGACCACAGGGCCCACAAAGCCCAAAATATTTACCATCTGACTTTTTACAGAAAAAAATTTTACCAATCCCTTGTCTGGACTGGTGTTGGTTTTGAGTGAATAGAGATGGTTGCATGGACACAGATTTGATAAGAGTTCAATTAATTAGTAAAGGTTCTGGGTTCATGATTTTTGTTCCCAGACTAACTCAAAGGTGAAAAAAATGCGGTAAATATTCTGCTAACTCTTAACAAAATCTAACTTTTTTAAAATTTCTATTAACGAGACAAAGTGTTATAGTATTTTGGAGGAGAAAGAGCTCCCTATGGCTGCTGGAGGAAGGTTCCCTTAGAGAGATGGTATGACTATAGGACTTCAAAGCATGTGTAGGATTAAGGGTCACAATCTTCTCCAAAAAGAACACTATGGATGGTAATTTTCTGTAGTTACCGACTAATAATAATTAACCACCTTGCTGAGATGACAGGGTGTATCCAGTAGAAGAGATGGATAAAGAATGTGTCTGATTAAAACCTTCCTGATTTCTGTTGAGTTAAGAGAAGTTGGCAGCAGTTCCAGTAACAGGGACGCAAGATCCACCAATGGTCATAGCAAAGTGTAATCAAGGTACCTGCCACCTGCCCTACTCAATGTTTTAATGAAACCTCCAAGCCCCAGTGGCATTCAGCATGGCTACTTCCTTCTCAACTAGTGGTCAGAGTTTGGAAGGGAACCTAAGAGAAATTCCTCTTTATTATGTTATTAACTGACAATCAATGCTTGCCTCAAGGGCTGCCATTCCTGGAAAATCATCAAGACCTAAAGGAGCTAGGCTCATGCCTCTAATTCAGTGGAATTTTAGCCAAGATTATAAAATATAGGGGAAGCAAGGATTTCCTTATCAGCCACAAAAATGTTAATTTCCATGGGGTTACTTGGCCTTTCCTCTTTAAGTTATACATTTAGCCTGTGCCAGCCTCTTTCAATGTACAATTGGATCACCAGCTCCCGGAACCAAAGCAAAGGTGTTCTGCCCCAGAAGCCTGATCTCAGCAAGGTCTCTTTTTAATGACCAGTCCTCCGTGCCTACCCTGCTCCTCCATGAGGCCATGGGAGTGATTAGAGATGCGGGTGGCCTCACAAGGCTCTAGAGAGGAATTCCAGCCCTCAGATCTGTCTTGAGTTTGCCAGCTGGGAGAGGGGCCCAAACTGAAGCACAGCAGTTGCCTGTCAGGGGAAAGAGCAGAGCTGCTGAGGCCTGCGGTGTCTCTAGGTTCTGTGCCATTCTTCAAAGGCTGCTGCCAGCACATTGTGTGAGGCCACCCTGGTGGCGGGGGCGGATGCAGCTTCTCTGGCTCTAGTCTCCGCTTCAAGGCCACTTCAGGATTTTAAGCTGCTTGGAGAATGACAGCTGTCACTGCATGTGCACTGGGGAATTGTAAGGCGGAGGATTTGGGACTAACTACAGGGTCTGTTCCCTGCTGCTCCAGTTTTTGTTTTTTTTAGCAAACGTAATTATAGACAGCAATTTTAAGAAGCTGTGGCTGCTCCAATGTCACTTTCTTCCAAAAACTGGACTGTGTGTTGCTGAGAAGGCACGGTAAGTCGTTTCTAGCACATATCCAACTTTGACCTCTAGCCCTCCTTCATCTACCAGTTAGTCAGTAGGCCCAAATCTCAAGGCGCAGGTGCAAGCTACCTCCCCCGACCCTATGCCTTCTTCCTGTTCAGATTTGTTTTTCATACTTGTCATCTTCCCTGCCGGTCCAAAAGTTCTTTATGGGCAGGGACTGTCTTACTCATTTTTATGTGTCCCATATTACCTCACACTGTGATGTGCTCATAGTGTTTGCTGTGTGACATTGGTCAAGTTACTTCACCATGCTTACCCTCAGTTTTCTTTGCTACAAAATAAGGTAATTGAAGTAGATGGTTCCTTAGTCCCATCCAGTTTTTATGTAGGGCAAAATACTCATTTCTGCTCATAGTAGCTGTGTTACTATAGGCAAGTTATCATCTTCAGAGATAATTTTTATTTTTGGAAAGGGGGATAATACCCATCTCCTGTATACTATATGGGCATTAAATATGTGTTGGTATGTAATTACTAAGGGCTGCTTTCTTTGTCATGTGTATGCAAGAACTCTACAAAATGACATCTATTATTTCTGCTCTAATATAGACGAGAAAATAGGCTCAAATAGGTAAAACAATTGATCCAATATCATACAGGTGAGAAACAGACTAGTTGACATTTGAACCTAAGCAGGCTCTGTTGCCTTTCCTCAGTCTGTATGACATGAGTGCTTTGTAGGCAGCATCATAATATTCCCCAAATCTTCAACCCCTTTGGTCAAGAACAAAGCCCATGATATTTTGAAAGACATGCAAAGTCCTCTCTATGATCTAACCTTGATCTTCAATTTCCATGTTCAGTAAACATGATTTAGACACGCAGTTTTTAAAACATGCACATATCCCACCTTTGCTTGTGCTTTTTCCACCAAAAATGACTCTTCTCATATATGAACAAACTCTCCTGGTGAAAACTTTTTCTTCTTTGTAATCCCAATGCAAATGATCTGATAGTGCTTCTAGGAAAACTTCTCTCATTGTCATTCCCTTCAGTCTCCCAAAAAAAATAATTCAGTAAGTCTCATGCAATGGAAGCTTGGCAGAGGGAAATCTTGTTATGGGCTGATAAGGACTGGGAGTGCAGCCTGGATGGGCAAGGACTAAAGTCAGGCTTGAAGAATATATTCAGATATTGGCATGCTTTCTAAAGAAGAGAGCTCTGCACTCCTTATTTCTGTTAGCTGCCAAGGTAATTGGAATGAGGGATAAATAACGTGTGGAAAAAGGTAGGCAGGGATCAGATTTAGAGAAGTCTTGAATGCCAGTACAAGGAATCTGGATTTCATCCTGTAGCCCAGCTTTCTTCTAGGTGGCTCTCCAACCACCTAGCCCACCAGGACTGCTTGTTTGGAGTGAAGATTCCAGTCCTGCCAAATTCTAGGAATTCATACTAGAGTTCATACTGACAAGACCCCTAGGTGACTCTGATGCACCCTGAAACTTGAGAAACTGTGCAATAAGGACTTGAGAGAATATGTGAATGAGTCTTTGAGGAAGATTACTCTGGTGGTTAGATGGACAAGGGACTGAAGGAAACAGGGACTAGTTGGAGGCTCCAGAAATAGACTTCAAAGATCATAATTGTGTGATGCTGACCCTGAAGGTTGATTGTGACCTGACTTTGATAGCTAGACTCCTATGCCATAATCCTCTCTGAGCCTTACTTCCTCCTCTTTATCAGTTCTCTATATGTTAAAAAGTCACTAATCTTCAACATTATTATCTATTGAATCTAAGCCAAAGAATTTATAGGATTGGCCAAATTTTTCTAATGGTAGATAATTTTTTCTTATGATAAAAATTAGTACTTTTTCATGTTTCAGTTATTTTTCCCACAAGTTGTAGGGTTGTCAAAACAGATGTAGTTATATTTTCTTTACAGATGAAGAAACTGGGTCCACCTATACCATACCATGCATAATATAAGGGCTGACTGTTGCCTGTAACTGAGGTCTCTTGACACCAGGCCAGGACTTACCTTTTGTTTTTGTTTTTTTTAAACCAGAAGATTAAGGCCATGTCTTTTTCATTAAAAATAAAGAGCAGGTGACCAGGTTTTCCAGGGCACACTATAACTGCAGTGAAGCCTTGCTTGTAATGAGAGTGCCCAAATCCTGCCCTGTCTTTGACCAAATGTACAGCAATGGAAAGGGGGTGGCTTAAAATGTACATTCTCTGAATTATGCCATGGGGGGCCTGGAACAAGGGGAAGGAACCAGTGGCTTTGCTGACATCAGAAAACACAGGTGGATAAAGCAGGTTCTGAACGTTTCCTCAAAGGGCAGTTGGTGAGTTGAGAGAACAGAATCTGATAGAGAGCATGTATGACTCAGCATCATTAGTGTTTCCATGGGCTTGGTACAGCCTGAATCTTTAGGGGATCAGAAGGGTGGGAGATAGTAATGAAAGATCAAGGGGAATAAAGGGGTGAATAATAGTGTGTCTTCTCAGCTTTCCTTCTCCTTCTGTTACACCACTTTGCCTCATCCCAGGTAAGGCCTATGATCAATCAAATGGCGAGTCATCGGCTACCCACTGTTACCTATTGGATTAGAATCCTTCTAACATCCTCTTTCTTTTGCAGGTACTGGTCCATGTTTAAAATAGGCTAGGGATAGCCACAGCATGAAGACTTAGCCAAGCTTCAAGGGCTACAGTCATTAGAAAAAGAGCTTAGTGAGAAGCTAGCTCTTGGCTTAGTGCTATTAAAATTTTATTTTTAAAATTAGGATCGTTCTTAAGTACAGTGCTTTTAGTCTAACCATTTCATTGGGAATAGAGAGAGATGGATAGTGAGAGATTACTCAAAGATAAGCATCTCTGTATGCTCAGCACCACAACATCCAGGACTGGTGACTGATCCATGGTAAAATCACTTAAATTATATGAATGAATGGTAGAAATCAGGGCACCCCTAGAAAAGCTTATTTAGAAAGCCAAAAATTCTGATTCCAGTGCTAGGACAGGAGAAAACACAAGATGAACCCCAAGCATTTTGTAGTACTAGAAAGTAAAGACGTGTTCAAAAATCAAAAGGATGGGGCATGTCAAAGAAACATGAGAACCAATCTGAAAGAGCTCCCAATAATAAACTCTTTAACAATTTGAGCAACAAAATAGTGTAAAACTCTATTATAACCCAAAATATAAAATAAATATGCATGAGTCTATACTGAATAAATTATTGAAGAAACGAATAAACAGGAGAGAGGAAATAAATCTTTCCTATAGAATAATTACAAATAATCTCTGTTGATACTTCCTCCTAGAAGAGGTGAGCATGTCTTGCTTTCCCTGGAATATGGGCCATACTTAGTGACTCACTTCCATAGAATAGAGTAGGAAAAGGGAAAGCTGTGACTTTACCATAGAAAAATATGACAAACGCAACCTTAACAAAGTAATAAAGATCAGCATCATCAGTCATGTCCTGTGGATATCATGTACCCTCTTATATATGATAAAAAAGTGATGATATGTGACACTTCTATGCTATTTTTTCTAAAAACCTATCACTTCAGTCTAATAATGAGAAAAATATGAGACAAACCCAGATTGAGGGACATTTTCCAGACTGCCTGTACAGTCTGAATCTTTAGGGGATCACAAGCGTGGCCAGTATTCTTCAAGAATGTCAAAGTCAAGAAAAACAAGGAAAGACTGAGGAACGGTTATATACCAAAGGAAATTGGGAGACATGACACCTAATTACAATGTGGTACCCTGGGTTGGATGCTGGAACAGAAAAAGGACATCAGTGCAAAAACAGTGAAATCCAAACGAAGTGTAGAGTTTAGTCAATAGTTCATGACATTTCTTTGTTTTGAAAAATGCACCATGGTAATGTAAAATGTTAATAATGTAGTAAAGTGAGTGGGGAATATATGGAAATTCTCTGTCCTATCTTTGTAATCTTTTTGTAAATTGAAAATTATTCCAACACCAAAATTTTATGCTAAAAAGATTAAATAAAACAGTTCAGTTAATTCCCAATTGTTAAACAACGGTATTTAATACCCTATTAAACATTGTGTTACATAGGATTTAAGCTTTCTGATAAACAAGAAGTAAATTATAAAACAAACAAAATAGGAGCCAAAATTAAACTACTTAAGATTATTGACCATGAATTACATAATACTTTCTTCCTGTAGTCTGCTCTTGGATAAAATAAAATTGTGTCACAAAAATTTGGAAACAGTGAAACAGTGATAGCTAGATATCTTAATTTCCAACCTCAAGTTCGTTTCTATACAAAATTGGGCTCCAAAAAGACTTTGTAAAGATGGAGCTATTAAGTTAGTTTTGTAACTCTAATATCCAAAGACATGTCATTTTTGTCTATTTTTAGTGGTTTAGTCTTGTCTTTTGTCGAGAACTTAGTCAGACACGCCACACAGCCCATTAAACCTATTAGTTATCATTATACCTTCTCAGCCATTATTTTTTACTTTTGTTTTTTTCTTTTTCTTTTAAGGAAGGAATACTTTGTGTTCAAATTTAGACTCTTACTTGTGAGAACAAAAGTAGCTCAGAACATTGGAAGTTAGAGCAGCAAAAGACAACACGCACACATGTTCATACACACACACACACACAAACACACGTGTATATGTATACACAGAGAACAGTCCCATTCCTTACTCATTGTTGCCCGTGGTAGTTCTAAGCTATGTTTACACACACTGATACACAGAACTGCCTCCTTCAGCTGCTTAGGGCCACAAAGATTAGAAAAAAGCAAATTGGGAATTTGAAAGGTCAATGGAAGCTACTGGTTCCTCAAAAAGCAATGGGTGTGTAAGTGGAAAATGAGATAAACGACTAATTCCTGAAACCCAGACATGTATTGATTAATGTACTGCCATTACAGATGAAGACACAAGGGTTAAGGAGCCACAATATGAATAAGTGATGGACCCAGAAATAGCTAGAATTTATCTATTTTATTCCAGAACTCACGTTCTTAACCTCTAGACTATACTGACTTTAAATACAATAATTTTACTGATTGATCATAGATATTATTTCTGTTACAATTAGAATCAATGACCATCTTAGTTCATAAAAGTTGGTCTACATCTGATTTTTTTTCTCTAGAAGTGAAATTGCTGACTTAAAGAATATGAGTATCTGAATTAATAGTTAAATTTCTTTCTGTAATGATTGCATCAATTGATAATCAGTTCATTGCTACACACTTACCACAGCCTCACTAGCATTATCTTATTATTAATATTTTTAGCCTTTATTTTCAGCTATAAGAAATATTTTGTTTTCATTTGCAAATAATGATGAGTGAAATGAGAAGAGCAGGTTGCTTTGGAGCATATAACAAGAGGACCTATTATAATCTAGAAGTTCAAGAAAGACTTCCTTAAAGATGAGACTGAGATCAAAAAGCTGAATAAAAAGTAATCAGATAAAGGGAGAAAGCTGGTAACAACATGTTCAACAGCACTAAGATAAGGGAAAATTTTTTTTTTTTTTTTTTTTTTTTTTTTTTTTGAGACAGAGTCTCACTCTGTCCCCCAGGCTGGAGTGTAGTGGTGCGATCTCGGCTCACTGCAACCTCTGCCTCCCGGGTTCATGCCATTCTCCTGCCTCAGCCTCCCAAGTAGCTGGGACTAAAGGTGCCTGCCACCTTGCCCGGCTAATTTTTTGTATTTTTAGTAGAGATACGGTTTCATCATGTTAGCCAGAATGGTCTCGATCTCCTAACCTCGTAATCCACTCACCTTGGCCTCACGAAGTGCTGGGATTACAGGCGTGAGTTACTGCACCCAGTCCTTAAGGGTTTTTCTTTTTTGTTTTTGTTTCTTTAGGTTTTATTCTTCTTGATGAATATCTTAGAATTCTACATATTAAAGGTATTCATCTTTAATGTCATTTGTTATCAACATCATTTGTTCTTTTCTTACACTGTAATATGTGGTGTTTTCACTTAGAATTTTTTTTGCTTTCCTACAAATTATAATAAATGACTCTTTATTTCTTTTTTGTGAACTTTAATATACTCTATAACTTGTCTTTATTTCTGCTACAAAACTTAATATTCTCCAGCTCACAGATGTGTGACATCCACTTTATTCAACTTAACCTTCTCATACAGTTGAAGCCATTTTCCCATTCTTCTTTCTCTCTTACCACCTCTGTCATTGACATAGTATCTGTTAGCTATTTCTATGTAACTAACATAATCCCATGTGGCTTCTACTGATCTGAGCTGGGCTGGCAGGACTCACTCATGTACCTGAGGTCGACTAAAGTCAACTAGTTTGTTCTAGCTCGGCGTCTCAGATGCCTGGGACCTCAGCTTGGACAGCTTGGCTGACTTACCTTTGTTCCATGTGACCCCATTCTCCAGCTGGCCAGACTGGATTTGCTTTTAAAGTGAAGTCGGGGTTCCAAAGGTGTGTGAAGTCTAGGCATAAAATTGGCACAATGTTTCTGCCACAATCTATTTGCCAAGGCAAATCACAAAGCCAGCTACCCTCAACAGGTGAGAAAATAGGCTCATCTCTTTATGGAAGGGCCTATATAATGTGGTGAACAGTTAGGGCTAATTTTGCAGTCTACCTATGGAAAATTGAATTTTTATTACCTCATTTTATTTATTTACATCTTCCTTAAGGTCCAGTTCAAATTCATCAACTTACTTTCTTGTGCTTTACATCCCACTGCCTATTTACGTTACGCTTATTTTACTGAACACTGTGATAAGTGACTTATGTCCTTATAACTTAATCCCCCCTAAAATATGTGAGTTAGGTACCATTATTGCCCCCATTTTGTAGTTAAATACATGTTTTTCCAAGAATAACTTTTCTTAAAGACTCACAGCCAAAGTGTCAGAACTTAGACCAAAATTCAAGTATAATACAGGAGTTTAGGGGTTTTTTTGTTTTTGTTTTTGTTTTTTTTTTGAGACGGAGTCTCGCTCTGTCGCCCGGGCTGGAGTGCAGTGGCTGCAAGCTCCGCCTCCCAGGTTTACGCCATTCTCCTGCCTCAGCCTCCTGAGTAGCTGGGACTACAGGCACCCGCCACCTTGCCCAGCTAGTTTTTTGTATTTTTTTTTTTAGTAGAGACGGGGCTTCACCGTGTTATCCAGGATGGTCTCGATCTCCTGACCTCGTGATCCGCCCGTCTCAGCCTCCCAAAGTGCTGGGATTACAGGTTTGAGCCACTGCGCCTGGCCAGGAATTTAGGAATTTAACCTCTGAGCTTTTACTTACTTAAAAATGTAAGTTATTTATGGAAAACCATAAAAAAGTTACATTCATTCAAAATAGCCATTTTCACCTTTTGCTAAACCAAATAACATTTTAAATAATTTATATAATGTAAACAGATGTTCAGAGGTCATCAATTTGGGGAGAGCTATACTGTAAATGCTATCTATTAATTTACTTTTTTCCTACATTTGAAGTAAGACCGCATTATTCAATTTTTGAGGAAGACCTCAGTCTTTTGTACAGCAGTGTAGTTAGAGAACTGCCTGCTCTAAAGGTGTTAAGATAAAATTAGTCTTGTTTTTATAATATACTTCAATTCCCTGAGTTTGGAAATCAGGCCTTCGTTGGGATACTGAGGAGAAAGAAGCGCTTGAGGCTGAGAGTTTGAGACCAACCTGGGCTATATACTGAAACCCTGTTTCTACAGAAAATGAAAATAAAATTAACTGGGAGTGGTGGTGCACACCAATAGTCCCAGGTACTTGGGAGGCTGAGGCAGAAGGATTGCTTGAGCTCAGGAGTCTGAGGCTGCAGTGAGCCACAATGGTGCCACTGCACACCAGCCTGGGCAATAGAGTGAGACCCTGTCTGCCCCCTGACAAAATAAATCAGGTTTTGTATATCTGCCCAGATCCCCTGTGCCTAGCACAGTGTGAAAGATGATAAATGTATCTGTAGAACAGAGACTCTTGAATAGCATTTAGCACAAAACTTTGTATTGTATAAGTGAGAAGTGGATCCATAGGAGAGGTTTGATTGACACCAAGCCACTTGAACAATTAGTGAAAAATTCTGGACTAAACACTGTTCTGCCTACTCTCTGGTCAGAGCTTCTACTCTCTGTTTGTTTGATGTTTTCTAAGACAAAGAAATAGTATTTCCTTCCCTTTATATACAGTGGTATAGTTTTTTTTTTCCTTCCTTTTCTCTAACTCATAAACTTGCCGGACTCAGTGCTCCTGGGAGTGTTAAAGCAGAATGTGCTTATTTACTTTTATTTTTTGTACCATTTTCCTTCTTTTTTATGATCCTGGCTTCTGACTGTGTGGCAGAAACATATAAAAATTGGCATAAAAGTAGGAAAATGTGCCCCAGATGCTGCATTAACTGTGAAATAAGTTTAAATGCCTCCAAACAGGGTCTGGTCTCTTCTCTGTCAGCTTCCATACAACTCATCCTGAAGTTTTCCTTTTATCTACAGTATGAGGAACATGGTGGGAGATAAAGACCCTGCCAGCTTGCCAGTGCCTTCACAACAAATCATTGCATAGGTTTAGGCAGCCCTCACATTTGTGGGCAGATGGGGAGCAGTAGAAAAAAGCGGGGCTGTAGTTCTGTCTCAGAAAACACCGGTGAAACCATCTGGGTATGGATTTGTCGAGTCCCTACTGGGGCCACAGCAACAGATTTTCAGACAGAAATTCGTACATACTAAGGTCATGCCTGATACTTGTGTTCTCAAAGCTCTCTTTGGTCTAGGGAATTTGAAAAAGGACACACCATTATTGCCACACTCCTTAACCTCTCTCCCAGCTTCCCATCTTGCATTCATCCTCCATTCTCCTCACTGTCGTCAAGGGATCATTCAAAAGCAAAAGTCATGTTGTGCCACTGCGTTGTCTAAAACCCTCCCATATCCTCTTACTACCCTTGATGATGTCTACGCTTTGAACCAGAGCCCTCGAGGCCATCCTCTTTACAGTCCCTGCTGTTCTCCAGCCCCCTATTTCTCTCATCCTGACCATACTTCTTGCACTTCCTCAGATGAGCTGTGCCCTTTCTTCTCTCCAGGTCTTCACACATGCTGTTCCTGTGCCTGGAACATCCCTTTCTCCTCTTCTCACTCTCTCCCACTTTTAAGCCACATCCTAGACAGAACTTCTTCAAAGGCTGTGTGACAGTGACATGGGCTTTCATTCCCTTCCCCTGGGTTCTGCCCCATGATCCCAGAGCACCTTGGCCTTCTTTTATCATAGCTCTGCTTTTTTTTGTACTGTGACTGAGGCTTATGTAAGGTAAACAATTTGTGAAGTGTGCCAAATTATGCCTTAATATGCATCTCTAGAACCTAGCATAGCGTTAGATATCTGAATAGGTTAGAGGTTAAGACAGTAAACTCCCTGTGTTTAATTCTGGATTCCGTCAATTATTAGCTGTGTAAATTTGAGAAAGCCATTTAGACTCTCCAAGCCTCAGTTTCCTCATTTGTGAACCAAGAACAATAATAGGACCCACCTCATTGAATTATGTTGAGAATTACAATTAATTCACCTTAAGTTCTTAGTACAGTGCCTGTCTTGTATATTAAGTCTTCAAATGTTACCTGTTACTAAGGTGCTCATTGAACAAATACATCAAACAGATGAAAAGCTAAGATATCCCCCCCAGATCTTCTTGAACTTACTGTTTATCACTTTCCTTTTCTGGGTTTTACTTTCTACATGAAGAACGTGAAAAGACTCAGAAAAATTATCTCGAAGGGGCTGTACGGTGACAAGTAAGAAGCTGTTCCAGGAAGGAGACACTGGCAGTCCTGTTATTTATCTCCCCAGAACCCTTTAATATAGGTGGGTGATTGGACAAATGAGAAAAATAAAGCCCAGAGAGGTAAGGTGACTTGCCTAAGGTCTTACAGACAAATGGAAAAGCCAAATCTAAAACTTGAGTTTAATCACCCAAGGTTAATTTATTTCTTATTGTTATGACATCAAACTTTTTATTTTGAGCGGAAGAATCTCACTTAATTTTTATCACATCATGTTATATGTCAGTAAAATAAGAATTTTCTTAAGATCATAGACTTTTAGAGCTGAACTTTAAATTCATTCTAACTCTACAGATGTAGTGACTGAGGACTGAAAAGGTGGAGTGAATCTAAGGTCACCTGGTCATTGCTGTGTGCAGCCTCTCATGGGCCACAAACCCATAATGGGCCCTCCTTGGCTCATGGCCTTGGTTTTCCTAGAATCGAAATACTTCTTTATATGATACTTCCTTTAATTAAGGATCAGTTAAGTATAACCAACTAAGCAGATAAAGTAATTTGAAGTGGGTCTTTTTGTAATTGACAGTTGCTGCTATTAAGCATGGAATTAAAGAGGCCCATTACATGGATAAAGGGTAGCACTCAATAATATTTGTATTAAATATTCATTTTTTTTTAATTCTAGTCACAAATGTTTGAGTGCTAGGGCCCATTCCAGATGCTAGGGACACTGAAGTGGATAAACAGAAAAGTTCCTTATTTATAATAATTACTTCAAGTGCATTTCTTCATTCATCATCTAGCCTTAAGGCTTAAACTGCAGTGATTAATTTTAAATATGTGTACCCAAATGGTTCAGACAATGACTTTAAAAGCTTGAAATTTGTGATGTCAAGTCATATAGGCAGATGCTTAGTGGTTAATGGGTTGGCTGATTATACCATAGTACATGGCTAAGGTTAACAGTACAGTCCCATATGGGTACTTGGTTTTGTTCTGATCCAGGCCCATAGATGCCCTCTCTGGCCTTGGCCATTTACAGGATGTTCACCACAAGAAAATGTTGATCAGCCTTTCTCAAAGATACACTTAGCACAGTCCATCTCATGTAATCTTAACCGTGGTAATGCTCCCTTTCAGTTTCACAGACTTTATTTATTCACGGTATTTTTGTCAATAAGATATTGACAAAGAAGATCTTGGAAATCTGAGTTGAAACGACCTATGAAGACTATGTTGTGAACTGGGGAATCTGTGTTCCAGAAATGGAGAAAGAATCTCAATGGTACACAGTAAGTGAGTTGAGTCAGGACGAGAAATGGGCTCTCCTGATTCCCTGTAATGTCTTTGCTACAGATATCACCTTCCATGTGAACCTGAGAAATGAGCACGTGGAAAAGATATCTTTATTTTATAAATGATGACAATGAGGGCTGGGAAGGGAAGTGGCTTTTTCCAGCCACTGAAATGGGTTAGGCTTCCTAACCCTGGTGATACATTCCCATGAGTAAGAAGACCTGGGGATTATATACAAGCCCAGAAAATGGTGTCAGAAAGGCTTTGATCTTAATATAGTGTAGGTAAGTTTCAGGGTACTGGTTTTTGAATCCATCCAAATCAGGTTTGATTCCTGGCTCTCCCACCTCCCAGTCTTCTATTATCTTACCTTGTAGTCTCTCCGTGTGAGAGGCACTGAGACTACATGGACCGGGAAGGCTTGCTAAGCCCAGTCCCCCAGCTGTCCCCACCAAGGCTCCAGGCATATGAATGAAACCTCTAGGACCTTCCAGGGTAGCCCAGCTGCCAACTGAATACCAGAATAATCACCCAGCCAAGCCCCACCCAAATTCCTGATCCTCAAAATTATAAAATATAGTAAAACATTGTGATTTTTAAGCCAATAATCTTAGGGCTGATTTGTTACACTGTAGTAGATAACCAGGACACCCTTCTATTCTGAACACCTAGCACAATGTTTGAAATACAGTAGACACTCAATATTTTTTTGAATGATGGCCATAGGAGAATCCCAGAGAGAGAGAGAAGAATTCACATGTACTGAATGCCTGCTGACTCTGTGCCAGGCACCCAACTGTTTGCAACTGCTTTATAAGGGCTGCTTGACTATTATCCTCAACTTGTAAATGCATTTCAGCATTTACAAGATATTCAGATATTAAATAATTTGGCCAAATTATTATTAAATAATTTGGCCAAATTTAATTATTCAGATATTAAATAATTTGGCCAAGGAGATCACAGAGATAGGAATGGAAAAAACTCAGATTATATTTCTGTTATGGTCTTAACTACTATGCTTATGCTGTTCCTAGATAGTAAACGCCAACAGAAAGGGAAGCATTTGGGGAGTTCTGGTAGTTGGGTGGGGAACATGTATGTTATGCCACAGTCATACAAGAAATAAAAAGTACAGCCCACACTACAGATACATAGATACTGAGCCTAGCTTCAGCCAAGCTAACTGTACTCTTTCTTCTTAGAGTCCCTTGACCTTGACTCTTATGTCAGATTATATAGCCCATTTGAGGGGAGGGCTTTGCAGTTAGACCTGGATTCAAATAATTGTGTCACATATTTCTTGTAGATTTTTAAATGTCATTTAGTTTATGTAAGTCTCCGTTTGAGAAATTAAAGTGAGGCTAATTTCTCAAACTGTATAGTGGATACCTTTCAGTGCTGGATCATCAGGTGGAAGAGGATTAAGTGGGGTGATGATTGTGCTCTTATTGTCCCCCCAAAACCAGCTTCCGTCTCATCTCTCCCAAGAAATTTCACTGAGGAGCACTGATGTCTTACTGTTCTAAACTCTTCTTTTAGCCATATTATTCCCTTACTGAATACTTGCTGTGTACCCATTCTGTGCCAGTTGCTAGAAATATGATGGTCCTTGTCCGCAGGAGGATTAGATTTGAGAGCTTAAGAGTACAAGGCAGCTTATACTCTTTTTTTTCATTTGTATTCACCTCCCCAGTCAATTTAATGAACTTACTGAAGGCAGATATCTCTAAAGTCTCATCCTCTTCATTTCCAACACTGCCTCCCTGGTCCTCGCAGCCATCCTTTCTTATGTTTGACAAAAGCCTCCTAATGGGTCCGTCTCACTGCATCTTCACTGACCAATTCACTCTCAGTGCTGCAGCCCAAGTGTTATTTTTGCAAGGCAAATTTAATCAACCATTTGCCCTACTTAAAATCCCCGACCTACCCAGTGACTCTAATTTGCTCTTTGGTTATAGAATAAAATCTGCAACTTGGTCTAAACGGCCCCTGTGGTTTGGCCCTGACTGCCTCGTCAAGCCTCATTCTGTATGACTCTCGAGGGATCATACCCTTGTGGTAGTTGTGTTCTTCATATGTTCCACATCGCATCTTCCATGAGATTATTCTTACTAGAATAATATTTTTCCTTCTCTGTCTAGGTCTTGTCAGAGCCTTATGAAAGCCCAGTGGGGCTGCCTTAATAAGTTAGCCAAGGGTTAGTTCTTGGAAAAGATTGGTGCTCATTCTGTCAGTGTTTTTAGAACCTTAAAATTTGAGAGCAAAAGAAACTATACCTGCCACCTCTGCCAGGCTTTGTTTTACAAAGAAGTAAACTGAGGAGAGATGAGAAGGCATATTCCAAAGGTTACAAAGTAACAGCGTGGTAGAAGAATAATAATGCCAATGAAATTAATACATTTCTCTTCCAGAGGGTATAAAGTACACCCAGCATTTCTCAGATATGTATGCTACTCCTGGCTGTAGTATGAGTATCGCTGGAAAGTGTTGGATTTAAGCCTTGGCCACCAGTGCCTCAATTTGCAGTTCAGACACTACCTAGCAATTCATCGCCATCACCTTTTCATTGTTGAACCCACTGAAAATGTATCTCATTCACATAAAAAGAAAAATAATGGTCAGTGAACATATATGGAGATGTTCAAGCTTATTACTTAATAGGGAAATGTATATAAAAGCAACATCCAGAGTGCATTTTTCAGATATCAAATTGGCAAATTTTAAAAAGATGGATCATATCTAGAGCATTATCTTTAGGATGTGGAGAAATAGTGTTTGTTTTTTTTAAATTATACTTTAAATTCTAGGGTACATGTGTATAAGGTACAGGTTTGTTACATAGGTATATATGTGCCATGTTGGTTTGCTGCATCCATCAACTAGTCATTTACATTAGCTATTTCTCCTAATGCTATCCCTCCCCCAACCCCCCGACAAGCCCCAGTGTGTGATGCTCCCTGCCCTGTGTCCAAATGTTCTTATTGTTCACTTTCCACCTGTGAGTGAGAACGTGGTGTTTGGTTTTCTGTTCCTGTGTTAGTTGAGAATGATGGTTTCTGGCTTCATTCATGTCCCTGCAAAGGACATGAATGCATCCTTTTTTATGGCTGTATAGTATTCTGTGGTGTATATGTGCCATATTTTCTTAATCCAGTCTATCATTGATGGACATTTGGTTTGGTTCCAAGTCTTTACTATTGTGAATAGTGCCACAATAAACATACATGTGCTTGTGTCTTTATAGTAGCATGATTTATAATCTTTTGGGTATATACCCAGTAATGGGATCACTGGGTCAAATGGTATTTCTAGTTCTAGATCCTTGAGGAATGACCACACCGTCTTCCACAGTGGTTGAACTAATTAACCAACTGTGTAAAAGCATTCCAAGAAATAGTGCTTTCATATACTGTTAATGAGAATGTAAATCAGGAAGGCCTTTGACAAAATCTATCACGTAAAACCCTTTGACCCAGCAATCCCACTTGTTGGGCTCTCTTCTCCTAAAGTACTTGTGTAGGATTAAGAGTAGTTTATAAGATGATTCGTTGCAGATTGCATGTAATCGTGAAAAATAAGAAGCAAATTGCAAATCCCTCACAGGGAACTAATTAAATTAGGGTACATCTACTTCATGGGTTGAATATAACTAATTTTAATGAGAACATCTATACATACCAGCAAGTTTTAGGGGGAAACAGTAAGATATGTACCAAAGATATGTACAGTGAGATGGCATATATGAAAGTGGAATCAATAACGGATGGTGAAAGTGGATGTTTCATGTTTTATATTTTTTCATTGTTTAAAACTTTTACTAAGCATGCCTTCTGTAAATAAAAATCTTAAAGCTTTATGGGGAAAAAATGAAGAGAATTTAAGAGGATCCCAATCTTCTTCCTAATTAACTTAGTTAGGTTCTGACTTGGATAGAACATAGCAACTGCTGGAAACCTAAGGAAAATACTTGATTAGAAATTTAGTGCTTATATTTCCTCCACCTCTCCCTATCTCACCTGCCCAGCCCTGTGCCGGGGCCCTGCAGTTGGAACCTTGGCCAGATTTCTGCAATAAACACTTGCAGTTTGTGTCCCTAAAAAAAAAAAAAGAAAGAAAGAAACAAAAGAAATTTAGTGCTTATAAAATACTGCCATGTATTGGGGAAACCTGCTGATTTCAGCAGTTAGGACACCAGGAGAAGAGTTGATTGGCAGTCCGCAAGTAGCTTGTAGGGTGTAAGTTGGCAGAAATGCAAGCCACACAAGGTATACGGACATGCTGTTGGATATTTCAAACCTAGGGATGGCAACATCATAATCTGTAAATTCTATTCAAGTTAAGTCCAATTTTTCTATCTCGCTAAGTAACGGAGTTGCTTCTTCTGCACTCACTTGCCTAATTCTCTCGCATTCAGACTGTAACTGCAGACCACTTGCATTCGTTTTCTATTGCTGCTGTAACAAATTACTACAAACATAGTGCCTTAAAACAACATCACAAATGTATGACATTATAGTTCTGAAGGTCAGAAGTCTGAAATGAGTTTTATGGGGCTCAAATCAAAATGTTGGCAAAACTAAATTCCTTCTGGAGGCTCTAGGGGAGAATGTGTTTCTTGCCTTTTCCAGCTTCTAGAGGCTGCCCACATTTCCTGGCTCAGGCTGCATCACTCTAATGCTATCACATCTCCTCTTCTTGCTCTGACCCCCCTGCCTCCCTCAAATAAT
This sequence comes from Chlorocebus sabaeus, assembly GCF_047675955.1. NCBI lineage: Eukaryota > Metazoa > Chordata > Mammalia > Primates > Cercopithecidae > Chlorocebus > Chlorocebus sabaeus. The sequence goes on along the minus strand of NC_132926.1, from coordinate 28,793,105 downwards.
CTATGATAATCTCTTCATCTCAAGATGATTAACTTAATCACATCTGCAAAGTCCTTTTTGCCATCTAAGGTTTTGTATTCTCAGGTTCCAGGGATTAGGACATGGACAGTATTCTGCCGTGCCACCTATTCTGTTAGCAGATCCTCAGTGACAAGCAGGGTGACCCAAGAGAAGTCATCTTTGCTTGCGCTCTCAGCAAATTTGAAATTAGAAACCTGTAACTATCACTGCCTTCCTACAGCACCCCATGAGAGAGGGATAATTTGAGAGATGTCAGACTTGAAGGTCTTCCTGTCATTTTAGGAGAAGAGTGTATGCAAAATTACTGCTGATGGCATGAATTATATTACCAGTGATACTATCAACTTTGATTTTTCTCCATTTCTAAGGAGATGTGAACTGCTTAGTTCTGCTGTCATAAGGGAAGGGACTATTGCTTTAGGCCCTGGTCCAGTGTTTTCCCATGCAGTCATCATTATGGATGCTCATTGTCTTGTTTTTTGTCCTATTGTGTAAGGCAAGGTTATATATGGAGTATTTTAGAAGGAATTAAATTATCAGATACTCACTAACATAAGACATCCCCCCATAAAGTCAGTTGATGATGCTGAGTTATCTTCCAAGTTATCAATACAGTTTTAAATGCCCCAGAAAAGAGTGTGAATGGGACTGAGGAATACCATGGCACAAATATATAGTAATGGGGGAAAAAAGAAATGGAAAATTACAAGGTGTGGACAAAAGATACTGCTGTAAATATTAATGCAGTGGTGCTAATGTGCAGTATTTTTGCTGCATCTAACATCCTGTGATGCTATGTCCTGGATACCCCAAATAGCAACCCTTTATATATACTCATGGTTTTAAAAAATATTATTATTATTATTCTATGTGATCTTTGTGCTAACCCTAAGATGCTGGCTGGGACTCATATCTTTAACATACAGAGCGGAGAAATGAAGCTCTGAATCATTGTTCAACGTTTAATCTCCCTAAGAGGTGAATTATGACTTGAAATTGTGTTACCTGCACCTCTATTTTCTTATCTTCAAAATAAAGATTAAGAAATTGTATTTTTGAGACATAAATATTAATATTTATAAAGTGCTTAGAATACTTCCAAGCACATAATAAACTCTACATAAATGATATATAAACTAAATGCAAACTTAGAGCTCCTTTGCATGTATCATCTTATAACTAGAAATTTCTTGAATAATAAAATCACCATTAAGGAGGTAGTGATTGTATGAATAATGGGTTAATAATAATATATATGCAAACTTTACTCCATTTTAACAATATGATCCTTCGGACCTCTAGAACTCTCAATCAAAATTAGATGTCTCTTCTGCTTCTTTTGTTTTTGTTTGGCTTTAGCAGTTATTTGTTTCTAGCCATTATTGTGTGATGATTTAATCAGTAACTGTACCTTCTGTTTGACTCTAAGCTTCAAGAAAGTAAAGTCTAGTCCTTACTTTTCACTGTTGTATTTAATAGCACCTAGATGCTACCTGGTAGATTCTCAGATATTTAAAAGAATGGACCAGAAACTGAATCAAATTAAGTTATCATGTGCTGTGCTCCCATCTGCTGTGTTTTCATTCCCTAATGAAATTGTGGCATAAAATTAACCTCAAATGTTGGGAAAATACTCCAATTTACAACTTTCTTTAATATGTATCTTGAGTCATTAGATTAATTGCCAACTCATATTTGAGGTTATAAAATGCTTTCACAGTCATTTATCTCTTCTCTTGGAGGCTCACTGTAGTTCTTAGAGATAACTATAGATGGTTTTGTTTCTCTTTTTAGAGGTAATACAACAGAAGCCCCAAGAAAGAAAATGTCTTTTCCAACGTCATAAATCTAGTCCATGTCAGAAATAAAACTAGGCAACAGATCATTCACATCTTTTATAGTAATAATAAAACTGTATTGATGATTAGTAGTCAGGAGTAAGCTAGTGTGTGTATGTGTGTGTGTGTGTGTGTGTGTATTCATGTAATGCACTCAATAGTTAATTAGATGGCATTATCACCACTTTACAGATAAAGAAAATGGGACAGTTGACTGGTTAAAATTCGTGCAACTAATCATTTCTAATTGTAGGAGCAGAAGTGAAACCTCTGGAACCATGTCTGCATGGTTTCAGAGCCTGAGATTTAAGCCACCATACTGCACTTCTTTCCTTCTCAATGTGATTTTATTTCTACTACAAGATGCTGACTCCCCTGTGCCCTTTCTTGACAGTTAATGAGTTTATTGCCTTATTCCCTATTGTATGAAGTCCTACTTGTTTTCACTTTTCCTATTTTTATTCTGTTCTGACATCTGGGAATAATGTTTAGCAAAGCTGGGACAACCTACCTTCCCTAGCTGACAGACAAAAAGAGAAGACGCCTTTCAATTACCATCACTTAACTAGTGGAAGCCAGGCTCTTTGAAAAGAGTCTGTAATGAGTTTTCATAGGACAAAGGAAATTATCCAAAATATAGCACATTTCGACAGTGAAACCAGCTTATGAATAGTTTACCCTTAGCAATTGTCAGTACATAGCATTTAATAATCCCCATGGTACCATGTTCAGTGGAGACCTCTTAGGGCTTGCTCCTGGAAGATTGTGACACTGTTTCCATTTTCACATCGTGTAGGGCTTGGGGTTGAGAGGTAGGGCAGGATACCACAGCATCAAAGAAGGTTAGAGCTGAAAGAGAACTTAAAGCAGACCTAGTAGAAGACAATTTTCACATCACTGCTGCATCCTTCACACTTAACACAATATTTAACACGTAAAAGATACTCAATAAATATTTGAAATTTTTTGAAATGGACTATAGCTAACAATAATCAATTCCATATTTCAAAATAACTAGAAGAGAATAATTCAAATGTTTCTAGCATAAAGAAAAATATATTTGAGGTGATAAATATCACAATTACCCTACTTTGATCTTCACACATTATATAAATGTATCAAAATATCACACATACCCCAAAAATATGTATATTACATATCAATTAAATAGATAGTTAAAAATTTAAAACTGAAAAATAAATTTGTTGAATTGATAAATGAAGACCATTTTACAGATAGAGAAATAGAAGCTTGTACAAAAAAAGTAATTTACCTAAAGTCACTCAGAAAATCAGAGGTAAAAGTCATGTTTTATTACTTTTATTTTTGTCACTTACTGTTTTAGTCCATTAACTTTGTTATGCCTTCAGAAGTAGAATACTTAATTAAATACAGAACAGAATACGGGAAGAAGTAAGATGTGGTTCCTGATCTCTACATCTACTGGGGGAAATGAGACAGGACGGCAAGTATTTGGGTAGAAAATAATTAGTGATTCATCCTAAAAAGCTTTCACACATACACATTCCAAGATGCATGTATAAGAGATTTGTTGAAGGCCCTTAGGATATTGAAAAAGTATCAGAACATATGCCTATCAATAGGACAAATACAAGGCAAACCGTAACACACCTATATCGGAGATCACTACTTGACCATTAAAATTTATGACACGATGTATAGAAACTGACATAGAAATCTCAGTACTGGTACAAAAACAGTCACATAGACAAATGGAACAGAACAGAAAACACAGAAGTAAGGCTGCATGCTTACAACTATCTAATATTCAGCAAACCTGACAAAAACAAGCAATGGGGAAAGAACTCCTTATTCAATTAATGATGCTGGGATAACTGACTAGCCATATGCAGAAGATTGAACTTGGACCCTTTTCTTACACCATATACAAAAATCAACTCAAGATGCATTAAAGGCTTAAATGTAAAACCCAAAACTATAAAATCCCTGGAAAACAACCTAGGCAATACCATTCTGGACATAGGAAGGGGCAAAGATGCTAAAAGCAATTGCAGCAAAAGCAAAAATTGACAACTGGGATCTAACTAAACTAAAGAGTTTCTGCACAGCAAAAGAACCAATCAACACAGAGAACAGACAATCTAAAAAATGGGAAGAAATTTTTGCAAACTATGCAAATGACAAAAATCTAATATCCAGCTTCTACAAGGAACTTAAACAAATTTGCAAGAAAAAAAAACACCCCATCAAAGTGGGCAAACAACATGAACAGACACTTTTCAAAAGAAGACATACATGTAGCCAAGAATCATATAAAAAAAAAGCTGAACATCACTGATAATTACAGAAATGCAAATCAAAACCACAATGAGATACCATCTCACACTAGACAGAATGGCGATTATGAAAAGTCAAAAAATAACAGATGCTGTCGAGGTTGTAGAGAAAAAGGAACACTTACGGTGGGAGTATAAATTAGTTCCACCACTGTGGAAGATGCTGTGGCAATTCCTCAAAAACCTAAAAACAGAACTACCATTTGACTCGGCAATCCCATTATTGAGTATATACCTGAAGAAATATAAATAATTCTATCATAAAGACACGAGCACATGCATGTTTGTTGCAGCACTAGTAACGATAGCAAAGACATGGAATCAACCTAAATGCCCATCAATGGTAGACTGGATAAAGAAAATATGGTACATATACACCATGGAATACTATACAGTCATAAACAAGAATGAGCTCATGTCCTTTGCAGGAATATGGATGGAGCTGGAGGCCACTATCCTTAGCAAACTATTATAAGAACAGAAAACCAAACACTGCATGTTCTCATTTGTAAGTGGGAGCTAAATGATGAGAATGTATGGACACACAGAGGTGAACAACACACACTGGGGCCTTTTGAAGGGTGGAGGGTGGGAGGAGGGAGAGGATTAAGAAAAATAACCAATGAGTACTAGGCTTAATACCTGGATAACAAAATAATCTGTACAACAAACCCCGACAATACAAGTTTACCTATATAGCAAACCTGCACATGTACCCCTGAACTTAAAGTAAAAGTTAAATAAGAATAAAGAAGAAAGATCAGTACCAATAGTATGGAGTTGGAGGCAATAAGCAATCACAAAATATGTACAAAGTGTGCTCCTATTTATGTACATCTGTTCATAAATCAGAGATTGTAAATCTGTGGGCTGTATCTGCCTTACGAATGTCTTATATGGCCTAGTAGCATTTCTAAAAATTTAGAATTCTTTGCTAATATCTTAAAATCAGAAGCTTTTATGAAAAAGTCTGAATTTGGTGCCAGGTTTAAGAAATTGAAGCATCTTACAATGCTGGGGGCTCTGCATTCTCAGGAAGCAGCAATTCCTGGGAACAAGGTTGTGGCGCCCCCTACAGACAGAGCATGTACTTCAAACACCCCTGCTTAGCATATTTACACTACTTTTTGGCCAATCTAGGTATCTGAATTCTGTATCTCCCTCCCTTGCCAGTGAAGGTGCACCAAGAACTGGAAGTATGCACATTAAACTACTCACTTGAAGGAAAAGTGAGTTGTGAGGGTGGTAAGGATGGAACTCTGGTTAGCAGTTTTCATGGTTCATTTTATAAACTTAAATATTGCTCATCTTTTGTGGAAGGCACTATTGGTTGTATAAGATAAAATTGGAAATACTGGGGAGGAAAAATAGAACCTGTAGGCAATATTTGGCCCACACCTAGGAGGATGGCTGTAGCTTGAGCTTTTGGGAATACAGGTAGAACACGCTGCAAAGAGGAAATGCTCTTAGTAAAAGCTCTCACTCATGTTATTTCCTCTCTACCCTGTGACTTCACTTTACAACCCAGCCTCCAAGTTCATGGACACGGGGAAACACACAAAATGCTTTGCCCAGAAAAAAAACCTACAGAGTCCATGTAGCTCTGTCTAATAACCCCAAAGGATCTCTCCTTTTCCCTAAGACAAACGCCCACAAACTGTTCCTCTTAGGTTTCGAGAGGCCTCTTATCAGACAAAGGAGAACTTTAATCTCAGTTTTAGGAATTTAGAGATTATATAGGTGGAAAAAAGCCTCTGAAATGCATCCTAGATTGAGATTTAGGGGAAGAGAAGAAAGAGAGATGAAAAGAAATACAATTGTGACTTGCCTAGTGGTTTTGACTTTCACTGAGGTTTCTATAGACCTCAGTTTCCACATCTGTAAAATAAGGGAGATGTATTAGATTCTTTTAACAACATTAAAGCTCTAAAATTGGGTTTTGGTTTCTAGATTGACCCATCTGGGAAATTACAAATGCAGTTCAAATGGCTTAATGTTGCCTGTCTTTCATGAATGTTATAAGAGTTCTTATTTGAGGAGATGGACAGAGCTCTCAGATAGTACCATCTTTCCAAAGATTGACTGAAGCTGTTATCACAGAGATTATTCCAATCGAGATGCATTCTCCTGGTCAGTTTGAATTCTGCAGCCAAGTAGAGTAATAACACCTTGCATTTGTACAACAATTTTTTTCATTTCTAAAGTGCTCTCCATTTCTGTCCTGAATTTTATACTTACATCAATACTCTAATGTAGGCAAAGCAGGAATTTTAAAAATCACATTTGAACAATGGGAAATCTTGGATTTGAGTTGCTCTCAGGGAAGCAGCAATGATGTACTTACTCAACACTGTGCTTTAGATCTGACCCTGTCTCTAAGCTTAACTGTTAGAAGACTGGCTATGTGACTTTGGGCAAGTTGTTTAAGCTCCTGGAGCCTCAATTTCCTTATCTGTTCACTGGGGATAAATATTCACCTGCAAGATTATGTGAGATGATGTATAAACTAGGTCATCAAAAGCTAGGTCTGCCTGCTGCATTCACCTTGTATGAGAAGGAGACAAGCGATTGGTTTTGGAGAGATATATGGGAAGTAAATACAACTAAAGAGAATTTGGAGATCATAGTGAGGAATAAAGTGCTGTTGCAGATGGCCCCTTTATTTCTGATGGTGCCTCTCTCTGAGAGAGTGTACACTGGAGGGGGTCTGGAACAGTCTTGATACCAAAGGGGAGAAGGTTGAGTTTGTCTCTGGACAGGCTGATTTTCAACACATTTAATATATTTAAAGGGAGATTTCCAAAGGGCAGACATCAGGGATATGGATGCTGGATTTGCTAGTTTCTTTCCCTGCTTGCTTGTTTTTAACACTTGCTCTAATGTGTTTGAAATTTCTCAATGAAATTAGAGCAGTGTATTAGGATATTGCCCTGAGTGACTCTTGAGGCTAGATAGTCACTGAACACATCATTTTGGAGTCCAGTATTTCCCAAAGTAGTCAGAGAGTACTATTCACTGACATGTTATCTGCAAGAAAAAAAATTCATAGTACAATATTTTCAAGATATACAGTATATCTGCCTTCCATCTCCCCTTCCCCGAGATTGACAGGAACATATTAAAAGCATTCAGAAGTGTAGTCCTAAGGTAAGCTTGTTTAATTTTAAACTCAAAAGCCTGTCTATCTGATTAGATCAAAGAACCCCCCTTCTTCCCCCCATGTCTTTCTAATTGATAGCCTGTAGATCTGGTTTTGTGGAATAGATTTCAAAGTGTTTTTATGCATCCAAGGAGGAAACAGAGGCCTTCAGAAGGTCTATGCCTTGCCTGAAGTTCCTCAGTATCTTGTCAGACCAGAACCCAGTGCTCCTAACTACTGTCCTAGATTCTACCTGCCTCCTGTCCTGCCTAAAGTGTACCCTTCTGCAAGAAAGAGAGAAAGAAAGAAAGAAAGAAAGAAAGAAAGAAAGAAAGAAAGAAAGAAAGAAAGAAAGAAAGAAAGAAAGAAAGAAAGAGAGAGAGAGAGAGAAAGAGAGAGAGAGAGAGGGAGGGAGGGAGGGAGGGAGGGAGGGAGGGGAAGGAAGGAGGGAAGAAGGGAAGAAAGGAAGAAAGAAAGAGAGCTAGCTAGCTGGACAACAGTTAAATCCAGTACTCATTCTTCACCAGGCATTGCAATGCACCTCCTCAAATTGTCCTCCCTTGTTGCCTGCTTAACTGATCCAGAAAACAATCCATTCCATGTTTTATAACATAAGGTTACACTCTTGTCACATCTATTATTGGTGGTTATCAAATCCTTCTACCAACCTTAATGAATTCTTACAATGCTCCTACAGAAGAGATTAAGAGAAGATTTTACTAGTGTGACTCTCTGGGGACGTTTTAATGAGGATATTGATAACCTCTTTCTATACACATCTTCAAGTGAATTCTCCTGTAAGAAAAGAACTTGTTTGGTTCTGCTATTACTCTATACACTCACACATCCAAAAGGCCCCATCCATTCCCAACCAACAAGTCCTTTATTTCTGTAGCATCTTACCATTTAAAAAGCTCCTATATGTTCATTACTAACTCTTTCCTGACACAACCCTAGAAGTATGCAGAGATGGATGGTCACCCTCGGTTTACAAAGGAGGGGATTAGCATCTAGCAAAACTAGTGTCCTTCCCAAAGATCCAGAAAGATTCAGAATTCATATCCAGACATCATTCATTCCTACTAGTCCCAAGCTCTGTGCTAAGTGTGGGAAAGTATACTAGAAAACTTAGTAAATATGTCTGCTGTCTAGGGCTTAGATAGAGCTCAGTAAAGGGAATACAGAAAATAGAAAATAAAATAAATTATGACACTTTCTGAAAACTGCCTTGAAGAAAACAAATAGGAGAAATATTTTTCCCATAGATGTTCAGAAGTATTACTCCCTGACTTCGCTCAGGTGTCTGCTCAAATCACTTCAGAGCCAAGGGGACCATGCTATCCAACAGAGTGTTGGTAAGAACTGAAGGGTATTCTGTTTGGCAGGAACAAGAGGACCCCAAAAGAAGAGGATGGGGGCCTTAAGCCATCATAGATAAAATTATAAGATCTTGACTCTTTTTCTAGATGACTCTTTCTAGATCCCAAATTGTCTGAGGACAGCACATGATTTGAGATAGAAAAAAAGAGAAAGAGACTAACCAAAGGTCCTGCCTGTGGCTAATTTTCTCTCCAAGAAGAAAAGATGTGTGTCTTCATGTCAGTATGGAGAGTCCAAGTATCACAGAAAGAGTAGAAACACAGCCTCTTTAGAGGACTCTACAGACAAGTAAATTGCATCATCTTCCCAACCTGTAACCTTTTCAATTTCAGTATCTGGAAATACCCTGGGCCCCAGTCCTGACACCACTCTCATTTGTTGCATCACCATAGCAACTTTTAGGGGCTGCATCCTCAATCACATGGCAAACTAATTGAACTGTACAACTTATTTTGCAGCTGGGAAATGTAAAAGTGAATCTTACATTTAATCATACTTGCTGCATTGACATTCAAATCAAAAGGCTTTGTTAGGGCTCCTGGAAAATGAAGTGTCATTTTGCCAGCACAATGTTTCACTCAGAGGCACATCCTTCCCGCTTTGAAGTGCTAAGTGAATGGTAAAGAGAAAAGCTTTTTGGTTTAGGAGTGGGGAAGGGTGGGGAGGGGGAAAGGAAGGAACAAGATCTGGATGAATTACAGGAAAATGAATAAACGTCATTAAATCAAATTTGAGTTCATTGCAAATGCTGTACAAAATACTTGTCCTGTGTTTTTTTTCTCTTTCTTTTTTTTCTTTTAAAGCAGCAGCAACATTTATGGAAAGAGTTTTGGAATCACAGACCTACTCTGTATTCCCTACCTCTGAGATTTCAGTCAAGTCACTTAACTCCTGATAACTTGAATTTCCTTGCATATAAATTTGAACTAAATTCACACTCACCTGACAGGTATTTCTAAGGTAAGTGAAGTACGTAAAAGCATTCGTAAAACATAGCATAGTATCTGACACAAAGTAGACACTCATTTTCCTTCCAAAGCTTGGACCATAGTATTTGGCTAATCATGTGCCAGCACTGAGCAGAGCAGACAGTGTATTGGGTACGTTATGTGCTTGGCTTCATGTAACCATAAAACCAGCTCTCGGACATAGGTATTGTTATCCCCACTTTACAGACAGAAGACACTGAGGTTTAGAGAGGTTTGTAATGATTAAAAATTATCCAAAACCTGGGAATTCAGAGAAAGGGATAACCACACATCCTTTTAGTACTGGAGCTCTAATGGGCTCACCCAAGGTTTATCTGATTCTTAAGGGGAATGGACTTCATTTGGCTTCTAATTAATTAGGTCCAGATTATTTCATGCAAGATGTTAATTTGTAAATGATAAATAAGTCACAAATAAGTTCTGCCTGGTAGAGAGCAAATGATTTCTGTCTAGTAGAAAAGATAACCCCAGAAGCTGTGGTTTCACTGGCCTGAAGGGCATTAACTACCTTTGTATATAATTTAGCCATCTTATTTCCATGTTTTTTTTTTTCAGTGACTCCATATACACCTCTCAGATCCTTCTTTGAGCTTTATTGTCCTTCTGCTTACTTCATTAATGAGATAATCTCTGATGTGTGTTCATCTATATTTGTATGGAAGTCATGGCTTTTTAAATTTTTATTTTTATTTTTGAAAATTACACTTGGATAGTAATTTGTACAAGGATCATCAAGCTCGGAAGGAGTACAACATAATTTGTCTGGCTTTCCTCAAGGAGCACCAAGAAAGACAGTCAACTGTGCCATGATTTAACACAGTATGCACTGCAGTCTTGAGGTATTGGTAAAGTGTTATACAAGCTCTAAGGAGGAATACTTCCGTTTCTTATTTTCAGGGGGTAAGAACAGTGGAAGAAGACGTCATAAGACAGCAGACATTTAAGGCAGCATTAAACAATGAGCAGATTTCTCTGATTCTCATCATATGTGGAAGAAGAATAATCTCCAAAAGTTATTGAGTATTAAGAAAAAAATAGGAAGGATAATAACAATAGCAGTGGTAATGATGCTTAATTGTTTTATAACTCTCACGTCACTGATGCTTTACAAAGCCTCTATGAGGTAGGCTATTTCCATTTTCGGATGAAACAGAGGCACCAAAGAGCTTAAGTGGCCTCTCCAAGGACACCAGACAGGCCAGGACAGAGCTGGATATTGAGTCAGTGCCCCTGCTCCTGGGCCCATGCTCCTCTGTGCCTCTCCTGCCTCTGTCTTAATATGTTCACTAGGATTTCTAGCCCTTGATCTTGGGGGACATACAATCTTGGACTTCGTCCTTTGGCTTCAGGCAGGATAGAAATTTTTATTCCTGCTTGACATATGACGAGCCCTTGGAAGCTTGAATTGTGTAAATGACTTGTCAGCTAGGAAGAAGTTGAAAGAGGAGATTTTGAGATGAAAGTCTTTCCCTTTAAGACACTACATTGTTCTTTTTTCTGGCAAGACTATTGCTGACTTCCTTTCTAACCCCTCTTAACTGTCCATCTGTACCTGGTCATGGTGCTATGTGGAGAGAAGGATAAATGGTCTTCCCCGTGTCATCCCTCATGAGGAGATATGATGCAACACAGGGCTGTGTGTCAACAGTGCAAAATGACAGAGGGTAACTGGAAGACAGAGAGCAAGAGAAACTGTAGGATTTAGCCTCACAGTGGACAATAAATATTTTCATTCTTCAGACTTTACAAAGATGATTTCTGTCTTACCTTATCTATTAGCCACCCTCACAGCGTCACTTCTGAAAAGTCCCCCTTGGGTCTCTATAGTTCTATCTTTGCAGAAGAAGATGAGAAGAGGGCTGGGTCACCCATCCTGGCACAGGATGAGGTGATGGAGTGAGCACTGGGTTAGCAATCAAGAAATCAGAGGTCTAGTCCTAGCTCTGCCTCTGAGTTGCTATGTGACCTTGGCTGACCCTGTGTGACCCTGTGCTATGTGACCCTATGCCTCTCTTTTCTCATTTATGCACTAAGCAGATTGGACTGGCATGCTATGATTCAGGAAAAGTATTTTTGCAGTCAGTGACAGAAGAAAATGTTACCAGTAAGGAGACTCAGTGATGAGGAACCACCCCGCACCCGCCCTCCCCCCGCCCCCAGCCGCAACACACACGCTTAGAGGAGGCAACCACGTGGCTTGGAAGGAGCTGTCAAACCTCTTCTAACTTGGGACAGAGGTGTAGCCTGCTATAAACAGAAAGAGCAGTTGGAAAACAGATGGATGGGAAGGCCCAAGTGAGAAGATCCTGAGCAAACGGGCTCCGTGCTGATATGTTATATTCAGATGTCACCAGTGAAAAGGCACAGGGAATGAGCAATTGCTTCACGATGAAACCATTCTTGCCAACTTCGCACACTCAAAGTGAGGGACTGGGAGAAGAGGGTCCAATTCAAGATGTACTGCATCTCTCTGAGCCCCTCCTGATACCCTTTGCCCTGACATTCCTCTCTATCCTTTCCCTCCTGCCATAGGGAATTGGAAGATAGGAGTCTGGACCTAGACCTGGTCCTGCCAGGTATTAACTGGGTGGCTGAGCAAAGCCTGTTCTTTCTTTGGGTCTCAGTTTGCTTCTCTGTAAATGAGAGGTGAGATAAATAATGGCTTGTCGCTATAGAACATTTATGTGTCAGACAACATGTTGTCTCTTGTGACACTTAGAAGTTCCTAAGAGATGATTTCATCCTCTTGACAGATGAGAAAATTGACACCCAACTTAAGTGATTTGCACATGGTCAGGCATTTAGGAAGTGGTTTTCTGACTGCCTGGTCTGTACTTTCTCCTAAGGTGGAGACACAATCTACCTACCTCCCTCTACCCCAACCTCCCCACTACCTTTTGATAAGAGACATTACCAATCCATCGCAGCTCTCTGATTCTGACTTCAGAAAGACCATAGTTGATTAACCTCTCCCTTTCATCCTGCTACAGTCTATTCCCACCACAGAAGCTAAAGTGATCTTTCCTATGTTTAGATTATACCGTTCCCCAGATTAAGTTCTCTAATGGTTTCCCAACTCACTTGTATAAATACAAACCCTTACTATTGTCTTCAAATCCCTACATGGTCTGGATTCTTGCCATTTTTCCAACTTCATTTCCTACTTCTCTTTCTTTGGATTATTCTATTCCAACCACTCTGGTCTTTTTGCTTTGCCAGAACACTAAACTCAGCTTGCACTAGCCTTGAGACCTTTGCACTTGCTATTTTCTCTGCCTGGAAAGCTTTTCTCCCAGGTATTTAAATAGCACCTCCTTTCATTCAGATCCTATTCAAATGACCTATTCTTGATCCTGAAATAGGTGTTGCTAACCACATATCTAAAGTGATGACTTTCTCCCTTCCTATTGGTCTATTTTTACTCTATTTTTCTTTGTTAAATATTTATCACTGAGTGAAACCAAAATATCTGTTTATTTATCCTTTTATCTCTCTTCCCTATCATAGGTTCTGTTTGATCAAGGACTTTCTTGTTTATCGCTGTGTCCTCAGCCCTCCAGTAGTCCCCTCCACCTCAGAGGGATCCAATAAAAGTGTTGAATTAATGAGAATTCATCATTAAACCTTTTCCTTGTTAAACACAGTCATTTATAGTGGGGTTTCACTGCAATAATTTGATTTACTCCACAATAAAAGTGATAGTAATCGGAAATAGGGCTCTGGCAGCCATCTTGGGAAAGAAGGCACCTTTGGATGTCTTGTTCTGGGCAAATGGAGGAAGTCTTCTGGTCTGTGTCAATGGTTGGGAAAAGAACATTAAACTCTGACACTAAACTTCAGCATAAGGTCTTAGGCTGACCCATTTGGCCTTTCAAAGTAATGGCTTAGGGCTGGGCACAATGGTTCACTCCTGTAATCTCAGCACTTTGGGAGGCTGAGGTGGGCAGATTACCTGAGGTCAGGAGTTCAAGACCAACCTGATCAACATAGTGAAACCCTGTCTCTACTAAAAATACAAAAATTATCCAGGTATGGTGGCGCATGCCTGTAATCTCAGCTTCTCTGGAGGCTGAAACAGGAAAATCACTTGAACCCAGGAGGCGGAGGTTGCAGTGAGCCAAGAATGTGCCACTGCACTCTGCCCTAGGTGACAGAGTGAGACTCTGTCTAAAAAAAAAAAAAAAGTTATGGCCTAGTTTCCCCAGACCTGTTGCTATCTACAGTTATTGTGCAGTTTACACACATTATCAACACTCAACCACCAAACTGCTAGAGAAACGATATTTTGATTGAATTGGTTATTTTTGTTAATAAAACATAAAACCCTTCAACATTTTTACTTCTTCAAAACCCTGTCTAAAGCACCCAGATGCAACATCCTGTGAAATAAAAGTGTCTTTTTTTCCTGCCCCAGGGCATGTCCTGTGAGCCCCAAGAGTCCTTGTGTCTAAGATTAGAAATGCTGATCTTAGGGATCCCCAAAAGATAGTCCGTCTTGAATAACTAATAAGTCTATGATCATTTCCTGCAAATAGATGTAGAATTGGAGAAAGTAAGAGAGAATGGGCTGCTTTCCAGTCCCTTCATAAAGCTTCCTTAAAGCTAAGCTAAATTCACAGGGTCACCTTGATTTCTTGAATTTGCTGTCTCTTTCCCCAAAAACTTAGGAGTGGGTTCTAACTAATAATATTAGCTCATTCTATGTATAGTACAAAGGAATTGATACATTCATGAGAATTAGGTTTAATAGTACCCATCCAGTTGTCAGAATTATTTTTTTTCAGGGTACTGTATAGCCTGACTCTAGAGGGTGTATATCACACTCTGATGCACCCTGCAGGCGTATCCATCACTGTAAGAAAACTCCTAAAGACAGGACTTTATCTTGTTCACGTCACCACTGGTCTTAACACTAGGCCTGGAACAAAGCAGGTGCTAGATCAATATTCATTTAATGGATGAATAAATAAGGCAAAAGAGTTGAGTAACCCAATTCAACTTTCTTCTCCTTCTACTTGGGTGAGTGTTGTGTTTTCCTAACATAAAACTTCTCATCTCCACATGGGGGCTGAATAGTCAAAACCTTACTGTGAGGGGAAGCAAAGAGGATTATTTCTTTTCACAAACAGCACAACGGAGTGATTTTATGATTTTTCTGAATTCCCTAAGCCGAGGTGCATCACACAGTGATTTTATGATTTTTCTGAATTCCCTAAGCCAAGGTGCATCAGAGCAGAGCTTGGCACACAAGCCTGCTGACTGCCAAGCCCAGCCCCATAAATGGGATGTGGGTCTTTACTGGACAAGCAGGCAGGAGTGCTGTCAGCCCTAAACTGCAGGCATTCACTACCGCATGAGACAGGTTTACAGCTCAATTCCTGAGAAGCCACGGGCCCTGCTGCTCTTGTCCTTTTGACTCTCCTTTTTGTCTCTTTACTCTTCCTTGTGCCACTAGGGTTTTCCAGAGTCTGGGAACCTTTGACACTAAAGCACTTTATAAAATCTTACACACTAACAATACCAAATATCCGTTTGTTGAGCCCCAATGGCGTACCAAGGTACATAGCATGGTGCTCAGGCTCTGGAGTCAGTCTAGGTTCAAATCTCAACTCTACCGAGTATCTGGGTACCTCACTTTTCTCATCTGTAAAGCAGGAATGCTGATAGTCCCTGCTTCATAGGGTAGTCAGGAGGATTAAATGAGGTAGTGCATGTGAAGACATGTAGAACTGTGCCTGACATGTGCCCATACCTTCATTTTATCCTCATAATCACCCTAGGAAGTGGATTATAATTATCCCATTTTATAGATGAGGCTTAGAAACATTAAGCAACTATTTCAACAGGGCTTTCTCTGCTGGCCACTGGTAGAAGTAATATTCAAATGCAGGGCTATGTGACCCCAAAGCCCTGGCCTTTATCCACAGTGCTATCCACACAGCTACGCACCTGCATATGCTGCTTCTCAAAGGGCACTGGCATCTCCAAAGAGCATGCCGTAGAGCAGGCTGAAGCCAAAGAGTTCAATTCTCAAGGTGAATTCACAGGTCAATGTCACCAGATGGAGCAAAACTTTTTAGGAGCAGGAAGAAAGTGTCCTTTCAGGCTTTTCTGGAGCAGGGAGAGCGTGTCCTTTCCACCTATTAGAGGCAGCCTGCTGACCCCCTCCAGGCTCACCTGAGGTGCACCAGCATTTGCTAATACCTGCTTTCCCCAGGCCTTGGTCCTATTCACCCACAGTTCTTTCCAATTAGATGACTAACAGGCTTGCTCCATTACTTAGAAGGGAAGCTTCATTGTAAAACTCGCTAAGGTGAAGGCAGTTTCCTGGGGTTGTTAGCATGCTCTCCTCAGGACCAACTCCCTGCAAGCCTGAAGAAATGGCAGCTTGGATTATTTTGGCAACTTCGATTATTCCTGAGGGAACTGCTTACCCCCCCCCCCCCGCCCCCCATCATCCCCTGCTCTTCACTACCTTACAGGGTACTCTCTTTCCTGGAGGGAGATTGGTAATTCCCTTTAGAAACACTGAGCGGCCTTCTAAAGGGCCTTTCTAGGAAGGTGATGAAATATCACGTGGAGTGTGCACCAGAAGCTTTGTAAAGTCAGTGAACTCAATTTTGTTCACTTTAAAGTGAAATGAACTTGCCTTAACACACTGAAGCAGACAAATCCATCCTTCATAGTAGAGAAGGGAACATGAGTGGAGCTGTAACCAGGAGACGGCAATGGCAGATTTGTGGCCAGGAATTTCTCCCCAGTTTGTGCTCAGCAAGGCAGAAATTTGGGATCACAGAAGGGGCAGCAGGCTGAGTGCCAGGTGAGCCTCCTTATCCCTCAGGACCTCCTCCTGCCTTGGTCAGAGCTCCTCAGATGAATCACATACTCCTTCTCTAAGGCTAGCATCGGATCCATTCCTAGCTTCCCTTTCCAGCCCTGTCTCCACGCTCTGTCCTTCAACCCTCAAGCATTCCAGCACACACCCTGAATTCCAAATCAATGTCAGACTCTTACCACTTCTGGCCCTTTATCTTTCCTCTCAATTCCCATTTCTCCCAGATGTCTGATCTCACAGGCTCTTGCTTTAAAAGCCTTTTTCTCTCCTCCAAGCTAGAAGGGATCATCTTCTCATCCTCCAGACTCAGAAGAGCAATTTATCTTTACTGCTGTTGGTGCTCTCATTACTGTCTATCTTGTAGGTGAAGGGATGGTCCCAAGGTCATAAAGCAATTCAAGGCCAGGTCTCTTGACTTTCTGTCCTATAATCTTTGTACTGCTTCATACTTCCCCTCAAACTTGGGAAGCCAAAATCTGAAGTCAGAATAGAAGCAAAAGGAGGCAGCTTTGTTTCTTACATTAGTTGCCAGAGAAGCTGCAAAAAGGCAGTTACCTAAGCCACAGAAACCTTGATTTAGCAGTGAGGACCACAGGGAGTCACTCAGAATGGTTTATTTGTGCACATAGGTGGAGCTTCTTTGTCTCCCTCTGACAGCAAAGTATCCCTGACTCCCATTCCCCTGGGACCATCTATGAGGATGCACATATCTCATTGAAAATCTAAGGAGGTAAAGATTTATATACTAGAATTGCTCCTAGGGACAGAGACAGAGAGTAAGAGGTAGAGAGATTAACACCCCATCCACAAGACAGGCCATCGTGGACTGCCTATCATGTGGGTAATTGGTCAAGATGAGAGTTTTTGAATTTCAATCAGAAAATTAAAATATGGGAATAGAATTTTAAAAAGTATTGCTTTTTTGGCATGGAGGGATTGGAAATAATATTTTGCTAAGGGGCTTGAGGCTAAGGGTTTGATGCCCGAAGATCATGTTTGACCAGCAAGAGAAGTTTCCTAAATTGTCTCAAGGGGCACAGCTGTCTGCCTTACAGTCAGCTATTTCCTTGTTATTCCTCTCTAAAGGAGTCCTGATTATTTTCAGATGTCAACCTTTCCCTCATTTGAAACAGGAGAGGCCCACCCATCCACTGCCTCCAGAATGGCATCCTAATTAGTCTAAGCCAGGAGTCAGCACACTTAAGCCCATAGACAAAACATGGCCAGCCACTGCCGCCTGTAAGCTAAGACTGGTTTTTACATTTTTAAATGGCTAGTAAAATAAACCAAAAGAAGGATAGTGTGTCTTGACACATAAGAATTATACAAAATTCTAATTTCTGTGGCCATAACGTTTTTTAACAGATTTATTCAGATATAATTCACATACTGCACAATTCACCAATTTAAAGTATACAATTAAATGGCTTGCAGTATATTCACAGGACTATACAACCATCACCACAATCAATTTTAGAACATTTTCATTACCCGCAAAAGAAACCTCATGCCCTTAAGCCATCACCCCTCTATCCCCCTAGTACCTCAAGCTCTAGACAGTCAATAATCTATTTTCAGTCTTCGTAGATTTGTCTGTTCTGGACATTTTATACACATAAATAAAGTTTTATTGGAACACGTCCACGCTCATTTACATTTTGTCTATAGCTGCTTCTGCACTACAACGACAGAGTTGGATTGTTGTGACAGAAACCATATGTCTCACAAAGCCTAAATTATTTACTATCTGCTTCTTTACAGGGAAAGTTTGCAGATCCCTGCTCTAAGCCAATTAGAGTCTGGCATTCCTTTAGAGTCTGTTTTTGGGCCAGGGATGAGTATTTGAGCTTTGCTGACCCAATTAGACATGAAGGAAAAACATTTTCTCTTCACATGAAATAGGTTTCTCTTTCCTGGGCATTGCAGGGTGTGACTCAGCTGCTATTGGAAGACATCTAGGCACTGTGAGTGGACAGCCTGAGGACAACAGTGAAGATGACAAGCCAATAAAGAGAAAGCAGTTCAGTGCTGGATTACTGAATCAACCAATCCTGAATTCCATGTGCCTCTGGATTTCCTGTCACATCAAATAGCCTCATTATTTAAGACAGCATGACATAGAGTTTCTGTTACCTGTAGCCAAAAGCAGTCTACCAGACACAGCTTCTTGCTAAAGAGGTGGCTGAGTAACATGCTGGTTTGAACCAAAGTTGAACTTTCCTGGACAATTAAAGAGAGGCTAAGTGTAGATGCCATGAGATCTCTTTTTGCTCTGTTCTTTCCCTATGCAATGTTCTGCCTCTGTAAGCAACTGGCAATGTTCAGAGGGAATTATTTTCAAGGAATACCAACTTATTGGCCTGCCTACTCATCTGTATGTCCCTGGTTTTTCAAGTAGCCTGCTCAATTTTGAGATATGGCTCTTAACCCCATTTATAAATAAATAAATGAATAAAATGAATAAAATTTGAATTGCTCTGTTTAAAGTAGAAATGTTATATTTTTGAGGGTGGAGGGCAGAATCTGATCTATAGCTTACTGAGTCTCTAATGACTATGTACTCATCTCAAAATGTCTTTTATAGGAGGGAAAAATGTAGCCAGCACTTGTAGCTAGCTAGCCAAATCGCCACAGTCAACAATATAAAGGTCTCTTGCTAAGGAAGGAGAGGGAATGGGTATGTATAGATAGAAGGAAACCTTTACCATCCTTCGTAAGCACCCCTTGATGTCAGCTCCAGTGCTTGGGAAAGCCATTGCCTCTTTAATAAAGCAGGTAACAGAAAATGTAAAGATATATTTTTCTTTCCTTCCTTTCTTCCTTTATGTGGTGGGCATCTATTAAAGTAAGAAGTTAAGAGATTTTGTTATTTTAAATTGGGCCTGCTGTGGTGGTACTATTTCAGGTATTTCTTTCTTTGTTATGCTTTTCCAAATTGTTTTTTTTTTTATAATAAGCATGTATACTTTTTAAAATCAAAATCAGTTTAATTTCATATTTAAAAATTATCTCATTAATATTTTCCTCAGTTTGCCCTGAAACCTCAGTTGGTCATCAGTGTGGTTAGTCAGTGTGGAGAAGAAGAATCATCGTATGTTCAGTAAAATGGATAAATTCCTATATAAAAACATGTTCAGTAATTAAATTAGTAGCAAGCAGAAAGCAGTAGTATTTAAGACCCTGGGATTGAAAGCCTGAACTTGTCACCGGCTTTTTATGTGCCACTGACCAGTCAGTTCTTTTCTATTTAACTTTCTACTGCTTCTTGAAGCTTTGTTCCATGGGCTCATTTCTTTTAAAAATATGTCTTAATGTCATCTAGCCTTTCCAAAGTTGAATTAGATAATCAACTTCTATATTCTTTTTTTTTTTTTTTTTTTTTTTGAGACGGAGTCTCGCTCTGTCGCCCAGGCTGGAGTGCAGTGGCGCGATCTCGGCTCACTGCAAGCTCCGCCTCCTGGGTTCACGCCATTCTCCTGCCTCAGCCTCCCCAGTAGCTGGGACTAGAGGTGCCCGCCACCTCGCCTGGCTAGTTTTTTATATTTTTTAGTAGAGACGGGGTTTCACCGTGTTAGCCAGGATGGTTTCCATCTCCTGACCTCGTGATCCGCCCGTCTCGGCCTCCCAAAGTGCTGGGATTACAGATCAACTTCTATATTCTTAAGGTGCCTTAGTACATTCCTCCATTATAACTCTCACTTGGCTGAATTTTTAAAGGTCTTTAATGGAACTTCTCAGCTTAATGGCGAGTACTTTGTAGGAAAGTACTGTCTTTATTTATCTCAGTTTCCTTGAATTTGCCATTGTCCTACACATTTGATAGATGCTTTTCAAATAAATGAATAACTAGCTTTCATTATTTCACTCTAAAGAATAAAGACAGCTGGACCAAATAGAATCACTTGCATCTCTAAAATTGAAATTTTCTTCTCCGATTGCTCAATGACCTATAATAGAAGTGTTTATAAAAACTGTAGCTTATCATTCTTTTTGACTAATAGTGACAGGTGCCCAAAGTAACAGCATCCTAAACAATACATGAGTTCATTTTTCCCTACTATAAAAGACATGTTGTGATGGGTATGTAGTCATTAGAGACTCAGTATCTCTTATTTCTCTGTTCTACTATCCTTACTGAATGACTCCTCTCTTCTAGGTTGCCTTGTGGTTTCTAACGGCTGCTGAAGCTCCAGTCATTAAGTGAATGTCCCAGAAAAAAAAAAAAAAAAAGGAAAGAAAGAAAGGAAGGAAGGAAGGAAGGAAGGAAGGAAGGAAGGAAGGAAGGAAGGAAGGAAGGAAGGAAAGAAAGAAAGAAAGAACAAAAGGGCATAGCTTCTTTGTGAGTAAGTCTCTTTTCAAATTTCTACCAATGACTTTCCTATATAAAATATCTGTAAGAAAGGCTTAGAAATACAGACTTGAAGCTAGCTAGGCAATTTGCCATACTCAACAATATAAGGGTGTCTTGCTAAGGAAGAAGAGGGAATGGGTATGCCTAGAGGGAAACCTTTATCATCCTTCATAAGCACCCCCCTTGATGCCAGCTTGTCACAGATCAGAATTGGCTTTTAAAAGTAGAAACTTTTTGAAATTTGGTTCTTCATGTTATCACCTGTGTGACTTTGTCAACTAACCACTTGGATCATCAGGTTATGTATCTATACAAATGATGGCTGATTTGGTAGATTCTGATCTCATATGGGGCTGAGAATATAATCAGTGTGTCACAAGAAAATCTTAAACTGTTAAAATTACCCTTAAAAATCTTTTAACTTAATCATGGAGAATGGAGATTTTCCCACTGGCCTTTTCCTGTGCTGTACAAAAATGTGTGTGTTTTTTTACCCATGAAAGTCCCAGTGAGGTAAGATGCTCTCATCATGAAAGCACCAAGAGGTCCAAGACCAACTCTAGGAACACCCCATGGATTTCTTCCAACTCACGCTGACTCCTGGACATGCAGAGGGTGAGTTGAAGAGTGACATTTAAAAGGCAACTATTTAAATTTCCCAGTTGTTCTCTCTGCCTCTCAAACTTTCAAGTTTGCCAAATAAGCAGAGTTCAATTTAGTCAGTTAAATCCCTGTATGTGACCCCACTGAACTTATCAATCTGGATGTCAAGTTTTAAGTCTGATAAATTACTCCAATGTATGTAGAATGCTGCCCAGTGGGGGGTAGGTATGTGCACATTATAGAGCAAATTTCTGGACACACTAGGTCTTGCTCTGTTTCTGTGAGTCTGCATTTTCCTTTGGCTGTCACAGTGTCTCCAGCAAGTTGTTCTCTGGTATTTTTCCTTCTAATAGGGGTCTCTTGCAGCCTTAACAATGAAATTTCGGACTCATCATCGGGCAGTGGAAGCAAGATTATTTTTAGAGGACGAGCATACTCATCGCCCTACACAAAATCAATCTGCTTGCTTTTACAGAAAGCTTGGACTTTAAGAGAGCTTGAGATTCTGGGTAGCTTTTCATTTTAGTCGCGTTTATATTTTTAAAAGAATATTGAACTGTTTCCACGGTGACATTTCATAATCACAGAGTCTGGAGCAAAAAAAAAAAAAAACAAAAAAAAAAAAAAAAAAAAAAAACCTACTAGCAAAGCTGGAGGAGCAATGGATTTCTCCATAAATCACCAGGAATTTTGATGGTGCTGTCAAGCTTCCAGGCACCGCCCACTCTGAGGCCTAAGGACAGTAACCTAACAGACCAGGAGACAAAAAACCCATGGAACTTTTGTGTCTTAGAAAACACGGTCAGTAATAGCAAATTATTCATATTTTTGAATAATGTTAAAATTCTACTCCTTTCTTCCATTTAGTTTTCTTAAAGCTGGGAGAGGTATTATTTGTGAGCTTTGCCATTTTAATTTCTGACCCTAGAACAGACAGAAAAAATAAGTGAGAAAACAAAAAAACCCTGAATGTAAACATAATATGTTCCAATTTGCAAACACACACACAAATATGATTCGTCAGTTCAGGTTAGGATGTGTGAGGTGGTCAAGGCAATAACTTCAATCCCAGATTCTGGTCCTAGTTGTAACAAAAACTGGCAGTAATCTGGGTGAAAGAAGAGCTTATCTCTCTGTCTATATACCTGTGTGTGAAAACAAGTAGCTTGGAATAACCTCTGTTATAAAAATTGCATTTTGTTTTGAAAAATTGTTCCAGGAAAGGATGTTATGTTCCATTTCATAGCTAAATGTCTTAGTCTGTTTTCTGTTGCTCATAACAGAATACCTGAACTGAGAAATTTATTAAGAAAAAGAATTTATTTCTTAAATGTACAGAGGCTGAGAAGTCCATGTCTGGTGAGGGCCTTCTTGCTAGTGGGGACTCTGCAGAGTCCTGAGGAGGGTAAGGTATTACCTGGCGAGGAGGCTGACTGTGCTGGTTCAGGCTCTCTTCCTCATCTTATAAAGCTACCAGTCCCACTCCCATGATAGCCATTGATTCATTAACCCACTAATCCTTAATCCCTGAATCGATTACTCCATTCATGAGGGCAGAGTCCTCATGACCCAATCACCTCTTAAAGACCCCACCTCTCAATACGGCAACCTTGAGGATTAAATTTCAACATGAGTTTTGGAGTGGACAAATATTCAAATATAGCACTAAATAAATTTAGGAAAACCTGTTTATTCTTACTCCCCTTGTGGGATCACTTTCCCATTGCTATATTATAGGCTCTGAGACGATCCATGATGATGTAAAATAAAACAAAATATTTCTTGAATTTATTTGAGGAAAAATATATAATACTTATGATATATAATATATATCATAGAATATATGTTTATGTTATATATAATATGTACATATATAGCACTAAATAATTGTATAAATATATATAATGTATATAAATAAAAATATACACACATATATTTTTTCCCTCCTCTGGTTCACATCTTAACCTAATGTAGAACTATTTCTTAAGGGACATAGTTTGACAAACCCTAGATTGAAATGATAATTAAAGACCTTGGTGGTTTTTAAATATTGGCATTTTATGACTTGGTAACACTCCATTAAGCAGCACATCAAGCCAGTTACCATACTGCGATAACTGATGTGCATAATGATGACCTGTACTTTTTTAAGATCCTGAAGGGCAGACTGAGCCAATGAAGAAAGATTGAATTTATGTTCCTATGGCTAAGGACTGAGTGCCTTTTCATATCTGGATCTTTTGCATATTAGTACCCTGAGAGAGAGAGGGAGGAGGAGAGAGAGAGACAGAGAGAGAGACAGACAGAGTTTATGTGTACCCTTAGTGTGTACTACTGAAAGATGAATGTTTTAAACTGTATATATGTGTGGTTGCACACACACATACATCCATAGTTCAGGTCTAAATAGAGCTCTGCTGAAGGGGAAAAAGCAGTTGGCACCCAAAATCTTTCTGGTAAGTTTTCATAAAGGGTTCTGATAAGAGGCATTTTGTTATATGAAAAGTGCATGGGCTTGCCAATCAGACAGATATGTAACTAGCAGGCTGAGGTCTGTGAGTTATGTATCTGAACCTCAGTTTCCCATCTGTTAATTGGGAAAAAAAAGTAGCTACCTCTAAATGTTAAATAGCAAATGTAAAGCATCTAGCACATAGGAAGAATTCAACAGAAACTTTAGGTAAATTTACACCTCTTTTCAATATATCTTCTTGAGGACAGAATCTGTAACTTCTAAACTTGGACTCTGCATAACCTCTAGCATACAACATCTAGCATCTCAACCTGTCATTGACTTTCCTGATAGGATTCCTACTGAGAAAATTCAGTAGGTTCAGTGACTTCTACTGCCAGATATAAATTGCTTTGTAAATTGATTAGTTAACCATACAACTTAAATTTTGAAATAAACTAGGCATTAATTCTCCCACACCCCTCCTGCCAAAGCCCATTAGCAGAAGAACTTGGGTGTTCTTCTTCTCTACCTCATCCTAGTTTCTTTCTGCAAACTTCAAACTGTCACTTCCTCAGAAGGCTTTCCTTGACCACCTTGAATAGTTCATTTTCTGTTGACAGCACTGGGTACTTCTCTTTTGGAGCACATTCTGCATTCTGCAGCAATCTTTCTCTTTCTCTATCTCTTTGCACTTCTTTGATTTTCATCTGTTCTCCTAAACCAGTAAACTATGAGAGGGCAGAGACTATGTATGACTGCCTTTCTCTGCCACTGTTATCTTCTGTACTGAACATAGTGTTTGGCACATAGTAGGTACTGAACAAATATTTGAATGAATGAATAAATGCTCTTTTTCCACTTCTTACTAAGAGCTTATTCCTTGTGAGTTTTTCGTCAGGGCTGAACATCATAAGTAAGTTTACAGCCAGAGTTCTGTCTGTGCCCCACCTCTGCGTGAAAACCTAACCCAGTGAAAACTAAAAGGTCACATCCTAGGGACTTTTGGCCAGCTTGCTTACAACTGACTTTCAACAAAACAAAAAGCGATGGAAGGCAGGTGAGGCTAGGTCAGAAATCGTCTCCATGTTATGATCCTTTGCTTGCTGCTGGCAACATGTAGCTGTTTGCTTCGTATAGCTCAGTTTCTGGGTTCTCTAGCGCCACTAAACTTTGAAGACTTCATTTCCGGTGGGTTCATGTTTGCACGAGCTCTGGTCATCCTACATTGCTCCGCCCAGTAACATTTGTGGCTTAGCTGCCTGGCTTCTGACCCCATCACTCCTTCACACCCTACAACCCACGTCTCCCTTGTGCTATATTCCCCAGTCTTGGCTCTGTTCCCAGTGCCCTCAGCCTGCTGCCACCCACGGCACAGCATGACGGAATGATTCTTTCGACAATATTTGCCTTTGGAAACATAACCCACGGGCAAGAGATGCCTGGATTTAAATATCCAAACTGCATCTCTCTGCAGCAGGAATTGAGGAATCATGTTCTCTAGGGTCTTTCCAAACCCAAGTGCCTATGTGTTCAGTGGGCTCTGTGGATTCATGAGAGACTGTGGATGGGATTGATTTTTTTTTCTTTAGCTATTCCCCAGTTGACCTTGGCTGACTGCCCTGTGTCCTGGTATCCTTTTCTAAACCCGAACATGGAGATCCCAGGAAAAGAGGATGCTAAATCAAGGCCAGCGGTGATATTTACTTAGAACAGATGGTGACACAATCCCAAGCTTTCTCTCCCTGAGCATTACTCCAGAAGAATTTTCTGGGTCTGATACAGCTGAGAAAGGATGAATTCAGACACATTTTCTCTCTGAGCCTGTCTACAAAAAGTGTGTTAAAAACTCATTATTCATTTTTAAAAATAGAGACCTCTACAATGAATTCCACTTCTATGTTCGTAGTATGTGAAACAGCATCGTATTGGAAAGGAACCAGACTAGGTGTCTGGAGATTTGCATTCTACTTCCAGCTTGAAAAAGTTACTTAATTTTCCAGGTCTCATTTTCCTTATAGGTTCAGCTGCCTTTAGCTTCCTTATGTTACTATGTGCCTAATACCATGCCTGGCTAAAGATAATATGGATAACAGCAAAGGTTAATATTTATCTAGGGTTTTTGTGTGCCTGATACTCTTCTAAGCATTTTGAGGTATTCAACTATTTATTTCATGAATAAATAACTACAAAACAGAAAAATGAATCCAAGTCCTTTTGAGAAGCTTTATTTTATATATTTTTTCTACATATTCTAATTTAATTATCCTCTCTTAGGCCTCTCTAATACTGTCCCTGCCACTTAGTAATACAATTTTCTGCTTGAGCTTTTGGCATCACTAGATGGCAGGGTACATGTTCTTACTCACTTTTGTTCTCCCAGCACCTGGTATAAATCTTAGCAGATAAAAAGTGTTCAATAAATGTAAGATTCATAAATGGTCCAAGGCCAACAAAATGTAAGCTCCATGAGAGCAGTGGAGCAATGGCTTTTTCTCTTGTATTCTGTACTTCTCTGTGCTTAAAATTGTGCCTGGCAAAAGTAGATGCTCAACAGCTGAATGAATGAATGAATGAATGAATGAATGAATGAACAAGCTAATGAACAAACAGTAAATAATCCACTGACAAAGCCATGTTTGCTCTGTTTAGGGTACAAAACTACTTGAGCATCTATGGAACAATAGCAAGACTTGAGGCAGAGTAGGCTGTGGATTTTAATAACAGCCGGTAGGCACCAGGAGCAGGCAAGAGGCTCGCATGGTGTACGGTGTGACAGTTTGCATTTAGTTGGATGTCTTGTTCATCTTCTTTAAGTATAGCGATGATAAAGGAGAATGGGATCTCAGGCTGCTGCAAGGAATAAAAATTGATACTCCTTCCCTTTGAATAAGCAAGTCTCATTGAGAGCTTTGATTCTTTTGCCTATTAGAGAGTCCATGATCCGTCACTTCAGGCGAGGCCCACGTGCATGTTTATCTGGTAAGTTTGCAAGGGAATCTGGGAAACGCTGCTGCCACCACTGCAGATGGTATCTAAGCCAGCCGTTTCGAATTGTGGCAATTGCTAATGCTCCAAGCTCCTCCTGTCCCGGCCCCCTCTTTTTAATCTGCATCCTTTTATCTTTCTCATTTCACATTTGTTTTCTGCTCTGCTTGGTTTTGATGCTAGGAATTAAAAACAAGCATCAAATAGCATTTTAGATCTGCAGAGCCCAATCATCTCAACCTGTCATTGACTTTCCCGATAGGATTCCTACTGAGAAGATTCAGGTGAGAGGACCTTCTGGGTTCAAACAACTCATGAAATCAAAGATATCGTGGGCTGCTGATTACAGTCTGGGCTGCTTGAGCATTTGGTTATGTAACAAAGAAAAAAGTAGCAAAAACAGAAATTGCTAAAGTTGTGTTGCATATTTGAAGTCTAGATTGTTGCATGTTAGGCTATTTTATCAACTTGTGAAAATTTATTTTTTATTGGGATATCATCTTAAAATGAAAAAGTATAACAAGATGTGTGGTGGAATAGAATCTCAGATGGGGAGTTCAGAGACAAGTTTGGCTCTCAGCTATGACCTTCCTAGGGACTGAAAAACTTCCTCAGTTGGCTCTTTAACTAGATGATAATGTATCACATTTTATATATTGAGATTTAGCCATGCATGGCCCAATTAACCATAGCAGGAAAGGGAAAGGGAGGCAAGTTAGAACTGAGAAATTCCTGACCAAAGTCTCTACCGTCTTCGATTCTCAAGATAAATGCTTATTCCATAAAAGATGGAATAATAAAAGTCATAATAGTGGCAGCCATTGTGACATTTGTGAATGTTCTTTGTGCCAGTCACTGTGCTTAGCGCTTTATAATCCCATCATTTAATCCTTATAACACCAGCATGAGGTGACAACTTTTCTTTTCCCCAAAATACTAATAAAGAGATGTGGTTTGAAAGAGGTTCAAAAACTGACTTCCCAAACAAGGTCAGATCCCCTTGTTATACCCTGTACTTTTCCTTCATATTGATTATTGAAGCTCATAGCTAGATATTTTTGTGACTTTGTTCACATTAGATTGAGGGCATTAGCTGTAACCATTTGCTCACTGTTTTTGTGTAGACTAATGCCTGGCACATAGTTAGGGCTCCATAAAAAAAAATCACTGACTGAGTAAGCTAGATTTGCTGACTGGCATAGCAGTTGGAAAGACAGCTCTGTTTGTGGGAGTTGGGTACCTGAGGTCATTGGGACAGACATCAGATCCTAGGTCAGCCCATAAGTCAACCTTGAAGGCTTAGATATGAGGGGCTGGGGGAGAGGGATCAATAGTAATGAGAACTCCAGCAACAGATAAGCTTCTGAATTCAGACGTATCATCCAAGAAATCATGGGCAAGTGACTAGATCCTAGGTCCAAGGCTATAATCTAAATAATCAGATTTCAGTTCCTACAAGGCAGAATGGTATAGCAGAAAATGCATGAGTTCAGAGCCAGAAAAGGTCTAGATTCAAACCTTCATTTGGTAACTCACAGCTGAATGGTGTTGTGATTCTCAATTGGAACCCTTTAATAATATCTTAAAATTACCTGAAAGATGAGAATAAATCTCATCTTGTAAAGCTGTGGAAACACTTGATAACCACCAAATATTGGGCACTTAGTATAGGCAAGGTGTGTGTTAACACTTTACACACGTTAGCTCTCTTGCACTTCACAATTATTCTACGCTACAGGAACTATTGTCACCCTTTTACAGAGGAGGAAACTGGAAGTCAAATAGCCCTGTCTGTGGAGAGTGGCAGGTTAGAGGGGAAGAACCTGGGTGGGTGCAGATTGTAGAGATCCACATTGGAAAAGAGATGGCTTACCTTTCCTGCTTTCACCCATAGATGTCATCATGATCCCCTCAGTAAGGACAGACCTTACAGTCATTTTTAGCCATATGCTGCAGTCCATCAGTACCATGTTGGGAGTTGACATGCAAAGTGAAATGTAGTTACCTTCCCAATTCTGGATGACCCTTAGGTTTTCTTCTGATATTCCAATGTTCTAACAGAATTGTTAAATTCAACTTCTCTTCTCTGTCATGGTTTAAAGAAATTCAAATAATAGTAAAGGAAACAGTAGGACATTTCTGGGACCCAGAGCATAGCTGAGTCAGTTAGACAATGGCAAATGTTGACTTCAGAGAATTTCCTCCTTGACTTCCCCCAAGCGCACAGAAGCCATCCACCTCCCCTTCCAAAGCTAGTATTCAAAAATGCTTCCTGCCCAGTTAGGCTGAGGTGTAAGTGACTAAAGATGACAAAGTGTGACTGTGGGATATTAATTGCTGCAGAAACCAAAGTTTTGAAGCAAAAAGAATAATCGTGAGCATCAAATGAAATATTAAGCATATATACTTTTAAGCAGATGGTAGAGGATATGATGGAAGCCTCAAATCCCTCTATAATTACAGAATTTGGATAGTAAACTATTTAACCTATATGTGAGGCTAGCTCTGTCCCAGTATAACCCTGGAATCGCAACTTAATTCTGAGACCTGAACATCTTGGTCACAACCTTTTGATTTACACAGCTTACAGGCTGAAACTAATTTCATCTTTCTCAATTTAACACAACAACAACAAATTTCTCCAACTTTTGCATAAAAGATCTGATTTCCATAATATGTAGTTTAGCACCTGATAACAATTAATTTGTTAAGTATGATCTGAGAAATGTTATAATGCACTGTACTTTTGTCTCATTTTGTCTTTTTGAATAGTGCTATTAGCTCCTCTCTGCCCATAGTGGCCTTATGGCTTTTTTGAGGTAATATGCACAGCTCAATCCAGAGAATGAAATATCTAGTCCTACATGGTATGGTAGTCAGAACTTTAAATTTAATAGGAAAACTTCTCTGAATACCTAATTTGTATACTTTATAGGTGAAAACTTGCAAATGATTGACAGGAGTACAGATCATGTATGGTTTCTAATCTCTTTCCCCACCTTGTGCGCCAACCCTTCCTACATTTTGCTAGCCAAGATTTCCAGTCTCTTCAGGATTGCAGGTGTAGGGCGGAGTGGAACAGGAAAGTTCTGGCTTGACTGACATTGTCATGCACTGACGTTGCATTACCCAGCCTTGAGAGTTGTGGACATGTGACTGTCTACTTTGAGGGGGGTTTTCAGAAAGCTTTTATCAGTGAGTGCCTGGCATCCACAGCTCCCTTGAAGGGGACTTATGCATCTTTCTTTTGCCTCATGACTTGCAGCTCCTTGCTGAGTCCCTGGGAATTGGGCAGTACATCTCCAGTCTCTTTTAGATGAGACCTTTTTATTTTCAGGAAGTCCTCTTGGAAATGCCTAAAGTGATGCCATTCCAGGATTTAGCACATGTAGCCCACATCTGATTCACTAGAATTGCTTAGGGATCCTTTGCACTGAGAGCCTTGCTCTGAGAATACCGTTTGATCCCCACTTTCATAATCTACACTTTGCTCTGGTCAGCCACTTTCTCAGGAATGACTAGTCTATTCCTCTACTAAAATTTTCCCTACCCCCACTCTCCATTCCTCAGACTCCACCAGAAAGAGAAACTTAGTAGAAAGTAGTCTCAAAGGCCTTCTACCTAGGTGAGGGGAAGGCTCCTGCCCAAGCCTCCCTATGGCAGGAAGACTCACAGCACACTGGCATTTTTCTCCCCAAATCCTCTCAGTCTCTTCTCAGACATTCCAACTGCATAGCATGAGGTGGGTGGGTGACTCAAGGTGGTAAATGATTTATCTGCCATCTCCTTTTTGCAAATCCTGTATGATAGGCCTATTTTAAAATCTAGCATCTATTTTCTTCACGCTTCAGCCAAAACTGAAATAGGAAATTTGAATGTCCTGTTAAACCTCCATTTAACTCGCAGGATCATTTTTCAATACTGTTGTTTTATTTAGGTTTGTCTTTGGAAAACATAACTAAACTCGATATTTGTAAAGATGTGCTAATTTCTGGAAGCATTTTAATATCAACATTTAATCTCGTCTCTCCTCCCATGTGACCTGCCGAATTCTCTGATGTGGGCCTTTTCATTTGATTCAGACCCACATTTAGGGAGTAGTAGGTTCAAGGTTAGAATCCAGGCCTCCTCACCCTCAGTGACCTGCTGCTTTCCACCAATGATAATGACAATAAAAATAGTAACAATACTAATGATACACATTAATTGTGTGTAAACACTGCTTTTAAGTGTAATAGCTTTATCAGCCTCATAATTTATACATAGACAATATTACGATGTCCATTTTACAGATAAGGAAACTGCCACACATAAAGGTTAGTAACTTATCAAGGTCACACAGTTAGTGAGTGGCAGAGCAATTGGGTTCAGCGTCTACATCCTTGACCCTTAGGAAAAGACTGTTTTGTCTTCTTACTGTACACTTTACATTCAGAGCATTTTGATATGAAATATTTAATACCTCTATATGATAAAGGAGGACAAGAATTACCCTCTTTCTTGATAGATGAGAAGTGCAAGACATGCAAGTTGAGTAGAAGCCTGATGTGTGGTCACACTGCTAATGGGGACAGAGCCCACATGTGAAACCAAGTTCCTTGAGTTCCTATCGAGTATTCCACACTGTATTAGGTGGCCTAATATGATTGTTTGTAACTGGTATTCCTGTAAGGGGAAAAAATTACTGCAGAGACTTTTCCAGGATGATTCAAACTAAATTAGAGAGGGTTGAGGAGCACAGGATGAGCATGGAGTAGGAGAGCATTGAACTAGACCAAAGCCCTACTCCAAACTTTATATATCAGTTTCCTTTAACATTTTTTTAAAGATGTATGCTGCTTTTATTTATGTAAACAACGAATGTAGTCCAACCTTCAACTTTACAGAGAAACTGAAGCCCAGAGAAAAAATAACTGAAGTTACATAGTGAGTTAATGCACAACTGAGTTTAGAAGCCAGCCGGTATCCCAGTTCTCTGACCCTGCACTCTTGCCCCTTGTCCCTTTTGCTGGTCCTCCTGTGTGATCAATGTAATATAACCCTGGAGTCAGGCTGGGAGCTAACATACAGTCAATATGGTTTGTACCAATATCCTGGCAGTAAAACAAAGTGATTATGTTTCAATTAATCACATATGCATATGTATGCCAAAAAGAAGCTCCCTGCTATGCATATGCATATATTATTAATTATGCAACATGCTTTCTTACATTTATATTTTCATAGCTTTTTATAGCATTAATTACTTCATTAAATTTAAGAAAAATGTAAGGGATGGCATAAACAGGCTTTACTTCCAGTAGGTAATCAAGTGCTAAGTAGCATGGGGTTTGTGTGTCAATGAACGCTTCTTTCAATCCTATCTTTGACAGTTGACAAAACTACAGTTCTTGGTTTCTACCATGATGCCTGGGTCTGCTGTGATGTCAGGTGCTCAAAAGCAGTGGGTAATTGACATTCTATTCTACTCTACCTCTAGGTGTGCAGAAGTATTGGCCTTGGAGTTTGCAGAGCTGAGTTGTAACCATACCTTGGCCCCAGTTAGCTGTACAACTCTGGGTAATTCAATTCCTTTTCTAGTTTTATTTTTCCTTTGTCACAACCATAATGGAGAGCATTTCTTGGCAAAGAAGTGAAAGAAGACAAGGTACTAGTGGAAACGTTGGATGAGTGCCAGGGTAGAAGGGGTGGTAATTTCACAGAAGTGAAAAGGAAGGAGAATCTGAACCATAAGACCTCGGCAACTGGCTTGCCTCTCCACACTCCCCCTCTATTGCTCTTCTCCTGGAGGCCTCCAGCCACACTGCCGTTTCTCTTCCTTAAATAGGTCACATTTTCTCCTTCCTTTGAACCTTCTCATGCTCTGTTTCTTCTGCCTAGACCCTACCCCTACTTCTGCACTCCTTACTGGCCTAACTCCTACTAGATCTTCTCATAAGTCCCTAAGTTAGATTCTCCCTAGTGTGGACCTCCACAGATGCTTCTCCTCTCATTAAATCACACAACAAGCCTTATGGTAATTATTTATTCATTACTTGCCTTTCTTGGTAGACTGAAGCTCCATGATGGCAGAAACTGTGACTGCCTAGCTCTTGGTTGTATTCCCAGAGCCCAAGTGCATAAATATTTATTGCAGGACTGATTTCTGAAGAAAGCACATACTATATGATCCAGTCCATATAAAATCCTTTAAAATGCAAACTAATCTATAATGACAGTAAGCAGATCAGTGATTGCTGGGGAACCTGGAAGGAGTTGGGGGTGGGAGACAGATAGATTTCAAAGAACCATAGAGAACTTTTAGGAGTGATGGTTATGTTCATTGGCTTGATTGTAGTGATGGTTTTACAGACCATACACATATCAAAACTTATCAAATTGTACACTTTAAATATATTCAGTTTATCATACATCAATTATAACTTAAAGCCATACACATATTAAAGTATAAAGCAAATAGAAATGCTGTTGTAGGCAAAAAGAAAGAATTGAATAAGATGTACAAAAGCTCAAGAGAGTCAGAGTGAAAAATGTCCATTAGTTTTTACTATTTTCAGGTATTTGGGAACCTAAGCCAAATCAGTGAGTGGAAATCCACCAATGATGAACGGGCTTTCCAATTGTCTGTTTTTCTGCCTAATCAACTCCATAAGATGACAGGGCATCCTTCCCCTCATCCTGCTGGCTGTCTACACCAGTGTATT
Organism: Chlorocebus sabaeus; assembly: GCF_047675955.1. Lineage (NCBI taxonomy): Eukaryota > Metazoa > Chordata > Mammalia > Primates > Cercopithecidae > Chlorocebus > Chlorocebus sabaeus. The sequence goes on along the minus strand of NC_132926.1, from coordinate 28,759,487 downwards.
AATCTGATAAGGCCATTTTGCTTGTAAGAAATAGAAATCACCCTGTGCTAGATTAGGCAAAAAGACAGAAATTATTATAAGGATACAGGAATTCCTGAGAAAGCCCAAGGCCAGGAATGTCACTGCTAGACCATGGCGAAATCAGGAATAAAAATCTGGATGTGAGCAGTAACCCAGAATGCATGCTTAGTTTCTAGTCCTTGCTCCTATTGGCACCTCTGCTTCTTTTCCTCTCCCTGAAAATCCGATTTTGGGACTCCTTAGTTGACTCAAAAAGACTAAGGACATCCTGTGGCTCCCAGATTGTCAAAGTCCAACTTCAGCCACCAGAGCAGATGAGCTGTCACCTTTAAATCACAATTCTGAAGCTCTGGAAGAGAGAATATAATTGGTTCAACTAGATTTGGGGGCTACCTCCGTCTGCTCAACTTTGGCTGGTGAGTCACTTAGACGATACATGCTGCTTGAGCTTTCCTTCTTGGCTGGGGGAAAATGGGAAGACAGTTCTTAAAGAAAAAGAGAAGTGATGGTTTAGATAGACACTCTGAAACTCTCTATTAAAGTTTGTTATAGATATGCAGAGTGGGGATGAGAATGTCCAATTCCCAGAAAACAAAATTGAGCCTCAAATATTTCATTCATTTCCCCAAAGCACGTAGTGTAAGAGACTGAAAGTCCTCCAGACTTTGACTCCAAGTCCCAGTGCCCTTGCTAGAACACCAGATGGTTTTCCTAAAGCAATCCTGCCCTCAAGAAAGATTTTAAATCTTATATGAACTCAAGTGTAAATAAATGCAAATAGCTCGAGCATGATCCCAGCATTTTTGAGAGGAAAGATTGGAGGGCAGGCAAGATGGATTTACCTTTTAGCGGAAACCAAAGGTTTAAGCTGAAGAATAGAGTATTAATGGTAGTATTTCAGTCATCCTTTGGTGCATATATGGTTTTAAAAAGGACATCTGTCCATTCTGAAGCTCATAAACTACATTGCAAAGGTAATGGTAAATGTCTTTATTTTGACTTAGTTATTTATTCTCTTTGCTGCTAAGGTCTTAAGGAGACAAAGGGTGTATTGCGTAAAGTTGCTGTCAGAAAGAGTTCTGACTCCAGATACTTCCAGCTTGTTGAAACAGAACGTATCTGAAATCTCCCAAGGAGACAGATTTTTTAATGCCTGTTTCAGGACAATCCCTCAGATCAGAGCAGCACAAATAGTTCAGAAGGATGAGAAATAACCACTTATTGTGTGCTCACCTCAGGTGAACCAAATCTGGGTACAATTTGCAAAGAAACTACAATGATGTGGGACCAGGAACCCAGCAGTGAGACCTGGAGTGAAGGCAACGTGAACAGCTTCCTCCAACCTGGGCTCAACAAACCAGATTTGCTGAATTTACTCACTGGGTGCGCATGTCCTTGTGCTTTTTCCATGCAAAGCTCATCCCTGAAACCCTGGTGGTAGAGGATTGATGTATGAGATGAATGAATCAGATATTGTTTCTGCTCTCACAGCTTTAACAGTCAAGCAGAGGGAACTGAACAGTCTTCAATACAAACACAGTACAGAAGGATCTATCCTAAGAGATGGGTGCACAGGAATCCTTTAGATTTCTCACGCCTCAAATCTAATTCCCTCTTCCACACCTACCTAGAATGAGCTTACTTTATCAGCAGTGGCACTACTGCACCTTTGGTGGTTTAGGTAATTGGAATTATCCTTGGAGCTTTCCTTTCCCTCAAATCCATATAATGAGGTTGTGATTTATCAACCATAATCATATGTTCAACTGAAACTTGTTTTCAAAACATGTTTTGAAGCTGCCCTCTTCTATCAAGCCTTCTTTTAAGGCATCCTTTCCAAGCCACCACCTTCTCTTATCTGCCAATTGCTGAAGTTTCCTTACAGTTCTATCTGTATTTAGTTATATCTTTAAAATCCATTCTGAACTCTATTGATAGAACAATCTTCAAAATAAAAATTTGAGCATTTTATTTTCTAAGATACGACTTTTAGATTGCTTTCCATTTTCTCTAGGAGTGAGATGCACAACGCTTGGCTGACCTGGTGACGAAGCATTCAGTGAGTGGCCTTTGCCCACACTTATCCCTATAGCTTCACCTTCAGCCACTCACTGCCTTCAACTTTCTCCTTAGCTCTACAGACTGACCTCAGAGTCCTGAGCAGGACATACTGTTTTTCACATAAGGACACTTAAACAAAAATCGGTCTCCTCCAGCTAAAATCATTTCCTCCTTTTCTGCTGCTCATTTCCTGGGTAAATCCAGATTAGTTTCCCTTTGGTACATTGCTCCTTCGTAACACTCACTCTGGTGGGAAATTAATTTATCATCTTTTCCCACTAAACTGTCAATCCCATGAGGACAGGGATTGTCTGCTTCATTTACTGCTGCATTTAACTTTTGGCATGATACCTGACAGTCAACACATATTTGTTGCATGGAGGAACCCAGGAACTAAAATGAAGAGTCAAAAAAATGAGAATAAGATCTAATTGTGGAGGGCTCCAAATGCCAAGCAAAGGAGAGAAAACTTGAAACCCAAAACATATCTGCAAACCCTTCCCACAGCCCCTTTGCAGCTGCTCTCTTTTTCATTGCTCCTGATATGAGACTTCTCCGCCATCTTGTTTCTCACTCCCTGCCATGTCAAGGGCACACACAATGATTTGTTTTCCTCTGTATCCTCAACAACTGGCACAGGGCTAGCTAAAGAGTGTTGCAAATATCAGCCAATCTAGCCTAGGTTATGGTACATTGAAAAATCACACCCAAATCTCAACAGAGGTTTATTTCTTGCTCATGTAAAGTTCATTGCAAATGCAACTGGGTCTCCAACGTAGCTGGTCTCCATGCCATGGTCAAATACATGTGACAACAACTTCCATGTCAACACGTGCTTCCAAGCTCAAAATGACAGAAGAAGAGTAAGCTTGGCAGAACAAACTCGAGCAAGTAAGTGTACCCATCTACTGACCCCATCACTCTTACATTTCATTAGCCGAAGCAATTCACATGGCCATGCTTAATTTCAGGGAGACAAAAACATATATGAAATTCTCCATTTTTCTAGAAATGGAGGAGAAGTGGCTATTAGTGAATAGTAGGAATGGATGCCCCAGACATGAACATATAAATAAACCATCCCTCTTTTCTTTCTTTCTTTTTTTTTTTTTTTTTTTTTTTTGAGACAGAGTCTCATTGTGTCACCTAGGCTGGAGTGCAATGGTGTGATCTTGGCTCACTGCATCCTCCGCCTCCCAGGTTCAAGCGATTCTCCTGCCTCAGCTTCCTGAGTAGCTGGGACTACAGGCACCCACCACCACACCTGGCTAATTTTTGTATTTTTAGTAGAGACTGGGTTTCGCCATGTTGGCCAGTTTAGTCTTGAACTCCTGACCTCAGGTGATCCAACTACTTCAGCCTCCCAAAGTGCTGGAATTACAGGCATGAGCCACTGCTCTGGGACTTTTTTTTTTTTAAGTGAAAGCAAGTTTATTAACAAAGTAAAGGAATAAAGAATGACTACTCCATAGGCAGAGCAGCCCAGAGGACTACTTGTTGCCCATTTTTACAGTTATTTCTTCATTATATGCTAAACAAGAGGTGGATTATTCATGAGTTTTCCAGGAAAGAGGTGGGCAATTCCTGAAACTGAGGATTCCTCCCCTTTTCAGACCATATAGAGTAAGTTTCTGGCATTGCCATGCCATTTGTAAACTATCATCTTGCTGGTGGAAATGTAGCAGCGAGGATGACCAAAGGTCATTCTCATCACCATCTTGGTTTTGGTGGATTTTAGCTGGCTTCTTTACTGCAAGCTGTTTTATCAGCAAAGTCTTTATGACCTATATCTTGTGCTGACCTCCTATCTCATCCTGTGACTAAGAATGCCTTAACCTCCTGAGAATGCATGTCTCAGTCTTATTTTACCAAGCCCCTATTCAAGATGCAGTTGCTCTGCTTCAAATGCCTCTGACATTTCCCACCCCCCTCCCTTTTATTACAGAATCCTTAATCCTAAGGGTTGTAAAGGGACAAAGATCCATCTTTTGTAACCTCTTCAGGATGAATAGGGGTGGATGCCATAGTAAAACAATTTTGCCAAGGCTTTGACTGGAATATCACATGCATGTCTTGTATTCAGGGTAGAGAGGAATTCTGTCAGAAAGTGTCAGTATGGTGAGAGCCACTCATAACTCTGAGTTCGAACAAAAGGTGACATCTGGAAGATTAAAACGTGTTCAATTTAAGAAAATATTTAGTAATTTTATTTTGCATTTCTACATGAAAAGTGCAACTGTAATATATTCCACAACAGTAAAGCAAAATAAGCAAAATTATTCCAAGTAAACTGAATTGGAAGGCTTTCCATGAACTGGGCAATTGTTGGAACCAAGCTTACATGGGGTTGCTAGCTAATCCCAGTACATGCCTAGAATTAGAATATTGATCCAAATTTTTACATTACCCATTCCTCTTGTTTCTTCTGAGCAGCAGCCAGAGATCACTGGTTGGTTTACAGGAATGAGCAGGGTTAGTCTAAATTGCAGAAAAAAAGAAACCTCAAAAACAATTGATGAGACTAGAATTTAAGAATAGGTATACCATAATTTTTGAAACCTAATTTTTCTTTCTCCACTCTCCCATTTTTACTAAAGGCAAATCATGATAAGATTGATTTGGTTGCAAAATAAATTTTAGCTTTATACTTGGCCTAATTATTTGTATAAAGTGCAACAAGAATAATTCTTTTTTACACAGGCTTTTTAAATTGGCTTCGTTGGAACTCTGTTCCATAGAAGGAATGTCAGATGAGACTTTTTAAAAGCCAATCCCAGCCATGGATTTATGCCCTCAAATACCTATGAGTTGAATAAATTTCTCTCCTCTTGAGGTCCCAAGGTAACTTGGGGCTTCTGGGCGTCAGAAAGTAACAATCTTTACTTACCACAGATCAGAAACCCTGTACAAGGACTCTGTAGACAAGGTATGAGGCCAGTTTTCCCAAAGGGCTTTTATTGACTCTATAAGTTTGATTCCTTAAAGGAAAGCATGCCATTCCAGTTAAAGTCTTGGTAAAATAACCAGTTTCTCTAATTGTGTCCTGTTGCAAGAGAAAACACATTCTTATTGCACTTACACAAATAACTATTGCTGTAAATTAAGAATACTCACAGATAGTTTCAAAATTCTGGAGAAAACAGGTAGAGAGAAACAAATATGCTCCAAATTTTGTTCACAGAAGTATACTTTACTCAATTGCTAAAAGCTGTAAATAGCTCAAAGAAAATTTTCCTTGATTCTGAAAAACAGAACAAAAGGATCAGCAACATTTTAAGTGAAAAGCCAAATCTCCAGAGTTATCAATCAGAAACATGCATCTAAGAGCACCTGTGAGAGTTTCACAGCTGATCATAAAACTATTGTTTAAAGAGGATCAAAACAAGACAACAATTGTCTGTGGAAGGCAAAGTAAACCATTCCATTTTTTAAAAGGTAGTGCTAAGTGGTCCTTGCTCTGGAGGGAATACAGATTGCCTGGAAAGGAGTGCCATTCTAATTCTAGTGTCCCAGGATCTCCAGAGCTGAACAGTGCCCAGTCACCATAGGGAACTGTCATCCCAGCACTATGGCAACCCGATTTCTTAACCTCTTCTCATAGGTCTGTCCTTCCTCATCTTCTCATTCTTATAGTCATAACCTAGGCTTCATCAGGTCCTATTATTTCCTTTCTCTGTTTTTTTTTTTTTTTTTTTTCTTTTCTTTTCTTTTTTTTGACAGAGTCACACTCTGTTGCCCAGGCTGGAGTGCAGTGATGCAATCTCAGCTCACTGCAATCTCCACCTCCCAGGTTCAAGCAATTCTCCTGCCTCAGCCTCCAGAGTAGCTGGGATTACAGGGGCCCACCAGCATGCCAGGCTAATTTTTGTATTTTTTAGTGGAGATGAAGTTTCACCATATTGGCAAACTGGTCTTGAACTCCTGACCTCAAATGATCCACCCACGTTGGCCTCCCAAAGTGCTGGGATTGCAGATGTGAGCCACCATGGTTGCCAGGTCCTATTATTTCAAATCTTCCAAAATATCAACTTTAAGCCAACTTATCACCTCCTATATCTCCTGTTCATTCCCTGGACTCCCTATCTCCAGCAAACTTTTGACCCCACATGTATTATCTTTTTCTTTTTTTTTTTCCCCCTTTGTTGAGACAGAGTCTTACTCTGTCACCCAGGCTGGAGTGCAGTGGAGCAATCTCAGCTTACTGCAGCCTCCATCTCCTGGGTTCAAGCGATTCTCCTGCCTTAGCCTCACGAGTAGCTGGGATTACAGGCATGTGCCGCTATGCCCGGCTAATTTTTATATTTTTAGTAGAGACGAGGTCTCACCATGTTGGGCAGGCTGGTCTCAAATTCCTGACCTCAAATGGTCTGCCCACCTTGGCTTCCCAAAGTGCTGGCATTACAGGTGTGAGCCACCATGCCTGTCCCCCACCTGTATTTTCAATCCATTGATCCTACCACATTTTTGTTACTCTTACTGGTTTATTGTAACGGATATTGCAAAAGATACAGATGAAAATACACATAGGGCAAGGTATGGAGCAGGGGCATGGAGCTTCCATGCACTCTCTGGGTGTACCACCTTCCAGGAGCCTCCACATGTTCGGCTATCTGTCCAGAAGCTCTCTGAACCCAGTTCTCTTGGGTTCTATCATGATTATACTGTCCTTAGTCCTTTGTGCTATGGCCTCACTTTATCCAGCTTAAATCACATGATCAACCATCATAATAATTCTTCTTGACACTCCTTCATTTCCTTCCCTATGTCCTGAACACTAAAATGCATCATATTTACTGGCCAAAACTACAATCCTAAATCAATTTAACTCTTCATACACTCAGGGACAGAACATGCACAACACAAAGAGCCAGAAAATAACCCCCAACCAAATTTCTGACTTCTCTTTAAATGTGTGATCAATAAGTGTGTTCTTAATACAATCATACTGTATTTCCCAGGTTTTTTTCTCTTTCCCACTCTCCCAGATAATTATTTCACACTCTCCCTTTCTTCTCAAACCTCAACACCTTCTCCCTCATCTTCACTCACAGCTTCTGACCTTGCTTCCCACTTGACAGGAATGAAGTATTTGGAAAAGAACATCATGAGCCTCTCACCTACCTAATAGCTTTATTCCAGAAAAACTTTCTGTACTCTTCCCTCCCCCTTCAATTAGATCACTTCCAGCAACATACAGACAAACTGTTATTACTCCTATCTTCCCTGTCATCAATGACTCCTTTACTCTATTTCTCCTTATAGCAGCACCCCCTAAAAGATGTGTCTAAACTGTGTCTTCACTTTCTTTCTATTCTCTCTTCAGTTCACACCAATTAGGTTTATTTTTTCTTCTCAACCATCTTGCAAAAACTCTTCTCGTTAAGATTAACAGTGACTTTTATGTTAAGTCCATGAACATTTCTCAGACATAAGCTTACCTTTTTCCTATCAGCAGCATTTGATACAAGGGATTGAAACACTTTGTTCCTTTGCTTTCCAGGATGCCACACTTACCTGGTTTCAACCCACGCTTCTGAGTGCTTTCTTTGTCTCTTTTGCTGGATCATCTGCATCTCCCTGACATCTGAATGTTGAAACGCTCTGGGGCTCAGTCCCCAAACTGCTTCGCTTTTACATCTATGCTCACTCCTTTGTTATCTCAGCCAGTCTCGTTACTTTAAATACCATCAATATGCAGCCAAATGCACAGCCCTAGACTGGATTTCTTCCCTAATCTCTAGACTCATAGTTAACTTCCTACCTGACTTCTCCACCTGAACGTTTAATAGGCATTTTAAATTAAATACATGTCTAAAAATGAGCTCACAAAGTTCTCCCCACCCCCACAAAGCATGCTTTATTAATGGCAGTTTCATCCTTCTGGTCGCCTTGTTGTACTTCTTGATGCCTCTCTGATTTCCTACATCCAGCCTTTCCACAAATCCCATTTGCTCTGCCTTCAAAATATACCCAGAATTCAACTTTTCATCAACCCCCCTGCTACCACTCTATTCCAAACCATCATCAGCTTTTTCTTTGATTATTGCAGTGATTGCCTACCTAGTCTCTGAACTCCTGCCCTTACCCCCTTTAGCCTCTTTCCAATATACTAGCTTGACCAGTGACACTTAGTCCGCCTCCCCATTACTTTTTATTGTAACAAAAATTAAAACCCAAGTCCTTACTCTGGCTTACAGGGCCACACATGGGCTGGACCCTATTTTCTCTCTGATCTCATATCTTGATCCTTTCCCCTTCATTCTCTCCAGGTCACCCACACAAACTTCTTTGCTGTTCCCCAACACTCTAGATTTGCCTGCACTTCTAAACTCTTTTTCTCGTTTTCCTTCTCTCAGGGATACTCTCTCTAGACATCTGCGTGGCTGGCTTCCTCTTTTCCTTTGGGATTTTACTCAAAATATATCTTCACAATGAGGTCTTCTTGGCTACTCTATCTAAAATTTCACTCTATTCCTAATACTTTATATCCCCTTATCTTGTGGTAATTTTGGTCCATAAAATATATCACTGTCTAACATAATCTAGACTATACCTATGTATCTTGTTTATTGCCTCTTCTACTAAAATATAAACTCTATGAAGGCGAGAATATTTGTCTGTTTTATTCATTGTTGTTTCCTGAGCTGGTAAAATAGTGTTTGACATAAATTAACTGTTCAATGTATGTTTGTTGCATGAATCAATTGTTTTTAGGAATATTACGTTGGGTGCACCACTAGGCAACCATACACTATAAGGAATTGCCTGGTCTACCAGAAAGAACACTGATGTAGGAGTCTAAGAGACCAGAAATTTAGTCCCTGTTCTCTTATTAACTTGCTATGTGCTCTTGGGGAAATCATTTCTGTCTGTAGATGTCTGTTTTCTTATCTGTAATGTGAGAGGATTAAATTGGATAATTTCCTGTGTTCTATTCAGCTCAATAGGTAGGAGAATGAGAAAGTTAAAGGAATAGATGGGTCATTTTTGCATGGATTTTGGGAGATAATGTATGCTCTAGAAATTTTCAGTATTTGCAGTATGTGGCTTATAGTAGGCACATTAGAAATTCATTTGTATGTTAATCCCTGATTTGTTTCATCAGCTAGCTCTATGCATAGACCAACCTGGAAATTCCAGACTACCTCACTCAAGTTTTGGATCTTGGTTCACTTTGTTATGCAGCTAAATCTTTGGCTTTTCTCAACAACTTGTATCTTATTTTATCTTAGCATATAAGTCAGCTAAAAGAAAACCCAGGATTCAAACCAGAGTTTTTAAACTCTAACCATATCACCAAACGAGGCTACTTGTTCTGCATGGATGGAGGTGGTTGTTTTCAACACAAACCATGATTCATTTGCTGCAGGCTAACTCAATAGAAAAACAATTTAGTGCTATCTATTCACCGTAGCATGCTGTCATTTGTGGGTCTTGAATTGATCACCTCAAAGGAGCTTGCTTGTCATTTCCCTCAAGAAATAAAGGCTCAGTGAAAACACTGTGGAATGTTGGTCTCATAAGCATTTCACAAGTATTCACTGATAGCCAGTAATGGAAACTACTGCTTAAGAACCTAGGCTTCAAATTCTCCTTTCTCATTGCCTAGCCACCTACATGACTTTCAACATGGGACTTAGCCATTCTGAACTTTCATTTCTCATGCCAGACTTGGGAGGCATTATTGAGATCTCTCTCTCTTTCTCTTCCATAACCCCTAAATCTGTCAGTCGCCAAGTCCTGATGGCTGTGTTTGCATCCTAAATATATTTAGACTTCACCCACTCTTTGCTCTCTCTCTCTCTCGGATTATTATCCATTGTAAATATGATATTTTTACTTTCTTCTTTGGCTTTCTCTGGCCCTTAGGCTGAAGTCCCAAAGCCTAAAAAGGACTCTAAAGGTATCTGAGCTGGCCCCTACACTCACTAGTCTTACCTCAGGGATCTTGAGCTCCCTGGTCTTTCAATTCTCTCTGCCTAGAATGTTCTTCCCACAAACCATTTTACCCATTTACTGATATTCATGCTTCAGGTCTCTGTCAGTATTATTTTCTCAGGGAAACCTTGGAGAAAGTCGTCTTCTTATTGTTCACTCTCATAGCACTTTGTATTTCACTTTTACAACAATTATCACGAATATAATTGAATATACATTTTTCTGTGATTACTTCATCACTCTTATTAGATGGCAAGCTCTATAAAATCAGAAGTTCATAAATGTCTTCTTTACCTCTGTACACTCAATGTGCTCAATGCCAGGCATACAGGAGATCTTGAATTTATTCCTGAGGGTGATACCACATCTTATACGGTTGTAAGGATTCAACAAGTTAATCCTCACAATGCAGTTAGCACAGTGCCTGGCACATAGTAAGCACTCAGAGAATTGTAGCTATTTTTTGAGTAGTAGTGTATATACTACTGACAAATTTGACAGTTCAGCCTAAATACTAGGAACACTGAGGAAATGGAAAAGTTGTTCAGAATAAAAACAGTGGAAAAAAATTGCTGTTTTCTCTACTCTCCTTTGCTAACTTTAGGACTTGGTACTAAAGTCATAACTGTGCTGCCTGCATCTATCTCCAGTCCACACGGCCTCACCGCAGCAGGAGCCTCCAGTGCTGTTTCCCAATCCTTTTTTCCAGCCTAATTGACATCCTATTGCTGTCCTGACAGTGGATTCTCTGAGCCTGCTCTACTTAAGCTCCCACATACAACCACTCCCTGCACTTCAGCTGAGGACTGTGTTGTCTGCCTTCATGCAAGACTAAATCCTTCTACTTATCTCCTATCTCACGTTCCCAGGGTCCACCCCTCTCACATGTCTCTGAAGAGGATGTTTTATTCCCATTCTATTTTTTTTTTTTTTTTTTTTGCTTTATATTATTTTATTTTTTATTAGATTTTAAGTTCTGGGATGCATGTGCGGAACGTGCAGGTTTGTTACATAGGTATACACGTGCCATGGTAGTTTGCTGCACCCATCAACCCATCATTTCTCCTAATGCTATCCCTCCCCTTGCCTCCGACCCACCAACAGGCCCCAGTGTGTAATGTTCCCCTCCCTGTGCCCATATGTTCTCATTGTTCAACTCCCACTTATGAGTGAGAACATGCGGTGTTTGATTTTCTCTTCCCGTGTTAGTTTGCTGAGAATGATGGTTTCTAGCTTCATCCATGGAAACCCACTGCCTATCTCCTGATCAGCCGCATGGTCAAAAAGTCCCCTTTCTGAGTACATGTGTGTGTATGGGTGTGTGTGTGTGTGTGTGTGTGTGTGTGTGTGTGTGTGTGATTTCTACTGAGTTCTTTTTACTCTTCCTTTCTTTCCTTTTTTTAAATTCTTTCTTTTTTTTTTAACTTTTATGAGAGAGTATTTTAAACAAAAACAAATGTAAGGAGAATAATTCAATAAACCTCCATATACCCATCACCTAATTACAACAATCACAAATTCATGGCCACATTTGTCTTATTGATAGACACCCAGCACACACCTCTACCAGATTATTTTGAAGCAAATCTCAAACATTATTATTTCATCCATATATACTATAATGTCTCTATAAAGGACTATTAAAAATAACCACAACATCATCATACATAAAATATTAATAGCAAATAGAAACAGGTTGACTTCCTCTCCTCTTATTTGAATACCCTTTATTTCTTTCTCTTGCCTGATTGCCCTGGCCAGAATTTCCAATACTATGTTGAACAGGGGTGATGAAAGAGGGCATCCTTATCTTGTGCCGGTTTTCAAGGGGAATGCTTTCAGCTTTTGCCCATGTAGTATGACATTGGCTGTGAGTTTGTTATAAATGGGTCTTATTATGATGAGGTATGTTCCATTCATACCTAGTTTATTGAGATTTTAACATGAAGAGATGTTGAATTTTGTTGAAGGCCTTTTCTCTGTCTAGTGGAATAATCATTTGTGTTTTTTTTCTATTGTTCTGTTCATGTGATGAATTACATTTATTGATTTGTGTGTGTTGAACCAGCCTTGTATCCTGGGAATGAAGCCAACTTGATGATCATGGTGGATAAGGTTTTTGATGTGCTGCTGGATTTGGTGTGCTGGTATTTTATTGAGAATTTTTAAATTAATATTCATCAGGAATATTGGCCTGAAGATTTTCGTCATTGTTGTTGTATCTCTGCCAGGTTTTGGTATCGGGATGATGCCAGCCTCATAAAATGAGTTAGGGAGGGGTTCCTCCTTTTCAATTCTTTGAAATAGTTTCAGGAGAATGGTACGCTTCTCTTTTTCTCTTTGTATCTCTGGTAGAATTCAGCTGTAAATTCATATGGTCCTGTACTTTTTTTTTGGTTGGTAGGCTATTTATTATTGCCTCAATTTCAGAACTTGTTATTGATCTATTCAGGGATTCAATTTCTTCCTGGATACGTCTTGGGAGAATATATGTGTCCAGGAATTTATCCATTTCTTCTTGATTTTCTAGTTTATTTGCATAGAGGCGTTTATAGTATTTTCTGATTTTTATTTTTATTTCTGTGGGGTCAATGATGATATCCCCTGTATAATTTTTATTGCGCCTATTTGATTCTTCTCTCTTTTCTTCCTTAGTCTAGCTAGCAGTCTATGTTGTTTTTTGTTGTTGTTGTTGTTTTTGGTTGTTTGTTTTTCAAAAAATCAACTCCTAGGTTTGTTGGTTTTTTGAAGGGCTTTCCATGTCTCTATATCCTTCAGTTCCATTTTCATCTTGGTTATTTCTTGTCTTCTGCTAGCTTTGGGATTTGTTTCCTCTTGGTTCTCTAGTTCTTTTAGTTGCGATGTTAGGATGTTGGTTTCAGATCTTCCTAGCTTTTCAATGTGGGCATTTAGTGCTATAAATTTCCCTTTTAACACTGCTTTAGCTGCCTCCCAGAGATTCTGGTATATTGTCTCTTTGTTTTCATTGGTTTCAAAGAACTTCTTGATGTCTGCCTTAATTTCATTATTTATCTAGGAGTCATTCAGGAGCAAGTTGTTTAATTTCCATGTAGTTGTATGGTTTTGAGTGAGTTTCTTAACCTTGAGTTCTAATTTGATTGCACTGTGGTCTGAGAGACTGTTTTTGATGATTTCAGTTATTTTGCATTTGCTGAGGGGTGCTTTACTTCCAATTATGTGGTCTATTTTGGAGTAAGTGCTATGTGGCACCAAGAAGAATGTATATTCTGTTATTTTGGGGTGGAGAGTTCGGTAGATATCTATCAGTTCCACTTGATCCAGAATTGAGTTCAAGTTATATCTTTGTTAATTTTCTGTCTTGATGATCTGTCTAATATTGACAGTGGTATGTTAAAGTCTCCCACTATTATTGCATGGGAGTCTCTTCGTAGGTCTCTGAGAACTTGTTTTATAAGTATGGGTGTTTCTGTATTGGGTGCATATATATTTAAGACAGTTAGCTCTCCTTGTTGAATTTAGCCCTTTACATTATATAATGCCTTTCTTTGTCTTTTTTTGATATTTGTTGGTTTAAAGTCTGTTTGGTCAGAAACTAGGGTTGCATCCCTTGCTTTTTTCTGCTTTCCATTTGCTTGATACATTTTTCTCCATCCTTTCATTTTGAGCCTATTTGTGTCTTTACATGTGAGATGAGTCTCTTGAGTACAACACACAGAGGGGTCTTCGCTCTATCTAGCTTGTTATTCTATGTCTTTTAATTGGGACATTTAGCCCATTTATTTTTAAGGTTAATACTGTTATATATGAATTTGATCCCATCATCACGATGCTAGCTGATTATTTTACAGACTTGTTGATGTAGTTGCTTCACAGTGACACTGGTCTGTGTGTTTCAGTGTGTTTCTATAGTGGCTGGTAATGGTTTTTCCTTTCCATATTTAGTGCTTTCTTCGAGACTTCTTGCAAAGCAGACCTAGTGGTGATGAATTCCCTCAGCATTTTCTTGTCTGGAAAGGATTTTATTTCTCCTTCACTTATGAAGCTTAGTTTGGCCAGATATGAAATTCTGGATTGGAAATTATTTTCTTCTCTTTTCATTTCTTTTCTTTCTTTCTTTCTTTTTTTTTTTTTTTTTTTTTTTTTTTTTTTGGACAAAAGTCTCACTCTGTCACCCAGGTGGAGTACAGTGGTGCAATCTCAGCTCACTGCACCCTCCGCCTCCTGGGTTCAAGCGATTCTCCTGCCTCAGCCTCCCAAGTAGCTGGGACTACAGGTGCATGCTACCACGCCCAGCTAATTTTTTGTATTTTTAGTACAGATAAGGTTTCACCGTGTTAGTCAGGATGCCTCAATCTCCTGACCTCGTGATCCACCTGCCTTGGCCTCCCAAAGTGCTGAGATTACAGGCGTGAGCCACCATGCACTGCTAGGAAATTATTTTCTTTAAGAATGTTGAATATTGGCCCCCAATCTCTTCAGGCTTGTAGGGTTTCTGCTGAGAGGTCCACTGCTAGTCTCATGGGCTTCACTTTATATGTAACCTGGCCTTTCTCTCTGGCTGCCTTTAACACTTTTTCCTTCATTTCAACCTCAGAGAATCTGACAATTATGTGTCTTGGGGTTGACCTTCTCATGTAGTATCTTAGTGGTGTTCTCTGTACTTCCTGAATTTGAATGTTGGCCTGTCTTGCTAGATTGGGAAAGTTCTCCTGGATGAAATCCTAAAGTACATTTTCCAACTTGGTTCCATTCTCCTCATCTCTTTCAGGTACCCCAGTCAGTCGTAGGTTTGATCTTTTTACATAATCGCATAGTTCTTGGAGGTTTTGTTCATTCCTTTTTTTTCTTTTTTCTCTATCTTGTCTGCCTGTCTCATTTCGGCAAGATAATCTTCAAGCTCTGAAATTCTTCCCTCTGCTTGGTCTATTTGGCTGTTGATACTTGTGGTTGCATTGTGAAGTTCTCCTGTTGTGTTTTTCAGCTCCATCGGGCCATTTATGTAATAGTTTTCTTTTATGTCAATTATCCTGTCAGGACTTAAATATTCTACATTATTCTAATTTTAAAAAATTATTTATTTGCAACCACTATCCTAACAACGTATGCATATTGCATTTGGTTGATATGTCTACTGACAAATTTCCTGTGCAATTTATTTGTTGAAGAAACTGGTAATTTGTTCTGAAGAGATTTCCATATTCTAGATTTTGCTGACTATATCTCCATGTCTCTTCTCTTGGATCTCTCATTTGTCTTCCTCCATTTGATAGTTATTTCAACAGATAAATGTGCTCAGTATTTCCCCACTCCACTCTCAACAAAAGAAATAGAAAGTATATCCATGATAAAGCAGATAAACTATGATCTCATCCATATAAATGTAAATATGTGAATGTCTAGTGTGTATAAAGAAATACAGAAAAAAATGGTCACAGAAGTGTTGATAGTGGTTGTTTCAGTAGAGGTTTTTAAGTGACTTGAATTTTCTTATACTTTCATGAGCTAACATTTGCTAAAATGAATATGTATTTATGTAATTCTAAAACGTGGCTAGGTTTTGAAATGGGGAAATAGACAAAAATTGAACTATCTTAGTTTCTCTCTGTTCTACACTTCTATTTTATAAGTTCACTTTGGAATGAATGATTGAGATTTCTTTTACATTTTTTCATTAATTCAACAAATATTTTTGAGCATTTGCTAAATGGCAGACACAGTGATTTAAAGATATGGGCTTCTCTATGCACCTGTATTAAACTGCAAAGCTGAACACATTAAGCAAGTTCTTTACTACATAGCTGTAGTTGCTACTGGTGGATTTTAAGATAAAGTCAAAATGCTACACGGGAACACAAAAGGAACCTCCTGGCCTGGACCCTGCACAGCTCACCAGGATTCATCTGCCCCTCCAACCTTTCTAACCTACTCTGGCTCCTTGAAATCTCACCATGATTTATCTTGGCTCTAAGACTGTCCTCATGCTGATGCTTCTGCCTAGAAAATTGTCTCCTTTTCCATTAACCCTCAACCTCCATTCACATGGCTGACTCCTATTCATCCTTCATTCTTTAGCTTTGTCCATTCAGCTCAGAAGTCACCTTTTCCAGGAATCCTTTCCTGATATAACCCCATCATACGCTGTGCATGTTTTTATCATAGAAACAATGAGTTGTCACATTACAGGCTATTGATTCACAGATATAAGCACTAGACTGTGAGCTCCTGGAGGGTAGAGAACCCTGTTTAGTTTATTTCCTCAAATCCTTGCACTGGACCATAACCAAGTATGTACTCAATAAATAGCTGTGAGTGAATAAATGAGAGGCCCCTCACTCTAGTGAATTTACTTTCTTAAGGCTTCCCCCACTGCACTATTTATAGTCAAATCCAGTGACTCTCCTACATAGCCTCTAATACCATTGTCCACACTTTCCTTCTCAGAAATCCTCTTTTTCTTGGTTTCCATGACAACATATTCTTTTTTGTATTCTTCTGGCTCCTGAAATCTCTCCTTGTTTTTTTTTTAAATATATATTTTTTCCTTACCCCCTCAAATATTGATAATTTCCAAGGCTTGATCTTCAGACTTTGTCTCTTCACTCTAAATTCTCCCTTGAAGACACTGCCCACCCCCACAGCTCCAACGACTCACCCCTAACCCAAGTAGATATTACCTAAGCCTTTGAGACTAGCTCTGACTTTAATTCTGAATTTGCAAGCTAGCTTGCTCACAGCCAAATGGCCACAAAGATGTACTGCAAGAAACTGAGCTTAGCATATCTCAAGCATTACTCACTTTTCTTGGCAATCCCTCCCCCCCAACAGCATGTGCACACGTGTTCACACCCACATACACTCACAATGTTTTCTACTTTCTACAGTTCTTACCCTGATTATCAGTTTTATATTCCTACTGTATTAGGCCAAAAACACTAGCATATAATTTTTACCCTTCTTTTCTAACTCTCTACATTCAGCAAATTGAAAATGTTTGCCAATCCTACCCTGCTCAAGTTTAATCTCACAACTCCTTTCTTTATATTAAAAAGTAAAAATAATATGAAAATTTCAAACACATAAGAAAATTCTGAAAATATTACGACAAACATTTCTGCTATATTGGATTCAAAGGCATTTTGTTCTCCAAGAAATAAAATGTTACAATCACTGTTAAAACAACCCTATGCCTTCCTTTTCCCTTACTCCTCCCTAAAGTAACTGCCAATCTGAAGTTAATTTATATTTTTCCTATGTCATGCAATTAAACAAATGTAAAAGCAAGAAATGTATTAAGCTTGAAAAATAAAGATCTATAGGTGAAAAAATATTGTATTCATAATATGCTTCTTGATTCAGAAATAGGTGATATTTATATAATTACAAGTAATGTATTTGTAGGAATAGGAGGTGATTTGTGATAGAGAAGTTGTATAAGAACTAAATTCTTATTCAACACTTCCTTTTAACTTCCTCTTTTGATGCCGTAATTCTGAAATTCACTTAGCTAATTGTAATTGCAGTGACTTCCTAACTGGCTCCTGCCTATGTCTCCTGGGTTATCGCTCTAAAGCATAGCATGGAACATATCACTTCTCCTGTTCAAAAACTTTTGATTATTCTATTTGGGCTTGTCCTCTGTAACCTGGCATCAGTCTGTCTTTCCAGACTATCCAGACTATCTCCCTCTTCACTGGGGTTTCTCAAGCTCAGCACTATTGACATTTTGGGCCAGAAGATTATTTGTTGTGGGGCTGTCCTGTGCATTGCAGGATGTTGAGCATCATCCTTGCCCTCTACCCCTAGATGCCAGTAGTAAAGCCTTTCCACCCCAAGTTGTGACAATCAAAAATATCTCCAGACATTGCCAAATGTACCCTAGGGAGCAAAAACTCTCTCTTTCTGTGTGTGTGTGTCTCTCTCTCTCTCATGTACACATACACACACTCACTATCCCTAGCAAACCATTACTCTAAGCCATAACCCTTACCTACATTGTTTCATCCCACAAACCATACATCTCTTAGATTCAGATTACAAGAAAATACTTGCTGTTCTTTTGAATCCCAACCATGTGATTAGTACCAGGGCTGAAACTGAATCTTAGGAGGCTGAGTTTTGCCTTGGCTAAAAGCTACATTTGAGGGGAAGCTAGAATTAAAGTTCAGAAAAATAAAGCCTTTGACTTCAACTGGAGGGAATATACACACTGATAAAAAGAGAACAGCTTAAATATTTCCCAGAAACTCCCATGGAAGTGGGTGGTAAAAATCCGTGAGAAGCAAGAATGGAGAATGTGAGGCTGTGAGAAAGACGAGGCTATGAGAGTTTGCAGCATTGATAATAATAGCTAACATTTGAGTATTTACTATGTGTCAGACACTTACAGTGCTTAATCTCAAAACAAATTTCTAAAGTCTGTATTATTACAATTGCCATTTTGCAGATGAAAAAAACTACAGTACTAAGAAATAAAGAGATTTTTCCAAAAGTCCCAAAGTTAGTAATGAGCACAGCTGGGATTCAAACAGAGACTTTGGCTCTGGAGTCTGACATCTTAACCCATAACATCACACTTTCTTTTATAAAGAAGTGCTTTCCTGAGCCCAGTTTTCTTAACCCAAAGTAAATGAGGTCTTGTCCTGCGTAGGCCTACCTGCTACAGATTACAGGGCATTCAGAACCATTTCTCCACCTCTTCCCAAGCTGCATGGGTTAAGTGTAATACCAAACCATTGAGGTCCTGAGCTCTGGAAGGTTTTGGTTAGCAGCTGTAAAGGATGCCATCAAGTAGCTTTGAATGTCTCCTCCCTCCACTGCCCTCATGCCCTGAGTGAAAATTTGCTTTTAGTTTCCAAAACTTCCTCTTTGACCCTTCACATTGTCTTCCTATGCTGACCTTGGATCCGCCTGTCCCATCACTGGGATGTATCTCCTAGGAGCTGATGCTGCAGAAGCATCTCCACATCCTCCCTAAAGTCCTTGTTTTATTTTTATCATAGAAAATACAAGATAGAAACTGCTTTTCCTGTTCCAAGTATCCAATTCAGCACTGACCCAAATAAGGTGCCAATAAATTGTAACTAACCATGAACACATATTGAATGTCAACTGTTGACAAGGCATTGTGCCAAGCACTATACGTGTAGCTTTTCTTTTAATGCTCACAATAGCCCCTGAGGTATTATTATCCCCATTTTATGGAGTGGGAAAAGGAGGTTCAGGGGGCTAAAATACTCTGCTTGAGGTCACATGGCAAATAAGCCTTGGAGCTAGTCTGCAAACTCAAGCACTCTGACTCCAGAGTCCACACTCTAAATATTAGTTGGGTAAAAAGTTAAAAATTTTGAGGGTTATTTTTTGGCAAGCTTGGCTTTGTCAATAGGCTAACATCTGGACCATCTGTATAGTGGTCAAGGAGTCCTTGAGGAATGGTGCCTCACTCTAGAAGCCCTAGCAGAAGTCACAAGGCATCCTCCCCACTCTTCCCTGCAGCCTCTCTTAGTTTCTTATGTCAAAGGTCTCACTCCAGTTGTACCCAATCTTTCCAGTTCTGGCTTCCTGTCCGGGGACTGCCTCCAGTTCCACACTCTAGAGCATGTATGATTGGCAGGTCCTGCTGCCAATTAAAACTCTGGCTGATACTCTGGCTCTATCCAGTAAGCCCAGGTGTGGAGACCCCCCTTGAAAAGCCTACTTGCCTTAGTCCCTCTATTGCCATTGTCTTTGAAGTCAGGTTGGAAGAAACTTTTCTCTCTTGCTCTGTGGCTCCTCAGTGAAGAGAATCCTATAGTGGCCGAGAAATAGTGTCTTGACTTCCTGGTCAGTCCCTTGAGGGCTTCATTTTCCAGGACACTCCTCTCAAGTCAAGTCATTCTGTCTCCTCTGGTGAGATCACAACCCCTAGGAACAGGCCAGCTACTGGTAGGACTTCCCCTAGGAGAAGTGGCTTCAGTGCTTTGAAAGGCTGAAGCCATTTCTCCCAGGGAAGGTAAGTCAGAGGAGGAGGCCCTTGAGATGGCAAAGCAGGAGGGGGTGGTCAGCTTTAGAGGGGAACAAGAGGCTCTTTTTGTTGGAGGTTAGGAGCTGAGAACCCACAGGAGGAGAGAGAGCTCCATGGCAAAAGACTACTTTAGAGTGAAAGAGTCCATGCAGAAAGACACCTGGTGTTCTCAGTCCTTCCCCAACTCAACTCTTCCCCCAAAGCTTTACAGCAGTGGATCACTGTGCCCCGCTTGACCATCACAGACAGATACTCACAGCTCTGCAAGTGCGTGGGAGAGATATCCCAGTTGTGGTAAACGTGCAGGACCAGCTGAGCTACATAGTGGAGAATGTTGAGGCAATGACCTGGGTGTCTGACATCCAGGAAGACCTATGACCCAGGCCATAGATCTTAACTGCCTTTGCTTCTCAAAATGTCTGTCCTGCCAAAAGCTGTGTAGGAACCCAGTGCGCCTGATGCATTTCTATATCAGAGGGAGTATAGACTACTCTAGGGCTGCCCTTCAGACTTTGCCTCTGTTTTAGTTTCTCCCTTCTGCCCTTTGTTAGGGCTTCCTAATACCCTAGGAATTTACCTATTCCAGGGCTGCCATATGATGATGGCAGGCAGTGATAGAACCCACTCATTTTGGGGAATGCCCACAGGATCCTGTCCTGACTGAGCCACCTAACTGTGCTGCTAGCAGAGGGTACAGGCAGTCATGCTGTGTCTTGGTCTGGCTCTGAAGAGTGGGGGCTGGAGAGGTACGTCCTCACATTTAACTTCCAGAGCAAAGTCAGGCACCTGTACCAGATGCCAGTTTGCCCTCCTGAAGTACTTCCTTGCCTATTCCATCCCTCTGGAGTCAAAGGCTGATGCCACATTGCTCTCACCAGCTGTTGTACCTTCTGGTGAGGAAGATTCTAGAGACCCCACCTTCCCCCAATGAAAGAAGTCTTATGCCTTAAATAGTTTACCAATGATTTGAAGTCTCACTCTTGTTTTGAGTTCAGGGAGTATATTTTCTTATATTCAGCTAGAAAATGCCATAAACCAATAGTGGTTAGGTTTTTAGCAACATGTGTTGTAAATAAATAGTGGCTAGTTTTCTAGGTAATTCTATCCCAGCCAGGTTGACATTACTATAATTGAAATGGTATACTTTCACTAAAAAATAATAAAAGACAATATTGTAGAATCAGATTTTCTTTATTTCAAAAACCATATCATTTTCAATATGAGATACTATCAATGAAGTTCTTGAGATTATTGCCCTGCCTGAGAGCCTCATCTCAAGAGTTAGAGGTAGAAAGCATTGCCTACTGGGTGATTGCAAGGGTCAGGGAAAGGTGAAGTGGGAAGACTACTGACCCCTCAAAAAGTGAGGGTCATGATGGGATGCAGAAACTGGCAGTGTCACGTGGGAGGAAATGACGTGTCTCAAGACGTAGTTCTGCCATTTACTGGTTGTGTGGCCTTAGGTTAGTGCTTTAGTCTCCTGAGTTAGTCTCATCATTGGTTAAATAAAGAAGAGTTAAATAATACTATTTCTACAGGTTTGATAAGGGAATAGCATGACACATAATGCTTCCAGAAGATTTCTGTGGCATATGGAGCTGAGTGGTGAATGGCTTTGAAGGCTAAAAGACCAAGATGTGCCTCACCTGTAAAATGGGAGTAGTCTAATGTGTATAAAGTACTTAGCCTGGTGCCCAGCGTATGATGGCAAGTGGTAGCTGCTGCAAGTGACATTATTACATTACCATCCTTGACTTCCCCAAGGAGGCTGATTCCCTTTTGCCATGCCTATACACTGTTCCATTCTACAAGAACCAAGATGCTATTTCTGCTTGACTCAGAATGGAAATGGGATGGTGGAGCATGGTGGCCACCTCAGAGAAAGCAGGTATTGAATCAGGTCCTAAAGATGTGAAGCCACCTCACCAGTCATTGGGATAGAAGAAGGGTGGGAATGGGGAATGAGGAGTTCAGGAAGTACTTTATTCAAAGGGTCCACAAAAGATGAAAAGAGCGAGGAAAGCAGGAATGCAAGGTGATGAATAGAGGAGCGGAGAAGTAAGCTTTATTTAGAAGTCTATGTTAAGGACACTGCAAACTCTTGCCTGTGTGTATTCCTACATAAGAGTTATTCACCAGTCAAACTGTCAAGTCTTGTGTAGCCTAATCATTTGGCCTTCCCTGTCTGTTATGCTGAAATATTATGTCAGAAGCCTTTCGTGGAAAACTTACTGCATGAGCTATGGAATGGTGGACAGATCACATTCTCCAGGGACTCCATCTGCCTCTTCTAAAAGATCTGTTGAACTTAGGCCCCTTCTCTAGTTAAACGATCTAACTTAGGCCTCTTCCCTTGTGTTTCTGTAAGCTGTAGGTTTTTGTAGCTATTACTCTGACCCCTTTAAATGAGCCTCGCGTCAGGTCTCACTGTGACAGAACACGAACAATACCACTCACACAGCCGAGCCTGGGCTTCAAGTCTCTGATCTGCTGCTACCTGGCTGGGTAGTCCAGGGCAAATGACTTAACCTGAGATCCTACTTCATTTTTAAATTGAAGGTGCTGGACTCCAGGATCTCAAAATGTCTTCCCACTTTGTCATTCTACCTGCTTCTCTTTCATGTAAGAAATGTCCAATTTCTAGCCTTTCTATTTTTCTTCTGCATGATTTTGTCTCCCTTAGAGTAATAAAGGAGAGGCCAGAGGTTAGGCAAGCAGCAAAATTTAATACTAGAAATATGACAGTCAATTAGAATCATTTATGTTCCAAGTCTCCTGAAAACTGATTAAAATCTTCCTTTGGCCACGAGGGTGGGTGGAGACTAAAAGAAGCACCACAATTACTGTTTGGCCTCTATCAAAGAAGGCTACAGGATGTGGGGAGACGAACATTGGTTCTTCTTCTCTTTCAAGGCACATTCATTTTTTGAAATACATTCATCTTTTGAGTCTTATGCATGCTTTCTGAATGGCTTCTCAGAGCTCCTTCCTGAGAATAGTGAGCCACTACAGGGTGGGGTTTTAAACATGAGAACTCTTGGTGCTAGGCCATGTGTCCCCAGGCAAGGCCCTTTACCTTTCTGGAAGTGTTGTACTCATTGCCAAGGGCCTGTGTAGTGCAAATTTACCAAACTGATTTTACCAAATTTACCATGTCCCTTGGGACAATATAGAAAACTGGTTAGGAGAACCAGCCTTAAAAGCCAGGCAGATCTAGGTTGAAATTCCAGCCCTACCTCTAAATAGCTCTATAAGCTTGAGTAAGTAGCATAACATCCCTAACCCTTTATTCTCCACTTGTAGATGGAATAATAAGTGTTCACACTTCAGAAAGTTGTTGTGAACATCACACAAAATGAGGCAGTTATGTAGCCTGGCACTGTGCCTGACACATGTAAGTGCTCAAAAAAAAAAAATTAGCTCACATTATAATCATGATTCCTGACCCCTAAGGGGCTGAAAATCAAGTGGAAAGAGTCAAGTTAAATGTCAATTAAAATCAGTAAGTAATACAGATACTCCGAGAAGCCAAAATCAGTATGGGAGGGCATTGTAGGGAAGATGGGAATTGAATTGGATCTTAAAAAATGAAAATGTGATCAAGAGAAATAAAGGTACTTCAGGGAATAATAAGGACCATCCATTTATCCTTTTAACATGTATTTATTGAGAAGTCACTGTGTGTAGATGCTGTCCTAAGTGCTGGAGTGGATAAGATGCATTCTAGTAATGGATCAAATGATAAACTATGTACCATAAGTAGTGACAAATGCTGCAAAGTGAAAAGCAGGGTAAGGGACATAAAAACCATGGCAGTAGGTGGGCTGGATATAGTAAGAGACTTCCAACCAGATCCTGAAGTGAGAGCAAAAGCAATGCAGATTTCTACAGAAGGTGCTTTCTAGGCAGAAAGATGAGCAAGTGCAATGGTCTTGGGACAAGATGGTGATTAGTGTGTCCAATGGGCAGCAGGCAGGCCAGTGTGACTGCAGCAGAGGATGCCAGGGAGGAGGGGTACAGGATACCAGTGAAAGAGGCAGCCAGCTGCCAGATTTCAGACTTTACTCTAAATATGATATGAAGTTCTGGGATATTTTAGAGCCAGAGAGTAAAAATGTCTGACTTTTCTTTTTAAAAATTTCACTCTGGCGGCTATACAGAGAGCAAATTATGTTGCTGGGGAGGGGGCACGAAAGGAGTAGAAATAAGGAGTTGATAAAGATTGAGAGATATGGGTAGAAGGAGTGACCTGGAGTAGAGCGACGGTGGAAAGTGGTTGGGTTCTATATTGTTAAAGTACAGCCCATAGAGTTTGCTGATGGGTTGGAGGTGGAGTTCTTAGCTTAGCTTGACAAGCGGGTGAATGAAGGTGTCTTGTAGGGAGATTGGAGGGATGAGGGAAGGAGCAGATTGAGGAGCAGCAGCAGCAGAAGTTTGTGTGTTCCTGATGGGCAGATATTTTGAGGGTGGGGGAAGTGACATAGGCTTAATAGAAGACTGGCACACCGAGCTATAGGAGAAGCTTTCTGAAGTGGATTGGAACCACATGGAAGGACTCTAATGCCAGGATGACTCTGGACTCAAAACAAAAATAATCACATTTCACTCTATACAGGAACAGCTGGCAGAGTCCTTCCCGTGTGTTTGGAGATTCACCAGGTCCTTCACGTGGAGCAGGTCATTAATGCCCTCTCTAGCCCCACAAGGTATACCCTCTCATTATCCCCACTTCCCAGATGAAGACACCAAGACAAAGGGGTTAAATAGCTCATCCAGAACCACCCATCTGGGGAGGATGGCAGTGAAGGTCTAGCTCTCTTGTCTCCTAGACCAGGGCCAGATGAGCTGCAGGACCTCTTGTGAGAGAGAGAGCTGGTGCCAATACTGCATGGTGGCCGCCCACCTGTGCGAGTGTGGCCCCAGGTGGCCTCTCTGAAGGCATTGCTGATTTAGAGGAATAGTCAGTGCCTCCAATTTCTACCAGTAACAATGGTGCTGCGTAGGCGCTTCCCCGTGGAATAGACCTTTTTTTTTTTTTTTTTTCAGGCATTGATCCTGCCCCAGGGTGTTTTCCAGAATTTGCACGGCTCCCTAATTACCTAGTAATGCTGAGGGCTTATGAAAATGCTGTCATTTGTGTGAGAAGGGGAGGGAAGACTGAAAGAAGAAGAAAAAAAAAAGCAGATAGAAAATGCTGTTAAACCTGGCAGAACTCCAGGGTGGGTAATTACATTCTTTGGGGTGTGTTCTTGCCACACACACAGTCTGTGGATTATTTTGGGAGCCTTCTGTATGAATTGTGCTAGAAAACATGAAAAATATTTTTATTACTATTATTATTTTAAACATCTTTTAAAATAAGGCCTTCCTAAAGCCACAGAGGCACCCTCTCTCAGATCGCGTTTGTGCCAATTGTTTAGCTGTCAGCAGTCTGTTCTCAGATCATAAATTTGATGGTCCCCCCCTTGCATTGCTTTACACTAGAAACCTAAAATGTTAAAGCCAGAAG
Source organism: Chlorocebus sabaeus (assembly GCF_047675955.1). Taxonomy (NCBI): domain Eukaryota; kingdom Metazoa; phylum Chordata; class Mammalia; order Primates; family Cercopithecidae; genus Chlorocebus; species Chlorocebus sabaeus. The sequence goes on along the minus strand of NC_132926.1, from coordinate 28,733,976 downwards.
AAACCTTGGTGAAACACCCATATTTTGCAGATGGAGACACTAGTCCAAGAAGGGAAGGAACTATCACTGTCACAGGTAATAGGAGGTAGAGGAGAGAAAGGGCCTCCCCGGACCTGACACCTGTCCTTTCTCTTCTTTACCCCAGCCCCTGCTGTCAAATGGAGTTACAGAGTGTCAGAACCAGAAGGGCCTGTAGCCATCACCACATCTAATCTTGTCATTTAATAGATGAGGAAACAGCCTTGTAGAGGAAATGGACTTGGCCCCTAGATTGACACTGGGCATGAGAAGTAGTTGGACTCTTGTCTCCGGGCTTCTGCTGGTACTCTGTGGCCTGTTAGTCAGATCAAGCTCAGAGGCACTAGTCTTACCCTACCCCTTTTTTCCCTAAGCTTGCAATAAGGTACACCTAATATATATATGTATTTTTCCATATTTCAGGGATGTCACTATATTCCATATTCCATATATATGGAATATATATATATATATATTCCATATTTCTACTTTTCCTTGAAAAAAGAATCCTAGGATCTAGCCACCCTAGGCTTACAATTCCTCATGGTAATAATCTGCTGCTATTGAGTCCCTGTGGCCACTTTTAACAGGGAGCAGTCTCTCTAGTTCTGTTTGTCTTCCCCGTTCTCCTCAACTTGGCTTATTTCATTCATTTCCCTGCCTGGCTCAAGGAAGCATTTGCATTTGTAATCTCTGTCCAACACCATTCTCCTTGATTTGCAGTGTCAAAACAAAGCCAAAATAAGTAAATCTTAGACTGTTTTGGCTACATGGTAAGAGGACTTAAAGTATGCCAAAAATATGAGCTGGGATGGGTCATAATTAATTTGAGGAGTAGGTGCCATGCTGTCTCTAGAGCACAATTTGAGCAGCATTTAGAGGGCTTTTCCAGTGGGATGTCAGCTGCCTGGAGTTCCTCCGTTAGATGCTTAACTGCTGGACTTTAATGAGCACCCATCTTCAGATACTCCACTTTAAAATGTGAAAAGTCTTAAAAGATGATCAACTTAATTTTTCTTCAGTGTAATATAATGGGAGGGAGGTTGCAGGGTCCTGGTGCCTAGTCCCTGGCATACCAATCACTAGTCCCCTTAAGGAAGGTTTGTTAGCCTCAATGCTATTTATATTTGGAACCAGATAATTCTTTTTTGTGGGGCGGATGCTCTGTGAATTGTAGGATGTTTAGTGACATCCCTGGCCTTCACCCATGAGATTCCAGGGGTACACTTCCATAGTTGTGAGAACCAAAAACATCTCTGGACATTTTTGCCAAATATCCCCTGGGGGAGAAAATTGCTGCCAGTTGAGAACCACTGTCTTAAGCTAATCATCTAGCCACTCTTAAAACTGATACTGGGAATGGCAAATAGGATTGGGGACTCTGAGGAGAGACAGCATGATGAGCTAATAAAGGATGATGTCAAAGGGAAACAAAGCTGTTCGGTAGGTACTTCTAACCTTTGAGGATGAGGAAATGAGAAAATCACCTTCTACCAGTGGTCAATCTTTTCTTTCTCAAGCACATGCCTGCTATTCGAACTAGCATACTAAAAATGCCCCATGGCTCACCATGGGCTGCCAGGAATTCAGTGGGTTCCAAATCCTGATGCTGACCTCTTCTAAGTTCCATGTTTCCCAGTATACTCTTCCCAGTTATGCACTGCCGGCTCCAGGCTTACAGAACATGTGGTGTTCTTTCCTGCCTCCAGCCCTTGCTGGGGCTCTTTCCTTGGTTTGCATGTCCTTCCCAGTCCTCAGTTACTGCCTATAATTTCCTCATCCTTCACAGCTCAGCTCTTTTGAAGCCTGGCTGGATCCCCACAGACAGACACACTGGTTGCATCCTTCTTTGTTCTCCCACTGTTGTGTTTACATCTTTTAGAGCACTGGTCATGGTCTTTCTGGATGAAAGTTGTCCAGGTTCATCTGTCTTCTTCTTCTGCCTCATTCACCTGCCTTGACGCAGAGACTGTGTCTGATTCCTCTTCATATCACCCAGCACCTGGCACCCTGTGAGATACAGAATAGGTTCCCCACCAACATTTGAAATGAAGAAAATTATAAAGAAACATGGCATAAACAGTTGAACCTAATGCAGTTTGACCTAGATGTCTACACTTGAAATATGTAACTTCTGTATTTAATCAGTGAACAACTATGTATTTAATAGACTAAGGGGAGCTATTGACCATACTTGAGCAGGGCAGTGACGTAGACCTCTGTTTTAGGAAGATCTGCTTGACTACATGAGTTATAATGACCATGGAAAATTCATCTTTTTAACGCCATTAAAAGTCCCCTCCCTACAAAGTATGCAAAACAATTCTTACCTAATACAGGGGGGAGGGGTCTTGAGGTTTCGCTTGTGAAGGGCCTAAAGAACTTCCTCTAAAAGGTGACTGCAAGGTGTAAAGCCTTTAGTGACAGCCTGATAATTATTATTACCAGGCACAAAGCTTAAGGAACCTAAAAGATCCCCAGGTACTATTCAAAATAGTAAGATACAAAAAATGCAAATGGAGAAATTGAAAGATGGAATCATTAAATCACTGACTCTTAATGTTGGCTGAGACCTTAGAAGTGATCTTTCCTGATTCTGTTCTCTCATCTTCCTATGCTGATGCTGATTCTACCTTTAGAAGGTTCCCACCCAGTGCTTGCTGCTGTTAGAGCCTAAGAATTAAGAGCTGGGGCCTGATGGTGGTGTTTACTGTGTTTAAATGACCAATCTATTTCATTAGCAGTGAAAACTTTGGGTGAATTTTTAGACCTCTGTTTCTTTATCTATAAAATGGGCATGAGGCTACTTACACAGGTATTGTACAAATAAATGATGCAGATGCATTGCTTAGCATGTTACCTGGCACATTCAAAATAGTGAATAAACATTAGCCTTAAAAATTATTTTAGCTAATTAATTAATATATCTGAAAGTGCATAGGAAATCACAAAGCATTTGACCTCCGGGTTGTTCCTATTTTGGGACTTCATTGTATGTGGTCAGATATTTTTTTACAAATTCCAGTCCTTGTAGCTGTCACTCAAGTCCACATGATATACAGTCTTGGTGAGGGAAGTGAAGAGTCTCTGGATAAAATGGCCTATTCATATGGCAAAGCAAAATGGACACCAAAGTCTATTATTTCTCTTTCTTACTAAAGACAAGGTTGACTTTCCTCTTCCCGGATCATCTCCTGTTGGACAGGAGACCTGGCCAGGGCGGTAAGTCAACTGCTAATGGCCATAGCACTCAAGTGTGTAGGCTGTACTATACATCTTAGTAGGTCTGTGTCTTTATGACTTAATCCCAGAAGCCTTATCTTTTTCATCTGTAAAACAAGGCTTATGGCCACTTTGCAGGATTGGAGTGAAGATAGATGGATAAAAAACTGTAAAGTTCCTTCAAAAACTGTATTCTGTGGCTGCTAGTGGCTGCTGCTTTGCATTTAACACTGTTCTCCCAAACACAGTTGATCTCTCTACAGGTTATTTCAGCAGAAACCCTGGTCCAGGAGAGTCTATGAAGTTCCAGCTTACACCAGACACGACCAGCATCCAGAGAGAACTGAAAGAAGCTTGAATCCTCTCACTAGAATCCCTGCAAAATGACTCATGTAATTGCTCTGTGTAAGTATCCTTAGTCTTTATTGTACACCCACACGATTCTGATGCTATAGACTCCTGTGGAATGCAGGGAAAGGGAGAAAGGGGCCCATTTTAAATGCCTAGGATTGAAAAGAGACCACCATTTCACTTGTAAAGGTAGACAGGGACTGTCAAATATCTGGTCAAAATACCTGCCAATCACTCCAGATCCTCCCTTATTTGTCTATCTGTCATTCCTTCCATTAGGAGAGAGAAAGCCTTTTTTTCCCCTTTAAATTTCCTAGGAGGGATTTCTAGGGTCTTTCCCTCAGGAATTAGTTGTAGGAATAATTGGGCCAGTGGAGTGCAGGAGATATATCCAGCACAGCCCGTGGACTCCTAGAAAAAGTGACCTAGATCAAGCAGCTGGTGGATTGAGGACTATTGTGGGGACCCCCTGCCACCTACTGACTTACAGCTGAACCCACATTCCCAGTAGCTTCAGCCTGGGGGCTGGGGGAGGGGGCAGAGAGAGCTCAGAAAGGCGAGGGAGGGTAAAGAGGACTTCGAGGTTGCCCCTTCCAGGACCAAGCGCCACGTGTCACCTCCCCGCCCCCCCAACCTTTCTTCACACACAGAAAGGAGGATAAGGTGAGGACGGAAGGCAGGGGGAATAAGTAGGAAGGTCGGCTGTGGAACTCCAAGCTGGCTCGGTGGGTATTAGCATAGAGCTTACTGCCTGTGTGAGTGTGAGGGGGAGAGCGAGAGAGAGCAAGGGAGGGAGAGAGAGGCAGGCTGCGAGGGGAGAGGAGAAGGAGAGGGGGAGCCAGCGCTCCAGCTAGCATGAGGACGGGCTTCTCTTCCCGTGCTCAGTTAATCTGGCTGTCAGTTGGTGTTAACGCTGCAGTTTAAGTGCTCCGATTCCAAGGGAAACAGACAAACCTCACTGAAGGAAGGAAGGAAGCAAGCAAGGAAGGAACAGCAGGAGGAAAAGAACAGGCAGAACAGCGAGAAGAATAAAGGGAAAGGGGGGAGAAACACCAAATCTATGACTGGACCTGGGCTTCTTTTTCGCCAATGCAAAAAGGAATATGCAGCACATTTTTGCCTTCTTCTGCACCGGTTTTCTAGGCGCGGTAGTAGGTGCCAATTTCCCCAACAATATCCAGATCGGTGAGTGAGGGGGCAGCCTGGGGAGGGACTTTCTGGGTCTGGCCAGGGATTTTCTGGGGCGTAGGGGTTGTGTACCCCCTCCCCGATACTGACTGTTGTGCTTGGCTCCCTAAAGCTGTGCTGCAGTAACAGAAGGGAGACTTGGGCTGCCAGCCAGAGGAGGGGGCTTCTCCTGATCGGATGAGGGCAGAGGGGAAGTGTTCGAACACATACACACATCCCACTCGCACTCCAGGCAAGAGCATGTGAAATGGAGGAACTATCGCTTTGGAGGAAAAAAAAAATCAGGCTGAAAGGGGTGGTGGGTGTTTAAGGAGTTAACTGTATTGCTTGGTAGATGGTGCTTGATTCCATTTTTAATGTAAGTATGTATGGTGTGTGTGTTTTCACGTGTGTGATTATATATTACATATGCACATATATATGTAATTGAAGGAGGCAGTGCTTTCTCTGCTAGGAGACAGAAAAGAGACCCTCTAGAAGAAGGAGTGAGGGGTGCTGGGTATATTGCAGCCACTGAAATAATGCCAGAAGGCCCCCACTCCAAGGCGGGTAGGCTCCCTCTCCTGCTCTGGACTCCTCCAGCTGCCTTCCCTTTGCTGTCTGCCATGCTGCGCTGGTGGTCTCCACTCCGCGGATCCTGGAACTTCCTAGCCTGCCTTTTCTCCGTTCCTTCCTTGCCCCCTCCTCTTAGATTTCCTGTCCACAGAGGTCTACCTTTTACACACACAAGCACACACGCGTACGTACACATGCTCCTTTCTCCTCCTGTTGGCCGTCCGTTATCCTTGTTACTGGGCTCCATCCTCTCAACTTAGAGGCAGGTTGCAACATGCTGCATGCTTTTCTTGTTCCCCATTTCCCCTTCTTAGTTGTTGCACTTCTGAAAGGCCCTGCCACCCTCTCTGTATTTCTGAGGGAACTGACAGATATTGCTACTCCTGATAATCATGAGGGAAAGCAAAACAAACAGGAGCAATAACGCCAACCACAAAGCATGTCCACAAGGGCTTGAGGCTTCCGTGTGACCAGGATTTCAGTGTCGTTTGTGTCCCGGAATGAAGCAAGCTGCTGTGTTTGGAAGCATCTTTGTTGGTTTGGTTTCTAGTCTCTCTTCCCTGGTAGGGAGATAGCTGCACTAGGGAAAGTTCGCATTACTGGGAGTTTGTGCCCTTTTGTGAGTGTGTGTTTGAGGGGGGACGTGGTGCAATTGATATTTTGTCAGGCATATGTGTGCTGCAGTACCCATCTCTTTCGGCCTCTCCAACTAGCTGGTGGCTTGGAGTGGTCATGGAGTAACTTGCTTTGTTTCCTGACACCTGTTAAGCTACATCCTAAAGTGTGTATGTATCTGTGTGCTAGTGCCTTACACACAAAACTTCCTGCCTTCAGGGGAGACACTTCCCTTGTAGCCCAGCCTGTAGCCTTCTACTCCCCAACCTCCCACCCCTTCTCTTTCATTCATTGCAGAAGAGGAGAAAGGGGACAGGGCAGTGTTTGGGGTGTGGTCATCTGGGGGGAAGGGGGAGCATCAGAATCAATAATTTTTTTGTTGTTTTTATTCTTTAAAATGGGGGCACATGTACATGTGGAAATCACTGGCTCTTACATGTGGCATTGTTTACATTTGTGCTTATATACTACCTATCCTTTGTGGATGGGATGTGTTTGTCTAGTGTATTTGTATATATAGCAACTGGTATAAATGCATGAGAATGTTTTGTGTATGTGCTGTTTTCTCATGTATCTCTGCAGATTTTTAAAATTATATTTAGCCCTACCTTGGTTGTTTAACTGATAAAGCCATTGCTACTGTTTTCAAAAACAGAGATTGAAGCATTAAATTGTAGAACAGAATGCTGAAAATATCATCGCCATTAGGTAGTACTTGATTCTATTCGTGTGATCTGTAACAAAAGGCTTGCAATCCATTTATTGGTTCTTAAAAATAAACACCCACTCTACAAGAAGTTAGAAGTGCATTGTGTTTGGACTGTGATTACTGTTGGATCTGAGATAAACTTCTATGTAAACATCATTGTAGTTCAGTCTCTAGAAATGGCTGATTTTAATTCACAGAAATGTAATTGATTTACATGTTGACAGTAAATACAAAGGTAAGCCATGAACTCTTGTTTCTCGGAACAGGCACCCTATCAGGCACTTTGCTATACCTTTTACTAGAATAGAACGCTTGTATCCTCTTGAGATTCCTAAGATCCCACATCTTTGAAGCACAAGGTTCCACCATGCAAACACACAATGGCAATCCCTTATGTAACAAGTCATTCCTAGGTAACTGGGATCATGAGTGGTGAAAGAAGAAGCAAAACATTGTTTGCAGAAAAACAAGTGTTTTTAGAGAAAATGAATAATAAACCTTAGGGGCAATAGAATAGTTAGATTGCATGCAGGTCTTGCTAGGCCAAAGATTAAGAAGTGTCCAAGCAAACAGTTATAGTAGTGGAGAAGCCCACAGGGTCCCAGAGCTATATTTCAATCACCCTGCAGCATTGATTAGTACCTAATTCCCGTAAAGCTCTCTGGTGAGAGATGGGGTTGATATAAGACAAAGTAGACATGACAAGAGGGTGAGGGGGCTTATGTATATGTTTATATAAGAGAATAGCAGTTCCTAGGTGGTTTGCACAAGGGAGGGAGAGAAATAGCACAAGTCTCCTGTTTTCTCTGACGTTAGCTGAGTTGAGGGGTACACAATCAAATGTCTGAGCAAAGTAATAGATATTAGAGGCCCTTGTCACAAAAAAGCTCATCTGTAGGAGCTTAAGTGTCAGCGTCCAGTTAAGTCTATTTGAACTCTCATCTCTACCGCTCAAGGCTACAGCTAGTGAGTTTGGCATGGGGAGAAGAAAAGGACTCATCTGGGGTGAGTTGTGAGGAACTAAAACCTATCTCTAGCCCATATACCATGTTGCATTTTCTTTTCTCCTAGGGGGATTATTTCCAAACCAGCAGTCACAGGAACATGCTGCTTTTAGATTTGCTTTGTCGCAACTCACAGAGCCCCCGAAGCTGCTCCCCCAGATTGATATTGTGAACATCAGTGACAGCTTTGAGATGACCTATAGATGTAAGTAATTGTTTCTATTTCTGAGATGTCTTTCTGCGCTAGACCAATGAAAGGAGGGCCTGTGGGTAGCTGGTGGTGTTGCAAAAATGACTTCAGTTGCCATTCGTCTTCATAAGAGAAAGCCCTCCAAGAAAAATGTCTAGAGGCTTCTGAGTGATTCCAGCAGTTGGCATTTTAGCCCCTGCAATGCTTCATGGAATGGATTTGCTTTTTCACTGTCAGCTAACTTTAAATGCCAGCACGATGGGTGCTTGGGTTGACTGTATCTTCCCTACCTTGCAGAGGTTTTCTGGTCCAGCTGAGAGTTTTGCACATACGAAACTTCTGAGAGACATAAAATTAAGGGTCCTGAGTTCATGAAAATGTGGTTTAAAATGCTTAAGGCGTTTCCTATCCACAAGTTAAATGGACAGAATGTAGCTTGATAAGAAAAAATAGTTGAGAAGTTGTATACGTCTGGTTCTTCATTTTCGGAAGTGACCAATAATTATTAAAACTTGGCACCTTGGTCATTTTTAAAATGGCTTGAGAAGATTGGTTGTTTAAGACACAGTTTGTAGGATGGTCATTGAGCATCAAACAGAACAAAGGTGGCCTCAAGAAGCAGAAGGGATAGATAGATCTCTGAGATCTGAATTGAATGCATTGTAAAATGTGGGCAATGAACACCATTCTGAGTTTTCCTGGCAACTAGGAATGAAAAGGAAGCCTGTGCTCACATGATTGGCATTTTATGACAGATGAAAGCATAAAAATTAATCAGGAAACACATTTTCCCTTCAGGGATTAAGCTCAAGTAAAAATTTATGGCAGGGAAGTGTGAGCTGAATTCACAAGAACAATATGAGACCCCAAACTGGATTGAATTGGCATGATAGTCTTGCTGTGTCACTGTTGACTTGGTGACTTCTGCTGAGCTGTCTGTGATGGAAGGCGTGGACCATATTTCCTTTGTGTCTTTCTCATAGTCCCGCTGGTGAGTTCCCAGTGATTCGAATAGGCTATGCTTTGAAGTCTCAAAATGAGAAGTCAGAATTATTTCTATCCCTAAGACCACTCCTAAAATAATGTTGATACAAATTCCAAGAACTATAATTATAGCAGATTTCATTTATTGAGAACTTACTGTGCATCAGAACCATGATAAATATTTTATAGTCATTTATAGTCACATTCATTACTATGTATTAAGCATTGACTACAGCCCATGTAATGCACTAATTGCTTTTCATGTGTTAGCTCATTTAATCCTCACAGGAGCTTTGCAGAGTACTAGACATTATCTTCCTTTTATAGATGAGAAAACTGAGGCTACAACAGGTTATATAACTTGCCCGAGGTTACTCAGGAAGCAAATGGTGGTTTTGAGACCCAAAGACCCATGTTTCTGGATACTGTGATAGATACACTGATTCTTATGGTAACCTAATCAACTAGTGGGATTACCCAAGAAATGAAAGGGAATTTTCAGGGTCTTGTAAGGCAGAGGTCTAATAAAGCACCTAAGGAGAAAAACTTATAGTATTTCAAACTGTAGCTGTGATTTGCACAGGACGGTCCATTGAATAAATAAGATAGCAATTCTTCATTTTGGTGATGCTGAGGCTGAAAATCTTGTCTACTGCGTTATTCACTACCCTTAAAAAAAGAGCTGAAGTTTAAATGTTGAATTGTAGTTTAATGAAACCATCTTTCTGGGAATCTAGAATAATACTGAGTAGCTATTTTGCTATCAGATAACCTTTCTTTTTTTTTAATACAGCTTTGATTAGGGTCTTTGGAAGGGGCATTTGCGTGTGGGCATCAGTGTATCTGTAAATGTTTGCATGCATATACATGTGCTCATTTATTTCCTGGAGCAGGGCTCCATAGCTTTTGTCATACTTTACAGCTTTTGTATTACTTGCTTAGAGGATCAAGAATAAATAGCTGGTGTGTGTATTCATACATGCTACTGAGAAATGTCTACAGCAGGTCTTGGTTGAAAGAGATGTGAACCGCTCTCCTAGTGTCAAGATGTTGACTGGTACAGTAAGGTAATAAAAGACAAAAGTAGGAGAAAAGGTTCTAAGGCAAAAGGTGGTGCTTCTGTCTTTTTATCTCAGCAACCTAAGACTTGCTCTCTAATAGGGTTAATGACTGTTTATTAGGGAGGCAGAAATATGATACAGACAATGTTGTTCATTTTGGTCAATTAACCTGGAGTGGATGAATCTGAGTTCTTCAACTTGATGCTGCCATCTATATACTAGTGTACAGGTTTCCATGAATTCCTGTCTTGTTCGTTTAGTTAATTCTTTAAATGTTTCTTCAAGGTATAAACTGAAAAAGATATTGGAAATACAGAGATGATAAAATGCCCTTGCTCTCAGGTAGCTTACAGTCTAGTGGGAAACATTGTTATGGGGATTATCTGAGAAGCAATAATCTTATTTTGTGCTTAGACTTTATGTTTCTTTTCTTTAGCTCCCAGATCCCAAAGGGGGGTACCAGGCAATTTAGGTGGAGATGGTAGACTGGCTGGAGGAACCTCTCTTAATTTTCATGTGAGGCTAAGAACTCTTTAGGGCTATGTTCGCTGTAGCCCACTGGTTTGGGAAAACTTTACATCTGTCCCAGTTTGAATTGAGCAGAAAATGTCAGTGGGAGCACAGCGGTTTTAGGAAGAATACACTCATTACTGATACATGGAAAACAAGAAAAGCATCTTATTCAGACTTAATTTTCTGTGCTGTGCTTTTTTCAAATCCGAATTAGTAGTTGCCTTAAATTAACTGCCCCATCAGTCTTAGATCTAGAAAATGACCTAATATTATTTGTTTTTTTCATAATTTTTGCTGTCATTTGATTTTTTTCCTTTGCATTTTGCTATTCATTATCCCTCCACCAGAGGGTGGAGAAGGGAAGGGAGAGGAAGTGTAATGGGAACTGTTCATGCTAGACATGTTAGCAGCCACGGGACTGAAAATGAGAAGAGGCGGTTGTATGGTAGGGAAGGTGGGGAAGATAGAAGAGGACTATGGCTACTGCTACTGGCCAAGGTGAGAGTTTGGTGCCTTCTTTGTGTTCAATCTGTCTTACTTCCCTTGTCTGCCATTATTAAAGAGTAAAACCATTGAATCAGCAACCCAACGCCTTGGGATCTCCTCTAAGCACTCTTCCAAGCTTTCAGGGGTTGGGTTTGGGGAGATTGTGCATAGAGAAGATATTTACTGATCAGCTACCCAGATTATCTTGGTGCCTTTGTGGTAAGTGTAAATAAAGGAATAAATGAAATCCTGATTGAGATTATTACCATTAGAGGTCTGAGTAGCATAGTTGCAGCTTAATTCTTACCTTTTAATTTATTCATCTATTTATTCATTCATTTGTTCAGCAAATACATACTGAATGCCTACTTCATGCCAAACACTGGGACAGATGCTAGGAATATAAGGGCCAGGAAAGAAGGCACAGCCTCTTTCCTTGTAGAGCTAACAGTTTAGCCCAGAGGTTCACAAACTTTAGCGAACATAAAATTCACTCAGGGAGCTTGTTTAAAGCAAGACTCATGATTAACTTTCTACTTCCTGAATCAGGATATTCAAGAGTAGGCCCTGGAGGAATTCTATAGCAGTTATTATGGGATCACATTTTAAGAAACTCTTTAATCTAAAAAGTCTTCCATCCCTTTAGTAAGCATTTTTGAGCCCTCAACCAAACCTAGGCATGATATAAAGTGCTACAAATGCAGACAACAGTAAGTTGCATTCCCTGCCCTGGAGTACTTTATCCATAGTAAGACTTTTTTTGTTCTGAACAGAGAAAATTAAAATGTAATGTTGCAAGTGCTATAGCAGCAATTTGTATGGAGTATTAAAGAGGCCTTGAAGAGTGGAGTTGGTCTCTAGGAGGTGGTGATTTAATTGAGCCTCAAGGATAAATAGGGTTATCTATCTGCAGAAGGGGTCACTAAATATAGCCATCCACAAGCCAGTTCCAGCACAGAGACTGAGTTCTGGGCCCACACACTGTGTACAAACCATGGAATTTCACATTAAAACTTGGACATCTTGTCTTGACTATTATTTTAAAATATTAAAATATCTGGCAACACTAGGGCCCAGGTCTATGTAGCCTCAATTTGCTGAGCTGGAACAGAGTAAACCTCATCTAGATGGCCTCTTTCCCAACAAGCCCATTCTTCTCATTTTCTTTACCTGCTGGCTCTGGCAAGCATTGAGTTTGCAAGCCCTGATTGATAGCACTGCAATGTTGTCTGTTTTGTGTCTTTATAGGTTAGCTTCACCACCAGAATATAAACTGCTGCCAGAAAGACCACGTATATCTATAGTTTAGTGTTGAGAACACTTGGAAATGCCCCTAATACAAATGAATAAATGTCTATAGGAGTCAGGGAATTACAAAGCATAAAAATGTTCAGAGCCTCAATGACAATAGGTGAAATGTAGCAACCCTAACTACAGTGGGATGCCCTCTGCTATGGACCTACTGGGGAAGCCCAGGGTCTTCCCAACAAGACATTAGGCACTGGCAATAGACAGATGGCCTTAGCTCTTGCCTGAGAATGGCTCATCAGCTTCCGAGTTGCAACACAGATTCGTTTTTCTTGACCTACACAATACTTTTTCATATTTGACATAAAAATCCAGATTTCTGGCATCTTTAAAAAAAACTTAGGGCATTAAGCAACCCTGGACCTACGTCCCTGTTCAACTTCTATTGTCTAGAGCTGAGAAGTGCTGCCCTTTTTAAATACATAAACTCTCAAGTTAACCAAAGTTTCCATTACTTCCTGTCTGATTGCTAGAGTAACCGAATTATGTTGTTTGGGCAGGCCCGTTAGTAGGCCAATCTGCTCACACCTGATTTATATCGTCAGCATTCATCATTTTATTATTTTGTTCTAATAATATCTATTATTTACCCTGTCAAAAATAATAATAAAAGACACCAAAGATATATAACTCCTACCCTCAAAAAATTAGTCTGTATATAGTAATGAAGAGAATGGTGGCTGATGGTGGGATAAACAAGGATTATTTTGAAGACCTACTATGTGCCAAATACTTTACATATGTTGTCTTAAGTTTTGTAACAATCTTGAAAGGTTATTATCACCATTTTGTTGATGATGGCACTGAGACTGAGAGAGATTGTGTCTTTATATTATGCAAAAAATAAAAACCTAAGCTAGTATTTAAAGCCAGTTTGTGGGGCTCCAAAACTCAATGAGCTTTCTCCCTTTAAAGATCTATGACTATGGCCAGGGGCAGTGGCTCATGCTTGTAATCCCAGCACTTTGGGAGGCCAAGGCAGGCAGATCATGAGGTCAGGAGATGGAGACCTTCCTGGCTAATACAGTGAAACCCCGTCTCTACTGAAAATACAAAAACTTAGCCGGGCATGGTGGCACACACCTGTAGTCCCAGCTGCTCGGGAGGCTGAGGCAGGAGAATTGCTTGAACTCAGGAGGCAGAGGTTGCAGTGAGCCAAGATCGCACCACTGCACTCCAGCCTGGCAACAGAACGAGACTCTGTCTCAAAAAAAAGAAAAATCTATGAATACATGGACAGAGAAAAGTACCATAGCAGTGAAATTGCCCAACAGTAGAAGTGTCACAGTGGAATTTATGATTCAAGCTTGAGAGCTAAGTCTTCCAAGGCAGAAGATATGACTGTGGATGATGAAAACTTCTTGGGGAAGGTGGAACTTTAGCAGGCATTAAAGGGTGGAGCAGATTTTGGTTGTGGAGTGGGAGGAGGGTATTTTGAGTGGGTAAAGTCACAATATTCCTCCTCGCCTCCCCTCAACCACTGCTGCATATGCTTGTTACCATGTGGTGGAGAGTTGGGAGTTTGCCTCCTGCACCACACTATGTTCTCAGCTCCATGGCAGATGTCTACAGTTCTCTGGTTAATGTTACAGTCTGATGTTGGCTCCTCCATCTTCACTCGTGTCCTTACATTAAGGCACACAAGTGTTGACATTTATCTGTGATTGACTCTTGGCCCTTATTATAATATTGATAATCAGCAGCTTTTATGGAGAGAAAAATCCTTGTAAACATTTCTTTCCCTGACTAGTGTGAAGATCCTGCTGGGATGAGTGAGCTTACTGCTCTCCTCTCAGACACTCAGGATAAAGTGACCATATAGCACATTTGGAAAACTGGTAAGATTCATGAATTTGTTCATTCATTCATCCAAAACCCTTTTATTATCACCTTCTATGGGGATATGCACTGTCACTGCCCCATTCCATACCTTTGCAGACAGCATTAGTTGATTACAGATTTTTTCCCACTGAGTCTAAACATGGCCTCAAATTGGTGACAGCTGATGCAAGAGATGAAATCCATTTTTCATTACAAGGCATTGCACTAGAAATTGAGAAAAATAAAATGCATTAGGCATTGATTTTCCTCTTAAGGGGCTCAGGTTCTTATAAAGGAAGTAGGCATAAACCAAATCTGCCTCTCTTTCTCTCTCTCTCTCTCTCTCTCTTTCTCTCTGTCTCTGTCTCCCTCTTACATACACACACACACATACACATACACACACATTCAGAAGAAGGAAGGAAAACCTTTAGTTGGAGGGATTTAGGTTTCATAAAGCAAGGACATTTGAGTTGAATTTGGAAAGATAGGTACAATGTAGATGGGAAAATATATATGTATATATTTGTACACAAACACACACACACACACACACACCTGCCTGTAATGGCAGGTTTGATGTAGTAAATAGTACACTGAGTTGAGATTTGAAGATATGGATTCAAATGCTGGACTACCTTCTTGAATCATTTAGGTATAACCTTGGAGAAACATCCCCTCCCCTGAACTTATTTATAAAGTGAAGTTCATGGTCTCTGAGAGTCCTTCTGGGGCTGCATTTCTATGCTGGCAGCATATGGAAAACACCAGGGATATATGATTAATTGAAATTCTCTACCTTTGGCTAGCGAGAGGGTCCCTAAACAAGCTAAGAGTCTAAAAGCTCTAGACTTCCCTTCCAACAAGTTGCACATCCAGGGTGCATTCTGTATGCAAATACTGAAGCATTAAGCCTACTTTGGGGCCTCAGATGAATTCATTCAATATTTAACAAATATTTATGGAGTGCTTACTATTGTGAACAAAACTGGAAAGCAGCCCTGTGCTCATGCAGCTCACCAGCTAATAAAGGAGGCTGCCATTAGATGGTCACACGAATGAGTGTATCATTATAGGTTGTAATAAACAATCTGAAAGAAAGGGCCATGATTCCATGAAAGCATATACAAAGGAACCAGCTCTGTGCAGGAGGATGAATAGGTGCTTGAGCTGAGGACTGAAGGCTTTGGTGATGCAGTGATAGGAACAAGAGGAGTGTTTGAGAAGCTTCCTGGGCAGAGGCCTGGCCAGGCCTTGTAGACTCTGTTATGGATTTTGATCTTTAGCTCTAACACTAAAGAGCCCGTGGAAGAGTTTTAAGCAGAGAAGTGCCATGGTTAGATTTCTGTTTTCTCTTCAAAAATCAGATGCTTGATAGTACTTTGCCAAATTCACGTTTCCTGAAGATGTTTGGCTTATGTTTCAATGGCCTTGTTTCTTTACTCCCATCTCCAGTTTGGGATGGAGTCTGGCAGATGGGCAGGAGGATGGGGACAGAGGCCAGGGAAAGGGAAGCTGATGACTTGGTTTAGGGGTGCATTGTCATCGTATGTGGCTCTGTGTGCCCATGGGCATTCCTGGAGATTGGAGGTTGATCCAGTGCAGTGCCTGGAGAACTGGTGAGGCTGTGTGGAGGCAGGGATTCATTCAGAGTCCTCATTTATTTTAACAAGTAAGACATACATAACACTGAAGCTCAGCCTCTGTTCCAACCAGACAACTCAGTGGTCTTCAAATTCACACTGCCATTTCCTTCACTTGCACTTACAAACTGCTCCTTCCATACTGCTCTGTTGAAATTCTGTCCTGGTCAGCCCTAGCTCTTATTTTACCTTCTTTATTAAGCCTTTTTTCTCTTTCATATTCACATGGTCTTCTGCCTCTCAGCCCTTTTTACCATCCCCCTAGCAATGGTCACGCTTATCCCCAGGTTTTACTCAGCTGAACACTTGTTTTACCTGCCCAACTGGACTAAGCAATGTGAGGTCAATGACCTTGTTTACTTTAGCTTCCCATCACAGTCACCACCACAGAATGGTGTTCAGTGGTGCTAGATGCATGAATGAATGAATGGCAGTGACAAGAATAAGCCTGAATCATTGCTGCTTAGAGTAATGCTTTTGAAATTATGAGTTTTGAGAGCTCCAACAGGCTGTGCTGTAAATACCTATGGATGGCTGTTGTTGTGTTTCTGCAAAGTTATGGGGCTGAAAACCAGGTATAAGTCAAATTGAAAGCTCATTTTAGCTCCCACTTGACTATTGTCATGAAGGGTCCTAAATAAGGTACAACGTTCCATTTTCTAAATAAAGAATTTCTGATTCAAGCCCTGGGTTTGCCATTGATGTATGAGCCTTGTGTGCATCTTGTGACTTTGGTGTGTCCCAGCCTACTGTCCAGAGAGCACAGGGAAGCCCAGGGCCATGGGAGGTCCAGGTTGAGGAGGCAGGCAAAATTGGGGCTAATGAGGCAGTTGGAGGCTAATGAAATTGATACCCAATGTTTAGGCATGTTTCCATGTGTTCATTGTGTGGAACCTCTAGGATGAAAATAAAGTTTTGAGAATAGCCTTTAGTTTGTCTACAAAAGTAATATATGTATTAAAGAAAGCTACAGGAATAGAGACAGCAAGCAAAATAAAACGTGTTTAATTATAGTACTAAGGATACATTTTCCATCCTTTTTTTGAACTTAACAATTTAAACATTAATAGATTTATATTACTATCATATAACATGATTTTTTGCATATTATAACCTTTAGGCTACTTTCATTATTGCACATTCATTTTTTATGGTTTCATAAAAGCCCACTGTACATATGTACCCTAATTTATTTAAGCTGTCTCCTTTTATGGGATATCTAGTTTATTTCCCTTTTTTCTTGAAAACAGCGCTGTGATGATTCTCTCCATAAAATTTTAATCATTTGTACATATTTTGTTATGATTTTAAGGGTATTATAAACCCAGTAGAACAATTTCCTATGAAATTGAATAGAATTTCTAGTATGTGCAGAACTTGAGATAACTTGTTTAATGTGAGTTCTGACATTGACTTACCGTATAACCTTGAAAAGCTTTTATATCCAGTTTAGTTTCCAGATGTATAATGTGGGGTGCTAATACCTGATTCTCAATGTTATTAGAACAGGCAAGTGTCATTATTTGTATGAAAGAGTTTTAAAAGTCAAACATGCTAGGCAAATGCAGGGTAATATAATTAACCAGGCTTCTTGTCTATTAGCATAGATGCACATAAGTAAAATGTAACTAATTAATTTTTAGTGTTTTCCTAGGAAGGTGGTCATTACCCATAAATGAATCTATGTTATGGATAGGGAAAATTGAAATCTTAAGGCTAAGTTTATCCAAGATCTAAATTTATAGCGACACTAAGTCTGAAAGCATTTCTTTTCACTTATGATTCAGTCCATGAAAATGGACTAAATATGTGGATCATAGACTTTCTTTGGCTTAAGAAATTACTGTTTACAGAAATAAGGGGGAAAGCCCATTTGAGCAGTAAGCAGCTGGGACTCTTTTGGTGGCAGGTGACAGAAACCCAACTAACTGGATAGTTTTAACTTCAGGTATAGCCAAATTAAGGGACTGATTGATGTCATCAGGACTGAGACATGCCCTCTAGATTTTTTGGCTTAGCTTTTCTCTAAACTGGCTTTGCTCTCAGGCATAGGTGTGTCACATATCATATCCTACTGCTGGCAGCCTTCACCTGCCAAGCTAAAAGTCCAGTAGAAAGGAAACTTCTCTTTTCTCATCAGTTCCACAAAAATCCTGGACCTGACGTCACTGGATAAAACTTAGGACACATGCTCATTTCTGGATATAACACAGTGGCCAGGATATTGTATTCTTTTGCTTGACATAGGCCTAGTGAAAGCATCATTTTTAGAGCTTGGGGTAGTGAGAAGGACCAAAGGATTGTGGATTTAAGCCAGTGCACCAAAACTATATGAACATGGGGGAGGAATAATTCCCTCAAAGAGAATCAGGATGCTATTACCAAAAGAATGGAGATTGAATGCTTAATAGGCAAAATAGATACATATATTTTTTTTTGCCTATTAAGCATATATATACTATCTATATATAGATGCAAATGTATTTATTGTCTATTTTATGTATTTATTGTAAATAAATACATTTATAATACACATATATGTATATATATTATATATATATTCTATCTATCTATCTATCTATATCTATATCTATATCTATCTATCTATCTATCTATCTATCTATATATATATATGTCCCTCATTGCACATCTTTTCAAAAAAGAAAATTCAGACAGGCTGGGGCTGAACCAATGTAGACAAAGGGTCAGCATGCTAAAGCCAGAAGAGCCACCAAAGAGACAAGGACATACAAGGGATTCTGGTAAGGCAAGATCAGAAGCCAGGACAAGCAAAAGGTCTGAAATTCAGGCTTCTGAGTTAATCAAAGCTGCAGGGGTCTTTGGTAATCTCTGTCCAGCCAGGAGCAAACCTGTGTTCACAGAACAGTTAGAAAGTGCTAGCCTGGTCTCTCCAGGCCACTGTGACAATATGTTGGGGCTGTCAGCTGTAAACTGTCTGGTGATCCTGAGGCACCTATACTCTGTCCCAGTGACCAGGACATTTCCTGCTCTACTCAAACACTCAAGCTATTGTGCACAAACTCTTTAACAGTCCCAGTTGGAATCTTGGCTGCAAATCTGATGAGCCCACACCACCAGATGGTACGTTCTCCTAATTGGATCCAT
Source organism: Chlorocebus sabaeus (assembly GCF_047675955.1). NCBI lineage: Eukaryota > Metazoa > Chordata > Mammalia > Primates > Cercopithecidae > Chlorocebus > Chlorocebus sabaeus. The sequence continues at coordinate 28,715,182 of NC_132926.1, read as the reverse complement.
CCCCTCTAGTTTTTGGCAGGAACGAAACCTTCCCTATACCTGAAGAGGGGACAGGGAGAGCCAGGATCAAATGAAGGAGGCTTTAACTTCTGTTAAACAAGCAGAGATCTCAAGTTGGCTCCTGTCCAAGGCAAACGGGGCAGTATGGTTCTTTTACACAGGTCATGCATTTACAGGGGACTGATATCCTGACTAACACTGATGAGACACAAGACTGCAATGGTTAAAAAGTGGTTTAGCTACAAAGGTCAACTGATTTGGGGGAAGGTCCATTTGTTTATTCAGTCATTGATATTTGTGGAGCACTGTGGTAGATGAGATTATTGTTTGGCAATTATTTATCTCTCCCTCAAACTCCTTGGGAAAAATATACCTTCCTGCTTTATTAATGTCACATTTGGTCATGTGACATGCTCTGGCAACTTAGATATTAGCAGACGTGTTTCAAGCAAAAATTATGAGAAGAACATGCCCCAGAGAGCCTGCTGGTCTCATGAGAAAGATAAATACACTAAGTAGAAGTGCCCCAGTCAACCCACAGCCCACAGACTAAAGTTTGAAGCAGAGCTCTCCCAGCTGACCTGAAGATCTGTGAGTACTGTAGGAAATGCTTGATATTATATACCACTGAAATCAGAGATGGGTTGTTTTGCAGCAATAGCTGGCCAATAGAAGCAACTAGTGTGTGTTCCGCACTTTGCTAGGCATTGAGGGAACACTGGAAATGACAGACATGGTCCTGGTCTCCATGAAGCACTATTATAGCTAAGAAGATAGACAATAAATACATTTACAAATAAAATATATGTAGAGAGGTCATTACTAGGGTCATAAAGAAAATAGGATGTAGTGACATCACCACTATGGTAGAGAAGAGCACCTTCTTTGAAGTAGGTGGTCAAAGAAGGCATTTCAAAGGAGGTGACTTTTAAGCTCAGACATAAAAGTTGGAAAAGAGCCAAATGAGAGTAAATTCCCCTGTGGAATGTCAAAACCCAGCCCCATGGGCAACTTGGATTGAGAATCTTGGTCTAGGCAGAGAAGAATGAGGTGCCCTGGAATAACCCCTGTAAACTAGGTCACTCACTTGTCTTAGGGCAGGTGCTAATTTCTCTCTACCACATCATATGTGCAAGTCAAGGGCTGGCAGATACACTTGTTGCCAAGACTAGATGGCCTCAGGCATTGGAAGCCACTGAGCATAGCAAGACAGAGGAGGAGGTATGCTAGGGCATTCCTAACAGTGAGGTGATGGAATTGGCTATACTTCTTGGCCTGGCTCCAGAATAGTCAAGAGTTGTTGCTTATTAGGATGACAAGAAAGGTGTGTGTGTGTGTGTGTGTGTGTGTGTGTGTGTGTATGTGTGTGTGTTCATGCATATATTCATTCTTTCACAGAGGAGGAAAATGAACTAGATGGCTTCTAGATCCCTTTCCAAGTGTGTGATTATAAAAAGGATTCTGAGATTTAAATTATGTGTGAAGGAAATGTTAAATTGAAGAACTTCATCTTAGCTCTGTGCCAAGCTCCATTTGTTAATTGAGGTGGTTAATTAGAAAGGAGTCTCCCGTGAGCGAGCAGGATAAGCTCCAGCATCCCTAACCTATCTAGTAAAGGCTATAGAAGTGTCACACCTACAAGGGAGAGCAAAGAACATCTAATGCAAGCCCTCTGTTTAATCTTCACTCTAGACACTGAAAAGCAAGAGTGTTGGGGGACAGGAAGCTCACAGCATCCATATGGAATTTAGAGTCCAAGTAGTTTATTAGCTTTGGGAAAATTATTTAACTTACACTACACTTACTAGCTCCTCTTCCTTACTCCAGGATCACTCTGAATACTTTAAAATATGGTTGGACCTGGTGGCTCACACCTGTAATCCCAGCATTTTGGGAGGCCAAGGTGGACAGATAACTTGAGGCCAGGAGTTCGAGATCAGTCTGGCCACCATGGCAAAACCCTGCCTCTACTAAAAAATATAAAAAAGTAGCTGGCAAGGTGGCATACACCTGGAATCCCAGCTACTTGGGAGGCTGAGGCACGAGAATTGCTCGAATACGGGAGGTGGAGGTTGTGGTGAGCCAAGAGAGAGCCACTGCACTCCAGCCTGGGAGACAGAGTGAGACTCCATCTCAAGCAAATAAAATAAATAAATAAATAATAGATGGTTTCTACTCTGATGTAATGAACCAAGTATTCTAGGGTTATGGAAGAATTTCTGATCAGCAAATCCATCTACTTATGTCTCTGTTTCTTGCAGCCTAGGGCTGATGAAAGTCTTCACACCCCTTCCAAGAACCACCCCCACAACCCTCCACCACCCCCACATACGCCTGCAGGAACGAAGCTTTGTGGGGCTATGTTCTCCTTAACACCACCACAGGGGCCCTCTCACACTCTTTCTGCTCCTTTTTTCTCACCAGTGTCTACCCTTTCCCCAGAATCCCAGCCTATACATTCTGAGTTCAACATATCAAAACCAGAGCTTGGCATCTTTCCTGACAAACCCATTGCTCTTTTCTCACTTTATTTCTGTTCAATCATTCAGCCTTAAAATATGAGTGTCTGGTTTCAACTTCTCCATATAATCAATATTGTGTTGATTTCGCCACCACTATGACTCTTGAGTCTATCCCCATTTTATTCTTTTCCCACAGGATTGTAGCCTTTGCCTTCTGACTGTTATCTTCATGATATAATCCACTTATAGGTGGCAGATCAATTTATTGAAGACTATTTCTGATCTTCAAGCTTCTTGTCTCAAAAAAAAAATATCAGTAGCTTCCCGTCTTATTTTAAATTCAAACTCAGACTAAAATATGAGTGTTTCAATAATGGGTCTCAGCCTGCCTTCCTTTGAGACTCATCTAAACCCTACACTCTATGTTCCAGCCAAACTAGGCTACCTAGTGTTGCCACAAACATGCCTCTCAGTCTTTCACAGCTTTGGTCATGCCACTGATTCCATCTGGAATAGTCCCCACCACATTGAGCACCCACTCTCTACTAGACTCTGAAGATACCACAGAAAACAAAACGAGCAAACTCCCTATACCCTTGGGGTTTACGTCCTGGGAAACCAATACATATAATGATTTCAAATACTAGTTAAATAATACAAACATAGCCAAATAGAGTCGTGGGACAGAGAGTGAGCTGTAGTGTTACATTAGATGGGTGGTCAGGGAGGATAGGCATCGCCTGAAGAGATGATACTTTACCTGAGCTTTGTTACAATCCATAGAACTTTCTGTGGTGTTGGGAGACATTCTATATCTGTGCTGTCTAATATGTAGGCACTAGCAACATCTGCCCCTATTACATATTAGAAATGTGGTGAGTATAACTGAGGAACAAAATCTTTCATGTGATTTAATTTTTATTAATTGTAATTAATTAAAGAGTCACATGTGGCTAGTGACTGTCATATCAGACAGCGCTAATCTAGATTCTAGAATATTTCAGACAGAAAAAAAAAAAACAGTAAGTATAAAGGCTTTAAAGTGAGAGTGAGCTTGTATATTCAAAGAACAGAAAGAAGGCCAGTGGAGCTAAAGCATGCTGAGGAAAGAGACAGGGCATTTTGTAAGTCATGATAAGGAATTGACATGGAGTTTAAATGCAATAAAATCACTAATGGATTTTAAGCTTGGGAGTGCAGTGATCTGATTTAATTTTCAAAAGATTACTGTGGCTCCTCTGTGGAGGAAGGAGAAGTGATAAATTGACATGAAAACAGTATGTGTCAGTCAGTTTTTGCTGCATAACAAATAACATCAAAATCTCAGTGGTTTATAACAAAAGCTGTTTTAAAAACAATCACAGTCTGCAGGTTGCAGGCTGCAATCTGCAGGTCAACCATGATTCTGGTTATACTGTAGGCTAGGGTACGCTAAACTCCAGGAGGGTTCAGATCTGCCCCATGCGTCTTCGTTTGGGTATTGAGGGTCAAGGGGCAGCAGCTACAAAAAGACCTGCTCTCCTCATGGAGGGGCACAGGAGCACGAGAGGCTAAGCTTTATCACGCAAGTATGTTTAAAACTGCTCGTGTCATGTTCTCTAATATTCCATTGGTTCAAGCAAGGTATGTAGCTAAACCTAATGCTCATGGGGCAGAAAATACACTCTGTCTTCTAAAAGGAATTACAAAGTCATATGACAAAAGGCATGGATGTATAATTTTATAACAATATCCAATGTACCACAGAGGGGACTGGGGGGGTTCCTACAATAGTCTGGATGACGGATAGTGGTGGCTTGGAAAATGTGGTAGTAGAAGAGATGAAAGAGGTAAGATTCATAAAGTAGTTTGAAGAAAGTATGTACAGGATTTAGTGAGAGAATGAAAGTATAGTGTAAAGAAAACAGACCATTTTCCAAGGTGCTTCTCTGATGCTACCACAGCCCTGTGAAGCTGCTTCTCCCTCCCTCAATTGTAGCTGATTTCCTTTTCTCTTATCTCACAGGCTCTCTTTTTTGTGCTGCTTTTATTGGCCCATTTCAACTTTCTACCTTCTGTGTTTGACAGGTTTTATCTATTGTTAAGATGCTGAGGTTTTGAGGGCAAGAGAATAAAATTATTTGTATTTGCAACCCAACTGCCTAGGGAATAGACTCAATGAATATTTCCAGGGCAATATAATGGTTAAGAGCAAGGACTTTGGAGATATCCTCATTTTGGATCTTGTGTGATCTTCATAATTGACTTAACCTCTCAAAGCCTTGGTTTCTTATTTTATAAAGTGTCAGTAATCATACATTCCTTTTACAATTGTGCAGATTGAAGGAGATCAACTTGGAAAGTGCTTAGCATAAGGCCTGGCATAGAGTAAGTGCCCGATAAATGAGAGCTATTATTGTTTGTTCAATTTAATTGTTTGTGATGACAAGCTTCTTTGGAAATGCCCTCCAGAGTCTTCATCAGAAAATTCAATGTTCTTGTTGAAATGAGGGGCGTAGAGAATAAAAACACTCTGGATGGGATTTTGCAGTTTAGTAAGGAGATCTCTAGATCTAAAGTCTCTTTGATCTGAAAATGACAGCAACAACAAAACCCCAAAATAGAGCCACTTTGCTACTTGTTTCATTTTACCATCTGCCAAGACGGTTCTTTTTAGTTCTCGAGGTCTTGCTTGGAGTCAGCTGCCTTAAAATAATAAAATAAAATTTAAATCTGGTCCGACACTTATTTGGGAGCGAGAAGACAAACTGCTTTAACTAAATATGTAGCTAGTTGCTGCTGGAGTGAAATATAGGGCAATGTTGACTAAAGTGTTTTAGGAATGAACTGCTCTTGGAAAGTGAATTTCAGGATAAAACCAAGGATTAATCAGAACTTGCCTTTTTTTTTTTTAACATTTGTAATTGAGACAGTTTCTGAAATGTACTTTTCAAGCTTTCTTGGCTTAGTGAGATGACTTTGTTGATCCTAGTTTAAAGTTGCCTTGATCATAAGTATCCTGTAAATCCAGCAGGCATTGTGAACAGAGATTGTCTGAGATTGCAGATGAGAATGGAAAGGTTGGGGGTGAAATAGCTGAAAAACAGTGCATGAAAGAGGTGAAAAGTTAACATGGTGAGTTTGGACATCTGCAGGAGGGTTTCTCCAGAGCTCTGCAAGATACATTTGGAAAAGTAGGCTGGGTTCAGACTAGAGAAGGCTTTGAAGGTCAGGAATAAGTATTTGAGAGACAAAATAATATGTTTAAATTGCATCGTTGATATCCCAAAGGTCTTGTTTATAAGCAAATAAAGGATGATTTTATTTAGCAAGTACTAAAATAATCCTCAGCAAAAATAAAGTTACCTGACATCAAATGATGCAGAATATCCACATTTCTACATAATAAACTCTACAGGGTTCATTTTTAAAGTGTTTTAGGAACTCACCTAGTCAATGCTTCCCATTAGAACTCTGATGTTCTGAGGATATTAATAGGTTATTTGGGGAGCATTGGGGGTGATGAGGGAAGGTTGTGTGGTCATAAATTTAGTCATGCTGATTAAGCAAAGTATGAGGGGTGCTGTTTTAGGATTTTGAGGACCCTTTAAAATGCTAATGTGTCTTGTAAATTTCTAAAAAGAGCATACAGTATGTATTTTCCAAACTTAGTCCCTCTGTAGCCCCCAAAACAGGTGGGTCCAATTGCTTGGTGGGTGACAGATCAGTGACCACAACCAAGGAGTATTTTAAAAAGGGATTTTGTTACTTGCAACAAGTAAGGATGACTGACACTGAGGATGGTTCCCAAAGCAGTGCCTGCCCAAACAAAGGTGAACACAGGGCTTTTATTGACCTGGTTGGCTGAGTCATTTTATGTAGAGGTGAAGTAAAGGCAGTTTCAGGTGCAGGCGCAGTCACAGATCATGCTTTTACATACATGGCAGGTATAGGAAATGTTGAATAAGCTCATCTCTGGATGGGGGTTTTAGTACGTTAATAAAGGGAGTTCACTAAAGTTCATCTCCAACTCAGACATCTCAACCAGTTTTTGTTTTTCCTGGGCTGGGCTTCTTCCTGGAATCTTTTTTGAAACAACAAGAACTCAAGATGCAGTAATTTCTGTATGTACCCAACAATCTGGGGAACCTGAGTTATAATTCTTTTTGCTGAATTTGTGAATAATGTCTTGTGATGTTTAATCCTGTTTTACATATGGTGAAACTAAGGCCGAGAGAGTACACAGGAATTTATCTGCAGTCAGGTAGCAGCCAGGTCACGATGCTAATGGAGAACTTTTGACCGCCACACAAGACCTCCTTCCACTCTTCCAGGCACCCCGTCAATTTTTGGAGCCAGTCCTCTAAACAGTTTTACCCAGAACAAGGAATTGCTGGTGATTTCAGAAAGAACTGGCAGACTCGGGGGAGGCACTTGCCAAATTGGCTCAGGCCGGCCTTGCTGCCGTGCTTCCTTTCCTTGTTCCTGCAGAGCCAGTTCTAGGTAACCTACAGATGTCTACCCTGAAATAACACCCAGGCCCTGTTACATTGCTGTTACACACAAACAAACAAAGCAAATCTGCTGCAAAAAGAGGCAGGTTGAAATAAATTATTTTTAGTGCAACATATAACGTCAATATCAAAAATATGAAAGAGGTAGTTTGCATAGGTAGGCTGAGGAGGGATGCTGAGATTCAGTGGGGAGGGTGACAAGATAAGATGAAGAAAGTTTGCCCTGGCCTGAGGCAGCAACATTAATTTTGCCCTAGGCCTTTAACTGAGGGAACCAAATCTATTTATTACAGAAATTATAAAGAAATTAGGTGACTGACTCCACTTTACCTTGAGTGATTGGACTTTACACTCAGGTAATAGGAATAGTGCCATATTTATAGAGCATGTTCAGGTGGTTGAGGATATGGAAAGCATTTCCAGTAAGGCATGGCTGGAGGCTCTGAGAAGGAAAGTCTTAGACTTGGATCTCATCACCAAACTTCTAAACAGACATATTTGGAAAGGTATTGCATTTTCTATGGCTCAAGAGATCAAAACACAGACAAGTGAGTAGAACATTTGGTTTGGCAGATTTTGACTCAACACGACAGAGCCCATTCTAAGTGTGTGGACAGGCTAGCAGTGGCGAGGGTTCCCTTTCTCTAGTCTGCAAACCTCCCAATCAACATGGCTATTAGAAACCTGGTCCTTTTGCAAAATTGCTTTACCACTTCTACCTTGATGACCCAGTGCTTGTGATACCACTGTTAGAAAGTCATCCATTGCATTTAAACTTGTTCTCTCCAGCATCCCTTGAACAACAAAGACAAATCCTTCTGACCATAGTTCTAATTCTGTGGGTCGGCACTATGGATTTAATTGTGCCCTCCCAAAATCCATTTGTTAAAGCCCCAACCTCCAGTGTGATGGTAGTGGGTTTAGCTGTGGTCATGAGGATGTCATCCTCATGATGGGATTAATACTCTATAAGAGACACTAGAGTACTTGCTCTTTCTCTTTTTCTGTGCACATGCACCAAAGCAAGGTCATGAGAGCACATAGCAAGATGGCGGCCATTTGCAAGTCAGGAAGAGAACCTCACTATAGTGGCACCATGATCTCGCACTTCCAGTTTCCAGAACTGTGAAAAAAGAAATTTTTGTTGTTTAAGTCACCATTCCATAGTATTTGATTATGGCACTCTGAGCTGACTTATACCACTGGGTAATTAAGGTGTTTCTTCCATGAAAAATGAAATGATGGTGGATAGGAAGCAAACAGAAGCTTAAGCAAAAGGGCAGAAAGGAGTGCATTTGGGAACCAGCGGGGGTCCTATAGAGACTAGACCTGGGATTTTGACAGTTCTGCTGAGGGCTGGCCCTGTGCCCAGCCTCCTCCCACTTCTCTTCATCTCACTAGACCAAGAAAATATGCACATCTGTTATCCACAAATACTCTGAATTCCCCCGCCAACGCAGATCCCCGGGAAAACCTAACACAAGCAGAACAGTGGAGGAGATGCACAGGGTATTTGGTGTTTCTCAGGAGGAAGGCTTGATTTTTTGACACCCTCTATCTTGGTCTCTTAATTTGTCCTGAGTCAGTGAGCCACAGTGCAGTCCAGAGAAAAAAATGGAAATAGGACAATCGGGCTTAAGCCTCAGTTTTGTCGCTAATCAACCTGTGATCTTGGGCAACCCGCTGATCCTCTGTTTCAGTTTCCCTCCTTGACCCTGAGTACTTTAATAGCCTCCGCTCTCCCATGTATCTCTGTTGAACAGATCATAAAGAGTAGTGATTACGAATCCAGACTTTACTGTCAAATATCACATTAATTCTACATCAGCCACTCTACACCTGTGCAACCTGAGGCAAAATTATGTAATATCTCTATGTTTCAGTTTTTATAGCTGTCAAATGGGGTTAATAACAGTCCCTATTACAAGCAGTCTTTACAGGCATGGAATGAAAAATTGCTTGTAAAATGCTGAGCATAAGGCTTGTTATATTCAGTAAGTATTACCTCTTTTTGGTTCAACACCATTTTGCAGTCTTCCGCAAACATCCTGCTGTAACACACCTCTGAGCCTTGGCTATGCTGGCCTAAAGAACTTCTAGACACCCTTGATGACCCAAATGAAAATCTTCTGAACCCAAGGAATGCTTTCCTGGCTGTGTAGGTGGTAAGCATCACACTCTTAAGGAAGCAACACTGTGCCTTTCTGCAATCACTATTGCCCATAACCCATCACATTGTGATGAGTTTTTTACAAGATTGTCTTTCATTGTCTATGCTTTTGAGGTTATATGCAAGAAATCATTATCCAGACCAATGTCATGTGGTTTTTTCCCCCTATGCTTTTCTCTAGTAGTTTTACAATTTCAGGCCTTGCATTTAAGTATTTAATTCATTTTGAGTTGATTCTTGTGTAAGTGGTGAGAAAAGGGTCCAATTCAATTCTTCTGCACGTGAATAGCCAGCTTTTCCAGCACCATTTATTGAAGAGATTATCATTTCCCCCTTGTGTGTTCTTGGCACCTTTGTAGAAAATCAGTTGATCATAGACGTGTAGGTTTATTTCTCAGCTGTCTATCCTATTCCATTGGTCCATGTGTCTGCTTTTATGCTAGTACCATGCTGTTTTGATTACTATAGCTTTGCAGTATATTTTGAAATCAGATCATGTGATGCCTTCAGCTTTGTTTTTGCTTAAAATTGCTTTGACTGTTTGGGAATTTTTGTGTGTGTGTGTGGTTCCATACAAATTTTAGGATTTTTTTCTATTTCTGTGAAGAATGATGTTGGAATTTTGATAAAGATTGCATTTAACAAGAAAATAAATAACCCTATTAAAAATGGGCAAAGGACTTGAATAGACATTTCTCAAAAGAAAGCATGCAATAATGGCCAACAGATATATGAAAAAATGTTCCACATCATTAATCACCAGGGAAATGCAAATTAAAACCTCAGACCTCTTTGAATGGTATTATCAAAAAGATGAAAAACAACAAATGCTGGTAAGGGTGTGAAAAGAAAAGGAAAGCCTGTACACTGTTGGAAAGAATGTAAATTATTGCCCTTAGTTTACCAAACAGTATGAAGGTTTCTCAAAAAATTAAAACAAGAATTATCATGATTCAACCAATTGAATCATGGTATACATCTAAAGTTCTGGGTATATATCTAAAGAAATTGAAATAAATATGTCAAAGAAATATCTGTCCTTTCATGTTCATTGCAGCATTATTTACAATAGTTAAGATATGGAAACAACCTAAATGCCCATCGACAGATGCTAGGATAAAAAATAATGTGGTATTGCTACATAATGAAATACTACTGAGACTTAAAAAAAAAAAGAAAATTCTGTCATATATGACAACATGAATATAACTAGAGGACATCATGCTAAGTTAAATAATCCAACCACAGAAAGACAAATATTGCATGATCTCACTCGTATGTGAAATCTAAAAGCATCAAACTTGTAGAAGTAGAGAATAGAATGGTGGTTGCAGAGGCTGGGGAAATGGGTCATCTGTTGGTCAAAGGGCACAAGGTTTCAGTTAGACAGAAGGAATAAGTTCTGGTGAGCTATTGCACAAGAAATTGCCTATAGTTAATAATATATTGTGTATTTCAAACTTTCTGAAAGAGTGGATTTTAAATGTTCTCATCACAAAGAAATGACAAGTATGTGAGGTTATTAATATGTTAATGAGCCTGATTTGTTCATGCCACAATGTATGCATCTATCAAAAGAGCACACTGTAACCCATAAATAGATATTATTTGTCAATAAAAATAAATTTTTAAAAGGCTATTTTTCTTGCTGAATCCCACATGTCCCCGGGGCTAGGGTAAATGTCTTTTTTGACCAGGTTGTGTCCAGCTTAGTCTGGTGTTCAATAAGTATTAAGTGTCTGAAGGGTGGTCAATGGACGAACACATGAAGGGTTGCACAGATGAACAGAAATCTACCATATTTAGGCCAGGAGCAGTGGCTCACACCTGTAATCCCAGCACTTTGGGAGGCTGAGGTGGGTGGATCACGAGGTCAGGAGATTGAGACCATCCTGGCTAACAGAGTGAAACCCCATCTCTACTAAAAATACAAACATTAGCCAGGCGTGGTGGTGGGTGCCTGTAATTGCAGCTGCTCGGGAGGCTGAGGCAGGAGAATCGCTTGAACCCAGGAGGCAGAGGTTTCAGTGAGCCAAGATTACACCACTGCACTCCAGCCTGGGCAACCAATTGAGACTCTGTCTCAAAAAAATAAAAATAAGAATTCTACCATATCTACTTCTCAGGCATAAATATAACTATTTCCTTTAATTTCCCATTGGACAAATAACTGTTCATGAACATCTATTTGCCAGACCCGTGCTTGGACTCTCAGGGCTAAAAGAAATGCTCCCCATTTGCTCTATGTGCTAGTCACATCAGTCCCACTTGATCCCCACAGCACCCTTTGGGGGAAAGAGAGTAGCTGATAATCTGATCTTACCAATGAACAAAGGCTCAGAAAAGACTAGATGATCCTAAAACACCACACAGCATTCTAATATTGTTAAAATACCTGGATTTGAGTCCCCTGTACACTGATGCCTTGTGGTGTGGCCTTGGCTCAGACGCTTCCCTCCTCTGGGATGTGGACTGGCCTCTGAGGTCTCTTTAACCTCTGGAATCATGTGAGCTGGAGCAGCTATTGGCTGGGGAAACAAAAGGCCGCTACATCCAGATTTCCCTTCATGAGGAAGAAACGTGTCTGCACTTTTCCTATCAAAGCACTTGGGCAGCATGGGGGCGTATTGTGATGAGGCTGATGGATCCTCCCTGAACGGGTGCCTCAGCGTTCCCATGCCAACTGAGGGAAGGAAAAGAAAAAATGGAAAAACAAAAATCAAACACAAAAACTGAGCTTGATCTAGAGCTGAAGAAAAATGTTCTACTGATGGCAACATTCATGGCCATATTATGAAGAAAAAGAAATTCATAAAATCCTCAGCTTGACCCTAATGGTTGGATCTTAAGAGGAGTGAAAAATGACGAAATATTGGGTACGAGAGATAGGCAGGAGGTGGGAGGAAAGCAGGCCCTGCAATCAGAATTGCTTATTTGTAACATCCATTCAAGAATATATCGTCCTCAGCCACCCAGGAAGCCCACACAGGCCTAGAAGATGTCCTCCGCTTTTTTCGTGGTCCTGCCATTCCCACTAGTACCCAGAAGCCCCAACCAGTGAGGAAACATCATTCATTCTTTCTCTGAATATTCAACTGAACTTGTTTTCAGTTTTCCTGACAGCATCTCAGATCTCCAGAGTGCCTGCATGGCTTTATGTTTTCATCCACTGCCTGCTGACTGGTCCCTCTCTTAATACCCCTCCTCCCCCAAGGCTTGCTTCTTCCTATTTTGTAGGGAGCAGAACATTTGAGCTTCTAGGGTAGTAACCACTAGTGCTGGTAAGCACAGCTTTGGAAATCAGGGCAGGGACCCTCAAACAACCATGGAAAGTCCCCTGGGCCCTGAGAAAGGGAGGGATCAAATTAAGTAATGGAAACAGACGTGAGATATGGGCAGATGGGAAGCTAAGTAGCTGTGGCAGCTCCGTATAAAGAGATCACAGCTGGAGATGCGTTCACGAATCCCGCAGAATAATCATCTGTTTCTCTTTCCTGAACCCCCACATCTAGTTCATCAGCAAGTCTGTCAGTGCTAGTTACAAAATATATTTTGAATCCACACACTGAAAAAAAAAAAAAAATCTCTACCATACCCCCATATTCCACACACTATGATCTTTTCCCCATATCACTACATTAACCTCCTAACCTGTCTTCTTGCCTCCTTCCAGGCAATGTTCCACCCAGAGACTAAAGTGACTTTTTGAATGTTTTGAGCTGAACATTCCATGCCTCTGCTTAAGTAAATGTAGACGCCCTTCCTTGGCCTACAAGGCCCTCCATGAACCTGTCCCTCTCTAACCTTACCTCTTGCCCCTCTCTCACGTAACTGGACTTCAGCCTTCCATGCCTTCCTTCAGTTCCTTAAACAGGTCAACCTGCCTGGGCCTTTGCACTGGCTGTTCCCTTTCCCTGGAATGCCCTTAAATCTCATGATGGTTGGCTCTAGTTCACTATTCAGGTCCCAATTCCCATGTTACTTTCTCAGAGAGTGTTCCCTGGACACTTAATCTAAAGTAAATTTCTAATTGCCCTCTCTTCCAGCACTTCAACATCCTTCAAAGCATTTTTTTTAAATAGCCCACAGGTGCTACTAAACTTTGAAGCTTTTTTTTTTTATAATTAGTAACCATTTTGCCTATTTACTTGTATTATCTGATGTCTTTTTTTACCTACTCAGTGTAAGTGCCACGAGAAAAGGATCTGCTTCCTCTTGTTCCTTGTATCCTGTGTCTAATCTGGGGTTAGCACAAACTAAGTGCTTAGTAGATATTTATCAATTAGATGAATAAGCAACCATGTAAATGAATGAATTTCTAAAGTGGCTATTTCTTTCTACCTGGATTTGAGCTCAGCCCTGGGGATACAGACATGAAAAATACACAGTCACTACTCTGAAGCTGCTCGTGGCCTAATGAGGGAAACTGAGATGCCAGTAGTTTCGGGATTAAAAGTATAATAATGTATATTATTAATCATGTGTATACATGCATAACAATAATAATAGTGGCTAATCTTGAGCCATTATGTGCTCAGCACTGTACAAATATTATGCAAGTATTTTTTTCATATCATTGCCACAATAAACTTATGAGTTAGCATTATCACATTTAAACTACATAAAAATGCATTTGGCAGATGCAGAAATGGAGATACTGGGAAGTTCAAATAATTGGGCCACAGGGACAGTTAGTAAGTGGCTGAGTGAATTCAGCCTGACATCATGCTCCATGTCAGAGCCGGTGCTCTGAAGCACTAGATCATTGATTCCCAAAGGATGACCCTCCCAGACTGGTAGAGTCAGCAGCACATGGCAGCTTGTTAGAAATGCCGATTCAAGGCCAGGCACGGTGGCTCACACCAGCACTTTGGGAGACCGAGGCGGGTGGATCACAAGGTCAGGAGATCGAGACCATCCTGGCTAACACGGTGAAACCCTGTCTCTACCAAAAATACAAAAAGCTGGGCGTTGTGGCATGTGCCTGTAGCCCAGTTACTCAGGAGGCTGAGGCAGGAGAATCGCTTGAACCAGGAGATGGCAGCTGCAATGAGCCGAGATCACGCCACTGCACTCCAGCCTGGGTGACAGAGCGAGACTCCATCTCAAAAAAAAAAAAAAGAAATGCCAATTCGAGAGTCTCAGGCCAGACCTCCTGAATCAGAAACTTTGGGGTTGGGGCTCTGCACTCTGTTTTAACAGGCTCTACAGATGATTCTAAAGATGCTCACTAAAGTTTGAAAACCACTACCTATTGAATGACTTAACTTTATGGGATACTGAACTAGATCAGAGTCTGAAGTTTTTCTGTAACTCAGATCTCAGCTCAACGCTGTGAGTGTAGATTGCCCTCAATCCACAGCTGAAGAAGTCAGATTGTAACTGAATAAAGCCAGTTACCCTGTCTGACCCTGGCCCCAGGACCTGCAGCATGTAAAACATCATCCAGGAGTGTAGCCCCTGTGAAGACAGCTGACCTGAGGGGCATGGAGTCTGTGACCCCATCCACCTTGAGAAGCATGCTTCAACCAGCAAAGGAAAGAGAGTCCTAGACAAGGAAAAATCACCAAGTCTCTCTTTTCAAAATGCAATCAACTGGTTGTGTAGGAATACTTCATATCAGACTGTATTGCCATGTGTTGAAGATTATTATATAATGATAATAATTAGTAAAATAATAATGCCATACATTTTGGTTACATTTTTGACATTCTCAAGGCATGTTTATATCCTAATAATCTATTTTCCCTCTCAATAATTTTATTTTCTCTCTTAAAAATCTCTCCAGTTACACAAAGTAGAGTAGGGCTGAAAGGATTGTTAATCTGTTAATCTGCCTGTCCAGGGGAGAGGCAAAGTAAAGAGATGTATCTGTGATTTCATGGCCTGTTAAGTTCATAGTAATAATAGCTAATATGTGTTAGGGAGCTTAAGTGGGCCGGGCTCTTTGCTAGATATGTCAGTGCTTACTAATTTAATAAAACCTCTAGATCCAAGGCTTCCAGACTCCCAACTGGTCTCCTTCAGCAAGCAGGGTTTCTTTTCTTTCACCTCACTCTGAATTCTTCAGACTCTCTAGTCATTCATTTGTTTTATTCATTCAACTTTTATTTAGCTTATATGTCCTACAGAGAAGGTAAAGGGCACAGAGGCGAATGTACTGGCCCGCAAATCACTAGCTCTCTCAGGGGAATCCAGAGCAATGCAGTGCCACCCACAGTGGAGCCTTGAAGGACAAAGGCAAGTATTTACCAATTCAAAAGTTGCCAGATTCAAGATTCTCTGCAGTTCTTTGAGGTTTGAGCTTGGTGCATAAGAAGAAAGGGGGATTTGGTTCTAACGTAAGACAGGACACATGGGGCTAGCTATAAAAATTGCTGCAATAAATGAGTACATCATTAAAATTGTCTTTGTGGGGGTCCATGAAAATGGAAGTGGTAGGGAAGATGTATACAGGTAATGGAAGGAACAAAAGACAGAAGACTTTCTAGATCTAGTGCTAGAGGCTCCATAGTGCTGTTCCTTACAAACGCTGTAACTTTGGGTAAGCCTCCCAACCTATTCAACATTCTGCTTCCTTCTCCGTGAAATAAGAACCTGGATTTTGTACTCACCTGCTTCACAGAGAACCTCTGAAAATCAAATGTAAGAATTAGTAATAGTAATAATATTACAAATAATTAACATCTATTGAGCAATTGTATGTCTTACTTCCACTGGCTTATTTCATTTAATCATGAAAGTATTTCTATGAAGCAGGTAATATTTTGGGCCCCAGTTTATAGATGATAAAAACAGAGGTTTAGTAACTTACTAAGGTCACCCACCTTAACAAGCAGTCGAACAAGGATTTGAATTCAGATCTGTCTGATCTTTGAACCTATTACTAGTAAATCACTACCCCAGAATTCAAAAACAAATGAGGAAAACTCTGTGAGTCACGCTGATGAAATGAGTGGAATCAAAAGAGGGAACAAAAGTGAGGGACTGGGGTTAGAGGCTGTTAGCTTGGCATGTAGGATGGAAAGAGTGTTTCCAGATACCATGTCCTCAGTGAGCTCAGTGCTTAGGCTATGCAGCAGACCCTGGACAGTGGACCAAGGTTTAAGAGTCAGTGTCAACTTTCAGGAAGAAGGGTTTATGCAGAGTAACACATACCATAAACAGAAGAAAGCATCAGGAACCAGAGAAACAAAGTAGGAGGCAAAGCTGGAGTCAGGCAGCTGCAGATTCCAATGGCCTCTGACTTCCTATTGTAGCTGCAAAGGTACATTTTATTTAACTCCCTGCCCAGCCCTGTGGCAGTCTGGGAGCCCTTTGACAGAACTACAGCTTCCACGTCTGGCTCAGTGGGGAAGGAGAACTAGATCTTCCCGGGCAAAAAGAAGCAGCTCAGTCTTGCTGCTCTCCCTTGAGTCTGGACAGAACCAACCTCAGCAGTGAGCTGCCCAGAGCTTTTTGGGAGTGGCTCAGGTGACCAGTTTGCTTCCTTGAAGAATTTTGAATAGCTTCAGAGGTAGCTCTGGTGGTTGAAGCTAAGGACAATAATGAAAATAATATGATAGCTGACTTTCATTGAACTGTAATCAGGGACTTATTTTAAGGTATATTTTAGGCTCTATGCACTGTTATGTGTCCCATTGCTCTCATTACACCAAAGATGCTATAGCACACCCACATCTCACATTGAATCTAATTTATGTGTGAGTTGAGTGGCACTGCTGCACATTAGTTGGTACAATGATATGTTTTATAGATGTTTAAATATTTATTAATTTGGTTTTACAGTTTGTTTTTAATATTTCAGAGTCAATATACTTATTTTTCTGGTCAGACATACTTTTTAGGCCCACCCTTCAAAAGACTGTAGGACCCAGACAGAGTTTTCTCATGCCAACTGGAGAAAGAGATCCTGTAATTACGTGTGTGTTGGGAGCTGAGTGCTCCCACGCAATGCCTGTGGATAAGTGTAAGACTCTGGAATTAAACTGCCTTAGGTTTGAATCCTGAACCCACTACTTTCTAGCTGTGAAATCTTTGGCAAGTGCCATATCCTGTTTGTGCCTCAGTTTCCTCATTTGCAAAATGGTTATTGTGAGGAATGAATCAGAGAACACATAAACAGTTTTAGAATACTACCTGTAACCTGTACCATGGCATGTAATGTTATTATTATTGATATTTACAATGTTCCAGTGAGGTAGCCACTATAGTTATTCCCATTTTGAAAATGAAGTAAATAATGTTTAGAGAGGTTATAATTTACCAAATTTGGTGAATGTTGAGAGGGACACTGAAGTCAGGTGGTCTGACGGTAGAGCTTATATTCATAATGAGTAAGAGTTTATATCAGTCAAGTTAGGCCAGGTTATACCACAGTAATAAATGACCCCCAAACTTCCATGGGCTAATGTAACGTGAGTTTATTTCTTGGTCATGCTGCAAGTCCAACACAAGACGGTGCGGGAGTGGGGAGAGGCATTGCTCCTCATGCTTCCTTAGGAACCCAAACTGAAAGAGGGACCATCCTAACAAATGCTTCCACGATCACAGTGTCAAAGGAACTTGTGTGATAAGCCACACCCTGGTTCTAAAGCCTTATCCCCAAGGTCATGGACATTATTTCCACTCATAGTTCATTGGACCAAGCAAGTTGCATGGCCAGGCTTAACTTCAAAGGGAGTAGAAAAGTGAAATCTTACCATGTAACTGCAAAATTGGGAACAGCCAAATGTTATCTCAGAGGAAGGTTTTGAGGATCAAATGAATTAATCCATGAAATTATCAAAAATAGGGCCTAGAACATAGAAAAATCTTCTTTAACGTTAGGTATGAATTCTTATTAATTAATGAATTGCCTCTTGTAGCAGCTCTCCCGAATAAATATCTTCCACCTGATTCTCCTGTTCCTGATCTCTCTCTCTCTCTCTCTCTCTCAGTGATCCATCTTGCAGACCTGATCCATTTTGTTATCCAAACCTCTCTCTTATCATGTCATCTCTCTTGTTCTCCCTTGTCTGATTGGGTAAGTTCAGAGTCCCAAGCAGGGTATCTGAGGGCACTCCGTAATTCACTTCTAACCTACTCTGGAACTTTTTCTCCCACTTTTCTCTAAGGCTGTGTTCTAACTGGAAGGACTCATTAACTATTCCCAAATTAGACTGGCACATTCCTACCCCATCGCTTGATATTCTTCATTCTTATTGTATAATCTCCCTTCCCAAATGCCTCTTCCCTTTCTGCAACTTTATATCCCTCATTATGCAGTTTACCACTTCCTCCAAGAAGCCTCCTTTTTCACCACAGCCTGAAATTATTTCATTCAGGGATGAAGTTCCACAGTACTACTCATTTGACTGAACTATACTACTCATTTGACCCTAAACTCAGACTGCTTTGAACAATTTTTTCTTTTTTTTTTAAATTTATGCTTATGTTGTTACTGTTGTGGAAAGAACACAGAGCACAGAATCAGACTCATATTGGTCTAAATCTCAGGTCTGTCATTGACTGGCCTTGACACCCTGTGCAGGTCAGATGTGTTCTCAAACTCCTTGCCCCTTTCCTGTGACATGAAAGTGATTATACCTACCTCATAAGAATGCTGCGAGGATAGAAGTGAAAACAAGTTATAGTGACCTACATATAGGAGATGACTGTCTTCATCATAGCTGCATCCCTAGTATCAAGAACAGTACCTGGCAAAAAATAGGCAGCTCAACGACTATTTATTGAGTGAATGAATTATTAGTAATCAGCAGCCACTCCTGCTGCATACTAGTTTTTTCCAAAAGCTGTAAGTTCCTTGAAGACAGCTTTGAAAAGTAAAAAGCTCTTTGGAGTCTTAAGCAATGGTTCTCAAGTTTAATTATGCAGGAGAAGCAAGGAAGGTCATTAAAATGCTAATAGTTGGAATCTAGATGTACTGAATCAGAATTCCCGGCACAGGGCTGGACGCAGTGGCTCACACCTGTAATCTCAGCACTTTGGGAGGCCGAGTCAGGCAGATCACAAGGTCAAGAGATCGAGATCAGCCTGACCAACATGGTGAAACCCCATCTCTACTAAAAATACAAAAATTAGCTGGGCCTGGTGGCGCACACCTGTAGTCCCAGCTACTCAGGAGGCTGAGGCAGGAGAATCGCTTGAACCTTGGAGGCAGAGGTTGCAGTGAGCTGAGATCGTGCCGCTACACTCCAGTCCAGTGACAGAGTGAGCCTCAGTTTCAAAAAAAAAAAAAAAAAAGAATTCTTGGCACAGGGTCTAAACATCTGTATGACAACAAACTTCCCAAATGATAGTGATACTAGAGTTTGAAGATTATGCTTTGAGAAACCTTATTTTGGAAGAGCTCCTCTTGACTGGATACAAATCTTCCAGGTAGGGTTCTATAAGACAACTCATCTATAAGGATGAATAAACTTTCTATCCTTCTGGACTAGCTTCCCTGCATAGCTAACTCATTTAATTATAGGCTAGATCACTTCTAAAAAATCCATGCTTTTGAATTGAATTAATTTGTGTTCACTTAATTGGTATAGTGTGTGCTTTTCTAAATGGCACTAGGTTTGAAAGTGAAGCTCATCACACTTCTTTACAGTACGCTTCTCTAACAATACTTGATTCTGTCTTTGTACCCAGTGCCTTCTGTATAGTATTAGCTCAGGGATTTGTACATTGTTGGCCAACAAACTTTGTTGATGCATTGAAAAATACAGTTTCCTAACTCCAGTGGACCTGTAATATAGTAAGATCCTACAAGTCTCTGGAGGGAAATATTGCTCTGAAAGTCAAAGATCACCCATTAAGTCCATCTCATAGCTGATAGTAGCCCAGTGGAAATATTTGCAATATTTGGCAGAACTGTCTTTGGATAAATAGTGAACAGACACTTTCCATCTTAGCACTGTCAGCTTAGGATCTCTTAAGGATTCAACTATTTACTTACCTGAGGTACAGCCCACGGGACACACATCACCTATTGAATTCCAGGTCTCAGCAGTTTATTAGAAGTGTACACAATGCTTCCACTCAAAACAGTCAACTCATCCGATTGTCGAGACGATTTATCTTTGTTCTTTCCTTTCAGTCTAGTCTCAGCTGGGAGTGATTTTGCCCCTTTCCCTTCCTGGGGGACATGTGGCAATGTCTGGAGACATTTTAAGTGTCGGAACTCAGGATTGGAGAACTACTATTGGTATCTAGGTGAAAGCAATGGATGTGCTAACTATCCTGTAATACACAGAACAAACCCCTACAACAAATACTATCTAGGCAAAAATGTCAATAATGCTGAGGTTAAGAAACCTCATTCTATTTTTGGCACCCATTAACTATCCCCCTCAAAACATCTCATGTACCCCATAAATATATATACCTACTGTGTACCCACAAAATTAAAAATTAAAAGAGAGTATAAAATTAAAATAAAAAATACCCAGTCTAGTTCTTTTTTTGGCCAAGTGCTGGGCACTGGTTCCCTCTGCTATTTCATTGTGTGGAACCTGGATGCGCTGTTCATAGTGTTCCTTGTTCAGAATCAACTTCAGCTGGCTTACCCATAGTGGGAAGGCAAAACTTGGGAGATAAGGGTCATCTCAATTTCTCCTTTGTTTAAGCACTAGTGGTTAGCCCTGTAGCTGGAATTCAAACCACAACCCTCTCTCCTGGCTCACTATAGGAACCTGGTTTGAACTTCTCAAGACAGTTTTCCCTCCTCATTTCCCTGGCTTGGTTGGAACACACTCCACTCAGTAAGTTGGAGAGTCTCTGTGGGTATACAACTGGCACTTTAAATTGTTGAAACTCTTATCTGTGATCATGGTATAGAATAATCAGGATGAAAGTCAACGTTCCTATTAGTAATTTAGCAACAGTCACTTAACACTATAAAAGAAAACTAGTCCTGTGGAAATTAAAAAGAGTCATTTTCTTGTGGTGAAAAGGTCCTGGGTTTGCCTCAGTGGGTCTAGGTTTGAGCCTTGGCTACTAAACTTGCTCATGGGCCTCTGTTTCTTTATCTGTATCATGGGAACAACAATTTCTGCCCTGATTACATTAGTGATGGAGAGGATCTATAAGATGGCTCCTAAGTTCTGTAAAATGTACTGCAGTTGCTCCCCGAAAGTGGAACTTGGGATTGGGAAAACTTCTACAAAGTCCTAGTCTATGAATTCATGCTTAGGAATCATTGCATTATTATTTGAAGAAACATATTTGTAACTGTAGCATATTAGCAAAATGAGGCCAATATAGTAAAGCAAAATGTATATTTTATAGGACTTGTATTCTAAGCTTATATTCTTTTTTTGTTCAAATGCCTTTTCTATTATGCAATGTTATGGTGATAGATTGCAGAATGTTTGGTTTTGTTTTAAAATGCCTTACATGAAAATATCAAACATTAACAACCTGTATCAGTCCCCAAAATGTCTTTAAATATTTTCCTGGTCTTTGAAACTGAATGCAAAGGAAGTCTGCAAAGTCACCTCAGCAGGAATGTTATCATGGATGATACATTGTACGTAAAGTTGTGTGCATGTAAACTGGATGCATTTGGTATGTTAAAAATACTGTTCATATGCTTTATTAATTCATGCATAGTCATCTGCTGGAGGCAGATCCTATTTGCCCGTGATCACACTGAGACACAAAGAGGGTAAATATGTACACAGGGGAGCAAAGCGAAAAGATCAGCAGCTTTGAACTCAGACAAAGCTGACGGCCCTGCTGAGCTCAGCCACTTATCAGCTTCATGACTCTATGCTAAATTTTAAGAGCCTCAGTTTCTTCATCTGCAAAAATGGAAACAGTAATACTGCCCCACAGGGATGTTTGCATGACTAAGTGAGCCAATATAGGGAAGAGGCTAGATAGAGAGACTAGCACTTGGTGGGTGCTCAGCGTTTTTTGTTTCATTCATTTAAATTATTTCTGGTACCTCCTAGTGTGTAAATAGTGAATCTGTGACATGGAGGCTCTTCCAAATTTAATCCAGTGCCATATGCCTTCGTGATGCTGATCATAATCTTGAGAACACAATCCTGAACTCTGCAATCTTGAATATTGAAATCCCCAAAATTCAAAATCCCTAAAGTCTAAAATTTCCAATATCTAAATTCCTGAAAATCACAATTTTGAAAGATTAAAATCGCAATCTTGAAATCTTACAAACCAAATCCTGGGGAAGGGATCGGTGCATTTTTGGTTGTACACAGGATAGGTGCATCATGTTAGTTGCATCATATTAGGCAGAACTCTTACGCTGTTATTGTCTTCATTTGGAAATTAAGTATGGTTTAAGGAGATGCTTATTGGAGCTGACAAGGAGTAGACTTGTGGGCTTAATTTTAGGTGTACACTTGACTGGATTAAGGAATATCTAAAACCTGGTCAAACATTATTTTTGGTGTGTCTGTGACGGTGTTTCCAGAGGAGTGTGTGACCTAAGTGGATTAGGTGGGGAAGATCTGCTCTCAATGGTGGCAGGCACCCTCTAATCAGCAGAGGGCCCAGGAAGAACAAATACAGAAGTCAAATTGGTCTCTCTCTCTGACAGATGGGGCAGGCTTTTCTTCTGCTGCACTGGACATCAGAAATGCTCCAAAAAGTGCAGTATCACAATGTTGACTTTCTGCATAAGCATCATGTGTTAAATGTAAAAACGTAAATGTTCAATGTAAAAACATTGAAACTTCCTTAATAAAATAGAGATGTCTTTTTGTACATCTTCGTGTGTGAAACAGAACATTTCTTGAGATCTCAGTTCTTTGAGCAATTGAAAGTGTGGTGACCCATTGCAGTTTTTGATCAATTTTGTCAAAAGATTTAGGTTGTCCATCATGTATTTCAGACGATTGCAGTAGTAAAGCTTGGTGCACACAACTACCAACCATAGCTACATACATTTGTAAGTTTTACTTTTTGACCTATTTCTTTCTGAGTACAGTTCATTTGCACATCTTTGTTGTAACCATGACACTGCCATTAGTACACCTGAGTGTTTATGCTTGCAAAAATGTGTATGTTTTTATTGAACATTTTATTACGTACAGTGGATTATGGTGTGTTCTTTGCATTTTCATGTTTCTCAAATAAAACATATAGACACTATTTTATATGTTTCTCAAATAAAAGAAACATTGCCCTTTTAAAATGTGAATAAATGTCTTTTAAACTTTCTTTTATTATTTTTTCCAGAATATGTTTTTGGGATTTTGATCTTTGGGGATTTCAACATTTGGGATTATGGTATTTGGGATTGTGTCTTTCAGAATTATAGCCAAACACATTTCTTCTCTGCCTCTGAACGTCTGCAAACCCACTATTCTAGTCTTCATTTTTAAGGGTACAGGCTCAGAGGACAAAACTGAGGTTCTCAAGCTTTCATGCACATCAGACTCACCTGGAGAACTTGTTAAAACGTAGCTTGTAAGGCCAACTCCAGAATTTCTGATTTGGGAAGTCTAATGTGAGGACAAAAATTTGCATTTCTACCAAGTTCCAGATGATGATGATGATGCTGGTCCAGGGACCGCCTTTTGAGAACGACTGGGCTAAATGTTTCTTTCTCTTTTCAGCAACATTTCACTCCTGTGGCTCCTGGCTGTTTTTGGCAGTTTTTCCACAATTTTCCAAAACTGGTCTTTATCCAATGTCTCCTCTTACAGTAGACATCACATCCATCCAGAAAATAAGGCATTCTCCTATATGCCTTCTTCTCTCTCCCTCCACATTCCTTCTGTCTTCAGGCATTGTCTCACTGGTCCCTGGCCCAGTCTGTCGATCAGCTGACATCACTGCCCCCAATTGCTTTGAATCATGCCTCCTCCCTTAATGTCTACGTGTCCTTGCATAGGTTGGTTACCAGAATAGATGTACAAAGAATGAATGAGTCTCCCCATCTTTCCCACCTCAAGAACTTGATTAATGATATCTTGACTGGAACAATGGAGTATGGCCTCCTGTCTACGAACAGAAACATTATAGCAGGTTTTCTCATTAGGGTCATGTTTGCCTATTTTGTGTTAATAAGAGCTGTTGTCTTGACTTAGCTGTCTTTACTCTAGTCACTTCTGCTTCACAATAAGAGGCTATCTGTGCTTGCATTCCAGGGGGCGAGTTACTGTCTTATATTGTCTGACAGGGCTGTCCCTTGAGGAATATCTTTCCCCAAAGGCCAGTTTTCCTAGAGGGGCCAGGAGGTCAGGACTTAAGCTAACAAATGATTATCTTTCTCAGCAGAACTACCAGAGGACCTCAGGCTCCTGGGTTCCTCCTTAAGGGACTCAGGTTCAGATCTTTGGCCCAGAACACACTGTAATCTCTGAGATCAAGCTTTAGATGAGGCACCTGTCAATTCCTGTGGGACCTCAGCCCAGTCTCAAATACTTGGTCAAAAGGTGAGTTGAAACTTAAAACAGTACCAGCCCCTAGAGAGTGTAAGTTTGTCTCATCACATCGAAGTATTAATGATGAGCATCATCAAATCTTCTGAGAGTTGGTTTTGCTGAACAGATAAGGAAGAATACCAACACCCTAAAAGTTGAGGGCAATACAAGTCTAGCTGAGAAGAAACGTGCAGGATGGCAGACTTGGGATCCCAAAGAGGCACTTAGTAATAGTTATAAACTCTGAGGGTTATTTGTAACTGGCGCCTGGCCTTGGGGTAAATGGACATCCTGAGACTTTGGGCAGAACACTTGCAAACTCCCTAACCTTCTGCTTTTCTTGGAGGCGATGTTTGTATGAAAAGAGCAGTTTTCTGAAATTCACACAATAAAATGAGCGTTCTCATTTCAGGCCCTCTGCTGAGTAATCTTGGGCAATATGCTTCCCCTCTCTGAGCCTCATTACCCTGTTCCCTCATTTTTGAAACAGATTCTAACCTCTCATCTGCTTATGTGGATGGCCTCACTGGGATATTCTGAAGCTCAAGTGCTGCTGCTGCTAATAATAATAATACCAATTACTATAGCAACAGCAACAACTCTAACTGTGAACACTTGTGCTGTGCCCAGCTCTGTGGATGGTCTTATGTGTTCCATCAGCCCATTCTTACAGAAGTTCTGGGAGGTAGTTACTATCATTATACCCATCCCTTAGGTGAAAAAACTCAGCCACAGAAAGGTTAAATAGCTTGTCTCAGGTCACACAGCTAATAGTGGTAGAGTCTGTACTGGAACCCAGCACTGTCCTGCATTTAACTGCTATGGTACACTGCTCTGTAGATGTTAAAATTACTTTTGGTGAACTTTAAATCACTATCAATGGAAGATGATTTCTTTGCTATGCGACAGTTAGCTCTCCAAGCTTTAAGCGGATCACCAAGGAGTCTAACTCCTCTGGCCCTGACTGCCTCCATCTTGGTTTCTTGCCCTGCATGGGTTCATCTTTTCTTTGTTTCCCCTCTCTGGCATTATGAAAATGAGAAGCAGCTGTGAGCCCTGCAGATTGCAAATGGGATTGTGAGTGTTGCTACCTCTCTAACAACTAATTCATTACCCAGCAGCAGATAGTTTCCGCTGTGCTGTTACAATCTATTTGACTTCCAGGTGCCACATGGAATAAAAAACAATTTGTTCAACAGTTGGGCCTGGGTGTTTGCATTCAAACAGGCATGCTTCACCTCCCTATGTCCTGGAGGGTTGCCCTCTCTAGTAAGGAGCCTTCTTTCTGGGCAGGAAATGCTCAGTGCACAGGTGATAGACACTGAAGGATATGTCCAGGTTTGGAAGTAACTTGGTCTAACCACCCATACCTTTCAGAAAATATTCCAAAAATAGTTACTGAACACCCATGATGTGCCAGTTACTGTGCCAGGAGCTGGCTATGCAGTGATAGTAAGATAGACGCAAGCTTTGCTCTTACAATAAGCACATCTACAGATAACTAATAACAGTAACTTTGGATAATAATAAAGGGCAGGGGGGAAATAAGACTGGGTGATGTGACAGAGAGCTGTTGGTCTGGGCAGGGACAGAGAGGGATGGTGGAAGAGGAGATACATGAGCTAAGATGAGAATGGTAAGTGAGAGTTGGCTGTGGGATAATATTGGGAAAAAATATTCTAGGCAGAGGGAACTTCAAGTACAAAAGTTTTTAGGTGGGTACAAGTTGAGATGGTTCAAGTAATAGAAAGGAAGCCCAAATGGGGGTTGGGAGGTGGTGAGCCCTAGAGGTAGAGTGCTAGGAGAGGTGGTTGGTTGTAGGGTCAGTCAGGGACAAATGATGCAGGGCCTTCTAGACCATGGGCCTTCCTGGGTGTCTTCTCTTTGAGCCCTGTAGGGGTCCAGCCAACCAAGGCAGGAACTGCTTTCTGTGTATTCATCATATCTCTGAAGTCCAACCTCAAACCTCTCCAAGGCCAAGACTGTGTCTTTTTCTTTCTGAATATCTTCATTCAAATCTTACACAGTTCTTGACACATAGCAGGTTCTCAGGATAGCCTGATGACTTGAAGATATAAGTTAAGGAAGATGTTGCAGACCACAGATATATTTTATTTATAACCAAGGAAGAGCTTATATTTAGCAAAAGTCTGCAGTGCCTCAGAAGGTACTAAGCTCCCTGTTACTAGAGGTACATAAGCGGAAGATGGAAGATCAGTTGGTAGGAATGTATTGGATAGAGGTAGCAGTCATGGTATTTTGCAATAGAGATAGCAGTAGTTGTTACAATGATAAAAATAGTGATATTCCTGTGTATTGAAGAGTCAATATATGCTAGACCCTGGACGTATATTATCTCATTTAATCTTCATAAAACAGCCTCATAAGAAGGTACTATTATTATTTCCACTTCCAGTCTCAGAGACTGAAACCTCTCGCATTTTAAGAACTGTGTACCTGGAGTCAGGTAGTGAGTAAGTGGTAGGGTCCACTTAAAAACTCATACTTCAAGCCCATACTTGAAAACCCTCTCTAGGGGAGCTGGATGATTAGAGTCCATATTTTGACATCATATAGCTTGGTTTTTTATTTCTATCCAGAGCTTTATTGTGGGGTGTAGGGAGTGCCACTCTTTTACAGCCTTTACAGCCCTCTTACATGTATTAGGTAATAATACAGAATTGAATTTAATAGTGTGGTAGGAAAAATAGCTGAAAGTATGTTTTTCCTCTAGCAAAATCACTCCCCAAAGATCCTCCCCAAACTGATGAGTATCTTGTTCCTTTGAGCATTACTGAACTGCTCTTTCTCCCATCATGTAGTACTTTGTCATTTGAGTCATTTCAGCTCTTCAAGGCACTCAAGGGTAGGTGTCGCTGCCTTACACTGTTTATGCATTACCATCGACCTCTGAATTTCTCCAATCCTCACATTCATTACACCTTATTGTGATATAATATCTGTCTTTCCAACAGGGACTCGAGCTATATCCCCAGTACCTAGCAAATGGCAAATGGCAGACACCCAATGGACATAGGTTGAATGAATGAATGCAAAGTTCTGTCTATCGTCTTTATACTATGGCTGCTCCCATTTAGTTGGGACATGTGCTCTTCAGTTCCCACAAACCCCACAGCAGTGTCTTGGTCTCCTCAACATTGAGGCTGTCATGTATGTGTCATTTATTATTAACCTTGCTTTTGTGACACCCACCAGGCTCACTGGGTCACACTGTCACCCTAGCCCCCGTGGGCATCTGGATTTGGGAACCTTAACCTGAGGATCTTGGTACAGCCTCCTGGTGTTTCCGGTTTGTGAAGTGGGCTATAGAGTCAATGCCTGCAGTGAAACATCAGCTCTACATCCTCACTAATTGTGTGACCTTGACCAAGCTCCTTTACCTCATCTAGCTAATGAAAAAAAAAAGTCACCTCTGCATAGGTATATGGCAAGGACTGAGTCAAGCAATTTTTAAGAACACTTAGCCCAGGACCTAGAAGAGTCTAGTAAGGGTTTAGTAAATGTTCATTATGGTTGTTAGTAACATCATCAAATTTTTAAAACATTATGACACTGACTTTTTGTGAATCTAGACTTGCTAGCTCCGGTGTGTATCTAATGATACAAACCCTCCTATTCAATATTCCTCTTTGAAAGATTTCACAGAATGTTGTCTGAGCTGACCTTAAAGATACCTTGCAGCTCCAAAGTTCTGTGACTTTCACCAGGAGTCTCAAGGCAAATGCACAGAAGGATCAGACAAGTATCATGAATGGATGGGGTAGGTTGGACCAGGGAGCCCAAGCATTCTTCTAAAGGCATTTCAATTAAGTCTTTTTAAAGCACTGGGTTGAGCAAAAGAAACATCACTGTTGGCCAGCCTTGGTTTTTGGGCTAGCTCCTTCAACCCAAGTGTATCATCTAGGACAGAGGAGGCTTCTGGGGGACTGAGGGAGGGCAAGTATTGGAAAGAGAGGTACAAGGAAGAGATGGGATTTGGATAAAGCAAGGAAGAGCCAGGAGGTTCTGGATGAACTGAACTCTAGATACATTCATTTTTATACTAAAAGCCATTTTCCACTCTTTAAACCCCTTCGCCTCTTCTCAAGAAACTTGTGTCTCAGCTTCAGAGAGCCATGGCCTCATTTAAAATGTTGTGAAAGAAGGTGATGGAAGCATCAGGTTCCTAGGCTGATGAATTTTTATTTTTATTTCTCTATTGACACAGTTTAACCTTTGCTTTTGGCAGCTAGCATATTGCTCAAATAAAGTGAAGAGAAGGGGGATCGGGGAGAAGCCAAGAGATATTTGGCTAGAAGGTTATGAGAATCACAATAGCTGTCATATGAGTGCCGAGCATTCTTCTAAGCACATCTCATGCATAATCTCATTTAATGCTCACAACGGTCCTCTGAAGTCTAATGTCTAATTAGAAATGGGAAGCTTATCTGAGGTTTAGCATAGAATAACTCACCCATGGTCACCCATGTGAAAAAAGTGCAGAGCTAAGAATGGAGTTGAGATCTGTCAAACTCCAGAGTGTAGAGACCGACCAAGTAGACCCCCCACTTCCAGGCCAACGTATGTCAGTACTTGATTTGTGACAAGGAGTCCTCTCAGGGCTTGGGGGCTATGCTAGTGCTTGCTCATGCTGCCTCGGAAACGTCACCTAACCTAGAAATAGTGTTTATTCTGTTACAAAGCAAGTTGGGAGAAAAGAATCACTCCTTTTTTCTTTTTCTGTGCCTCCTCTCCTTACTTTCCTCTGAAGCTTAAGTTCCAAGGGGTGTAATTAGCAGGTCAGCTTGTCTTGCTGAACAGTCAGGTTACTTTCCCTCAGTATTTGATGCCAAGTGAATGTTGAGCTGAAAGGCTGGCTGATAAATGCCCCTCTAGGGACACGGAACTGTGAAATAGCCTGGATCTATTGGCAGATACTAGGGCCAAAAAGTCCTTAGAAATTGAAGCTGAAAAAAATGTCTAGGGAAAGTAAAACGGCCAACTAAGGTAGTAAACACTTCAGAAAACCTTGATAATAGCAATTTGAAAAATCTTGCAGGTACAGTTTCATGTCATAAACCCCTTCAGTAATGGAATGAATACAGATTTCTTGCCTGAAAATGTAACTGGTAAATTTACAGATAGTAAAGTATTGTTAGTTGCTCATAGAAAGACAGTATCACGTTGTGGAGTAAGTGCTTGACTGAGATTAAAAGGTCTTGGTATGAGCCTCAGGGTCATCATTACCAGCTGTGTGACTCTGAAGAAGTCAGGCATTTTCTTGGCCATCTATAAAGTTGAATTTTAACTCCCCAACTCTAATCCACCAGCCATTCTTAAACCAGGAGTCAGATAAATGTCTGGCCCCTATGGGATTCATATCACTATCTTCAGGGAAAACGGCATATTTGAAAAACTGTATTCTACATGGCTACCTTCTAGAGAGGCACAGGCCTTTTTTTGTTTTGTTTTGTTTTTGAGGTGGAGTCTCACTCTGTTGCCCAGGCTGGAGTACAGTGGCGTGATCTCAGCTCACTATAACCTTTACCTCCTGGGTTCAAGCAATTCTCTTGTTGCAGCCTTCTGAGTAGCTCGGATTACAGGCATGCATCATCATGTCCGGCAAAGTTTTGTATTTTTAGTAGAGACAGGGTTTCCCTGTGTTGGCCAGGCTGGTCTTGAATTCCTGACCTCAAGTGATCTGCCCGCCTCAGCCTCCCAAAATGCTGGGATTACACGCATGAGCCACCGCACCCAGCCTAACACAGGCCATTTTTAATGGGTCGTTAGAATAAGGTAAGTAAATAGATGTGAACGTGCCATGTAAATTTAGAATGTCAAATGTGTACAGAGTAATGCTATTTACCCACCATCCACCAACATTGTTTATCCAGTTGTTTATTCAGTTGCAAATGGCTTCTTAGCCTGTTGGAGAAATGATCTGAGGTGGTCAGAGGTGTGTCCCATGTCTATCTAGAAAAACCTCCTAGCACATATGATGGGCCAAAACCCATGACTTGGGATTTGTGGACATCATTCTCCAGCCAGCTGAACAAACAGGTGCTAGACAAGAGTGTAAATAATTCAACTTGTTTTGGGACATGTGTTTAGGTGAGTAATGTGATTGAACAGTTTCTATCTTTTATTTCTTGGTCTCAAGTTGTCACTATTTATCAGGCATCCATTCTTAACATAAAATAAGTGTCTATGAATGGCAGCTGGTCATTAGATGTACATATCCAAATCCAAGATCACTATAATTTTCACCTCCACCTTCTCTTACCTCTTTCATTCCCTAACTCAGTGGCAGTGCTACAATCCACATAATCACCCAGAAAGAGACCAAGAGACTTTTGATTCTTTTTCCCTTATCCATGTCTTTGATCTGTCACCAAGTTCTGGAGCTGTTATCTCTACTGTCTCCCTCTAATCTGTCAGGCTGTCAATGGTGGCAGGAAATACCGACAGCGGCTCCTAACTGGCCTCTGCCACCACTGCTTACCCACTGCCAAATCCATCCCCATTCTTGCTGTCAGAATCGTCCTTTTAAAACAAATCATCTACTGTGGTACTCCTTGTTCCACACCTGGAGAAATTCAGGTTCCATAGTGTGATATTCAAGGCTCAGCAGACTCTGACCCTGACCCATCTCAAATGTCCTTCCACACCCCTCCCCTGAATTATGCCACAAATTCTTACCTGTGTTCTAAACGGTAGTCAGATTTCCCTCCGTTTCTCTCTTGTTTCTGCGCTCTGACCAAACTCAATTTGCCAGCAATGCTTTCTGTCTTTTTCTTTATTCTTCCCTGTCTTTTAATCATCCCTCAGGGCCAAGTTTAGATCTAATCCC
Organism: Chlorocebus sabaeus; assembly: GCF_047675955.1. Lineage (NCBI taxonomy): Eukaryota > Metazoa > Chordata > Mammalia > Primates > Cercopithecidae > Chlorocebus > Chlorocebus sabaeus. The sequence goes on along the minus strand of NC_132926.1, from coordinate 28,683,818 downwards.
TACCAATAAGCTTTCCTGATTCTCGCACCCCTACCTCCACAAGAATTAGCCTTCCACCATTATATCCTTATCACTCTGCCCTACGTTAGCAAGATTTGTATGCGTGACTGTCTCCCCTGTTAGACTGACAGCTCCTTTGGGGGAAAGGGCCTTATTGTGCTCATCTGTCCATCTCCTTTCTCTCTTCTTCCTCTTGCTTCCTCCCTTCTAACCCCCTCCCCTAGCCCAGGCATCTAAGTGCAGTACATTTCACTTAAGAGACACCCTAGCAAAGTGTGTTGAATAGAATCCATTAATTTGCATTCCATTTCTTTGGAAATAGCTTTTGGAATCCTCTGGACAGATAGTGAAAATTTCAACTAACATGATGTTGGAGAAAAACCTTAACTTTTGTGCTCATGTTAATTTTAGAAACATTTTGTTTCATTCCATCACCTCTGCTAACCTCTTAACTAACTTGAGGTTATGGAGAAAGGGCAGAAGACTTATTTTTCTACCTCTAATACTTCTGGCCAATTCTCTCTTCTCCATCAGTATTGCCAGTGCCTTCGTTGAAACAGGTCATCTTTGTGGTTAAAGGTTGAAGTTCCTGAGATAAGACTATCTGGGTTTTAATACTAGTTATGCTAACAGACCTTGGGTGAGTTAGTTACTCTTTCTGGGCCTCAGTTTCCTCAACCATAAAGTGAAACTATTAATGCTACCCATTTTGGAGAGAGCGATTCCACAGGCCTAGTTGGTGGCCAGGGAACCCTGGGATTATAAAAGCAATAGGACATCTTAGGAACCAGATGTTAATCTCCTAACATTCCAAAGATACCTGCTGTCCCCTCTCAACCCCATACAGTGTGTGCCAGTAGATTATAAACTTCATGAGGAAAGAGATGATGTCTGCTCTCCTCCATATCCCTGGCTCCTGACACATAAAAGGATCGTAAATGCACTTTGCAAAGCAAATGCCAGCTCTGGAATTCTGCAGCAGACTGGAGACCAGATCCTGCACATCAAGGCCCAGTGAAAAACTAATGATTTCTCCCCCGCAGACCTGCCTACTGAAGGGCCCCGTGGAGCTTGGCTGGCGAGAGCATTCTTCATTCTCTGCATGTCCCTGGCTCTCCCTCTCCCTCCCCACCTCCGCAGCCTCCCAGTCAAGCTATTGTGCATCTCCTGCTCCCTGTGTCTCACTGCATGGGTGCCTTTCTGTGCTGCTGCCGAGGCATTGTATGTGATGTCTTTAGTGGGAAAGGTGATTCACAGAAATAAATTGCATTGTGTTTTAGGTCCATAGCAGTCTATCTCTGTAATCATGTCTGTAAGAGACTTCATAATAGCATGAGGGCTTTGGTGTCAGAACCAGGGACTCCAGTGGCTTCAAGATAGATGAGTGCTACAACCAAATGCACATTCAGCCAGTGAAGTTGCAAGGTGAAGATGGAGATGCTGGTGCTATGAAGCAACCATACTCCCAGCCCTTTTATCTGCAGGTTGATAAAAATCAATCAAAACATGAGATGTGGTTTTTTGTTTGTTTTTAATAACCACTGGAAAACTATGACTTGTTTAATAGAGCCTCAGCCAACAGCTTATGTTCTTACCAGCCCTGTGATTAGATAAAAGGGAAAGTTCAAAGTGTCACCTAGAAGAGGGAGGCACAAAAGAAGAGGCAGGGAGGTGATACAGTGAAAGGCAAGGAGGAGCTGGGCTGGAATCTGAGAAGCCTGAGACTGATTTGTTTTAATCATCATCCTATGTGATGGTGAAAGACAAGAACCACGGATTCTGGAGGGAAACTGATGGCACAGACTCAACAATAGTGGGATCAATATTTATCAAAAGTAAAAGGGGGGCAAGTTGGTTCTCCCAAAATATTTAGAAATGATGGAGAATTGTGCTCCCTTGATTACATTATTCAGAAGTGACTGCATTATTACGGCATTTTTAACAGTTCATTGAGATATAATTTATATGCCATAGAGTCTACTTATTTAAAGTGTATATCTCATGACATTTTAAGGTGATATATTGTTAAGTATATGACAAAAAGATTTAAAGCAGTGGGAAACAAAGACTACAAGATGAGTAGAGAGGCTGTCAAATGGTGGGTTGTTTTTTTTTTTTAAAAGTGTCTGCTTCCCCAGCAACCGGTAGCTCTGCCCTCATCCCACCTCCCACCACCCGAGGTCTGGCTATGCATGCAGGTTCACCACATGAAGTAAGAATAGGTGACTTTTAGTCAGCTCACAGGTCACTCGCACAGCTAAATGCTAGGAATGCCTCTGGGAGGTCTCCTGCAATCTTGGAGGTTTAGAATTTGTTCCACTTGAACTTTCAGATTATGAGTCCCACTACACAGCCACCCACCCACCCTTTTTGTGTGGCACTTGCGTTAGCACAACATGTCCCTATTTCTCCCTCTAATTAGGTCTTTACCAATTGATTTAGAGGCCATATTCAGTTTCCGTAAGCAATCAGGAGCCACATCCTACAGGTGCATGCGTATGGTATCATTGTCCTGATTCCCCTGGATGGTTATGATCGTGATCTTCTCCTAAACCTCAAAACTACCTTACCTGTAACCTATACTAAAATATCTTAATCCTAGCATGCATAATCCCAATGAAGTCCTTCTTCTTGAAACCTACTCTTGGTGCTGTTCTCGAATTATTTTCTGTCAATATCTTCCTTGGAGTAACAGTGCCTGGGTTTGTGAATTAATCAAACCTCATGAAGGGGTAACCAGCTGGCCAGGTCCCCTGAGACAACAATTAAATTAGGTCACTGTTTCCTAAACACCATCCTTCTCCTGTCTTCATGTATTTATCATATCTGTGCATTTACTTATATTTTCCTTTAAAAATTATATTTTAATTAAAGTAATTTTAAAAGGAAACGTATCAACTATTATAAATAGAAAAACCAGTATCACTTAGTGTTAATAGGTGGAAGCTATAAAAATATAATAAAACATTGTCATTTATTCTAGCCATATGCGATTGCACTCATATGGTTCTGAGCCTGATTCTTGCCTCTTTTTGTTTAAAATAAAAAGGAAATGGTGAGTTATGGAGATTAATAATTTACCAAACAGATTTTCTTTTTCACTTAATAGCAGGAATAAAATGAAACTAAAAATGGATGTGCATACACATTGTGAGTCTGTTGTTTAGTGCCACTCTCACTTTGTGAAATTGCACTCACCATACCTGGGTTCTAGTATTTACTGTATAATTAAATTGCTATATGGCTAGCTCACCTTCTTAACCCTCAATTTGTACATATGTAGAATAAGATTAGTGAGTTGAAATACAGAATTCCTTTAAATCCAAGTTTCTCAATGTTGTTCACGGGCAAACTGCACCTTAATTTTCCATGTAGGCACACTTGTTGAAAAATGTTAATTTCTAAGCTCCATCCAAGATATTCTGAAAACAAATTTCTGGAAATTTTTCCTGTTTTTATCACATGTCCAGTTGACCATGGAATATTATAAGATTCAAAACCATCACCTTAAAGCCTGTATGATAAACTGAAAAGTAGAACTGAACTGTGAATAGGAATCAAGAGGTCTCGGTTTCAGCACCAACTTACAGTGTAAGCTTGCGCTCAGCCGATCACTCTCATTCCTCCATTTGAGCAGTAAGGATACGTTGGGAAAGCTCCAAGTCCCTTCCAATTCTACAAATACAATGTTGGGTTGCTTTGTTCAAAGTTTGCTCTGAAAATCTGTGCTGATCCCAGGTGCTTGGTAAGGTTGAAGGTAGAGATGGCCAAATGACAGCTGTGGTCTGTGGGGTGCATTGTCCCCTCTCGAAAGCCAGCCAGTGCACATGGGGACGGGTCAGCACTGCCTCTGCCTGCCTTGCCTTAACAGCATATATCCTCCAGCAGGGCCAGCCTGCTCGGGCAAGCATCTGCAGAAAGGCTTAGTGAGATCTCTTGGAGAGTCAGCTTAGGCCCTGCTGGAAAGACGAGAAGAAGGAAGCCTTCTGTGAATGCTAAGTGGGTAGAAAGGAAACTACAGCAGGGTCTGGTTTTGGATTAACTCTCCATATCCTGGATGCCTTGGATTGAGATCTGAGTCTATGGCATGTGTGTCTTTTTCAAACTGTCCTCCTAATGAAGCACATATATCCATCATCCAGAGACTAAAAACTAAGTCTCAACCTGACCTTCATGGCCCCCCAGAGCACTCCTAGCCTGCCCTCTCTGCCTCAGCTCCCTTGGTTGGCCAACTGGTTCATTGATCAACTGATTAGTTCATCCACCAATTATTTTTGAAACAACCACTCTGGGCCAGACCCTATGTTAGTTACTGAGAATACACTTGTGACCAAGATAAACAAGGTCTCTTTTCTCATGAAATTTAAGGGAAAAAATAAACAAATAAACAAGACAATTGCAGATGGGGGAAAGTGCTTTAGAGGGAAAGAATAGGGTAAAGCGATAAAGACTAGCTAAGGGGAGGCCTGTCAAAAGAGAGGACATGTAAGACCTAAAGAAGGAGAAAAAGCCAGTACTATAAAGATTGTGGGAATGTTCCAGGCAAAGGGAAGAATCTACACAAGCGTCTGAGGCAACAAAAGGCTTGGGTAGCTTTGAGAATTGAATGAAAGTTGGTGTGACTGGAGCTAAGTAAGATAAAGAATGATATGAGATGATGTAGGAGAGGCAGGTAGTATCCAAAACCTGCAGGACCCGGGAGATCACAATTCCCATTTCCAGGCTCTACTCTTCAACCTAACTGCAATACATTTTTTCTTGAGCATACCTCTGCTTTCCCACTGCCTTCATTTTGCATGTGCCTAATGCTTTTGTCTGGCATACTTGGCCCCAAATCACAGTATAAGCAAATTCTTCCTCCATTATTTTGTACCCGGCTCAAACATTACCTCCTTCACAGAGATTGTCCTAAATACCACATTTATGCTGAGTAGACATGAGCTTTTCCTTCTTCTGACCACTCAACTTCCCCTGAGCTTCATTTATTCTTCCTCTTTTATTCTCATTCCCAAGATTAACTTGCAGTCTAAAAGTTCCCTGTGGGAAGAAGAAAGGACCTAATATCTGAAGGACAGTTTCTTTGTGCCAGGTGACATGCTAGGAGCTTCATATACCCCATTTCATTAATGACTATAGTCTTGTAAGTTAGGTATTATTAGCTTCATTTTAGAGGTAAGAAACCAGTATTAAATTACTTGGACTACAGCACAAAACTACATGACGTAGGTATAAATAGCAACATACCTAGCATCGCCTCTTGCTCATCATTAGTTCTAATTTCTCAAAGTGACTATACACTCTGGCAACTTCTAATCCTCATTTAAGACCAAGAAAAGGCCAGGCACGGTGGCTCACGCCTGTAATCCCAGCACTTTGGGAGGCCGAGGCAGGTAGATCATGAGGTCAAGAGATTGGGACCATCCTGGCCAATACAGTGAAACCCCATCTCTACTAAAAATACGAAATTAGCTGGTTGTGGTGGCAGACACCTGTAGTCTCACCTGCTTTGGAGGCTGAGTCAGGAGAATTGCTTGAACCTGGGAGGCAGAGGTTGCAGTAAACTGAGATCGCACCACTGCACACCAGCCTGCTGACAGAGCAAGACTCTGTCTCAAAAAAAAAAAACAAAGACCAAGAGAAGTGTTGCCAGGTATGGGACACACACCCAGAACTGTGCCCATTCATCCTGCAACTTGAACTTTGGGCATCACCTTGATTCCTGATACCAACTTCTTTTCATCCCAACCCACTCTGTCCTTCTGGGCCATCCTGTTCTTCCTAATGATAAGTAAGTATTGAACCTGAGCCTGTTATACCCCAGGCCTCAACTGAAGTGTCTATCCCAAAAGTGCTTGATGTTCAGGAAGTAGCTCTAACCAAACTTTCCCCATCCAGAAGGATATCCAAAGACTAACTCATTGTTTATAACATCAAGAGATAGAACCTCAAAATTCTATGCCTTCCCTACATTCTCCACTTGTAGAGAGATACTCAGATCCTCTCTTTTCCTGTTCATTACTGAGCAGCTGTGGAATCAGCATGGATCACAATTCTGCCTTCCTTTAGAAGGAATTACATGCAAGCAGGAGTTGCCACACTGTGGTCATGGACTTACTCAGATGTATAATAAATGGCATCCCATGGGAATGGCTTGACAGCCACTGAGAGCACTTGGCAAAGCATTCTTTATTTGCCATGGGGTGAAATTACCACTTTACTAAGAGTAAGTGTTTACAAGCAACTGGAGATCAGGAACTAGAGAAAACAATTCCATGTCCCAGATTGAAGGTTACAGCAGATATACAGTGGAGTGAACTAGCAATCACAGAGTCTAGTCTTTGCTCTGCCATTTGCTAGTTATGAAGCCTTGGCCAACTTCATTTCATTTTCTATGATTCATCTCATGATACCTCCTCCTAGAAGACTTCCTTAACCACTTCCTCTTCTCCCAGTCTGGCCAGGTGGCCCTCCTATGTCCTTCCATAGCACCTTTTTTTTTTTTTCATTTATCACATTATATTATAATAGTTATATAAACACTTTCTTCTCTCACTAAATTATATGAGTAAAGTATAGTCATTAAGGACAAGAATGTTATAATCAGACAGATACGGGTTGCAACCAGGGTTTGGCTGTCATCTAGCTCTCTGATAAAAATACACTTCTCAGAGGGTTGTTATAAGGATTAAGCATACATAAAGCAATTCGCATAGCGTGTGGGTCATAGCTAGTAAATGTTTTGCCTTTTATTTTTGTCTTTATTCTATAGCCACAGTGGCTAACACAATACCTGGCACACATGGAAGGAGGGTTGGTGATAGTGATGGAGATGTGATGGTGGTGGTGATCCTGGTGATACCCCAGTGGAGGTAATGGTGGCAATGTTGGGATGGTGACAATGTTGTAATCCCGGTGGTGATATTATAATGGTGGCAGTCATGGTAGTGGTGGTGGTGGTGGTGATGATGATAGTAACAAATGAGGATGATAAAAATTAGCAGCTAATATTTGTAGAGAGTTTACTGTTATATACACCAGGCATGGTGCTAAGTACTTGTGTATATCTAATTTCAGCCTTTTGACATCTTTGAGATATGGCCAGTACTCCACATCTTTCAGGTGGGTGAACTGAGGGTTCAGAAGTTGAGTAATTTGCCTGAAATCCTACATTTAATAAACTAAGACAAAGTCAGAATTTGATACATGCCATATGACATCATCATATATATGTAAAGTGCTCCACTGTTGGTTACTTGAATGAGGAAGGAAAGAAGGAAGGAAGAGAGGGAGGGAGTAAGGAAGGAATTTACTTGTTTTCTAATCTTAAGATTCCTTTTCTGAAAATAGAAATAATTCTAGCATTTATGAAAATCAAATGAGATTTTAAAAAGTCAAAGCTCTTTGAAAACTGTCAAGTCTTCTCTATGTACAAAGGCTAAACCATAAGAGGCAGCTTCATAATTACTCATTCATTCATTCAATAGATATTTGGTTTTCTGTTTTAGGCACTAGAATAAAGTGGGCAAAAGAAACTAAGGTGGCTGCCCTCAGTGAACTTCAGCCTACTCTAGTGATGGACAATAAGCAAACACCAGGTGAAATATATAGTTCTGTGGGAAAAAAATAAAGCATGGAGGGGGTGAGGGAATATGTATATATATTGGGGATGGGGTCACTCTTTAAATAGGGTGGTGAGGGAAGGCCACTGATAAGGTGATATTTGAGCAGGGCCTGAAAAAGATGAGCCAGGGAGCCATGCAGAATCTGGGAAAAAAGTGTTTTATATCCCACAGGGGAGTTTAAAAGTCAAACGAGGAATGATATCACTGTGATAAGAATGCTAGGAATGGGATTATGCGGGAACCACAAGGCCTGCTGCCAGTGGAAAAATGCATAGTCAATTCAGTCGTTTCCTTGGTAACCTTCCCTAGCGGGGTCTCTGAAGCCTCAGTCAAGGTGTCATGTCCTGGAGGAGATATTATTATCTGAAAGCATGGTTCTTCTGGCAATAGGCAGTGGGTCTGAGGGAGATATCTTCTATTCTCTACTCAACTATCCATGAGCATGATGACACTAGGCAGGTCGTCTATGCTCATGGCCTCACTCTTTCCAGCTGGGAAAGACAAAGGAAAGTCAGGGAGGTTCTACCCACATCAAATGGAAAAGCCCTGCTCCACCAGGGTCTATAATGAGATGGTTTATTTAAGTCTATAATGAGCTAGGATAAAGCTAATTTACTTTATTCAGATTTACAGACATTACCAAATTACATAGGATTGCAAGCATACAAGAAGATAAAAGAAATTGCCAACCAGACTGAAGAGCTTAAAGAAATAGGTAAACAGTCATGGGAAGAGATTTAATTTAGATAAACCAAAGGCAGGATCTCTGGAAAATGCCAAGGTCAGGGAAAAGCCGAGAGGAAAAAAATAGCTAGTCGGATGGAAGAGACATGGAAAGGATTCAGAAAACGATGTTGGTGACAGTGTGGCCAGTATTATGATAAAGGTAGAAGAAATGGGAAAGATATTATTGAAAAATATGGCTTCTCCTTAGAATCCCAAAAGAAATGAGATAGTATGTGGAAAGCAGTACCAGACTGGAGTCTGTGGTCTTAGTTCCAAGTTGGCTAGGAACTGCCTCTGCAACTTGGGAAAGCCTTTTGATTTTTTTCTAACCTTTAGCTTCCTCTTCTGTTATGACATGTAATATGGTTCTAAGTCTAAATGTTTCTAGCTCTTGTGTTTAAGTAAGGCATTATGTGCTCTAAAAAGACCCTGAATCCATCCCTGCTCCTCCTGGCCGACCTTGATGGAAACATTGAAAGATGGAGATTCATGACAAGTGGTCAAATGGAAAGGCATTCATCTTGGAAATGGATCAAGGGTCCAGGCTCCTCGGAGACACTAAAAGAAGTTGAAAGGTTGCAAAATTGAGGGAGAATGACAGTTATGATAGCTCAGTATAACTGGGTTTTGCCAGAGGTTGTAGGAAAAATGTTAAAGAGAAGATTGATTTGAAATGGTTAAGGGGTATGTGCAAGGCAGAAGGAGGTGTGAGTTAAATAAGACAGTTTATAGGCTGGATGTCTTCAGGGATTAAGGGGAAGTTTGGGTATCTTTAAGATGGCATGGCAGTCTGACATACAGGAATAGTTGTATCTGCTGCAGATCATAACCTTCTATGCATTTCAGTGTCGGATTAAGGTTATTTGCAAAGAACATACCACAGGGAGAACATCAGACTTGTCCTAGTTGCTTGAGTCCTGGGTTAGTTCACCACTACAGCAATGTGGGAGCTAACTGCATGCTAAGCTTGGCATGCAGGGATTGGCAAACTTTTTCTGCAAAAACCCAGATAGTAAATGCTTTAGATTTTGTGAGCCATAGGATCTCTGTCACAATTACTCAACTTTGCTGCTGTAGAGTGAAGGCAGCAACTAACTGGTCTCTCTTATAATTGGAGCTTCTGAGATAGCATTCTCCTGAATGATAATATTTAAATTAAGGGGCATAGCTGTATTCCAATAAAACTTTATTTACAAATAGGCAGCTGAATTTGGCCCACACACCACAGTCTGCTGACCCCTGTTTAAGGCATGATGGCCCTGCCTATTAGCAAATATGTCCTCTTCAGTGTCCAGAAATGTGTTCAATTTTATGTTTAACTCCTGCCTGTTGGAGAACAAAGTGAGGGCCAACAACTCTTTTCCAGTAGGTGATCCAAAGAATATAATCACTGAGGCATGTGTCACTGGAAATGCATTCCAGTGTAACAAATATCTTAGTTACTTCACTTGTTCATTGATGTTTGAGAATGAATTTGTAGGAGAACATTAGATGTTCATGTGATTGACCTATGTTGAAAAGAGACTTTTCAACCTTGGTACTTACCTTAGTAAGGTAGAGGCAGGTTTTACCTTTCTCCAAGGTGGAAGAGTTGAAGAAGTCTCTTCAATCTAGAGGAATCATCATTGGGCAAACACCAGGGAAGAGATGGAGCAAAGTCAAATGGCTGGAAGTCACAGGGAGCTCTATTATGGCTAGTTGTAACATAGATTATGCACCTGGAGCTTTACACATTATAAAAATTTTTTAAAGGGTTTTGTTACCTTACTTATCAGAAAACGCAAAAGCCATTCCCATAGGTTCCCCATGAATGAAAGTATTCAATAATTATTACTGACGATGATAATTTCTGTTTATTATAATGTAATGGTAATTAGTACAGCAGCAGCCATTCACTGAGTCCCTGTGTCGAGGGCTCCACAAGCATCATCTCAAGTCGTTCCAACAGTCATGGGAAGCAGGTATGAGGAGCATCTTACAGATGAAGAAACTGAGAGTCAGGTTTGATAACTGGCCCAAGGAAACACAGTTCATTATAAGTGCCAAAGTCGGGCCTCAGACTCAGCTCTGATCCCATGGCTGACACTCCTAACTAACACATTGTCCTATTGCACAACTGCAGCATTCTTTCATTCGTGGGTATGCTAATGTGAAGAGTGAGTACTTGAACCAGTACCTTACAAGGATCATTTGAAACCAAGATTTTATTGTGGTTGAAGGGCAGAGAGCTAAATCACCAAAATGTATAAGTAGAGACAGAGACTAGAATGTAATCTCCATGAAAGCAATGTCCTTGTCTGTTTTTTAATTTTTTACCATGTTATCCCTAGCATTTAGTTGTGTCTGATAAATATTTGAATAAATGAATCAATATGTGAACATTATTTGGGATTTTAATATGAAAAAACTCATAACCATCTAGGCCAAGCTTATCAACCCAGGGCCTCAGGCCACATGCAGCCCCACACGGCTTTGAATGAGGCCCAACACACATTTGTAAACTTTCTTAAAATATTATGAGATTTATAGTGTGATTTTTTTTTTAGCTCATCAGCTATTGTTAGTGTTAGTGTATTTGATGTGTGGCCCAAGACAATGCTTCTTCTTCCAATGCAGCCCACAGAAGCCAAAAGATTGGACACCCCTGATCTAGGCTGTCTCAATGATTATGTCTCCTATTTATCTCTCTTTTAACCACATAGTCCAGTACCCTGGACATAGTAGGCACTTAGCAAATATTTGCTAAGGATGGGGCATGATAGCTGACCCTTAATATATAAAGTGCTACATAGCTATGGTAATCAACAACCTTCTACCCTTCCTAGCTCCTGTGACAGATGCAACTACTTCTTATTCTCCATATGGCAGTTGTAACTCAACCCTTCTCTCCCCCTATTTATTGATGCAGATTGGTAAATTAATTAGAAAGGGATAAGCTAAAATATGCTCTGATTTGTAATCAGTAACTTGGTTGAAACTTTGGTGACTATATTAGTAATTGCTAGTTACTTGTAACGCAGTTTAGAGCCATTAATAAAAGACCTGGTGGAACTTTTATGTGGTTCCATGTGGCAGAGCTCAGACCTGTGGAAGAACTTGGGGTAGTTAGTTGGAAGGAGGTTATCACAGTTAGCACCATCCAAAGAGTGAATGCACTACAGAGTGAACTCATGAGCCCTGGTCGCAGAGACACTGAATCAGAGGTGACCAGGAGTCAGGTATAGAGGGGATGGCTATACTAGGTATAGGTCAGATATAATTATCACTACGGCCCCTTTAAAATATAAACTTCCTGGATTTTTGACATACCCCATGTCTCCATTTATTGTGACATTGTCTTTCAGCAAATGAACCTTTTTATTTAAAAAAAAAAAAAAAAAAAAAAAAAAAACTTTTTTTGTTGAAATACAATGTACATGACCTGCATGAATTTTTACTCCTCCTTGAGCAGGCCAAGCCTGGTTGGTAATGTTAGCAAGATCTCAGTCTATGGCAGACGTATGACTTTTCCTTTGCACTTAAAGTGCAGTGATTTCAACTAACAGAGTTCATGCTATATTAGACCACATAAGCTCATATATCCAGGAAAGAGAGCCACCTTGGCAACCAGTTCATAAAAATTAACTCAGCACTTTCTCACGAGCTCTATGTTGTCCTGGGATGGCCTGAGGTGGGTCTCAGCAATATGTATTTTTTAAAAGTCTCCTCAATTGTGAAACACAGTTCTGAAATAGAACCTCACCATTTGGGGTCTGCAAAGTGAGTGGTGTTGTACCATTGTATTCACACGTAAACTGAGAGCCAGAGACTAAATGTCCCTGTGGTCAGAGGTACAGCAGTAGTTAGGGGCAGATTTGGGACTAAAATTCATGTTAGTTTTCTCTAGATATAGAAATATTTCAATCAGTCAAATTTTTATACAAAACTAACTTCAGGACTGATGGTTTAGCCAGTTGTTGGTTGGTTATATCTATAGATTTGTATATAATTGTTATTAAAAGCAGTATCCTTTCAAATTACATGAGGTATACACATTTATGAGGGATACATGTTTATCATTGGAAACTATAAAATGTAAGAAAAAGGAGAATAGAATCAAAGTATCTATCGTTGCATAACTCTGAGATAACCCTCTTACTATGTTGCCATATGTCCCTTTATACCTACTATTCATATGTTGGGTTTTTTATTATTTTCCAAGACTGGGATTATTGTGTATGCACAGTTTTTCATTCTTCACTGTTACAATATTATGAGCATATTTCATGTTAATAAATAGGCATTCACACTAGCTCTTAAATAGCTGTGCAGAATTCCTTGATGTAATGTATCATAATGTGTTCAACAGAGTCTTTATTGGATGTTTAGGATGTCTGTGTATTTTAGAAACAACAAACTTCAGTAAGTATTATACAACTTCTAAAGCTCAGAAGTGAGATATTTAGGTAGCAAACAGCTCTGATGAACTTGAAGAGTTAACAATCAACTAACCAGAAAATGAGCTCCCCCTCCTTTCAAACAGGTTAAAACCTGGTTCCCTCAACCAGGCTGGATAATTGAGGTGGTACATATTAATGATCCCTCTTCTCATCATTGTTCAGTGCCAGGCATGCCAACAGTTTGAAATATTAGTAATCAGACTTACTGAGTTTCTGTTCATGTTTGAAACAGAGCTCTGCACAATACATTATTACTTGTGGATCCTTGAGACTTCTCTGCCACCTCCAATAGCAGAAGCAAGGTCTTCTGAGGTTAACAGTCACCACTGGATTTTAATCAGTAAAAAGAAAGAAAGCCATACATTCAAACTCTGAAAAATTCAATACCCACCCAGAAACAACAACAAAATCAGATTGGAGCCTGGAGGAAGGGTCCTCTAGACTTGAGAAAGTTCAGGGTGAAATTGGGTTTATTGTGGGTCTGAGATTAGAAAGTGAAAGTTCTAAAGAGCTCAAGGTGACAGCATCCAAAAAGTGGGCAAAAATGGCCAAAGAATGGACTGTGGTATTTTCTGGGAAAGAAAACTATTTCCCCTCCCTTTTCAAAAATTTTCCAGGAAACTAATTTGTTAGGCAACCCATTTGTATAATGGAAACATCTCTCAAAGTGATCTAAAAATTCCAAGAAGATTTTTTTCCCAATGTTACAATGTCCAGGGGAGACAGAAGAGTGGTTTATAAAGTGGACTGAGGTCTGCATTCTAGAACTGGCTTCATTCCCTTTATGTGGGACTAAGAAAATTATATTATCCATCTAGGCGTTGGTCCTCTATCCATTAAACAAGAAGTAGAGAGGCATTATAGTACTCATCAAGAATTCCAGTTCTCTCACTTACTATCTGTATGAAATTGGATCATCTCTTTAATCTCTTTGAGTCTCAATTTCCAGTCTTTAAAATAGAGATGAAAATATGCTCCTTAGAAGATTGCACTGAATATTAAAATACAATGAGCTATAGAGAAAACTTAGGCTAGGATCTATGACATGGTTGATGTTTAATAATTGCAGGATTCAGCAGGTGTTTTACTTTTCTTTTCCTTTCCAGCTCCAAATCATTCTATGTCAGATGTTAGGGGTATATAGATATGCTAAGATATGTTCATTTCCCATGAGGGAGTCAGAGTCCACTGTGGGGTAAAGACATGTACACGCAGCTGTGCTAGAAGATCAAGAAGTAGAGAGCTGTGTCATGAATGCTCTCCAGGGGTGAATGGGAGAGGCTAACAGTAGAGGCAGGCATTGGGGTGGGCTTTAAGAGATGAAAAAAAAAAATTTAAGGCAGGGTAGGAGTAGAAGCACTCAGATAAGGAAATAAATGGCACGACTGGTTGGATGAATTGTTACTATTATTGCTTGAGCACCTTCTAATAGGTACAATTGTTAAAGTAAAAGAAAAAAACATATTTGCAACTAAAACCAAATCAACTTCTGCTAGAAAATTTAAAATCTTCCCTCAATATCAAGGTAGAAAAAGCTTAGCATCTTCATTTTGCTACTAACATTCTGACCTTGGACAAATAACTTTACCTGTTCCTCAGCTAAAAGGAGGATGTAAATCCTAACCTCTCTATCTTAATAGGATATTATGAAAATTAACTGAAGTAACGTACAGTCTGCCTCACAATCATCCCAAGGACTTGAGAAAGCACAGATTGCCAGATCCCACCCCCAGAGGTTCTAATTCAGTAGGTCAGGGGTTGGACCCAAGAATTTATATTCTTAACAAGCTCTCAAGTGATGCTGATATAGCCAGTCTGGGGATCACAGTAAAAAAACCACTGCTTTAGGTCAATGCAGTTTTTTTAAAAGCTATTATTCATAACTGGTTCAAGAGTCGTGTAAGTGTTGATTATGTTTCATTATGTTTCTAGACTCTTAATAGACTACTCAGGATATACACCATTAGAAGACATAATATTTGCTATCGCATTCCCTACACCAAATCAGCCTTGCTCAGTCATGCATAGTTAATGCATGTGTTGATTTGATTTGTCTTCATGTGGCTTCTAGTCTCACTAGAGAGACATACATTTATTTGAATGTTGTAGAATGATATTATTCATTGGAATGAAATCAGATCTTTTTCCAGTTTTTTTGTTTCTTAGTGAGCAGGCCTATGATTCCTAAAGGACTTTTTATTTCATTTCATTTTAATCTTTCATAGAAACTGCATCTTTCATGTGACCACTCTCCATTTTTCTGCTCATATGACCACATTTCCCGGTAGTCTTTAAAGGTTCCAGTTTGGATGGGATTTCGATTAATGGAAGAAAACAGATATCTGTGTAAACAGAGCCAGATGTCTCTTGCAATATCTGAAATGAACTGTCTCAACCATCAGAACGGTAAATCACCTTCAGAAGGCTCCTTCTCCCAGGAGTAGTCTTTGCATTATTCATAACCCTTGTGCTGTAGTACATTCTTGTCTCATGAAGATTACAGTCAATCACCATGCTTTCATAGCCCATCGTCCTCCCTGAACCCCTGCTTTCATGCTCTGTCATAGCCTTGGCACTCTGTTCTTTGAACTTCTTTGAGGAGTAGTGTCTTTCAGGACCTAGCTTCAGTTATGCCAAGAGTGTTTCCTTTCTGTGATCAAGATACATTGTAAAGTATGTGGTTCCTTTTTCAAAGGGAAAATACTATAGTCACTCCAATTCCTTCAAGAAAGAAGGCAGAGAGAGCCCCCCCCCCCACCCCAATCCTCTCCAAAGCAGTCACATGCCCTATTCAGAATGAATCATCACTTTGGAATTGTCTGCCAGTGTTTGGTGGGGTGAGGCTCAGACTCTTTCTATGGGTAGATCTGTAGGCCTGTTTTCTCTGCACCCGAGATCCCAAACTGGTGTTCTATGGATTGTATCCAGTGATTTTATGTGTAGCATAGCTTTTTAAGAGGAAGAGAGAAGAAAATTGACTTTATGATCAGCATTACAAAACATGAGACTTTACATAGAAATTTGGATTATCAGCAAAAAAAGAAAAAAGAACAAAAAAGAAGGTTTGGCAGCATTGGACTCCCATCTTTAAGGGTAACAGCTAAATGCTGGCCACCTCCTTTGGACAGAACCCACACTCTCCAGTTTGCTGCTGTCCATACCAGCTTGTGTAACTCCTTTACATTACCTGCTTGACTCCTAAAGGTATTTCAATTAGTTGCCTGTTTTTGCTCTTTTTGGTAAGTTCACAGACTTGTAGAGTTTAGAAGCTAAAGAGGTCCCTGAGAACAAGGATTTCCTAATGTTACTTCATGTTAAAATCACCTATACCCTATAACTAGCCTGCATCCAGTACCAATTAAATAAGAATCTCTGGGGAGGACCAAGCTGTCAGGAAATTTTTAAATTCCCCAGATGATTCCAGTATACAGATCAGTTCATCTAAGAACCAGTACCTTAGAAGAATACTACTCAGAATTTATTGTGCATACAAATCACCTGGAGATTTGTTAAAATGCAGATTCTGTGGGGGTGGGGTCTAAGGTGTAGCATTTTTTACAAGCCAATGCTTCTAGTTCCCAAATCATATTTTGCATAGCAAAGCCTTAGAGATCTTCTAGTCTGTCCTTTTTCATAAGTTTGAAGAGATGTCAAAATAAAGCTTTCCTTGTTAAGTATCTAAGCTTAGTACGTATTATTTATTTATTTCTTCGACTTTCTTTTCCAAATAACCTTTTTCTGTAGAAACAGGGTCTTGCTATGTTGCCCTGGCTGGTCTCAAACTCTTGGCCTCAAGCAATACTCCCACCGCAGCCTCCCAAAGTGCTTGGATTATAGGCATGAGCCATTGCACCTAGCCAGAGTTTACTTTTAAAAGCATAAATGACAGTAGTGTCAAGGATATTCCTGTAGAAAGTAGTTTTTCCCCTTATTTATTTACATTCCAACATGTCTTCTTAACTAAGAGAGAAAGAAGTGGGTCTTCAGCCAAGAGAACATTATTTCACCCTGGTGATGCTCACGGGATTCCCATTTTATGTGTTAGTGGTAGTGAATCCATACAGGTCCGCAGCAACCTCAATTCTTGCCTCCTCAAAAGAAAGAATTCGAATGAGAGGCATAAGGCAGAGTGAAAGACTGAGCCCGGTTTCAGAGCAGGAGTTAAAGTTTATTAAAAAGCTTTAGAGCAGGAATGAAAGAAAGTAAAGTACACTTGGAAGAGGGCCAACTGGGAGACTTGAGAGATCAAGTGTATGGTTTGACCTCTGGCTTGAGGTTTTATGTGCTGGTGTGCTTCTGGGGTCTTACATTACTTCTCCACTGATTCTTCCATTGGGATGGACTGTCCCTACGCACAATGGCCTGTTAGTGCTTGGGAGGAGCTGCGTGCACAGTGTGTTTACTGAAGTTGTATCCATGCTCACTTAAAGCATTCTTCCCTTACCAGTGTTCCTAGAAGATCATACACCAGTTAAGCTCCACCATTTTGCCTCTTAGTGTGTGCATGCTTGAGCTCATTCACCCAACTTCTGAGATACTGGGAAGATGCAATCACCAATTTCAGGTTTTTCTATCTATTGGGAAACTGCCTTTCCCTGGCACTGGCTGCAACCAATCATTATTTTAGAGAGACAGTTTAATAACCACCTATCATCTGATGGTTGCCTGACATTTCTTGTGGTGGCAGCGGGGGACCCTCTCCTGCCCTGCTCGTGTCTGACTAGCTACCTAGTGTAATAGGTGGGGTGCACATTAGAAAACAGGCCCTTACCCATCCCCTTCCCCACTGAGATCACCTACCTATTACATAGGAGAGCTGATACATGGAGAAAAATAGTTCCAGTTGTCTTTATAAGTGGTTCAAAACTCTGTGAGTTACTTTGATGGGTTGAGTTGTAAGTCACGTGGCAGCCTCTCCTTTCAGGTGAGAATGAAGCGGTCAGCCAGGTCTAATTGCCTAGTTATATGAGTGGACTGAGTAGGTAACTCTCTCAATAGTTTAATTTGAGGTCTGCAATTGGAGAGTTGATGCTGAAACATTTCTCAGGACCAGAGGTTTCCTTTCAGGCTAGCCATTTCTCTGAGCTGAAAATGCTGCCATGGTGAATTCATTCTTCTAGGTCCATGTTTTTCAAATATATTATCGAAGGACTATGTGTATCAGAATCCCTCGAGACTCTAGTTAATGACTGTCCAGGTCCCACTCCCAGAGATTCCGAGTCAGTAAATCTGGGGTGGGACTCAGGAAGTGGCTTGTTTGTTGTTCTTGTTTTGTTTTGTTTTTGAGATGGAGTCTCGCTCTGTTGCCCAGGCTGGATTGCAGTGGCACGATCTTGGTTCACTGCAACCTCTGCCTCCAAGGTTCAAGCGATTCTCCTGCCTCAGCCTCCCAAGTTAGCTGGGATTACAGGCGCCCAGAAGCACACCAGGCTAATTTTTATATTTTTAGTAGAAACAGGGTTTTCCCATGTTAGCCAGGCTGTTCTCAAACTCCTGACCTCACATGATCTGCCCACCTCAGCCTCCCAAAGTGCTGGGATTACAGGCATGAGCTGCTGCACCTGGCCAGGAAGTGGCATTTTTAAGAAAACTCATCCAAGTAATTTTGATGCAGGTAGTGGGCCAGATGTAGAGAGAGATGGTATAAAGGTAAATGTCCTTTCTTCCCTGTCTACTAGTGTAGTGACCATTTTCTCCTGAACCAAATACTGCAGCCTTGGAACCAGTTAATACCAGGGCTGTGCCAGACTTCTACTCAGCTCAGAAGGAGGCTCTCCATTTGAGAACACGTGGGTCCCTTTTGCTACCAGGACATTCAGCTTGGAACCTCTGGTTCTCAGTGATGTAGGCATTTTCTTAGCATACAGCAGCCTGGAATTTGTCCTAATGTGCATGTCACAGGAGGATATGAAATAGAGTAAACTTTTTTTTCTAGACTTTAGATTTTGAGGTCTCACTACAGCAGCGTTTTGCAACTTTTTAAAAAAGAACCAATAATGATCTCTTTGGGTGATCATAAAAGCCTCACACTCTGCTGTCCCATACTAGATTCTGATATACCTTCCTTTGAAGGATGTCCACCACTGAGTGTCACTGCATACAGGGAGCAAATTCCATTTCATTTTTCGTGCATTCCTACCAACGAGGAGAAATTTGAGGCACATTATTTTAGGAAATGTTTACCATAAAAACAATAGGTATATATAAAGGTTTTATCATTTATAATGTTTAAGCCTTGAATATGTTTTTACCACTGCTCCTGCTGCACTGGAGGAATGTTGTAGTAGATTGTTACATAACCACTTCTCCTGGCAGGTATTTTCCCCCTTCCTTGTTCCACTGAGACTCACTTGCAATGCAAAGACCAGGGCCTCATGGAAGAAGGCAGCTGGGCACAAGCCTGTTGCCATGGAAAGCTTAGGGCAGGAAGCGATTGATTGGTCTCTGTGTATAGAAACCGATCTAGATGGCTTCAGTGTATCTGAATTGGCCTGTCTGAGCTGGAATTTCAGCCAGTCTGACAGACTGCTAAAGGAGACTCAGGTGTACACTTCAGCAACTTGATAACTCTTCCCTAGCTGAAAGTCGAATCATTTGATCCAACGGGAAAGAAGTTAAAATTGCCCTGACAACTAAAGAGCAATCTGGCCTTTGTGATCAGGAGGAATATTTCCTGTGATACAGAAAGTGAAGTAGAAACTGGAATGATGGTATTGATGATGAAGGCATTTAGAACAGCAGGCACTGCTGTTAATTAAGAGATTGCACTGTGTCAGGCACGTGCATCATCCTATTGAACCATCATGCCAACCTTGGGATGCTTAGATATCATTGTTTTTCATTTTACATGAAAAACTTGAGGATTAAAGCTGTTAATTTATCTGTTCATGGTGAAATGAGTAGTACGTGGCCTGGGTTTGAACCCTTGTTATACCTGCCATTTTTCAGAGCTTTTAATTGTTGAACTACACTGTGTTTCTGGGGCTGTTCTTGATCTTTGCACAATGTGGGGGCTAAAGTTGGTCCTTTTAGGAATTCAACTATTCTCTCATTTAGTTATGGCTAAGAAAGGAGAGGCTCAGAGATCAGTTGGTGCCTCAAAAGGTCACTCTTCCCTGCAGCTGGCTTAATATGTCTCCTAGCTCCCAGTCCAGTGCCCCAGCAAGATCTAGAAGTTTTTCCAGATCTGGAGTTTTTCCAAGGCAGTAAGTCTCATTTTTCTTATTAGTTTGGATCCCCTGAACCCTTAAGGGTAGTATCTCAAATGCAGTTAAGTGTTCAACCAATATTTGTTGTAAGAATAAACATTACTAGTAAAAAAAGTGATCTTGGAGACAACATTTTGTGTTCTTGGTCTCTAGTTTTCCTATTTTTGAAATAAGCAGGTGTGTTTTAGATATTTTGAAAGGCCTTTCCACTTTAAAACTTGTTTTACTCTAGAGCAAAGATCTCTTACCTGAAGTCTGAAGATTGGTCCATGTACTCTCTGTAACCCTACATGAAATGCTTCAAAACTTCATTTACAGTTATTTGTCCATTAACAACTGGAATACGTTCAGAGAAAGGTGTCGTTAGACAATTTCACTGTTGCATGAAAATCACAGAGTGTTACTTACACAGACCTAAATGGTGTAGCCTACTACACACCTAGGCCGTATTGTGTGGTATAGACTATAGCTCCTAGACTACAAACCTGTGCAGCGTGTTACTGTACTGAATACTGAGGCAAGTGTAACACAATGGTAAGTATTTGTGTATCTAAATATGTCTAAACATAGTAAAGGTACAGCCAAAATATAATTTATAAGATGAAAACTAGTACACCTGTGTAAGTCACTTACCATGAATGGAGCTTGCAAACCGGACGTTGCTCTGGTGAGTCAGTGAGTGAATGATGAATGAACGTGAAGGCCTAGGACATTACTGTGCACTAGTATAGAGTTTGTAAACACTCCACAGTTAGGCTACACTAAATTTATTTTAAAATATATTTTTATCTTATTTTATTTTTAAAACGGGGTCTCACTCTTGTTGCCCAGGCTAGAGTGAAATGGCACGATCTTGGCTCACTGCAACCTTCGCCTCCTGGGTTCAAGCGATTCTCCTGCCTCAGCTTCCCAAGTAGCTGGGATTACAGGCACCTGCTACATGTCTGGCTAATTTCTTTAACAGTAAATTAAACTTGGCTTACTGTAATTTTTTACTTTACAAACTTTTAAATGTTTTAACTTTTTGACTATTTTGTAGTAACAGCTTAAAACACAAACACATTATATAACTATACAATGTTTTTTCTTTATATCCCTATGCTATAAGCTTTTCTTTTTCTATTTCTAATTTTTTGTTACTTTTTAAACTTTTTGGTTAGAAAAAGTTTAAAGGGTAAAGACACAAAGTAGAGAATTTATATCTTTAAACTTTAAACATTTAAGAAGTAAAGATATTAAGACACAAACACGTGCATTAGCCTAGGCCTACACAGGGTCAGGATCATCAACATCACTGTCTTTCTTCCACCTCCACACCTTGTCCCACTGAACGATCCTCAGTGACAATAGCACGCATGGAGCTGTCATCACCTATAACAATGCCTTATTCTGTAATATCTCCTGAAGGACTTGCCTGAGGCTATTTTACAGTTACCTTTTTTTATAAGTAGAAAGAGTACACTGTAAAATAACAACAACATGTATAGTAAGTATATAAACCAGTAACATAACTGCTTATTATCAAGTATTATATACTGTACATCACTGTATGTGCTATACTTTTATATACAACCGCAGCACAGTAGGTTTGTTTAAACCAGCATCACCGCAAACACATTAGTAATGCATTGTGCTACAACATTACCATGGCCAAGATGTCACTAGACAATAGGAATTTTTCAGCCCCATTATAATCTTATGGGACCACCATCACACAAGCAGGTCATTGTTAACCAAAACATCATTAAGTGGTGCATGACTGTATTTTGGTATAATTTACATATAGTAAAATTCACCCCTTTTATACAGTTCTATGAATTTTGATAAACTTAGTCATTTAACTACCATTATAATCAATATGTAAAGTATTTTAATTACCCCAAAAAGTTTTTTATGCACATTTATACAGTTTTCTCCCCTGCAACCCCAGCCTCTGGAACCACTGGTTTGTTTTCTGTTTCCGTAATTTTTTTTATTTTCCAGAATGTCATCTACATGGAAATCTGCAGGATGTTGCCTTTGCATTCTGGCTTCTTTCACTTAGATTCATTTTGAGATCCATTCACATTGTTGTGTGTATTAGTAGCTTGTTCCTTTTTATTGCTGAGCAAATTTTTCATTGTATGTGTGTACCATAATTTGTTTATTCATTCCCCAGCTGATGAACATTTAGTCTGTATTCAATTTGGGACATTTATAATGAAGCTATTATAAATATTCATACATAGATTTTTATGTGAACATATTGCTTAATTTCTCTTGTGTAAATATTATGGGGAGTGGGTTTTCATAGAATTGAGAAGTATACATTAATGTCTCTATAATTTTTTTCTGGGAAGATAATACATAGCTTTTGTCAGATTCCCAAAATGGTCCAGGGCTCACAAAAGGTTAGGACCCACTGACCTTACTGCTTCCTCTGGTTTGTGTTGAGTTCTTTAAGCTCTGTGGTCTGGCTTTCAAGTGGAGCATTAAATTGAGAGGCAGCCTGGCTTAGGAAAACAGGCATTGGATTAGGATTGAGGTGCTTCCCACCTTAGTCTAGTCTTTCACTGTGTGACATTGGGAGCCTTCTTTCCCTTTCCAGGACCTTGGAAACTCTGTCCATTGGTAACCAGTTTGATGGCTAAACTCCATTTCTCCATCCTGCATTTCCTAGACAACACAATGCAAGCTTCCTCTCCAGCCTCTTTGGAGCTCTGATTCAGATACTAATCTCAGGCCCTCCAAAGAAGCATAATTTAGAACTTCCCTGCTTCCTGCAGAGGCACAAGTAGTACAGTACATGAAGCTTTCTATGGAGCTGCTCATTTGTGTTCATTAACATCTCTCCCTGGGAGGAGCATGCCGGGGACGATGTTTATCAAGATGAGGCACGTGACAATAGGAGCACCAGATTTCCAATCCTAGTTTTGCTACCAGAAGTTCGCTTTCCAGACTTGGGCAAATCACTTCAGTGTCTCTTGCTTAAAACCTTGACTAGCTTTTCAATGTTTTTGGAGACAAGGACTCAAGGCCTTAGAGATTTTGTGATCTCGCTACATGTGTAATAAATATATAAACTGTAGTATAGCTGCTTATTATCAAGTATCATGCACTGTACATGCTATACTTTTATATGCAACTGGCAGCACAGTAGGTTTGTTTAAACCAGCATCAACACAAACACGTTAGTAATGCATTGTGCTACAATGTTACCATGGCCGAGATATCACTAGACAATAGGAACTTTTCAGCTCCATTATAATGTTATGGGACCACCATCATATAAGCAGGTCATTGTTAACCAAAACATCATTACGGGGTACATGACTATATTTTGGTATAATCTGATACAAAAAAATAACCTGACCTTTGCCTACCTACCCAGTTCCTACTTCCTTGAGTTCGCTCTTCTTTGTGCACTCCAACCCCACTCACCTGTCTGTTATCCTTCTGACACACCCTATTGCCTCCTTGCATTTAGCTTTATCCTACAAAATTTACTGTTTACAAAGTTTACTCTGAAATAGAGGCTATTAGTATCATCGTTTTGAAGACTAGAAAACTAAGGCGCAGAAAGTTAAATGCCTTGTCCAAGTTTGCATAGTTTGTAAATGGCAAAGCTGGGGAAAATCCAAGGAAACTTGGCTCTGGAGTCCGTGCTATTAACCAACTCCTGACTTCCTGTCCTGCTAGACCTTAGTGGGTGGTCATGAAATGAAGGATGTAGGGACAGTGTGCCAAGAGTTCTGCTGGATTATTTTAGCTGAAATCTCACAATGGCTTTTTATATAATATTACTGACTTATGGAGCTCTTTGCTCTGGGGTATGGACTTAGGTTTCTAAATTGTCATCTCCTTCTAGATAACTTTTCAGGAACTTATCAGCACCCACACAGGACTGGATGTGCTTTTAGAAGGTACCATGGAGGCTGTGATGGTTTGGCTATATCAAATCTCATCTTGAATTATAGCTCCCATAACCCCCACGTGTCAAGGGAGGGACATGGTGGGAGGTAATTAAATCATGGGTGTGTGTTTTTCCGTGCTGTTCTCATGATAGTGAATAAGTCTCATGACATCTGATGGTTTTATAAAGGGCAGTTTCCCTGACATGCTTTCTTGCCTGACACCATGTAAGATGTGCCTTTGCTCTTCTACCGTGATTATGAGGCCTCCCCAGCTGTGTGGAACTGTGAGTCTATTTAACCTCTTTTTCTTTACAAACTACTCAGTCTTGGGTATGCCTTTAGTAGCAGCATGAGAACAGGCTAGTCTAACACAGAGGCTTTGGGCATAAGTTATGGGCCTTTGGTTTTGAGGTTCTCCAACATTTAGCTGGGAAATTATGTACCCCTAAGAGTTTTGGAGAAGCCTCCTTGAGAGTAATTAAACCAGAGCAGCAGAACAATAGACTCCTACATGTATGGAAAGGACAGAGTCACAAGTCAAAGCCTCAGGCTGAACCTTTCTTAGCAGAGTGAGAAGGGTAGATCTGAGACAAAGGAACAGGAATTTTTTTTTTTAAATTGATTCCTGTATTTTCATAACTTCTTTCTCCTCAACAGTACAGGTTTCTTCATGACATGTCTTCAAGACAGCATTGGAGTAGAGGCTTCCTCAACGGCCTTGTTTTATTCAATGGCATTAAGTAAACATGTGGGAAGGGATCAAGAGTCCACATCAGATCCTGGCCCTGCAGCAGCTTTTCTAGTTGGGGGTCATGATAGCTACAGTCTCTCTAGTATCTTCTCTGTGCCATTTAAATAAATAAATCAGAGCGTTGGACTCAGAATCTGACTCTCTGATTCCACTGAGTCAGTTCTTGGCCAGGGTGATGAAGCTGGTAACTTGTACAGCCTGGATCCATACTCAAGGACATGAGACTTGGAGTGGGAGTTGAGAGGAGGGTAGTTCATGACAAGCCTGACCCAACACAGTGCTGTGCCCTATTAGCTATCTACACAGATAAGCAAACTGAGGCTACCACTTGGTCAGTTCTTGGCAAGGGTCATGAAGCTGTAACTTCTAGAGCCTGGAAAAGTGTCTATGGTGCCAAAGCCCATCCATGTAACCGTTAGTTACTAGATAGGAACTAAAGTTTATTACTTAACCTTATTGAGCTTCCATTTTCTCTATGAAATGGAGGGAAAAAGCTTTTACCTTGGCTTAAAGCAGTTGCAAGACTTAAAAAGTTAATTCATGTTATTCGTTTATTTATCACAATGCCTAGCACATAAGTCTCAGTATAGGAGAGCTACATTGTTCTTACCATCATCACCATCACCACCATTATTTGCCAAGAGAGAGGTATATGCAAAGGGCTATAGTGGTTCAAAGGAGGGGGCAATCGCTTCCACCAGGAGGACAGTGGGAAGTAGTGTGAGGATAAATGTAAAACATGAAAATTTGAACTTGAACTTGAAAGGAGACTGTGTATGTGGGGATTTTGGATCAAAAGGGCATTCCAATAGAAGAAACAGCTGAGTAAAAGCAAAGCGATAGAACACTGATAATGACTGCGAATGGTGAATAGAGCATTTTGGCTGATTGCTGTGTACCTAAGTGGAGATGAGGGAGGAAAGATGCATTGGGGGTAAGAGTTTTGAGAACCAAGTTAAGGGAAGTGGCATGAGCAGAGCTAGGCTCCAAAAAGATTTAGCAGTCCATCTATACCCATTATGTCTGGGGTGCATATGAGGGAGTTACAGGATGTGAGACTTGGAATTGGGGTGGAGGGAAGGCAGTTCATGGCAAGCCTGACCCAATACACTATCGTGTCCAATTAGCATGACCTGTTTTGGCTTCGAATGGCGAAGGAGAATCTGTGACCTCTGAGTCAGCCTTTATGGAATGCTTAAGACTTAACAGGTCTTGCAATATGCATTCTCAATCAGTCATAGTACTTTAATAACGGTTCCTTACTCAGCTTCATTCATTCATTGGAAATCCATGCATGTCTTTGAAGTCCACAGGATTCTCAGAATAACCTTGTGACTAGATGAGAGAAATATTGACTGTGAGATTACTGAAGGCAAAGACTGTTTGTGATGCTTGATTACTTGATTTTTGCATATCCAACAAGTGAATGAGTGAGTGAGTGAGTGAGTGAGTGAGTGAGTGAGTGAGTGAATTTCCACTTGACTCCTGAGGCAACTGAGGTGAGGAGATGTAAAAATATCTCAAGGTGTCATTATTCAACACACATATGACTAGGACTTTTGTTACTTTCATACTTCTTCTCCATTTACACTTTCTTAAGAGTATTTTCCAAAGTATATGTAATTTAATGATTTTAAATCCTGCTTGCTTTTGTTGCTGTTTTCTTCCTAAAAGTAGAGCTTTGCCTTTTCCCTTTTAAATCAGTCACTGAGAGAATATTTGGCTTTGTGCCCTCTGAGAGTTATTTCCTAGCCCACGAGCCCCATGTTCTGATTCTGATGTGAGATAATGGAGCTTAGCCCTCAGAGATGTGAAAGGTACCAATTGTTTCGTTCTCTAAACATTCAGAAACAACTGTTCTTTTCTTTTCTTTCTTTTTTATTTCCCCTTCCAAGACTTTTTCTTTGCCTCAAAGAGCATAAAGGATGGAAGGTAGAAGGAGGAACTCAGGTTAGTCTATGGCTCAGAGGCCTTGAATAGTTTGGGGGAAAAAAATTAAATAACATGAAACTATAACTTCTCATTGTTCTCTGCTGCTTCCACCTCCCACTGACAGTGTACACTTTCCATCAAA
The DNA here is from genome assembly GCF_047675955.1 of Chlorocebus sabaeus. Classification (NCBI taxonomy): domain Eukaryota; kingdom Metazoa; phylum Chordata; class Mammalia; order Primates; family Cercopithecidae; genus Chlorocebus; species Chlorocebus sabaeus. The sequence goes on along the minus strand of NC_132926.1, from coordinate 28,657,105 downwards.
CATGTATAATATTGGTTGTGGAGCAGATCAAAAACATCTGTTTTCTCTGGAATGTACAGTCAGTCAATCTTGAAGAAGGAGCATCGTATCAAAGAGGTCTGTTGTCAAATACCTACTTCCCCCTTTCTGTCCTTTCTCTTCCCCTTCAAGGGAAATAAAAGTCTGGGTTGCAGAAAGACCCTTTCATCTCAAATTGATATCTTTTCATTAGTGTCTTGGCTTGGGCAGAGGGTGTGGAGGCAGTATACTATGAATAGTATTGTTGAGGACATGAAATGTTAAATAATAAGATTTTACATTTGTAAAGTGTCATGTTCCTTGCTTTTACAGACAGAAACTTAGACTGCTGGGTTTTGAGCAATTAAATTGAGGAGCTATTTTGGGTATGCTGTATAAATCATAACCGCTTGTTGAAGGGTGTGCTGAGATCAAGGTGTGACCTCTGCACAATTCAGGGACCTCCTCTTGGACAAGTCTAGAGGTTCAGCCTTGCCAATGCTTCAGAAATGATTAGATTCAAGGTGCCGACATCAGGCCAACTGAACCCTTGAGAGATTGCCATATAAACTGTTATTGCAGCAGCATCTGTTTGCCAGGGTAAATATTCAGGCATATGAACTGGGCCCTGGAGTCTTCAGATGGTGTAGCCCTTCCCAGAGGGAAGTCTTCACGGGGGTCCAGATGCTGGTAAGAAGTTTTTGTTTGTCTGTGTTTGCCATCACAGCATAGAGATTAAGAACCTGGGCTTCAGAATCAGACAGATTTTTGTGTATTATTAACTGTTGCTGCATAACAAATTGCCCCCAAACTCGGTGACTTTCCACAACAATCTTTGTTTATTATCTCTTTTGGTTCCCTGGGCCAGGAATTCACATGGAGCACAATAGAGAAGGATGGAAGTCCTGAAAACTAAGCTGAAATCATCTAAAGTCTTATTTACTCATGTGGGCTGTGTTGGAGCTGTCAGCTACAACACTTACCCAAGGCCTCTCCATTTGGCCTGAACTTCCTCACACTATGGTGACAGGGTTTTAAGGATTGACCTGGATAAAGTCATGGCAGAGACCACTCATAGAAAGCTATGTCAACAATAGAAGATGAATGGCCAGGATGAAGACAGAGAGAGAGAGAGAGAGAGTAAAGAATTCCAAAGGTTGCCATGTTTGCCTAACCCTGCTTCACAGAACCAACAGACAAAATCTGTAGCCTACCCTCCTAGTCAGATATGTATATTTTGTATGGGAATGAATACATCAGAAAGTAGCAGCTTAGTGATAAATTATGCAACAGCCCCTTCTTCATTCTAGGTTCACCGGTACTGCCAAATTAACATTACCTGAGCACCTCCTTTGCCCAAGCATTTTTACAAGTATAATTTCATTTAACTCTCACAACAACCCAAAGTTATAATTTCAATTTTCCCCCTTTTGGATTAGAACTTAGAGGATATGGAAACCTCTCAGTCACCCATATATATATAAACTACTCCTAAAAAGGTTTACCTTTAAAGTAGAGCCATTATTTACTCTCATACTTTCACCTGTTTTAATTTCAGGGAGTTGTTCTGTGCTGGACTTATGTAATACCTATGATCATATAAGAAAGTCTTTTGCTTCAGGTATTCTTATCACACTAACATTTCTGTGAGACTTACCTTTGATCCCCCATGTCATTATACTTCCAAAGCCACCTTAAACTAAAATCTACACAAAACAAAGAAGGGTGCTTCAATAGGTCTGTATTTCTAAGCAATTGTCACCTTTCCCAAAAAAGTAAAATAGCAATTTCTATAGTTGTTTTCTCTTTTAATGGCTTTATTGAGATATATTACATACCATATCATTCACCCATTTAAAGTGGTCAGTTCAGTATTTTTTAGTATATTCACAGATATATACATTCATCACCATAATCTAATTTTAAAACATTTCTCTCTTGCAAAAGTAACCCTGTACCCATTAACTGTCACTCCCCAGCACCCTACCGCCATCCAGTTCTAAGCAACCATGAATCTACCTTCTATTTCTTTTTTTTTTTTTTTTTTTTTTTTTTTTTTTTTTTTTTTTTTTGAGACGGAGTCTTGCTCTGTCACCCAGGCTGGAGTGCAGTGGCGGGATCTCGGCTCACTGCAAGCTCCGCCTCCCGGGTTCACGCCATTCTCCTGCCCCGGCCTCCCGAGTAGCTGGGACTACAGGCGCCCGCTACCTCGCCCGGCTAGTTTTTTTGTATTTTTTTAGTAGAGACGGGGTTTCACCGTGTTAGCCAGGATGATCTCGATCTCCTGACCTCGTGATCCGCCCATCTCGGCCTCCCAAAGTGCTGGGATTACAGGCTTGAGCCACCGCGCTTCTATTTCTATAGATTTGCCTATTCTGATCATTCTCTATGAATGAAATCATACTATTTGTGGTCATTTGTGACTGACTTCTTTCACTTAGCATAATGTTTTCAAGGTTCATTCATGTCTTCACATATATCAGTGCTTCATCCCTTTATGATATATCCATAAAATGAAATATTATAGTCCAATAATATAGTCCAATAATATTTCATTTTATGGATATACCATATTTTGTGTATCCATTTATTAGTTGATAGACATTTGTTTTTACTTTTTAACTACTATGACTAATGTTGCTATGAAAATTATATTACAAGTTGTCATGTGGCCATATGTTTTCATTTTTCTTGAGTATGTACCTAGTAGCGAAATTGCTGTGTTATATAGTAACTCTATGTTTAGTCTTTTGAAGAACTGCCAAACTTTTCCAAAGTGACTGCACAAGTTTACATTCCCACCAGCAATATATGAGAGTTTCAATTTCTCCACATTTTTACCAACACTTGTTATTGTCTGTCTTTTTTATTATAGCCATTCTGTAGGTATGAGGGGTGGTATCTCATTGTGGTTTTGATTTATATTTTTTAACAACTGATGGGTGTTGAACATCTTTTTTCTTTCCTATTGATTATTTTGTATATCTTCTTTAGAGAAATATCTCTGCAAATTCCTTGTTTCTTTTGTTTGTTTGTTTGTTTGTTTGTTTGTTTGTTTGTTTGTTTTTGCAGGGGGTGGGGATACGGAGTCTCATTCTTGTCACCCAGGCTGCAGTGCAGTGGTGCGATCTTGGCTCACTGCAACTTCCACCTCCTGGGTTCAAGCAATTCTGTTGCCTCAGCCTCCCAAGTAGCTGGGATTACAGGCACTCACCACGCCAAGCTAATTTTTTTTGTATTTTTAGTAGAGATGGGGTTTCACCATGTTGACAAGGCTGGTCTCGAACTCTTGACCTCAGGTGATCTGCCCGCCTCGACCTCCCAAAGTACTGGGATTACAGATGTGAACCACCACGCCCAGTCTCTTGCCTACTTTTTAAAATTTGGTTGTTTGTCTTATATTATTGAATTGTAAGAATGTTAAGAATGTTTTAACATATTCTAGATATAAGCCCCTTATCAGATATATGTTTGCAAATATTGCCTTTTTTTTTTTTTTTTTTTTTTTTTGAGACGGAGTTTTGCTCTTGTCGCCCAGACTCAGTGCAATGGCACGAGCTTGGCTCACTGCAACCTCTGCCTCCCGGGTTCAGGCAATTCTCCTGCCTCAGCCTCCCAAGTAGCTGGGATTACAGGTGTGCACCACCACACCTGGCTAATTTTTGTATTCTTAATAGAAATGGGACTTCACCATACTGGCCAGGCTGGCCTCCCAAAGTGCTGGGATTACAGGCATGAGCCACCGCACCCAGCCACAAATATTGTCTTTGATTATATGAGTTACCTATTAGCCTTCTTTATGGTATCATTTGCAGCACAGTTTTTAATCTTTTTGTCGTTGTTTAGCTTCTTTATTTGTTTTATTTTATGTGCAGTACTCACTTCTGTTTTCATTCATTTATGCTTTGAGTGTCCATTATGTGTCAGGAACTTTTCTAGACACTGGTGATATGTCAGTGAATACAATGGAACAATGTCCTTGCTGTTCTGAAACTAATATTTCACTCAAGAAAAGCAGATGATAAACAGATAAATCAAAGATTTCAGACAATTATAAATATGTTTTAGAAAATGAAGTGAGATCATGAATTGGGAAGTTTTTACGGGGCATGTGTCCAAGGTGGGGAGGCAGCTTTAGGTAGATTCACACTATTGGCACTTGGGGCCAGATAATTCTGTGTTGTGTGGTAGCTGTCCTGTGCAAATATCCTACAATGCAAGGACAGCTACCTGTGCAAGGATAGCTGTAGCAGAATCCCTGACCTCTACCCACTAGGGACCATTAGTACCTCCCTCACTTGCTATAACCATAAAAAAGATCTACAGACACTGCCAAATGTTCCTCGGAGGGAAAAATCACTCTCAGTTGAGAACCACTCAGGTTAATAATTGAGAAAGGCATCTCTGAGTGGTGACCTGAAGACAGTCCACCTTATGGGAAGAAGTGGAGCAAAAGCATTCAAGATAGATGGTAAATAAGTGCAGAAGCAAGGTGGGAATGCACTTGATGTGTTTGAGGTAGAAACCAGGCTTCACAGGGACAGTGTAGTGAATAAGGGGGAGATTGATAGAAGATAAAAGTAGAGAAGTAGGCTGGGGTCAGATTATGAAGGACCTAGTAGACGGTAATCAGAAATTTGGAATTATTCCAAGTACAATAGAATTGGAAGCCAGTAAGTCAGGGATAAATTGGTGCTCTTGAATATAGGAAATAAGCTGTAGATTTGGGGTTTTGTCCCACTTTGTTCTATTTTGAGTCTTTGTGGGTTTTTGTTGTTGTTTTTGCTCAAGGATCCACAATCAGAGAGTGACAGAGCTAGGACTAAAACCCAGGTCTCCAGGCTAGTAGGCTATAGGTCTTGCTATTAAACAAGGGTGACGAAGCAGTCTGCATTTATTAACTGTAGGATTGCAGTTGGCCATTACTCTAACCGACCTTTCCCTGAATCCACCTTGTTTAAGAATCCCTAATATAGTAGTTGGCATTTGGCATGAAAATCAAAGATGAACTTTAGCAAGAAGCTAATCCAAATCTGGTTCACAGACCAGTAGCATCAGCATCACCTGGGAGCTTGTTTGAAATGCAGAATCTCAGGCCCACCTCAAACCTACCGAATTACAATCTGTGCCTTGACAGTCCCCAGTTAATTTGTATGCATGTTGAAGCTTGAGAAGCACTGATCTAGTTTATCAAAATATCATCAGAAACAGTTGAGTGATTCAAATGGTTTTTTTGATAGGCTTTTACTGAGTCAGAAGACTAATGATGGTGTCATCATTAAGCTCTCATTATAACATGTTTTTTATTCCTTTCTTTCTTTGGCTCATAGCAATTCTTCACTCACAAAGTCCTATGTAGTCTTCCTTAATAACAGCATACATTCTTTCCTTTAATCTCTACAGTCACCACCTTTGTCTTTGCCCTCACTAATTTGTACCTAGCCTATTATAGCCATATCAAAATTTATGCCTTCCTCCCTTTATGCCCTTCATTGCCTAGAGCTCTCTGAATCTCAAACTTTATATGGCTTTTTCTTGTCTTCAAGATAAAATTCATATTTCCAACTCTGACTCTAAGGCCTTCTATATCCAAACTCCAAAGCACGTTTCCCAGAGAATCTGTTGCATGTATGTCTTTATGTCCATGTCTTTGTTCACACCCTGGAATGCCCTTTCCCACCCTTTCTACTGCCTTCAAAGCTCTGCTGAAATCCCACTTCCATCCGTGATGTCAGACCTACCCAGTTGCCTACCCAGGTTCTATGGCACTTGTTGCCTGTACCAATTTTCTTTTGATGGGGAAGTCTGATAGCATTATAATTTCAGGTACAAGCACAGGTCTTCATAACTAAATTGTAGCTTGTGGAGTACAGAGGCCACATCTTTGTCCACTCCCACTCTAATGCTTAATAAGGCACTAAGCATATAGTAGGTAATCAGTAAATATTTTGCCTTTGAATCTGAAGTTGTGGAGTAATGCCCAGACTTATAAGCACTTGGTTTCTACTAATTTATTTTCTCTAAGGGTCTATGCTACAGTTCAGCAATTGTGTAAACAGCATTGTTTACAAAGCCAGCCGTGGGTAAGCAGTCTCAGATCAGCTGGGTGGTAGGCAATGGATGCAGTCCAGAATCTCAGGCCAAATAAACTGTGAATCTTTATTTCAAGAACCACTGTATTCTGTGGGACCGAGCTCTGTTCCGGGTGTCAGAACAATAGGTATCCCTCCCTGTTGCTGAGCAGTTGTGTGAGGCACAAAGCCCTGATTGAGCCTGGCCCACCTGAACCTGGGATAGCTCAGATATAAAATGATAATAACAGTGACCTGTATTCTGTATTTTGTTACATTTTTGTGTTGGCTTAGTACTTCTTTCTTAAGGTTGTTAGCAAGAGCATCTGCTGGTAACTTGACTCAGTGTGCTGTAGGTTTTTTGTATACGGTTTGGGTTTCCTATTCCCGGGCATTGAACCATTAAGATTCCTGCAGGTAGGCATAACTACTTATAGCCTTTTCTGTGTATATATTAGCTCTTACAGACCTCATAATCCTAAAGAGGTGCAGAGGAAAGGTGCCGTCATTCTCATTTGACAACTGGGGAAGCAGAGGCCCAGAAAAGTGATCTAACTTTCCCAAGTTCACAAATGAGTTATCAGAGCTGCAACAAGAGCTAAGGTTGAGGCTTTTTTAACCTTATGTTACTATTCAGTGAATAGGCTTAGTGCAGCCTTACCTTACTAATTATTAAAAATAGACAACATTAGGATTTAAACCCAGATGGTATTTTCCTGTTGTTCACACTCTTACCCACTGTCAGCAATGGCCCATCAGATTCTCCACACTGATTCACGAAAAGACAAATATTTGCTGTTTCTGTTCTAAGCTAGGCTTGCCAAAACTGAGAGCAATGTTCTCTATCCCCGAGATGCATCACTTCAAGCACCTATCTACTTTCTCTGCAAAGTTATCCCTTTGGCAATGGTTCTTCAATTCTGATTATATCTGGGAAATAAATAATAAACCTATTTAGATGCTAATTGGTTTTAACATCTCAGTGACTCAACAGGCTCATGTATGTCCTACAAGAAGTCTCTCAAACCTGGATCATACAGTTATCAAAGAGTGTTGCTGAGCCACCAACTTCAAAATGGCTCAATGCATTTGAGTTTACAAAGCATTCAATGTTATAACAAAGGACATCTGGGCTAAGGATAGTGTCTTAAAGGCTAGGCTTTTGGGGTGGCAATTATTTTCTTGCTGAGGTTGCAGGATAGACAAGTTAACTTTTTTTTCCTACATTAAAACAGGGAAATGAAGAGTCTGAGTATTCTAGGCAGTTCATGGCATAATGGTAAGCAGATAAATTTCTGGTATCCATCTGAAAATTAACTTTTTAGCTTTGTGACTTCTGGCGCCTTATCTTCTCCAAGCCTCAGTTTTCTCATCTGTAAAACAGAAGTCATAATGGTACTTTCAAGGCCAAAATGATGACTACATGAGATTTAAAATATTTTATATTTAAAATATTTTAACAAAATATTTTAATAAAATTTAAAATTTAACAAAATTTAAAAGATTTTGTTCAATGCCTGGCACATAGTAAGTGCTTCATAACAATTGAGTACTAGTATTACTATTATTTATTAATAATTCCTATAGTCAAATAGAATAAGAAGTTCCCCTTGTTACCTATAGATATTCAGAGTGTCCTTCTCTCGGGCCTGCATGAGTAATTCCTTCTGGCTTACTAGTGTCAAAAGTCCATTTGTATGTGACTGAGATGAGGAAAGAAATGCAGGATGGAGCAGGGAACCAGTCCTCTCACTAGATGGTTTACCCTTAGCACTACCTATGTTTTGCACTGGATTAGTCTTTGTTTTGGGGGGGCTATCCTGCACAATGGAGGTTGTTCATCAGTATCCTTGGCCTCTATCCATTATAAGATGCCAGTAGCAAACCACCCTCCTCCAAATTCTGAATATCAAAACTATCTCCAGACATTTTCCAACTGGGGGCAAAGGTGCCCCCAGTTGAGAGTCATTAATTACACAGTACATTTGTCCATGATGGGGACATGTAGGCTCATGGGGTAGCCAGTGACAGACAGGCAGGCAGGAGTGGGGAATTTTTTTTCTGTAAAGGCCCCAAGTAGCCAATATTTTAGGCTCTATCTGTCCCAACTACTCAGCTCTGCCATGTAGCTTGAAAGCAGCCAAAGACAACACATAAATGAACATGTTCCAACGAAACTATTTATGGGTCCTGAAATTTGAATTTCATATAATTTTCATGTGTCACTAAGTAATCTCTTTAAAATTTTTATTCAGCCACCTAAAAATGTTAAAACTATACATGAGTCGTACAAAATCAGATGGTGAGCTAGACTTGGCCCATGGGCCATAGTTTTCTGACCTTTGGACTAAGAAATACATGAAGCTGAAACTTTGTATTTATCCCTAAGATAAACATGGCATAACTATGGTACTTCTCCTAACAGCATCAAATTTACATATAAATTTTAGAGAAAGCATATTATTTTATTAAAATGAGCATGACTATATTTTGGAATAGGACCTAAGCCAAAATGAATTTTAGACATAAAACATTATATTTCAAAGTAATATCTTGCTTCCCATGGGCTGTTGGACCCATGCCTCAGGTCCCCAGAGGCCTTTATTTCCTGCCATCATTTTCCCTTGCCTTTAGGCTACCTTGGTAGGAAAATTTAAGAAGTTGCCATGCCATCATAAGTGAGAAACTAACTCATATAAGAGCCTTTTAGACTTCCCATAACTGGTTACTCTTAGATGGTGTCCAATAAGGCACCTCAAAATATTCTAAGCGCTCTAGTAGTTGTCTAATGTATTTCATCAGAGAATGTTTATGTAATAGGCGATTGTTTAATCCAAGGTGGCTCCTATAAATCATTTCTGAAATGTTGAAGTGTCTCTTTCACACACTTGGGGTGCGAGGTTCATTCACTTCCATTGTCAACTAAGCAGCATGTGTACCCCTCAGCTTGATGACTACCCAGAAAATTAGCAAATGGCATGGGCCCTTCTCTCAGGAAGCTGGAATCTGATGGCGATGTTAGGACCTGCTCATATGAGGTGACCCACAAAGAGTACCCCGCCAAGAAAGGTGTTGTGGCAGAAGGAGCAGTGGAGTGGCAAGCGGGAGGCACCTTTTCTAGCACTTCCTGTGCATGCATCCTGGAGAGGGTTACTTTACCTTGAGATAAGTTTTCTCTTCTGCCCAGAGTGCTTTTTTGGAGACAGATTCTGAGACACCATCCAAGCTCAGCTGGGAAGAATGCCACAATTGATTAGAGCTGTCAGCCATGGATGGGAGATCAGAGATTGGCTGGCAAAAGTGCCAGGGTGTTGACAGGCCTAGTCTCAGTCATCTCCACAGTTCTTCCTGGCTGGAAATGCCTCTGGCTATATTACCCTTATTGCATGATTTCGTGGTACTGATCAGATCCAAAGAAGGAGGATGATTGTGAGACACAAAGCTCAGGGGACAACTATGTGGTGGAGGTGAGAGGATGTCCAGGACTTTGAAGAGGCTGCTTCTTCTTCAAAGCTGAGTGCCAGCAGAGCACATTTTGTGCCTACTTGAATTTTGGTTGGCTCTAGGCTGAGCGCATTCTATTGTGGTGTTGGCATGGGAAGAGGGAGGCATGCGGGAAATATTGCATCTCTGCCATTCTCCTGGGCCCTTGTGAATGGGAATGTCTTCTTAATGAGCCTATCCCAGAGAGTCTGGCCTTTCAGATAAACAAATAAGCATCAGCAGGAGATGCTCATGAAAGGACTGGGAAAAATAGGGCCACGTTGAGTGACAACCCAAATAAAAGAGTCCTAAGAGGTCTGAAGCTGGTGGCTAATGAGCACATCTCCTCATTTGTGATTTCTTGGCCAGGACATGTATTGTTGAGGGTGCCAAGAAAGTCTGTCTTATTTTATACAGGAAAAAGCCTTTCTGGCCTTTGTCCCGGTACTGGCTTTTATTTTTTATGTTGGGATAGGGGCCTGCCTGGAGGACATTTACAAGGTAGGAGAAATCTCAAGCTAATTTTAACCTAACACAATTTTCTTGTCTTTCTAGTGATATATATCAGTTTTCTCACTTGGGAAATGGGGATAAAAATACAACTCACCTTCTAGAATTGTTGGGATGATTAAATGGGATGATTCCCAGAAAGCACTTTGCACAGTTTCCAATATGTAGTCAGCATCTGATACATGTTGGCTGCAATCATTATTAGTAAGAGTATTATCATCATCATTTTCATATGTGGAAAGGCACCGAAAAGAGTGTCTGGGGTGAGGGATATAGTTCCAATTCTGCTACCAGCTGGCTGTGAGATTTCAGGCAAGTCATCTCTCATGTCAGCTGAGAGTGCTGGACTGGAGCTTTTATTCATTTTGTAAACATATTTGGAGGACCTGCCTACTAAGTGCCAGGTTCTATTTCCAGGCAGCAAATATATAAAGGTGAATAAGACACAAGAGATCCCAAAGGTGATGGAGGAAACAGGTAGCACATGTGACCATATAGCATGAGAATTGCTCTTACTGTGTGGATGCATGCCAAATGCTCTGGAGGCCTGGCACGGAATTAGCAAGACTAAAGGGTCTGTCCCAATCCAACCTTCTGTGAGTCTATAACTGAAGCATCCAAAGTATAACCTGAGTGTTTAGGGGAAGAAGAAGTCACCTAGCTGGTGAGGGGCCTAAAACTCAAGTCCCTTCCTTCTAGGACCAGAGTACTCACCAACTACCAAGCTGCCTTAAAATAAAAATATTCAAGAACAAGTGATGTGCAAAGAGGTAACACAGTGATAATTAAGTAACTGGGGTTTGGAAACAGGAGACTTCCACGTCAGTTTCAGCACTGTTATTTTGGTAGTTTAATGATTTAGAGTCAGTTATTTAATCTCTTAGAGCCTCAGTTACTTCATCAGCCAGCATGTTACTATAGTAATACCTGCTAGACATTATTATTATATGGAGAGAGAGAGCTTGGTACGCTGCAACATATACCTTCTAGTTGGTGGTTGTTTCTGTTGTTATTATTAATAGTAGCAACAATAAATATCTTGCTGTTCATTTTTTTAAAGTGTTCAGTGGCCAGTAATTGAATTTGAGTGCCTGGAACTATAGGTAAGGGTTTTTTGTTTTAATAGTCATTATCTTTTTTCAAGAGAATAGGAAAAATATAAGCCTCTTTTTAACTTTAATGCTAAAAAAATCTTTATAGCTTGTGTGTGAAAAACAAGAGGAAGGGAGGAAGGGGAGGAAAGAGATTGTCTATTTCTACTTAAAGCTAATCAGAGAAATAATTTTAGATAAGAGTATTATGACCTGATTTCTGATTAATTTAAGTCTTATTATATTGTTGTAACAGAAATCCCTGAAGTGTGTTATTGATTATCTATTGGTAGAATGAAAGGGTAAGCAGCTGCAGTAAATAAAAGGTTTTGTCTGAGACAAAGCAAAGGAGAAGTGATATAGGAGAAATATAATAAAGATGGGAGTGAGAGAAGAAACTTGGGTTCTAGTTCTTTCAGATAAGTGACCTTGAACAAATCTCTTCCCTATACTTGGCCTCAGTTTCCCCATCACAACAACCTAGGGCATAGTCTAGATAATCCCAAAGGTCCCTTTCAGCCTTGACAAACTATGAGATTTCTATCTGTACAATACTGAAACAGTGATCAAGAGGGAGAGACACCCACAAAGAGAGAAATAGTTTGTGCTGTGCTCAAATGCCTGACTGATGAAAAAGAGAACAGACTCATAAAACCCACTAATTCAAATTAAATAGATAATTCTTGTTGATTTTGAGCTGGCAATCTCAGGCTTCTAAATCACAAGTAAACTCCATTTAATCCTGTGATGGTCTTTTGGTCTCTTTCTTAGCTCAGTAGTGCTAAGCACAGAGGTTTCATGGAAATCAAGAGAGAGAGAGAGAGAGGGAGAGAGAGAGAGCTGTTTAAAAAAGAAGAACAATATACTTGGATGAACTAAAGAGTGGTCCTCCATAAAAGCCTCATAATGTTACTTGCCTACCTGTTTAACCCTTTGTGGTCTGATTTGTGGTCCCCAACAGAAATCAAATTAGGTAGTCTTATATAGGGAAATAAATAATAACTTGTACACTGTGTGTTGTTTGCCATCTTTAGGACCTCCAAAGGGTAACGAATTCAGCAGACCCACAATCCGGCACTTCAGGTTTTTGAAATTTACTCATGAAAATTTAGGAAGTCCTAAAGGCTGTGCAAAATCATTGAACTTCATTGGCAGGCAGAACCTTGCTTTCAAACTCTATGAGGCTACAAATCAGAGATTGAGACCTAAAGAGGAACCGAGGTTTTCCCAGAGTCACCTGCCTTCCCAGGCAGAACTGGGACTAAAGTCACACCTAGGACTAAAACTCCACTGACTCCCAATCCAGTGTAACCAAGTCTCCTGTGGCCTTTCCCATGATCTGGACCCAAAGACTTTCTGTTGTTCCCCAGAAGAGTTGTAGGTGCACTCTGTTCTCTGGTTCTTTGCAGTGTAATGGCAGAACCGAGGTTAGGATTCTCCTTGGATGTAAGGATCACCAGCCTACCAGACTGGCTATTAGACAAGGCAGTGATGGATTTGGGATGCTTTGGGTGACCTTGTGTACAGCAGGTTCTTAGACACAACCCTAGCACGTGGAAAAGAGTTACATTCATCCTGAGCCCCAGCTATTGTTACCAATTCAAATTAGGACAACATGTTGATTAAGATGCAGATAGTTATGCTGCCCTCAGAACTGGAATCTGAATGCCTTGCTTTTATTTTTACTTCTACCACTTGCTAGTCACCTATTCTTGATCCACCATTTAACTTCTGCGAGCCTCAGTTTTTCCATCTTTAAGACAGGGATGATAATGACAGTATCTGTAGAACAGCTTAACTTGAACTAAATGATAAAAACTAAACAAAACACATAGAATTAAGTATGAATTTCTAAGGTTAGTTTATACATGTTTTAAGAACTTAGAGAAGAGGAGACAAACATAAGTATCCTAAGGAGATTAGGAAATGCTTCCTGGGGGAGGTTGGAAAGCAGCTAAGCCTTGAAGAATGGGATGGATTTGAACACTAGGAGAAGAGATGAGAAGGTAGTGAAGTGGAGGCAATAGCCTGCACTATCCAGAAACAGTTTCTGATTGTCCTAATGCTTTGGGCTCTCTAATTCTGTTTTAAATAATATTCCAATCTTTGACACTTTCATTCAACAATCCTTTCTATTTTTCTACTTTCATTTCCTGAATTGTTTCCCTGGGGAGGAGTGGGCCTACTTTTTGAAACAAATCACATCACAGATACCTCTTTTATTCTCTTTTATTAAAAATTCAGTTAAAATATATATATTGTTAAAAAATTAAAGGCTATCTCCAGATAATTCCCCAAATGAATAGGCTTAGGCTTTAATCATATTATGTTCCCTTCCTTCTTTCTCTTCACTTGCCAAATTATACTAATGATCGTAATCCCTTCTATGTGTTTTGGATTTTACAGTGTGTAAGGGTTTTATCTCTGTTGCCGCCGTTGGCCCTCTCAGTGAGCCCATGCAATAATTAGGTTACAATTGTTGGACTCTTTATACAAATGAGTTGCTAGAGCTTTAGAAAGGTTGCCTGACACATAGCAGGCTCTCAATAAATATTGGATGGATGGATTGATGGCTGGCTGGATGGATGGATAGATGGATGGACGGGAGAGATAGGAGCCTTGAGTGCATTGATAGCTGCTCTAAGTATCTGCTGTATTTTATCATTTTCTCTCCCTCCATGGTAACTCCAGCTTCAGCAGAGATCCCAAGGCACAGAAAGCAGGCATGCCCTGCAATCATTTATCTCTGGGATGCCCTGGAGCCTGTCAAATGGAGATGGGCACCAAGCCGGTATCCTGTAATTTTGTGATATAGAAAATATGGTAAATTTCCATGAAGCAAGTATCTTTTATAAAATACTGTCCCCTTTTGTACTCTGTGTAGATAATGTGTTTGGAGTTTCTCCTTCATTTGAGAAAAATAGAGTCATTGCTCATTTCCAACCCGAGGTCTGGATTTGAGAGGATCAATGCTTGGTTTGCAGGGAGAATATGCAGAACAAAGAGAAGGACCAGAAAACTAGAAGTCAGAAGACCTAAGTTCAAGACCCAAGTTCAAAACTTATAAACTTAACTTATTTACTCCTTGATTATGTATTGATTCCTTACTCTGAGGCAGGTTCTGCCAGACAGTAAGAACACAGTAGTGAGTAAAGGGGACAAGACACCTGACTTCATGGACCTTAGTTCAAGTGGGGTAAGAGAGAAAAATTAAATAAATCGACTGAATAAGCATGATAATTGTAAGATAAAGATTCCCTGGGCACAATGGTTCACACCTGTAATCTCAGCACTTTGCAAGGCCAAGGCAGGCAGATCACCTGAGGTCAGGAGTTTGAGACCAGCCTGGCCAACAAGGCAAAACCTGGTCTCTACTAAAAATACAAAAATTAGCTGAGCATCATGGCGCATGCCTGTAATTCTAGCTACTCAGGAGGCTGAGGCATGAGAATCACTTGAACCCGGGAGGCAGAGGTTGCAGTGAGCTGAGTTTATGCCATTGCACTCCAGCCTGGGCAGCAGAGAGAGACTGTGTCAAAAGAAAGAAAGAAAGAAAGAGAGAAAGAAAGAGAGAAAGAAAGAGAGAAAGAAAAGAGAGAAAGAAAGAGAGAAAGAAAGAGAGAAAGAAAGAGAGAAAGAAAGAAAGAAAGAAAGAAAGAAAGAAAGAAAGAAAGAAAGAAAGAAAGAAAAGAAAGAAAGAAAGAAAGAAAGAGAGAGAGAGAGAGAGAGAGAGGGAGGGAGGGAGGGAGGGGAGGGAGGGAGGAAGGAAGGAAGGAAGGAAGGAAGGAAGGAAGGAAGGAAGGAAGGAAGGAAGGAAGGAAGGAAGGAAATACGATTCTCTGAAGAAAAAAGCAACACACTGAGAGAAGGAAACATGAAGGTATTTGTTTAAATAGTGGGGTCAGTGAAGGCCCTTACTGAGTAAAAGTGATATTTAAGCCTAGATTTAAATGTTGGATGGTATTTGTGCTACAAAACAACTTGGAGAATATTCTAGCCAAAAGGGAATAATTTGTGCAGTGATTTGAAAAACAGAGGGACAACCAGTGTAGCTGGAGTGTTTTTGGCAAGGGAGAGAGTGATAGAAGATTAAATCAGGAAAACAGAGAAAGTACCAGATGAGGCAGTGCTTGACAGGCCATGGAAAGAAGAGTGACTTTTATTTTAAGTGCATGAGAAGTCACTGGAAGGTCACAAGTAGAATGGATGTGATCTCATCTGTTTTAAGAACTTGACCCAGTTGGCCAGCCACAATGTCTCACCCCTGTAATCCCGGCACTTTGGGAGGCCAAGGTGGGCAGATCACGAGGTCAGGAGTTTGAGACCAGCCTGGCCAGCATGGTGAAACCCCATCTTAACTAAAAATACAAAATATTAGCTGGGCATAGTGGCAGGTGCCTGTAGTCCTAGCTACTTGGGAGGCTGAGGCAGGAGAATTGGTTGAACCCGGCAGGTGGAGATTACAGTGAGCCGAGATCATGCCATTGCTCTCTAGCCTGCGGAGGGAGACTCCATCTCAAAAAAAAAAAAAAAAATTCACCCAGTCACTGAACTTCTTTGTGACTCCCTTTTCTCTCCTGAAAACAAGGATTAAACTACTGATTCCCTGTCCTTCCAACAGGTTGTTTGAGTGTCAGATCACATTCATTATAATACTTTGCTCCAAGTTGTGCTTGATAAATTTTGAACTGAATTGTTTCGTAACAATATGAAAATGCTTTATAAACTGTAAAGGCCATGAAAGTATAATGTATTATCAATAATCATAATTTCCCCAAAGCTCTGACTCCTTTCCAGGAGTTCGTGTGGAACAGATAAGATAATTGGCCATTAAATGCTTTGAAAACCCTATGCTAATAAAAGATACTTTATTGTATTTGTTTGTTTATTTGTTTATTGAAGTTTGCATTTGGTTCCTTTATTTTGTAACACCAATGTATTCTCTATTTTTGACCTAGGAAACAACAAGCAGACTCAAATGTATTACTTAACCTCAAGAAATAAAAATATCTAGAGAGAATATGATGAATGGGACTGAGAGTCAAGTGAGCAAGTCTTTGGTTAGAACTGGGCACTTCTTCACTCTCTTACCTAAGTAGATGGGAGCTTGTCCTCATTAGTTGTAGGTCCCCTGTTACTTATAAAGACGTTGTGGAAAATAATACTAACAATAATGATAATATGAATGACACATGTTTAGTAACACATATAGATACATACTCATGGGTATGTGTATATAGCCCTTTGCTACTTTTCTCAAAGCATGTTTTTCTCATCTATTGTTTTAATTTAGCTCACACTTACGTGCAGAGGTAGAGTAGGAGTATTCTAATTGGAGAAATGGCCAGGAAGTGCTTAAGTGGTTTGCTTCAAGATCACACTGTGAGTGATAGAGGAGGTGAAACCAAGGCACGGAGCTCCCTAGTCCTGTGCCAGCACTCTGTATCAAGACCTCTCAGATCCTGGGGGGGCTTTGGGAAAAAACAACAACAACCAAAAAAAAAAAAAAAAAAAAAAAAACCGGATCCTGAGCCCCAGATTAAATAATTAGGAACTGGAGCATTTTCACACTTCAGAAAATATTTGATCCATGTAGCCTAGCCTTCTTCCCTCATGTAACATACAGGAAAACAGAGGACCACAAGTAGGAGCCCACTTGGGCAGGTGACTTTTCTGCCACCTGCTCAAGCACCTACTGATGCTCCCACCATCTGTCTTTCAACCTCATATATAGCTGGCGACTAAGGTAGATGGAGACAATGTAGTAGAAGTCAAGGTGTTCCCGTCTGAGGACCATCTTACCAGAGAGGGAATCACAGTAGGAAGAGAACTCTTCAGTTAATTGATAATTTTTTCTTTGCAATGGAAGGGAAGTCTCTGTGACCTTGGGCCTAGCCTCAAGCCTGACATGCCTTTTGCCCTAGCCTTCTTTTGCTATCCCTTCAAGGATTTGGACAAGGTAAATCTTCAAGTTCATTTACCTTCTTTAAAATTTGGCAGCTCTACACATTATCTTGGCCAATTTGAGCCTAAAAAGTGATGTAGCTCAGAAGCAGTCAAGTTTCGTTGGATCAACATGAGTAGTAGGCTGGGAGGCTCATGCACAAGTGTGAGCCTTGTAGCCTTAGTCAAGTGTCTGCCTTAGAGCTAAGCTTCTCTATTGGTGAAATGGTTTAAAATACTAATCCAGTACATGTCCTAAAATGGACATGAGGTTCTTCTGGGATAAAGGATGAGAAGACACTTTGTATTTTGTAACATTCTACTCAGATGCAGGATGCTCATCTCATTAATATTACACTCTGGTGCCAGTTTCTGGGGGGTCAGCTGCAGAGAAGCTAGTTCAGGCTGCAACATCTCATTAGAAGCCGAAATTTGGATTCAGGAAGAGGAGCATGGAGGGATTGAGAGCCACCGTCTGCTGCTCAGTTTCCTGCTGCTATCTGTATTCAGAGAGGCATCCTGGTGACTTAGCAGTGCTGCTCAGTGGGACGTCTCTGACTTTGATGTTGCACGTGTCAACATTCTAATAGGGTAGCAGCCGAGGTGGGGTATGAGTTTGGAAAGATATCTTATGACCGCTTTTTCCTAAAGATGTTTCAACAGATAACCCTTTAGAAATAACAAAGGTAGTTTATGCATTTTATAGGAAACCCAGGGGCTTAGGTAGCAGCTCACTTTGAAGTTTGGCATGCAGACAGCTTCCTACTCTCCCATTTTTGCCCTCCCTGCACATCTGTGAGATATCATCGCTTGTCACAGTAACACAGTGTTGTATTTAGTTACATTGACAGCAATGGTGAAAGGACTATAAGCCTACTCCCTTCTAAACTGTTCACATCAAGTGAACCTTAAACATTTACTCCTCTCTTAAAATGTAAATTAGATCACCTCAGCCTACTGTTTAAACATTCTATCACGGCTCTCTGTCATGAATAGAATCCAGATGCCTAATGTAAGCTGGATGGTAGCCTGATCTGACCTTTGCTGACCTCTCTGACCTCCCCTCATACACAGCTCCCCTTGCTCACTGTGCTTGAGCCACACTGGTCTTCATTCTGTGATCAAATATGCCAAGTTATATCCTACCTTAGGGACCACTATTAAAATGCGTACTTAAAGCTCTAAAGCTCTTCATGCCTGCACCAGTCTTGCCTAAGATCTTTCCTGCCTGCCTCCTTCACATCGAGTCTCAGCCCAGCTCAGCCATCTCTTCAGCCAGTACTTCCCTGACCTTCCTCTTTGGCCCCACTCCTACCCCTCTGTACATCCGTTACATTGCCTTTGGTAATGTCTTCTTAGCACATATCGATTCATTTACCTATTAGTTCCATGCCATGAGAGGACAGATCTTTCTTTCTTTCTTTCTCTTTCTCTCTCTCTCTCTTTCTTTCTCTCTCTCTTTCTTTCTTTCTTTCTTTCTTTCTTTCTTTCTTTCTTTCTTTCTTTCTTTCTTTCTTTCTTTCTTTCTTTTCTGAGAGGGTCTTGCTCTGTCACCCAGGCTGGAGTGTACGGTGGCATGATCTCTGCTCACTGCAACCTCTGCCTCCAAGGTTCAACTGATTCTTCTGCCTGAGCCTCCCAAGTAGCTGAGACTACAGACACATGCCACCACGCCTAGCTAATTTTTGTATTTTTTTTAGAGATGGGGTTTCATCGTGTTGGCCAGGCTGGTCTCGAACTCCTGGCCTCATGTGATCTGCCTGCCTCAACCTCCCAAAGTGCTGGAATCACAGGCGTGAGCCACCACACTCGACCTGAGATCCTTTCTTTCTTATTGTCTCCTGAATCTCTAGCATGGAAGAATAAAGGTGCCGTAGCACGGAATAGATCTATTATCCAGTGAATATTTGCTGGAGGAATGAATCAACCCTCTCTTTTTACAGAGGGAGAAGTTAGGACCAAAGAAGAGTAGACATCATTGTATTTCTGAAGATTTTATGTTAGCACCTTTGGGCCATGCTGGGACCTTGGCAAATTATAGCATTCAAGGGTTTTGGGGTAGTGTTCGTGGATCCCTAGAAAGTCAGCAAGTGGGGATTGGGGTATCTTGAGCCCTGTGAAAGTGTTGGCATATTTCTGGGGAGAAGATTCATAGCTTTTATTAGTACTTCAAATAGATCTTTGATTCATTGGTAGCACCCATCAATTTTTCCTTTTAATTAGCTTAGTTTGGGGAATGTGGAGCGAGCCTAAAAGAGGATAGATGTCTCAGCATCACCATGAAGACCTTTCTTCTTTTTCACTGACAGCATGGCTCCATTGTTCTGCCACTGAATATGGGGACGGCTCCTGTTTTTCTATTACCAGAGCATGTCTCTCTTAAATTCATTATTTCCATGATGAATCTACAGTGCCAGAAGCTAGAGTCTGGAATCAAAGAATTCCAGAGTTGGGAGAGCACTTAATTCAGTGTTCATAAACCAAAGTGTACAGCAGAATTTTCTGGGGAGCCTTTTACAACTATACATTTCCCATTCCTTCCCCTGACATTTATTTATTTATTTATTTGTTGTTGTTGTTGTTATTGTTAGAGCTAAGACCTCACTCTGTCACCCAGGTTGGAGTTCAGTGGCGTTCATAGCTCACTATAGCCTTGAACTCCTGGGCACAGCAATCATCCACCTGAGCCTCCCAAGTAACCAGGACTACAGGGGGTGTGCCACCACGCCCAGCTAATTTTTGTATTTTTGGTAGAGATGGGGTTTCGTCATGTTGCCCAGGCTGGTCTCGAACTCCTAACCTCAAGCAATTCTCCCACCTCAGCCTCCCAAAGTGCTGGGATTACAGGCATGAACCACCACACTCCACTAATTGTAGTATTTTTGGTACAGATGGGGTTTCGCCATGTTGCCCAGACTGGTCTTGAACTCCTGGGCTCAAGTGATCCGGCTGCTTCAGTCTCCCAAAGTGCTGGGATTGCAAGTGTGAGCCTCTGCACCTGGGTCCCCTGACTTTTAGAAGTGGAGTATATTAGGTTCCTAGTGCTTCTGTAACAGAATTCCACAAGTGGGATAACTTAAAACAGAAACTCATGGTCTCGTAGTTCTGAAGGATAGAAGTCTGAAATGAAAGTGTTCATAAGGCTGTGCTCTCTCTAAAACCTGTAAGTGAGAATCCTTTGTTGACTCTTCCTAGCTTCTGGTGGTTGCTGTCAATCCTTGGCGATCCTTGACTTGAAACTGTCAAAGAACTGTTGCACTTTAATTTCGCCTCTATCATCACATGGCTCTTTCCCCCTGTGTGTCTGTGTGTCTTTTCTTCTTATAAAGACACCAATCATATTGTATTAAGGTCCACCCTTCTCCAGGATGACCACATCCTAACTATATCTACAATGACCCTATTTCTAAATAAGTTCATGTTCTGAGGTACTGTAAGTTGAAACTTTGTTTTGGGGGGATACCCAAAACATGACATGACATGGGGTATGGGAATCTGTATTTTTTAAAAAGCTCCACCAGTGGTTGTGTTGAGACACACTGCTCTTATACACATGCCCTTCACTGAAAAGGTGAGAAACTGAGGGTTGGGAAAGGGACAAGCCCAGGGTCACTGGGAGTCTCAGTGACAGAGACTGGGGCGCCAAGTATCATGATTCCCCCAATATACTTTCAAATGTGCCAAGCTGCCTTTTGGAGTCTAGACCTGGTGATGCTCTCACTGATCTCCAAGGACCAGCTTTTAAGTGAATATTTCCAGTGGTCCATGTCTGCCCCAAGGAGCTACTTATTTCTCCAGTGTAACTAGAAGGGCATCAGTGGATCTTTTGTTCCAATCACCTGCCTCCATCCCAAAGGATATGGTTTTGGGGCAAGTTGGACTACCTCAGCAGTCATGAACAGGCACCCCAGTTTCCTCCCAGTTGTACTCATGTTGCCCCAAATTACTGTGGTGGATAGCTGGTATTAGGATGAAATTCTGTGCTATATGTGTGGGAAGACATCCTTCCTCATCCATCACTTACCCAGAACACTAACATGTGGTATATATTAACACAGTTCTCTCTTGGGTTAGCATGTGGGTGGGTTCTTAGGAAAAGAAATTAACATCTGGAAAGACAACTCAAGCCTTGCCCACAGCATTTAAGATGTTACTCCGTGGAAATATTGGTTGTCGTGCCCAATTTGTGTCCCCTCCCATTGTGTTTTTACGCTGGAAGTCTGCACAATCTGTTGGTCCCCATCTCAGCTGGCTCCCTCACAGCAGATGCATTTAAAGTCACAGATCTCAAAGTAAGCAAATCTAAAGTGTTTAATCTATTATTAATAAGCTAGTTGCCCAAATGATAGAGCTCTAAGGGACCCTGAGGAAGACATCAATATTTATGGCCTCGTTAGGGAGTGCACATTTTTCTCTCTCTCCTTTATTCCCCCCTTTCTTCCCTTCAGATGAGAACGGAAATATGAAGCCTGTTATGTTTTATGCCATTGTACAAGGCAGGAATGTCATGTTTTGAAGTGAGATGACTACAATGTGGTATTTTATGTTTGTTTGAGAATATTAGCTGTTAGGGCTGTGGTAACCTCTGCCAGATTGGTTTAAACAAAACCAGTCTGCAGTCCATGATAATACAATGGAAGAGCATAGGGAACACAAGAAACCTGGGAGAACTTTTTCACAAACAGTTCATTTTTCTAATGAGGCAACTAAGGCTCAGAGAGGGAAAGGGTCTTCTTTGTGATCATACATTCATTTTATCATTCAACAAACCTTAACTGAATACCTCCTATCCAACAGTGCATGAGCTGCCAGGAACAATGAAGTAAGTATTAACAGAAATGCCTAACATTTATTGAGCACTTCTTCGGTGCTGAGTACACACTAAGTCCTTCAAGTAGTCTCTCCTGCTGAAAGTGCTGTTCCAAGTGCTAGTTGGAACAGCAGGTGCCTTGGCTCCAAGGCTCTATGTGACCGACCTTTCTGACCTTGCCTCACTTCCTTCCCCCTCCCCTCATTTCTCTCTGTTTTTCTTTTCTTTTCTTTCTTTATTTTTTCCTTTCTTGAGACAGAGTCTTGCTCTGTCACCCAGGCTGGAGTACAGTGGCACGATCTCAGCTCACTGCAACCTCCATCTCCCGGGTTCAAGCAATTCTCCTGTCTCACCCTCCCAAGTAGCTGAGACTACAGGCGCCTGCCACCATGCCCAGATAACTTTTGTATTTTTAGTAGAGATGGGCTTTCACCGTATTTGTCTGGCTGGTCTCGAACTCCTGACCTCAGGTGATCCACACTCCTCAGCCTCCCAAAGTGCTGGGATTACAGGTGTGAGCCATCGTGCCTGTCCCTTCCCCTCATTTCTTATGCTCCAGCCTCAGCGGCTTTCATTGTTACTGTTTTTGGAATATATATCAGGCTTTTGCCCCTTTGGACCTTTGAATCAGCTGTCCATGCTGACTAGATTCCTCTTCCCTTCCTCACTTCTGGCTACTCATATTTCAGGTCTTAGCACAAAATCTTTTTCAGCAATTTCTTGAAAGTGAGTCACCCCATTCTCACCGTTAAGAGACAGTGACTATCTTATGATAGAGATAGTCTATCTCTTAACAAACCTGCTTTAGTGTCATCCTACACAGTGATGTGCTGTTAAATCCTTAACACCTGAGTCTGATGGGGTGGTGGTGAGCAGAGGGAGTGTGCTGATTTCTAGCATTTGCCAATTTTTTTCTTTTTTTTTCTTTTTTTTTTTTTTTTTTTTTTTTTGAGACGGAGTCTCACTGTATCACCCAGGCTGGAGTGCAGTGGCGTGATCTCGGCTCACTGCAAGCTGTGCCTCCCGGGTTCACGCCATTCTTCTGCCTCAGCCTCCCGAGTAGCTGGGACTACAGGCACCCACCACCACGCCCGGCTAATTTTTTATATTTTCAGTAGAGACAGGGTTTCACCATGTTAGCCAGGATGGTCTTGATCTCCTGACCTCATGATCCACCTGCCTCGGCCTCCCAAAGTGCTGGGATTACAGGCACGAGCCACTGCACCTAGCCGCATTTGCCCATTTTCATGATGTAAATACCTCTACTATGGCTGATTCAATAGTTCAAGCTATCAACATGATGTCACTGAATGAGAAGTTGGGAAGAGATACACACAGTCCACTCTTATGAGCCAGTACGCACCAGCTCTGACATACTTCTTATTGTGTGAAGTTATCATATTTATTTGTTTAGTTGTAATTCTTTTACCCTCTTATGCAATGTAAGCTCCAAAAGAAGAGGAACCTTCTCTGTTCTGTTTATGGTTGTATTTCTAGTATCTAGAACAGGGCTAAGAATATGATAGCAACTTAATAAATAACTGTGGAATGAATTATGAATGAATGAATGAGAATCCTCACAGTAACTCGGTTAGGTAGGTGCTACTATTATCCTCATTTGCCAAATAAGGAAACTAAAATGTGGCTAGATATTAAATAACTTGTCCAAGCTCACAGTCAGTACATGGGATTGCCAGGATTTGAATCAAGGCAATTTTTCTCCAGAGCCTCTTCTCTAAATCCCAAGTTATATGAATTTAACAAAGCCACTCCTCTTGAAGAGCTTATAGCCTAGAGAAGAAATAGACACTTGAACGAAAAGGAGAATAATGCACCCATGACAAATATGTAGGTAATATACACTAAGGGACCTGAGTGAGTGAGGACTAGGAGAGTGGCATGGTGATTAAGTAAGGTAATATTTGATGGAGCCTTGGAGGATATCATTGGAGTGCTTTTTCCACCATGCCAAGTTGCTTCTCACCTGGAGAAATTGACGTTATGAAATCTTCCTTGGATAAGGAAGAGAAAGCAGGCTTTACTCAAATGTAAAGAAAACCACAGAAGCATTATTGAGATGGCTTGAGGGTTGGCCAGATATTTCAGTACACAAGAAATCTGATAGTCCACTTGAGGCACGCTTCCAGACAGCATCTTAACTTCTCCTCACTGCTGATCTTGTGACATGTTCGCTGATGAAGGGCTTTTTTTAAGCTCTAGGTTGAATTGCTCACCCATTTCTGCTTCTGATTCTTTGCCTCTTGCATCAAAATTTCAGGTGGCTACTCATCTGGGATAGTAGTGTGACATAGTTCGGATATTTGTTCCCACCCAAATCTCATGTTGAATTGTAATCCCCAGTGGTGAAAGTGGGACCTAGTGGGAGGTGTTTGGGTCATAGGGGCAGATCCCTCATGGCTTGATGCTGTTCTTCCAATAGGGAATGACTTCTCATAAGATCTGGTTGTTATAAAATATGGCACCTCCACCACCACCCTCTCTCACTCTTGTTTTTGCCATGTGACATGCTTGCTCCTGCTTCACTACCCACCATGATTATAAGCTTCCAGAGGCCTCCCCAGAAGCAGATGCCAGTGCTATGCTTCCTGTACAGCCTGCAGAACCGTGAGCCAATTAAACTTCTTAAATAAATTATCCGGTCTCAGGTATTTCTCTACAGAAGTGCAAGAACAGCCTAACACATAGTGAGTGGACAGTGTAATAATGCAGTCTCTGATTGTTCTAGTAGCCAGGCTTGAGAAACCACAGAGTCATCACTGACAACCACCATAACCTTGGCATTCCCTGCCTCTGCTTCTCCCCTTCCCAACCCCAAGTAGCTACTAGGTTCTTTTGTCAGGTCTTGCATCATACCTTTCCCTTCATCTCCACAGCTGTCATTCTGGTCCAAGATGCCGGTCTATTCATCCACTCATTCATTCAACATATGTTGAGTGTCTGCTCTGTGACAGGCAATGGGGTAGGCTCAGGGAATACAATGATAACCAAAAGCAGACATGACTCCCACACTCACGGAGCCTATTTCCAGTGGGGCTAGCAGTTGTAAATCAGATAACCACCTGCATAAATGGATAATTTCAACTGTGATGAAAATTACCAAGGGCAGAATGACAATGGTGCTGGGAGAGTCTCTAACAGGGCATTTGACATAATCAGGAACACCAGGAAAGAGGTCACATTTATACCAAAACCTTAGGTTCTAAAAAATGAGAAAGAATTAAGGTGTCAACTGGAGGAGACGTCATTCCTGCCAATTGGAAAGACATGTACAAATATTCTTCAATGGAAGGAGCTTAGCTCCTGCCAGGATAGTGGAAAGTAGGTTGGTTTGGATGGTGACAGAGAACACAGGCAGAGAATGATGTGGGATCAGGCTGAATAAATATGGCAGTGTTAGCCTCTGTGTCTAGATATTTGAGGGAATCAATTTTTGTACTCCCTCTGTAGTATCTAGTCTCCCCTCCTGGCTCATTTTTTGCACCCTCTGCCAAATTCTTCTTTCTAAAGCACTGGGTTTGTGTGTACGTGTATGCACGCGCTTCCCCCAATCCCCACGCCTCCATTACTCCTCTACTGCAAAAAACATCAGTTGTTTTTCTAGTGCCTGCAATATAAAGCCTAAGTCCACTGGCATCAAATACTTCTGTAATTTAGCATCAACTAAACCTTCAGTTGTCACTTCCCACTGTTGGGAAACCATGTAACATGATGTTAGAACACAGTGACAGAAGGAGCTTTGGAGTCAAATAGCTGATGTAAATCTTGTTTCTTCCATTTTCTACCCTTGTGACCCAGGACAGATTGCTTAATCCTGCTGAGCCTGCAGTTGTATACTTTTAAAATGAAATTTTAGTGTAAGGTTTAAATAAGATAATTAAATAAAGCCTTGAGCATACTCCATGATGTACTGAAAGTACTGATTAAATAATACTCTATTAGACTATACAGCCTACTCACTATCTCTCGTTCTTATCTAGTATTTACTAGCTAGTTAGACGCTATCTCTATTGCTTAGAACAACTTATTTCACATCCATCCAAAATGTATAACCCTTTGATCACCAGATCAATATCTTCAGCTCCTTCGTTTCAGGTACTATATATCGTATTTGCTTCGTAACACCTACTACAATGCATGAAGCATGCTTTTAATAAACATTCCTTGGATGGATGAATAAATAAATGAATAAAGAGGTGGAGTAAAAGAAAGTCTATTTTTATATTCTTCTAAGTAAGAGAAAAAAGATACATGAATCAAAATATCTTGGAAATAAAATTCTGTTCCTCTTTGAGCTTGTTTATTTGTTTATAAGCGGGGAGCATGTTGCTTACCATTTATTTGGTCTCACAAGTATGTTAACATCATCAACATAAGGTTTATGAAGTACTTTATACTGCCTGGAGGAAGGATGGTGTAGAAATTTAAAATATTATATATGATCCTTCCAGGAAGAAAAAAAGAAGCAATATCTATTTTGTGAGGTGCATCAATTTCGGATCACTGTAATGGAAGTGCCCCGAGCAGTTGGTTTATCTCTTCAAATGTGAATTAATTTATACATTTCAAAGCCCCTGATGGATACCTTGCATTTTAATTAAGTACATTTTGCCAAATTTCAACTTCAAAAACTCAACAAATCAGTTCCCAAACTTGCTTTGTAGAATTTGCAGTATTAGATATAAATGTATTATAAAAGGTTATGTTAGAAACTTCTCAGACTGAAATCGGCCACTCAGCAACTTTTTCGTAGGACTCAAGTGCTCTAACATGTGCTTGCTTGTTTGTCTGTGTGATTCGGTGGTTTTATCTTGGTTATCATAAAAAATAACAAATATGTCTTGAAATGACCATTTCATTACTGAATATTGCCAGAGGTTCAGGGTCTTTGCGAGCATCTGCATTTACTGTCAGGTTGGCACTGTAAACTGCTACTGTAATTGTGATGAACTATTGAGAACAGAAAAAAGTAAATTTGATACATAGTAAATGCATAGTAAAATAATGCAGGGTGAGGGCCCACTGACATAATAATGTACTATATGGAAAAAGAGGGAAGATGCTGGTGAAGGAAGTGACTCTTCATACAGTGCACACCAGTTTAGGCGTCATGAACTCACAGAATCAACGTGATTGCACAGTACCATATTGCTGTCACAAATGGTGTTTTGGAATAAACAAATACCACAGTTTCTAACATTAAATTAATATTGGTGATTCAAAATGTACTGATGTTATAATTTGCGTTTGTCTCATTTGTAAATTTCCTTTGGTTTTATCGTTCTAAGATAGCTATAAACAAAGGATTGATCTCTGACTTCATGTTTGTACATTTTCAAGTATCATTATAGTAAATATAATTTGTCAACACTGTGGATTCAGAAGAACAGTTTCCTTCAAAAAGCGTTCATAAATTACATCAATTTGAAAAAATTGCATTGGTAGGTGATAGTAAAAGCCTCCAAGAAAGCGTTGCATTATAGCCAAGCTTTATTATACCAACTTCACAAAACATAAAGGGAGGGATCAGAAATGTAGAGAATGGCAGATATGGAACCAACAGCTTTGCAGGTAAGAGTAAAATACTGAAGTTCTAAGAGATTTTTAGGTTGGATAAAATGGAAAAATCAAGATTGTGAGACCACCAGAGTCCTATAAGTATTGTTGATGAATTCTTAAAATGTCCAAACTCAACAAGCTATTGAAATGTGTGTGTGTGTGCGCGCCTGCACGCGCATGTGTGTGTGTTACAATAGATGTATCTCTTCTTCAATGTTTTGGAGATCTTTTTCCTACAGGACTACTTCTCTAATTTACCAATCACAGGCTTTGTGGCAATGATACTAATTTTAAAGAAATTTACTTTACACCTACATTTTCTTTAAAAAATATTTTGTGAAACAAGGGCATCCTCATTTTACCTCTTCACAACTGTTATCTATACCAAGTTATCATAAAAGCAGCAAACCTGCATTTGTTAGTTTCTAAACTTTATTTTCAACTTCCTGTGTCTATAAATGTTTGTTCTTGTTTAGGATGTGTACTGTGCTTGTTAGAAGAATACCACCTTTTTTTCTTACCCTTTTAAAGTTGAGAAGACTATTTGTAAGAGTGTGAAAAGGTCTAAGCATTGCCCCTTTAAATAGGGGTATTGTGTTAATTGTAAGCAGTGCAATATGCATTGCTATGTTATGGTTGTTGTACTCAGTGTCAAAAGATTTAGTTCCTTCTTGACCCAGTCCTAGTTATTCAAGAGTCATCAAACAGAGGTACACAATTTTAAATTGCTTTTCAGAATGAAGTTAACGAGATCGAAGAGTTCAGTAGAGAAGTCAGCTAGATCGTCCTTGTCTATGCAGACTCCTTCCCATAATTTTTCCCCAATCCAGTTTATGCCTAATTTTATACCAGGAATTTCTTCCTGACTTTTTAATTGCCTGTCCTTAGGGCATGAAAATTGTGAGTTTAATTTTATAGATCGTTCTTAACTTTTCTAAACCACTCCAACGATATTCATCAAACAAATGGCCAATGTTTGTGGAGCACGAATTTGTCACTTGGTATTGTGCTAGACATTCAAGATATCCCATTGAATATCCCTCGAAAACCCTGACCAACACATCCCCATACCGACTAGGTCAGATCCTCATTCACAGGTATTCATACTGCATAAAATTCCCCTGCACAGCACTAGGTCACATGTAGGCAATAATTATTTATCTTCTATATGCCTTTTCACTCAACTGTGAGCTCCTAGAGGATATAGGTAAAGTCTGTTTTGTTCACTGCCGAATTCCAAGAACTCAATGTAGTATCTAGCACCAAGAAGCACTCAATAGAAATTGGATGAAATAAAGAAAAAATAGTTGACCTAGGCAGGGTTTGGGAGTATGAGAAGCATACTATTATTTAAGAAGCAAGAAAGGCATTTAAAAAGCACAGAATTGCATAAAGGCAGATTCCTGCAACAAGAATGCCACACAAGTCAGAAAGTAGGCCAGATTATTAACTACAAACTAAGGAAGTAGAACAACCTTTTGTGATTGCAACATGAAAGCAAAAGTCCAAACCAGGAATCATCTCAAAAGATAGAAAGTGTATTAGGAAAACATGCTTTAACTGTACCCGGAAGAAAAAGAAGTGGGCTATCCCTTTTAGTGTGTGAGAAGTGAAAGCAAATGACTGATTTCAAAAGGCAAAAACATCTAGCGCTTTATTCTTTTGCCCCACCTTAGTTTTTCTTTCCCAGAGTAAAGGCAGTGACATTATAAAAGCACACAGCATCCAGAGGGGTTGGGGAGGAGTCTGGCCATGAGACATAAGGGCTTATGAAATATGATTTTAGAAGTTGGCTCTTTTCGCCGGGCGCGGTGGCTCAAGCCTGTAATCCCAGCACTTTGGGAGGCCGAGACGGGCGGATCACAAGGTCAGGAGATCGAGACCATCCTGGCTAACACAGTGAAACCCCGTCTCTACTAAAAAAATACAAAAAACTAGCCGGGCGAGGTGGCGGGCGCCTGTAGTCCCAGCTACTCGGGAGGCTGAGGCAGGAGAATGGCGTAAGCCCGGGAGGCGGAGCTTGCAGTGAGCTGAGATCCGGCCACTGCACTCCAGCCTGGGCGACAGAGCGAGACTCCGTCTCAAAAACAACAACAAAAAAAAGAAGTTGGCTCCTTTCATAGCAAGGGGCTGTGTTCCTTGAACTGTCCAAGTCATGGCCTGTTGTTTTTCAGAACTCATAGAAGGTGGTAAGGGTCAGAGAGTGTCCCTGAAACTAGTAGACGGCTCTAGAGTCCACTGAAGCCCTGCCCAGGGGCCTGACAGCATGGGTGAATTCTACTACTTCCAACTTCCAGTTAGCAGAGCACTGGTTTGGGAGCCAGGAGACCCAAATTCTAGTCTGGGCTGTGCCGTGGTCTCTCTTTGTGGTTTTGAGCATATCACTTTCTCTCTTGTATCCTCAGTTTCCTCTTCTGTAAAAAGGAGATTTTTCTGATCACTAGTTGGTAGGACAAGGACGTTTTTAATTTATTTTTTCTCCTTAAGTTACACATATGTAACTTATAAAATCAAATGCTGCTTCAAGTCATAAGACAAAATTCAGCATTCTCTTCCCTCCTCCCTTTCTATCCTGGATTCCAGCTCTGAAGGGGGATCACTTTAAGCTCTCTTAGCTGTTTCTTCTGATATTTTACCTTTGTACTCTCTTGTATTGCCTGTCCTGGTTTGGGCTACTATAACAAATACTACAGACTGGGTGGCTTAAACAAAAGATGTTTATTTCTCAGTTCTGGAAGCTGGGAAGTGCAAGATCAAGATGAGGCCAATTTGGGTCCTGGTAAAGACCTGCTTCCTAATTTACAGATGGCCACCTTCTTGCTGTATCTTTGCATGAGAGCGAGAGGAGAGAGAGAGAGAAAAAAAAAAAAATTGAGTCTCTTTCTCTTCTTAGAGTCTCATCATGGGGCTCCACCCTCATGACCTCTTCTAAATCTGATTAACTGCCAAGCGTAGTAGCTCCTACCTGTGATCCCAGAACTTTGGGAGGCCGACGTGGGTGGATTGCTCAGGGTCAGGAATTGGAGACCAGCCTGGCCAAGATGGCAAAACCCTGTCTTTACTAAAAATACAAAAAATTAGCCTGGCCTGGTAACACATGCCCGTAGTCCCAGCCACTCAGGAGGCTGAGGCACGAGAAGCACTTGAACCTGGGAGGTGGAGGTTGCAGTGAGCTGACATCACGCCACTGCCCTCCTGCCTGGGTGACAGAGTGAAATTCCATCTCAAAATAATAATAATAGTAATAATAATAATAATAGTAATAATACATCTGATTACCTCCCAAAGACACCACTTTCTAATCCTATTCCATTAGGGATTATGGTTTCAACATATGAATTTGTGTAGGGGGCACAAACATGTAGTCCATAGCAATGCCGTTTCCTGATTTTTCAATTTTAGATATTAGTTTTTGACTGTTCTATGGCAGATGCAGATTCAGCTCATACATCCTCTACCCATCTACCCCCTCACACTGCCCCCATTTTCCCAAAGCCACATTCTTACTAAATTAATATTCAGTATTTATATTATGATGACTAAATACCTTCACAACCAAGCCAAATAGCAGACTCTTAAACTTTTTGTGTTCCTGCTTTATTGTTTTTTGTTTGTTTGCTTGCTTGCTTTGTTTATTTTATTCTGCATATTTTGTCATTGACTCGGATCCAAAATTTCTGAGCAAACCACAGAATTCCTCCCAGTTATAATCAGGAATGTGAGAAGATCTCTCAGTTGCATGGTTTTCCCAGAGACCTTCCTCTGGGAGCCCCCTTCACCTGAAGCTTGACCTAGTTACTGTTGTGACCTGAAGGAGAGCTATCTTCCTGGGACCAACACTTTTCACTAGTGCAGGCTCTCCTATTCTCTGTATCTCATTCTTCCTCATTACCAGTTACACTCTCATTTTGGCGGAATGCATTTTCCAGTAGTTTCTTAAGAAAGACAACACGAGAGGTAAATTTTTAGATCTTGCATATTTGAAATAGTTTTTATTCCACCCTCAAACTTCATTGATTGGAGATGAAATGCAAGCTTGGGAATAACTTTTATTCAGAATTTTGCACACATTATTTCATTATCTTCTTTTTTCCATTGTGGCTGATTAGATAGTCCAGTGTTACTCTGCATGCTCCTTCTTTGTTTGGGATTTATTGTCCCTTCTCCTCCAGAAGCTGTTACAATTATCTCTTTGTCCCTAAAGTTCTAATTTTAAGATGATTGCCTTTTTTCATTCACAGGTCATTGACGGAGCTAAAGAGACATTCTGTAAGCTTTTTTCCACCTGAAGACTCAGACCCTTCAGTTTTAAGAGATTTTCTTTTACAATTTATTTGATATCATCCTTGCCTTCATTTCTGCTCTTTCATTTGCAGTTCCTAGTAGTTGTATGTTAGGCTTCCAAGGTTCTATTTCTTTGACTTTTATTTTATTTTTGGGTGATATCTTCAACTTCATCTTTCAGTATTTTTGTCAACTAATATATTTATCTACTGCATTAACTTCCAAGAGTTCTTTTTTGCTTTTTGATTATTCCTTCATTATAGCATCCTATTCATACTCTAGAATGAGTGTATTTTTTTTAATGTGTACTTTTGGTCCCCAAATTGTGCTTGTTTCCCATGATTTTTTTTTTATTGTTTGTTTGTTAATTTTAATTTCTCCATCTCCCTCCTCCATATTTAGAGGCCCTTGACTATCTGCTCTCATAAGCACCAGAAAGCCAATGGGCTGCTCTGCATGCAGGTAGGAAGATGACCAGTTGGTGTCCTCACCCTTATTCTCAGCTGTACCTGGTGATCCTAATCTAGAGTCTAAATACCTTGTCTTCTTCAAAGTCAGCCCCTAGTCTTGTACTTGGCTGAGAAAGAGGGATTACCTGGCTGCATAGGCTGGGGCGGGGGTTCTGGGCCTTTCCACCGGTTTTTACCCCATCCCATACCTCAGCCTTCAAAGTATCCAGTGCTTCATATTTTTATACCTTTCTTGTGATCTGTGGTTTTATGACTTTCTTCTTATTGACTCCACTCACTTCCTCTTTGCAGATGGCTATTTCAGCTTTCCTCACCTAATTAAGTCAATCACTTTCATCCACTTTCCATCCTACAGATGTTTTACTTCCTTTGTCTTCTCTCCCCTCTTTTCAGTTTCTCGTTGATCTGTATATTTGCACCTATTTTATTATTTTGCTATGATTTATGTGAGTTTGGGGGAGATAGCAAAGATAAGCATGTATATTCCACATCACATGCATCAGACACAGTGTTGTGAAACTGCATTTTTTAAAATAAACTTTTTATTGTAGTTTTAGATTTACAGAAAGGTCACAAGGTTAGTTCAGAGAGTTCCCAAATACTCCGTGCTCCATTTTTCTCCCCTATAATTAAAATCTTACATTAGTGTGGTGCATTTGTCACAGTTAACGAACCAATACTAATACATTATTATTAACTAACACTAAATACTTGTTTAGCTAGCTCTTTGGAAAGAAATCACCACAACCAGTCTATATTTAAGAAGTGATGAGTTACACTCTACCTCTTTGAGGGCAGAGTGTCTATGTAAATTATTTCAAATTATTCTGACTGGGAAATTTGTTTCTTCTCACTATTTATTTATATATCCAATCATTTATTTATATCAATATGGATTCAAGGATATCTATTTTATGCTTTGGGTTATAATTCAATACTATTTCATTTATTTTATTGCTCACATTGTGAAATGCCTTTTAATAGTAAACCTTTATCTAAAAAGCAAGATATGAGTTAAATAATATAAATACAGTCTACATCTTAGAAATAGTTCTTTAGTCCTTTACTAACTAACAAAGTGCTAGACACAGAATGCTGAGCAGGCACATAGGATTTGAACACTAAATACTTCTCTGGCTAACTGAGTGCTGTTAAATATATATTCAGTCATTTCTAAATGCCCAGTGTCATGTTCCATGAGAGGTCACATAGATGCATAAAAGCTCCCTCAAGGATCTGTAACCTTATTAGGGAAATACACATATATAGACAATAAAAAAACAGGTCAACGCTGTTACTAAGTAGCAAATTATGTCATTTTCATAGTTTGAGAGTGACAGATTCCCAGAAGAGACTGGAAATGATTTAGACAGAGTGAAATGGGAGAGTCAAAATTTTAACTACACAGGGTATAACAAGTATGCATCTATTTTTTTTTTTTTGGAATGTTTAAAAATTATCAAATGAGAAGCATCTTAAAATTCACTTTTCTTTGAAAAATGTATCCAAGATCCAGCCACTTTATTTTTGTTCATATTGTCTTTGGCTTCTGTCCACATGTACATTTCAAAATCCAACAAACAATAATCCGTTATTTATACATTGTGGCTTCCAGCTGACAAAACCCCTTTATACACTGGCTCACTGATCCCCACAGCAAGCCTGTGAAAGAGGCAGTTACAACAGGTATTATATAGAGCTCTATTTTGCAGATGGGGAAATGGAGGCTCCTGATTTTCAGGAGGTTACACAGGTACAAATGGGAGAGGTGGAGCTAGAACTCAGCACTCCTGACTCCAAATCCAAGGCTCTGTTCATCAATCTGGAGCCCCTGTTCTGACGTTAGAAAAGCTGGGGTGGAGGAGAGGCAGGAGAGATGGAGACCCTAAAAACTCAGCATTGTGGTTTGTTAGGTCTCTGGTGTCCTTACTCTCCCTTCTCAAATGAAATGCAATATCTCAGCCTTAGAGATTAAAATGGGTTGCCAGCACTTTATTCTCCTTCCTTTCCCAGGAAGAGGGGATTCTGCACCACTAATCTTTGCTAGTTAAACAAGTTGTTTAATGAAAAATCATATTTGTTTACCAAAGCTGGTCCCATCGGCAAGCCGATGCTAGTGCCACTCAGTTGTCATACAGGCTGATGGGTCAGACAAGAGGTGGAAATAGGGTCTCTGGGAATGGTCTGAGCTCACCTGGTCCCATGGCCTCCCCATGCATTCTGCACACTTGGCTGTCTGCAGCCTCCTCTGCTAGGAATGAAGCAGAGAGAGCAAGCGAACACCACCAGGAAAGCTTCCTTAAGGTCCTTTGAAGGGTTCACTCTGCGGGAGACTGACAGTTTTGAACATTTCAGCTGTGCAGAGCCTTAAGCCCTGTTTTGAAGGGGAGCTTTGGTCAATAGAAATTTGATCCTTAGAACTCACTTCTCCTCTTTTCCTTTGTATACTTCAACACTCAGTACGTTCAGGGACTACCTGAATATGAATTGGTTATTGAGACTTTCAGAGGCAGGATCTCTGAAGGTCTGTGCCATGGATCCTGCACCCCATTTTGCAATTTTGAGTGTTATTCTTCTTTCTAGGTTTGTGGCCCAATTAGGGGATCACCAAATCTTTTTCAAGATTTCAGGTTCTATAGGCAGACTGCCAGGGTTTGTATACTGGTTTCTTCATTTCCCAGCTGTGTGGCCTCAGACCAGTTATTTAAAGCCTAGGAGTCTCACTTTTCTCATCTAAAAAGAAGTAATAAGAGTTCTTGCTTCAGAGGATGATTGAGTATTCAGTGAGATAATGCGTGGTCCCTAGTACATAGAAGCATTCTTAAAATATTAACATTAGTTTTAGCTATTGTTGAATAAACTTTGCTATTTCTGAGTGCCAAAGGAAATATCAAGATGGCTAAAAAACCATACTTGCCCTCAAGAAGATCACAGTCTAGCTGGGTGCAGTGGCTTATGACTATAATTCCAGCACTTTGGGAGACCAAGAAAGGAGGATTACTTACACCCAGGAGTTCAAGACAAGGCTGGGCAACATGGCAAGACCCCATTTCTACCAAAATAAAAAAAAAATTGGCCGGGCGCGGTGGCTCACGCCTGTAATCCCAGCACTTTGGGAGGCCGAGGCGGGTGGATCGTAAGGTCAGAAGATTGAGACCATCCTGGCTAACACAGTGAAACCCCATCTCTACTAAAAAAAATGCAAAAAGTTAGCTGGGCGTGGTGGCGGGCGCCTGTAGTCCCAGCTACTCGGGGGGCTGAGGCAGGAGAATGGCGTGAACCCGGGAGGTGGAGCTTGCAGTGAGCAGAGACCATGCGCCACTGCATTCCAGCCTGGGTGACAGAGCGAGACTCCATCTCAAAAAAAAAAAAAAAAAAAAAAAAAGAATTTAATTAGCTGGTGCTGTGGCATGTACCTGTAGTCCCATCTACTCAGGAGGCTGAGGTGGGAGGATCGCTTGAGCCTAGGAGGTCAAGGTTGCAGTGAGCTATGTTCATGCCACTGTATTTCAGCATGGGTGACAAGGTGAAACTCTGTCTCAAAAAGAAAAAATCACAGTTTAGAAGCAAATCTAGAGAATGACATGTAAATAACAGATTACATATATAATGACCCTTGTATAAATGTGGTTTTATATGTATAATGATTATATATAGTGGATATTTTATATAATAACATACTACCACATGTTATTATATATTATGGCAATTATATATATAATCAAATATACTAAGTCTTGTCAAAGTAGTGTAGTCAAACTACTTGGGGGAGGGAGAATGCAAGAATAGGGAGAGCACATCTTGTAGGTACTGATACCTTTGATTTGATTCTGATGGTTTCAGAAAGGAAGCACCCAACTGGGTTCAGTTAAATTATGGGTTGAATTTAGTACCTATTAGAGGAAAGGGAAAAATAAAAGCAAAGAGAATAGTACCAAATTGAAAGTATGTTTTAGGAACACCAGACAATCCATTTGCAGTTACACAGGGGAAAAAGTAAGAAAAATATAATACATAAGGTAGAAAAGCAACTTATGCTTAGAATCTGGAAAGCCTTGAATACCAAGCAACAGAGGTGAGGGAAGGACTCAGATCCTAAGGTGGTCTTATGGAGAATTGAGTTTGACAGTCTTACTTATTAGCCTCCCTTAACTGCCTTCCTTAACTGCTTTTGGATCTGTATTTCCTTCCTAGGAATTTCTAGCTCCTTCCTTTTCTCATAGCCAATATTTATTGGGCTCTTGCGTTTATGATATGGTCCGCTGAAAATCTACAATCTATCTGTCCAATACTTTAACAGAATGAAATGAAGGCTCAACCATGGTGGCTTTTTTTTTTCTCACTAGCAGTCAATAATTTAGGTGTAATAAAGCTTCAGTGGAGTGGGGCTAATTCATTTATTTATTTATTTATTTATTTATTTATTTTTGAGACAGAATCTCTCTCTGTCGCCCAGGCTGGAGTGCAGTGGCGTGATCTCAGCTCACTGCGAGCTCTGCCTCCCAGGTTCACGCCATTCTCCTGCCTCAGCCTCCTGAGTAGCTGGAATTACAGGCACCCACCACCACGCCCGGCTAATCTTTTTGTATTTTTAGTAGAGATGGGGTTTCACCATGTTAACTAGGATGGTCTCGATCTCCTGACCTTGTGATCCTCGTGCCTCGGCCTCCCAAAGTGCTGGGATTACAGGTGTGAGCCACCGTACCTGGCCAGGGCTGTTGATTTTATATAATTTCTTTCCTTTTTGGCTGATTGAAGTCCATTGCTAATTCTAGTTTAACACTTTTTATTACCTCAACTAGATTATTTTGACCAGAAAGTTTACTGAGCATCTTCTAGGCTAAGCACTTTAGAAAGTATGAAAGAAGTTTAATTCACAATACTTATCCTAAAAGACCACAATCTTGCAGATGGCAGTTAGACAGTACAGCAATCCCTTGATATCCACAGGGATTGGTACCAGGACTCCCACAGATACCCAAATCTATGAATGTTCAAGTCCTTTTACATAACATGGTGTGGTGTTTGCACATAACCTAGGCACATCCGTTCATATACTTTAAATCATCTCTATATTACTTATAATACCTAATGCAATGTAAATACTATGTTATATAGCTGTTACACTTTATCATTTTGGTTGTTGTGTTGTTACTTTTATTTTTAATATTTTCAATCTGCAGTTGGTTGGATCTGCAAATGTAGAACCTGCGGACACAGAGGGGCCACTGTACTCATTAAATTATTTGAGAGTGGTGCAAGCCTGCCAGCGAGTTTGTCACCAGTTGAGAAGACTTAAGTGACTAACTCTGTAATATACAGATTGATTCTGGGTGGCCAGGAAGGACCAAGATCATAGATAGTTAAAGATCCAGAGAAAATGGGACTTTGGAGTAAATGAAGGGAGGGAAAAGAAAAATATACCTGAGAAATAGCATGAGTAAAGGTCCTGAGGTACATGGAGTCACAGGAGAAAGGAAGAAGGCTGTCAGCTTGACTAAAGTGTGTGAAGGGAGATGAAACCGGCTAGATAAGGTAGACACTGAGGCGCTGCGCACCTTGATGCCAAATAGAGCCAGTCGTCAGAGGGTCTACAGTGTGAGCCATCTCTTCCTGTTTGTAATAAAAGTATGGAGTTTGTAAGGATAAGTTTTCAATCAGCATAAAAAGAGAAATGCCCTCAAATCCAGAATGTATTTAGGAAAGAAATATCGCTTTCTCACCCAGGTTTTTGACTGTGGGAAGTCAAAGGAAGCACCTGAAATTTCAGACCACTAGACCCAAAGCACCTGCATGCATAGAAAATGGTGGTCTCAAGTCTCAGAGTGAAAAATGAACATCCCAGGGAGACCAAAGAGGAGAAGTGCCTGTCTATTTCTTGCCAGGCTCGGGGGGCCAAAGGGAAACTGGGAGAAGAAGCAGAGACACGTCTACCACCATGGAACCTTGCTGCTAAAAATTTATTGCAGAGTTTCCTTATGTTTGGCAGCCTGAGAACTTGAATTAAATGAGCTTTGCACAAAAATTGCCAACCCAAAAGACCTGGGAGGTGAAACCTTCTGTTTATTTCAGGTTTAACTATAGCTTCAACTGTCAGAGCAGTCTCACATCTTGGGATCCACCTGGAGCATCCTAGCCTCGGGGCACTTCTTTGTCTCATGAGGAAGGTGGAAGTCTGAGCTAATCAGATGTTTGATGATGAAGCAGATTCCTCCTGAAGTAGAAACTTCCTCTCACTAGAAGTGTTCAAGTAGAGAACCACTTTGCAGGGACATTGTCAAGAAAATTCATTCATTCGCTGGATGAACATAATGATGATAAATAGCTAACACCGACTGAGCACATACTGGGTGCCAGACCCTGTATTTAGCACTTTTAGCATTTTGCTTCCTATGTCCCCATGAGACAAGAGATGTTGTTATCCCCATTTTACAAGCAAGAAACCAAAAGCTCAAAGAGTTTGGAATCTTACCTAAGATCTCATAGCTTATAAGTGGTAAAGATTTAAGCCAAGTCTGTCTGATTCTGTGATCCATACTCTTACTTTTTAACTTTTTATCTCCAGAAAAGTGCACTAAAGCCCACTTACTTCACAGTGATACCATACTGAAAGAGACTTTTTTTATATCTTACAGTCCTGATGTTTTATAATCTCACTGCTAAAGATGAAGGCATTTTTGGTTTCTGACCTTTTGCTGGGCCATGAAGTTCTTGGAATCAAGTTTCATATACTCTCATATGTGTGAGTTTCATGTCCTCAGTGTCCATGTCTAAAGGCAAAAGTGAAAATCAATTCAGAGCAGAAAACACCTCTCTATTCAATACCAGATTGTTGGGGACTGAGCTGAAAAGTGCCTAAGTAAACTAGTTCATGGCCAAGTGTCCAGAAAACAAATTCCAGGAGCCTGAAATGCCAGATGGGAGAGCCAGTTCACAACCCCACCTTGTTCACAGGATGATTTCAGGCAGGTTCCTTAGATGATTGAAGTTTTTGAATTGTAAGGGACCTTAGAGAGTCCTAATCCAGATTGTTATCAACTATGGTATACAGAATTATAGAGTTCACAACTTACTTTGCAAATATTCATTTTGAACTTGCTGTGTTCCTAATATTGGCCAGGAGATGCCTCCAGGGCTGCTAGAAATAAGGAGGAACAGTGGGACAAAGTTGTCCTCTCATCCTCACTTCTTTAGCTGTGCCCTCCATTGTCTGCATTATGTTGGCATTGCAGTTAAGACTTATTTTGAAAAGGACACTATATAGCTTGAATTGTTTTAGACAGCAATGTTCTATTCTAACACTCCCATTTGACAGATGACAAAGCCAAAAAATATAAAGTGATTTGCCCAAAGTCCAGCCATCATTGCTAACTAGTGGCCACTTTATCCCATTGCCTCCTACAGCCCTGGGCTATAGTTCCCACATCTCTATGATGAAGGAAGGGGAACAAATTCTCTCTAGTGGTCTTTTCCAAGGCCAAAATGTTTTCATTTTCTGAATTTGTTGAACACTCACTGTTTGGCCAGTATTGTTCTTAGCTATCTAACAATCACAACCCTTAAGTTCTTTTCTTTCTGTCCCTCGTGCCCTTTGTCTTCAGGCTGGTAAACTATCATAGATATTGATCTGAACTTTGTTTAATCACGCTGAGCTTATACCATGTGTCTCAGGGAATCTAGGAAGATGAACAGTATGTAACAATTACCAGTATTTATTGAGTGCTCAAGGAGGTAAAGCCTTGAGAAGCTGGAGCCTATTTTCACACCGAATATGTAAATATTGACATCTCTGCTCTAGAAGATCTAGAACACTCTGGAAAAATGTCTATATATCTTATATTAGGAGTAGTGGTCTCACCAATGTGGTGTCATGGTTAGTAAAGGACAGGCTGAGTGAACAAGAAGGGACTGACTGATCATGTCTTTGCCAGTTGCCACCGCCAAGCTACATTCATGGGCATGGGACCTAATTTGTCCAGCTTCAACTTTCATCTGTGTGACAGGTCCAATAATTCCCCATACCACAGGGATGTTGTGATGATCAAATGATAAGCAGAGATCTTAGTACAGGATTGGATATATAGTAGGCTCTCCATAAATTGTAATACTATCACTATACATATATATGTATTTGTGTGTGTGTGTGTGTATATATATATATATATAAATTTACATACATTTATAATCTAGTTTATAATCTCCAAGATGCCTTGGAAGCTTCAGAATGAGTCTTATTTCATTTTTGTAGTGTTACTATCATACACAGCAATAACAGAAACAAGTTCTAAAATTTCTCCCTGGAGCTTTACTTCAGGAGTTTGTTACCAATTAGAGGGGTAGGGGGAAGAGGAAGAGATAGGAGAAAGATAATTTCACCTGTTTTAGTCTCTGTATACAAATAAAGTGGGTGACCCCTAACTTTGCCAAGCTCTTGCCTCAGAATGAAACCACACCCAGTGCCTGTAACTTCCTAATCAAACACGTTACCTTCAAGGGTTACAAAATCGTCGTTCATGGCTGAAATATGTGTGACCCAAACAGAATTCTGATTTGTTTAAAAAAAAATAGTTGCTAACCTTTCAAAATACAAGATTTCATTTGAAAATCTAGGTTTCTGTCTTCTCACTCACTTTTAACTTTCTTAATCTGAGCTACATACTCAAGCAAAACTAGATAGCACAGTGTTTTATCACAAAGTTAACACTCAGCCAAGTCAAGAATTGTAGTGTCGCCAGCCCCCAGGAGCACTGTTGTACCCGTCCCTAGCTTTATACACTGTCTCTGCAAACAGAACTTCTGTCGGGATTCATCATAACATCCTTGTTTTTCTTTAGAGCTTTACCACCTAAGCATGCATTTCTAAATGTTAGAGTTTAATTTTGTCTACGTTTTGGAATTCAGAATATACTCCTGACCTCAGGGTAGGAAAAATCTTCTTAAACAAAATATAAAACCATCCATAAGGAAGAAATTGATAAACTGGACTGTATTAAAATTAACAATTTCTGTCCTGTAAAACAGGAGATACCATTAAGAGAGTGAAAATGCAAGCTACAGAAAGGAAGACTCACATTTAGAATACCTAAAATCAGTTTAAAAAGAGGACAGACAACCAAGTAGAAAAATAGGCAAAAGGTGGCCAGGCGCAGTGATCAGGAGTTTGAGACCAGCCTGACCAACATGGCGAAACCCCGTCTCTGATAAATATACAAAAATTAGCCAGGTGTGGTGGTGCATGCCTGTAATCCCAGCTACTTGAGAGGCTGAGACACGAGAATCACTTGAGCCCAGAATGCGGAGGTTGCAGTGAGCCAAGATTGCACCACTGCACTACAGTCTAGGTGACAGAGTGAGATTCCGTCTCAAAAAAAAAAAAAAAAAAAAAAAAAAAGGATGACCTATTATCACTTAAAAAGGCATACCAGCATTTCAATAAGCATCCAGTATATATTTACGTGTGTATCTGTTTTCCTTTGCTTGATGTAACACTCATAGGATTCATCCACATGATTGTATATGGATATAGTTTACTCATTTTCGTTCCCGTATAAGATTCTATTGTACGAGTATGCCACAATTTATTCATCCATAATTCCACTCTTGATGGACATTTGGGCTGTTTACACTTTTGAATAATGAATCTATAAATATTCTTGTATATGTGTCTGGGTGCACATGTGCACATATTTTCTGTTGGATATAAACCTGGGAGTGTTATGTGACTGTTCAGCTTTAATAGATACTGCCAAATAGTTTTTCAGAGTAGCTGTACCAATTTACACTCCCACCATCAATATGTGACAATTCCCATTGCTCCAAATTCTCTCAAACACTTGGGATTGTAAGTCATTTTAATTTTAGCCCTCCTAGTGGGGGTGTAGTGATAACTCATTGTGATTTTAATTTGTATTTCTCTCGATTATTTGCGAGGTTTGGCTTCATTTCGTGTGCTTATTGAAATGCTGATATGCTTTTTTAAGTGATAACAGTTAATAACTTTTTTTAAAAAACTGATTTTAGGTATTCTAAATGTGAGCCTTCAGTCAAATGTGTATGTTGCAAATATCTTCTTCCTTTTCATAGCTTGCACTTGCACTCTCTTAATGGTATCTCTTGCTGTACAGGACAGAAATTGTTAACTTGAATGCAGTCCAATTTATCACTTTCTTCCTTATGGATGGTTTTATATTTTGTTTAGGAAAACTTTTCCTACTCTGAGGTCAGGAATATATTCTTCTATATTACCTTTTGCTGGCCTTATGTTTTTCCATTTAAATTAATGATCCATCTGGTATTGATTTTTATTTATGGTATAGTATAAGGGTTTAGAATCAATTTTTCCATATGGATATCCAATTGTCAGCATCATCTATTGAAAAGATCACCTATTCTCCACTGAACTTCAGTGGCAACTTGGTCATAAATCAAGTGATCAAGTATGTCTGGTTCTGCTTCTGGTCTTTCTTTTCTATTCCACTGGTTTGTTTATTTCTCAGGTATTTAGATTTAACCTGAGCCTTTATATCTGGAACAGGAAGCCTTTTCCCCTTTTTTAAAATTGTTTTGGCTATTATTAGACCTTTACATTTTCATACAAATTTTAGAACCAGCATGTCACATTCCAAATAAAACCTACAGAAATTTTAATTGGGATATAATTTAATTACAATCGGTTTAGGAGAGTTGATATCTTTACAATATTGAGTCTTCAAATCCCAGAGCATAATGTATTGCTTCAATTATTAAGATCTTCTTATATTTTTTCAGTAATATTTTGTAATTTTCAGTACAGATCTTTTGTTAGGTTTATTTTGCAGGTATTTAATGTTTTTTGATATAAAAGGTGTTCTTAAAATGTTATGTCATAATTGTTTGGTGCTGGTAAATGGAAATACAAATGATTAATTTTACATCGATTTTACGTCTCATGACCTTGCTAAATTCACCTTTTTCTATAGTTTTTTTTCTTTCTATAAATACAGTCATGTCATTTATGAATAATGAAAGTATTATTTCTTCCTTGCCAACTTGATCATAATATCTCCTTATTCAGTTTGTTAGTATTTTAAGATTTTTTCATCCTGATTATGAAATAATAAAGTATGTGTAATTTTCTTTTCTTACAATGTGCTTGTTTAATTGGTATTCGGGTTATGCTGACCTCAGGAGGAAAATAAGGCGGTGCTCCCTCTTCCCATTCTTTGAAAGACTTTGTGGGAAGTGGGTGTTACTTATTCTTTAAATATTTCATAGAATTCAGAAGGTAATCTGGGCTTGGAGTTTGGGGTTCTTTTTATTTTTATTTTCCAATTTCTGGAAGAACTTTAAATGTTTGTAATATTTACAGCACTAGCCAACTTTTTTCTTTTGTGGCAGTTTTAATAAGCTGTATTATTTTAAGAATTTGTTCATTTCAGCTATTTTTCAAATGTCTGTTTTGCCATAAATTTGTTCATAATATCTCCTTATTGTCATTTTTGTGCCTATGAGATTTATTTTTTTTAGTTTTTAAATAATTGTTTTATTGTTTCATTTTTTATTTCTTTTTTATTTCCATAAGTTTTAGGGGAACAGGTAGTATTTAGTTACATGAGTAAGTTCTTTTAGTGGTGATTTCTGAGATTTTGGTGCATCTGTCACCTCAGCAGTGTACATTGAACCCAGTTTGCAGTCTTTTATTCC
Source organism: Chlorocebus sabaeus (assembly GCF_047675955.1). Lineage (NCBI taxonomy): Eukaryota > Metazoa > Chordata > Mammalia > Primates > Cercopithecidae > Chlorocebus > Chlorocebus sabaeus. The sequence continues at coordinate 28,613,187 of NC_132926.1, read as the reverse complement.
TCACCCCTTCTCACACTTTCCCCATGAGTCCCCAAAGTCCATTGTGTCATTCTTATGCCTTTGCATCCTCATAGCTTAGCTTCCACTTATGAGTAAGAGCATATGATGTTTGGTTTTCCATTCCTGAGTTAATCACTTAGAATAATAGTCTCCAGTCCCATTCAGGTTGCTGTGAATGCCATTCATTCATTCCTTTTTATAGCTGAGTAGTATTCCATCATATATATATCATATATATGAATATATATCTCCATCACATATATATGATGAGTAGTATTCTATTATATATATGATTATGATTAAATAATTTCCTGATTATGAAATAATAAAGTATATGTAATTTTATTTTCTTACAATATCCTTGTTCAATTTGGTATTCAGGATAAGGCAGTGTTCCCTCTTCCCATTCTTTAAAATAATTATGTATACACACACACACACACACACACATCACAAAAGAATTATATATATGTGTGTGTATATATATATCACAGTTTCTTTATCCACTTGTTGATTGATGGACATTTGGATTGGTTTCACATTTTGCAATTGTAAATTGTGCCACTATAAACATGCATGTGCAAGTATCTTTTTCATATAATGACTTATTTTCCTCTGGGTAGATTTGTAATCTCACCTTCTATACTACTGACATTGGTGGATTTTTTGCTTGGTTGCTCTCATACTTTCTCTCAAATGATTGAGGGGTTGGTTTTGACTTTGTCTATCTTTTCTATTGTACATTTATTTCATTAACTTCTACACTTTGTTTACTTCTTCTTTTTTTATGTTTAATTTGCAGGGCTTTTTCCTGACTTCTTAAAATGGAGGCTTGGCTCATTGATTTTTTTTAATATCTTTTTTTCTTTTCTAATGTATGCATTTGTAAAGCCTTACATTTCTCTCTAAAGATAGACTTAACCACATCACTATTTTCTTGACTTCTTTCGGATTTACTAAATTTTAAAATTTTTTTCACTTTTTACTCCTGTATTAATTTGAATATTAGGCACCCCTTAACTATTCTTCTAGTGCTTACACTGGTGATTTGCAACATTCATTCTTGGCATATCAAAAGTTATTGTAATTGCCACTTACACCCTCTTCCCAGATGGTACGAAGACCTTGAACATTTAGTTTTATTTATTTATCTGCTAATGTACATGTTATTAGTTTGCATAATTTTTATATTTTTACAATCGACAATATGGCATTATTGTTGTTGCTGCTCTTTTATTCAGTCAGCATTATTTATATTTACCCATATATTTATAAATTTTTTTACCTTTTATTCTATTTGTCATCTCAAAGTTTCCATCTGGAATAATTTTCCTTCTTTGTGAAGAATGTCATTCTGTATTTCCATTAGTGTGGGTCTGTTGTTGACAAATATATTTTTCTTTTTATTTGAATCAAAATGTCTTTATTTTACATTCTCTATGGAAAAAAAGTTTTTGTTGGATATGGAGTCTACATTGCAGTTATTCTCTGTCAGCACTTTAAAGATGTAATTTAGTTGTTTCTTATGAAGGGTCAGCTGTCTGCCTTATTGTTGATCTTTTGACAGTAATCTGTCTGCCCTCACCCCACTTCCAGGTGCAGAGTTGCTGTCTTTGATTTTCAGCAGTTTTCCTATGTTGTGGTTAGGTATGATTCTTTTTTTTTTTTAATTTAACATGATGTGGGTACATTGGACTTCTCGAATTTGTGTCTTGATATCTTTTGTCAGGTTTGGAGAGTTTTTGGCAATTAACTCTTCAGATATCATTTCTGTGTCCTCCTCTTACTTTTCACTTTATGAAATTTCATTTACAATGATGTTAGGGTGTTTCACTGTAACCCACATTCTTTTCCATATTTTCTATCATTTTCTCTTTATATGCTTCAATCCTGTTATATTCTTCTGATCTATCTTGAAGTTTGCTAATTCTCTTTTTGGCTGCATCTAATCTGCCATTGTACCTGTCTATTGAATTTTAGATGCCAGTCATTATACTGTTCAATTTTGGAAAATTTTTTTGGTTCTTTCACATGGTTTTCAGTCCTCTGATAAAATTGTCAATCCTTCATTTAATCTCCTGGGAGATAGTAAGCATAGTTGATTATGAAATTTATGTCTGTAATGTCTGATTACTCTAATATCTTGAGCCCCTGTGGGTCTATTCCTATTTTCTCTGCTTTTCTGTTCATTTAATTTATGTTGTCTTATCTTCCAGCATAACAGGTATTTTTTTACTGTGTTCTGGACATTGAATTTACAAAATTTCTTTGTAGAAATAATTTGAGACCTAGGATGATGTTATCTTTTTCCCTAGTAGATATATGTTTGCTTGCTGCACTAGTATTCCATTATCACATCAATCCAACTTCAGGGATTGACATGATTTGAAGCTACCCAGCAGCCCTTGCAAGTACCTGTCTATTTCCAGTTCAGCCTTACTCCTACTGGGCAACCCCTCCCAGTCCCAGCCTAAAGTTGGGTTTAACAAACTTCCCCCACTGCCATCACCATATTTTGGTCCTGGACTCCAAATTTCGTCTTTCTATTTCTGGCAAGCCCTTAAATGAGCTTCCTCTTAGTTGTTTAGTTGCTTACTCTGAAATTAGTAAATGTCCCCAAGGTGCAAGTAGCTCCAAACACAAGGGTTACCTCCCTGGCTTCCTCCATCCTTAGGTACCAGACCTGTTATTCTTTGCTCTTTTGTTAGCTCTCCTACATCTTCAAGTAGATTTGTAAATATTTTGCCCAGCTTTTCTAGTTGTCCTCATTGGGAGCATTGGTCCAACTTACACAGTCTCTCATTAACACAAGAGGAAGTCCTATTCCTGATCTTGAAAAAAATGAGAGATATGTCCACAATAGGCTGAAGCAAGGCAGGGGTTTCTCCCTTCATGTGAGGAATACGTTCTCCCACAGTGTCCACCTTGCCTCCTTCTCATTCACCTTCGCCCAGTGACTTTGGCATTTGGGATTGAGACTCTTCTTTTCTTTTCTTTTCTTTTCTTTTCTTTTCTTTTCTTTTCTTTTCTTTTCTTTTTTTTTTCTGTTGTTGTTGTTGTTGTTGGTTGTTGTTGTTGTTTGTTGTTGTTGTTGTTGAGACAGAGTCTTGCTCCGGTGCCCAGGTTGGAGTGCAGTCGTGGGATTTCAGTTCCCTGTAAGCTCCGCCTCCCGGGTTCACGCCATTCTCCTGCTTCAACCTCCCAAGTAGCTGGGACTACAGGCGCCCGCCACCACGCCCAGCTAATTTTTTGTATTTTTAGTAGAGATGGGGTTTCACCGTGTTAGCCAGTATGATCTCGGTCTCCTGACCTCGTGGTCTGCCCGCCTTGGCCTCCCAGAGTGCTGGGATTACAGGCGTGAGACACCGCGCCCAGCCGAGACTCCTTAAATATTCCAATAAGGTACAATTTGATCGTCCTAGGCTTCTTTCCTCTAAGTCTTGCATGATATGCTTGGTAAATGTAGGTTAACTATTTTAATATTTTGCAAGAGAAGAACCCCTAAAGTCCCTATGGAGCTGACATCATTCTACTGTGTGCCTGGAAGATCTAAAATGTTTAGTGGGCCCAGAACTCCTCTATAAGCACAGACTGCCAGACTGCCTTGCACTGCAGAACCTTTCAACGGAAAACTGGATTTCTAGCCTCAGTTGTGATGTGAGACCAGGACAGTGTTGAATGGAGACTAAAAATAGGGTGACTTAGAAACAGCGTGTATCTCCCAGGGAGTGTGAAGTCCACTTCCAAAGCAACTGCCAGCATAAGGAGTGTTAATGCCCTCTGGGATGTCCAGTAGGGTGAAAACAAAACCACAGAAAGTGAGGCAGAAGGTTCAACTCTTCCTTTCAGTGATCAGGGAATCTATATGCTCATAGACTAGATTATTCAGAATAAACCTTGTTGAAGGTTACTGGAATGGAGGAAAACCCTACAAAGATTTCCAGATTCCCTGAGGAAGACAAAAGTATGTGGTCTTTGTTGTTGTTGTTGTTGTTATTGTTGTTGTTGTTGTTTAAAGTGAACTCCTGTCCTTTTCTCTAATTCAAGGAAAAATTTCTGAGTACAGCTACTCTATGCAAAATAATCTCTGCCTTTAGGGCTTCCCCTAATTGTGGTCGAGAGTGTAGTCTCCAGAGTCAAGATGCCTAGATTTCAATCCTTATTCTACTACTTATTAGCGTTGTAACCTTGGGCAAGTTATCTAATTTCTCTATGTTGCAATTTCCCCATTTATAAAATGGAAGTAATAGTGCTACTTTATCTCCAAGGGTTTTTGTAAGGGTTTTAAAAAGTCATGCATATAAAGCATCTAGAGCAGTGTCTGGCACATGGAAAAACTCAAATAAAAATAACTATTTATAATTAATTTTGTTTTAGTATTATAATTATATATAATTAATTTTGTTTTAGTATTTTAATTATATAGTAATGCTCAACACGTTTATTGTGTGTCTCTCAAAGCCCTGGATTTCTTATCTCAGTTCTGCACTCTTCCATTTAAAGTTCTGAACAGGCTGTCTTCAGCCTGGTGGATGGTTTAAACAGGCTGTCCAACTTTCTTAGTTGGGTATGAGATTACATTGGGGATTTCCAAATCTTGCTGCTCATTTCAGAAAGCTTTTCGAAAATATAGATTCCTAGGATTTGCCCACAGAGATTCTGATTTAGTAGATTTGGAGTGAGGCCTAGGAAGCTATATTTTAAAAAGCTTGCCAGTACTTATAATATGCAACCAATTTGGAATGACTGAACTATGATGACCTGGTACCAATTATTAAATATTCATAAATTTTGCAAACTGATTGTTAAACCATTAGTAGTTATCAGCTATGGTAGGAATAGTTACACCATGGAAACTGGCAAATCCTACTTTTTTTTTTTTTCCTGGAAAGCTGGTTTACTGTCAACCACTGGCACAGTCTTCTTAGCCCCTGGGATCTAGAGTATCTCTGTCTGAATCTCCTTTGATTAGAACTTTACATCTCCACGATTTTCTATTCTTTAATTGAGGTTTTGATCTGCCAGGCTGTGGGCATTCCTGTGACTGACAGGGCTTCCAGCTAGGTATCTCTGCAGCCATAATCAAGCTCTCCATCATTCCTTTGTTTTGAGGCAGAGGTGGAAAACTGGTGGTTCCATGGTAATTCCGGTTCACACATGCATAATTGTTGGCTCTCAGGAAGATTTAAAATTAAAGTTGGAGGCAGCTTTTTTAAAAATATATATATATATATATATGCATACATATATATATATATATATATAAAAAAGATGGCATATAAAAATCCAGATTCTCACCTTCTCTTTTAAAAAACACACAAACAAACACAAACTAAGTTGAAAGAAGATCTGGACCTGCTTTTCAATGGACAAAATTCAGCCAAAGCTAAGTGAGCATTGGGAGGAGAAAGGTGTTGTCTCACCAGCTCATTTGTTCATTTATGTTTTCTGCCTGGCCTTAAGCTTGCATCTCCTCTGGGAAGCAGTGTGTTCTGTTGGGAAAGGTGCCAGACTGGATCTTTGGAGATTTGGGTTTGTAATCATGATTCTGTTTTTAATTTATTGTGTGACCTTGGTCAAGTCATTCTCCCTATCAGAGCCTCAGTTTCTCACGTGCAAACTAGGGAGAATGCTTGCTTTGTCTGCCTCTCCATGTAACTAGGAGGATGTGAGATGGGAAAGTGTGAGTCCTTGACCTCCAGCTGTAGAAAAGTAAGGAATTATTGCTAAATATTGATTCCTACTTCCTGCCATTTGTACCTAGGTGGGGATGAATGATCCCAGAACAGGTTCTGATAGGAGAAAATATTTTAATACATAGGAGTGCTGAGAAGGGATAAGGAGAGAGTGCCCATAATGAGAAAAGTGCACAGAACAGAAATACTAGTAAACATGCTGAATCTACAGTCTTCTTGAGGGAACTTTGGGAACATGAGAATTTGAAGTTGATACTACTAACCAACCCCATGTCACATATAAGAAAATATGGGCTTGGAAATCAAATCTGCACATAAATTCCAGAAGGCTATGCTTTTGTGCAAGTTAACTTCTCTGAGCCTCTGTTTCCTCATGTATGCAAGGGGAATATTAGAATCTATCTTGCAACGCATTATGAAGATTCAGTGGGGTAATGCATATTAAGTGCCTAAGACATATTGTGAATGTCTAATAAATGGGAACTGATGTTATCAGCTCAAATCAGGCATATGCAAACTGAACTACTGGCAAATAGGGAAGCAGTTAAGAGAATATGATGTATTATTAGTGGATATTTCCTTATCAGAAAAGAACTTTACATAATCCATAAGGGACTCCTTCTACTTCCCATTCCACTGAAGAACTTCAATTCAGTGTTTTACCCAGCATTTGCTGCAAGTTTCATAGGATACCCAGCCACACACACCCATATCAGCAGCAAGTTCTGAGAGCTAGTGGCAGTATTAGCATTACAAAGTGTTTCCAGAGTTGAACCAGTGTGTGCGTCCCCTTCATAAATCCTTAAATCTTAGGCTCGCTCAGCTGGAAAAAAAAAAAAGAAATCTGGGTTCGAAGAACACTTATTTATTTTTGATTTTCTCTGCCTTGTGTGCTGCTTTTGACTGCTGCATCTGAATATCAAGGCAAGAAGTGCTCAAGTTTCTCTGGGCTCTGGAAGGCTGGAACCAATTGGCATTCTTGGAGTCAGTCCTTTTTGGACTAAAGCTCCTTTTTCTTTTCCTCCCCCCAGTAAAAATTTATGTTCCAGAGAGTACTTTCTCAGTCACTCCTTTCCTAATGTAATTCTGTTTGATTTCCACTGAACAGCTCCTGAAAGGAAACACTGAACCATGCCTCCTCAAGCATTTCAATTCCTCAACACCAGCTTTCAGGCAGGAGTGGTTCCAGATGCATTTTTATATCCAGTAATCATGCATTTAACCAAAATGATTGATGCAGCATTTTTTCCCCTCTCCATCATTTCCAGTCCATTAGTCTTATTTGTTTTCCATGGTTTGGGTTCCTGCCAAATCAGTGAGTATACAAATACATGCATAAGTCAAGCGCACCTACACACACATACATGTAATAGGTACTGGGTCTGTATCTGAGTTGAATATTCAACATTTTATTTCCAGGCTTCATGTCTCCAGTGAAGTTTTAGTTAGCCGTTTCTTTCTTTCTTGCCTCCCTCTCACTCATCTTTTTTTCCCTCTCTTCCTCTCCTTTATATTCTGTTAGGTTGGTGCAAAAGTCATTGTGATTTTGCCATTACTTTTAATGATAAACCACAATGACTTTTGCACCAACCTAACACTTTTCCCAGAAACAGCCACTTTTTTTTTTGTCAGCTATCATAGAATCTGATATTATTCAGCATTAAAGGGACTTGAGAGAGGCATTTATATAATCCTTTTACTTTAGTTTCAGAAAATTGATGAGCCACAAAGGAAACCATGTGCCATCCCTGGCTTTCCTTGGTCCTTAGGAAAATATTCCAGTGCCACGTCCCTCATCAGGCCTTGCCTGGCCTGGACCCTGCCAGCTGCATCAGCCACCTCTGCACCTCAGTCTTCACACTGACCTCTCCACCTCAGTCTTCACACTGACCTCTCCACCTCAGTCTTCACACTGTAGCCACACAGGCCTTCGGTCCCTGCTTTGGGACTTGGGCCTCCACACCTGCTTCTCTCGCTGCTTGGACAGTTTTTCATACATATATGCACACCCCTTCTTCACTGCTCCACCTCCTGTTTTTTCTTTAGGTCTCAGCTGAAATGACACTTCTTAGACCACACACCCTACCACCCTCTCCTGTTCCTTTCTCTTCTGACACTCATTACGATTTGTGATTTTGTTTTTACTTGGGTATTTAGTTGTTTAATGTGTCTTCACTTATTAGACGGCAAGCCCTATAGGGACAAAGACCATGTCTTCCCCACCCCCACTCCGCCCCACATTGTTTCCTCAGTGCCATAGACAGTGCCTGGTGTTTGATAGTGACAACAGTTTTTAATCATAAAGTGGTAATATCTAACATCTATTAACAATTTGCTAGCTAGTTTCAGGCACAGTGTTTTTTTGTCGCTTTTTGTTTGTTTGTTGTTTTTTGTTTTTTGAGATGGAGTCTCGCTCTGTTGCCCAGGCTGGAGTGCAGTGGCAGGATCTCAGTTCACTGCAAACTCCACCTCCTGGGTTCACGCCATTCTCCTGCCTCAGCTTCCCGAGTAGCTGGGACTACAGGCGCCCACCACCACGCCTGGCTGATTTTTTGTATTTTCAGTAGAGATGGGGTTTCACCGTGTTAGCCAGGATGGTCTCAATCTCCTGACCTCATGATCCACCCGCCTTAGCCTCCCAAAGTGCTGGGATTACAGGCGTGAGCCACCATGCCCTGCCCTATGATTTTTATATGTATTTACTCATTTAATACTTACAACAATTATTCTGTAAAGTAGATGTGATTATTATCCCCGTTTTGCAAATAAGGAAACTGGTCAAGTCATTCACCCAAGATTATATGGCTGAAAAGTGGCAGAGTTTGTTTGTAACCCAGGCATTGACTCCAAACCCTGAACCCACAACCAGGCCATGCTACTCCTGTTAAGCACTTCGTTAATATTCATTGAGAGAATGAGCAAAAAATATACCTTAATCAATTAGTAGCAAAACTGAAAATCTAAATGGTTTGATTGATAACCAATTTTTCGTTCTATGCAAACAGAGAGCCTCTCAGGTACCACCAGAATGCAGCAGAAAGAAAGAGAAGATTAACAAATTCGTTTATTGCTGAGAAAAACTATGAGAGGGGCGCTGTGATATAGATCATGAAGTGAAGTGGAAATCATTATTTTAGATTCAGGCAGGACCCAGTGGCAGGTGTAAAAAATACAGAGTAAATTGAAGAGGCCTTAAGATAAGGAATCAGATTCTTCAGAAACATCAAGTGGGCTTACGGTTATTATCATTAACAATTTAGGTAATTCTTATGCTATGGATAGTATTTTCCAAATGTGATTTTAAAGTATAAGTAATCATCAGTTTTATGAAACTGCTGGTCAGAATTCTAGGATAAAAACTCCAACAATGAGCCTTGTTCTCTTGTTGCATGACATGTGGAACAGTTCCTAGCACATAGAAGCACTCAATAAACATTTATTTAGTAATTAATGGGAAATGCACATCAACAAATCCATTAGCAAATACTTAGTAAGTACTTGTTATTAAGTCTATACAGATCAAGGCACAACAAGGCACAAAAGAAAAATGTCAGATTTCTTTTCATGGAGAGCTCATAATCCAGAAATCCAGAAATCACTACCATAATGAATAAAAGCTGCGAGCGGGGCATGGTGGCACATGCCTGTAATCACAGCAATTTGGGAGGCTGAGATGAAAGGACCACTTGAGGCCAGGAGTTTGAGACCATACTAGCCAACATAGTAAGGCCCTGCCTCTACAAAAAAATTTTTAAAAATCAGCTAAGCATGGTGGCATGTGTCTGTAATTCCAGCTTCTCAGGAGACCGAGGCAGGAGGATCACTTGAGCCCAGGCAGTCAAGGTTACAGTGAGCTATGATTGCACCTCTGCACTCCAGCTTGGGCAACAGAGCAAGATCCTGCCTATTAAAAATTGTTAATAAAATAAAAAATAAAAGTAAACGCCACCATCACTGGGGACTTGCTTTGTCCAGGGGCTCTGCCGTGTCCCTTTACATATATTAGGTCATCTTTATACTTGTAACAACTTTAAGATGGTGGTACCTTTCCTCATCCCCATCTCCAGATGTTGAAACTGAGGTTCAAAGATGCTAATTTCTTTCCTAAAGACACAGAAACAAGAACTTAGTGGAGCTAGGAATTGAGATAGGTCAATTTGAGTCTGGAACCAACAATGCCAAATGTCTTCATCCCTTTATTGTGAAAGCACTATCTGTGGGTGAGGCATACTAGAACTATAAGACTTTGAAGTATCAGAGGATGGGAGTGGCTATAGAGGGAGCAATGCAAGCAACACTACCCAGTCTCTCCAGGTCTGCATATCCTGCTTACCTGGGTATGAAACACTCCATCTCTCACCGGCCACAATCTTATCATTCAGGTCCCAGACTCAGTGTCACTTCTGCATATGCTGCTTACCTGGGTATGAAATACTCCATCCCTCGCCTGCCACAATCCTGTTGTTCAGGTCCCAGATTCATTGTCACATCTTCCTGGAAGGCTTTTCAAACATGGTACAATTTGGATTGTTTCTTCCTTTATACTCCCTTTAGAATCCTGTGTGTTTCCCGATTATAATTCTTCTTATCTCGCATTCTGATTACTTGTTTTCTACTCACTAGTCTTTGAGTTCCTCTAGGACAGGGGTGTCCAATCTTTTGGCTTCCCTGAGCCACCTTGGAAGAAGAAGAATTGTCTTGGGCCATACATAAAATACACTAACGTTAATGATCGATGATGAGCTAAAAAAAATCACAAAAAAAACTCACAACGTTTTAAGAAAGTTTGCAAATTTGTGTTGGGACACATTCAAAGCCATCCTAGGCTGCATGTGGCCCACAGGCCACAGGTTGGAGAAACTTGCTCTAGGATACAATTTTATTCTCCCAGGGCCTAGCACAGCCCCTAGCATATAGTAAGTCATTTAATAAATATGTATGGACGAATGAATTTTAGGTAGAAATTGTCATCAGATGGGTTCAACTAATACACAGCACAATTCCACGGGAGGAGTGTATTCTTGGGCAGCAGGAAAAAGGGACTTTGGAAAAGTTGAGTTGGAGGCCATGTGGCTATTAAGATTTCCATCTCCAGATGCTTCAACTGACTGTGTGAGTCTTGGAAAGTTATTCTCTCTTCACTTCAATGTTTTCATCCATATAATTAAGATGATAAAAACTGGGTTGTTGGGAAGTTGAAATAAGTTAACATGTAGGAACTCAGCAGAGTGTCTGTTCTTTGTAAGTACTCAAATGTTGGTCATGGCTATTGCTGCTGCTGCTTGTCTTCTCTGAATTATTATTAGGGAAATGTGGGTGAGTACAGCTTTTCGGGCAGAAGGTCACTTCTGAGTAAAAGTATAGAACTATGACGAGATCTCCTACCCTTGGATATAAAAACAATTCACAGCATTGCCAAGAAAGACTGCAGATATTCAGGGATGAGAGTGAGATTCCTATGAGCCAGATAATCAAATGCTCAGTAAACTAGCGAGTTAGTGATATCATGTTATGTTCCTGTTTTTAAGAGCTAGATATCAAAATAAATGGTCCAGTGTGCGTGCCTGATGGCTATGTCTTTTCCACTGTACACACAAGTAAGATTCTGCATGGTGACTACCATTTTGTTTTCAGGAAGTAGATGAATCAGCCATTTGGTTCCCTGGGAATGTGGGCTGCTGGCTTTTAATTCTTTCTGGGGAAGAATTCTATGTCTTCAGCCATCTTGTTTATCTGGAAAATGACACAAACGTTGGCTGTCTTTCTGCCTGTTGAGTCCTTTGTTAAGGTTGTCCAGTCTGAGTAGAACTGGGAAAAGATGTGATTTGGATCCTTGTGACTGGGATTAGGGAGAATTGGTACACGAGTATACAGAATCTTTTCATTGATCTCCTTGCCTCCGACCTTCATTTAGCCACCTACTTTCAGTGGATAAGGCCCTACAGAACAAACCAACTAAAGTATACTTTAGCACAGGCCACACCTCTCATCTCATATTTATTGTGACCAACTAAAAATTGCTTATCCTTCTCTTTATGTCTATTATTTAACTTTCCCTTCCCCTCTACCTTCTTTCCCTTAAGTCCTTTTGATACACTACATGCTCCTGCCATTGTGACTATGAGTCTAAAAAGCTGGCAGCACTACCCGCCTTCCCCTCCACCTCCAAAACTCACAGGTACACCACGCTTTGGGCTTGTCTGATTTGTCTCAAACTATTTCTTCAACTTAGAATGCCCACTTTCTATTATGATCATTAAAAGGTTCTGGATTTATGTGTGGGCTGGATGTAGTAACAACTGGGAAATAGCATAAAATTATTTGGTTTCTTGTATGCTGGTTTTCTTCCCAGAGGTAAACTCTTTGGTTTAAAGTTTGGTTTAATGTTGTCAATTTGGCAAAGGTGGAAATGGATGGGCTAGAAATCTCTGTGGGACTAGGATAAGGGCTTGATAGATCTAATCTAGGGATTCAAACTTTCTAGTTAAGAATGTTACAACCTGTGAAGATAATTTGCATTTTATTCTACATATATCCCAATTTAACCAGCTTTCAGACTTTAAGTCACCAGAAAATTTTGAAAAACTTCTACTATGTAAACACAGAATAAAGTTTTCCAAGCCAGATGAAAAAATTGCATCATTCTTGCACCCTGCAGGCAAATGTATGCTGACTGCAAAGCTATATAAATGTGTGTTGAGTGATTTAACACGTTTGGCTAATGAACTTGTGAACAACCGATGTCAGGTAAGAAAAACAGCAGGTGGGTGTAGACTGGAGGAGTGGGCAGTGCCTGCTGACAGAAAGAGGAGTGACAGCTGACAAAGAGGGAAAGCCCAATGGAGACTTCAGGCTTAACAAGTATGGAGCAGTCTGGGGACCAAAACAAAGAAACAAAAACAAACAGAGCACCCTCCCACCTCAGAAGTCCCTAAGGGAGTTATCATATGCACCAGTGCTCATGATTATTAACTCACAACCAGTTATTCTATGCTGCTATGAGCCAGGATTCATTCCAGGAAATTAAAGAGAATAGAAACAAGCATAAAATACAGTGCCCAGGTCTGCAAGTATTCATTACGTGTGACACTACTATGTTGGCCAAGGAGAATTTCTGTATGTTATACTCTTTTTATAAAAGCAGAAACACGTATAGAAACTAGTAGGATATTTTCCTTCAAAATGTTTAAAATTCTTTAGCTGCTTACAAGGGAAATTTTTTTAGTACTACTTTCTCAAAGATCCTATTTCCTGACAATGCTAATAATGGAGGCATTTCAGGATAATGACCTCATAAAATTCACATAACTGTCTGTCTGTGCAGACTTAGATAACACATAGTCATGACCTCACTTAGGTCAGGGACAGATCTTAATAGCTTGATAGGACAATGGTCAGAAATGCAGTTTGGTTTAAACTGTTTTTTCCTCTTCTATGTTGACTCATTTAATGAAAGAAAGTGTCTCATTCAACCTGCATTTTTTTTCACAGATTCCACAATGATGGGGCCATGTCTCCTACGAGTTATTATACAAAATGGGCATTGAGTCCTGAGATACATTAGGAAGCCCCAAACTTATCCTTGTACTTAATTCATTTGAACACTTTGGATATTTTATTTTATCAAGCCAGTTAGATTTGAGAAGCCCGAAGATCTTACTCATTTGAGAAAGACTAGGTTAGGGCATTTTCTCAGGGGAAAGGCCTCTTCTGTAAGGGAACTTCAAGAACTTCAAGAAAGGGAGCAGAGGGGTTCTGTGTCTACTGAGAGACAGAAGGATAATCAGGCAGTGACATAGCCCACGGTACTAGAGAGAAAGACAAATCACTATCCACATAATGGAAGGCATGGGGTAGGGTGAGCCAAATGGAAGGCTTATAAAGCCAGCAGGCAATGAGGACTAGCCATGTATTTAAAGTGGAAAAGGGACTGTGTATCTTCATCCCACTTTATCCCGCTGTCCAACAAAATTCTTTAAAAAAGAAAAGAAAAGAGACAAGATGAAGAAATTAAGAGTGGGAAAATACTACTACAACTGTTTGACCTTTCTGGCATCTTAAAATATGAGGCAGGTCATGGAAAACATGGTGAGAACACTAAACTTAAAGAGTCAGGAAATGCAAGCTCAAGTGTTGCTGCTGCCTCTGACTCAGCCTTACTGTATGACCTTGAGGACAACATTTCCCCAAACTCCATCCCAGATCTCTTACCGCTTCCGTGTAAATATAAGAAAGTTAGAACAAGTCTCTACAGTCTGTTCCATTCCTGGCATTCTAGGCTTTTATAATGAGCTAAAACAAGAAGCTTGTTTTTTAATGTGTGATAAACCATGAAATGTATACAGTGAAGTGACCTATAATTTCTGATTAAGTATGCATCAGATGCAAATACAAAATGCAAGATTAGAGTGAAAATCATTACCCTTCTATAGGTCAGGAGGTATAACCTGGTTTCTTTGCACTATGAATAATGAATCTTGCACGTGCTGAAATGAGCATTGGAAAACATAGAAGGAACCAGACATTCTTCTAGAATGGGCTTTCTTCCCTTTGGGAAAGACTTTTTTTTTTTTTTCATATTTTTGCACCCATGCTTAGCGAGGAGACAAACATCTCTGAGATTCTATTTGAGACAATGGAACAAGCACTTAAAGGAACACCAGATCATTTGAGTGCACAGGCAATGACAGCATCTGTAGACTTATACGATCCAGAGAACCTGAGGTGGAGCATATAGCCTCTGGTCAGTTGGAAGAGATGGGGAAATCTCAGAAACACTTGTCCTGAGAGAAAGAAAACTTTATCCACTTATTACACATGAGCCTGAGCTGAGGAAATAGCCCCAGATCCAGGGAATTCACATTTCCTGGGTGCCACAACTTGTATTAGCACTTGACATGATTTCTTCCATTTAAATATTAGAGTAAAAGCACTCTATCAGATTATGGTTTTAAAATACTGTTTCATTTTTTGGTACCTATTTATAAAATAAGGAAAATGAGTCTTGGGGGATATTAAGGTCTTATGGACTGTAAATCGTATAATCTAAGGTTGAAAGTTTTCCTGACTCTAATGCTGGTTCTCTTTCACAATACCTCACTGCCTTCACCCAGAAGTTGTAGTTCCTACCCTAGTTGTGCCTTTATTTGGCTGTGGTAATCAAAATAAATCACTTAAGTTCTTGAATCTCATTTTGCTCTTCTGGTAAACATCACAAAAAGAACCAACCAACCAAAACAGTGAGAATATAGCTTTGTTATGCTTCCATGATTTGTGGATGGTCTTCACAGGACAATTAATTCATGAGGAATAATGCCCACTGCTGTCATGCAACATAGTGGCCCTGGATTTTAAGGAATCCCTGTATTAATACATGTAACCTGAAATCACATATGTAAATTGCATTATATACTTTCACATCTGTATTGTTTCAGAGAAGAGTCTAAAGCTTTCTTGAGAGGCTTTCTGTGGCATCTATATTACCAAATTCCTAAAAATCATTAGGTTCTTGGCAGCTCGTTAAGTGATTAGTAGGTCTCCGTATGATGTGTTATAACTCAAAACATCTGTAACCATCTGAAAGAAATTAAGGTTTAGGACAGGCATGGTGATGCACAACTGTAATCCCAGCACTTTGGGAGGTAAAGATGGGAGGATCACTTGAGGCCAAGAGTTTAACAACAGCCTGAGCAACACAGTGAGACCCTATCTTTACAAAAAATTTAAAATTGTTATTAAAAGAAATTAAAGTTTAGTACATGAAAGAAGCTCAAACTCAGAACTGACCCTTACATCAGAAACCATGTGTTATCCTGGAAAGAAATCTGGCAAAGAATCAAAGATTCTAGGTCCTACTTTACTCTGCTGTGAGCCCACTCCATGAATCTGGACACATATTTGGGCCCCCATTAGTTTGTCATTCAAAAAGAGATGCTAAGTTCCAGCCTGCCTCTCCCAAAGCACTTTTTAAAAGAATAAAATGTGATAATATGGATAAAGGTACTCTGGCAAAATATAAAGTGCCCTGCAAAAGTATGATATTAACTGTGAGATATTAAAGCATCAAGTCATTTCACTAGTTGTCAACTGAGAAAGAGTGAAAATTCCAAGTTCCATCAGCAAAATTAGAAGCCTTGCTTTTTCATTCCTTCAGCAAGCTCCTACAGCTGATATTTACGCATAAATTTTCTTAACTTTAATGAGAATTGGTTGCAAATACACCTTACAGGATTCAGATGGAGATCATCATCATTCTAGGAGCTGCTAAACAGAACACGTGGCTTCTTCTCTAGCCAAGAGTTCTCCTCTTTCATCGCCTTTATTTTATGATCAGTGGTTCTCAAGGAATGGTCCAGCATCAGCAGCATGAGCATCTTCTGGGAACATGTTAGAAATGAAAATTCTCAAGCCCCATCCCATACCTACTGAATCAGAAATCCTGGAGGTGGAACCCCGCAGGCTGTGTTTTAACAAACCCTTAAGAGGATTCTGATGCTCTGCATGCTTAAGTGTGAGAACCACTGCCATAAGTGATTATCCCAGGAGAGACCTACTTTGGTCGTGGATACTTTAAAGAAAATCATGGGGCCCCAGTAATCCAAAAGAGTACACCTCATCTAAGTCTCTAAAGGGCTGATGTTAGAGCAAAGGTTGGGCTAGTGAATGTCAATGTCAGCAAACGTGGTGGGTGTGGCCCAAAACATAATCAAATTGGCCTCTTAGGTAGAAGTCCTGATGTTAGGTTTGGGGGTTGAGAAAGAATACAAATGTGTCTCAAGGAATGCAGCTCTCTCAAGATTCAGAAAGTATGGATACCTTCGCCATGCCTGGCAACTTAAAAAACTTGAAGGAAATAGCAATGTAAAGTTAAACCACACCTATGTGAAAGTTAGCTCCATAGCAGGCTTTCTTCTCTGAGATTTGAATTTATGGAACATGACAATAAATATGAAAGTAGCTAATTTTTATTGAATATCATATCACTACCACTATATTAAGTGATTTGTATGTATTAATGGCTAACCTTTTTTCAGGTATTTACTCCACCAAGCCCTTTGCTGGGCCCTGAAAATATAACAGTGAACAAGAAAAAAAAAATCTCTTTCCTCAAGGAACTCACACCTCAATGAAGGGAAATTAGAAGAAATTAACCTATTACTATTCAAGTTCAGGGTGTTTGCAGAGGCCTAGATGAGGCACCTACACTCAGTCTTATGTAAATAGAGGTTTCTCAAAGAAAGAAATGTCTAAATTTAGACCGCTGTAGAGCAAGAGGAATTCATCACTTTAGAGTGGAGAAACAGATTTAGGATAACTATATTCTAGATCACACAGCAAGTAAGTGATAGTGTTGGGATTTGAATTCAGGTAAGTCTCATCAAAAGCCATTGCTTTTAACCATCAAGGTTAGGGCAGAAAATGGGTTTCATCAAGCCTGTCAATTCTGACAAATTAATAATGGCTTCCAAGAATGTGGATGGTGAATACTCGGTGAGCACTGGGCTCAATTGGAAAAAATGCCATGATTAATTAGTAATGTCTTCCTTGGATTCAGAGAGGAGGGTGTATGTGTCATGCATTTGCCTACCCTGCAGTACGGAGTACTGCCTCCAGGATTTAACACAAAAGGATGAGATCTGCAGAGTTGTTTCTTATTCATGTAAGAGTGTCTATGACTTCAAGGAACCTTAGAACTCAATGGCATCAGCAGGGGCTTATTATATGTTAGCAGAAGGTAGCAAGTGACAGCCCAGGATGGAGCATTCAGTAAAAAAAGAGAATAAAGTTTGCTTTCAAAACAGAAGACACTGATTAAGTTTAACAGTGAAAAACAAACAACAAAGAGCAGTTGATCTTACTAAGAGACTAAACTTCGAAATTTGTAAGCCAATTGCCTTTTCGTCTTTTACCTCTGTTACTTCCATCAACGTGGACCGTATTAATATGACAGAATATTTGTTTGGAAGTAATGGGATCCATATGTGTTGAGTCAGCTTCATCACGCCCAGGGGAAACTTAAATTTTAAAATGCCACCCAAAATATATGCATTCGACATGCATAATGGCTCATCTGTTGAATAGTTGAGAAGTGATATCAATCAGAAGGATTGAGAAGATGGCTCTTTAAGGCAATGATGACAATAAGTTAATGCCAGTTTGCTTCAATATGTTTTATGGTGTCAGTAAGATGGTAGGTGAGCTCTTTGAAGGCTCGTTGAATATGGTTGTTTCTGCAGCACATTTGTTAAACCATGTATGGATTGAAATAATAATAATGACAATAACTGCTCCTATGACTCAAAAGGGAAACAAATGGATACTGTCAAGTCAGTCAGTGCTTGGAAGTGGCTTCTGGATGAATTTCCTTTGCAAAAAGTCTCTTTCACTTCCCCCGGCTCACCTTCACATTCAACCGTAATAAGCACTCTTTACTCTAGACATTTAACAGATGTTTTTAAATAACTCATTTATTGGGTATGTAAAAAGGAGAAGATGACCTCCCCCAAAGTCCCAAGGTCAGAGCTATTTGCCATCTGAGCAATTGTCCCCAGGAAGAATGTTGTGAATGATCACTTCTCTCTAACCATGGCTCAGCACACCAACCTGCACCCATTTTTGGAGGCTCACTTTGGGTTGAGGGTGGCTTTGAGTAAATGGGCCTCAGCAGTCCCTGCCCAAGAGTTGTGCCTGCTTGTCATGCTTCTCTGTCACCGCACCCACCTGCAGCCATCAGAGAGGACCAGTTCCTCACTGGTCCTCCTCCCCTGATGCATTTACATGAGCTATGGGGGAGGAGCTTTCCACCTTGAGACTCATTCACCTTGTTTTACTTCGGAAGACAAGATTTTACAGTACCAGGAATCAAAACATTTCTCTGGTCATGTCATGCTGACCAGAGCTAAATTATCTCTGATTCATTGTACATTTTAAAGGCTATTTTAAACCTCAACAAGGGGAAAAATTTTATAGTATTCTGTGTAGAAGAGGCTCTGGCCACAGACCGAAAAGGACTTTACCTTTACTCATCCCTACCAGGTTAGATAATCACCTGGAAAACTGTAAGAAACATCTTTGACCTACAAGAAACGTGCATCTTTAGTATCTTCTGCTTGCAAATTCCAACATGGAGAAAGTGTTCTAGAGCTTAAGGTTTGAGGACTCCAGGTTAGAGTCCATGTTAAATGGAAGGAGAAAGAGAACCATTTAAAGGTTTGCATTTAATGCTTTTAATACATTCAGGACTCAGTAGCAACTCCTGTGCAGAGCTCCTGATCCATTCATGGCAGCAGAGACATACCAAGTCAGCACACACAAGATGCCTTGGTTGTACAATTCATTCATGTCCTGCAGCCCTGCTTGGCTGGTGGATATAAGTCCCTAGTATATCTCTATTTTTTTTTAGCAGTATTGCTGCTGAAGCTTAGTTGTGTGCTGTCATGTGTCCCATCCTGCTCTTTCTGCCTTAGGTGTGTGGTCTAGTTAATCCTCCATTCCATGGGAGAAACATAGTCCAGTAATGCTAGTTGTGAGATGATTTGATTTCTACTCCTACTTCTGTCATTAACTGTATGACTTTGGGCAAGGCTCTTTCCTGGTCCCAGCAGCCCCAGCTATCCAGCATCCATTTAGGATTGGTTGGTCTCTAAGGAGCCTTTCTAGCCCTGACATTCAAGGACTTAGTGGAAACTAGAATTCTGGGTTCAGTTGAGTTCAGTGCCACTTGGCATTTGCCAACTGACTTCCTCTTTGTCATCACGCACCATACGGGGCACTGCAGGGGATATGTTTATATCAGAGCTCTCTCTGATACCACGGCACTCACGGGCGAAGGGAGAGTGGGATGAGAAAAACAAGTGTATTGATATACTAGTGCAGAGCAGACTATGTTGTATGCTGGGAGCAAAGTACAAATGATTATAGGGTCCAAAGGAGGCAGAAATTTCATTTATTTATGAAAAGTCAGAATAAGACTTCGCGGCATTTCAGATCAGCCTTGAAAGACAGAATTCAAACAGGATGCAGTGAAGTTTCTATAGCAACATTTACTGAGCAAATATTATGTGCCAATGTTCTGAGCACTTTGCACACAGTAACTTATTTATTCCTCTCAGTCTTTTGAGATTGAGACTATGGTTATCTGATTCTGTATATAAGAAAACTGAGGCATAGGCTGGCTAAGGAATAGGCTTAAGCCCATGCCACAAAAAAGTGCAAGCACAAGGATTCAAAGCTCAGGGATCTGGTGCTTACGTCCGTCACTTAGTGTGGAGAGTCAACTGACTGTCACATAAACAAGGCCACTGAACCTGCAGGAAGGGAGACCTGACTCTGCAGAGGAGCTTTGTGTCCCTGGGAAAGTTTTTTCGGCCTCTGACCTTCACGTTTCTTACCTGTGAAGTGAAAATGAAAAATACTTTCCTCATTGGGTTGTTATGATGATTCAGCAAAATGGCAGGAATAAGAATAGATTTTAAATGATTGAAAGTTCTAGATGATTTTAAATAGGAGAGGAAAGCAGAGGAGCTGATTGAGCAAATGCTGAGAGGAGGTAAAGTGTGGGACATATTTAGGGCAGAGTGATTATTCGGTATTAGGGTCTCTTTTCCACAGTTTGAGAGGTTCCCACCTGAAGTCTTCTTCCATCTCACTTCTTCCAGCTGTGCCAGGGCTTGACTCTGCTCTCTCTATGTGGAAAATGACAAATCTTGTGTGTGTGTGTGTGTGTGTGTGTGTGTTGTGCTGCTGAAGCTGAACGCCAGCACAATTCTCATCAGCATTTGAGTTCATTGGCAGCATTTGAAAGAAAGCATAGACCCTTAGCTCTCAGTGCTAATATAGATATTGGCACATTAGTTTCCGCTGAATTAACTCATGTAGGAGTGACGCTAAGGGACAGTTAAGAGTGGAGTGGAAACTTCTCTGCATACAGAAATAGGCACATCTCAGCACTGTCTGTGTAGCAAGATGTATTGTCATCATCTTATTGATACTGGACAAAGCAGGATCTTCAGATGGTGCCCAGTGACCACAGGGACTAACGGGAAAGCAGAAGGGATGCAGCGTGGTTAAATCCAAAAAAAGAGCAGCAGCTCAAGAGATGGTAGGAAATACAATGGACAAGGGGCAGGAGACCTGGATTTGAGCCCCAGCTTAGCTGATTGGTCCTGGAAATGTCATTTCTATAAATTAGCACAATTGATAAAGATGCTCTCTAAAGCACGTTCGATTCTGATAGCCTAAAAACGCATGAGTTATTTTTAAGCAGAAACTTAACTACAGCTATTCTTAGTCTCTCAACTAGAAGCTACATGTGATTCTGCATTTCTTATTAACTGAGAGGTACAATTTTCCACTGCATGTTGCTCTTATCTCTCTTAGTGACCAGAGAATGTTATTTATAAAACAATAACAACATAGCCTCAGAGCAACTGCAGCAACAGAAACAATAGTAGTTATTTACTGAGCCAGGAACTGTGTAAAAACACGTTTTACATGCATTTGATTCTCAGAGCAGCACCATTGGGTGGGTCCTATTATTTCCATAATACAGATGAGGAAGTAAAGGTTTCAGAGTTACTAATTAACTTGCCCAAGCGACGAAGCGTAGTTTTGAACCTGGTTTGTCCACCATCAAACCCTTTTCCTTTAACCACTCAGGTATCTAGCCCAGAGTAGACACAGACACATGTGAGCCCAAGTGTTCCAGGTGGCCTTTCAGCCCCAGAAGTCTCCCCTCACTTGAAAAATAATCTAGAACGATTTTTTTTTTTCAAAGGAATCAAGCTTTCTTCCCTGGTCAGAAGGAAGTCACTAACTCCAGAGTAAAAGAATGGGGCAAGCAATGCGCTCTGTAAAGTGAATTCTAATGAGGTAAAAGTGGGCAGGTCTCTACTGGAGGAGACAGGACAGCAGCGAGGAGAGTGGCGTGGCAGGTGGAGAGAGCTGCATATGCCCCCACCTCCCCAGTTCTCTCAGAGATATTCCACACAGGAATTCCTGACCCCTGCCCAGCAATTAATTGTTCAATGACTCTGATCATGGGAAGGGTATGAGAAAAATACCACCAGAGTGGTATCATGATTGGTAGACCAGAGACAGAGAAACAGGCTGCATAGCTCAGCCTCGCTCAGAAAGCCTTTGTTCCCCAGGTTCTATTAAGTATCAGGTAGACAGAAAGATTCCTGGGACACAGCTCCTGTCCTCACAGGAAGGACTCACTGGATAAGATGGGAGGCAAACCCAGGCAGGCTAGCATTAATGCGAGATGCCGAATGCCCTAACAAACATCTAAGCAATTTGCTTTAGGTGTAGCATGAAAGGAGGATCAGACACATTTAACTCTAACATGAGGTGGAAAATGTTAAGTGTGCTAATAGCAATACAAACTGAGTACTATGAGAGCCCAGCGAAGGTTGGATTAATTCTGACTGGGACTCTCACAGAACAGGTAGTGTTTAAGTGGGACCTTGAAGGATTGGAATGAGTAGATAGAGCAGATAGAGCAGTGATGAGATTCTGCTTATCACAGGGGAGTTGGTGTAAAGAGGGAAGTCTATTTGCCTGTGTTTGCTCTTCCGAAGATAGGACAGCTACAAGCATGGAGCTGAAGTTCAGACTGACTTGGCTTTGATTTCCATGTCTGTCATTTCTGTGTGCCCTTGAACTTTCATATTTTTCTCTGTAAATGGATATTCTAGTACCTTCTTCATGGCATTGTTATTGGGAACAATTACATTACAACATGTTTAGTAATGCAAGTGTTTAGTGCGTGTTCAATAAATGATAGCTTTTATTGTCTATGTTGTGACTATTGCAGTGAATGTTATCTCAGTCTTCTGGGTAGCAACTGAGGCTAATTGGCCACTGTTAGACAATTTAAAAAGTTAACAAAATGCACCTACATCTTCATCTGCATTTGTCCTCTCTTCAGATCCTTGTATATGAGCATTTTTGCCTATTCTTGGATCATAGTCTTGCTTTTTTGTTTTTGATTTGTTTGCTTTTTTTTGTCTATACGGTAGAGCAAATTATTGATTTCTTGTTCTAATTTTCTTTTCCTGTTCTAAAGTCCTACTTTGGATGGTCCTCTTTTCGTGGTGTGTTCAGATCCAGTAGTGAGTGCAGAAGGGCAGTTACCATAGTCAGTCTCTCGGTTAGAATTCTGTCATGTCTACAGACCAGCTTTGTCCCTTTCCTAGTCACCACTATGCTGCTGAGAATCATCATAGAATATGGGAACTGCAGGCAACTGCAGCCAAATCTTTTGTTTTACCAATGAAAGCCTCCAGCCCAGGGACAGGAAGAAAATTGTCAAGCTTATACAGAGAGACAGGCAGGAGTGGGTCTGTGTATTAGTCCTCAAGTGTGCTGACTCACAGGCCAGTGCCCTGAATGGTTTCCATGCCCTTTCTGCTTTTCCTCGGCAGACTTGGTTTGTGAGGAGGGCAAAGATGCCTTTCCTCCTCCTCATTTCCTCTTCCCTCCCCCTTCCTCCCTGCTTTGGGTAAAGCTGAAACATGCAGCTCCTGCTTCCACAAGGCATCCTCAGCATGCTTTTCACAGCACCCTCTGCTGACTCCAGGGCCTTCACAGCTTGCAGCCCAGTTGACAGCCAGTGAAGTGAGAAGATTGGAAACACTTTAAACTGTCTCAGCATTGAAGAAAGTGAGAAGAAGGCAGGTGGGAAACGTCTGTGATGAGCGACATTGTAGAGTTAACAAAAACTGGGAGACTTTCAGGGTTGCCTTCTCCGGCTCCCCTGAAACCAAGAATTATAAATACTTTCCATCTTACAGGACGACTCCAGCTGTGCAGTGGTGACTAGGTTGAGAAGGATTTAGAAGCGGTACTGGGACTCCATGTACACACACTTGGGAACAGATGCACACACACATTCATGCATTCACACTATGTAGTAGGCATTTCTGCCTTGGACTTTTAAAAACATGCTTGTCCTTCAGGATCCTCATCTTGGTAATCTGCCCTGTTCTCCCTCTTTAAGGGATTGCCCTTCCCTCTGAATGTGCAGAACATGCTGTGCTTCTACTGTAGAATTTGTTTCATTTTCTCATACAGTTTTTATTAGTGGTTCATAAGTCTGTGTCTTTCTTCGCATTAGAATGACCCTCTTAAAGGCAAGAGTTTTGATTGCTGTTTTCCCCATACTATACCACATACACTGTGTTGAATTGATAAAGTTACTTATTCAGTGAATGTTTTGGTATTATAATAGATATGTTGCAAGGTAGTGTAACAAAGTGATAAGGACTCATACTCTGGAATCAGACATACAGGGGTTTGAATTGTAGCTCCACTATTATCAGTTCTGTGACCTCTGCCTACGTATGTTTTAGTCCCTCTTTTGTTAAATGACAGTAATAATAAAGTACACCCTCTTAAGCTGTTTTAGAGATTACAACGGTTAATGAATGTAAAATGTGTAGTTTATTTTCTAGCATTAAAGTGCTCAATATATGCAAGCAGCTATAAGTAATGTTAGAAGTAATAATAATAATCATTATCATCATCATCGCCATCATTTGTTGCCACCGTGGCTGTGCCAGGTTCTCCAGATCCTCAGTGATCCCCTTTCTTTTCTTAGATATGTGAGGGAAATAAGCAAAGGAATATATTGAAGAGAAAAAGCCCAGTGTTTATTACTATGTGGCTGTTGCTTCAAGCTATGCTGTTGGCTTCTGTGAGCTGGAGGACCTGAGAAAGCTACTTTCCCTGTGGCCCTCACCTAATCTTGGCTGTCTGGGTCTCAGCACTATGGGGACCAGAAGAGGCCAACCCAAAACAATAGGAAATAAAAAGGAATTTTTGCCCAGTGCTTTGAACAAAGCAGGTCCAAGCTTCCCACCTCAGATCTTCAGAGTGAAGGCTCTTCCCTCCCATGTTCAAAGCAGCTCTAGACCTGCACAGCACTTTCAAAGAAACGAATCCAGCAGAGATTTTTATGGCTTTAGCACCATGGCCCATAACTGGCCTTCCCTCCTTAGCTGTTTTGAAGGAGACAATAGGGGGTGGAGGAGGGGTAGTCATCCTAAAACCAACAGGTGGTCCCAGTTGTAGGCTATGTAGCAGCATGGCTGTGGTGGTGGTGGTTTGCTTGGTGTATGTGTGGAAGTGCAAGGGAAGTCAATAATGCAGTGTTCTGAGTGTGTGCAGAACCTATGGAGGAAAAGAGAAACATGTCCTGTTAATGGTAACGCCATTTGGATCTGGAAATAACTGTGTGTGCATAGTCCATGTCTGTTCTCTTACAGATGAGGAAACAAAATCTGTTCATTTAAGGAGAGAAACAGTCCACTCTCTTGTTTACTCATTTACTTGACATTGGTTGTATCTCTCAATGGCAAAGACTGTGTTGTACACCAGATAGATATGCTGAGAAATGAGAAAGAGGCTCTACCCTCACAAATTTGTCCTAAAAGGCAAACAACTAGATAATCAACAAGCTAATAAATGATTAGATGCAGTATTATCCCTTCAACCATCTCTTTGGATTCACCGCATTCTTCACACTCTCTCTAAAGACTCCCACTCATGCCCCTGGTGAGTCAAAAGCTCCTGGTCAGTAGCCTCTTCTCTGATCAACTCATATTTCTGCTCGTATCAACTTTGCTGGTGGCATACTAGAATCAAGAATCAATTCTGTTTGTTTTCAAAGCTGTTTATATTTCTGTGTTTTTATTATATTTGGACAATTAAAATTATGTGAACTAGTGAAATATGAGTGCAAAAGGAAGTATTTTTTCAAACTAAATACTTTTGAAAGTCTCTTGGATGAATCACTAAAATCATTGTAATATTAGGTATCAGAGAGATGACTCTAAGATTGGGGAAATGCACGGAAAAAATCTGATCTTATATTTGTAAGTGCCTTCAAGTTCCTGATATCAAAATATTGATCAATACATGTGCTTCACAGTGTTTTAAGTTTTTTTTTGTGTGTGTATCTTTTTCTTTTTTTTTTTTTTTTAATTTATTTATTATTATTAAACTTCAAGTTGTAGGGTACATGTGCACAACGTGCAGGTTTGCTACATATGTATACTTGTGCCATGTTGGTGTGCTGCACCCATCAACTCGTCATTTACATCAGGTATAACTCCCAATGCAATCCCTCCCCCCTCCCCCCTCCCCATGATAGGCCCCGGTGTGTGATGTTCCCCTTCCCGAGTCCAAGTGATCTCATTGTTCAGTTCCCACCTACGAGTGAGAACATGCGGTGTTTGGTTTTCTGTTCTTGTGATAGTTTGCTAAGAATGATGGTTTCCAGCTGCATCCATGTCCCTACAAAGGACACAAACTCATCCTTTTTTATGGCTGCATAGTATTCCATGGTGTATATGTGCCACATTTTCTTAATCCAATCTGTCACTGATGGACATTTGGGTTGATTCCAAGTCTTTGCTATTGTGAATAGTGCTGCAATAAACATACGTGTGCATGTGTCCTTATAGCAGCATAATTTATAATCCTTTGGGTATATACCCAGTAATGGGATGGCTGGGTCATATGGTACATCTAGTTCTAGATCCTTGAGGAATCGCCATACTGTTTTCCATAATGGTTGAACTAGTTTACACTCCCACCAACAGTGTAAAAGTGTTCCTATTTCTCCACATCCTCTCCAGCACCTGTTGTTTCCTGACTTTTTAATGATCGCCATTCTAACTGGTGTGAGATGGTATCTCATTGTGGTTTTGATTTGCATTTCTCTGATGGCCAGTGATGATGAGCATTTTTTCATGTGTCTGTTGGCTGTATGAATGTCTTCTTTTGAGAAATGTCTGTTCATATCCTTTGCCCACTTTTGGATGGGGTTGTTTGTTTTTTTCTTGTAAATTTGTTTGAGTTCTTTGTAGGTTCTGGATGTTAGCCCTTTGTCAGATGAGTAGATTGCAAAAATTTTCTCCCATTCTGTAGGTTGCCTGCTCACTCTGATGGTAGTTTCTTTTGCTGTGCAGAAGCTCTTTAGTTTGATGAGATCCCATTTGTCAATTTTGGCTTTTACTGCCGTTGCTTTTGGTGTTTTAGACATGAAGTCTTTGCCCATGCCTATGTCCTGAATGGTACTACCTAGGTTTTCCTCTAGGATTTTTATGGTATTAGGTCTAACATTTAAGTCTCTAATCCATCTTGAATTAATTTTCGTATAAGGAGTAAGGAAAGGATCCAGTTTCAGCTTTCTACTTATGGCTAGCCAGTTTTCCCAGCACCATTTATTAAATAGGGAATCCTTTCCCCATTTCTTGTTTCTCTCAGGTTTGTCAAAGATCAGATGGCTGTAGATGTGTGGTATTATTTCTGAGGACTCTGTTCTGTTCCATTGGTCTATATCTCTGTTTTGGTACCAGTACCATGCTGTTTTGGTTACTGTAGCCTTGTAGTATAGTTTGAAGTCAGGTAGCGTGATGCCTCCAGCTTTGTTCTTTTGACTTAGGATTGTCTTGGAGATGCGGGCTCTTTTTTGGTTCCATATGAACTTTAAAGCAGTTTTTTCCAATTCTGTGAAGAAGCTCATTGGTAGCTTGATGGGGATGGCATTGAATCTATAAATTACCTTGGGCAGTATGGCCATTTTCACGATATTGATTCTTCCTATCCATGAGCATGGTATGTTCTTCCATTTGTTTGTGTCCTCTTTGATTTCACTGAGCAGTGGTTTGTAGTTCTCCTTGAAGAGGTCCTTTACATCCCTTGTAAGTTGGATTCCTAGGTATTTTATTCTCTTTGAAGCAATTGTGAATGGAAGTTCATTCCTGATTTGGCTCTCTGTTTGACTGTCACTGGTGTATAAGAATGCTTGTGATTTTTGCACATTAATTTTGTATCCTGAGACTTTGCTGAAGTTGCTGATCAGCTTAAGGAGATTTTGGGCTGAGACAATGGGGTTTTCTAAATATACAATCATGTCGTCTGCAAACAGGGACAATTTGACTTCTTCTTTTCCTAACTGAATCCCCTTGATTTCTTTCTCTTGCCTGATTGCCCTAGCCAGAACTTCCAACACTATGTTGAATAGGAGTGGTGAGAGAGGGCATCCCTGTCTTGTGCCAGTTTTCAAAGGGAATTTTTCCAGTTTTTGCCCATTCAGTATGATATTGGCTGTGGGTTTGTCATAAATAGCTCTTATGATTTTGAGGTACGTTCCATCAATACCGAATTTATTGAGCGTTTTTAGCATGAAGGGCTGTTGAATTTTGTCAAAAGCCTTTTCTGCATCTATTGAGATAATGATGTGGTTCTTGTCTTTGGTTCTGTTTATATGCTGGATTATGTTTATTGATTTGCGAATGTTGAACCAGCCTTGCATCCCAGGGATGAAGCCCACTTGATCATGGTGGATAAGCTTTTTGATGTGTTGCTGAATCCGGTTTGCCAGTATTTTATTGAGGATTTTTGCATCGATGTTCATCAGGGATATTGCTCTAAAATTCTCTTTTTTTGTTGTGTCTCTGCCAGGCTTTGGTATCAGGATGATGTTGGCCTCATAAAATGAGTTAGGGAGGATTCCCTCTTTTTCTATTGATTGGAATAGTTTCAGAAGGAATGGTACCAGCTCCTCCTTGTACCTCTGGTAGAATTCAGCTGTGAATCCATCTGGTCCTGGACTTTTTTTGGTTGGTAGGCTATTAATTATTGCCTCAATTTCAGAGCCTACTATTGGTCTATTCAGGGATTCAACTTCTTCCTAGTTTAGTCTTGGAAGAGTGTAAGTGTCCAGGAAATTATCCATTTCTTCTAGATTTTCCAGTTTATTTGCGTAGAGGTGTTTATAGTATTCTCTGATGGTAGTTTGTATTTCTGTGGGGTCGGTGGTGATATCCCCTTTATCATTTTTAATTGCGTCGATTTGATTCTTCTCTCTTTTCTTCTTTATTAGTCTTGCTAGTGGTCTGTCAATTTTGTTGATCTTTTCAAAAAACCAACTCCTGGATTCATTGATTTTTTGGAGGGTTTTTTGTGTCTCTATCTCCTTCAGTTCTGCTCTGATCTTAGTTATTTCTTGCCTTCTGCTAGCTTTCGAATGTGTTTGCTCTTGCTTCTCTAGTTCTTTTAATTGCGATGTTAGAGTGTCAATTTTAGATCCTTCCTGCTTTCTCTTGTGGGCATTTAGTGCTATAAATTTCCCTCTACACACTGCTTTAAATGTGTCCCAGAGATTCTGGTATGTTGTATCTTTGTTCTCATTGGTTTCAAAGAACATCTTTATTTCTGCCTTCATTTCGTTATGTACCCAGTAGTCATTCAGGAGCAGGTTGTTCAGTTTCCATGTAGTTGAGCGGTTTTGATTGAGTTTCTTAGTCCTGAGTTCTAATTTGATTGCACTGTGGTCTGAGAGACAGTTTGTTATAATTTCTGTTCTTGTACATTTGCTGAGGAGTGCTTTACTTCCGATTACGTGGTCAATTTTGGAGTAAGTACGATGTGGTGCTGAGAAGAATGTATATTCTGTTGATTTGGGGTGGAGAGTTCTATAGATGTCTATTAGGTCTGCTTGCTGCAGAGATGAGTTCAATTCCTGGATATCCTTGTTAACTTTCTGTCTCGTTGATCTGTCTAATGTTGACAGTGGAGTGTTGAAGTCTCCCATTATTATTGTATGGGAGTCTAAGTCTCTTTGTAAGTCTCTAAGGACTTGCTTTATGAATCTGGGTGCTCCTGTATTGGGTGCATATATATTTAGGATAGTTAGCTCTTCCTGTTGAATTGATCCCTTTACCATTATGTAATGTCCTTCTTTGTCTCTTTTGATCTTTGATGGTTTAAAGTCTGTTTTATCAGAGACTAGTATTGCAACCCCCGCTTTTTTGTGTTCTCCATTTGCTTGGTAAATCTTCCTCCATCCCTTTATTTTGAGCCTATGTATGTCTCTGCGTGTGAGATGGGTCTCCTGAATACAGCAGACTGATGGGTCTTGACTCTTTATCCAGTTTGCCAGTCTGTGTCTTTTAATTGGAGCATTTAGTCCATTTACATTTAAGGTTAAGATTGTTATGTGTGAACTTGATCCTGCCATTATGATATTAACTGGTTATTTTGCTCATTAGTTGATGCAGTTTCTTCCTAGCCTTGATGGTCTTTACATTTTGGCATGTTTTTGCAATGGCTGGTACCGGTTGTTCCTTTCCATGTTTAGTGCTTCCTTCAGGGTCTCTTGTAAGGCAGGCCTAGTGGTGACAAAATCTCTAAGCATTTGCTTATCTGTAAAGGATTTTATTTCTCCTTCACTTATGAAACTTAGTTTGGCTGGATATAAAATTCTGGGTTTAAAATTCTTTTCTTTAAGAATGTTGAATATTGGCCCCCACTCTCTTCTGGCTTGAAGAGTTTCTGCCGAGAGATCTGCTGTTAGTCTGATGGGCTTCCCTTTGTGGGTAACCCGACCTTTCTCTCTGGCTGCCCTTAAGATTTTTTCCTTCATTTCAACTTTGGTGAATCTGGCAATTATGTGTCTTGGAGTTGCTCTTCTCGAGGAGTATCTTTGTGGCGTTCTCTGTATTTCCTGGATTTGAATGTTGGCCTGCCCTACTAGGTTGGGGAAGTTCTCCTGGATGATATCCTGAAGAGTGTTTTCCAACTTGGTTCCATTTTCCCCCTCACTTTCAGGCACCCCAATCAGACGTAGATTTGGTCTTTTTACATAATCCCATACTTCTTGCAGGCTTTGTTCATTTCTTTTTCTTCTTTTTTCTTTTGGTTTCTCTTCTCGCTTCATTTCATTCATTTGATCCTCCATCGCTGACATTCTTTCTTCCAGTTGATCGAGACGGTTACTGAAGCTTGTGCATTTGTCACGTATTTCTCGTGCCATGGTTTTCGTCTCTTTCATTTCGTTTGTGAGCTTCTCTGCATTAATTACTCTAGCCATCAATTCTTCCACTTTTTTTTCAAGATTTTTAGTTTCTTTGCGCTGGGTACGTAATTCCTCCTTTAGCTCTGAGAAATTTGATGGACTGAAGCCTTCTTCTCTCATCTCGTCGAAGTCATTCTCCGTCCAGCTTTGATCCGTTGCTGGCGATGAGCTGCGCTCCTTTGCCGGGGGAGATGCGCTCTTATTTTTTGAATTTCCAGCTTTTCTGCCCTGCTTTTTCCCCATCTTTGTGGTTTTATCTGCCTCTGGTTTTTGATGATGGTGATGTACTGATGGGGTTTTGGTGTAGGTGTCCTTCCTGTTTGATAGCTTTCCTTCTAACAGTCAGGATCCTCAGCTGTAGGTTGTAGCTGTAGGAGATTGCTTGAGGTCCACTCCAGACCCTGTTTGCCTGGGTATCAGCAGCAGAGGCTGCAGAAGATCGAATATTTCTGAACAGCGAGTGTACCTGTCTGATTCTTGCTTTGGAAGCTTCCTCTCAGGGGTGTACTCCACCCTGTGAGGTGTGGGGTGTCAGACTGCCCCTAGTGGGGGATGTCTCCCAGTTAGGCTACTCAGGGGTCAGGGACCCACTTGAGCAGGGAGTGTGTCCCTTCTCAGATCTCAACCTCCGTGTTGGGAGATCCACTGCTCTCTTCAAAGCTGTCAGACAGAGTCGTTTGCGTCTGCAGAGCTGCTGCGTTTGTTATTATTTACTGTGCCCTGTCCCCAGAGGTGGAGTCTACAGAGACAGGCAGGTTTCCTTGAGCTGCTGTGAGCTCCACCCAGTTCGAGCTTCCCAGCAGCTTTGTTTACCTACTTAAGCCTCAGCAATGGCGGGCGCCCCTCTCCCAGCCTCGCTGCTGCCTTGCCGGTAGATCACAGACTGCTGTGCTAGCAATGAGGGAGGCTCCGTGGGTGTGGGCCACTCCCGGCCAGGTGTGGGATATGATCTCCTGGTGTGCCTGTCTGCTTAAAGCGCAGTATTGGGGTGGGAGTTACCCGATTTTCCAGGTGTTGTGTGTCTCAGTTCCCCTGGCTAGGAAAAGGGATTCCCTTCCCCCTTGCGCTTTCCAGGTGAGGCAATGCCTCGCCCTGCTTCAGCTCTCGCTGGTCGGGCTGCAGCAGCTGACCAGCACCGATCGTCTGGCACTCCCCAGTGAGATGAACCCAGTACCTCAGTTGAAAATGCAGAAATCGCCGGTCTTCTGTGTCGGTCGCGCTGGGAGTTGGAGACTGGAGCTGTTCCTATTCGGCCATCTTGCCTTTTTCAAATAATCTAATCACCATCCACATTGCATCAGTTAAGAGGGCTTCAACTGTAATTAGGACTTGAGTAAAGTTCTGTGAAGGACACGAACTAAATGTTGTGACCGAGAACAGCAAGATGACCTGCTTAAGGTGGTCCTTACAAGATAAGAAGAAGCCGGCCAAGCAACAGTGGGAGAGACGAGTTTTGGGCAGTGAGAACAGCATCAGGGGAGGCCATGGTATGCTGCAGAAGCAGCAGATGAGGGAAAGGGAAGTGATGAGGTTGTTCAGGTCAACAGGGCTTAGACAGTGCAGATTCTCAGAGGACATGCAAAGGAGTTGAGACTTTATTCAAAGCATGATGAGAAAGCATAAGGGATTGAGGGGATCTGTTTTGACAGGATGTGATTTCCATTTTCACAAGAGCTACCTGGCTGCTAGGGGAAGGATGGATGAGGATGGAAAAAGAGAAAGTGGGCAAGGTGGAGGCAGGGATGAATTAAAGTGACAACGGTCAGTGATAAAGTACAGTAAGTCTGCAGCAACAGGTGAGCAGTGGCAGAGCCCTAGGCCAGGGTGAGAATGGGGATGTAAAGTGGGCATTGTAAATACATTTGTGACATCTTTAGAGGGACCTGCATCCATGTTTTCTTCAGCCAGTCAATCAGCATGACCAAACTTACAGCTAATTTTTGAAAGGCGTCTGTGATCTGATGGGGGAGAAAATCCTACCAAAAGTCAGGCAGCTGGGTTTTCTTTTTCGAGATTGATAGTTATTGGCTGTGCTACTCAGAGCAAGCAACTTAACCCTTGGAAGCTCATCTGGAAAAGGACAATAATAATATCCCGTGCGGCCCACCTCATATTTGGGCTGTGCAGTTTAAATAAAAGGATGGCTCACATGTATCTAGGACTTTGGTAAGCTTATTCCTTCATTCGATCCTCACAGCAGGTAAGGCAGATAGTATGGTCCTCATGTCACAGGTGAGCAAACCAATACATATTCAATAAACCGTTATTGAACGTCTACTATGTCAGGGTCAGGGACAGGCCCTGAAACTTTCGAAATAGATTAGACCCGGCCCTGTCCTACAGAAGTTCACAGTCTGATGAAGAAGATAGATATGAAAATGTGAAAATATAGAATATCAAGATACGTGCTAAGACAGAAAGTATATTAGCGCCTTAGAGGAGGAAGTAATGAATTTATTCTGAAAGAATTGGAAAGCTTTCCACTGGAGTCAACATCTGGCTGGGGTCTTGAAGGATCTGTAGAAGTTTTCCAGGTGCACTGGGGCATTTTTGAGGAGGATATGCAGAAGTATGCAGGCCTAGAAGGAAATGGTTCTTATGCAACTATGTGGGTGGGGCCTCAGGTGATTGGCAAACTGTTAAGAA
The DNA here is from genome assembly GCF_047675955.1 of Chlorocebus sabaeus. Taxonomy (NCBI): domain Eukaryota; kingdom Metazoa; phylum Chordata; class Mammalia; order Primates; family Cercopithecidae; genus Chlorocebus; species Chlorocebus sabaeus. The sequence goes on along the minus strand of NC_132926.1, from coordinate 28,579,977 downwards.
TGAGGCTGGAGAGTGAATCAGGGGCAGGGAGGCTCCCGCTCATGGATCCATCTGTAAGCAAGTTATGCAAAAGCAGGAAAACTGGTACATTTGCTTCATTTTCATTCTTTCCTCAAATGCTTCCCCCAATTTCATAGTATACGTGTTCCTGTGCCTTATCCTCCCTTCTTCCTTGCTTACTGTTTCCTCTAGAATTAATTTGAATCCCAGTCTTTTTCCTGGAACTCTTAATTTTAGCAGGGATATACAAAGAGAACACTCCAGGATAGTGAGAAATGCATTTTTTTCTCCAAATGTCTTCCGGAATTCTGTTACTTAGCAGGAGCTATGTCCTGCCACGTTTTGAGAAACTTTGAAAAGTGATTCAAATGTTGGTACAAAGGGAACTAAATACTGGGTGGTGAGGAGCATCTTGGCAGAGAAGGCAGCTGAGCTTTTGCTAAAGTCTCAGTGGTTGAAATTGTCCGGGAGGCCTGAGTTTTGGTCCCTAGGCTGGGCAGCATGTGCTGTTGGTTGTCATGCCTCCATTCCTCCTTCTGTAAAATGGTAAATAAGAAAATGTGTAAGTTAGGGAGGTGAAAGAGTGTTAGAGCTAATTAAATCTCACTTATTTTACTTATGAGGAAACAACTCCCAAAGAGGAGAAATGACTAAGGTCATATAAAGAACCTGCAGCTTACTTGGTGATTTACGCATTTATTCCATTCAGCAAACATGTTTCAATGCCTCCCATGTGCCAGGCACTGTGGTAGATGCTAGGACAATAGTGATAAGTAAAATAAACATGATTCTTCCCCTAATCAAGGAGATGAAATTAAACAAATAAACCAAAAGGTAAACAACATAATTAAAGATAGAGATAAAGTATGATGGAAAGAAACAAGGTACTGCAATAGAGAATAAAAGAGTAGGTTATATATTTTAGAGAAGGCCTCTATGAAGAGAGAACATTTTAAGCTGAGATCTGAAGAATGAGAAGGGGTCAGTCACTTAAAGAGGGCTGGAAGAGCTTGCTAGGAGATAACAGCTTGTGCAAAAGCCTCAAGGCAAGACAGCTGGGACTGTCCTGAAAGGTAAGAGAAAGACCAGCATGAGGCCCAGGCAGAGGGGGCATGGCCTGGAAGCAGATGTGGTGGGAGATAGGCCGGGTCAGAACTCACAGCCTTAGAGTTCAAAGTGCCCTTATTGGCAGACTCTTGATTGATCTTACACCCCTGCAGAAAAGGAAAGGCAAGTACATGTGCATTGTAAGACTCTATTGGCCGAGCATTTGTTTCAAATGTCGTTTTCTCAGCAGGCTTTGCTGAGACCATAGATTACAAAAACAGAAATAAAAATGATTCAGCTTTTCTTCTGTGTCTATCATTCAACTTAATTAGTGCTCACAGCTCCAGAAATCAGTTGAGGGCATGGGTCAGGAGTGAATTCAGATATAGATGAAGTGGGACTTAGTTTCTGGTGTTGCCACTTGGTTTTAAAGATGCAGAACTTCTTATGTTCCATAGCTTTATTTTATCCTTCATTTTTTTGTCCTTTCACTTCCTCAGTGTATAAATCCTAGCTAGAAGATGAATTTTGCTGATTTACGGCACCCTCGGGCTGTACTCTGTAGCTTTCAGTAAAGTTTTGTCTTGATTGACAGATGCTGATGAAGTTCATGGGTATGCATCACAGTGAATGCTTGCTGGTTGGCCTAGGAAAACCTATTTGCATATATGATTTTCATGGGAAAAGAATGGCAAATAAGAAACAAAAGATTTTTTTCTGCCACCCACCCAAGGAACAGAAATTAAGATAGCCAAAGGAAGAGTCTGTGTTCATTTAATAAATGATTTACCTGGTGTTGCTTGCAGTAGTGGTTCATTCATGAACCAGCAGAAGGTGCTTTGTGACTGTGGGGATTGCGGAGATGACTGGGCCAGGAGGGGAAGCTGTAAAGCTAATCTCTCCCACAACCCACTTCTCTTTGGCTAATGGCTTTGCTTTTGCTTGTTCTGCTTTGATTGGTTCATGTGCTAGTTCACAAAGACTGCACACACACAGAGTTAGGTAGATGTACTCCCTAACAGGACTCTTTAGTGAATCCCACCTCCTAACCCCAGATGAGACTGAGTGAACACTCACTCCAGCCTTGGACTGTAGCCTTTACCATAGCCCCTGAGCCTAACCCAAGAATAAGCCTTGTTGACCCAAGGCTCAGACCCCAAGTCTCAGATCCCTTATTTCAAACAGAGCTCTTCACCCCAGTTCCAGACTGAGCCCCTGGCCCAGCATTCGTGGTGAGTCACCACATGTGGTGAAGTCTTGGCCCCAAAGGGTCCATCCACAATGTTGTGAGTCCCTCGGTACATATCCACTTTTTGAATGAACCTCTGAGAACACCTGCCCTCTCAAGACTGGGGTCTCCTCTGTCATCTCATCAGAGTGGCTTTTAGCCATGGAGCAGTGACATAGCCTCCAAAGCTGGCCAGTGCTAAGAAGAGGAAGCCTAGAACTCAGAATTTCTGTCCTTGTTCCAACATGTTAGTTGCACTCTATCTGTGAGCTTCACAGTCCCGTTGAGTCTTGTACATACATCAGCAAGCAGTGGTCTTCAGTGAAACTGGGATCTCAACCACAACTCTGGTCCTGTCAGGGTTCCTTTCCCTTACTCTTCTTAAGAGCACCCAGAGTCACCATGAAAGAACCACAAGTGGAAAAGGAATACGTAGGCTCGCACCTGTGTCCATCCTTGCATGACCCTTGGCTCCTCATCTGTTCATGGGTTTAAAGGTCATCCTTCCTGTCCTGTCTACCTTACTGAGTATTCACAACAGAAAATTAATGTAAGAGATTGAAAAATTATATAATACATTATAAGTTATGATTACCTCTCCCAAATTGTCAGCATATCATCCTTGCTATCTAGCAGCAGAATAGTGTAGGGTAGGAGTTTACAAACTACAGCCCACAGGCCAAACCCAGCCCAATGCCAGATTTTCTAAATAAAGTTTTATTGAAACACAGCCACACTCATTTGCTTACATATTGTCTTTAGCTGCCTTCATGCTATAAAAGTAGCATTGAGTAGTGCAGCAGAGACCGTATGGCCCACAGAACCTAAGATATTTGCTATTTGGCTTTTTGCAGAAAAAGTTTGCCTACACCTGGCATAGAAGAGCAAAGTGAGGACTCTGAAGTCGGAATGCCTGTGTTTGGATTCTGAATCTTCTACTTAATGGCTATATTACCTTGTGCAAGTTAATTAGCCTCAGTTTTCTCTCTATGAAATAAAAATAACCATTGCATCCCCAACCTGTGCTATCAAATTAGCATTAAACGAGTATTCATGTAAGGCACTTAGGTTAGTATTTGGCACATAGTGAGTGCTCAGTGTTGGCTGTTATTATTATCCAAAGAATGAAAGCTCTGGTTTGTGTTGATGGACTCTCAGGGGATGGAGTAGCATGGTTTAGGGCACAGGCCATGGAGTAGGACAGAACATTATTTATATCCCAGTTCTGCCACTCACCACATGAATGACTCGGAGAAGATTAATTAATCTCCCTGAACTTCAGCTTTCTCATGCATGAAATAGGAAAAAGAAATTAGAGGGTTATTGTGAAGAGTAAGTGATAAAATGCATGTGAAGTGCCAAGAATAGAATTTGGAACATAGTAAACACTCAATAGGTGATATAACTACAATAATAAAGAAGAAGAAGAATGGTATTTTTCTAAGTAGTACTAGCTTCTCAGAACAAATGGGTAGTTGGGGGTGACTACTATGCCAATATCGTGTGAGGTAGGAGGCTCTACTTATCACTAGTAATGCTCTGGACACCAGGTTTTGCATACTCCAGGCACATGTAAATTAAATACACTTTAAAATGGAGTTGTTTAGACAGCTGTCTAGGCTTTTTTCTAGGCCAATAGTCCTTCAAGGCCAGGTACCTTTCTGTACTAACAATCCATGACTCTATGACTGCTCTTAGGTGGAGTGATAGATCAAGGTCATACACGTTGAGTCACTCTATGGACCATCCCTGAAAGATCCTCTTCTCATAATAACACATGGGTACACAGTGATGCTAAGGAGTTTGCTATATGGGGTGAAAATGCCCTCATTTTGAATCCATTCAACATCTTCAGGGTTGAGTTCTGTAATGGGATGTAAATCTTCTTGCCTGGGGAGAAATGGCTGAGGAGACTGGGTGTTGTGGGTGGAATACATTAAGGTTGGCGGGGTTTGAGTGCCAGCCCAAGAGCACAGCTCTCATTCTCTGTTGGCCTAAGCTAACAGGGAGTGATCAAGTTCAGGGGACTGAAGCACAGGGAAGTATTACGTATCTTCCAGACCTGTGGATGCTAGATGGGCAGCCTAATTTAGAAGAATATGAAACAAGTAACAGCATCATGCAATTTTGGTTATTCCCTACCTAGCTCTGTATGAGTTATTGTTCATTATATTAGCAGAATAAATGAGGATTTGGAGAACCTCTTCCTTCAAGGGAGCTTACATCTCAATTTCAGGTGAAAAGGCATAAATACACAAAAAGTTACTTGATAATATAAAATAAATTAATCAATTCATTCGGTGTAAGACATGCCATGAAAGAAAGATGGGTCACCTTAGTATCCCTGTATTAAAATAGGTAAATGACTCACATTCATTCATTTATTCTTATATTCACTCATGTACCAAAAATATTGTGTAGTCATTATGGGGATCCTTCAAAGGGATATGAAGAATAATATAAGCTTTATGAGAGCAAAGGCATCATCTGTCTTATTCACCACTCTATTCCACAGTGTCTAGCCCACAGGGGAAAGACAATAAGGAATGAGTTAGACATAGATGCTTATTTAATACTCAGTGTTTAGATGTATGTAGTTCCTAACACATTTGTGGACATTTATGGAGCTCCTAACGTGATTTTGGGCTCTAATTTATGAAATACTGCAATCAGACATTTAGTAGACATCTGTTGGCTTGATATGCCCAGCATGCATCTCCTCTCTGTTCACAGCACCTTAATTTTCTTCTGGCTAGTAACTTGGCTGGTAGCTTAGTAACGTAGATAGTTGTTCTGCTTCCCTTGACCCAGGGGTGGCCCATGCCTAAGCAAGGCTAGTCTTGAACTGTATAAACAGTTATCGCAAATGACTGGAGCAATGGTGAGACTCTAAAGAGACTGTCCATGAATTGTTGACATCTAGATTTCTAGAGCTGCTGCAGTTTCTGTCTTATATGAGACACTTTTTCAGCTGGGCTTCCTCATATCCTTTCAACATTCTGTTCTTACAAATTACAGAACTTAAACTAATAAAGCATGGATGTTAGATAAAAATTGATAAGACGCACACATTTCTAGGTACATTTAAAAGATAGGTGGAGACTTTCAGTTTATAGCTAGGATTAGGGAGGCGTAAGGGTCTTTACGAAGGAGACGGCATTTGATCTGAACTTTTAAAGAATGGAAAGGATCTGAAAAGAAAGAAAGCAAGAGGCAGGAGGCCTGTGCAGGCTGGAGCAGGGGCATGAGTGTAGGCCCAGAGCCTACAGCCGAGAAACAACCAAAAAGTCACGTCTATGCTGCAGCTCAGTGAACTCACTGAGCATCCCATGTTTGTCGTGCCATTACACTTAAGTCAGATGTTCCCGTTCCCATTTCCTAGGTTATACCACTGAGTCACGACAACCTTCCCTTCCATTGTCTCTCATCCATGGACTTGAGCTATGGGATGTAAGAGAGGAAAGGTCTTGTGAGACCAGCTAGGACTGACCCTCTTAGGCCAAAGTGATGTGCTAGGGCTCTCCAGGCACCCATGCCACACGTGAAGTGGTGGATACCGTAGAGGAGCTCAGTTTTACTCAGAGAGCTATGTGATCTCTTTCTCCTCACCTTCATCTCTATTGCTTTCCTCCTTTCCCCCTATACCTTGTCCACATGGGCCTTCTGTCTCTCAAGCTCTTCAGTCTTGTTCCTGAACCTCATTCAGAGCCTCTGTTCCATTCCTTCTTCCTGAGACTGTTTATTTAGCCTTTAGCCTGGCTAGCTCCTTCTTAGGGTTCATTTTTCAGCTCCAATGCTAGTGACACAGAGAGGTCTCCATGACCATCTGTCTAAAATAGTCCTGCCAGTCTCTCTCACATCATCCCATTTTATTTTCTTTGTAACATTCGCAGCATCCAAAGTGGCCTTTTTTATTCATATGTCCTCTCTCTTATTCTCTAGAGCCTAAGCTCCAAGAGAGCAGGGACTTGTCTTTTTATCCAGTGATATATAACCCCAGCACCAGCTTGCTGCCTATCATCCACTACATGCTTAGCAAACTCTTGTTGGATGGGTGAATGGTTAGATAGAAGAAAGATAGAGAGAAGAAACAGAAAATTTCCATTTGTAGGACTACACATCCCCAATGAGTACAAAAGTTCTATTATAGGTACTTCACCAAAACAAAAAAATGTTTGAGAAACACTGATTTAGTTTCAACTCCATTGTCCAGACAGGGAAAATGCAGCCCAGAGAGGAGAAGGGGCTTGTTCACAGACGTGCTTCTTTGCACTTACTTCTCCACAATCATGTCAGGCACCTGAAGAATTTTACAAGGAAAGCTCCAGTTGATCAGTCTGCTTGCCCTGGCCCTGTGCCCTTGGCTACATATGTCAGCCCACAAGGTGAGTCTAAATTCCAGAACCAGTGAGCCCAGCCTTGTTCTAATTGTTAGCCTCATATGCGGTACCACATCTCAATGGTTTCCAGTGCCTAGTAGTTAAGACCCCTGCTTAATAATAAATACACAAATCTGACCTAGGAGGATGGCTCTTCTTCCACATCTCCTTTTGTAGCCATCTTCCAGCTGGGCATCAGGGCCTGGATGAAGAGAGTTCTTGGGAGGCTGAGACGAATCTGAAACCAAAGTGAAATGCTACATTGATACATGATGCAATGACTTAACTTCTCCAGACTGGGCAAGGCCCTTGGCAACCTAGTCCCCACCCACCTCCAACTCTGTACCATACCCCAACCCCAGTCATACTGGTGTTTCTTGAGTTTCTCTGTTGTCCCCTTCTCTCTCATCTAGGTGCTTTGGATAAAGTGGTCCCTCTACCTGGATACAGGAACAAGGTGCTTAACACTGTGCCTGGCCTCTGCTAAGGATTCAGTTAACACTGGCTATTATAGCAGTTATGATTATTTATGCTGTGGCTGATCTCTTTATTACTCTCAAATCACCCTTTATTTTCCTTAATGTAAAACTCACTGAACTCTTGCTTAAGCTCTGCGAAGGTAGAAAACATGTCTGTCTTGTGTTACTGTGGTACCCCAATTTTCTGACAATATTAGTTTCTGGTGCCAATAAATAGTTGTTGAATTTACTAAACAAATGATAACATTTTATCGAGTAAGTGATAGACGCCCTAGATGTGTCACAGAATCCTAAGTAAATGTGATATTGGTTAGAGGGCTTGGGGATGATTTATATCTATTATGGTAATTCTTTGCATGTCAGCATTATATCTAGGATGCGAGAGAGTATAAGAAAGGATGAACAGGCACTCTTATTGTCCTCTGAGTGATGGAAATAAAGCACATCATTTGATGTCACAAAATTAGAGTCTGATGATCAAGAATGTGATTCCCATCAATAAGGATAGAATTATTCTGGGAGGGGAATGAGTGCCTGAAAGTCCTCCCATTCACACATACTTTTGATCTCCCTCCCCTAAAATGAAGCTGTCCTGTCACCTCATTATCTGCTATTTACAATAAGGCTGCCACATTCCCAGGGACTGGAGCCAGGATCCAAGGAGAAATGTCAGCGTGAGAGATCTTAAATGAAGTAACAATAAAAAAGGAGTTGCTAATGCCAGGAGTTCCCTCCCTGGGAGAGAGCTGTCAGGGCCAGTGCCCAGGGCTGGGAGATTTATTGATACTAAGTGGATGGTGCCCTAACCAGGAGTGATTATCAAAGAGGTTTGAGTGAGCTGAGAATGGAATTGGACAGCCCGCGTCGTGCAGTGTGTGGGTTTTCCTGCCCTTACTGGTTCCTGCCCTCCTGCCTCCCCAAGAGGGAATTCCTGGCCTCATTTTTTACTCACTCTGATTGTTGGACACACTCTGCTGCAGAGTTTCTTGGAGGCAGGGCCCTCAGAATCTGACACTCTGGCAGGGTTCCCTGAATGCTCTCTCTATCTCTGCCAGGCCTTTGCTGTTGCTGTTCCTTCTACCCGTATATGATACTCTTTATGCACATGTAACTGTACCAAAACCCCTCTCCTGGATGATTCCTCCTTACCTTTCAGCGTCAAAACTGGCACTTCCTCTTGGAAGCTTTCTTTGAGGTCCCCAAAGGCTGGGGTTAGGTGTCCCTGCCTGCTGAACTCTTCCTTAACATAGCGTGTAGACTGAATTGCCATTGCCTACATAGTTGTCAGTCTCTCCCATTGTTAAAGTGAGAGTCCCAAAGTGGTTGGGGATGGGCTGGTTTACCATTGTATCTCCATTGCCTAACATAGTGTCTTCACAAGTGCCAGATGCTGGGTGTCAAATGGTGGGTGGATTGATAGATGGACCGAAGAATAGGTGTGTATGTGTATAGACTTCCCAGGGATGAGACAGGAATAAATCAAACATACCACTCAATTTTATTTGCTTATAGTTCAATAGATTCTAATGTAGTAATGCCTCTTTATCTGGCATCAGGGGAAGGCAGCGTGCTACATGAGAGGATTTTCCAGAAACTGAAGCTGACCCATGTCCCAAGATGTTTTCAAACATCCACGACATATCACAGACATTAAGGGCTCAAGTTCTGCAGTCATACTGGTAAAGGTCATATCTCAGCTTGCCTTGTGCTGGTTCTGGACCTCACTTCTCCAACTTGAAACCCACCTCAAGGAATGAAAGGAGTTAATGTAGGGAAATGTCCTTGGCACAGTGTCTGGCACTTGGCAGGTGTTGAAGTATCAGCTCTCAATTATTACAATCAGAAAGCATTACAGGCCAGGCACAGTGGCTCACGCCTGCAATCCCAGCACTTTAAGAGGCTGAGATGGGAGGATCACTTGAGGCCAGCAGTTCAAGACCAGCCTGCACAACATAATGAGATCCCATCTCTACAGTTTGGAGCTTCAGTGAGCCATGATGGCACCACTGCACTCTAGCCCAGGTGACACAGTTAGACCCTGTTTCAAAAAAAAAAAGCAAAAAGAAGAAGAAGAAAGAAAGAGAACACTAATATCCCAATGCTTTCTAAGCGGTGAACACTACATTTCATCCCAGCAACATGATGGAAGTCTATACATTAACCCAATATGCACGGAGTTCTGATTCTGAAAAATGCCCCATCTCTTCTCTCCTACTCATCATATCTGACAATGTAGGCTCCATCTCTGGCTACCTTTCTAGTCTGCCTCCTTTCATCTCTGTACTGGATAACTTATTCACATAGCAGGTTAAAAGTTGTGTCTTAACTCTTAAGACTCCAAATGCATCTATTTAGAAGAAGAAACGAAGGTAAATCTTTTCAGGAAAGTGAGATTTGGGCTGAGACACAACTCCTGCAAAGGAGTGATCTTTGCAAAGAGGTAAGAAAAGCTGGTTGCAGGCAGGAGGGGAACAGTTAGTGCAGGCTTCCAGGATTTTGTTACAAGGGAATCCAAGAACTCAGAGACTTACTTGCTTACTGGATTTGAAAAAGTGCACTGAGGGTTGTTAAAATTTGACTAAATAACTAAAGTGTTGTCGAATCAGTAAACATTTTCCAATCAATTAGACTAGACTCTAGAATGTCAGAGTCTGAAGGGACATTAAACATTACAGAGATCAAACAATCATTTCACAGATGGGAAAGCTGAGGTCCAGGAGAGCGTAGGATTTACTTAAAGTCATACAAGTATCATTACATACAAGTACTGTAATGATAAAACCAAAAAGAGAATTGTCCAGGTCTTCAGACAGCCAGCCTAGTACTTTGTCTACAGAACCTTGTTATCTCTTCTGATTGAATATTGGTTGTGACAGATTCAAAGTAGATATAATACCTCACAACTACTAATTATATGTATCAACATTTAACCAATGACTGCATTCTCCCACAGGCCTTGGACCTATAGGGTCTATCTGTCTCTTTCTCTCTCTCTCTCTCTCTCTTTCTTTTTCTTCCTCTGTCTCTCTGCTGTTGCTTAGGTTTGGCTGAAGTGTAAAAATGGCCTGACAGTCAGGCACTGAGCAACTCTGGGAGTCAGGGTTAACTCAGGTAAATCCAGGCCAGGCTACCTCCAAGCCATGCTCTTTTAGGGAGTAGTGGGTAAATGCACCCTCTTAGCCTTAGAGGATAAAGCACTCTGTTTAAGGTAAGACATGTTTGCAGAAGGGGAAAACAAGGAGATAATTTGAAGGGGGAAATGTCCCGGCCTCCTGTGTGTCTAAGGATTTGTTGTGTCTGCCCCCATTTCGTCCACCCCCATCTCACCCTTTCCTACTTCACTTCTGAAGTCCTAGCGAGAAACACCATCCATGAGGGCCCCAGAGACCCAACTAAATGTGTGAAACCAAGTAGATGACATGAGGGAATAGATCTGGATCATAAGATTTATATCCTGCAGGATAATATTTTATTGCAGCAAGGGGAGAGAAGAGATCCAAAAAATACTGTAGAGAGCATATTATAATATTTTAATGGAGTTTATGTGCTCCCCAAATACACTTCACCCTGGAAGATTGATTGTGCATTTTGACAAATCTGTATTTAACACTGGGAGAATAATACACGATGTATGCTTCCTAGTACATAAATCACATTTATAGAAATCTTGATTCTAGTTATTACAATAGACATTTAAAGACGGTGCCTATTGTGGGTTGTGGATACATGGAGTGTCCTCATTAGGGTGGAGGAGAAAATAGTGTGAATGGCAGAGGGTTAATGGCTACCTTAGAAGACAACAACCCAGGCAGGGGAGCAAGTGGTTCAGGGTGAACCCACAGTCATCTCTGTTTGGGTTCAGCTCCTCCTCTGCCCCTACTGCAGGTCGTATGCCCTCATCAAGCACTCATCATTCTTTTATTCATCAAATATTTATTAAGCGTCTACCATGTCCCAGACTCCCTGCTGGCTTTTGGGCACAAACAAGCATGTCCTTATTTTCAGGGAATTCACAATGACCCAAACAGCCACACGTACATGCAAATAAACCAAGACAATTATTTTAGATAAAATAATTAAAGGATGGGAAATAAGAGTGATGTGATACAGACTGATGAGAGGTCACTATTTAGAAGAGGTAATGAAGCAAGATCTATACAGAGAGGTGAGATTTGCGCTGAGGCACAACTGCTACAAAGGAGTGATGTTTGCAAAGAGGTAAGGGAAGAGCATTGCAGGCAGGAGGGGAGCAGCTGATGCAGAGTCTCCCAAGAAGAATGAGCTCGGAGTCCAGAGGAACAGAGTGAAAGCCAGTGTGGCTACAGCAGGCAGCGAGTAGAAGAGGGGTATAAGGTAGGTGAAGTCAGAGGAGCAGGCTATTCACGCTCTGTGTGATGGTCAGATGTTGAGGCTTTTCCTGTGTGCAAAGGGAAAACTTTGAGTGGATTTGCACAAGGAGGAAGAACAATGTGTTTTGTTTGTTTTGTCTTTATTGTTTAAATAAGATCTCTCTGGCTTCTGGGTAGAGAATTGATTTTGTCACTGAAAACCAAATGTCATAAAGCTCAAGGCCATGAACACCACCTTCAGATACCAGGTCTATAGAGTGGGTCAAGAGCAGGAATTATGTGAAACCAGAATCTCAGTAACTAGAAGTACGCAAGCAGATGTTAATGATCACCTGCCAGGTTTCCTGCAGATGGTATGCTGGTTTTCAGTAGGAGTAGGACAGATGTGTTATATGGTTTAGCTGCAATCTTTAAGAGATTATGACCTTTAAAGCCCATTATCTCTAGGGACTAATGGAAAACGGAGACTCGCAGTAGACAATTAGGTACCACTGCTTAATTGCATTCTTTACTGCGCATGGCCCAAAAGATTTTCAATAACATTTCTAAAGTATTCACCAAAACGGGTCTGGGAGGCAAATGGATTTGACAAGATCTGGGATAAAAATGGGTAGAATTCCTCACAATCTTTTATGCAGCAAATGTGAAGTATGAAACTCTAAAACAGGGACAAAGTATGCACCACTTCCCAACTGTAGTTGACCAAAGAAGACTTTTATTTTTTAAGGAGCATCTTGTGGGGCTATTATTTCATGAAACCTTCTGGGCAATGGTCGCATAGTGTAATTTGAGATCCCATACACAATGGCAATGTGGGGTTCTAGAAGCAGGTGATATGGTAAAAAAGAGTAAAGGATCTAATAGCATTAACTTTTTTATCTTAAAAGAAAAAAATAATAATACCTAAGTCACAAGGATGTGATGAGGACTAAATAGCCCAATATATGTAAAAGGACCACAGAGCTCTCTAAAATACTCTTCTTATGACAAGGATGAATGACTTTCCTCACCATCCACCTTGGAAGGGCAATTTTTAGGCACTGAAGATGGCCTTGGGGTTGGTCTCACTGGGGCAAAGATTATGAACTCTCCTCCTATATCATACAGTAAAACAAAGTTTAGGAGCTGACTGACTTGGAGTTTAATCCCATGACCTTGGTCTTTTTAGCATTATATTTTAACTAGAAGTGTAATCAACCGCAAACCAGGATTGGTAACTGCACTGGGATCCTACAGAATCGATCTTGTGGGTATGTTCTCACAGCTAAGCTATTACTATGACTGATACACTGGGGGGTCTGAAAATCAGCTAGCAAGATGTACAAGCACAAAATGAGCATTAGCAGACAAACGAACACTGAGAGTTAAGGGCCAGACTGGGAAAATCAACACTTGTTTTCTTAAACATGTATCAGCAGCAATAGCTGGATTCTTCCTGTAGCACCTTTTTATGCTTTGCCTTTAACTGATAGACAATGTGAGGGAAAGATCATTAGATTAAGAGTCAAGATATCTGCTCAACTCATATGTCCTAGCTGTGCTACCTTGAACATGTTCAGTAAATTTCTGAGCCTTGGTTTCTTCCCTTTAAAACAATGACTCAGTCATCCCTTTCTAACCTCAACAGGGTCATTGTAGAGACCAAGTAAGGTAATAGATGAAAGTGTCTTATATATATGACTACTATAATTAATAACCATGACAACTTCTGGCTTGTAATAGATACCTAATAAAATTGGATTTACACAGATGAAGGATGTGTTGAACAGGTGAATGTGTGAGTGGGATGGTTAGATGGGTAGGATGGATGGACAGTTGGATAGACTGATGTGTCAAAAAGACTGATGGATGGATTGGTTTGTTGGATGGGTAGATGAATAGATGATGGTTGGGTGGATAGTTGATGGGTTGGATGGATGAACTAGTGGATGGATTCATTTTGGAGTCATCTGACCAATTTTGCAGTCTTCTATTCATTAATCCTCCTCTTCTCTTCTTCTAGTCTGTTCCCAGTTCTCCAAAGGAGTCTATGCCATCTTTGGGTTTTATGAACGTAGGACTGTCAACATGCTGACCTCCTTCTGTGGGGCCCTCCACGTCTGCTTCATTACGCCGAGCTTTCCCGTTGATACATCCAATCAATTTGTCCTTCAGCTGCGCCCTGAACTGCAGGATGCCCTCATCAGCATCATCGACCATTACAAGTGGCAGAAATTTGTCTACATTTATGATGCTGACCGGGGTAAGCCAAGGGTTAGGGGAGGGAGACTTTTGAGGGATGGAGAGAAAATTACCAGCAGAAAGGAGAATGATGCCTCACTGCTTCCCTGAAAAATGTGGGAAAATTATCCAAAATGCTTTATTTCTGAGAAATCTGACTGATTTATCAGTAGCTAACCTCTAATTCATTTTGGAAACGCATTTATCAGTAGTAACCTCTAATTCATTTTGGAAACGCATTCTGAGAATAATTCTCTTAATGCACCAAGTCGCTCTACAGCTCACCAAGCTTTCATGGCTCCTGAGTCCAAACTCAATGCCAAAGGATCTCAGACTTTGGAGTCAGACAGATTTGAATCTGAAACCTAGGTTCTGTCTTCTCCAGTTGTTTGACTTTGGACGAACTCTCTCTGCCTCAATTTCAGCATTTGTATAATGGGGATAAAATTCTCTATACCTTCATTTTCTCATGTCTATAATGAAGACAAAAACAGTCTCTACCTTATAAAGGTTTTGTGAAACTGAATGAGATGACTACAAAGTGTTCAGTGCCTGCAACATAGTAAAAACTCAAAATTCTTTCTGGTGTTAGATGTTATCATCATCATGATCATCTTCATCGTCATCATAATCTTCATCCTTCTCTGGGCTTTCTAGTTCTTCCTCCTTTGAATTTAACATCACATTTTCCAAATGTTTTCTATACTTTTTCCTCTCTATGTCTTTACTCATGTTATTCCAGTTTTCTGGAATGCACTTCCCTTCTCCAATCTACATCTGTAAATCCTTTTCCTCTTTTGCAGGCTGTTCAAATACCACTTTCCCTATTCCCCAGTTCTCTGGATGGGAGCGCTCTCTCCAACTCCCGTAATGTTTGTCTTGTACTGTCTTACCTTCCCACTGTATACTAAATAGTCTTGTAATAATTTAGTCACTACTGGTGTAAACAAATAAATGGGTCATGCAAGGCCTGAAAGGTGAGACAGGAGTACAGTACTGATGTGGTTGCCTGCAGGGAGTCTTAGAAGACTTTTGAGTTGGAGAGCAGTTTGTGAAAGTGATTTTTCAGGCAGTTAGGCAAGCATTGTTCAGATGGGAAGGAGCCAACAGAAGAAGAAACCAGAAACACCCTATTTTCTTTGATTTTCCCTTCACTGTCCCCACTTTGATGACTTCCCCTCTCAGACTGCAACTACTTCAGGGGTCACTTGGAGGTCTATTTCAGGACAGCTTTGCAGCATAATGAAACTGGAAGCCTGGAAGTAATAAAGTTGGAAAAATGTACCTTTGCTTGTGTGAGATCATCTCTGGGGCCAGCAGAAGCACCCACACTCTCAAAAGAGCTCCACCTACCTCAGAACTCAGAGCTCAGAGCTCTGCCATTTATTAGCTGTGTGACCTTGGACTAATGACTAAATCTCTCTGAGCCTCAATTTCCACACTGTAAAATAGGGATAATAATAGTATCTACCTTGAAAGATTAAGTGAATTAAAACCGGTAGAACAGCGCCAGACACACAGTAAATTTTCAGTAAATGTTAATCTCAAACACACCAAACAACTTGTACTGAAAAGGAAACAAACATAGGGAGGCATAGCAGAACCAATCTACAGATGATTCTTGAGGCCAGGTACTATATTGGTCACTGTGGAAGAGGTTAGCAGTGTTACTGAAAGTCAGAAATGACATACATACAAAAAATTAATCCATGCAAAATCAAAATAATATCTGTGAATAATTAATAATGACACTCCCCCCCAAGATGTTCATGTTGTGATCACTGGAAACTGAGAATATGTCTATGTTACATGGCAAAGGAAAATTAAGGTTACAGATGGGATTGAGGTTGCTAAACTATTGACCTTTAATAGGGTGATTATCCTGGATTATGTTGGGGGGACACAATGTAATCACAAGGTCCTTAAATGTGGAAGTCGGAGTCAGAAGAGTCAGTGTCAGAGTGGTGGAATGTGAGAAAGACTCGACCACCATTACTGTCCTTGAAGATGGAAGGGGCCATATGCCAAGAAATGCAGGTAACCTCTAGAAGTTGGAAAGACAAGAGAGTGGATTCTCCCCTAGAACCTTCAGACACCAACACAGCCCTGCTGACACCTTGATTTTAGCCTAGGACACCTATCTCAAGCATCTTACCTCAAGAACTGTAAGATAGCACATTTGGGTTGTTTTAAGCCACTAAGTGTGTGGTAACTTGTTACAGCAGCAATAGGAAACTAATACACCATCTAATTCTCCAAGAAGAAACAAAGCAGCATTCAGTAGTGGCCTCTCTATTCATTTACCTGTAAATCAAAAGAGAGTAGTTTAATTCAGGACACATTTTAGTCAGTTAGTTAGTTAGTTAGTTAGTTAAGACAGAGTTTCACTCTTGTCACCCAGGCTGGAGTGCAATGGCACGACGTGGGCTCACTGTAACCTCTGCCTCCCAGATTTGAGGAATTCTCCTGCCTCAGCCTACCAAGTTGCTGGTATTACAGGCACCCACCACCATGCCAGGCTAATTTTTATAATTTTATTTAGTAGAGATGGGTTTTCACCATGTTTGCCAGGCTGGTCTCAAACTCCTGACCTCAGGTGATCCACCCACCTTGGCCTCCCAAAGTGCTGGGATTACAGGCATGAGCCACGGGTCCCATCTCCCCAGGATGCATATTAAACACCTACTGTGTGAGAGACAAAGTATTAGGTATTAAAGATACTATATTGAACTTTCACAAATTTGATCAGCAGTTATTAGGTGACCACTTAGTTGCTAGGTTGGCACATTTAATAAGCAGTTACTGAGTGTCCAATAAAACTAACTGCTAATATTTATAAAACCCTTGCAGGTATCAGACTCTGGTATGTGTCAAACATTCTCACTTAATCCTCATAATGACACTATGAGGTGGGCATTATTTACACCACACTTTACCTTTGAAGAAACTAAAGTTTGAAGAGGCTAATGAACCTGCACAAGGTCATTTAGCCATATGTTGGATTTGAGCCTTAGACTGTGTTTTTTAATCACTAGTTCTACCATCTACTATGTTCAGAAACACAGTGCCTGACCTCACAGAGTTCAGACTTTTGCAGCCAGAGAAAACCAGAACTAATTTTGGCAGAAGAGTGGATTTGGGGGTAGCCAGGGGAGGTAGGTGCCTGATGGGAGTGGGTGGTGCCCACAAATCCTGATTGTCTGTCATTTCTCTATCCTAATCATCCAAACTTCAGGCTTATCCGTCCTGCAGAAAGTCCTGGACACAGCTGCCGAGAAGAACTGGCAGGTGACAGCAGTCAACATTTTGACAACCACAGAGGAGGGATACCGGATGCTGTTTCAGGACCTGGAGAAGAAAAAGGAGCGACTGGTGGTGGTGGACTGTGAATCAGAACGCCTCAATGCTATCTTGGGCCAGGTAGTGAAAGCAGCAAGGGCTCAGGGTGGGTGTGGGAGGTGATTCAGGAATAGCCAGATACACTTTTGCCTTTAAAGAGGCTTCTTGACTAGGTGAGACTAGATGACTTCCATCTCATTTTCCATAATTCACAAAATTTAATTCTGAAATACTACAAACAATAGGAGCCTTGACATAGGGCTTCAAATGGTTCTCAGACCTGTTAACTCCAATGTATCCCTCTTTTGTGAAAAAAAAAGAAGAAGAAGACGACGAAGACAAAAAATGCTGGGTGCAGTGGCTCAGGCCTGTAATCTCAGCACTTTGGGAGGCTGAGGCAGGCGGATCACCTGAGGTCAGGAGTTCAAGACCAGCCTAGCCAACATGGTGAAACCCTGTCTCCACTAAAAAAAAAAAAAAAAAAAAAAAAAAAAAAAAAAAAAATTAGCCGGGCATGGTGGCATGTACCTATAATCCCAGCTATTCAGGAGGGTGAGTCAGTGAGGCAGGAGAATCTCTTGAACCTGGGAGGTGGAATTTGCAGTGAGCCAAGACTGTGCCACTGCACTCCAGCCTAGGCAACAGAGCAAGACTCTGTCTCAAAAAATAAAAATAAAAAATAATGATAAATTACATTTCATTTTAGAGTTTATGAAATGTTATCATATTAGGAACACAGCTTATAGAGGCAAATTTCTGGGTTCGACTCTGGACTCTGTCTCTCGTGATCCAGGGTTTGGCATCTCATTCCTTTCACCCACTTACCTGTTTTATTACCTGTTTTAAGAGGCTAATGAAGCTGCAGCCACCTTTCTTTCTATTGTTTCCTTGAACATGCCCTTCACTTTGAGAAATCAATTCATGGTACATTCTTCTATAAACAGGCCATTGTAACCTCAACAGTCTTGAACTAGATCTCTCTAAACTGTGCTTCCCCTAGTCTCAGAACAAAAGCACGTGCCCACCACAGAATTAGCAGGATTTTTTTTGTAGATTCTTTATCTTTTTAAACTAGTTTATGTATTCAGATTCAGAACTAGCAAGGTAGCAGATGTTGCAATAACTTTTGAACAATGTCATACAATAAAATTGATAGTTTTAGGTACTTGACAACATGACAAAGTTTGTTAATGGCCTTCAAGACCCCTGGGGCCCTCACAGAGAATCTCGGTACTAGGACAGCTATCACTCAGAGACCTCAGCAATAGAACAGGGAGAGAGTTTGAATGTTATGGATTCTTTAATACACTAACTGTTCTACTTCGTAAAGTATGAATTTGGCCTTCCCTCTTGGAAAGAGAAACCCATCAAAAATTGTTCCCATTGAGATGGAAGTTCTCTGGGCCAGAGTCAGGGATTTGAATTCCAGTTTTCAATTCAGGCAGGATAAGACAATAGTGAAGAGAAGAGATAAAACCAGACTGGCTAGGGTTCAAATCCCAACTCTAGTATTTACTGGCTTTGTGACCTTGACCAGTTTTTTTAATCTTTCTACATCTCAAGTTCTTGATCTGTAAAATGGGCATCATCCTCATAATAGCCACCTTTAGAGGGCTCTTGTGAGAATTAAAAGAATCAATTAATGTGTAGCACTTAGAACAGAGTCTGCCCCACAGTAAGTGACGCATGCAAGCATTTGCCTATTTTTGCTATTCCTAGTGCCTACTAGGACCGGCTTCTTGAGTCACTTCCTTCCTTGGGCATAAGTGAATCCATCTGTAAAACATGAATGAAGGCCTCTGTTCTATAAAACTGATAAAAAGACAAGATAATGGAGTCAACGGAAAAAGTGCTGAATGATAATGACATATTAATAGACGGATGACCTATTGTATGTTGTTCTATGGTACAGACAATAGTCATTGCTACTATTTTTTGAGTGTGTATGGTATACCAGATACTAGGCCAAGCCTTTTCCATGCATAATCCTATTTCATTCTCACATCAACTATGTAAAACAGCTTTTATCAATTCCCCTATTTTATAGATGAAGAAAAGAGAGATTATACTTGCCCAAGATCTCACAGCTAGCTTATAATAAAAGCAGGAAGTCAAACCTTTCTTGGTCTGGCCACAGAGCCCAACCTCTTAAACATGCAACTTTTCTGCTTCTGCTATCTACAATTAACTCCTCTGTCAAAGGGTAAACTTGCATTTTGTAAAGAAGTGACCTGTTTGTATGGGTATTTTAGATTGTAGCTTATTAACATTTTTTAAAATTGTCATAAACTTGCATTTTGTAAAGAAGTGACCTGTTTGTATGGGTATTTTAGATTATAGCTTATTAACATTTTTTAAAATTATTTCATTCATCTATTTTGAAAAGTAAGACCAAAGAGTTGAAAGGATTTTACAGATCACTTGATTCATTGCTTATGCTCACATTTTATAGACAGAATGACTGACGGTCAAATTGATTAAGTTATTTGCCTTAGGCTCAGACAGCTAGTGAATGACAGTAATGAGCCTACAACTTACATCTCTGACTTACAATCTCACACTTAGCATCATCCTGGACTATCTCACATTCAGTAACTGGGAACATACCTGGGATACAGTTACGTTAAGTAACTGCATGCGGTCTAACATGAAATTTTTCACCTAATCTGAGGGAAAAAAAAAAACAGTGACTCAAAATTCCATATAGGGAATTAATTGCCTGTGTCTGTCTCCAGCCTCCCAACTAAAATTTAAGCTCGGCGATGGCAGGGATTTTTGTTTTATTTTCTTCCCTGCTGAGTCCACAATGCCTTGGATAGTGCTTGGCACCAAATAAAGTATTCAATACGTTCTTTTTAGTGAATTAAAAGAATAAGGAATCAATGAAGCCTCTAAGAAAGTTCTTAAATGTAAGATAAATCTGGATTTCTATACGTAGTCATTGGCTGGATAAGAGCCTTTAAGATGGATGAAAGGGTGTGTCAGGAGGCCCAGAGAGCATGTGAGGGCTGGGTTTCACAGTGCCGTTTTGCAGGCTGAGTGATGGATGCTGAGAGTCCACTGGAGAGGATGGCAGGAAGATAAACACATAATCGAGAATATCCTCAGAAACCATTAGAAAGAGTTTAGGGTTTATTCTGTAAACAGTGCGGAGTCAGTGAAGGTTTGTGAGCAAAGAACAGGGTTATTAGACTATAACACTTTATCAATATATGATGCCAAAGCATATAATACAGTCATTAAGCACAATATGAGTTAGAAGTGAGAGTAGACCAGGACCTGTTGAGGCCATCCATCACATCCCCCTATGTTATTGTCTTCATGGTGCTTGTACCTGCTGAAATCTTGTTTATTATCTATTTATATGTTGACCATCTGGCACCCTACTAAAATGTCAACTCAACTCAATGAGGGCACGGAGACCTTGCCTCACTTGCTCAATGCTGTTTCCCCAGCACATAGCATAGTGCTTGGCATATAATTTATGTTCAATAAATATTTGTTGAATGGATTAATTCGTTAATCATAGAGAGTTTTACAGAGGCGTTGAGATTGGAGCTCAGCCATTAAGGATACGAACAATCAGAGAGAATGGGAGAGGCCATTCAGACACAAGTATTGTGAATGAAGGCAATGCATTCGGAATGAGCTTTGAAGTAATGGGGGTCAGTGAGGTGATGGACCCCTTGTGAAATTGCTTCTTACATTTACAACACCTTTCTCAGTTTGTTACCCTGTATGTATTTATCTGTTCATGTATTTATTATGGATCTCCTCTCAGTAAAGTGTAATCTCCAAGAGGGCAAGCACTATGCTTCTTTCACCTTTCCACTGTGTTGCCAACAGTGCTTCACCCATAGCAAGCACTTAATACATATTTGTGAAAGGAAGTTATTAGAGGAGGGAAGGTCAATATATAGGTTGGGGATTAGATAGATGGGAAGGTTGGTATCAGGTTGGATCACATGAAAGTGCCAGTTTTTATAAGTCAAAAAAGTCATCAGTTATCAGCTGTTTCCTATGTTTCAATTTGTACTTTCATCTTGTGGGGATGACATTTCTCCATTGCCTGAATGTGGTTGGTTTTAAAATATCATGTATTTGCTGTTTTGTGTTTATTAGAAGCTGAATAGGTTTTTGATAAAGGTATCTCATTGTTGAAAAGGCAGCAAACCATTTGACAAGCATATGAAAAAGTAATGAAGAATTATGAATAAAACTATCATCCCAATAGTATTTGAGCTCCTTGGTCTGGAATTTCACAATCTAACCACTGTTTCAAAGAATTCATTGTGTGTGCTTGCATTTAATTATTCCCCACATAAAAAAAAATGTGAGTCACTATGCACATACATCCAGTTAAGTAGATGTCTGAATGTGGATTTTAATAACCTTGAAAATTTATTCAGTTAGAGAAGCCCAAGTGCTTATCATTTGTTATATGTCTCCTTGCAACAGTACAGGCGGAGAGATACCAAGAAGAGTACACTAACCCCAATTTGATGATTAAAAAAATAGGGAATTAGATTAAGTTAATTTGCAGGCTGAGCTAGGTCTAAAACCAAGGTCTGTAGTCTTAACCATTCATTATTAGGTGTGTTTCCTGCCCAAGCAAACTTCTGGACAGTTCTTTCCACAAATATTTTTTCTACCTGTGATAATTAGGGATAGTCTGCATTTTGGGATAAAAGGGTTTTCATGGGCACTAGTTCTTAATGATTAACCATAATCAAACATCAAATGGAAAAGTTCACAGGAGTCAGGTCCCTGTCCTGATGCTGCCACCAAGCTACTATCGGATCTGGGCAAACCACTTTCCCTCTTTGGATCTTGACTTCCTATCTGTACAGTGAGAGGTTGGACCAGATGATCCTAACCTTCCCTTCCAGCTTCTAACTTGGGCGATCCATTAATGTCTGAGTACCCAACTGATTTGGGGAGGAAGGCACAAAATTCAGAAAAAGAAAGAAGAGCATCTACATATGGTTCATGCAAGGAATTGAAGGTGGTCATCCACCTACCCATCTGACTGTTCGTTCACCATCCACCTATTAACTCATCTGTCCTTCCGATCAGCAAATATCATCATGACAGATTTCATGCAACATAAGATTCCCACCTAAAGAAGAATCTTCACATACAAAGAAGGTTTATGAAAGAAAGAATGCAGTGAGCGTTTCAGATGGGTCCTTGGGGTTACAGTAACAGCACTCTACCCTTGGAATCAGACAAAACTGATTTCAAATTCTGCCATCTGCCACTCAAGAGCTGTAAGATTACAACTTACAGAGTTTATATAATAGACACTCCATGCCTATTCCTTATTTGTAAAACAAGGATGCTAACAATGCCACCATCCTTGGAGTGGTTGGGATACTGTATTTCGAGTGCTTAGGATAGGGCACATTGTAAGTACTCAATATCAGTTGCCATTATTACTGTTGCTGTTGTGGCTTTAATTGTTAGTACGATTAATGAGTCTCCACCTATTATGTTTTGTAGATTATAAAGCTGGAGAAGAACGGCATCGGCTACCACTACATCCTTGCAAATCTGGTGAGTAGAGCACTGCAGGCTCTTAACTCAAGGCTTCTCCAGGTTTGGGGACCTACCTTGCCTCTTGCTGATGTGAACTGAGTAGGTGGAAGGGGCAATTCAGGGCTGTAATGAGTCTTGGCAATAATAAATTTTTATCTTCTCCACATCCCACTCATCAAACCACAACACACTGTTCATGAACCTCTAACCTTCCTCAGAAGAGAGCATACTGGTGGAGCAAGGCTTTATCATCTTCACAATTCCAGCTTTAATTGGCTTTGCCCCTTGGCAATAGGGACAAAATCACCACATCTTTGAATTAATACAAGATGTCTTGATCCTACTGTTTTGGGCCCTCTATTTTGACCCCAGTGATAGTTTTACTGCTTATAAATACATTTACATCGCAATTACACTAGTATTGACAAAATTTTAACCAGAAACAACTTCCCAGCATGAACAATATTATGTCCACTTAGTTTATATTTACTTTTCTACATGGCATAGATAAGTCTGTTTAAAATATATATGTATGTGTGTGTGTATATATATATATATATTTGTTTTAACATACTACAGATCATTGTATCGAGTGCTACTGTTTTTTATATTACAAAGAAAACAACTCATCAAATCATTTTTTGTATATATTAAATTTTACCTACTAGCATGTACCATTATGAGTTTTCTTTTGTAACCACTATTTCTGTGAAGTCTATTTTTTCTGGGTCATGTTTTACACCTCAACTTTTTTATCATGAAGTTTAATTCTTCTAGCTTTTCTGTCCAAAGCCAAATGTAATTTCATTTGGTGTTTAACCTCATTTTTAAAGGCTTTATTGAGATATATTTTATAAAGCACACAATTCATCCATTTAAAGTGTACAATTAAAAGGTTTTCAATATATTCACAAAGTTATGAAACCATCACCACAATCTTATTTTAAAATTCTTCATCACCCCTAGAAGAAATCCCTTACCTCTTAGCAATGACTCCTTATTATCCCCCAAGCTCCTCCAGCCCTAGGCAACCAATAATTTACTTTCTATCCCTATGTATTTGCCTATTTGGAGCATGTCATATATGTGAAATCATACAATATGTGGTCATTTGTAATTGGCTTCTTTCACTTAGCATAACATTTTTAAGGTTCACCCATGTTGCAGCATGTATCACTACTTGATTCCTTTTTATTGTCAAACAATATTTCATTATGTGCATATACAACATTTTCTTTATCCATTCTTCAGTTTATGCACATTTGGGTTGTTTTCACTTTTTGGCTATAATGAATAATGCTGCTATAAAACATCAGTGCACCAATTTTTCACTTTAATATATACCTAGGCATAGAATTACTGGGTGATATGACAATTCTGTGTTTAACATTTTGAAGAACTCCAAAATTATTTTCCAAAGTGGCCGCATCACCCATCAAATTTTAATCAGTAACAAATTTTTCCATGTGACAGTTTGAATGATGGCAAGTTTCTCTTAATGATAACTATTTCTACAGTTTATTATCCTAGTCTGTCTTTGCAATTTTCCATGTTTCCATTAAGAAGTGGTTTCTAACTTTTTATCTATAACAAATTTTCAGGTTTTAACTTATTTAACTGAACATATAACTGGTTTCCGTTTTAACCATGTTGTTTTGTGTTGATTATCTCTATGAGCAATATTATTTGAACAAAAATTAATATTTGCTACTCATTTCTGGAGTAAAGGCCATTAGTGGAAATAAGGCACAGGGTGCATGAATCTAAAAATGTGACTAAAGCATCCTGCCTAATCCATAAATTCTGTCCCTCTTTCTGACCTGGCATCCAGCCTTAGATAGATCCCCACCTTACTCTTCTTTCCCCTTCTTCAACTAACTTGTATTGGCAATATTTCAGAGTCAGGACGTGAAATAAGAAGGGCTTAGGGTGGTAGGTTAATTTAGGCCCAGCTGTTAATGGCTAAATGTATTACTTTTCTCAGAGGTATTTGCATTTTAAATGAGGGTGGCTCTCCAGACACTTTTGGGGAACCAAGAGTCTCACCCTCCAAAGACCATTTGCAAAGATGGAACTTTTGACTTTGGAGTAAGGAAAGCCCATGACATCCCTTGACTCCCAGATCCTCAGTGCTAGAGTGGACTCAGGAAGTCATCTCCACTTAAACCTCACTTGTTTCTAGGGAAACAACCAGCAAAGGGCTGTGACTTGGCCAAGGTCTCATGGTGAGGCAGCACCAGAGCTAGGCCTGTCACCAAGGGTAGCAGACAGTATTCAGGCCTTTTCTACAACTCCAGAGCACCTCTCAGTGAGACCTTGTAGGCACCCTGCTGCTTAAGAATACACAGAACAAACATAGAACAAGAATACACAGAACAAGGGTGGGGATACGCATAATTACCTCTCTGGGGTGAGACAGAAATTGCATACAGTGGCCTTAGAGTCACTGAAAGACCCCAGGTAATTACATTGCCAGCCTCCATCTGTTGCCCAGTAACCCTTCAGTCACAGCATCACCAAGTCAGTCTCTTGGGTTGTTATATCCTTCTGATATGCATTTTTCTTCTTCTGACCTAATGAGCTCTCAAATCGGTACAACTGCCAGCTAATAGGATGCAAATTGCATATACCATCCAAATGAAAAAAGACTTACATGTTCCAATAGATTAGTTGATAATTAGGCTTCAAATTACTAATTAATTCAGTTTGAAACATAGTCAAGTATGTGGTGTGTTTTCTTCCCCTTTCAGAGGAATAGTGCAATTTATAAGACGATAATTTTTAGAATTTCTGCCACATAATTAGTCTACTGCTGCATAGAACTGACCCACTCCTTCGGAATGTTTGTGATTAGGGTGTAATTATAGAGTTAGAGACCAAGGAAGGCTTCGAAAGGTTTAACAAAAGGAGGGAGCTATACTTTTATTTTGCAGTTCTTTCTGTCCCTGTCAGAATGCATGAGCTTCAAAGTAGCCAGCAGTATTCTTTTAGCAGATCACTTTGGAGGAATGATTTTGGGGTTCAAATAGCCACCTTTGAAGGGCTGCCGGAAGAGAGGAGGGAAGGGGATTGTAGGTCAGAGAAGAGAACTTATAGGCGAGAGTCAAAACAAACAAACAAACAAACAAAACACCTGTTTTTTGTCCAGGTGCCACTCTTAGCTGGCTCTGTATTCTTGGACAACTCTCCAACACTCAGTTTCCTCATCTGTCAATTGAGAACAGTAACTCCCACTCTACCTACTCATAGTGTCACTGGGGAGACCAAATATGTTGCCAAATGCCACCATGCTTTAAAAAGTTAAAAGTGTTCTGCACAAATGGAAAATTCTTGCTTCACATATTAAATCCACCCATCTGTACATATTCACATATGGTGTGTATGTACATATGCATATATATGCTTGCATATATATCCATATTTTATAGAAGAGATATGTATGTTTATTTCCATAGCATTGGTGTGGTCATAAGATGAACTTGAACCATGCAGAAATTGGAAAGCTATGCCACTCTCTCTCACAGACGTGCCTGGGTCCTGGAACCTGCAAGTGCTGAGCCTGGCTGCCAGTGCTCTTCCAAACCCTAGCACTGACTGTGCATTCACTCCCTGCTCTGAGACTGTGGGGAATGCAGACATCTGGCAGCCAGAGCTCTCCAGAGTTGTAGTTCTTATCTTTGTGACTCACCAGAAGCAAATCTTAGACCAAATGAGTATTTCTCAAAACAGAGGACCTGGAGGACCTGTGGACCTCTGTAGTGTGTCTGTAGAGCCAGTTTGGAGAATGCGGCTCTAACAAGCGAGTGCTTCAGTGCCACTGCGATTGCCAATGTGAGTACCTAAACCATGGAGTAAATGATCAGATCGTTATATTGGTATTTAGAATTTCACTGGAATAAACGCACATATTTTAAAGTCTCATAGAGAACTAGAAGATTGTGAGAATTTATACAGGGTTCAGCAGACTCCTGTCTGAAAAATACTGAATTTGTTGGACAACATTGACCAGTGTGAACCATATGGTGCCTTCTAGAGGAGTAATAACAGTAATAATATCATCAATCTCTCTCATTTTTACACCATGTTATAGTTTATGTGATATTTCTGTATGAATCACACTGCCGGGTTTTGGATGTCATAATACTCCTATGAAGTAAACAAGGTGGAATTCATCACCCCCATTTTACAGATGTGGGAACTGAGGCTCAGAGACATTACATGACTGAGCTGCAGAGGAGGAAGACAGGAACCTAATTAATGGAGTTTGGCTGTCAGGAATATGACAAAAACCAAGTGAGTTGGGCATAGGAATAAGATGATCAGGCTAACCTGAGGCTGAGACACTTGAGTCACTGAATTAGAATTCCTTAAATCCCTAATAAATTACAACAATAATAACAATGGCAATAACTTCCACAATTGACTGATTGCTACATTCCAGACACTATGATAAACACTTAAATGCATGTCAATTAAACCTTCCTAATAGCCTTTGAGGTTGATGTTATCCTCGAATGAAGAAACAGAGCTTCAGAAAGGTTGACTGTTCCACAGTCACAAAACATATAAAGTGATGGAGCTGCACTTCTCCTCAAGGGCCTTGGAATCCCAAAATGTGTGTTCTTACTACTGTGTTATGTGAGTGCTGAGCAGGGAGAGTTGGGGAAAGAGCCAGAAAAGAGAGGGGGTTGTACTGGACGAGACAGCTTGAATTTAAATCTCGCCTGTAGTAGCAGCAATAGACTTGACATTCCAATCCAGACTCTCAAATTCCCGTTGGACATCCAGCCCACCATGTACTCCGTGATTGAAGTACTCATACTGGCAATCGCAGTGGCACTGAAGCATTTGCTTGTTAATGCCCATTTTCCAAACTGGCTCTACAGACACACTACAGAGGTCCGCAAGTCCTCTGTTTTGAGAAACATTCATTTGGTCTAATATTTGCTTCTGGTGAGTCACAAAGATAAAAACTACAACTACATTGATGGAATTTTATTAAAATGATGATTTCTAGTGTGGCAGAAGCTGAGGAAGAGATGATGGAGTTAGCCCGTTCCAGGTCTTATCAGGGTACTTGGGAATCTGGACAGTTGACCATTTCTGCCATGTGCTTGCAGATTAACTCCTATAGAATGTTAGATTGGAAGTTTTGGTCTATTTGGCAGCTAGTCCAAGCCCCCAGTCCCATGCTGCTGCTCCTCTGCTGGATCAGCCCTGAGCAGAAGCTGTTCTTTAGTCTCCTTGCTCCCCTGTGGTGATAAATCTGTCGACTCCTTCTGCAAAGCTGAGCTCATCCACTTTCTTCAGTGCCTCTCTTCCTGTTGGCTCCATACCTCACAGTCATGTTTAGTTTCTGCAGCTTCTGGTTAGGCAGGTGGTATAGCAGTTTGGAAGGGTGGCTTTGGAGCCAGTTCTGGGTTTGAATTCTGACTTTTATACTTATTAGCTATGTAACATTAATCAATTTATCTACCTTTTCTGAGTTTTTGTTGCCTTATCTCTAAAAAAGAGAATGATATTATGTACATCCTCGTAGGGTTTTATGAGAATTAAGTGAGATCCCTCAATGCTCTCGCAGACGAAATCACATCTACCTGTTTTATGCTACCATAGCCCCAGATATTTTTTCACTTACTATACTTGATATTAGATAACTGATTCTCTATTATTTAATGTCTTCCTCACTGTTTATGTACAAGCTCCTAGAGGAAGGATTGTGTGTGACTTATTCTCTGTTGAATTCCCAGTGCCTGGCAAAGTGAGTTGCACGTAACAGGTGTGCTTTAAAAAGTCAACGAATGAATGAATTAGTAAATAAAACAAATTCTTAGAAAATAATGTCTGCACCTACATATCAAATGTACTTAAAGGCAAAATCTTTTAGACCTATGCTAAAAGAAGTAGAGGGAGTGGGAATATGAATTTAGTTTTGAATATGCAAATAAGTAGTTAAAGACAAGCCTAAGAGGGCTTCTAACCCACTTCATGTAGAGAGCCAAAATCTCCTCTACAACGTCCCCAACAGAAACTCAGCCATCTGGCTCATGCTTGAATAATACCCAGTGATGGAAAAGTCCTACCTCTGAGGCAGCCCTTTTCCTTCTCAAAGGGCTCAGTTTCTGCACTCTTCCTGGAACAGGGCACAGCCTGTGTGCTATTCACCCTGTGTCACCCTCTCATCACTTCTGACTCTACATGCCCTCTGACTCTTGCAAAACTTGTCTGCTGCCCTCCCACAAAGCAACCTTTGAGTATTTGAAAACAGCTACCTTGCTTACTCTTTGGTGTTTGCGCCTTCAGTCTGGACACCCTCCTGTTCCCCCAGTGCCTTCTCTCAGGATGTGGTTCTTACAGCCATCCAGACAGCCACCAAACATGGACAAGGCCTGTCCGTGTGCCTGATACTGCACTGGGCTCATGCAAGGACTAAGAAGTATGAGGCTGAACTTTGTCCCAGAAGCAACCTGACCCTGCCTTCCAGCTAGATTAGAACATGTAAAATAACATTCTCAAAAGAATGCCAGAGAAAAATCACAGCCTGTGAAAGTATCCAAGCCCCATCGATGGCCACCTGCCCTGTCACAGTGTGGTGATCAGAGGCCAGGGAGGCCGCCTGAGCTGTGGGGTGTCTGGGAAGGCTCGTGAGGCTGCATCCACAAGGCCAGCAGTCATGTAAAGAGTGTGCCCTCACCCTTGTTTGAAGAATCCAGCAGAGTGAGAGCTGAAGGGTACCTAGGAAACTTGTCTCACCCGGCCCCTCATTTTATAAAATGGACACTCAAGAATGAGGAAAAGGAGCTGATCTGTCTGAAGTCACCCAGAAGTTAAACAGCAAAGCTGGGGTAGGATTTGGAGCAATCGCTTGCTCCATCTTTGTTGCTTCTTTTCCCTCAACTGCATTTTCAGTGTGCTCATATGCCTCCGTGTTGGGGGGTGGGGCAGGGACAGAGCCAGAGACAGAGAGGGAGCTCAGAAGTGCTCCCTCCTCCCCACTGTGCCCCTCTCAAGGACTCTCTTTGCTGATGAAGCTTATTCCAGTTTCCTCTTCTTCCTCCCACACAGCCTTCCCTCTCCTGCTCTGCTCTCACCTCACTCTTCTCTAACAGACACTTTGTGATCACCAGAGCTGACACTGCCCAGAGCCTTTGGAAGGAAAAGGAGAGTGGGTGGATAGAAAGACAAACCCCAGATGCCAAAGGATGTTCTCTGCCAAGGTGATCCAAGCATCCCAGTCTAGGTCACTCTTTGTACTCATCCCCATCCTCTGAGAGAATTCACCCCAGAGATCCCCAAGATTTTCCATATCCCTCCAAGAAAAGTAAGATTCTGGTCCCATTTTATGAGGAGAAAAATGAAGTTCAAGTTGTTTAAAAACCTTTTGTAAGGTCGTTTGACTAAAACTGGAATTCAAACTTAAAACCTTTCCCATTCTAAAGATTAGGCTCGTTCTCCATTGGGCCGCACTGCCCAAATTGGGGAATCCTTTGCAGTTCTTAGGACTGGTATTATACTTGAGCAAGGCCAAGAAGTAAACTCCTTTCTTCCTTAAACTGCCTGGATTTGAAATCTGGCTCAGCTACTTACTAGCCGTTTGTCCGTTGCAAGTCACTTCTCTCTGTACCTCAGCTGTCTCACCTATGAGTGGGAATATTAATGTGGATCTCATAAACTAAAGATAAAACAAGTTAATGTATGCAAAGTTTTAGAACACAGAGTGCAGCAGAAGCCCAGGGTCTCATCCTAACTCTGTCACTTACTCATTACCGTTTGTGCAAATCATATTTTTCTGGAAGATCTCAATTTGTTCTACAGTTGGCATAATGTTTTCAAAAGGAAAAAATTCATCAAAACAATCTTCCTGGCTGTGTGATTTAGGGTTCTAGTTTTCCAGATTCTCTTCAGTTCAGAGGTATCAAAAAATATCTCTCAAAGTCACATTGGCTCCCTGAAGCTTAAGGAAGAGGCTGGTCTCTTAATCTCAAGCACTTGGTGTTGGTATCTTTCGATCTTGCAAACCGTGCACACCTCGGCTGATTTGGAATGGCCTTTGTCATGCTGGGTCAGCATCCTTTGGACCATTTCAGATATGCAAGACAGTGGCTATGATTGCTCTGACAGAGCACGGAAACTCATTGTCACCAGCAGCCTTGAAGCAAGAGAGACCCCTTAACACTAATTTTGGCAGATGATTGGTGAGCTATGTAACTAAGACAGTTCAGTCCTTGTTTCCTTACCTATCCCTCTTTTTAAGACAGAAAGTACAGTGGGAGAGAAATGGAGCTCCAGGAGACACAGGATTTTAGGTAAATATTTACTATGTGCCAAGCACGGTTCTCTAAGAATCTGACATATAACATAGTTAATCCTCACAACTATGAGAAATACCATAATAATCCTTATGTTGCAGCAAAGGATACTGAGGCACCAAAAGGTTGAGTGGCCCTCCTGAGGTGGCACAGCTAGGAGGTGGTGGAGCTGAGATTTGAATCCAGGCTGACATGCACAGGCAGTTTCTGTGACAGAGGGCAGTAACCCTCTGTGGCTCTGACTCGGAACCTCAACACATGCAAACTTTCTGCTTAGAGTGTTCCCAGCCCTCTTCACCCAACCAAAGGCACTTTTTTTTTCAGGCTTCATTGCTTTCACTGCAAGGCCTTCCCTGAGCTCCAAGATCAAGTTTGGGTCCACTGGTTTTGCTCTATAATTACTTGTGTAATATTGGCCTTTCTCACTAGACCTTAGGTAACTTGAAAACAAGGACCAGACCTGTCTTCTTCTCTGCTGCATTCCTGTGTCTAGCATGGGTCTGACAGTATTAAGCATTCATGAGTGAATGAGTAAATGGACAAATAAATGATTAACTAGAATCTTTCTTACCTGGTTCCCAGTAGCTGTCATATTTATCATGTTTGGACTTTCATTCTTCTTTTTATCAAACATTCAATGGGCACCTACTATATGGGAGGCCTGTGAAGGTGTAAACTGGCTTTTCATCAAAAGATGGGCATGCTATGAGTATTTGCTTGGCCTTTTCTGGATAGGAAGGTTTTGTCATGTAAAGGGAAGATGCAATTGGTTTTAAGTCTACTGGGAACTGTAGCCATAAGTGCCCACCTCATACCAGGAAATTTGCTCTTGCTCTGAAATGGCTTTTGCCAGGTGTCATTCCTGACTACAACAGTTAGGGCAGAATAAAGATGAAGGGACTCTCTGGAAGACCAAATATTCCCAGGCCAGGCAGTACACCCATGCAGCCTTGCAATCAATAGCCCAACCTGGAGTCCCTGACCTTCTGCCACAAAGTGCCAGCATTTTATCCTAAATCCCAGGACTGAGAGAAATTAGTCTGTGAGGCCCTGACTGACATTTACAACGCTTTGTCAATAGTGGATACTTGTATGAGGTATGTCTGTCGGTGTGTTTGTAGATATCCAAGTGTGCCTCCCTGGTTCCAAATGTAATTGGATAAGTCAACACAAATACTTTTTTCTCCCCAATATTTATGGTGTTTTCACTGATTTAAGCACAGCTACAATACCTTATTTAATTAGAGGGAAACAGACTATCCTCTGTGTTACCAGAGATTATATAGGGAGAGGACACCTTAAAGGTTTGGTTGGTTAAAGTGACTAAAATAGGAAAATGTGAAGACTTTTAGGCAGAGAGATGGGTATTTGAGGACACAATTAAGTCTTCAGCCCAGGAGTATTCCACAAATTCACACATATCCATATTCATGCGCACATACCTGTGTGATCACAGAATTGTAGATCAAAGCTGGAAGAGCCCTTAAGAGAGAAATCAAGTGGCTCAGAAGTTTCCAAACTTTTTAGTTTGAAGCTCTATTTTCAAATGGAATCTTGGGGGAGAACTATCATGTATAAAACAGACAAAAAGCGGAGCTACTATGGTGGAAGAGAGACAGTGGGGATCTAGGACCCCATCTTTCTGCCCTTTCCCTAACCTAATATGGTAACTTCTAAAATGCCTGCAACCGGGAACATAGCTTATAAGATCATTGATGTAGCCAAAGCTCTTATTTTGCAGATAAGTCGACTAATGGCTCTACTGGTTGAGATCATTGCCCAAGGACAAACAACTCATGAGATTCAAAGACAGGACAGAATTTATGTGGTTCTCCCTAAAACTCTTTTCCTGACACTTCTTATTTATGACCTAGTTCACCATAGACTACACAAAAAAGTCAGTAAGAAGACCTCTTTGATCCACAAGACAAAAGCTAAGGCTAAGAGGTGATAGGATTGAAGCTTATAAAAAACAATCATGAAAATGGTGAACAAAAACTTTCAGTTCCTTCATTCCTCCACATGTATTGAGTGTGCACCCTCATCCAGGTACTGTGTGTGGATGCTGTGGGGGCCAACGTCCCTGCCCTCCAGGAGCTCACAGTCTCACAGGGAAGATGAGAAGGGCCCCTGCACGCTCAAAGAGAAAGCTAGGAGAGGCCTAGAAGAGATAGGAATTAAGTGCTGTGTGGTTCACATTTCAAATACCAGCACACGTTAAAAGAGCTAAGGGAAATGCCCTGATCTCATGGAAGCCTGATATTTCTTTCTTAGTATAAAGATGTGTGCTGCTCTGAGTGCTTCATTGCAGGACAGGACATAAATGAATAGATTGGCCTCACTAGTGGTTGGGAGGCTTCATGCACAGTGGTTAGAAAACAAGTCCTAGAGTCTTGTTATTTGTTGGACTATGGTCTCTGTCCTTCACTAGCTATACTGTACTGAGCAGGAACTACTCCCTTAATTTAAGCCTCATTTTTTTTTCAATTTCTAATTTGTGAATGGGAATGATAATAGTACCCACTTTACAGGATTGCTGTGAGGGTTAAATAAGATAACACAAATAAAGCACTTAGCACAGTTTCTACTAGTTTGATACATGTTAGGTACTTGTAATTATTGTTTTAGCCAAAGTCTGCCTTCTATGACATCTGCCCTTTCATTGGCTCTGGCCTGCCTTCCAGAGCCTCAGAGAACAAATCATCCATCTCTTCCCCATGACAACTCTTCTGGGACTCAGATATATCCTTCACTTACTTTCTTGGTCTTCTATAGTTTTTTAGGCTGATAATTCCTCCTTTTTTAAAAAAAATACTTCTAATACAAGAAGACTTTTTAAACCGCAGTTTCCTGTAACTACTCTCTCTATGGAGCTGTCATCTAAGATTTTATCTGACAATTTGGGGAAACTTGGCATGTTCAACCTGTGCCATCCAGAGTATAAAGTACAAGTTCTTTGATTTTTCTCTCATCTTACCTCCTGTGGATCTCAAGGGGCTGGGGTGGAGGAAGTGCTCTTTCCAGTAACCCAGGATTTGTTTAATAAACCTTACTTGCCCGTTTCCTTGAACGATGCTAGATGCTCCTTCTTCCTTCTGACTGGTATGGTGTCAGCACAGGCAGGATGATGAGGGCTGAACAGCTTGTATGTGACCCCTTGAAAGAATCCCAGAGCAAAGGAAATCTAGCTTTGAAGATAAAGCTTTTCATCCTTCAAAATCTATGTTCCTATACACCTGCTTCATGTTCTCTCAGTCTTCTTGCCTGACCCAGTCCCTGTATTTGAAGCAGTTCTAGCACCTAACCTCTTTTGACCCGATGATAATGATAATGGTGAATGTGATGATCATAATAATAGCTAACATTCATTAAGCGCTTACTATGTGCCAGACACGATTCTAAGTGCTTAGTTTTATTAATTCTTTTAAACTGTACACCAGTCCTATGATGTAGGTGCTATATCTGCATTTTGAAGACCAGAGAACTGAGCCTCAGAGAGGTTAAGTAACCAGTAGGCACACATAATCAGTTCTTCTGTTTCTAATTGCACGTGATAATTAATAGTCATAATGATGGCCCAGAGCCTCTTTAAGATTCTTAAAGCATTCTCCAAATCTTCACAGCAAGATGAAAGCATGTCCAATATAGTTGTAGTGTTAAACATCTCTTTAGGATATCATAATTACTTGAAATGCCTTTTCATTCTAATCCTTTGAAAATTATAATTGGCATGTGATAGATGGAGTGACTATATTAGCTAGTTTACTTAATTGAGCACATTCACTCCCAATCGTTGTACTCAAATGGCTTTTCAGCATTGTGTTACCTCCTACAGTGGATATAGAGAGGAGACAGATTCTGGTCTCAACTG
Source organism: Chlorocebus sabaeus (assembly GCF_047675955.1). Lineage (NCBI taxonomy): Eukaryota > Metazoa > Chordata > Mammalia > Primates > Cercopithecidae > Chlorocebus > Chlorocebus sabaeus. The sequence continues at coordinate 28,545,218 of NC_132926.1, read as the reverse complement.
ATCCTTTCACCAACCATATAACGTTAAGCCACTATTCCCCTCTTTGGGCCTCAGTTTCCCTGTCTGAACAATATGAAGGGTTTGGTCTTCTTTCCAAAATCTTTGCTCCTGTATAGGTCAAAAGTCAGCAAACTATGGTCCCTGTGTCAAATCCAGCTATCACCTGATTTTATATGGCTCATGAGCTAAGAATGGTTTTATACATTTTTAAATTTTGGGGAAAAAATCAAAAGAATTATATTTTATAGTATGTGGAACTATATGACATTAAATTTCCATGCCCCCAAAAAACTTTACTATTACTATACTAAATAGTAATAGTAAATTACTACATACTAAATAGTAATATTAAATTAGTATTTTCTATATATGGCTGCTTTCATGCTGCAATGACAGTGCTGACTAGTTGTGACAAGAACCATATGGTTTGCAAAGCCTAAAATATTTATAATCTGGCCCTTTACATAAAAAGTTTGCTGGCCCCTTGCATAGATGTGGAATAGGGGGGCACTAATAGGCTTCAGATAAATTAGAAGCTTTAGAAACATCTAAAGACCCTTAGGAGGTTAGTGTCAAGGAGAGAAACCTAGTGCAGTCCCACAAATGTTCCTTCAAGACAGAAAGCTATATTTGAAGGCCCCTGCTCTGGCAGGGTAAGACATATTCTGGCTATTAACTGTGCCAGCCACAGTCGGAGGTTCATTGTCCCTCTTCGTCTGGAACAATCTGGACACACTATCCAAAAGCTAAACTCGTATGTTTCTCCACTGGTGTGGCAGTAGAACACATTTGGGAAGAAGAGACAGATTTTATAGTTGGACCACAGTTTGAATTCTTGCTTGCTGTGTGATCTCATGGAAATTTCCAAAGGTCTCTTAGCTGTAGCTCCTTAACAGAAAGTTAGGATGGATACTCACTCACTCATTTATGCAAATAACTATTAGGTGTCTACTGTGCACATTTACCTCTTGGAATTATTTAAGGAATTAAAGGATTATGTATACAAAGCATTTAACAGAATGCCTCACTCAGGAATAGGGCTTGGAAAATGTTTAAAATACATCTCAAATGATCCTTACTCTTTTGTTTTTAAATTGCAGTAACCTCCAAACTCTTACAAAGTTGTTTGAATAAAGTTATATAATGCATATGAAGGGGCATTTTTAGCCATTATTGTCATTTTTGTTATTCTCATAAGCAATGCTTCTGAAGCTGTTTTCAGTAGAGCATTTAACAGCACCAGTGTGCTTTAATTTCAGGCCAGGAGATAAAAAATTAAGCAGGGCTCTCTTAAAAGACCATAACAAAGCTTTAATAAATGCAACAACTTCTCTACCCTGTCCTGCCACTGCTACTTCCTCCCCTACTTTACAGTGTCTAATGGATGATATCTAAGATACATTAGAGCTATCTGAGGATCTATTTTTATTTTTTAATAGTATTAAAAATATAATATATTCACATGATAAAACAGATATTACAGAAGGGTATAAAATAAAAGATAAATGCCCATTCTTTCCAATTCTATACTTCATAGAAGTACCTTTTAAAACCTTTTCCTACATTTGGTTATTTAATGGTTTCCCTTACACTTCTACATAATATATTTATGTTTCTTTTCCTTGCTTTATCAACTTTAACTCCATATCTGACTTCCCATTAGAAAGATGACAAATCAGCTCATAATACACCCCCAGCATCCCCTTCTCAATGTATGTTAGTTATGCTATTATTTGGAATTCTTCTGATGATTACCTTATATTTTTAATATAGTGAACTTGATTTTTGATTCAACAGCATTAGAGCTTTGTCAAAATACAGATATCCAGTTTCCTCTTTAGGGATACCGAATGATAATTCTTGGGGATGGCTATTTTGCAAAAGTGCCTCAAGATATTCTGATACGTCCCTCAGAACCACTTCCTGAGAGCTTACAGTTTATCAGCCAATTTATTTGCATTTAATAATGACAGTAAACACGGCATCCTTTCTCACCAATTTTTTATTAGTCAGACATGGGACAGTGTAAAGTGCTACAGAGGTGCAGAAGAAGCAGACAAGAACACAGTGACCTGATAGCCCTAGGAGCTCACTGATCACCAAGCTTCACTTTAGGTGAGAAACAGTCACTCAAAGACAGGTATCTGGTGCCAGTGCTGGGAGGTCACTGGAAGGAGAGTGGGTTTAGATCTGCATTCTTGTGCTGAATAGCTGGAAAAACACTGACTAACCTGAAAAAACAAGTACTCTGTAGATTTATTTCATTTTTTTTGTCAATAGTCACAGTATATAGAGCAATGGTCCTAGCATTTGGGAACATGTTGTAAAATAGGCAAAATGGCTCAAAGAGAGTAGTAATCAAACTTCATAGTTAAAATTTTTAATAGAATATAATTAGCAATGTAGTATTTTTATATAGTACTATATAATTAATAGCACAAATAAAGCAGATAAAGAAAAATGTGCTAATTACCAAATATTACCCTCTAAGGTTTTTTAATAATATGGCAAAGAAAATTAGAAAATTATTTAATTAAACCCTATTTAATGAGAGTTCCCAGGGGAACAGAATAAGTGAATTGAATATTCCCATAAACCAGTGGGCAAAGAGTTAACACCTTTATTTCCCCTTCTTAGTCAAGAACACATTTGTACATTGCCAGAATTCATTTTCTTGAATTATGGAGAAATTTAGTCTAGTGACTATAATAGAGTCATTTATTAGTGATTAAAAACATTGTAGAGATGCAAGATTATTATTCCCAGCATGAAATCTTACATAGGAGGGAAGATGTCAGCTATTAGATGAGGATATAGTTCATGACCCCAAGTTATTTCCTAATTTTGTTTCTTTTACTTAACATCATAGCTATGAGCTTCTTGTATTATTCTTTGTCCATTTTTTCATGGGCGGGGAGGGGAGTTCTGTTGGAGAGTCTTATTAGTTTGATCATAAGTAACTAAGGTGTGGCTGCATTAACCCTGTTTATGACATTCTGGTGATAAGATTGAGTGGCATTTATGTTGAGCAGTTGAGAAAACTCTACCATTTTCTTTGGCCTCCATTATGTCTGAGATGGAAGTAGTCAGTATGAAATGCCCAGGACCTTGTTACAGATTTTCAAGAGACAGAATTTGACTGCAGGAGATACTTTCTATTTCAATCTCCCCGAAGTTACTTTATAAACATATTCTTTTTAAAGTCTCTAAGAACTATGAGAAATCTCTCAGCTGTGCTCTAGCTTTTAACCAGTGCTGGGATGAGTGCACTTTTAAATGGTGTAACATCTTGGAATGCATATTGGGTACAGGAACCTAGTTCTGATTCCACCTTTACTAACAGCTTGCTAGAACCATTGTGCAAATCAGTTACATCTGTGAAACTCTGTAAACTGTGGCTGTGGAACATGTTAAACTCAAAAGGTATTTTCAACCTGAATTTCTCTTTTCAACCAATTAAAATCACCCACTGGTATTTGGTGCCTGCTGGTCGTATTTCTCCTGGATAATTGGCTTTCTTGCTTGAGGAAAGTCTCTGGCTTTTATTTATTCACTCAACAAATATATACTGTGCACCTACTCTGTGCCAAGCATTGTTCTATGAGCAGGTTCTAGGATACATCAGTGACCAAGACAAAAAGGTTCCTGCTCTCATGAAACTGACATTTCAATAGGAGGAAAGCGGATATGGGAACACATGAGTAAACAAGATAATCTTAAATGGTGATAAAAACTCTGGAGAAACTCTAACAGGGCACTGAGAAAGAGCAGAAGAGCAGACTGGATAGGGTGCTGGGGGTAACTCTACTATGTTCTTCCGGAAGCAGTTCCCTGAGACAAGGATTCAAGTACAATGGGCTTCTTGGTTGCCAAGCCTAAAAACACCAGTGGGAAAGCAGGGAAGGGACGTGGAGAAGGGAAGCCCACCTACAAAGTTTCATCAACAAGATGCCTACGCTGCAGGCTACTGAAGGAGCACAGTCCCCGAGGGAATCCCGAGATGTCAGTGTAGAACCCACCTCAGGGTCATGACGCCCAGAGGAGAGGATTCTGGGGCCGTTATCTACTAACTCTTTTTCTGTCATTGATTGGAAGCTGCTTCTGGGCATATTAACTCCTCAACATGTCTAGCTTACCCTGCAGGTAGGCAGAATAACCAGGTGTTTGCAGTTAGTTTATAAAGTAGAATATCCAGCGAACAGGATGCTGACATTGTCTACAACAGGGCAAGAACTGGTTCTTTAGACAAGAAGTAGGGAAAGACCTCTCTGAGAGATAGCAGTCTAGCCGAGATCCAAATGATGGAAAGCAGCCAGACAGGGAAATCACATTTCCAGGCAGACAGAATAGCAAGGACAAAGGCTCTGAGTGCGACTAAGCTTGCTTTGTTTACAAAAATAGAAACAATAAAAAATCACAGAACTTTAGAGGCATGGGGTGGGGGAGGGTTGTTTTTGAATCATGAAGTCTATTCTTTCAGATAGAAAAATTAGAGAAAGCCAATGAGAAATTCAGAAACATGGACAGTGTCCTAGGATCCCAAGAGGGAGCTGGGTCCACTGCTGTAATTTCTTGGCTCCCAGTTCCGAACTTTCCCATGGACCATGGATCCCCTGCTGATTTTCGCATTTCACTCATTGGAATTTGGGGGTTTCCCGGAAGCCATGGAGCTGAAAGGGAATTGCCTTTATGATCCCACTCAAATTCTTTGGGCAGTTTTCCAAGATACAATCAATGGCATATGAGTGAAAGATCTGCATGTGACTTATGAAAAAAGTTCTTCATGAAGAAGCTGTGCATTCCATTTTTTTCTTCCTGCTGGACAGTCCCTCAATTATACCTAAAAAGAAACCCAAGTTAACACAAGGCTCTATGTGACCAGCTTTGGGCTGTCACTTTGATCTCCTTTCCACCCTTTCTCTTCAAACTCACTGTGTCACAGTCATACCAGCCTCCTTACTGTTTCTTGAATGTGCCAGTCATCCTCTCATCTCTGGGCCTTTGCTCAGAATGCTCTTCTCCAAATATCCCCATAGCTCAGACACAGGCATCACTTCACTCAGGTCCCTAAGCCAAGACCACCTCCTCAGGGAGGCTCATCCTCATCATTCCTTCCAAAGCATAACATTGCCCCTTCCCATCCTCTTACCTCTCTTCATCCTTCTTCATGGGACTCATTGCTACCACAGAGTATACTATCCCAGATTATACTATACTATGCTGCGTATTTACTTGTTCATTTATTGTCTATCTTCCCCACTAGAATATAAACTCCATGAGGAAAGGAACTTGCTTTGTTCACTATTAGAATAGTGCACTGACTTTTCAAAAATGTTTGTTGAAATGATTAATCAGTGAATAAGTGAGTAAATGATTGAGTGAACCATTGCCTAACAGAGGCCCTTAGTTCTGGTGCTCTCTCTGTTACTAACTCCCTAAATGACTCTGTGCAAGTTGATTCTTCCACTCTGCCTTAGTTTCTTCATCTGGCAAATAGACATATAATGTTTACCTTAAAAAGAGATAAACTGAAATGAGGTCATAGATATGAAAGTACTGCATATTATTAAATATATTAAACAAATGTAAGATTTCCTTTTAAGGTTGAAGCCTAGTTGAGTTTGAGTAAAAATGGGGTGGAAAGTTTCATTATAATAAACAATCCTTCATGGGTGCTGGAATTGATCAGGTCTCATGGATTGGTGAAAATTTACTCTGTTTTATGGAAAAGAGCACAGGGTGAGGATGAAGGCTGGGATCAGAACTCGGCCTCTTCCACAGACTTGCTCGTGTCCTGGGGTAACTCATAGAAGCTTGCCCCAGTGAAATTCAGATTTCTCTTCTCTCAAAATGATTGGGTATTGGGATGGTAGATGAGATTATTCCCTCCTTAGAGGTTTCTACCTTGTGCTATATATCTGTATCATCATAATAATCCCAGCCACTATTTATTGATCACTTGGTCCGCACCATGCACTTGACATGTGTCATTACATTGCATGTTTACCCCAACATCTGGACCTCCATTATTCAGACAAGAAAACTGTCAAGTAACTTAGTTAATAGTGGTATAACTACTGGCTTATGCATAGCAGAGCCAGCACTCCAAACGAGGCATACTGGCTCCTGAGCTATGCTAATTTTGTGCACAAACTAAGTAATAGCCAAGTTCAAAGGAAAGGAGACCTAACTGTCTCTCCATTGAGTAGGTTTCACCTGGTGGAACAGAATGGAAAATTCTGTGGTTCTGGAACAGGTTAAGTTGATTTATCCAGGCAGCATGTTCTGACTTCTCCCTCCTCCCCCTCTCACAGGGCTTCATGGACATTGACTTAAACAAATTCAAGGAGAGTGGCGCCAACGTGACAGGTTTCCAGCTGGTGAACTACACAGACACCATCCCAGCCAAGATCATGCAGCAGTGGAAGAATAGTGATGCTCGAGACCACACTCGGGTGGACTGGAAGAGACCCAAAGTGAGTGGATGGGCGGCCAGCAGCAAAGGGCCAGCCTGTTCCCCTTGCCTGCCCCAGATTTCTGAGCTGCATTAGTCTTTAGAAAGGAATCGGTTTTCTAAAGGGAACAAATTCAGGGAAATATATTTGTAAAGATTATTAGGTATAAGGTGCAGGGGTCAGACAACCCAAAATGACAATGGTTTTAATGAGGGAGACATTTTATTTATCTCTCATGTAAACAAAACTTAGGAGTCAGCAGTCCTGGGCTTGTTAAATGGCTCCACAGTCATCAAATACCCAGGCTTCTTTTACCTTCTTGTTCTGCTGTCCTCCACCTACGGCTGTTGCCTGAGACAAGAGGGCTGCTTAAACCATAGCCATTGCCTCAGCATTCTACCCAGTAGGAAGAAGAAAAAAAATCATGCAATGCACAACTTCTTCATGAAGAACTTTTTTCAGAAATTACATGCAGATCTTCCACTCATATGCCATTGATCGTATCTTGGAAAACTACCCCCAGTTGGCCACAAGGGAAGCTGGAAAATGGTGGTTCTATTCTGGGCAGAGCCACCGTGTTGCCCAGCTCAGGGGGCTGCTCATTTCTTTGTAGATGGAGCTTCTTTGTGTAGTGAGGTGGCGCTTATTCTGCTCAGCCGTGTGCCCAGCTAAAAATCAGGGCAACCTAACTAAGGAATATCCAGCAGATCTCTACCTGGGAGAGTCCACTCTCAATAATAATGCAGACTCTCTGCTTCTCACTTCCCAGCAACGCAGCTCTACATACTGCCACCAAAATCTATTTGGTTTGCTATTTGAGAAATGTTGGGAATAAGGATAGCAAATAATTTTTTTCCCCAAGTCAAACCAAATAGCTTGACAGTAGCCATGTGCAACACTGTGTTAAGAAGGATGCTGAGGCCAAGTTTGTTTAACCGCAAAAACAGTGAATCTTTGACAGACTTTCTCTTGTCACTCAATTTCTTTTCATAAATGGCAAACCATATAACGGAGATATTTCTTATCCCACTATTGTTCAAACTGATTTAACTCTTCAGTAATGAAGACTTATGTCAGTATGATCTTAAGCAAATAAAATCGTGAATATGCTTTAAAGCAATGAGAAAACTACATAGGAGTTAATTAATTATGTGTGATGACTGCACTCCAATTTCCAAAAGACAGAACAGATGACAGAAATAACCAAATGTAATTTAATTTTTTAAAAAAGAAGTGAGATAATTAAATTTAAAAAATAGAAAAATATGCATTCACTCATTCTTCCATTCTCTATTGTGAACTTGGAGTGTACTAGGCAATATAGTAAGTGTTAGGAACAAATTAGTGAAGAAAACAGACATAGGTTCCAAAGCCAGGATATATTTTCCTGGACCACTCTGCTGATTTTTTTTCCATCCACATCCTAGTCCCCTTTTTGTCAGGAGAAGGTATAATTGATAGCTGTTGCGAGTAAGAACGAGGGGAAAGTTTACAGAATATAAACTTACCACTTAGGTGAGCCACATGTGGAAAAGTTAAGAGCTCACCCTTCTTGCATTTTCTTTTTCCTTTTACTTTTACAAGAGATGAAAGAGTTAATTGTTCCTCTTGGCTTCCAGCTGATGACTGTAATGCCAAGATAAACCAACTGATTTTTCATGAACTGTATCCAGGCTGCAGATGTGTTATATGTAATCTATGCATTGTTTTTCCAACTGAACCAACATTTTAAAAATTACAAGATTACACACAGAAATCTAGAATCCTGGCTTTTCTGCAAAAGTCATAACCGGCAATACTGAACTCACAGTTCAGGAGGTCAGCATTGACTAGCATAGTCGAGCAGCTGCACCCATCTGCAGGGACAGGGACACCATCCCTGATCCACCACTGTCTCCCTGCATATGTCATGCACCTGGCCCACTGCACATTTCCCATCACCAGAAAACACATTCCCAAATACAGCACCCGACCCTGCCTTCCTGTCAGCTCTCTTTGATATCTAACTATCTCCATTCCTCCCACTAGTACACCTCTGCGCTTACCTATGATGGGGTGAAGGTGATGGCTGAGGCTTTCCAGAGCCTGCGGAGGCAGAGAATTGATATATCTCGCCGGGGGAATGCCGGGGATTGTCTGGCTAACCCAGCTGTTCCCTGGGGCCAGGGCATCGACATCCAGAGAGCTCTGCAGCAGGTAAGGCCACCAATGGTTGCCGCATCTAATGGGAGCCTGGGGGATTTCAATATCAAATTCCAATAAAACACAGCTATTCTAAAGAAAAGGAAGAAAATGCCTGAAGATCAAAACAACCACTGCGTTGTTGGTGTTGGTGGCTCTTAGCATACATTGAAGTTCACATAAAAAAAAAAAATCATCATCATCATATGGAACAGTCATTTCTTGTAGTGTAAAAGCTATATTTTCTGCTTAGCAATTTTGCTGAAAAAGGAGAGCTGGTGATTTTCTGTGTATAGAAAAGGGACTTGAAATACACACGGATGAAACGGAACCATGTTAATAGTCTCCTGGAAACACTCCCCTCTTGCCCTGATTTTCTGGATGTCTTCCTTTGCTCTCTGCACACATTTTATGAGAGCCTGGTATATGTGGACCCTAAAAATGTTTCTCAGTACTTCTGATACTACCTTCTTGCTTCCCAGCATTTTGTTCATCAATTCTGTTTGAACTTAAGAATAGTTAAAGGGCAGGGATGGAAAATGACCATGCCCCCTCCAATCAATTGGCTATGCAAACGATTCTGAGGCTGAATCCAGATAAGATACAACAGAGAGAAGCATAAATATTCAATTAGTGATACGTCTGCTGTGGAAGCAGGATGAGACAGTGGTACATGTGGGTGTATATTTAACATGCCTGGTTTAGGTTTTGGGGACTTGCCCTCAGCTTTATTGCTCTTGGGGCTCCTGTAGATCTCTAAAGCACCTCAAGCCCAGGCTATGATTCTCAAACTGCCAAGGAATAGCACTGTATTTTTGTTCTGATGCCTCCTGATAGAGAAGCTGTATTTCCTAAGGGATAGGGAGAGGACAGCTGTGCTTGCTGCAAAGGAATAACGAAGCATTGGCCACAATGGCAAGCCAGCACAGCAAGATTATTTGGCACAAATGTCCCTCAGGACCCACCCTCCCCAACAAAGGTAGTTGCCTGCCTAAGACCAGCTTTACTTTTAAGACGACATTCAGCAGAAGATGAATTTGGGCTCCTTGGGGAGAAGATGAGCATTTCTGAATGAGCGAGAAATGTAGAGCAAAATGTACAACTATTCCCACTTGTTTGCCAACCACACGTGCACAGCTCTAGCAATTTTCACAACCTGGAGAAAGAGACGCAAAAGGAACCTCACCAGCTGTTCCTCAGCCCTGATGAGTGCCTTTCTGTAGAGAAGAATACGTAGGTCTGTCCTTTGAAATGAAGCTAAGCAGGATTTCTACTAGCTACAGGAGGAACATGATAAGGAGGACCTTCAGTTGCCATTTCTGCCCTCCCCTGGTCCCTGTGCAGGGTGGCTCCCTAGTCACTAGGCAGCAACAACAGACACCAGGCAGCTTGCAGGTAAAAATTGCCAAAAAGGACAGTGCCTGTGCATCCCTTTCCACTCCCACCCCAGCTTATTTAAAATGCTCTTTCAGACTCCACAGTCGAGACAGATTCTGTTTGCAATGTGAGGCTGGTTTCAAAAGGTCCCAGAGACTTGCCCTCAGCTTCACAACACTTCCAACTCCCTTGCCTCTCCCATCTTAATGACGTCCTGAAAGGATAGTCTGACGCCACCATGACAGTGATGAAGCCTGGGAGGCAATTCAGGGTGGCAGGAAGCGCTCTGAACTGGGAGGCAGGAGAGCTGGACTCCACATCCAGCTGGGCCCCTGGCTCTCTGGATGACCTTGAAATAATCACTTAGCTCTCCTTCCACCTTCCCTTTCCTTCCCCATGAAAATGAAGGGGGTGGAGAGAGGACCTCAAGCCTCAATTGGCTCTGAAAATTCAAAGAGTCTACTTTTTTTTCTTATGGTCTAACCCATGTCCTTCTTATTGTAGTGTGTACTTAGCAGTCTACTTCTGCCCTCAGTAGAGTTTGAAAGGAAGCAGTTGCCATATTCAAAAGAATAATGACCTCTTTTATTTTATCTTGGAGCCAAGATATGTATGTGCCTGCCCTTCATCAGCTGTTCTTTGAGGACTTATGGTGTGCCCTGGCTTGGAGCCAAGCACTGAGGACAATAAAAGAAAGCAAGTCCTACCCTCAAGAAACTACTTGCAGTGTCTATGGAGAAGAAGAGACGAACAACTATCCCAAAAAACAAAACAAATAAAAAAACAAACCAGAACATTCTGACCCTAAGATTGGAGGTTCAAATAGTTTCCTTTTCCAATCTTTGTTAAGCACCTAGAATGAAAAAAGTCTTTTGTTGAAAGACACCTTAGAGATTACTGACTCTCCTTTTCCCTCACTTTATAATGAAGCAGCAGACCCAGAGTTGGCAGTGACTCACCCAGGATCACACAGCAGCTTACTGGCAGAGGCTGGAACAGATCCCAGTCCAGGGCTCCTCTTCCCCCGGTTAGGTCTGTGTATGGGCCCAGGGGCCCTTGCTTATAAGCAATGACCTCTGGAGCCTTCCATACATAGTCATGGCTACCGTTCAGCAATGGCTTTTTCTACAAACATCTCTTGAAATAGCCATGCCACCAGGGAACTGGGTAGATCCTGGTAGTATCCAGTCTTTGGAACCTGAGGTTTGGAGGCTCAGGTGTCTACTGCCTTCACCTCTGGCCTTCGGGTCACAGAATGGGAGAGAGCTTGTGGGTTAGCTTGTGTTAGAGCTGGGGTGTCTATAAGTTAGGCCAAGAGGTCCAGCACAGCCTACCTGGAGCGCAAGCATGTTAGGAAATTAAATTCTGAAAAAAAGGATAATAATATGTATGGTGTGTTAAAGGTTTAGTATATACAAGGCTCTAAACATTTACACACATTATATCATTGGATCTTTGATATAACACCCTGAGGTAGGTAGTTTTATTAACTGTGCTTTGTAAATGGGGAAACTGAGTTTCAGACAGGTTATAAAACTTCCCAAAGCTATACACATACAGTGACAAAGCTGAGACTCTAATTCACATTAGATGATGACTCCCTCTGTATGCTTCACTGCTCTGAAGCCTCAAGGGCACAGCCAAACAGGGAAGACACAAGATCTATGGCCCAGCCCCAAGCAGCACATGGCCTTGGGTAATATTTTTGCACCCCCTCCCCGCTCACCCCGCTGTAATTTCCCTAGCAGCAGAATGAAGATAATCAGCTGCCTGCCTTCCCCCTGCCTGCCATCTAGGGAGCCATTCAGAATATTAATGAACCCACATCCTGGAGGCCCTCGGCGCTCCAGGAAGGAGGCAACATTAGGATGCCCATATGTCGCCTTCTGGATGGCGGAGAAGACTCAACTCCCCAAGTTGGGTTCTTAACATTGGGGAGGTAATAGGCATTTGAAAATATGATTTTTGAAAAGAAATCTGTAGACTCTTTTTCTTAGAAAAATGCATACATGTACATACATAATTTCTGCATGACCAGGAGTAGAGAGAACATAGATCCTCCTAGAACCCATCCCAGGGCCTCGAATTTAGAATACCTCCCCTAAATAGTAATCATCCCTCTTAGTCTTTGTTTTTGCAACCTGCCAGTCAACAATCAAGCATATGGAAGTGAAGATATGCTCGGAATTTGCTAGATGGGGTCTGGGGTTGGGTGGGCAAAGGGAGTTTAAGACACAGTCCTGCCTTTAAGGGCTAACCTAGGTGGGTTCATGGTGCTGTGGATGGTCAGAGCAGAATGCCATCACTGAGGAATGCAGACATCAGCAAGGCTTTCTGTAGGAATGTGACTGGCCTTTCAATAGGGTGACCACTTTATTATCCAAAATCTATCATCCAAACGGGAACACTTAGGGCGAAGGGAAAAACTACAATTATTATTCTAGAACAAGAGGACCAGAACTGTCCTGCATTAGTTGATGTGCATTGTTATAAAGAAATACCCAAAACTGAATAATGTATAAAGAACAAGGTTTCATTTTAGCTAACAGTTTTGTAGGCTGTATACGAAGTATACTGCCCACATCTGTTTTTGATGAGGGCCTCAGGAAGCTTCCAATCATGGCAGAGGGTAAAGGAAGAGAGAGTATGTTACATGGTAAGAGAGGGAGCAAGAGAGATAAGGGAGGAGGTGCCAGGTTCTTTTAAACAACCAGCTTTCATGAGAACTCAGTAAGAACTTATTTATTACCATGGGGAGGGCACCAAGTCATTCATGATAGTTCCGCCCCCATGATACAAACACCTCCCACCAGGCACCACCTCCAACCTTCAGGGTCATGTTTTAACATGAGACTTGGAGGAGAAAAATATCCAAACTATATCATCATGCTCAGGCAAACTGAGATGGATGGTAATGGAACCCTTAAAGGTAGGATACATTTGAACATGGAGTAAATCGGGTTTTAGAGATTCTGGATGGGGATGTCAATGATACCCAGCAAGAGACGAGGTAGAGTGAGGGTACAAGCAAGGACTTGCAGGTGTCACACTGGCCTGTTAGAGAATTAGGAATAGAAGAGCTGGGTTCCAACCATGGCTCCACCCAGCACCATCTGGGGGATCTTGTACTAATTCCTTGCCTTTTCCAGATCTGGATTTTCCCATCTGCTAAACAGACATAATCCTCCTAGTGCTGTCTCCCTGACTGGCTTGTCACAGGGCTCAGAATTTTAAGAAAGCATCATGCTTGTGGGCCGGGCATGGTGGTTCACGCCTGTAATCCCAGCACTTTGGGAGGCTGAGGAGGATGGATCACGAGGTCAGGAATTAGCCTGGCCAGCCTGGCCAACATAGTGAAACCTTGTCTCTACTAAAAATACAAAAAATTAGCTGGGCATGGTAGCAGGCACTTGTAATCACTTGGGAGGCTAAGGCAGGAGAATTGCTTGAACCTGTGAGGTGGAGGTTGCAGTGAGCCGAGGTCATGCCACTGCACTCCACACCAGCCTGGGCAACAGTGTGAGACTACATAAAAAAAAAAAAAAAAAAAAAAAAAAAAAAGGCACCATGCATGTGTTTCTTTGACCTTCAAGGAAGCTACATGAGACAGTCAGAGCCGAGATTATTCTTCCCATGACTCAGGCAGGAAAGTGAAGCTTAGAAGGGTTCTGAGATTTGTTCTGGCCAGAATAGCTAGCATGTGTCCCAGCAAGGACCTAGCCTACAGGCCTCACAACCAGTGAGCATCCAGGAGGAAGGATCCACCTGCAAAGGGGATACAGGAGCCCTGCATCCAGTGTGACTGCTTGGCTATCTCCTTCAGGACCACCTTTCAGGATCCAATGAGGGCCGGGGAGAGGAGTCACGGTTGACATCTGAAAAAAATTCTTTGCTTGACCAAACATTAGTCAGGCTTCTAAATTTTCTCCTAGGCCCATTTGTGCAATTCTTGTAAAATCCAGTTTTGGCAAAGAACTTGCTAAGTCAGTTTAGCAAGAACCCTGTCCACCATGTCCACCCTCTTTGCCATGATCATCTTCTTCAGCCTCCACCATCCCCCAGATGATGTCAGATTATCCTGGTCCATCTTCAGCAAGAATCCTCTTAGGCCATTTTTGCCAGAATTCCTCTTAACCCTGATGCTTGCTGTTAGTAATTCACTATTCACTGACCCCCACCCTGCTCCTTGGTTGTACATTCTCACTGGCCCACGCTGTATTTGGAGTTGAGCCCAATCTCTCTCCCCCACTGCAAGACCCCATTGCAGGGGTCTTTATACCTATTGCTATGATTCTGAATAAAGTCTTCTTTACTGTGCTTTAATAAGTGTGCTGATTAATTCTTTCTTTAACACAGCTGAAGTAATAGAGACATTAACCCGCATTCTCTCAGCACCAAGCAGGAAAGGAAATGTATGCTTCAGCCCCCTAGCAGCAGCAGACTCTGAGCTGGCACCCAGTACCCTTTACAGGAAGCCCAAGGTTAATTCTCCATCCTTTATGGAGGGAGTTGAGGGCGCCAGGATGGCGACAGGAGTTCCGGGAGCAGGAACCAAGAAAAAGTGCCTGGGCTCCATCAATCTGACCTCAGTCACCCTGGGACGGGAGGAGAAAGGGATAAGCGCCCAGATCCCAGAGCTCAGACCTGATGGATGGGGACAGCAGTTTCAAGATACACATTTCTGAGAAGCTTCTTCCTCTGACTCTGAGTCCTGACTCTCCTCAATAAATGGGTTGGGGCTGAGCCATCCTCTTGAACTCTCCTTGCTCTGCCATCATGGAATGGTGTTTCTGGGATGTCTCTTTCCCATTCTCTGATACTTTTTTTTATCTCAGTGCATGTAAGACTTGGCTTCCTCAACTAGACACTAAGAGCCTTCAGTTACCCTTGACCTCTCAATTACTTACTGTGAATCCTGGAGTCAAGCACCATCAGCTCCGAGTCTCAAACAGGAAAAATAACCTCTGCTCTGGCTAGTCACTGGGTTTCTGTGAACATGAAATAAGCAGCTTCTTGTGAGATCACCGTGACAGTGCAAGGGGTCCTTGGGTCACTAGAAATGTGCAGGTAGGACCCTTGATCTTATTGGAAACTGAGGAAGGCAGTAAAAGTGTCAATGACATGATCCTTCTTTCTTCTGAAAGAGTCCCCTGGTCTGAGACAACCTACCAGCCCCAAGACCTCAATTTTATATTTTATGTTTCGTAACTCTTAACCACTATACACAGCACAGTAGTAGTAATCGTCATTATCATCGTCTAAATAATATGAACTATGCATTGAATACTTATGTCCCAGACAATATGCTAAGTACTTCTTGGAGGAGGAAACCAAGAAACAGATAGTTTGAGCAAGGAATCCATGGTCATACAGTTAGAATGAGCAGAGCATGACCTGGGAAATGCCCAGCAGCAATAGCAGAAAGCAGGTAGAAAACACTACATTGCATATTTTTGTGTTGTCCTCCTGAAGCCTAGCACAATAGCACTGGCCTGTGTTTGAGAGAACACTTGGTACCTTAAGTAAAGATACCAGAAGTTATCACAAGCTCCAGATTTTAGACCTTCCTCTGCCACTGGTTAGTCGTAAGACTTCAGCAGATCACTTTACCTCACAGAGTTTGGCGTCTCCCATGTAAATAAAGATCCTAATTTCTAAATGGCATAGTTCAGGGGGTTCCTGTGACTAGAGCTAAAATAATATGTGTGCAAGTGTGTCATAAACATGAAGGTTTTAGAAAGTAATGTTAGTATTAAGTATCACCATTAGCAACAATGATAATAACAGCTGGCATTTTTTGAATACTCACCATGCACCAAACATTGATCAAAAAATATCTAATTTAATCCTTAGAACAACCTTAAGACATAATTAACTCTAATTGGTTCCGTTAAACAAATGAGAAACTTAGTCATAGAGAGATTATGTACTCTGCCATACTAATATGCCATGCTGATTATTAGTATGAAACTTGAGACTGGGCTGAAAAGTAGATGCCTATTTGGATTATTAATTACACTTTCAGTTTGGGCAAATCAGTCTACCAGTCTACCATCTGCTCATCTATCCAAGTCTGTTTTTTTTGGAATGAGTCACTTACATGGTATCCACCAAACTAACACTATCTTGAACTGGAAATAAGGGAACACTAAAGATTGACAAGAGATTACCGAGGTGATAAGAAGGTGAAGTTGCTGATGGACTGGAATTGCTCCTTTCTTTTATTCTTTGTAGTAGAATCTGTACTTTGTTTTCTCTCTGAAAAATAAAGATAGCCCAGACATTTACAGAGCTGGGGATTTCTCCAGATTTCATCCAAGAAAGCAAAGAGCGTGTTGTAAAATTTGCTCAGTGCTCTGGGCCTGTTGTGACCTCCTCACTGAGACTTCAAACCAGAAGGTGACAAGAGGGTCAGCCTCCAAACAGGAACACACGTACCTGCACACACACATGCATTCTCTGTCTCTCACTCTCAAACACACACAACCCCCAGCTCTTCTTATACCTTCTAACAACAGAGGAGCTAGCCACTGTCAGAAAAAAAATATATAAAACTCTGCAAAGCTTCCTTTTAAGCCATTTGAAGGGGGGAAAATAAACAGTGTTGGGTCACGGGGTTGGATTTGTATTTGTAACAGGTAGACACTCACCTCACTGGCCTTAGGCAAGAGGGATCTGAGGACACATGGTGGATCACTATTAGGGAATGTGGTTACTTGTACCTGAACTGATGATACACAGCTAGACTCAGGCTCAGTTTGAGAGTGGTCTTGGATGACATTTATCAGTCACCTACAGAGCAGCAAACTCAGCCCGAAAGATCTTGGATCTCCATGGTGACCATTTGACTTTTGACATGAATTTGAAGACAGAAGGCCATGAAAGTTTGATTTAGACCATTTGCAGAGAAGTCTCATGCAGCATATTTGAGGGTTCCAATACAATTTTATTTTAGCCAACTGAGATTTCTTTAACACCTTACATTCTCTTGTCTGAACACAATGGGTTCTCCCCAGGTGCTTTGAAGTTTTCACACCACTTTCACATTAGCAGTTATCACTTAAGATTTAAAAAAACAGGGCAGAGATTTTTGGAAACTGAAGGCTTAGACAGCTAAATTGCCTGAGGGCACTTGGCTATTAAGGAGTAAGCTAGGGTTAAATCCAAGTCTTTCAGTTACCAAGTATTTTACTCCCTGGACTCAGGAATAAAGAAGAAATTCTTAAAAGAATTAAGAAGTCATCCCCAAGCATAGCTTAAGGCTTCATTCATAAAGCTGGCTTCTTGTCCTGGGTCTTCTGACTCACTGCAGATGGTGCACCATTTTCTTTCCTTTGCAGGTCCCCTACACTTTCTTCATCTTCAGATGTGTACCTGAGAAGGGCAGTGGTCATAGTGGTCGTGTGATGGGAGGTGTTTGGTTAGGGGTGGTGCAGACATTTCACATTAGTATGCACTCTGACCCATTGTTAGTATTTGCCTAAAGAAATAGGTAAAAACAATTGTCAGGATGAATCCCAATTTAGGGAAAAGAGGTCTCTAATGCATCCCTTGCCTGTGGCAAGGGAGTGAAGAGTTTTAGCATTCAGGATACTCCAAGACATCATTCCATGGAACATTCTTGGGTTCTGAATTTCTACTTCAGTGGAAAATGCAAACACATATACAGTACATCTGCATTCACTGCCCACCACTTGGTTTTGTTTTTCAGGTGCGATTTGAAGGTTTGACAGGAAACGTGCAGTTTAATGAGAAAGGACGCCGGACCAACTACACACTCCACGTGATTGAAATGAAACATGATGGCATCCGAAAGGTAAGATCCACCTTTACTTCCATTCTGCAGAGAGGAGAGGCTGAGCAGGAACTCTGGCCAGATCTGAGGGCCTGTGGGTCTACCTTTTCTGGACTGGATCTTTGAAGAAACTCAGACAACACAGACTCTAGACTTGGCTCTGCCACTAACCAGCTGGGACATTGGGCAAGTCTCATTCTTCCTCTGAGAATCCATTCACTCATCTGTAAAACGGAGATTTAAAAATCTCTACATTTGTCCCAGGATGCTTGTGAAAATCCAAGGTAGAGGGAAGCACTTCTAAAACACAAAGTCATTGATGTGTATAAAATGCCACTGCTATTCCTGAGGGATTCCAAACCAATAACTTGAGAATGATGATTATTGATGAGGTGAACCATCTTTTCCTAATCAATACTTGGTCACATCCGTTCCATTATTTATACAAAAGTAAGGGTGAAAATATATATGTTTACATATTTGTATAATGTATGATATGTTTGCCTATGAAAATTCTTAGAATAGCATTCAAATCCTTGGAATGACATTTCAAATTCTACCAGAACCTATGTGCCCAGGCCTCTGCCAATTTCTTCAAACTTAACCCTTGGTACTTCCTTCATCTCTCCACTCCAGTCATTCTGTTTGTCTTTCATCACCCTGAATACACCATGTTCTTTCTTATCATTGAGCCTTCATACATGTTTTCTCTGCCTGGGACTTCCTCTACCCGTCTCCCTCCTCTTGCCTGCCAATCCCTACTCAGCCTTCCACACTCAAAGTAAATGTCATTCCCAAGGGAAGCCTTCCCTGGCCTTTCTTGTTATGCCTTATAGAAGCCTCTACTTATCTGCTTATGGTCTTCGTCACATTTCTAATTCCTTTTGGTGGCATAGCATAATGACTGGGAGGCATTGTACAGAATGGCATAGAGCTGGTAGGGTGCCATGGATCAGAATGCTGGCTCTGGAATCCTCAACACTGAATCCTGGCTTCACCACTTACTAGTCTGGGATTCCGGATAATTTATTTGAACTCTTTGTTCCTTAATTCTCTTATCCGGTAAGTGGTGATCACCTTAACCATGCCAACCTCATAGGGTCACTGAGAGGATTAAATGACCTAAGAGTGTGCAGAAGTTCTAAGTACTGGGCCTGGTCCATTGAAAGTTGGGTCTTAATCTCTCCGATTTAATGCTCTCTATGCCTGTGCTGTCAGATACCCTTGCCACTCTCCGTATGTGGCTATTTAAGTTGAATTTTAAATAAATTACAATTTAAAAGTCAGTTCCTCAGTTGTCCTATCTACATGTCAAGTGCTCAGTAGCCACATGTGGCTAGTGGCTACCACATCAGGCAGCACAGATGTAGAACATTCCCATCACTGCAGAAAGTTCTACTTTAAAGTTCTCTTTGTACACTCTCCATCGTCACCTCCCTTAAACTTGTCTTCTCTGCTCTTGTGTCTAGAACTGCATCTACTACCTCATAGCCAATCTTAACTCATCTTATTCATTACGGCTGTTAGTTGCCTATTTAAGTCACTAACAGTGACTTAAAACAACACAGATTTATCGTCTCACAATTCTGTAGATCAGAAGTCTGCCTTGAGTTTCACTGGACTAAAATCAAAGTGTTGGCAAGACCGTGTTTCTTCCTGGAGGCTCCGGAGTTGAATTTGTTTATTTGCCTTTTCTAGCTTCTTAAAGACCACCTATATTCCTTGGCTCCCGTGTTATGGAGCTTTCTCCATATTCAAAACCAGCAATGTTACATCTCTCTGACGCTTCTTCTATCATCACATCTTCTCGCTAACCACAGCCTTCCAGAGCCCATCTCCCATCTCTGACTGGGAGATTTCCTCCTTCAGGAATCAGCTACAGTAACCTGCCTTAACTTACAGCAGGTACCAAATAAGGGCACACTATTTGGCTATGAATGTAGCCACTGGGAACGTATCCACTTTTCAGCAAACTTTTCGCATGCTGATTGTACACGAACACTCTTTCTGGGCTCAAAAACCCTTGAGAATGACACTTATCCAGAAATAATCCAAGTCTGAGTTCATTTATGTTGTCCCCTGGTCTTCTGATTCTGCTGCTTGAGAAGACATTTGCTAGATCACTTAGGTCTTATAACCCTCAATTTTCACATCTGTAAAATGGGCACAGATCATGTCTGCATTAGTACCTGATCACTGTTCAGTGAATGTTACCTATGTTAGTGGTTATTAACAGCTATGGTAAATGTTGAAGAGGTAGCACATGGCTGAAATCTGGAGAACACTGAGGTGGCTTATTTATTTATTTCAAGGTATTTAGCAGCTGCTGTTAAGAGTACTGCCTCTGGAAGGGACATCAAATATGTGACCACCCCCCGAAAGCCATCTTCGTTTCAGATTTATTTATTTATTTATTTATTTATTGAGACAGAGTCTTGCTCTGTTGCTCAGATGGGAGTGCAATGGTGTGGTCTCAGCTCACTGCAACCTCCACCTCCCGGATTCAAGCAATTCTCCTGCCTCAGCCTCCTGAGTAGTTGGGATTACAGGCACCTGCCACCACACCCGGCTAATTTTTGTATTTTGGGTAGACACGGGGTTTCACCACGTTGGCCAGACTGGTCTCGAACTCCTGACCATGTGATCCACTCACCTCAGCCTCCCAAAGTGCTGGGATTACAGGCGTGAGTCACTGTGCCCAGGCTTGCTTGCTTGCTTGCTTGCTTGCTTGCTTGCTTGCTTGCTTGCTTTTTTGAGGCAGGATCTCACTCTGTTGCCCAGGCTGGAGTGCAGTGGTACGATCATAGCTCACTATAACCTCAAACTCCTGGGCTCAAGTGATCCTCCCACCTCGGCCTCCCAAAGTGCTGGGATTACAGGCATGAGTCACTGTCCCCAGTCCCTTTCTTTCAGATTCTGAGAACTGATGGTGTCACCCCCTGCCTTGAAAATGGAAACATAGATGTTGTAGCATTTTTGTGTAAGGCCGGAGCAGGCAAGCCTATTGCTCCTAGATAGAAAAGTGTTGACCGTAGACCTGGGCTGTTCCTCACAATCCTCAGAACGGCCTTTTGACCTCAAGGGAAAAAAAAAATATTACTATTTCCTGGATAGAACAAATTGGCATTTCTACATTGTATGTGAGTAGTTACGTGTTTGCCATAATTAAAATATGGATGTTGAACTGTTTTCCCCAACTCTGGAGTAGTGGATTAGCTTAAAATATAGCCAGATTATTTTCTACACGTTAGTGGTCACTGGATATATTGGGGATATAGTGAGGGTGCAACAAGTAAGAATAGAAGCCAGAGACTTCTACCCCATTTTTGCCATCATCCAGCTGTGTGGCCTTCAGCATGTCTCATAGTCTCTCTGGGTCTCTAAAATAAATGAGAGACATTGGGCTGTACGAACCCTAATTCCTCTCAAATCTGACACCTTGGATATCAGTGCTATCTGCTGAATTTTTACCATCCTCTCCATACTCACATTGCTCCTCTCCTGGCTGGACTTTGGCTTCCTCTGTGAAAGGAGAGTTTCCATTGGGGCCTTCATCAATTGACAAACTGTCCTTTGGTGTGAAATTCCCCAGTTGTTACTCCCAGAACCAGAGGTCCCAGCCCTTTGAGTTGACCCTAACTATTGCGCAGAGACTGTTGGGAGACTTTTTATCTCTTCAAGACTTGCTCTTCATCAAGAACTTCTCAGAAGTGGAGGCACTGTAGCAAGATTAATGGTTCTCAAGCCTCAGCAAATAGAAGAATTACTGGGAGGCCTTATTTAAAATGCAGATTCCTGGGTCCCAGCCCCTGGATACTCTGCTTCTGGAGAACACAGATGAAGCCTAGGAATCTGCACTTTCTTGAATCCTCCTCTCCAACCTGCAGATTTTCTGGTTGGTGCTCTAAAGGGTTTGATAAGAATCACTGGCAACTACCAAGGAAAGAAGATGGAAGTAAAAGAAATATAATTTAATATAATAAATATAATATACGAAAAAGAAACACTGACAGAATGGCTAAGAGCTTGGGCTTTAGAGGCAGAGAGACCAGGATTTTAAGTCTCTGCTTTAGTCTTTACTAGGCATGACCTTGAACAAATTATTTAGCCTCCCTGAACGTCATTACATCATCTCTAAAAGGGTGATAAAACTCTTTTGCCTCCCAGGATCATTGTCAGGATTGAATGAGACAATGCCTGTTACCCCATTGCTTGTAGTAAGGGATTCAGAAAAGTAGCACCTGGCATGTAGTGGACATTCAGCCCACATTTGTTTGCTTGTTTGCAGTTTTAAACTCCCTTCTATAGGCCGCAGGGATTTTATATCAGCATTGCATTTGGGCGAGTCAGGCTGTGTAAGCCTGTGGAATGGATAAATCAGCAAAGAGAAATAACAGAGTACCTTAAAATCCAAGAGCAAATGATGTGCTTTAGTTTTCAGATCCCGGGGCTGTTTTTAAACTTACCTTCCAACGGCCAAATCCTTTCTTAGAAGGTGGGCTTAAACATCCTTTGTTTATGGGGGATCTGCCTTTCGGAAAATCAATTCCTCACATCTGTGGCTTCAAGCTTTTTGCTCAATCAGCCTCCTAACAAAGTAATTTCTCTGATTTTCAAGGGTGACCTAGTTGTACTGGTTTCAGTGAGCATTACATGGCCTTACCTGATTGTGTATAATAAAAAGGAGCTGTTTTTTCCAGATTTGGGGCCTCAGAGAAACTCTCCTGATCTTCAGGCCTATTTCCTGTTCACCCATGTGCCAATACACTCTCTAGGTACCTGGATACAATTTGACATCCCACTGAAATGTGTGTGTTCTAAGCATCCATTCATCATAAAGTTTAGGGGCTTCAGATACCAGGATGGGTACTTGCTCTACTAAAACGGGATCCTTAGGAAATCCCAGTCAGGGATACCGCTTCACTATAGGGTACTGATTTAGGGTCTCTATCTGAATAAAATATCTTGTCAAAATCCAGTCACAAACTCTGATAAATGACTGCCCAGTGGAGAAGTTTAGAGAAAATTTTCTTACATTTTTCATCGGGGAACTGGTATTGATGATTTAACCATCTTTTCCCATCACCATTGTTCCTATAGCAATTTTTAGACTGGGTGAAGGCACCTACTTCTCATTTCAAATTGATTTGAGTGGCCCTGCCCTGCCCCACGTTTGTTATCCCCACTTCTGACCCTGTGTATAACTAGAATGAAAAGACTGGGCAGGAAACAAGACTAAAGGGACACAAAGTCCTGCTGATATCAGAAGTAATCTTCTAAAGTCCCAAAGAATTTATAGCTTCCCATTCCATATGCTTTTTGGTAGTTTTGCTTTAAATCCTTGTTACCCAGTTTTGACCATACTGAATCATGTTATAGCATCAGATATAGATGTAGCATCTCAGATATAGCCTCAACCCCACCACTTCTCTCCATTTCTACTGCTGAGCCTGGAGCCCAGGCCACCTTCCACACACCACGCAGTAGCCTCTTTACCAGTCACGAGTCCTGCTAGGTTCTTGTCCCTCTACAAGGCTACTTTTCCACCACAAGAGCTAGGACAATAATTTTCAAATATATATCAGGTTATATGGCTCCATTCCTTAAAACTTTTACCTCTTCCTGTTGCCAGTAAATATACAGCATGGCCCTCAGAGCACTCAATGCTTCTTCCCTGTGGCATCAGCTCTCGCTCCTCTTTCTCTAGCTCATTTCTCTGCAGTTACACTGGTATCTTTGCATTCCTTGAGCACAACCTCACACTTGCCTCAAGTCACTTGCATATGCTATTCCTTTACCCGGCATTTTCTATCACTATAGTTTCACGTACTGTGTGCCTCCTTGTCATTCAGGTCTCAGTCCAAGTGAAGCCACCTTGGAAAGGACATCCTTGACCAAGCATTTTTAAAGTCACTCTCGCCCAGCACACAGTTACAGTTTCCTTTTTATTTGTACTTTTCATGGTGCTTATTCCTTCTGATATATTTTTGTTGGTTGATTGATCTAGATTGAGGTTGGCAAACTTCTGCCTACAGGCCAAATTCATCCCAACACCTATTTTTGTACCGCCCATGAGCTAATGGTTACATTTACATTTTTAAATGGTTGTAATAAATCAAAAGAAGACTATTCTGTGACATGTAAAAATTATGAGAGATTAAAATTTCAGTGTCCATAAAGTTTTTCTGGAATATAACTATGCTCATTGGTTTATATATGTTCTATATCTGCCTCTGCATGACAACAACAGAGATAAGTAGTGGCAACACAGACTGTATGATCCACAAAACCAAAGATATCTACTCTCTGGCCCTTTAGGATAAAGTCTGTCAACCCCTGGTCTGGATATGTATTTTCTTCTTACTCCTGTACCTCCTAAATGTTCTAAAATGCCAGCTCTCTAAAAGCAAGGACCATATTTGTATTTTTATTATATTCACAGTGCCTAGAATATACTGACACAGAATAAGCACATATAAATAAAAGGTTGTTTATTATATGACTGGGCAGCTTATCAAATGTATCTGGGCAATCAGAGAGCACACTACGCTAGCCCATCCTTCAAAAGATCTGCCAATAAGCAAGGGGGAAAAATGCCTGCAAACTTAATAAAATAACACCTCAAGCAGAACTCAGATAAAGTTACACATAAACTTATTTACTTCGAATCTTTTAAGCGTGTTAATTTAGATAATCCTAGGTGCTGTAACAGATACACTCTGAAATCTCAGCTGTTTAATGCAAAAGACGCCTTCGTTGTTGTTGTTGTTCACTCGGTGACCACTTTTCTGGCTGAGGGTTCTGGCTAAGACTCAGACTCATGGCCCCTCCACTGTCTACTTGGGTCCTTCTGGATTTCAACATCCAGCTAACAGATAGGAATGAAAGAAAATGGTAACTCTGCTGGAGATTTTTGGGGCATCAACCTAGAAGAGACGCACATCACTTCTGTTGTATTCCATTGGCCAGAACCCGGTTGCTTGCTCAACCAGAGGT
The DNA here is from genome assembly GCF_047675955.1 of Chlorocebus sabaeus. Taxonomy (NCBI): domain Eukaryota; kingdom Metazoa; phylum Chordata; class Mammalia; order Primates; family Cercopithecidae; genus Chlorocebus; species Chlorocebus sabaeus. The sequence continues at coordinate 28,520,414 of NC_132926.1, read as the reverse complement.
AAAACAAGCTGGGAAATGTCATTGCTGGCTAGGTAGCCACTTTCCACCAACATCTCTACACCATGGAAGGAAAATAAGAATGCTTGGGAGTCAGCTAATTATCTTGACCACAATAGACAACTTAGTCTTTAAAAATTGATTCTAAAGGATCTTATTTTTTGAGGTGAGGGGCTGTGGTTTCAGAGGCAGCCTGGAGACACCAATTTCTGAATTTGATTTGATGACTGTGCAATGTAGATCAATTGAATTTTCAGTTCTATGATCATCTCCTTTTAAGACTTTATCCACTTAAAAAATCTGATCTATCATCTAGATTCATTTTTACATTCAAAGAATCTTTAGAGGTAGATGGAAAACAAGGAGATCAAAAATTATAACTGGCCCCAGGAGAAGCCCTCTCACTGTCAGAATTGTTTAAATCCTCTCCTGACTGGTGGGCCCCAATCTTTACCAACTACTAACTGATTTACTTTTAGATAGAATCAAAGTTCCTGCATATCCTCAGTAGGGAATCAAAGTGCTGTATGATAATCCAACCATTTCCCAAAGAAAGGAAAATGTGCTCTTATCTCCAAAGTGCAATGTCTCTTCAAAAATCTTTGCCAGCTTTCTTTTCATCAAACTGTGGAACCAGATTTCTTAGTCTACTAGCTTACATGAGGCATAGGCATGAGGCTGAGCATCACTCAGCCTACTGACCCTGGCAATATAATGTTTTATCTCCCTACAAAAGAGTTAGAAATAAAATAGGTTTGTTTACAACTTCTAACTATTCTACTAGCTTTTGATATGAAAGTACCTAGCATATAAGCCAAGTTATACAATACTGTTTTAGAGATCCCAATTTAACAGTAGTGCTATAATTAATAAATAGTGCTAGCTTTGAAGGACCACTATCCTTAAAATTTAAAATATCTTTCTAAGCCATATACATCTGGCTTACACAGATTCATCTTGCTTTTTTTTCTTATCTTGTATGAAAACCTTGGGATTTTACATCAGTGTTTTATAATTTTTGAACCACTTACCCTGAACATTCTATATGTAAAGAAGGGTTATATTGTCAAGTGAATTTCAAAATGCTCTATAATGCATGCTTCTTTCGCAGATAATGTTCAATAGCAAATTGAAAACAGAAATGTCTTGTAGTATAGAAACCTGTTAACCTTCAACTAGGCATTACCCTAATGAATATCATTTTTTAGCTTACTCACAATATGAACCGTGCACTATGCTAATTGTTTTACATGCTTTAACTAATGTAGTTCTCACAGCAGCCCATGAGGCAGGTACTATTGTTATATCGACTCTACAGATCAGGGACTGAGGACTACAGAGGTCAGGTAACTTGGTCAAGCTGACAGTTGGTAATTAGGAAAGCCTAGCTTTTAAACCAGGTCTGGCCTGAGGCCAGACACCAATATCTTCACCACTGGGCTCCCTCTTTTTTAAAATAATACATCTTAACACTCAGTGGCTGTTAGAGGAATTAGTTGCATGTCAAAGGAAGCAACTTCCTTTCTACTGATGGTTGTGCAGTTTGAGTAGGAATATTTAAACCTGTGGACTAATTGTGAAGAAGGAAGAAGAAAGAGAGGAAGGAAAGAAGGAAGGACAGAAGGGAGGAAGGGAGAAAGGATGGATGAGAGGGAAGAAAATGAACAAGAAGGAGGAGAAAGAGAAAAGAAAACAAACAGACAAACAAAAACCTTAGCACCATCTATAGGGGGATAAATCATATTTGACAGATATTTTCCCAGGTTTGTATTGATTTTATTAAATAATCTTACCTTTGAGGTCCACGAGACCTGGGTTCTATGTCCTGCCACTAATCTACTATATAACCTATTATTTTGTTAGATAATTTAATCTCCCTAAGCCTAAGTTTTCCCATCTGTAAAGCAGAGAAAAGCCTGCCTGCACTATTTGCATAGTGTAAAGATGTTATAAAAGTACTGTGGATATTTAAAAAACAAAACAATACCCAAAAAAGCAGAAAACCTTACATCATAATATACTACAAGAGTGCTTTTAAACATCTATTATTCAGCCAGAAGGCTTCTTGTAAAAGGCAATTCTCGAGGGGAATCCCAATAGGTGAAATAGATAAAAAGCAGAGCTGACCATTGGAGCAAGGATAAGGAAGCCAGAGCTCCCTCCTCTTCACTGCCCCTCACCACCTTCCATGAGTGGTGAAGGGCCCCACAAGTCTCTTAGGGTTCCCTAGAATATGGTCCTTGCAAAAGTGAGAGAACTGAGACTGTCTTGAGCAAATTTTGGGCCTCTGCTTCTCCCTGTGAAAAAGGAAAAAGTTGGACAAAATAATTCTTCAGTCGCCTTCCAGTTCTGACATTCTAGAAACATGGGTTTCTGGTTCTTCTGTCATTAGAGAGCAATGTCTCCTTCCACACTGACTAACAGCATCCCTCATGGGGAACATCATGCACATGCCTGCACTGAGGGTAAACCTCCATGCAGTATCCTCAGAGACATGCTCCCCGTCAGACCTCTGAACTATCTCAGCATCGATAGGGTGCACCGTGTGCATGCTGGGTCACTGCTGTCTGGATGCATTCATTCTCTCTACAAACATTTCCTGAGCTGCTTCTCTGGGAAAAAGATGTGCTGGACTAAGACAGGAACCCTGGAACAGGTATATTTATTTCAATCTTGTCCATGAGAAGCTCATAACACTATGGAGAGATGGGGACAGACACACAAACAGCTAGACCCAGGGCTCTAATGGGAATGTACACAAGGCACTCAGGGTTGTTTGGTAGCTCACTGGCATGTGGGGGGCACGGCCCTGGAGTTGGTCTCCCTGGCTCAGATCCTGGCTCCACAGCTACGCCGTGGCCTTGGGAAATTTATTTCACTTTCCACATCTCACTTTCTGCATACTTAAAATTGAAAAGATAATTAACTACCCACTTTGCAGGTTTTGTGAGGATGAAAGGAGTTAAAACATAAAAAGCACTTTAAAAAGTCCCTGAAATGCAAGCATTCAATAAATGATAACTAATATGATTTCCAGTCCAGAGCCCAGTTCCTTCTTAGGAAGAACAGCACAGTGGCTAAATGCAGCCTCTGCAGAGAGATTGTCAGGGTTCTAGGACAAGCTCAACCACTTTGCAGCTGCTTCACCTTGGGCAAATTAACATACTCCCACAAGCCAGGCGAAATGGCATGAAAACTGTTGAACACTTAGCCTCTGACATAGCAGGAGCATCATCAGTGCTGGCAATTATTGTTGTTAATGGCTGCAAGATTACAGGAAAAACTATTTCCAACTGAAGGAACTGGGAAGGACATCAAGGTGAAGATGACATTTCAGTTGACCATTTGGCAAGCGCCTCAGTTTTTGTGAGTCTATGCTGAGTTCTGGCTGTTGATAGACCTGTTCATCCTTCTGCGTTGCACTTCTAGTTCTCTTTCCTTTTTTCCTTTGTATCTAGAGCCAGTAAAAGGATCACAAAACAAAACACAATTGTCTAAAGCAAATAGAGTTTAGAGACAGAGATAAAGAGAGACAAGTATAGGAGGCATAGCTTTAGGGTGTGTGGGTGTGTGTGGGTGTGTGTATTAGTCATGTCATTCTGCTGTTTCCAAACCTTCAATGACCCCCTGTTGCCTAGAGGTGTAGTCTACACTGCTTAGCCTGGCCTTCAAAACCATCTGCTACCTATACCCAGATACCTACTGCCCTTTTGAGCTAACTCCATCTTCCACCCAGGACCCACAGAACTTAAACATCTGGTCAGATTCCTGTCTTCATATCTTGGCTCATATTCTCCCTAACCTGAAAGGTTTTGGTCCAGACCATTCATCTCTCATGATCGTAAGCCCTGATTCCTCCTGTTGCATTTTTCCCTGCATAAGATCTCACACTTGGCTTTTGCTTCTCTAAACTCCTTAGGCCCACTCACTTGTCACTTCTACGGTCATGTCATGTCTTCCCATGGTAGACCAGAGACGTTCTCAGAGTGAGGCCTATCTCTCAGACTTCTTTGCATCTCATCAACCATGCCTCACAACAGGCAACACTAATGTTTTAGCTCAGAGCCTTACGCACAATAGCAATTCAATTAATGTTTGTTGAAAGACCTTGGAAAATGAATTAGTATAAATAACCTACTCAAATTTGAAAAATTAATATTGTCAACCATAATTTTTAGGCACTCCTCTATACTATTATAATAGTCTATACTTGGAGACAGAAGAAATTTTAAAAAATAAAGGATAAACAACCATCCTAGGAAGTTAAATCTAGATGGAAAAATACTGTTAACCTAAAAATAAAGTAAAATAATGTAATGTTTAAATTATATGATTCCAACTATAGTTCAGAATGAGCTCACTGAAGGGCAGGATTAGTAGACATGGGGGAAAGAGGGGTTTGGCCCTGTGAACAACTGCAGGGAATTAAATCCCATGGTCCTGGCTTGCATTGTACAAAGCAGTATGGCTGTGTAAACAGTTAAGCCCTTATCCCTCGGAGGGGGCAATTTCCAAACTGAACCAATTATTTTGGGGATTTTCCCTGGGGGCAAAATTGGGGGCACCTGTGCTTCTTATTGTTTCTGTTTACCAATAAATAATAAAAGCATTGCTTCTTATTGTTTCTGTTTACCAATATTTTAGAGCTCAGTGTGTCCAATTCTTCATGAGCTCCTTACTTTCCTTCTCTAATATTGACTGGATGATCCAGAGCAGGCCAGTTCAGAGGAGGCTGGCCCACCTGACATCTCCACCCTCTTCTCATTAACAGATCGGTTACTGGAATGAAGATGATAAGTTTGTCCCTGCAGCCACCGACGCCCAAGCTGGGGGCGATAATTCAAGTGTTCAGAACAGAACATACATCGTCACAACAATCCTAGTGAGTACTCAGTCCTTCATCAAGGTTACCTGGGATTCAAGCTAGGCCACCACAAGGGTTTTCCACCAGGACTGAAAGCTAGCCTTTCTTCTTGCCAAACTGTGTAATAGATAAAAGCAGCAAGTTGAAAAGGGAATGCCCTGAAAGTGAGAGAGGCTCTGAGTTTTCATTTTGTATCTCACAGTTTCACTCTCTCATCCTTTGCACCCTTGGGTAAGTTACTTACCTTCTCTTGAGCCAGCTTTCCCATATTTAAAAACATGAGGGTGACACTAAATTGTTCTGGTTTTCATCCATTCTCCCTCAATAGAAGCCCTTTTCAAAGAAAGTCCAATACATAAAGTAGTTATAAGTGAAGATGCTGTAATTTTTGGTGACTGGTCATGAGAAACCTGGAGTCTGTTTAGGGTCTATTTCCCCTTCAAGATGACCCCAGAGGTATTTCTGAAAAATACAAAATCTCATGGAACATAATTTGAAAAGCTGTACGCCATATCTCAGTGATGAAACATTCTTATTTTAACAGTTTACTTCCTTAACCCTAGAAGCTTGTAATGGGCTAAGGAGTGAAGACATTTAGGAAATGGATTGAGGGGCTAGAGAGCCTTCCCCAGTGTTAACCAAACGTGATATTATGCCATGACAAAGTCCTCCCTACCCATAGGTGAACCCATAACCCACATTCTCCTATCTCCCCATTTCTCTTCCAGGAAGATCCTTATGTGATGCTCAAGAAGAATGCCAATCAGTTTGAGGGCAATGACCGTTACGAGGGCTACTGTGTAGAGCTGGCGGCAGAGATTGCCAAGCACGTGGGCTACTCCTACCGTCTGGAGATCGTCAGTGATGGAAAATACGGAGCCCGAGACCCTGACACGAAGGCCTGGAATGGCATGGTGGGAGAGCTGGTCTATGGAGTAAGTTCACCACACGGCAGGAAATTAGAGGGCGGAGGCAGAGGGTTTGACAGGAAATCATTTGGTGGTTGGGTGGCCCTGCCCACAGATGTCTATGAAACCCTGTAATTGAGTGTTGTTGCTGCTGAACAGATGAGTCACCCAAAATCCAATTTCTTAAGACACTCTTTGTTCAGGTTACCGGTCCCAGCTCCCTCAATCCCACTCAGAGTCTTGTGACTTCAGTTTATTGTTGTCCAACACAGGGGACAGCATAGCTCCAAAGTCAATTTTCTTGAGGCAGGCTTCTGAGTTGCCTACAAAAAGTCACTTGTGGCTCTCTCAGTATCAGTTTATTCTCTGGTATTAAATGCATCTGGATCCAACCTAACTTTCTAGTCACTTGCCTCTCTAGTTTCCTGCCCTCTCATGAAATTTCCAATTCAGTCAAATGTCCCTCACTTACTCCGTTCCCTAGAGTGCTCCCTTCCATTCTCCACCCCTAAGATCCCACTCCTTCAAAACCTGTGTCAAATAGTACTTTTTTCAGGGTGTTGTTTCTTTCTTCTCATTATAGGTATGAATGTCCCTTTTAATTGTTCTCGCCTTCCCCTGTAGAATTTAGTTGCTGGGTTTTTTTAATGGCTTACTCTGCCTTATATAATGGTTATCTGTGTAACAGGGGTAGATCTATTTTATCTTTATAATGCTCATCACACTTGAAATAACTCCATGCACAATTGCTACAAAATCATCAATAAATTGCAGCAGTTTTGAAAAGCTGCTGAATGCCCCACACTGTTTTAAGCATTTAGGGAATTATTGAGAAGCAAAAGATTTGATCTTTTGCTTAATACTTTATGAGGTAGAAAAGACCCCATCTTTTAACATTTTATGGGGTAGAAAAGACAATGTGAGAAAATAGTAAAAGGTAGCATAGAATAAGCAGTCTACATTGTGTGGCTCAGCTAAGGGCTAACTAGAGTTTGTCTAGCCCTCAGTGGGGATGTGAAACTTGAAAAATGACCATATTTAAACAAACAGAGAGACCAGGCAATGCGGCTCATGCCTGTAATCCCAGCACTTTGGGAGGCCAAGGCAGGCGGAGCACCTGAGGTCAGGAGTTTGAGACTAGCTTGGCAAACATGGTGAAACCCCATCTCTACTAAAAATACAAAAATTAGCTGGGTGTGGTGGCAGGCGCCTGTAATCCCAGCTACTTGGGAGGCTGAGGTAGGAGATTCACTTGAACCCAGGAGGCAGAGGTTGCAGTGAGCCAAGACCATGCCATTGCACTCCAGCCTGGGCGACAAGAGCAAAACTCTGTCTCAAAAAATAATAATAATAAACAGACGAGAGAAAAGAAGCCCAGGAATTTTAAAAATATAAACAATAGGATGGTGGTGGAAATAAGTAAGGTGTAAGAGGAGAATGAGAAAATGCATGATTTTTGTTGAGGACTTGGGTTGAAGAGTAGTCAGGGATACATTTGAGTAAAAAATAACAAGAGGAAGAGTGTGGATGATTCAGTAGGCATTGGGAGATCACGAAGGTATTTGAGTAGAGAGACAACAAAAGGCAATGGAAGAGGCCTCCAGCTGCCTTGTGCAGGGAAGGGACCACCACGGCTTCACTCACAGAAACTAAAGCATATGGCAAGCCCCAGGTCAATGTTAAGTGCTCATAAGGACAAGCAGCCACTGAGGAGGATGATAAATCTTCTTGTTTCATATCAGGGCAAGAGGCGTCATGATGGCCATGAGAGACATACAAAGGGAATTCAAAGAAGAAAAAGATGGAATAAAGGAAATCTTCCTCAGGGAGGTGGCTTTCGAGATGACATGTGAAGGTGGTTATTGAGTTGGGGAATGGGATGTGCTTCTCCCCTTTCTTATTCCCTTTACCGCCTCTCACTTTGGGAAGCTCCATGGACAAAAGGTAGAGAACTGGATGGTACATGCTGCATCTAGAGGCTGGTTTCCATGGGAACTCCCAACAAGCTCTTAAGGTCATCCCCATGGCAACTGCTGTGCACTTTTCACCTTCTCTAGCATTTATCTTCACCTTCACCTCATGTAATGTGGTTTGCTTGGTTAAAAGTCTGCAGTGTGGGCAGAACAATGCCAGGATCACCCCCAGTAGCCAACACAGCCGGTGGTGAGTCACTGGCACAGCAGGGCTCAGGCCAGCTGGAGTTACCTGTGGGTGCCTCAGCAGCCAGCCCTGCCCCAGTAGCCTCCTCTTTATCAGGCCTGTTCCTCTGCCAAGTAAAAAATGTGTTCTGGCTGGGTGTGGTGGCTCATGCCTGTAATCCCAGCACTTTGGGAGGCTGCAAGGTCAGGTGGGAGGATCAGAAGGTCAGGAGATCGAGACCATCCTGGCTAACACAATGAAACCCCGTCTCTACTAAAAATACAAAAAATTAGCTGGACATGGTGGCAGGTGTCTGTAGTCCCAGCTACTCAGGAGGCTAAGGCAGGAGAATGGCGTGAACCTGGGAGGCAGAGCTTGCAGTGAGCCGAGATTGCGCCACTGTACTCCAGCCTGGATGACAAAGCAAGACTCTGTCTCAAAAGAAAAAAAAAAAAAAAACTGTGTTCTGAAGACTCTGTGATGGCCCCAATCAGATGTTCAGCCCTTCTTTTTAGTTTGGCTTTCCTTTTCTGTTCCCTTGGGGAAGAACTGAGTGATTTGGAGAAGCATCTCTCAACCACCAACCACCAGAGATCAGGAAAAATTCATCTGAAGGCCTCCAAATTTATTCTTTCTGTGGCTTTTTAAATAACTAAGTCAATCAGGGTCTCTCTTATCTTCCTTTTGCTCCCTCTTGTTCTCGTCAACAATGATAGTAGTCACATTTCATCATGTGACGTGTGCCAGGTGCTATGCTGAATACTTTACTCACATTCTTTCATTTACTCTGCATATCGGCTCCATGAGGTGGGTAAGATTACTGTTTACATTTTATAGGTGAGGACACTGAGGCCCTCTACGTTAGATAATTTGGCAAAGGAAACACAGCGAGTGAAAGCAGAGTCAGAACATGCAGCTCTGGCTTTTGTACTCCACACTGGGACATACTGCCTCTGTAGAAATCACACCAGCCAAATGCTAGGCGGTAAAGCCAATATTAACTGAGAGAACAGCAAATGTCTGCATTTGCAGATGCCATATGCTGCAAATGAAGTTTCTGCTCCTCACATGGTATATCTTGATGCCTCCTTCACAGCTGTCTTTCCTGTCTGTCCTTTGTCTTGGTGAAGCGGAAAGAGAGTGAGCTTTGCAGACAGACACCTGGATTTGAGTTCCAACTCTGCCAACTTGCTGGCCACATGACTTCTCTGGGGCCACCCCTGTGAAACAAGGAGCATGAATTCTTCACCACAGGCTGTGATGGGGAATATTCATCTATGCAGTGCCTGGCTCAGAGCAGATCTCCATTTCTGATAGTTTTATTCACTTTATACTTTTTTCTATCACATGAAAACTATATGCTGTTTTCCCAGGATAGTTTCCAGACGTCACATATTTTGTTTTGGGATCTGCTAGGTCAGTGATTCTAGAGGTGTGGTCTCTGGACCAACAGCATTAGCATCACCTGGGAACCTATTAGAAATGCAGATTCTCACATCTCACCCCAGGCCCACTGAATCTAGAAACTCTGGCGTGTGTGTCTTTAAAAGCCCTCCTGGTGACTCTGTTGCACGCTCTTTGAGAACCATTGTCGCAAGATGTCAGTTTAAGAAAGTAATTTTGAGTGCTCACACTTCACAGTACTCTCATGTATTTTGAATTATCTTGACCCTCACAAAACAAGACTGTGAAATTGGTAAAACAAGAATTATTATGCCTGTTTTTAAAATGAGGAAATTGACGTCCAAAAAGACAACTGTTTCATTTGAGGCAACAGGATCAGCGAGTTGTAGAGAAGAGCAGCCCCGTCTGAAATCTGCTGTGACCTCCACTACCCAGCGAAGCTCCAGTGAGTACCTCAGTTATTGGTGGTGGAAATCAACTTCTGAGGCCTCTCAGTCGATATTAACCAAGCTAAAATACTACTGCTTTGCACAAACAACCTTCCCTCCCTAGATATGAGTTTCTTATCCGTAAAATGAAGTAGCTAAACTTACCATCTCCCAGTATGTATTTATCCTGCATACATGGGTACCTCCTGATACTTAGGAAGATGAATGACCCATGACCAAATAGTTCTGGAAATGCCACATTCTACTTACCCCTCTTGGAAATTCTCAGTGCGCTGTGGTCACGTAAACGTTCTGGGAAGTCCTGCCCCAAACATGTTTATTTTTATGTTATTTTCATGTTATTAACCATCCTTCCAGAAATAATGTTCTATTGAACACATTTTTGAACTACAAAATGAACTAAGCTTTAGGACAATATGGAACAGGACAAGTGCGGTGGCTCACACCTGTAATCCCAGCACTTTGGGAGGCCGAGGTGGGCAGATCACTTGAGGCCAGGAGTTTGAGACCAGCCTGGCCAACATGGTGAAACCTCTACTAAAAATACAAAAAAATTAACTGGGCATCATGGCACATCCCTGTAATCCCAGCTACTCAGGAGGCTGAGGCATGAGCATTGCCTGAACCCAGGAGACAGAGGTTGCAGAGCCAAGATCATACCACTGCACTCCAGCCTGGGCATCAAGGCAAGACCCTGTCCCAAAAAAAAGGCAATACGGATCAATGATTTCCAGTCTATGATCTCTTATTAAATCACATTATGAAGCATCCAACAAATCCTTGCAATATCATTTACCCCTTTCAGAGCTGGTCTTCATCCACCTCCCTTCTGGATAAGCTGTGGTCAATTCCTCCAAGTCATTTCCATTAGTTTTCCCCCCCATTCTTTTTCTGTTGGTTTACAAACAAAAAAGTAAATACCTTCTCCCTTACAGTGTCTTGTGTTTGTAAAAATTATCAAGATTTATGCAGTGGGTATTAGAGGAAAAAACAGAATTACTGTGAAATTTACACCTGACTTCAAGTTGATTAATGGAAAGTTTCTTTCTACAAGTGAGAACTTAATTCATCCTGAAGCCAGAATTTCTATTCCACTTAAAGCACCTTCTCAATAATCCCAGACAATGAAAGTAACCAGAGGAAATCTCTAAGCAACAGCCAGCTGGTGAGTGGGCAGGGCCCTGATCTGCACAGCATCTGTCACCAGCTTCACATCTGGATTGTTGTACAGCATAAGAGAAAGACATTTGCCTTGAACAGACCTGCATAGCATGTCTCTCGACTCAGAAATGAATGGCATGGCATCTTTCCTTGGAAATCCTCTTAGGTTTCCAGGATCTCTTGATCTCAGGCCAACAGGAGCAGTGGATTTCTATTGAGTAGATGTCAGTGCTTCTGCCATTGGAGAGAGGTAGGAAAGACAGGAGAGCAAGGCATGGTTGGTGATTCCATGTGCTGGGTGCCTAAGGATGAAAATTTTGTTTGTTTGTTTGTTTTAGTTTTTTTGTTTTGTTTTGTTTTTTTACAAAGGAAAAGGTTTAATTGGACTTGTAGTTCTACATGGCTGTGGAAGCCTTGCAATCATGGTGAAAGGCAAGGAAGAGCAAGTCACATCTTACGTGGATGGCAGCAGGCAAAGAGAGAGCTTGTGCAGGAAAATTCTACCTTATAATAAACATCGGATCTCGTGAGACTTACTATCATGAGAACAGCTTGGGAAAGACCTGCCCCAACGATTCAATTACCTCCCACTGGGTCCCTCCCGCGTGATATGGGACACAGCAAACCATATCATTCTGCTCCTGGCCCCTCCCAAATCTCATGTCCTCACATTTCAAAACCAGTCATGCCTTCCCAACAGTCCCCCAAAGGCTTAACTCATTTCAACATTAATTCAAAAGTCCACAGTCCAAAGTCTCATCTAAGACAAGGCAAGTCCCCTCCACCTATGAGCCTGTAAAATCAAAAGCAAGTTAGTTGGCCAGGCACAGTGGTTTACACCTACAATCCCAGCACTTTGGGAGGCCAAGGTGACCGCATCACTTTAGGTCAGGAGTCCAAGACCAGCCTGGCCAACATGGTGAAACCTCATCTCTGCTAAAAATACAGAAATTATCCAGGCATGGTGGTGCAAGCCTGTGGTCCCAGCTACTCGGAGGCTGAGGCAGGATAATTGCTTGAACCCGGGAGGCAGAAGTTGCAGTGAGCCATGATGGTGCCACTGCACTCCAACCTGGGCAACAGAGTGAGACTCTGTCTAAAAAAAATAATAAGTAAATAAATAAAATAAAATCTGGAAAAAAAAGCAAGTTAGTTACTTTCTAGATACAATGGGGGTATAGGCATTGGATAAATACAGCCATTCTAAATGGGAGACATTGGACAAAACAAAGGGGCGACAGGCCTCATGCCAGTCTGAAATCCAATGGGACAGTCAAATCTTAAAGCTCGAAAATGATCTCCTTTGACTCCACATCTCACTTCCAGGTCACGCTGATGCAAGGGGTGGGTTCCCATGGTCTTGGGCAGCTATGCCCCTGTGGCTTTGCAGGGTACAGCCTCCCTCCTGGCTGCTTTCATAGGCTAGTGTTAAGTGTCTGTGGCTTTTCCAGGCTCACAGCGCAAGTTGTCAGTGGATCTACCATTCTGGGGTCTGGAGTATAGCATTGTTGTCAGTGGATCTACCATTGTTGGATCTATAGTTGTCAGTGGATCTACCATTCTGGGGTCTGGAGTATAGTGGCCCTCTTCTCACAGCTCCACTAAGGAGGTACCCAAGTAGGGACTCTGTGTGGGGGGTTCAACCCCACATTTCCCTTCTGCACTGCCCTAGCAGAGGTTCTCCATGAGGGCCCCACCCCTGCAGCAGACTTTTGCCTGGGCATCCAGGCGTTTCCATACATCTTCTGAGATCTAGGCAGAGGTTACCAAACCACAGTTCATGACTTCTGTGTGCCCGCAGGCTCAATGCCACATGGAAGCTGCCAAGACTTGGGGCTACCACCTTCTGAAGCAACAACCCAAACTGTACCTTGCCACCTTTTAGTCATGGATGGAGTGGCTGGGACACACGGCACTAAGTCCTTAGACTGCACACAGCACAGGGTCCCTGGGCCTGGCCCACAAAACAGTTTTCTCCTAGGTCTTTGGGCCTGTGATGGGAGGGGCTGCTGTGAAGACCTCTGACATGCTCTGGAGACATTTTCCCCATTGTGTTGGGGATTAACATTCGACTCCTCATTACTTATGCAAATTTCTTCAGCCGCTTCAATTTCTCCTCAGAAAATGGGTTTTTCTTTTCTATCACATTGTCAGGCAGCAAATTTTCCAAACTTTTATGCTCGGCTTCCCTTATAAAACTTTAACAGCTTTTAACAGCTGCCTTTAACAGCACCCAAGTTACCTCTTGAATGCTTTACTGCTTAGAAATTTCTTCCACCAGAATCCTAAATCATCTCTCTGAAGTTCAAAGTTCTGCAAATCTCTAGGGAAGGGGCAAAATGCTGCCAGTCTCTTTGCTAAAACATAACAAGCGTCAACTTTGCTCCAGTTCCCAACAAGTTCTTCCTCTCCATCTGAGACCACCTCAGCCTAGACTTTATTGTCCATATTGCTATCAGCATTTTCAGCAAAGCCATTCAACAAGTCTTTAGGAAGTTCCAAACTTTCCCACATTTTCCTGTCTTCTTCTGAGCCCTCCAAATTGTTCCAGCCTTTGGAGTTTGGATGAATATTTCTTGCAACCTTTTTATGTTTATCTGCATGCTGGATTTGAAATTTAAAAACTGTGTTATATATGTATTTCTTAGACTTCTTCCTGAAGAAGAAAATGACTGCAATACTACTTTACCTTTTCATCACAGGCTATTATTCCCATGGTTCCCTCTTCCTGGAATGCTGTTCCATGCTAGAGCAACCTGTCAAAATCCTATACCTCTTTCAATGCCTACTTTATATGCCACCTCTTCCAAGATGCAGTCCCTTATCTCCGCAGCCAGAATGAATCCCTCCCTGGTCTCTGGTAGTACTCTGTATATCTTGGATAACACATACCCCTTCCACCTTGTAGACTGGAAAATTGTTTGTGTGTTTCTATGTCTCCTACTAATTTGTAATTTCCTGAGGGTGAGGACCATAGTCTACCTACAACTTTCAGTCTGGAGATTGCACATAGTTAAGTGTTCAATAAATGTCTATGTAGTTAAATTTGCCTTTAGTCAGGACTATCTTGGTTGCAGGAAAAAGAAACCCAATTCAAACTGGCTTAGGCAAACTGAAGCATTGGCTTATGTTCTTGGATTCCTCTGTGTCAATACAGAGGGATGTATTGACACAGGTTCCTAGGGAATCCAGGGTAAGCCCTGAATTTACAGTGGCCCAAATTATGACATCAGAGGTCATCCTCTGAATCTCTTAGGACTAGTTCTCAGTAAACCCATTTGAATCCTATGTCATCTCTGAATGGATGATTCTGGCCAGGGGAGTGGGGTACGTGGATTGACTGGGACCTGGGTCACCTGCTTCCCCATGTAGCCAGAGGGATCAGCCTCATTCCAACCTGTAGGAATGAGAGTGGGGCAAGAATGGTTCCCCTGCCAGAGAAAGTAGGGGGAGCTGCTCAGCGAGCAAAAACAGCAGATATCACAACAGCTTCCTTCTTGTAGTATGAGGAAGATGTCTCTAACATTCAGAACTGTCAAATAATTAGAAAATCTCTTGTAAGATATTGAGCTGACCATCCATTCATCAAAAATATTTTATAGAGTAGGAGGGGTTGGACTTCAAAGATTCTTTCCCACTCTCATATCCTTTAAGACACAAAAGAATAGTCACAATGAGAAGACAAACGAGAGAATGAAAAGGGCTGCTGTGCTCACCTGCAATTTTTTTTTTTTTTTTTTTTTTTTTTTTCCAGAGAGCAGATGTGGCTGTGGCTCCCTTAACTATCACTTTGGTCCGGGAAGAAGTTATAGATTTCTCCAAACCATTTATGAGTTTGGGGATCTCCATCATGATTAAAAAACCACAGAAATCCAAGCCGGGTGTCTTCTCCTTCCTTGATCCTTTGGCTTATGAGATTTGGATGTGCATTGTTTTTGCCTACATTGGAGTGAGTGTCGTCCTCTTCCTGGTCAGCCGCTTCAGTCCCTATGAATGGCACAGTGAAGAGTTCGAGGAAGGACGGGACCAGACAACCAGTGACCAGTCCAATGAGTTTGGGATATTCAACAGTTTGTGGTTCTCTCTGGGAGCCTTCATGCAGCAAGGATGTGACATTTCTCCCAGGTCAGTCAGCTCTTCTCAATCCCTTTGCCTAATGCTATGGTTTTGTTTTTGTTTGTTTGTTTGTTTGTTTTTGTTGGTTTGTTTTTTTTAAAAAAAATACTGGAAAGTAAAGAGATGAATTATTTCAGACTCCACTGTATTCGGTTTTTCAACTATTCTTTACAGTCAACTGTCCATTGTATGCTGTGGATTATCTGGATCATCCTGTGGCTGGGCCATCTCTGTCTGCTGTATGGTTGATGTGCTCTGTCAAGGTTAATAGGCGTAATTATGACTGATGCATTGTAGCTGAAAGGTACAGAGGAAAGAAGAAAGCAATGTGTGGTACAACTAACACTTATGAAGCACCTACCAAATGCCAAGCAAGGTTCTGAGTCCCGTGCATGCCTTATCTCATTGAGTCGTTACACGAACATAAGGTGGTACTCCCATCACGTCTCTTTTTACAAATGAAGAACCACAGAAATGTTGACTATCTTGCCAGTGTTACATAGTTAGTAGGCAAGTGAGCTGAGATTCAGAACGCTGTCCTTTACTACTTCTGCATGGTGGGAAGAGCACTGGACTATGAGTAAGTTCTAGCACTGGTTCTAGCACATGGGCCCTTTATGTGGCCCTCGGAAAGTCACCTCACCCTAGTAGATGCTGGTGTCTTCATCTTCACGAGAAAAACGTTCTTCTTTTCTTTGGTTCTGAGTAAGACTCTGGAAATAATCTAGTTCCAGTGATGATGTAAATTTGTTTCTTGTGATTAAAAAATGGAATTTCAGGCCAGGCGTGGTGGCTCATGCCTGTAATCCCAGCACTTTGGGAGGCCGAGGCAGGTGGATCACTTGAGATCAGGAGTTTGAGACTAGCCTAGCCAACACAGTGAAACCCTGTCTCTACTAAAAATATAAAATATAAAAATAAAAATAAAAATAAAATTAGCCGGGTGTGGTGGCAGGTGCCTGTAATCCCAGCTACTTCAGGAGATTGAGGTGAGAGGATCACCTGAACCTGGGAGGCAGAGGTTGCAGTAAGCCAAGATCGTGCCACTGTACTCCAGCCTGGGTGACAGAGTGAGATTCCGTCTTAAAAAAAAAAAAAAAGAAAGAAAAGAAAAGAAAAAGAAAATGGAATTTCTCAGTGGTGCCTCAGATATCACATTGAAAGCACTCAGGTAACCAAATCAGTGGGATTTTAGCCCCCAGTATGGAATCAGAATAGCTCCATTTTTGTCTGTTTTATATATTGGACTTGTGAACACAATTTATTTTGGAAAAAAAAAGTTACTGAAGCTAAGAAAAGAGAAAGGGTGGACAGGAGAGAGTGGGGTAAAAAGTAGGAAAGCTGCCAGTCTAGACCAAGTCCCACATTTACTGACCTCCTGTTCTTTTGACTACATTCTGGATGTGCATGCCACAATACCCCACCAATTTGCCTGATAAATAAACACTGACTCTATTTCTTTTTACAGTTGCTTAATGTCTATGAACTCTTTTTCCAGTAGGCACTCTCTTAGATTACCAAATTTCAAAAGCCTACAGGGAGTCATGGCTCAGAATTTGGCCTCCATGGATAGATCTGGAGGCATAAGTGCATAATATCAAGGTCTCACAGACATGTCCTGGAGGCATCTTTACCACCCATCTATGTTTTGCATGTCAGTGTCAATGAGGACCAATATTCCTAAGCGGCAATGGAGTAAATTCTTTCTAACAAGCTTCCCTCAGGACTTATTTTGCCTGCTGTATAACTTAGAAAGTCTTATCGTTCATTATAATCTTGTTTTTCTTTAAATAAGAAGACAGTGGGGGGTGGGGGGGGGTGCGTGGGAGAGGAGGTGTGAGACTGGCTGCTTGGCCAATACTGGCAAACACATGGTGAAGAGTAGAGAGAACCAAGCAGGGGAAGGGCTTGCTTAAAAATAAATCAGGCCCGTGGATAAACAGTGGGAAGAAACAATTCCTAACTAGTCAGTATAATGTAGGGCCATCACAACATACAGGTGTCAGAAAAGACCCATGAACTTGTTTTTTCTCCTTTATTTCCTTCATCAGTGAGCATCTCATCTTTTCACAGCACCTTTATGCTGTGATCTCAGGGTGTGTTTTCTTTCTCCCCACTATTCCTCCAGAGGTTTCAATCTTGTGGTCCATAAACTGAATCTTCTGTCAGACATGTTTTTGTTTAATCTGTACAGAATTTGGCAATGGTTGTCCAAAATTGAGTGGTAGCTGTCCTCTTGAACAGGTCCGCGCATTCAAGGTTCACCCCAGCCCCAACCTGACCTTCTTTGTTCCTGTGTTATTCAGCTGGTCCCAGAGGGTGTTTGAGTTTGTGACCTCTGGCTGCAAGAGGATTTTCAAACTATGCTTTCTGGACTTTTGAGGATTCCAGTAGGGTATCGTAGGAGTTGACATGGAGTGAAGAGTAAACTGAACAACATACCCAGCCTCCGTCCTCCCTGATTTTAATAAAACAATTCCACTCTATGCCTCTTTTTCATTAATGAAATGGAAATAACAGTTCCTACCTCAAATGTCGTTGGAAAGTTTAAAAGTATGCATAGAACCTGTAACACAGTACCCAGTCTTCACACAGGAAATGCAACAACTGGATGCTTTTTTTTTATTATGTTATTGATTTTTTTAATTGGATTTTGTCTAAACTTCACTGGAAGAAACAATGCCACCACGGCTCACACTGATTTGAAAGCCTAATACCTTCTTGAGAAGTCCATTAACAAAGCAGAAATAGCCAGTGGTTTACTCCAGAGACCAGCAATATCTGGATTCCTAAGGCTCCTTCTCATAGGAACTGGGAGGAAGGGTTGTTGACTTTGGCTGAAAGGTCGGACAGACACAAGGGTGAACTGCCAGAGTAAGTTAGAACTTTGATCCACTTGAGATGGACTTTTTTATCAAGCCAGCCTTGATAAAAAGGTTAATCCAGAGCTTAGGAGCCTGTAAAATCTCCCTTGAGAGTGAGAATGTATCAAAATGTTTCTTGGAAATATATGTAGAAGAGAAGAGACATGTACTTCATCTTACCTTGAACCAGACGAAAAGACAAGGATGCTAAGACAGTGATCAAAGTTATAGACTAAGCAGACAATGAAAAACATCAATAGAAACTTTTGTTGTCATTGTTGTTTATGTATTTCCTGATGAAATCAGTAAGTTTCATGACCTTCTGATATGCACGGTACTGTGTTAGACACTCTGGGTGCTATAGTAGAAGGGGCTTTTAAAGCTGGCATTCATCCAACATCCTTTCAAATGAGCTTCAATTAACTGATCTTGCTGCTTATTTAAAGAAAATGTCATAAACCCTTACTAATCTAGAATTTGTGGAAATCAATTTCATCTGAATTGCATGTATCTGCACTTAGCCACAAGTAGCTTTAACTCTTTCTAATCTCTTCAAAATTGATGTTAATGTCTAGTAACCAAAAACCAACAAAATGTGGCCAAGTGTAATTGTCTGCAAATAACATCAAAACCTGACCATAGTAATACGGTAAAGATAAAGATAACCCAGTAAAGAGGGTTATCTTTCTCACATGTAAGAAAGTGGTAGCAGGTCGTGGCTTGTGGTGAAATCCAGATTGGCTGTTCTGCAATTATCTTGGCCTTTTCTTCTTGTTCATAAGATGGCGGTTCCCAAATATTGTGTCCATGTTCAAACAGCATGAAGGAAAAAAAGTGTTGCCTTCTATTTCTGTCTTTTTGGATCAGAAGAACAAAAGCTTAACAAAATACTCTCCAACCCACACAGATGTCTGCTTCTTTCTCATTGGTCAGGACAGTGGCCATGATTATTTCTAGTGGCAAGAGAGGCTGAGAAGGCAAGAATTTAGGTTTCCCAGCCTCTAGAGTAGGCAGGGCAGGAATCGATATTGGGGGAATCAACTGACAATATTGGCCACTGTGCCTAAAGTCAATGTTTTCTGCACTGGAATCCAGAATTAGCACAGTCAATGGTGTATGCCAGCAAATGCTAGTGAAATACTTTAAAGACTCCTCCACCCACCCTTTGAAATGTATATTCAATAAATTGGTTTATATAACCCATTTTAACAGTGAAAGTTAAAAATCACTTCAACTATGATCACAGATTACAATTTTTTTTTTAATTAAGTTGATGGTGAGATTAAAAAGGGACCCATGAATTCACTTTTAGGCCTGCTTCTTTCTTGTTCAAAAAAAAAAGAAAAAAAAAAACTTTTTTAAAACTCAGTCACCCAGGCTGGAGTGCAGTGGTACAATCTCGGCTCACTGCATAACTTGACATCATAGCTTGACCTTCTGGGCTCAAGCTATCCTCCCACCTCAGCCTCACGAGTAGCTGGGACTACAGGCACAAGCCTCCACACCCAGCTAATTTTTGTATTTTTTATATAGATGAGGTTTCCCTATGCTGCCCAGGCTGGTCTCGAACTCCTGAACCCAAATGATCTGCCTACCTCAGCCTCCTGAAGTGCTGGGATTACAGGCATGAGCCACTGTGCCCAGCCCAAAGACCTATTTTTAATAGATAGTGTCGATTTTGAGGAGTATGTTAAAGAAGGAATAAAAATCATCACAGACAAAATTTATCTTTAGCTCCCTCAACTTTCATTTCTGGTCCATTTCCCGTCCATTTCCCTGTATGTGTGGTCAAGATCATTCATTTATTCAACAGATACTGCTAACTGCTTACGACATGCAGGGCATGGTTCTAGGTGCTGAGGATATGAAGATATATCGATGTTGGAGTGTGGAGGGCAGGAGCCTTTGCTTCAAGGAACTGGCAGTATAGTGATATAAGAGACATTAAACAAACGTTCGTGAATGTGTAAGTTGGGATGTGCTATGAATAAAATGAACCTGCTGTTGCAATAGATAATACAAGAAGTGGAATTAAACAAGTCTTACTTGGAGTGTTCTGAGAAGGTTTCTCTGAGGAGCTGATGGGTGAGAATGAGCTAGACTTGTACAGAGCTAAGAGACATAAATAGCCATGCGCAAAGGCTCTCAGGTGAAAAAGAGTTTAGTGCTCTCGAGGACTGGAGGAGTGACCCGTGTGTCTAGCTTACTGTGAATCAAGAGGACAGGGGTTTGAGATAATATTGGAGGAAGAGGCAGAGGCCTGTGCAGGGCCCTGTGGTCACATTTTAAATTTCATGTTTTATTGTAAATGCAACAGAAGACCATTGGAGGGTTTTAAGCAAGGGAAGGATTGATTTGTATGCTAAAATACCACTCTGGGGAGCTATGAGGAAAATGAATTGGGCAGAGAAGAGTCCAGAGTGGAAGCAGAGGGACCAAGCAAGAGGCTCTCACAGCCATCTTGGGGAAATTACAGTGATGGAAATTATAATGATGGTCATTGACGTGGATTTATGGTTCACTCTGAGACTAGAATTGACAGGACTTGCTGATGTATTGGATCTATGAGGATGAGTGGGGGGGGAATCAAGGGTGAGTCCAAGGGGGAGGAAGCATTTGGAAAACATGGAACTACAGTGCCAGGGACTATTAGCTCTGGGCAGGATCAATAGGATGCTCTAGTTTACCCACCCCATGTTACACATGAGGAAACTGAGGCCAGAGAGGTGAGGAAAGGCATTTTCTCTAAGATCACCCAGGTGATACCTATGGCTGGTTGCTGCCCAATCCAATGCTACCCTACTGTGCAGTCTCAGCCCAAGGCTCCATTGCCTTCCAATGAACTGAGAGTGAACTTCTTCAGCTTATTGCACCCACGGCCCCACTTCCCCAGTGGTCTCTCCACGGCATCAGTATTTTTCTGGGTTCAGGTGACCTTAATAAGAGAATGAGAGGATGTTAGAGGGTGCTAGGGGGATAGAGGAAAATGGGAAATTATGACTTTAGCTTTCAGAATTCTCTCTTTTATTCTTGATCATAAACTGTATTGGAATGTGTAATAATTGTCTCCACCTGGTGGAGATAATTACTCCCAGGAGAAGAAGTCTCAGGCGGGGAAGCGATGGCCGTTTGGAGATCTCCTGGAGCCTGATATCATAACCTCCTCCCTCCACTAATTTATTTATTTATTTAATTTTTTCCAAGACGGAGTTTTGCTCTGTTGCCCGGAGCTTGAGTGCAATGGCATGATCTCAGCTCACTGCGACCTCCGCCTCCCAGGTTCAAGCAGTTCTCTTGTCTCAGCCTCCCCAGTAGCTGGGATTACAGGCGTGTGCCACCACGCCCAGATAATTTTTGTGTTTTCAGTAGAGATGGGGTTTCACCATGTTGGCCAGGCTGGTCTTGAACTCCTGATCTTGTGATCCGCCCACCTCAGCCTCCCAAAGTGCTGGGATTACAGGCGTGAGCCACTGTGCCCAGCCTTGTTGAGGGCCTTTTAACTGACTCACCATAGAAAGGCAGTGGCCAATGAGGAGAGCCCAAGCCAATAACCAATGATAGCCTGACGTTTGCATTCACACACTAGTTTCATAGCAACCAGAATGCCTCTGGCACTGAGAGTCTATGAGAACCCTTCCTCTTTCTACCTCCTGCTCTCTATCCTCCCCTCCCAGCAAGAGCTGTGCAAACCCATTTCTCTTGCTCATCTTGATGTCACTGGAGTATTGTGGGGAAGAGAAAGAGCCTGAGAGTAAATATTGAGGCAAGTTGATGAAGGCAGCCTGAAATTGTGAAACATTTCTCATTTTGAAAAGGCAAACCTCATTTAGGCCACAGATTCATTTCTACAAGGAAAAGTGTCACAAGGATGTGTCAAAAATGATGAGCAGGAAATGTGCAATAGATAATCTGGGTCTTGGGACTAGGCATGGGGGTTTCTGCTGGGACCCTCTGCATCAGAATCACCTGGGATGTTTGTCCAAATGCAGGTTCTAAGACTGCATTTCAGCTCTCTAGAATTTGAAACTGCAGTTGGAGAGAAAGTTCTACATGTTTCATAAGCCTCCCCACCCACTTCTGCCCCAGGGCTGATGAGCATTAAAGTTGGAAGTCATTGAACTAGCGTGCTGTCCAGGGAAGTCAGCTTAAAAATACGAAAAGCAAGGCCCATAGGGCAGCTAGAAATTATGCTGGTCAAAAGCCATAAACATGGAGCCCAAGGTCTGCTGACTCACTACCCTATAGTATGTTACTTGCTGGGTGAGCAAGGCCCTTGGCACTGGGGGTTGACTGTGGCCTTCAAAGCAGGGGCCTGGCTGTCCTGATGGCCCTGCCTTCTGCAGGCCAAGCCAGCAAGAGGAACTTACCAAGGGTTTCACCAGCGTATTTCTCCCTTGACTGTGTTTTCCTCTCCATTAGCAAGCAACACCAACACAAAGGGACTGTCCCAGGTGAGGTGATTCTGCAGTCATGGCAGGTGTGAAGTGTGCATGGACTGTGTAGGGGTGGCCCCCATCATGGGGGATGGGGTGTGGAACTCCAGATCAATGGCTCCTACTTTTTCCATTTTAATCTTCTGCTACCTGATGGTGAGACCCAGCACCAGGTTCTGCTACTGAGCAGTTTTACAGACCTTTGAGAAGAAGAGTAGAAGTTTCACAAGCTCCAAAAGCAGCATGGAAGTGTTAAAATGAGTGCAGTGACAGGAGAATAAAAGCCTTCACTGGATATGCAAATGCAACCATCGTTTTCTGTGTCTCAGCCAGCAGTTCTGGCCATCAGCAAGGGGGAAGCATAATTGCTCTCTCTAGATTGTTCTGGAAGTTTATACTTTGAACAGTTTAATTGAGGGAGAGATTTTTTTTTTTCTCCAAAATTACAATAGGGAAATTTTCAGAAAGTTTTTCACAGAGCTGAAAGGGATGTTGAGTACCAATTATTCATTTATTTATTCATTAAGTATTTCTTTAGCAACTGTTATTTAACAAACATTGTTCAAGGTACCGTGAGAGACATCACAGAACATAGCAGACAAAATCTCCTACTCTCCTGGAGCTTGCATTCCAGAGAGAAGAGGCAGGCTATAAACAAAACAAAAATGTGATTAACATGGCCATCCCAATTTGATAGGTGAGGATTCTGGGTGACAGGGAGGGGAAGGGACATAGCCAAAATCACACAGATAATTAGTGTAAGTTCAATAGCATAGGAGTGGAAATCAGCCGAGGGCTGTGATGAACTGCACATGCATGTGTCAGTTAGAGAGGATAGCTCCCCCTTAGCTCTGGACAGTCATTGCCATGGGAACTCTGTGCAGACCAAACAAAAGCATGCCTAGCTTCAGCTTGTACGCCACCAGTTTGAGAGCCCTAAAAGAATGGTGAGGCATAAAACAACCTTCGTATGTACTTACTGCATTTAGACACACTTGGAATATCTTATTTATATGTTTTTTAAGGGAATTTTTCTCCCTTTCCCCTCATTTTTGATTCCAAGTATGAAATCTGATTGCTGTATTTTTCTTTCCTTTCATATACTTTGGAAAATCCAGGCCATAAATGGTGGCTGCACTAAAAGAAAGATGGTCCCTAAATTTCTGTATCCAGAGAAGCCTATTTATGGCTAGCTACATCTTCATAGTTCTGCATTTTCCCAGAGGGGACCTCTTGTTTTTCTTTTAAACCCTCACTGGATATATAGCATCTGTGATCAAGAAACCCAATTGTTTACCTGCAAAGAAGTACTGAGTTCTAGACAGAAAAAAAAATGAAAGCATAGCTAATTGAATTAATGGGGAAAGTATGCTGAAACCCCTATGGGGAGCCTGATGGTTTTGAATATGAGTTAGGTACCACCATCCAACTGTGGTGAATGAATCATTTTTGCTACACAACTTACTAGCTATGTCCAACCAGGATAATAGGTGAATTAAGTCCAAGACACCCAGCAGAAAATAAATGGTGTCAAGGACACTAACAGAAACCACAAACCTAGCTGATGACAGTCACTGTTTGCATCTAGTGGCTTAAGGAGAAAGGGCCTCAAAATAAGGAGACACAGTGCCTGCTAAAGCAGAGTGGAGTCCCACCCAAAGGCAGAAGTAGGACCAGCTGTTGTCACAAGGGATGGAGGAGGTGGTAAAGGAACTTAAAAAGAAACTGAATCTCAGCTACTACTAACCCACTAGATGAGTCACTTTCTCTCTCTGTGTCTCACTTTTTCCTCTGCAAAATGGGAGTAAGATGGTCTCTAGTATTGCCCTAGCTCCCCATCTAAGGCTCACCTCCTTACGATTCCCAGCTTAGCCAAGGCTCCAACCAAGCCAAGTTGTGCTTCATTCTGTCTCCCAGCTCCATACTCCCATTATGCCTTTGTTGTTCCCTCTGCTTGGAGTGACTTTTCCCAACTTTCCTGCTCAACTCCTTCCCCATTTGCAAATGTTGCCTTCTCACTCTCCCCCAACCAACCCCAATTACTCCTCTGAATCTGTGCTTTACAGTCATAGCTATAAGCTTGAACTCTGCAGCAAGGCTGGCTGGGATTGAATTCTGACTCTACCACCTACTAACTGTGTGAGCTTTAGAAAATAACTTTCCTACACCCAGTTTCCACTTCTGGAAAATAGGGAAAATAATAAGACCTACCTCAAATGAGATATTCTGAGGATTAAATGATGTGATTCACGGAAAGCATTTGCCTTGCATAGGGGTGACACACGGTAAATGCTGTTGTTATTGCTGCTGTTGCCATTGTTGCTGTCACCTACACCTCTCAGAGGGCATCTTAAATCTTCAACACTGCACTATAGTTACCACGTCTGTTCCTTATTGAGACTGGTAAACTCATTTCTACAACTCATTCAAAACTTGACATGAGGGGTTGTGTGTTCTAAATACTCAATATATGTTTGTTGAATGTCTATCTTCACAGTAGCTAGGACTCTGTCCTATTTTTCACTTAATGAAGAGAAAATTGGTTAATGGAGAGAATTTCTAGCTGTCACTAACTACTTGTGCAACACAGGGCAACTCAGTCCTGGTCTCTGAATGGATTTGGAGAAGAAGTGGGAAGAATTGGAGATAAAGAAATTAAAGGGAACCAGAAAATAAAGTTACCTTGTCATCCTAATGTTGCCAGCTACCCCACTATTCAGGAAAGCTCTGATCTCTTTGCTGGAAAAATAGTAGCAAAAACTTGTTTCTTTCATGTGTTGTACCTACTGTGTGTCAGGCACTCTGATAAATGTTAGATCATGTTACGGCTAATCTTCTTGACAACTCTGCCTGGTATATCAACACCATTTTGTGATGAAAAAACTGGGGCTCAGAGAGATTAATTCACTTTCATGTGGGTACCCAGCAGGGTTGAGATTATAACCTGTGTCTGTCTGATTCTAATACCCATGATTTATCCTTGACACACAGCTGTCTTCCAAGACCAGCAATCTTCTGAAGGTCCCTTAGGGCCCTCCAGGGATTGTTATAATTTTTATAAAAGGGGGGACATCCTTTTTCCTTTATAGGATTCCCTAACTCTGATTTTTTTAGTGGGCCTTGCTTTGAATTTTTATTTAATTTGTATTATTCCTAACAGTATCTTTGTCTTTAAGAGTCATCTCCTGAGGGAGCAGAGATGAGGACCCAAGAGAGTATTTTGCCCCCACCAAGATCAGGTGCAACCTGCTCAGTTGGAGTGAGGGAGATGGTGAGACAGAGATAAGAGCAAAAATGTAACTGGTGCCACTTTGGAAAGTCAACTACAGCTGGGAAAGGACTGTGGGACATTCCATAGTCACAGCCAAAGCTGGAGTGGGCATGTTGTTAACTGTAGCACTTTAAGTAGGAAGGATAAATGGGGAGAAAACAGGGAAATAGAATCAGAAATGGCCTTAAAATTGTGACTGTGAGAGAGATCTGGAATCTATTTATCCTATGGGTGAATTCCATTTATCCTATAGAAATGGTCATGCAAATGTGGTAAGATGTATGCTAAGGACATTCATTTCACTGTTTTAAAAAGCAGGAGATGACTTAGTGTCCATCAGTAGAAAGCTGGTGAAAGAAATGCCAGCCCATCATCCAAAGGAGCAAGAAGCAACTGTTGAGGAGGATGAACAATAATGGCTGTGCTACTTTGTAGAGAACTTCAGGGTCACAGTACCAGGAAGTCGTAGGTTATGGTCTTGTTGATCCAAATTATAGGCTCTTTTCACTGCCCCATGCTGCCTCCCTGGAACACAGGAACTAGGGAAATGTAAAACCAAGGGTTGTACAAAATCCTTTGTTACACATACTTCATGGAATCAGTGCTAGAGTTCTTCTGAGAAAGGAAAAATTCGTGTGGGTTAAGGTGAACAGAGACTTCTGGGAAGCATTGAATGGTGCCTTGAAAGACGAAATAAGATTTTTCCACAGAAGCAAAGAGAAATGAGGAGGGAATCCCTGCTGGGGAATGATCATGAACAAAGGCACTGAGGCAGATAGGGAGACACGTAAGGGAGGGAGCCAATACCAATGAATACCTAGAAAGGATCTTGATTGACGGCTACCATAGCTCAACAAGGTGGGTTGAGCTATGGTATCTGTCAATCAAGATCCTTCCTAGGTATTCATTGGCCAAGGGCTCAGAGTTCACCAAGTTTAATGATAAACCCAATACCATGACTTTTGGGGCCCTGTACCCTGCTATGAGGCTATTAAAGTGTCACCTTAGAAACACACAGTGTGTAAAATAGATAATGTTGGACCACTTCTTCAGTTGCCATCAAGAAGACCTCTAGGAAGTAGCTCTCAACTTCTTGTGGACCACCTTTGTTGACTGGTGTTAAGACTTAGTCTACCATGGATGGAACTTTGCCAGCCACATTCTAACTTCTGGGATTCAAAGGGTCCTGGCTGAGCACTTGGGAACCCACTGGCCACCACTGCTGCCAGGTTATTTATCTCCTGAGCATCAGGTAGAAGGGGCTGTTAGAAAAATGTCTTCCTGGCAGGGGACCCCCCTGAGATTCATTTTCTCTTTCATGTCTCATTTTGGGAATGGAAAAAAGTCAATAGAGAGGGAGTTTGCTTGACTTTGGTTCTGGCTATTGTGGGCATGTATTTCTACAGATACAAGAAAGGAGTCATCACTCCGATGTTTTAAATTGAGCACCACCTGGGATCTAAACCTTGCATTAGGCACAAAGCTAACTAAGTATTATGGCAGATTTAAAGAAGCAAGAAGTGAGTTCAGACCTCTACATTTGCAACGCAGTAGAAGAACCAAGGTATGCAAGGAGAAAAGTAGATAATAAAGCAGAACATGCATTTGAATAATTCCCAAAAGTCGGGTTAATAGTCAATAGGTAGAGAAGAGAGAAAGATCACTGAGGACTAAAATGATCTGGGCTGGCTTATGGAAAAGGAGAAACTTGGGCTGGTCCCAAGGGATTAAGCAAGACTTATAGGAGGAACTACAGGTAAGACAAAGGGGTTGGGGGGACAAGTCAAGCAAAGAAGGAGAGAGGACTGTTTTTTGAGGCCAAGGATCCTATTATTCAGATAGACCTGGGTTTGGATCCTAGCTCCACCAGCTACTAAGCTTTCAGACTTGAGCCAATAGGTTAACCATTGAGCCTCAGTTTCCTCAAATGTGAAAAAAGGTCCATGCATACCAATATCACAGGATCATTGTAAGAATACATGAGCAAACAGAGGCCTAGTACATAGTACATACCAGAGAGTCAAAAATCTTGATTTTCTTTCCTTTCCATTATGTTAATCACCTCACTTCCTTCTCACCCTATCCCTGGTCCCCCACCAATCATTTATTCCTTGCTAAGAGTTTTCTGAGACTCACTGACAGGCATCTCCTTATCTGGCTGTGCTGCTGGCCCACCTCCGGCCAGAGGAAAGTCCAGAGGCTGTTTCCAGCAGGAGGAGGAAAGCTGCAAGATTCAGTGTTATGACTAGAGGGTATTGGCAGCATCACTCATCCCATCCCAGTGTTATTTTTCAGCTCAGTTATTGGACAAGAACTGGATCCACACACCTGCCCACTTTGCTAGTGTTACTCATTTCTCTGGTAGTAACCATTCCCTGCCAAACCAGACTGTCCACAAGTCCATTCCTGCTCTCCTGGGCACCTGCTTTTGTTTCCTTGAGGTCAGCATTAGGTTCATTTTTCTTTACATCTCAAGAGTGGTGGATATTGGTTTTGCAGGAATTGTAAATTTGTAGGGCTTTCTCAACAGAGCAGCTAAGAGCGTGGGCTCTGGAGTTGGGCCTGGGCTTAGTTCTGCCTCTTACACTAATTTTCTGTGTGATTCTGGGCAACTAGCTTTTCATGTCAGAGCCTCTACCACTATTGCTGTATAACAAATCACTCCAAACTTGTGACAAAAAAAAAAAAAAAGGCCATTTTATTAAGCTCATGGATTTCATGGGTCAGGAAATTTGGAAAGGGGCACCATGGGATGATTTGTCTCTGCTTGTATCTGGGGCCTTCAGTGGAAAATCTAGAAGGCTGTGGATGACTTGACAGCTGGGGGAAGGAATCATCTGAGGGCTCACTCTCTCCTTTACATGTCTGGCAGTCGAGGCTTTTGCCTGAACACCTACACGTGCCCTCTCCTGGCTCCTCCGCGGGCTTCCTCACAGCACGATGGCTGGGTTCCAAGAATAAGTGTCCCAAAAAGAAGCAGGCAGAAGCTGTATCACCTTTCATAACCTACCCTCAAAAGTGACACAGTGTGACTTCTGCCGTAGTCACAACCCCAACCAGATTAAAAGAGAAGGAACATAGATTCTACCTTTCAGTAAGAGAAGGCTCAGCGTCGCATCGTAAGAAGGTGTGGAATGGAGGGGGTAGGGGTATTGTGACCATCTTTGGAAAATACAATCTGCCACACTTTATATATAAAATAAGGATTATACCTTTTGAAATCATTATGAAAATTAAATGGAATAAGGTATTTAAAGGATGTAGCATGGTGCTGACATGTAATAAGTGCTCAGTAAAAGGCATGTGCTCCAGTCAATATCATACTGAATGGGCAAAAACTGGAAGCATTCCCTTTGAAAACTGGTACAAGGCAGGGATGCCCTCTCTCACCACTCCTATTCAACATAGTGTTAGAAGTTCTGGCCAGGGAAATCAGGCAGGAGAAAGAAATGAAGGATATTCAATTAGGAAAAGAGGAAGTCAAATTGTCCCTGTTTGCAGATGACATGATTGTATATTTAGAAAACCCCATCGTATCAACTCAAAATCTCCTTAAGCTGATAAGCAACTTCACCAAAGTCTCAGGATACAAAATCAATGTGCAGAAATCACAAGCATTCTTATACACCAATAACAGACAAACAGAGAGCCAAAGCATGAGTGAACCCCCATTCACAATTGCTTCAAAGAGAATAAAATACCTAGGAATTCAACTTACAAGGGATGTGAAGGACCTCTTCAAGGAGAACTACAAACCACTGTTCAATGAAATAAAAGAGGACACAAACAAATGGAAGAACATTCCATGCTCATGGATAGGAAGAATCAACATCGTGAAAATGGCCATACTGCCCAAGGTAATTTATAGATTCAATGCCATCCCCATTAAGCTACCAATGACTTTCTTCACAGACTTGGAAAAAACTGCTTTAAAGTTCATATGGAATCAAAAAAGAGCCCACATTGCCAAGACAATTCCAAGCCAAAAGAACAAAGCTGGAGGAATCATGCTACCTGACTTCAAACTATACTGCAAGGCTACAGTAACCAAAACAGCATGGTACTGATACCAAAACAGAGATATAGACCAATGGAACAGAACAGAGGCCTCAGAAATAATACCACACATCTACAACCATCTGATCTTTGACAAACCTGACAAAAACAAGAAATGGGGAAAGGATTCCCTATTTAATAAATGGTACTGGGAAAACTGGCTATCCATATTAGAAAGCTGAAAATGGATTCCTTCCTTACACTTTATATGAAAATTAATTCGAGATGGATTAGAGACTTAAACGTTAGACCTAAAACCATAAAAACCCTAGAAGAAAACCTAGGCAATACCATTCAGGACATAGGCATGGGCAAGAACTTCATGTCTAAAACACCAAAAGCAATGGCAACAAAGCCAAAATTGACAAATGGGATCTAATTAAATTAAAGAGCTTCTGCACAGCAAAAGAAATTACCATCAGAGTGAACAGGCAACCTACAGAATGGGAGAAAATTTTTGCAATCTACTCATCTGACAAAGGGCTAATATCCAGAACCTACAAAGAACTCAAACAAGTTTACAAGAAAAAACAAACAACCCTATCAAAAAGTGGGCAAAGGATATGAACAGACACTTCTCTAAAGAAGACATTTATGCAGCCAACAGACACATGAAAAAATGCTCATCATCACTCGCCATCAGAGAAATGCAAATCAAAACCACAATGAGATACCATGTCACACCAGTTAGAATGGCAATCATTAAAAAGTCAGGAAACAACAGGTGCTGGAGAGGATGTGGAGAAATAGGAACACTTTTACACTATTGGTGGGACTGTAAACTGGTTCAACCATTGTGGAAGACAGTGTGACGATTCCTCAAGGATCTAGAACTAGAAATACCATTTGACCCAGCCATCCCACTACTGGGGATATACCCAAAGGATTATAAATCACACTGCTATAAAGACACATGCACACATATGTTTATTGTGGCACTATTCACAATAGCAAAGACTTGGAACTAACCCAAATGTCCATCAGTGACAGACCAGATGAAGACAATGTGGCATATATATATTTATACACACACCACATGTGGAATACTATGCAGCCATAAAAAAGGACGAGTTCATGTCCTTTGTAGGGACATGGATGCAGCCAGAAACCATCATTCTCAGCAAACTATCACATGAACAGAAAACCAAACACCACATGTTCTCACTCATAGGTGGGAATTGAACAATGAGAACACTTGGACACAGGAAGGCGAACATCACACACCAGGACCTGTTGTGGGGTGGGGGTAGGGGGAAGGGATAGCATTAGAAGATATACCTAATGTAAATGACAAGTTAATGGGTGTAGCACACCAACGTGGCACATGTATCCATATGTAACAAACCTGCACGTTGTGTACATGTACCCTAGAACTTAAAGTATAATAAAAAAAAATTTTTAAAAGGCTTGTGCTCTCTCTCTCTCCAAGTAGAGAACTATATGACATTTATAGTCAATGATTATTAATATTCCATGTAGTCAGTGTTTTTTAATATTTTGTGTTCACAATAGACACGAGTGATTATTTTTAAGCTAATTAATGAAAGCATTAGATCCTTAATGAGTCTATAGAGTAGGGTCTTAAAATACGTATAGTTTCTTATCTCATCATCTCATATTATACTTTGGGAAACCAAGGTTGAGGAAGTTCACATAGCCAGTAAAGTTAGCATTGAGCATTTTATAATCTAGGCTTGGATAAAGCATTTTTTTGAAAATAGCTCAAGTGATCCTTAACGAACAATAAGCAATTTTTTAAAGGACTAATATTTAGACTTCAACACCTTTCAGGTTATGTAGGACCTTGAACATCATCATAATCCTTTGATGCAAATGAAAAGAGACAGGAGGAGCATTAGTGCTTGGTGCATTCTTATTTTGCCGCAGAAAACCCGTCAACAGGTCTGAACACTAAAAGAAGCCCGGTCACTGCCTATGTCTTTTTGAGACTATATATACTGCTCCTCCATCCCACGCCCAGAGTCTCCATGTTTAGGCAATGTTCGCTCGGTGTAGTCAGTAGGACAGAACAATTAAAGTTAGCAACATTGAGTTACTGTGCCTTTGCATATCCACCTGAGAAGTAAGACCAAAAGGACCAGAATGTATGGGTCATGGTGTGTGTTTCCTTATCAAGGCTGTGTAGAGAGCCTGGCTAGATAAGAACAGGAATCAGAAGATACAACTGTGGCCATGTGCCCGTGGGCAAGTCACTTTTCTTCTCAAGCCTCAGGTTTCACACTTTGAATGATCTGACATTCTACAATGGAAGGTGTTTCCTGAGCCCCTGTGGCCAGTTCTGTATACTCCTTAGTACCATAAAGAGTACATAGAAATAAGGAACACCAATTTGCTTTTATGATGTGTATAGTCTAATTAGGAAGATACGACTAACACACATGAAACAGTGAACTTATTAAGTTCAGGTGTATCCTGGGCCCCAAGTGCCATCCATGGGTGACCCAGATGGGAGAAATGGACATTGGTAGAAGGTCAGTCCTCATCTCCATCTGGCTGGGGAGGGAGAAAGGGGAGACGCATGATTAGAACATAAGCAAATATATCAGCCTTCCTTAGTAAGCTAAGGGTTCTTACATTTTACCATATATGTTACAACAAAACTCAGACAGGAAAAAGGGAATTTTCTTACTTACACAGAGCAGATTCGTATTCATGGTGATGCTTGTTTAACTTCAACCTCTTTTTTTACTCAATGGACTCTTTCCTCTTAAATTTAAGACAACAAATTGAGCAAAGGTATAAATAGGAGTGAAGTTTCCCCATATCTTCCCCCTTTGACACACAATTTATTTTCTTTTTATAACTTTTATTAAGATATAACACACAAGGCACAAATTATAAATATACAGCCCAATTAATTTTTAGAAAATTACCTGTGTAAATACCTGTGTAATGAGTACTCAAATTAAGAAATACATGATATCAAGAATCTCAGGCAACTGTTTTTGTCTCCTTCACACTTCTCACATGACAGGAGTAGCCACTCCCCTGATTTCTGATGCATAGATTAGTATGAATTGAGCTGTTTTTAATCTACTAAATAGAATCATATAGTATCTATTTTTTGTGTCTGGCTCTTTTTGCCCAATATTATATTGTAACCTTCATCCATGTGTCACATATAGTTGTAGTTCATTCACTCTCATTATTTTATAGTATTCCATTTTGTGGATATACCACAATTTATTTATTCATTCTTTCCAGATGAACATTTGGATTGTTCCCAGTGTAAGGCCATTATAAATAGGACTGTTGTGAAGATTCTTGTAAAAGTCTTTTGGTGTGTGTACTTCTGTTGGATGCATAACTAGAGTGGAATTCCTGGGTCAAATTATATATATTTTTCTATTGTAGATGCTACCAAACTGTTTTCAGAAGTAGCTGTACAGATTTAGACTCATCAGCAATGTATATGAGTTCCAGTTGCTCCACATTTGCCTTTTTCCTTTTAGCAAGTAGATGAGTTGTAGGATCACATTATGGTTTCAATTTGCATTTCCCCTGGCAACTAGTACTTCTTTCATATTTGTTAGCCATTTGGGTAGCTATCCTCTTTTATAAAGTACTTTTGTAAGTCTCTTGGTCACTTTTCTCTTAGGTTGTCTGTTCTTCTCTTATTGTTGTACGAGTATTCTTCATATAGCCTTGACATAAGTCCTTTTTTAGTTGTCTGTGTTGTTAATATTTTCTCCCATTCTGTGGCTTATCTTTTCACTCTCTTGGCAGTGTGTCATTTTGAACAGAAATACATAACTTTAATGTAGTCCAGTTTCACAAGATTTTTTCTTTATGGCTAGTACTTTTTGTGTCTTGCTTAAGAAGACTTTACCTACCTCAAAGTCATAAAGATATTCTTTTACAGTTTCTTCTGAAAGTTTCAACTTTACCTTTTAATTTTAGGCCTAGGTGTTCAGTAGGTATGTGTGAGATAGAAGGTCAATATTGTTTGTTTGTTTGTTTGTTGGTACCTAGATATCCTATTGAACTTGCATGATTTATTTTAATGTCATCCTTTCTTCTTACTGTGTAACCCTTTCACTTAAATCAGTTATCAAATACATGCAGGTCTGTGTCTGGACTCTTGAGTCTGCTCTGTTGATATAGTAGTCTATCTTTGCCAGGGTATTACCCTATCTTAACTACTTTAGCTTCATAGTAAGTCTTGATAACTGGTTCTGAGATGGAACCTGGATGATCCTACGGGGTATGGGGTGTAGAAAGGATTCTCTTCACATAGAGACTCCTGTGAGAAAATGTCTGCAGTGTTTTCTAACTGTGAGATACTATTGATTCTGTTGGATTACCAATGATTGTGGCTTTTCTCAAGGGTTTGGAAGAAATCAATACCAGACTCTATATTAGTGATCTTTCTGGACAGTTTCAAACCTAAAAGTGAGGGACAAAGCTCGGGATCAGGATAATTGTAGGTAGAAAAGACATCCTTTAGCATCCAAACTTGGAGCATGCAAAACTCTATGGAGTGCCAGAGAAAAGGCAAAGAAGGATTAATCATCTTTCATTTAAATTAACCTAAAAGAAGAAATTGCATTTCAAATGAGATAGAAGGTATTGGGGGGACAATAAGGAATTTGTCTTGCACTCAAAACATGGTTGCTTTTATTGACGCATAGTCTCAACTCAATGTGTAAGGAAAGCTGTGGGTTGCATCGGCATATCGTAAGAGATGAAAAAGTAGAAAATTTGGTGTTAAGTAGTGCATTTTTTAACTAGTTGATTCTAAGGTATTACCCAGTAAAGAGTGTGTTGGGGCAGTTAAATTGGAGCTATTGGCTAAATCATGAATCATCCAGCTCTCTGCAGATTCACAGAAATAGCCTTGAACCACAGAACAAAAATTTTTCTGTGCAAAATTTGGTTCCATTTCATCTTGTGAATTTTCCACCCCTGTTTATGCTGAAATTATAGGGCTTTGAAAAGAGTAAACAACATTCCTTTTCTGTTGCAGCAAAACAAAAACCCCCACACTCAATAAATCAAAACTGTACCAGCAAAAATTGAACAATTCCATCATTTGCTGAAACCTCTAAAACCCTCAAACTTGTTTGAGTGCTTCTGTAAACAACTTAATCAATCAGTGTTAGCAAAAATATGTGTTAGGCACCTATAGTGGACTAAGAACTGAACTAGGTGAGTGGTGGATTCTCAAGAAAAATGTCATGTGTGAACATACACATGCACACAATTATTGTTTATGTAATTGTGTTAAAAAATGCCCATTAAATACTTGAACATTTAACAATGTGGTGCTAGCTCTCTTATCCCTATTCTTGCGGCATCATAGCCGTCTTTATATACTATTACACTTGCTTGTTCAATGCCTGTATCCCACACATTGCTTCTGAAAATTTGTTGTGTATTTAAATTACCTAAGGATCTTGTTAAAATGCAGATTCTAGTTCCATAGTTCTGGGGTGAGGCCTAAGAATTTTTATTTCTAACAAGCTCTCAGGTGATGCTGCTTGTCTGAGGACTGCATTTCAAATAACAAATAACAAAGCTCAAGGCTGACTCCAAGCTCCATGAAGGTAAAGACCTTGCTGCCTTGCCCACCGCAATAACTCCAGCACCTCCCATAGAGCCTTAATGAATGTATGTTGAGCTAGTGAAGAATTAAATGAATAAATGTCTAAATAAATAGTATTTTTTATTAGCATGTGACAGTAGATTTTTACATAGGTAGACATGAGAAAAGTTTTGCAGTATGTGCAAAAATGGAGAAATAAGAATAATGATGGTCTGATGAAGTAAACAAGGCCTGATGGAGAGAATAACAATAAAATAGGTAGGAAGGTGGGGTTAAATTATAAAGGGTTTTGAAAACCAGGCAAAGGACTGAATGTTATACAAAAAAATAAAGAATAAATTAGTCAGTTCTCAATAAAAGAATGGTGGGCTGAAAATTTCCTTTTGAGCTGTTTAATCTGGTGTCATTGAGCAGCCTTGAAAGTAAAGCAGTAGGTAACAGATTGTTGCATTAATCCAAAATGGACTTCGTAATGTCCCAGACTAGTTTCTAGGCAGTTAGGAGAGGGAAGGAACTGATGAAACCCGCCTGTATTTCAATGGCACAATTCATTTTCTCCTCTTATGTCAGAATGCAGCTGCTCTGATTAAGCCAAGTGAACCAAGCCCTGTGACCTAGCTTTCATCATTTGAGGGTTTAGATCTCAGATTCCAAGGTAACTAGCACATAGGGCTTTGTCAATCATGAGGTTAGACTTATGTACAGACCAGGTTCAAGTGAGAATCCTCCCTGCTTCTAGGCCCTCTTCCTGAAGGCTTCTCTGTATGCTTCAAATCTAAGCCCTTTAACCACCTTGATCAGACTCTATCATTTCTTCCCCAACCCTGAAGGATAAAGTCTAAACCTATTAATGTATCCTTCGAAGCCCTTCAAAACTTAGCCTCATCTGCTTTTCTCTCTCTCTCTCTCTCCATCTCCATCTCTTTCTCCTATATTCTGGCCTCTTGTGATCTGTTCCATTCCAAACTCCTGGGCCCTTTTTGAGTTTTCACCTCTCTGTCCTTTTGCCTGGAGAGTCTATTCCATCCTGTCTCTCTAATATACTCCTTCTCCACAATTCAGCTCAAATTTCACTTTCTCAGGAGAGCCCTTCCTGATCTCCTAAGCTCCACCTGCTGGGACAGCCTGTAGCTCCTGCCTTCAGGACTCCCATGTGTTTTTCATGCATTTTTACTAATTATAGCACATTGTTTGTAATTCTACAACTTTTCTCCTTTCCCTAACTAGAATGTGAGCTCCCTAAGGGCAGAACCCATTTTTTTCCTAGCTTTACTGAGGTACAAGTGGCAAATAAAAATTGCGTATATTTAAGGTATACAACATGATGCTTTGATATATGTGTGTGTTGTGAAATGATTATCATCTATAATCAAGCTAATTAACATGTCCATCATTTTACATAGTTATCCTGTAGTAGGGAATGGAGTGATAACATTTAATATCTATTATCTGAGCAAATTTCAAGTATACAATGCATTATTATTCACTATAGTTTCTATGCTGCACTTTAGGTATCCGGAACTTATTCATTGTATAACTTCAAGTTAATATTCTTTGACCAACATCTTATTTCCCCCATTCCCTGACCCCTGATATCCAACCTTCTACTCTCTTCCTATAAGTTTGACTTTTGAGATTCCACATATAAGTGGGATCATGTCGCATTTGTCTTTCTGTGTCTGGCTTATTTCACTTACAATGCCCTCTAGGTTCAACCATGCTGTTACAAATGGTAGGATTTACTTCTTTTTTTAAGGTTGAATATATGTACTACATTTTCTTTTTCATTCATCCATCCATGAATACTTAAGTTGTTTCTATATTTTGGCTATTGTAAAGAGTGCTGCAATGAACATGAGAGTGCATGTATCTTTTTGAGATGCTGATTTTATTTCCTTTGGGTATGTACCCAGAAGTGGGATTTCTGGAGTGTATGGTAGTTTTATTTTTAATTTTTTGAGGGCCCTTCATGTTATTTGCTATAATGGCTATACCAATTTACATTCCCACCAACAATATATAAGAATTCTCTTTTTTTCACATCCTCACCATTTGTCATCTTTGGCTTTTTGATAATAACCATTCTAAGGAGTGTAAGAGGATCTCTCATTCTGGTTTTGATTTGCATTTCCCTGTTGACTAGTAATGTTGAGCACCTTTTCATATACACATTGGCCACTCTTCTGTCTTTTTTGGAAAAATAGCTATTCAGTTTCTTTGCCCATTTTTAATTGGGTTATTTGGGGAATTTTTTGCTACTGAGTTGTAAGAGTGCCGTATATAGTTTGAACATTAACCCCTCATTGGGTATATGATTTGCAAATATTTTCTCCAATTCCATGAATTGCCTTTACATTTTGATTGCTTCCTTTGATGTATGGAAACTTTTTAGTTTAATGTAGACTTGCTTGTTAATTTGTGCTTTTTCTATTTGTGTTTTGATGCCGTATTCAAAAAATTATTGCCAAGACCAATGTCAAAAAGTTTTTGCTCTATGTTTTCTTCCAGGAGTTTTATAGTTTCTGGTCTTATCTTTAAGTCTTAAATCCATCTTAAGCTGATTTTTTGTGTGTAGTACAAAATAAGAGTTTCATTTTATTTTTTTCCACATGAATATCTAGTTTTCCCAAGACCATTTATTGAAGAGACTATCCTTTTCCATTGTGTATTCTTGATATCGCTTTAATACTGTAATGGTGGTGTATAAATCACTTCTCACTCTAGTTTTAAAGGCTAAAAGATAAAAGTGCCAAAAATAATTATATTTAAATAATTTGTTATTGGTTTGTTGTATATACATATGTTATAGATCCATTTATTAATAGATACATGATACAAAAACATAGAAACTGTGACATCAAAAACAAAATGAAGAGGAAAGTAAAAATGTAGAGTTTGTTAATTGCATACAATTTAAACTCTACATTTCAAATAGATTCAAATAGATTGTTATAACTTTAAATAGATTGTTATAATGCTAAGATGTTTTACATAAGTCTCCTTATGTAAGATGTTTTATATATGCAAAAACCTACAGTAGGTACAAAAAAGATAAAGAGAAAGGAATCAAGGCATACCAATACAGAAAATCATCAAATCACAAAGAGAAGAAGAAATAAAGGAACTACAAAACAGTCAGAAAACAACAAAATGTGAATAGTAAGTCTTTATCGATCAATAATTACTTTAAATGTAATTGGATTAAATTACCCAATAAAAAGATATAGAGTGGCTGAATGAAAAAAAAAGCAAGACCCAACTACATGCTACCTGTAAGAGACTCACTTCAGCTTTAAGTACACACATAGGCTGAAAGCAATTGGATAGAAAAAGATATTTCATACCATTGGAAACCAAAAAAGAGCAGAGGTCACTGTATTTATATCAGACAAAATACACTTCAAGTCAAGAATTGTAACAACAGACAAAGGACATCATTATGTAATGATAAAAGGGCACATTGATCAAGAGGGTATAATAACTATAAATATATGTGAAGTCAACATCAGAGTACCTAAATATACAAAGCGAATATTAGTAGGTCCAAAGGAAGAAATAGCAATAGAATAATAGCAGGGGACTTCAAGACCCCACTTTCAACAATGGATAAATCATCCACAGAAAAATCAATAAGGAAATATTGGACTTGAACCACACTTTATACCAAAAGGACCTAATAGACATATGCAGAACATTTCATCCAAAAGTGGCAGAATGCACACTCTTCTCAAGCACACATGAAACATTCTCTAGGATATGATGCCTACACATTCCCCTCCTCTGCCCCATTTTCCCTAATGTTCACAATAGCAGTTAAGTTACTTATGTTATTATTCACTAACCCTTGCTTGCATGTAAGCTCCCCAATTCTCGCATATGTAAATTCCCATCCACCACAGTTCTGGCACCGAGTTCAGTGACCAGCTCATAGCAGATGCTCAATAAGTACCTGTTGAATTAGGAGTTTCTCTTAAGGACCCCTTTGACTAAGAGCAGAGATTGTCCTTGATATTTCACCAGAGTAATTTTGGAACTACTGAATAAAAAAGGAAAATTGCTTAGCCATGTTAGTACCTAGCTTTATAGTTCTATCTACTACAAAAGTCTCAAATGGAGGTGGGAGTATCACATGCCTGTCTGTAGTGCAGGAAAAGCTCTGTCCATAACTTATATTGGTTCACCATATAGTTACGTAAATGCTCTCTTCCAAGCCATGCTATGCACAAGGGAGGGATATAGTGATAAATAAGACACATTCCTTACTCTCAAGGATTTCAGTTAGTATCAGATGATTATAATGCAGTGTGATTTGCACTATGTCAAGAAAAGAGCCAGAAGTTATGGGAACAAGGAGCAGAGACCTTAACCCGAATCAGGGGATAGGCCAGGGAAGGCTTTCCGGAGGAAGTTGCATTTAAACTAGGACTAGAAAGATGAATGGGTGTTAGCCAAGTGAAAAGGCAGGGGAAAGGTGTTTCAGGCAGAAGAAATATGCTTGTGAGCCATTGTCAGGAACTTGGATCTTATCTTAAATATCCAGCATTTAAAAGTTTCCAGCAAGAGAGCAATTTGATCTGATTTACATTTTTAAAGGATCTCTCTCTAACTTAGTGGTTCTCAATTGGGCATGATTTTTCTCCCCAGCAGACATTTTTGGAGGACACAACTTGGGGATGGGAGTTACTGGTGTCTAATGGGTAAAGGCTATTGATGTTACTAAACACCCTACAATATACAGGACAGGTCCCCATCACCAAGAATTATCTGGCCTCAAATGTCAATAGTTCTGAGGTTGAGAAATCCTGTAAGCTGATGTGTGTAAAATAGACCATTACAGATTTAAAGAAGGGTGACCAGTTGGGAAGATATTACATTAGTCCAGACAAAGAATTATGAACTTGGATGGGGTGATTGCTGTGAAAGTGGTGAGAAATAATCTAATCCAGAATACATTTTAAAGATAAAACCAATAGGATTTTGGTCAATTGGGAAATGCGGTGTGAGGGATAGAGAGCAGTTAATGTTTTGAGTCTCAGTAACGCAAAGAATGATGATGCGTTTTTCTGAGATGGGGAACATTTATGGAGTGACAGGTGTATGGAATGGAGAGAAATCAAAAATTCAATTTGGAACACGTTAGGTTTGAGATGTCCATTAGACATACAAAAGGAAATATGGAACAAGCTTATGAGTCTGGAGGTGAAGGAGAAGATCCAGACTGAACTTTAGTATTTTAGGTATCATCAGCATACAGTATTTAAATCCCTGGGACTGAATAAGGTTACATGGAACTCTAGTGCAGAGGAGGAAGCCAAGCCCTGAGCCCTTGAACACTTAGAGGTCATAAAGAGTTATCAGAAGGGACTCAGAAGGAGCAGCCAGTGAGGTAACAGGAAAACACAGGAAAGCCTGGAGTTTTAGAAACCGAGTGAAGGGAGTCTATCAAAAATGATGCCATAAATATCTATTACCATTTAAGGAGTTATTTGTATAATTCTTTCTATAAAGGGTCTGACCTCAAATTCCCATGCCTTTTTATCAGAAATGCATATGTATATGCTGGTATTCATGCCCTCTGTTATCATTTCCATAAGAGAAGAAGCATTAACCAACTGAAACCTTTAATTAAAATTCACATAGAATGAAGTTGGGAAGGGAACCTGGGCAGAGGCAAGAGCCTTTTGCTTATAGGCAAGATGTGATTAAACCCACTGTGATAGTGATTCATAGTTCCTGTTTATCAAAGAGACAGGCTGAGCCTCTAGCCCTATGTATGATCGCTGGGTGTTTGGGGGTAGCTGAACCCAGAACTCATTTTAATGGCATCTCC
This sequence comes from Chlorocebus sabaeus, assembly GCF_047675955.1. NCBI lineage: Eukaryota > Metazoa > Chordata > Mammalia > Primates > Cercopithecidae > Chlorocebus > Chlorocebus sabaeus. The sequence continues at coordinate 28,479,356 of NC_132926.1, read as the reverse complement.
CTGGTTTCAAAAATGCTTTTATTCTTCTCTAATCCTTTAACTTTGGGAGGTAATCTGATCCTGACTGTTATCTTTGATGGCTCAAAGTGCAATTCCCTAGAGTGAAATCAGATCGTACATTTGGGTTCTCTTAATTTTCCAAGCCTTTTAGACCTCTGAATGAGGATTGACCTGAAAAAAATATAGTGGACGCTCTATTCCTACATCAATCAAACTCCATCTCTCCTTCTACCCCTCCTCAGTTATTTGCATAAAATATTCAATTTGGTTGGAACAAGGTACACACACAACCTCTTGACCATGCTTCAAACTAAGATAGATCCTGCAATGGACTTTTAGGGTGAACTTCAGCAAATATTGAGATCATTAGAGAATGGTGCTCTCTTTGGCCTAAACTCTGGTTCTATCAATAAAATATGTAGAGAACAAATTAAGATCAGGGATGTGTTCTAGGTTGTAAGCCTAGAAGTTCAGGTCAATCTTCAATTGGAGTGGATGGGGAATGTGGTGATATGAAGTAAATGAGTAATATATTATCTTATCATAGTAATAATCGCTACCCTGTTTATCCAATACCTGCAAGCATTAATCTCATGTCATCTTCATAACAACCTTTTGAGCTAACAATTAGGGATACTCCGTTTTTCCATATGTAAAACAATGAAGCTCAGAAAGATTACATAAATTGGCCAAGACCACATAATTAGTAAATGGCACAACTGGGGTCAAACCCCAGTCAATGTGATTGCCAATTACTGTGCTATCCTTCCAAAGCAATACGATGGAAACAACCCTCAGCTTGATTTGCCAGTCGGGATTTGCCGTCTAAACCTGGCTAGAATATTAATCTGGAGGGCGATTTTGGAAAAAGTCATTTAATCTCTCAGCCTCAGCCTGGTTTTCCTCACCTGTAAAATAATCAGGACGACCTTCCAGTACTTGTGTCTGATTCTAACTTGTTATATCAGAATTTTAAGCCCTTTCATTTGCAAAAAGTGTCTTTATTTTCAGAATACAGTCATCTATTATTATTATTATTATTGTATTTGATCCTTACAACTATGAGGCAGGCAAGCATTATTCCTTCTCGTGTTTTACATACAGACGGGGAAACAGACTTCAAATGAAGTAGGTACCTTGTCCACGGTTAACGCAGCTGCTCCCCAGTCAACTGCTCTAATATACCAGGTTCCTCGCCTCCTCCTTTATCTCAGGCAGTTTTCACTCTCCCGGGGCCTACCCCATTTCTTATTCCCAGGAAGATTTCCATTGCTAATTTAAAAGTCAACTGCTAAGGGGCTAAAGGAAGGGTGTACATAGGGGCCCCCATCCTCACCAGGGTGCTAAACAGGGGCTGAGGGACAGGAGCAGGCCAGACCCGGCTCCCCAGGAATGGCAACTAAGAAATAGAGACACAGACCAAGAACCCATCCAGACGGGATGCAGAGACGAAACTTTCTGCAGGACATTCCTATAGGTTGGGAAGTGCAAGGTTGTGGATGTCATTGTCCAGGGAAGTCTGGCAGCCAGTTCTCCTTCAGCAATTCTGGGAAAACTCCTACTAAAATGTTTTCTCTTCTAGTGCTTCCCTCCTCAGAAAATGTCACCACTCTCTTCTAAGATGCCCCAACCAGAAACCTGTGAGACAGGAGTAAGGAAAGGGTAGTCTCGGGATTGAAAGGTGAACTCTGAACACAGACTAGCTGTGTGTTAATGGAAATACACCTAACCTTGCCAAGCTTCAGTTTCCCCTTTCATAAAATAGCGCTAAATATGACTTCCCTCATAGTGTGAGACAAGGAATAAATACAAACATCTTGTAGAATTCCTGGCACAAAATAGTCACTTAAATATGGAGTCCTCAAAAAAATTAGTGAGCCCTCTTCCTCACCCCCTACATCCAATCAATCTTCAAATAGAAATTCTATTTGGGTTTGTTCATTTTTTCCTCATTCCATTTGGGTTTGTTCATTTTTTCCTCCACCCTTGGCTGCCACCATGTAATCCAGGTAATCATCTCTGACCTGGGCTCCTATAATGTTGCATGTTCATCTATATGCCTTCTTTCTTGCTGTTGTTGTTGTTTTGAGATGGAGTTTCACTCTTGCTGCCCAGGCTGGAGTGCAATGGTGCAATCTTGGCTTACTGCAACCTCTGCCTCCTGGGTTCAAGAGATTTTCCTGCCTCAGCCTACCAAGTAGCTGAGTAGCTGGGATTACAGGCATGTGCCACCATGCCAGGCTAATTTTTGTGTATTTAGCAGAGACGGAATTTCTCCATGTTGGTCAGGCTGGTCTCGAACTCCCAACCTCAGGTGATCCACCCACCTCGGCCTTCCAAAGTGCTGGGATTACAGGCATGAGCCACCGTGCCTGGCCCCTACCTTCATTCTTGTTTTCACCTCACCCCAGTTCATTCTCCATTCTGCAAGGCAGGGATTTCTCCCAAAAAAATGTGAATTGGCTCTACTCTCCATCCCTCACCACCTTGCTGCTGTAAACTTCCAGCACCCAGGGCCCTTCGTGGCTTCATTCCTCACTGCCCTGCACCTTCCCACCAAGGATCTCCTTGTATCACCTCTGCCATTCTTCTACTGGGGGAACCATTTATCTCTTTCACTCTCACTCCTAAGGTCTTCGGTTCTTGTTATTTTCTCTGCCTATAATAACCTTCGCCAGCATCCAAACTTTCTGTGGCGAACTCATTCTTCAGGTCTCTGCTTAGAAAGTCCCTCATCTGGTAAGCCTGGAAAGTGTCACCAGCACAAGGCCTGGCACACAGAAGACTCCTGATAAATATCTGTTGAATAAATGTCAATGACAACATCAAAGCTGACTCAATGTTGACTGAGGACAGGCGAGGCTCCCATCTGTGCCAGGGTTCAGCTTTTAGGTTATAGACAGGATTCAGAGCTGTGAGATATAAAATAATACAGACTTTTTCATAACATTCCCGCTGGGTCAAGAGCACACTCGCAGTAAATTACAAGTGATCTACTCAGCCCCAGAAGGCCAGGCAAGTACCTGAGACATGTCCTCCCCGTTTAATCTTTTATCAACTTCATCCTCCTTCCCACAGGCTTTCCTTTCTCACTTAAACCCAGTCAGTAAGACACATGACTTCTCTCGTGGGAAGAAGATTTATGATATCTCTGGAAAATTCTTTTCTAATCTGCCGTAGCTTTAAAAGCTTGAGTTTTCATGACTAGTAATTAGAACTGTCAATTCAGTATAAGTCACTGAAAAAAGTGCAATCTCTTGGAAAACAAAAAGAAACTAAAAAAGTACTCTAGCCATTTCCATTATGATTTATGAGATGTATTGTTGATGATCTTATTAATCTCTTTTTAAAATATATGCTGATTGCTAATGTTCTCTATAATAAACTGGCAAGGCACATGCAAATCCCTATTAATAAACACTAGTTTTGGGAACACATGGGTGGATATAAGCAAAGGACAAATATTTGGCATCTGAAGTAAATTTTGTTTTCAATTTTGTGTTCTGCCCAAGGAACATTTGTTGACTCACTAATGTATTAGTGATTGCAAAGGATTCAAAGTTGAAGATCTCACCCCTGCCCTCCAGCTGCTTACAATCTAGTGCAGGGGGAGAGGACAGTTGTAACAACAGATAGCATATATAAACCAGGTAGGCAGGGTGAGATAAGGGAGACAGGTATGGAGGGCTAGATGGAGAACGGGGCACAGCAGCAGACTACATGCGTGAGGGCAGGACTGAGCTGAGCCTGTTCTCTGCTGCATTCTCAGCACAGTGTCAGGCACATAGCAGCCTTTCATAAAGAGTCACAGCAGCAGGGACAAAGGAAGGATAGATGGACAGTTGGGTCCAAGTTCCAATCCTGTCACTTAGAGGCATGTGGCCAACCACTATCTTTTCTGACTCAAGTTCTTCATCTGTAAAATGGCAACTGGGGGAAAATACTTCTTCCTAGGGAGTTGCTATGGGAGAGGAATTTGTGGTTGTCATGAAAGTTGTCCACCAGATATATCTAGTTCTCTTCCTTTTATGCACAAGGCAGGATTGCTGGTCCATTTCCATACTGATGCTAGTTGCAGACATTGTATTTCATCTGGCCAGTGAACTATGAACAGAAATGATGTGTGTCACTACTGAGAAGCTTTACGAGCCAGTATGGCACTGGGGATGTTCCAGATGGCAGTTTCTCTGTCATTCTTAGCCCCAGAGAAAGCGTGGTAAGACAAGAACCTCCAACCAGCCTGCCACGGACACGTAACCTGAGCAAGAAATACACCCGAAAAGACAACAAGTCTTGGCAAGGATGTGAAGAAATTGGAATTCTTATATACTGTGAGTGGGAATGAAAAATGGTGCAGCCACTATGGAAAAAAATATGGAGGTTCCTCAGAAAATTAAAAATAAAACTACCATATTATCCAGCAATCCCACTTCTGGGGGTACTTATACAATATAATTCAAATTAGCATCTTGAATATATATTAGCACTCTCATATTTATTACAGTCCTATTCACAGTCACCAAAATATGGAAATAAACTAAATGTACATTGACAGATGAATAGATAAAAAAATGTGGTGTACATATACAGTGGAATATTATTCAGGCTTAAAAAAGTAAATTCTCTAATGTACAACAACATGGATGAACCTTGAGGACATTATGCTAAGTGAAATAAGCCAGTCACAGAAGTGAAATAAGCCAGTCACAGAAGGACAAATACCGCATGATTCCACTTATATGAGATATCTACAATAGTCAAATGCATAGAATTAAAGAGTGGAATGGTGGTTGCCAGGGACTGAGGCAGGGGGAAATGAGAAGCTGCTAATCAGCAGGTTTCAGTTAAGCAAGATGAGTAAGCTGTAGAGAGCTGATGCATAGCATTGTACCTATAGTCAACAATACTGTGCACTGAAAACATTTCATAAGAGGATAAATCTCATGTCAAGCATTCTTAACATATAAAAGTAGAATTCAGTAGAATTCAGTAGAAAAGAGAAACCCCTTTATACAACCTAGAGTTTAAGTAAATATAATAGCTAGCAAAGATACAAAAAAAATATGTTGCTTTGGAAGAGATTGCACCTGGATGAGGGGGTCGAGAAAAATTTCTTGAAGTTGTCATTGGAGATGGATGTTGAAGTGAGGAAGAATGTCTAAAGACACATATGGGGAAGCAAGATAAGAAGAAAGTAGGAGTGTGCAGGAAGGAAAGTACTCAGAATGGACAGGGCGGTGGATGACTAACAATAATAGTCATGAGAAGTAGCATAGATTACCACTCACTCTGTCAGTCTCTATCCTGTACTTATTCTTACTTGTTTTCCATCACTGCCATAACAGAACTTAAATCTTACAGCAGCTTAAAACAAAACAAATACATTATCTTACAGTTCTGTAGCTCAAAAGTCCAGCATGGGCTTTGCAGGGCTAAAATAAAGGTATGAGTAGGGTGGTGTTTCTTTCTGGGACCTCTGGGGAGAATATGGTGTTTTGCTCATTCAGGTTGTTGGCAAAATCCACTTCCTGTGTTTGTGGGACAAAGATCCTGGTTTCTTTCAGGGACCTCAGCTAAGGACTTTTTCCTGCTTCTAGAGGACACCCTTAGTCTTTGACTTGTGGCCCCCTTTTGCTTTTCTCAAAGCCACAATGGAAGATCAACCCTCTCTCATGCTTTACATCTTTCCTATGTCTTCTTCTGTCTTACTCCTTGAGCAACTCTTCTGCCTTCCTCTTTCACTCTTAAGGTCCAACATGATTGCACTGAGTCCACCTGGAAAACCTTCCTATTTTAAGATCCCTAACCTTAATTCTGTCTGAATGGTCTCTTTGCCATGGAATGTCACATATTCTCAGGTTCTAGGGATTAGAGCATAGAAGTTTTTGGAGGGGGCAAATTTTCTACCTATCACGTCTTACTTTGTGGGTGAGGAAACTGAAGCTTAGTGTGCTTAGGTAACTTGTCCAAGGACACCACCCAGTTCTTGGCAGAATGGCTTTTGATCCCAAGCAGCCTGAAAGTGAGCCTTTATTCTTAACTGCCTCTTCATCCAGAAAATAGAGAGGAGAAAAGTGGAGAGCGAGGCTAAAATGATAGATTAGGAATTTATTGCAGACATCCTCAAATGACAGACACAAGAAATGACTTAAGGGAGTATTGTATAATGATTGTCAGTCACCATACATTAGTTTTTTATTGCTGTTTAACGAATAACCACAAACTTAGTAGCTTTGACAACACCGATATGCTACCTCATGGTTCTATAGGTCGAAAGTTCAGGAGGCCATAACTTGATTCTTTGCTTAGGTTCTCATGAGACTGGCATCAAGATATCAGCCTACTAAGTTATTTTCTGGAGCTTGGGGTTCTCTTCCAAACTCCTTTCTTTTATTAGCAAAATTCAGTTTCTTGTAGTTATAAGACTGAAATCCCCATTTTCTTGCTGGCTGACACTGGGGACCACTCTCAGCTTCTTGAGGCCATCTCAGATACTTGCCCATGGCCCCTCCATCTCAGTGGTGGGACCCTCCCTCAAATTAAATCCCTCTCACTTCAAATCTGTCTGACTTCCTCTTGTGCCTCCAGGTGGAGAAAATTCTTCTTTTAAAACACTTATGTCACAGATTAGAAACACCCAGATAATGTTCCTGTCTTAAGTTCAACTGATTAATAAACTTAATTGCATTGGCAAAAGCAAAATCCCTTTTGCAATGGAACATAACATAATCACAGCAGTAACATCATGGGGCAGAGGTCATGGGGCCATCTTAGGATTCTGCCTACTGCACATTCCATGCATAATGGGATCCCATGCTCATTGGACATATGAGGAGCACAGAGGTTAAGGTCCAATGGCAGAGCTAGACACAGGGCCTAGGTCCTAGTGATGAACATAATGTCATGTCCCAACTAGGAAGGGCTGCTTCTCCTCTTTGAGAGCTGGGGAAGAGCCCTTCCCATTTCCTGAGGGTGAGGATGAAGTTGAAGGTTCCTTAGTGCCTCTTCCAGCTCAGAGCAGACCCAGAGCCGGATGTGTCTCCAATTATCTCCTTGTTAGAGGGAGGGCATTCTGGGTGAGGACTCCTGAGAAAAAGGGGGAGAGATACAAAGTCAGCATTTCTTATCGATAATAATTCAGGCAAATTTATGGCAACAGCTCACCAAGAGTGGAAACCTGTCTAGATCTGTGAGAACATCAGTCTTTTGTAATACTTTAAAGAAAAATTTTATTATTTTAACTTTATGCAATAATTTGCTCTATAACCAATGCTTTGCCGAGCAAAGATTCTGAGGAAACATGATTTTATGACTCTGTAAGAATTATGGATGTACTTCGATTCCACTTTCTCAAAAATGGGTGCTCCTCAAGTGTTTGAAATCAGTTTATTCACTCAGAATAAATGATCTCTTGTGCAATCATGTTTTTGCTATTAATTAGCTTAAGAAGTATTTTTCCCTACAGAGGAAAGCATTACAAATTTCCTACTTATGGAGTTTCATATTCACTCAACAAATATTGAGACTGTACAGTTATTAGGTTCCAGAGAATTATGAAGAAATATGAAATCCCTTAATGATTTAATAATTTAGTGTAGTGCTAACAATGGATAGGAGGAAAGCAAGGAGTGCTACCAACAGGAAAAGTAGAGGAGTTCAGAGAAATGAGAGGTGAGCATAGGAAGCAGCCCCCAGGCAGGCTTCTTGGTGGAGGTGACACTTGGAGCTGGACTTTAAATCATTCAATCCAGAGTTCATGCACTAGCTTCAGAGGCAATACTTGATTTAGTCCTTCCCTCGCTCTCCAGACTCATCCTGTGTTGCCAATCATCTTGACTACATGAAGGCTTTTCCTGCTTCATTCAGAACCTTTGCTCTTCCTGTTTCTACTGTCTAGAGTATGTTTTTTTCACATCTAGATTTTTTCACATCTAGATTATACTCAACCTTCGGCTCTCAGCTTAAATATTACTCCTTCAGAGAGGCTTTCACTCACTGTCCTGTTTATGTTGGTCCCTTCCTTCTCTTTTTCTGACTCTATGGCTCCCATCAAGTTAGAAAAAAAAAAAAAATAGACTGGGCGTGGTGGCTCACACATGTAATCCCAGCACTTCGGGAGGCCAAGATGAGTGGATCACCTGAGGTCAGGAGTTCAAGACCAGCCTGGCCAGCATGGTGAAACCCCATCACTACTAAAGATACAAAAAATTATTTGGGTGTGGTTGTGCATGCCTGTAATCCTAGCTACTTGGGAGGCTGAGGCAGGAGAATTGCTTGAACCCAGGAGGCAGAGGTTGCAGGGAGCCGAGATCACGCCACTGCACTCCAGCCTGAGCAACAAAAGCAAAACTCCGTCTCAAAAAAAAAAAAAAAAAAGGAAAAAGAAAAAGAAATTATAGGTATTCACTCACTTAGGAAATCAAGAAATCAAAGTAAAAAGGTGAGGAAAAAACATAAAGCCCATAATGCAGGCAGGCACTTTACATTTATAGATGTTATAGGTAACTCCTAGAAACATCTTAAACATCTTGATTTACATACTTCCAGATACTTATCTCTGCCAAGGCTGAGTTTTTAAATGGGGCCATATAGTGTATTCTGTTTTACAATCTGATTTTTTTTCATTTCACCTCATATGGTCCATTTTTTTCCCATGTCATCTTTCATTTCTAAGAGTAGTAACTGCTCCTACCAGGTATCTACACTGGTCCAGATAAGCACGTTGTGCTCATCCTCACAACAGCTCTTTTAGGTTGTTCCTGTTCTTATCCCCATTTTCTAGGTATCCCCATTTCACAGCTAGGTGAAACCAAAGTTCAGACATGTGAAATGACTTGCCCCAAATCACACAAGTTAATAAATGGCAGGGGCAGGGGTAGGAAGTCTGTGCGACTGCTGAACTTCCACTTAATAATTGTTTTTACTGCCTCAGAAAGAGCTGAGTGTCCCTTTGAAGAAATGGTTGGGGAGTTTCTGGGTAAAGAGAGGAAGAGAGACTGTTTCCTGCCTCTGAGGGCTGTTCTGCTAGCTCAGTTGGGGATATGTGGGAGGGAGGGACTGAGTGTGCAGGGAACTGAGTAGGGTGAAAAAATACCTGGCAAACAGAGGATTTTCAATGGGTTATTTTAAGTAAAATAGCTCCTTTTAATATGTGCCTTGTGCTGGAGTTAACAAACGTTAATTAAAGCAGAAGCACATATTGTTATTTTATCTCCCATTTGCTTATGGGTTGGGGTATATTTTTAAAAAGCCCACAACATCCCACATTTAAATATGTTCCCAGCCCTAAGGACTTTAAATGCCAGAGATATGTTTGGCCACAGATGACAATGCAGGCCCACACCTGGCCCACTGAGGCAGAGACCCAGGCCCTTGGAGCCCATCTCACCTCTGAAAATGAGCTGATGGATCAGCAGATAGTAAGAGCTCTGGGGGTGGGGGCCTCTGGATGCAGAGAAACCATATGTTTTGGTATTATGGGCCGTCCGGCAGGCAGCTATAAAAAGAGAATAGCTTCTTCTAAGAACTTAAGCCCAAAAATACACAGGAGGAAATGGGAGGAAGTCCCATTTATAACATGAGTGTGTTGCCAAATATTCTTTTGTGTCTAGGAACTGTGGTAAGTGGTGCTTGAGACCTGAGAAGGTAAAGCTTGAGAAAGGAGGGTGGTGACCCTGGTCTAAGCTGGACCCCTTCTCAGCACAGTGGAAATCACGTGAGTGGGATCAGATGGATCTGGGCTCACATTTCAATTCCCTCACTTGTTCTGTGACCTTAACTAAATTATTTATTCAGTCTGAATCTGTTTCCTCTTTTATCAAAAGGGGATGTGTTAGTTTGTTTTGTATCACTATAAAGGAACAACTGAGGCTAGGTAATTCCTAAAGAAAAGAGGTTTATTTGGCTCACAGTTCTGCGGGCTATACCAGCATGGCACCAGCATCTGCACAGCTCTTCTGGTGAGGCCTCAGGAAGCTTTTACTCATGGCAGAAGGCAAAAGGGAGCAGGTGTGCCACATGGCAAGAGAGGGGGCAAGAGAGAGGAGGAAGTGCCAAGCTTGTTTAAACAACCAACGGTTGCATGAACTGATGGAGCAAGAACTCGCTCATTACCATAGGGAGGGTACCAAGTCACTCATGAGTGATTTGCCCCCATGACAAACACGTCCCACCAGGCCCCACCTGCAACATTGACGATCACATTTCAACATGAGATTTGGAGAAGACGAACATCCAGACTCTTTCAGGGTATATACCTACCTGGCTCGAAGAAAAAGATGGGAATTAGATAAATGTCAAGTGTCTTCTATAGTATCCAGCTCAGAGTTGGTTCTCAGAGAACAGTGGCTATGATGGTGAATATGTTTTGGGCAAAGTGAAATTGTTGCTTGTTCACATTCTTGTCCGCACTTCCACACCATAGTACAGGCTGTTCCTGCTCCAAGAAATGCCTTTCTTTCTATTTCAGAAAGTTCAAAGCCAGCCTGCCCTGCAGAGCCCAGTTACATGACATCTCTTTCCATGAAACCTTTCCAAAGTTTTCCCAGTGGGGTGTAGCCTTTCCCACCTCTGCATGTCCTTAGCACTTAATCAGTGACCGTCTATGCTGTTCACTGCAGCACAGCTATCATAGTTGTTTCTGTGTGGGTTACATCTCTTCCATTAAACTGATTTTCTCTTAGGTATTTCCCTTCATGCTTGGTGTGTAGTCAGTCCTCAGTAAACATTTGTGTAATCATTCGTGTATTCAGTATATGTTCACTGAGCACCTATTATGTGCCAGGCACTATGCTAGTGCTGAGGGTATAGCAGTGAATGACATTGATAAGACCCCTGCCCTCGCTGAAGTTACACATTAGTGGAGGGAGATAGATAATAAATGAATAAACAAGTCAATTGGTAAATATATAGTTATATAAAGATCACATATACTTTGATAAGTGCTATGAAAGAAATGAAAAAAATAAGAAACAAGATGGGTGATGGAGGTAATGATACTTAGAGTGGTGCATATGAAGAGGTGACATTTGAGCTGAAACCTGAAGGGTAGTAGGAGGCAGGTTTGGAACAATTTCTGGGAAGTGAGTTCCAGGTAAGGGGATAAACAAAATTGCAAAGGTCTCGACGTAAGAAAGACTTCGGTGTTTTCTAGAAACAAGAAGATCAAAGTGGCTAGAACATAGCGTGGAAGAAAAGACAGTACAAGAGGAGACAAGAGGCAGGTTGGCTCAGGGAGTGCCTTAGTAGGATACTTGGATTTTATCTTCTAAGTGGGACAGACTTTAAGTGGGGTGGGAACAACATGGTCCTACTTAGAGTTTAAAAAGATCTCTCTGGCTCTTGTGTGAACGTGGATTGTATAAGGACAAGAGAAGAGGCAAGGAAATGTTATGCTAGGATCTACTATCTGGAATGCTGCCTATGAAGATGAGGGGATGATTGGACTGGATGGGCTAGATGTGTGGGTGAGGGAAAGAGACAAGTCAGAAATGACTCCCTGGTGTTAGGCTCGAATAGCAGGGTGGACAGTGGTGCCATTTCCTGAGATGAGGAAAATGGAGAAGTATGAGTCTTGTATTTATTTGCACATATTTTGTGAGGGTTCATTGAGAATTTTGTGTTGGATACTTCAAGTCTAAGGTACCAAGTATGCAGTTAAATATATACATTTAGAAAACAGGAGAGGGGATAGAGATCTAAATTGGGGAGTTTTCAGCCTCTAAGTATAAAGGCCATAAGTCTGGAGGAGATCATGAGAGCAAGACTGGAGACAGGGATAGGAAGAGGGCTGAGGCTTGAGCTTTGGACACAGCAATAGCTCAAGATTAAACAGAAAGAAGAAACCAGCAAAGGAGACTAAGATGGGCCAAACTGTGAGGCAGGAGGAGACCGAGGAGCATGTGGGGCCTAGAAGCTAAGAGAAGTGTTTTCAGAAGAAATTATTGTCATCATCATCATTATGAGTAACATCTTGAGCTCTGCCATGTCTGTGGTAAGTGTGAGATGTGACTTACTAAATTCACAAGTCATGAGATGGGATTCATTATCTCCCTTTTTCAGGTATGAAAACTGAGGCTTAGAGAGAGTCCTATTCCATTTGTGTTGCTATAAAGGCTTACCCCAGGCTGGGTAATTTATGCAGAAAAGAAGTTTATTTAGCTCACGTTTCTGTAGGCTGTACAAGAAGCATGGTGCCAGCATCTGCTTCTGATGAGGGCCTCAGGCTGCTCCCACTCGTGGAGGAAGGCAAGGGGGAGCTGGCATGTGCAGATCATATGGAGAGAGAGGGAGAAAGAGAGAAGAAGATGCCAGGCTCTTTTTAACAGTCAGATCTTGTGGGAACTAATAGAGCAAGAAATCACTTATTACCATGAGGAGGGCACCAAACCCGTCATGAGGGATCTACCCCCGTGACCCTAACACCTGCCACCACGCCCCACCTCCAAGACTGGGGATCAAATTTCAACATGAGATTTGGAGGGACAAACATCCAAACTATATCAGAGAGTGAACCAAAGAATGAATGAATGAATGAATGAATGAATGAACGAATGAATCTACATCCATTTTTTTGCAAACTGCCCACACTACGCTCCCATAGCCTACCTAACTGGAAAAAAATAGGAACAAAAGATGATTCTCTTTGAAATACAGCCTGCAAATGCTAGAATAGTATACCAGCTTACAGAGCACTGGGCTTTCCTTAGAGCTTGTTGTCCAACCCCCAGCCTCCCAACCCTGAGACTCACCCCCAGAGTGCAGGGCCCTCCCCCATCTGGAGTGCTGGAACACAGTGACCGGCAGCTGGGGCAATTAAAATGAATCACTCCAGCTCTGCCAGGGAAGAGCTGAGTGATTTGCAGCTGGTGACAAATGGGATGATTTGCCACCCAGACGCAGCATCTTGGATGAAGTGGCCTCATCAGTGGAATTGTTGCATTTGGCCAGCGCTAATTACCCTGGTCTAGGAACCTCGATGCCCAGTATCAAGTGAGCCTCTCTCTGAACACAGCTCAGCTCAGTAATTAGTCAAGATGGACTTTTTTCTCCCAGTAATTTAGAGACAGGCCATCTGAGCCTGTGCCTTTATGCCCGTTTTCATTCCTTTTTATAAATAGCCGTTTGAAGCAGAGGACAAAGGGAAATAGGTTGCACTCAGTGACCTCTTGAGCTCAGTTGAATGAAGGCACACAGGAGGTGTCCCTTCTGTCCCCTTCCTCTTGGGGATGACAGGACGTGTTTTTGAAATAAAGAAGAATGTCCATATCCAACTCCTTGTCAGAGATGTCCCAGAGGGGAGGTTGCTGGGATCAAGAGTTGATTGCTGCTTAATAACTTTCCACTCCCTACACTGGCCCCAAGAGTCTGCTTTCCTGAAGGCCCCCCGCCTTAGTGTCTGCTCCCCCTGCCCCTCTACCCAGGTTGCTGCTCCTCACACTGTGTGCATTCCTCCATCCTGAAGGACTTATTCTCTGCCAGCCAACTTTGCTACCTGCTTCAATAGTATTTTTATTTTAAATTCTTAAGAATACCTGTAAGATGAGTACAACCATCACTCCATTTTGTAAAGAACTAAGAACAGGCCAGGCATGGTGGCCCACGCCTGTAATCCCAGCACTTTAGGAGGCTGAGGTGGCCAGATCATGAGGTCAGGAGATCGAGACCATCCTGGCCAACATGGTGAAACCCCGTCTCTACTAAAAGTACAAAAAAATTAGCTGGGCGTGGTGGCACACATTTGTAATCCCAGCTACTCAGGAGGCTGAAGCAGGAGAATCGCTTGAGCCTAGGAGGCAGATGTTACAGTGATCCAAGATCACACCACTGCACTCCAGCCTGGGCAACAAGAGTGAGACTCTCAAAAAAAAAAAAAAAAAAAAAAGAAGAAGAAGGAGAAGTAAGCACAAAGAGATGTAGTGATTTGCCCAAAGTCATACAACCAATAAGAAACAAGGCAGGATGCCCTCCAGCTTCATCTGAACCCTGAGCCCATTCTCTTGACAGAGAATGACAGTACCCTCTCTGCTTTCTCTGTAAGGATCGCACAATAATAATTGTCAAACAAATCATGGCAATAGGTTATCTGGGTGTTTGTGCAGAAGAATTAATAACTGGATAGATGGTTTTAAAAATATGTCAACTACTGTTGCATATTAGCTTAGATCAAAGGTGTCTGATATTCACAGTAGGGATTGAGAGCAGGAGTCTGCAAACTATGGCCCCCCGGCCAAATCCAGCCTGCTGCCTGTTTTGGCATTCAAGTGTTATTGGAACACAGCCATGCACTTGCGCTTACATATTGTCTATGGCTACTTTTCACTGTGCAACAGCAAAGATGAGTAATGCAACAGAGACCATAAGGCCCGCAAGCCTGAAATATTTACTACCTGGACTTTGACAGAAAAAGTTTGCTGGCCTCTGTTTAAGAGCTATAAATCTAAACTGTGAGATTAGAAGCACACATTTAAAGGCCTGCAATGAATCCTAATCAATAACCAGAACAAGAAATGCCTAACTATCAGAACCCAGAGAACGGTCCCATCAGATCCTTACTATCTTCCATTAGCATCAAGTTATGCCCTAAATGATATATATACTACTTTGTTAACAAAAGGGAAAAAGATCCTTTGCAAAAAGAGACAGCCTGCTTCCAGCACCTGACTCCCAGACCACATCAGAATTCATTTACCCGGAAGGCGTGAACTGTCCATTGAGCATGTTTCCTCTCCCACAGCCCCTGCTCCTGTGGATCACCTAATGCTGTCACTTGGATCTCAGCAGTCGGCCTTCCCCTTCCAATTTCTGTGGGCTCTGCAGTGTTTTTCACCCATCATCATCATTGTTAATCAATAAATACCATAAACAACAATCGTAGTAACATCTTAAATCAATACAGCTGAGTGATTATATTGTAATGGAAGAATGATAGTGGTTTAACGGGAATACAGAAGGGGTGGCTCAGAACCATGCTGGCAAAGGTTGGGGAAGTTTACAGAGGAGGTGAGATCTTACTCACCTCTTCTATTTTACATCTACTATTTTATATCTACTGGCATTCTCCCAGCCCTGTACCTGTTCTGCTTGGTGATCTCCCACTCCTACTTCAAAATCTAACACAATATCTCCTCTTCTGGTAAATTTTCCTGACCTCTGCTAGCAGAGTAATTAGCAAGCCCTTCTGTGTTCCTTCCATGCTACCTTCTTACTTCTCATATAACTAAGATAGTAGAATAATTATTGTCTATGACATTTACATAAGATGGTGACGATGGCTTAACAGAGTGCTAACTATACTATGAGCTAACCATACTATGCTGAGCACTTTGCAGAAAATCTGTGGTGTCTGACATTAAATTTTATGTTTCTTAATCAGTAGGCTCCACTGCCTTCCTGTCTTCTCTATCAGACTGAGCCCACAGAAGGGAGAGATCATGGCATGTTCACTTTTATCTCCCCAATGACCAGCAGCGTCTGCCATATAAGAAATGCTTGCAAAGTAAATGAAAAAATAGTATGGTACTCACAGTCCTAGAGATTCCTATCTCCTGGTTCTTCAACCAAACGCTAATCTGGGTAATGCTATGAAGAGATTTTATAGAGGTAATTAAAATCTCAGTCAGTTCACTTTAAGACACAGAGATTATCTAGGTGGGTCTGGCCCAATCAGGTGAGCTCTCAATAAGCAAGAAGTCATCTCCAGCTAGTGAATGTCAGAGAGATTCAAAAAATGAGAAGGATTTGACACACTATTGTGGGCTTAAAGATGAAGGAAGTCAAGTGATGAGAAATGCAGCAACTTCTAGAAGATGACAGCCAGCAAGGAAACAGTGACCTCAATCCTATAACCACAAGGAGATGAATTCTGCCAACAACCAGTGAGCTTGGAAGAGATAAGAACCACAGTTCCAGCCAACACCTTGGCTTCAGACTAGATAGACCCCGAGAAGAGAATCTGGCCACCCTTAGACAGACCTCTAATCTACAGAACTGTGAGATAATAAATGAATGTTGCTATAAGCTGCTGTGTTTGTGTCACTGTGTTATGCAACAGTAGAATACAAATACAAGCAGGTTTCCAATTCTATCAGATATTGGTGGTCAGACTGCTGACCAAAAGTTCCACTGGGCTTTGAAGAAGTCAGTGTTGCTGAGATCCAACATCACAGAGGAGTCATGAGTTAAGGAAGTCCATGCCCACCCATAAATGAATCAGAATAAGGTGAGGGAGATAGTGTCCTGCAATAGCTAAAGTGCTGGATAAGAAATATGAAATCTCAGTTTATAGTCCCAGCTCTGTCATTGCCTTACTGTGTGACTCTGGGCCAGTCATCTTAGGTCTTTGAATTACAGTTCTCTTATCTGCAAGATCAAAATATTCCTACTTCTCCCATCCGTTTTACAGGGCTGTAAATAAGGTTGAAGTAAGATAATAGGTTCAACAAGCCACATAAGTTGTAGCCAGTTCTGCAGGCAAAAAAAAAAAAAAAGGGATTCCTCAAATACCTACGGGGGGGTTGGGAAGAGCCAGGCCAAGTTGCAAGGCTAATAAAATTCAGGTGACTAGGCAGACAGACCTCCAAGGGCTTCAGATCACAGCTGTTTCTTCCCTGCCAAGAAAAGTGCTGCTTTGCCCTGTGGCTCCCTGGGAGAATAATCATCATCAAAAAAAGTAATGTTTTGTGTTTCAACAGCACTTTTCCAAGTGCTTTCCCCTGTACCATTTTAATTCCAACAGCTTGTATCCGTTAAAGGAAAGCAATGGACTAAGAGTCTTTCTAGTTTTGAAAGTTTTGGTTTCTCACAGTGAAGTAGGGTAAGTCTAACCTATTATACAGAGCAGGAAGACAGAGGCCCAGCTAGGCAGGTGACTCACCAAGTTATGGAGATGGTCAGTGAAAGAGCAAAGGCTCTCATTCCCAGCCCTGGCCTCTAATAATTCTAGCTCCCTGCCTTTAGTATGGAGCTGGGAAAATGTAGCTTTCCTGGATAGAGGCCCAGCTTCACCTGAACGAGTTCCAAATTGAAGGTAGGGAGGATTGCCTTGCCCTCAAGTTCCTCTCTTGCGAATTACATGCAAATGAAGCTTTGGGATTAAGTCAGACTTTGAACTTTTTCCCCCAGCTCTCTAGTTATTCCAGAAATGACAGTTGCTGGCTATTAAGCAGCAAACTCTTTCTTTGGTATTGTCATTAAGTAGGCGGGGATGTGAGGACTATGGTTCACGGTAGACTGAAAAAAAAAAACATAAAAATATCAATTAAAAGAGAACAGGGAAGAAGGAGTCTTAGATGTGTGGAACTTCTGTGGGAAGGCTTTGGGCTTCACTAGATGATCCTGAACTTGGGATGGCTTCGCTGGGTTCTTCAGTTTAGGGATGTTAGAAAAGGAGGCAGCCATCCTGAACACTTGGTTTGATGCCATGACTCCAGACACCTTGGACCATATACAGTTTTGGATTCTCCTGACCCTGACAATTCTTCCCAGGGTCCAAAATCCAATGTGCATAGAGATGCCAGGTTATAAGACAGACATTATTTATGCATTCATTTACTAATGAGGGTCTGCTCCATGCTGAGCACTGGAGATACAATGCTATACCAAAGAATTAAAAGATTCCTTTGCTTTCATGGAGCTTATGGTCTAGGGGAACAAAGACAATAGAAGAGGCAAACAGATGCCATAGTTATGCTGCTATGAGAGCTACACAAGGCTCTGAGTCTTACACTTGAATACTAAAAATGTAATGGTTAGGATGAGGTCTGAAGGATGAATAGGGGCTGATGCATTGATCAGGGGAAAGAGCAGCATGTGATAAGGATGGGAGCCTTTTGAATATGAGGGGCCAGACAAACAGCTGTATGACCAGAGTACAGCAAGTATGTTGCTGGGTGACATTGGAGAGTGAACCAGGGGCCAGACCACACAAGGCCTCAAGGCTCATCAAAGAGTTTGAATTTATTCCAAGTGTTAAAAGAAAAGCTTTGGTGGGTTTTAAGCAGAAAAGCAACATGGTGCAATTAATATGTTTCAAAAGATCACTCTGGCTACCTTGTACAGGTAGCTTTGTACAGGTGGGCAGTGGGGGCATAGAGGACGGGATGGAGGCAAGAAGTCCAGTTCAGTCTCAAGTGACATCAACAAGATGGCAGAGCCAGGCACAGTGGCACATGCCTGTACTCCTAGCTACTTCGAAGGCTGAGGCAGGAGGATTGCTTGAGCACAGGAGTTCTGGGCTGTAGTGTGTTATGCCGATCAGGTGTCCACACTAAGTTTGGAATCAATATAGTGACGTCCCAGGAGCAGGGGACCACAAGGTTGCCTAAGGAGGGGTGAACTGGGCCAGACTGGAGTTGGAGCAGGTCAAAACTCCAATGCTGATCAGTTATGGGATCGTGCCTGTACATAGCAACTGCACTCCAGCCTGGGCAACATAGTGAGACACTATCTCTAAAAAATAATACATAAAACAAGATGGCAGAATAGGAGATAACCTGCTCATATCCGCCTAACAACAATAAGAATTCTGCAACCATCCGCAGGAAAAAAAAAGTCTCTCTGCAGGAGCGTTGAGTTTCAGGTAGGAGGTTATAAAACCCTGGTAGAGCCCAATACCTAAGAAGGCTGTTTTAAGAGTGTAGAATAGCACCCAGGTAGCAAACTTAATCATGCTCTTAGGTTCAAACCTGTAAACAACTTTGTTCATGAAAGGGCTTGGCTTCAGCCCTATTTGGCTTTGAGCCTGCAACCAACACCATCTGCCAATCGGTCCAGGAGAAATCATGCACCTTTGTGCCTCTGCAGAAAGTTTTGATTGCCTGCCGACACTAGTCTTGCCAGTGGATCTGAAAGTTATCCGGCAGTTTGACTCCAGCCCCCTACAGCTGTAGGCCCAGCTTATTACAGCTTGCACAAAGGAAGCTCACTCATACCTCACAGACCGGAAATTGCCTGTCCATAGGAACCTCTGTGATAGCCAACAAGGCTCCACCCCACAGCAGATCCAGAGGGGGCCCAGTCTTAGCTTTCACCTCCTTGCTACAGTTGGGAAACTCCCCCACCCATGCAGGAAATTGGTTGGGAAGTACACACATCTGGGCTACTAGGGTGAGCTCACCAGCATCTATGCCACAGTGGATCCTGCGGGGGCCCAGTCTTGGCTTTAGTTCCACTTAAACTGCAGTAAGAGAACTGCCCTGCCCATGCAGGAAACTGCTGTGAGCACACATGTCTGGAACACTGTGGGCAGGCTTGCCAACCTCTGTTCCACAGCTCCTCTCACTATAGTCAGGAAATTGTACCACTTATTCAGGGATCTGTCAGAAAACACAAAGCCATATGGACCAATGAGACAGGCTTCTGAACTCAGGTTCCTACCCATCTTTCCCACACAGCTCTGGTAGCCCCTTTGACTCTTCTCTAGGTCCGACTAAGCTGGAGTACCATCCCAACCTCTAAGTCCTCACAAGACTTACAGAGAACCCTAGATTAGGGTACCCTCTAGCGTTGAAATGACTGCAGCAGTCACAGACTCTGACAACAGATTAGATTGCATAGATTTCTGGACAGGCCAACTGAAGGATGAGCACAAACAAGGCCAGACTGCAAAGATTAGAATAAATATCTAACTCTTCATTGTACGAGATTGATGTACATCCACAAGCATTAAGAACAATCTTGGAAGTATGACTTCACCTAATGGACAAAACATGACACCAATGAGGGACCCTAAAGAGATGAAAATATGTGATCTGTTGGACAAGTAATTCAAAATAGCTGTGTGATTTAGAACTTAAAATATAATAATTAAAAATTTTTTTTTAATTAAAAAAAGAGACAAAATAGCTATGTTAAGGAAGCTCAGTGAATTTTAAGAAAACACAGAGAAACAATTCAACAATTTAACAGAGAGACTGAAATAATAAAAAAATTCTGGAACTGAAAAATACAAATGAATGAAAAAATTTTTAAATGCAATAGAAAGCATAAACAGCACAAGTTAATCAAGCAGAAGAAGGAATCAATGAGCTTGAAAACAGGCTCCTTGAAAACACAGCCAAAGGAGGAAAAAAAGAAGAATGAAAAAGAACAAAGAAAGCTTATAGAATCTATGGAATAGCATCAAAAGAGCAAATATTTTGGTCATTGAAGTTCAACAGGGAGAAGAAAAACACAAAAGGGTAGATGGCTTATGTAAAGAAATAACAGAGACCTATCCAAACCTAAAGAAAAATATAATTATCCAGGTAGAGGAAGGTCAAAAGTCACCAATAGGATTCAACCCAAATAAGACTATCTCAGACATGTTATAATCAAACTTTCAGAGGTCAAGGACAAAGAGAATTCTAAAAGCAGCAAGAGAAAAGAAGCAAATAACATGTAAGAGAATTCCAACACACCTGGCAACAGACTTCTCAGCAAAAACTTTGCAGACCAGGAGGAAGTACTCTTGGTGACACATTAGGAGTACTGAATGAAAAGATGAAAACTTGCTAACCAATAAGCCTGTACCCAGAAAAGCTATTTGTCAGAATTGAAGGAGACATAAAGACTTTCCTGGACAAATGAAAGACCCAGAAATTCGTCACCATCAGACAGTCTTACTAGAAATGTTAAAGAGAGTTTTTCAAATGGGAAGAAAAAGACACTGTGTAATAATAAAACATATAAAGTTATAAAACTCACTGGTAAAAGCAAATATACAGACATTCACAATATTCTGATATTATAATCATGGTGTGTAAACCACTTACATTATTAGTACAAAAACTAAAAGACAAAACTATGAAAAATAACAATAACTACAATAATATGTTAAGAGATAGAGCTACTGAATGTTTATTGTAAGCCTCATGGTAGCCACAAAGCAAAGATTTCTAATAGTTAAACAGAAAATAAAAGCATACTACTAGAGAAAATCTCTTAATCACAAAGAAAAACAGTAAGAAAACACAGAATAAAGAATCTGTTTTTTGAAAACTAGAAAACATGTAACAAAATGGCAGTGGTAAGCCCTGCCTGAATTACCTGAAACGCAATTGCTTAAATCATTCAATTAAAAGACATAGAGTGGCTGAATGAATAAAAATAAATAAGACCCAATTGTATGCCACTCACAAGACAGTCACTTCACTGTCAGACTAAGAGAATACATAGTCTGAAAGAAAAAGGAGGGAACAAGATATTCTGCATAAATTAAAACAAAAAAATGGAGCAGGAGTAGTCACATTTATATCAGAAAAAAATACATTTTCAGGAAAAAAATTGTAACAAAAAAGACAAAGAAAGCAATTATATAATGGTAAAGGAATCAAACACAGCAAGAGAATGTAATAATTATAAATATATATTCAACTAGCATCAGAGCACTTAAATATGTAAAGCAAATATTAATAGATGTAAACAGAACTATACTCTGCAATAAAATAATAGGAGAAACTTCAACACTTTCCACAATAGACAGATCATTCAGACAGAAGATAATCAAAGAAACACCAGACTAGATGTTTCTAGATGCACTCTAGACCAAATGGACCTAACATACATTTACAGAACTTTCCATTCAAGAGTTGTAGGATATACATTCTTTGCAACAGAACATAGATCAGTCTACAGCATGTATCACATACAAAACAAGTATATCACATACATATATCACAATACAAAACAAGTATTAACAAATTTTTAAAAATCAATGTTATATTAAGTATCTTTTATAACCACAGTGCAATAAAACTAGCAATCAATAACAAGAGGAACTTTGGAAACCATACAGAATTACAGAAATTAAACAACATGCTCCTGAACAACCAATCAATGAGGAAATTTTCTAAAATTTTTTAAATTTCGTGAGACAAATGAAAATGAAAACATGACATATGAAAACCTATGAGATACAGCAAGAGGAAAGTTTATAGACATAAACACCTATGTCAAAAAAATAGAAAGATATTAACAACCTAGCACTGAACTTCAAAGACTAAAAAAGCAGAACAAACTAAATCTCAAATTTACAGAAGGAAATAAATCATAAAGACCAGAACATAAATGAATAAAATAGAGGCTAAAAACAACACAAAAGCTCAAAAAGAGTTGCTTTTTGGAAAGACAAAGCTGACAAACCTTTAGCAAGACTAAGAAAAAAAGAAATGACTCAAATAAAATTATAAATGGAAAAGGAGACATTAAAATTGATACCACAGAAATATAAAGGATCATAAGAGACTATTATGATAACTATACACAACAAATTGTAAAACCTGGAAAAAAACAAGTTCTTAGACACGTGCAACCTATCAAAATTAAATTATGAAGATATAGAAAATCTGAAAAGACCAATGACAAGCAATGAGATTGAATCAGTAATAAAAAGTCTCCCATCATTAAAAACCAAGGACTGATGGCTTCACTGCAAAATTCTACCAAATATTTAAAGAAGAACTAATTTAATTCTTCTCAAACTATTCCAAAAAAATTGAAAGGGAGGAAATTGTTCCAAACTCATTCTTTGAAGCCAGAATTACCCTAATCCCAAAACCAGACACAACAAAGAAGAAAACTACAGGCTAATATCCCTGATAAACATAGATGCAATAATCCTCCACAAAATAGTAGCAAACCAAATTCAACAGCACATTAAAAAGATCATGCACCATGATCAAGTAGGATTCAGCCCAGGGATGCAAGAATGGTTCATTATATTCAAATCAATAAACATGATACATCCCATTAATAGAATCAAGAGTGCAAATTATATGATCATTTCAATATATACAGAAAAAGCATTTAATAAAATTCAGCACCCATTTATGATAAAAACCCTCAACAAATTAAGTATAGAAAGAAAATACCTCAACACAATAAAGGCCATATATGACAAACTCACAGCTAACATCATATTGAATAGGGAAAAGTTGAAAACTTTTCCCCTAAGATATGGAACTAGATGAGGATGCCCACTGTCCCCACTTCTATTCAACATTGTACTGGAAGTCCTAGCCTGAGAAATCAGGCAAGAGAAAGAAGTGAAGAGCATTCAAATTGAAAAAGAAGAAGTTAAATTTTCCCTGTTTGCAGATGACATGATCTTCTATATAGAAAAACCTAGAAACTCTGCCAGAAAGCTGATAGAAATTCAACAAAGTTGCAGGGCATAAAATCAAACTACAAAATTAATAGCATTTTTATAGTCTAACAGAAAACTACATGAAAAAGAAATCAAGAAAGCAATTCCATTTACAATTGCTGCACAAAACACATCTAAGAGTAAATTTAACCTAGGAGATAAAATATCTCTATGGTAAAAACTATAAAACATTGATGAAAGAAATTTAAGAGGACACAAGCAAATGGAAAGATATCCATTATTCATAATTGAAAGAATTAATATTGTTAAAATATCCATACTACCCAAAGAATCTACAGATTCAATGCAATTCCTATCATAATATCAATAACATTCTTCACAGAAATAGAAAAATAATCCTAAAATTTGTATGAAACAACAAAAGACCCTGAAGAGCCAAAGCAATCTTGAACAAAAAGAACAAAGCTAGAAGCATCACACTACCTGACTTCAAAATAGACTACAAAGCTATAGTAACCAAAACAGCATGGTACTGGCATTAAAACAGACACAACACACAGACTAATAGAACAAAATAGACAACCCAGAAATTAATCTACACATTTACAGCCAACTGATTTTCAACAAAGGTGTCAAAAATATGCTCTGGGAAAAGGATAATCTCTTCAATAAATGGTGCTGGGAAAATTGGATATCTACATGCAGAATTAAACTAGATCTCTATCTCTCACCATATACCAAAATCACCTCAAAATGAATTAAAGACACAAATATAAGATTCAAAACTATGAAAGTGCTAGATAAAAACATAGGTAAAACGTTTCATGGTAGTGGTCTGGGCAAAGATTTTTTTAATAGAACCTCAAAATCCCAGACAACAAAAGCAAAAATAGACAAATGGATTGCATCAAACTAAAAAGCAAGCATAGCATAGTAAAAGAAGCAATCAACAGAGTGAAGAAACAAGCTACAGAATAGGGTAAAAATATTTGCAAATATGTGTCTCACAAGAGGTAAATATTAAAAATATATAAGGACCCAACAAAAATGCAAACAAGTCAATTAAAAATGGACAAAAAACCTACATAGACTTTTCTCAAAAAATAAGTATACAGATGACCAATAGGTATATGAAAAAGTGTTCCACATCACTAACCATCAGGGAAATACAAATCAAAACCATAGTGAGATATCACCTCACCCTTGTTAGAAAGGCTACTATGAAGAAGACAAAAAATAACAAATGCTAGCAAGGGTGTGAGGAAGGGGAACCCTTATATGCTGTTAGTGGGAACATAAATAGTGCAGCCATTATGGACAGCATTATGGAAGTTCTTCAAAAATTTAAAAATAAAACTACCATATGATCCAACAATCTCACCATTGAGTAAATATACAAAGGAAATTAAATGAGTACATCAAAGAGATATCTGGCACTCTCTTGTTTATTGCAGCACTATTCACAGTAACCGAAATATGGAATCAACGTATGTGCCCATCGACAGATGAATCGATTTTTTAAAAAGTGGTATGTACTCAACGAAATAGTATTCAGCCATAAAAAAGAATGAAATCCTGTCATTTGCAACAACATTAATGGAGCTAGAATACATTATGTTAAGTGAAATAAGCCAAGCACATAAAGACAAGTGCCACATGATCTCACTTATATGTGGAATCTAAAATAAAAAGATCTCATAGCAGTACAGAGTAAAACAGTGGCTCCAGAGACTGGGGAAGTGAGAGGCAGGGGTGATGGGAGGAGATTTTGTTTGTTTGTTTTGTTTTGTTTGAGACGGAGTCTCGCTCTGTGGCCCAGGCTGGAGTGCAGTGGCCGGATCTCAGCTCACTGCAAGCTCCGCCTCCCGGGTTCACGCCATTCTCCTGCCTCAGCCTCCCGAGTAGCTGGGACTACAGGCGCCTGCCACCTGGCCCAGCTAGTTTTTTGTATTTTTTTTTAGTAGAGACAGGTTTTCACCATGTTAGCCAGGATGGTCTCGATCTCCTGACCTCGTTATCCGCCTGTCTCGGCCTCCCAAAGTGCTGGGATTACAGGCTTGAGCCACCACGCCCGGCCGGGAGGAGATTTGTGAACAGGTGCAAAGGCACAGTTAGATAGAAGGAATAAGTTCTTGTGTTCTATTGCACAGTAGGGTGACTATATTTAACAATAATGTATATTTCAAAATAGCTCAAAGATAATATTTTGAATGTACTCACCACAAATAAATGATAAATGTTTGAGGTGATCTACATGCTAATTACTCTGAATTGATCATTATCTAATGTATACATATAGCAAAACATCACCCTGCACCCCATAAATATGTACAATTTTTGTGTGTCAGTTGAAAACAAAATAAAATTTAAAAAATAAAAGTACAGTTTAGAGGCCATTGTGTTCATCCAGATTTGGGAAAGCTGCTGCAGCTTCAAATGACCTCAACACTTGTGTCCGCCACCTACTAAGATGAAAAGAGCACTGGGATAGTTCTATGTGAAGACCGGTGTGATTTTTCAGACCTGTTGTGCACTGGTTCTGGGGCATTGGGGAAGTGATTTTGCCTCTTTGTATCTATCTTGCTTGACTGCTTAATGGAACTCGTATATCCTGGTCTACCTACCTATGATTTTAAATCACACAATCTCATAAATGGAAAAGCGTAAGAGGAAGCAACTGGTCCCTATCCCCGTGTGAACCTTGACCCCTTCTCTTTCCTTCTTAGAGTTGCATCCCCAGCACTTGCTGTCCTGGGGAACCAAGAGTCACCACCAAGTATATCTCTGTAAACGGTTCACTACTTGAACACCTTCAGAAATGGAGAAACGCTCTCAGTCTCAGGATAGCCATCTCAATGTTGTACACCCTATCCATCAAAAATACCTTCCTCATATTTAAGTAGTAGTTGTTGTCCTGAAACTTCTATGAAGTTCTCCTAAATCAGGTCACATAGTACAAGCCTCATGCCAACTCTTCAGTGAACATGTCTCTTCAAGTCTCTTCGTCTGGTTAAATGTTCCCTGTTCCTGCAACTGTTCTTCAGGTGACACAGCTTTGCTCCACTCTCCTGGTCTCATTCATTTCAACAAGTTTTCCTGTCTCTTATTTTCCCCTCCGTGTGAAACACCTAGGAGCATTCTTTTCCACATAGCAAGCAATGACATATATTTGTTGGATTTCTTCGAGTGAACACTGTCTGCCTAAAGTGAAAAGGGATCTCCAAGAAATCAAGGTAGAGTGAAGTGTCAAGGGACGTGGGAATAACATATATAAGGTCAACACAGATAAGCAGTGTGGAACAACAGAGCAAGCCAACAGGCCTGCGTACTTCTCTCCTGAGGCACAGTAGACTCTTGGCTTTCTTTGTAAAACTCATGGGTTGCATTGGTGATTTCTCTGATTGTTAAATATAGGGTTTCAATCAAACACTGTCACCTTTTGAAGACTCTGAGCTTGAGGCTATGAGAGCACTTGTCAGAAAGGGCTTAAAGGTACAGGAGCTCCAGAATAACACTTCCTCGATACATTGAACAAGATGGAAACAGAAATGAAATGCAAATAACTTTATCACTATAGGATTCATTATGATTTGATGCCCTAACTGCTTACCACATAAAATCACCACAAGTCACATGCAAATCAACTTATAATATCTTGGGAAGCCCTGGACTTGGAAGTATCCTATCAGATCAGAGAGAGAAGAGTGGAACTCTTGGCTGGTGATGTTTCTCCTCATCGTTTGGGGGATAAGAGAGGAGAATAGCACTCTGAGAAGTTCAAAGATACATTTCTGACCTCATAATTGATTGTCATATTTGCCTTTTTTTCTCTTTTTATTTCAGCCAAATTATCTTCCTTGGGTGAGTGGGGGAAAGAATTGTGTCTGCACCCCATGGTGACATTCCCCACAATGGCTGGAGTATGACTGTTCTGATTCTATTTCCAATGTATTCTTCCTTCCTTTCCTTCTAGTCCACTATTTTGGTGGCCTTTGCCAGCCAGGGGAGCAATAATAAGGCAGTCTGAAAACATGTCTGAGTCAATCAAATGTTTGCATCATGTGTATAAATGCATTTGCATTCATATGTGTATGCACAAACCATTTGGTGTGTATGTAATTGCTTATGCATATTTGTGATTTTTGTGGGCAAGTGTTGGCATATCTGTGTCTTTGTCATCATGTGTCTTGCTGTTACATATGTGTAAAAGTGAGTGTGAATACGTGCATGTGGGCTTTATCACCCCTGAAAGACAGCAACCCCACAGGTCCATGTCCTTAATAAGGAACAAAATATGGAGTCTCTCTAACATTTGAATTCTCATCTTGCTGACAGAAGAAAAGGGTGCAATAGGGCCTGACAGCTCTGCCGCCAAGCCCCAGACTAGTGCTCAGTCCCTCCCCAGAGTCTTCCACAGTTGATGTCCATGCTGCTGATGCCTCTTCCCTTTGGCCTACAGGTCCCTGTCTGGTCGCATCGTTGGCGGAGTCTGGTGGTTCTTCACCTTGATCATCATCTCCTCATACACAGCCAACCTGGCTGCCTTCCTGACCGTGGAGAGGATGGTGTCTCCCATTGAGAGTGCAGAGGACCTAGCAAAGCAGACAGAAATTGCCTACGGGACGCTGGAAGCAGGATCTACTAAGGAGTTCTTCAGGGTAGGGACATCCTTTGTCCCAAGGCATTTTCTCAAAAGGGAACCACAACTGTCAGTAAAATGTCCTTCTCATTATATAGCCTGAGATAACAGGCAGCCAGAGCAAGTGCTTAACTGACTGTAAGTCAGGGAAACTCAGGACATTTCTAAGCTTTCTACCACCCGCCTGAGAAATCCACATTTCTACATTTGTAGAAGCTTCAAAGCTCCTGCATTAATTTAGATCCCTTGCCTATATCAGTCTGTGCTAATTCTCTAAGGGCTGCAACAAACATCAAATACAATTTCCTCTCTGTTCTCACAGAAACCTTATAGTCTAGTTAGTAATCAATTAGGAACAGCTTATGGACAACAGCTGGACCTGATGCTCTTTGTGTCCCCTTCTATCTCTTAGAAGGAGCTCAGTGAATGTTTGTTGACTTGATGAATCAGAGGATAGTATATGGGAAAAAAAAATAACTGGAAAAAAGTGATCTATTAAATAGTTCCAGGAGAGAGAGAAAATGTGAAGTGGGAGTGGAGGTGGTGAGATGTGTTTTGGCAGGAGACAGTGAGCGGAGGCAAAGGAGCAGAGAGCTTAGGAGCACAGCCTTCAAGGTCAGCAGATGGAGGCCCGGAACCTGGCTCCATCCCTTACTTGTTCTGTGCACTTAGCCTCTGTGACACCGTTTCCATTCATGCATATCATGAGGAGAATAATGTCTATATTAGAGCCTAACAAGACTAAAAGAGATAGGGTATCTAAAGAGGCAAAACAAGGAACAATCAATGGAGGTTCCATATACCATTAGGACTTTAGGAAATGCAAACATCTGGGAGTCATTCTGAAGAATCGGTAGAGAATGAAGCCATACAGGGTAGACATGTAAACATTTCTAGATATCACAAAACCAGGCCAGACCTGAGGAGGCTAAGTACATCCTAGATGAAAGGAACAACTTGAACAAAATGCCCAGAAGCAGGAA
Organism: Chlorocebus sabaeus; assembly: GCF_047675955.1. Lineage (NCBI taxonomy): Eukaryota > Metazoa > Chordata > Mammalia > Primates > Cercopithecidae > Chlorocebus > Chlorocebus sabaeus. The sequence goes on along the minus strand of NC_132926.1, from coordinate 28,450,651 downwards.
AACCTGTGGTTTCCCTGGACTTTAGGGATGTTTGTCCCAGGAGTTGAAGAAACAGTACATGGAACTACCACATATGGATCAAATAAGAATAATAAGAAACATTTGCTACCGTCTACATATGAACCAAGTCCTGTGCTAAGCACACCCTACACGAATTATCTCATTTAATCCTCTCATTAAAGATGAGTTAGAGATTGTCTCTATTTTATAGATTAGAGTTAGGATATGTCCCCATTTTATAGATCAGAAAATTAAAAGTAATCTCCTAAGATCACATGCTAATAGTAGCAGAAGGAGCAGAGAGAGCAGGCTGCCATATTGCCTCAACAAAAGAGAAGGGATCCTGTACAGCCACACCTAGTTATCTCACTACAACTTCATGGAGCAAACTCCAGGCCCGAATAAACCACTGTGGGAGGTGCTGCAGGTTCTTGACCATGGGCTTTGTATTCTGTATGATAGCCAGGAAAGGGAACAAAACCTTAACCATCACTGATCCTAACCCCAAGGCTAAAATCATCAATTTTCAATGTATCAGAGCAAGAAGGTGCCTTAGAGGTCACCTAGTCAGAGCCTGTCATTTTAGAGAGAGGCATTACTTGCTTAAGCTCACTCAGCCAGTTAATAAAAAAGCCACTTACAATCTCATTACACTTCCCTGACATTTTTAGCCTGCAACAAAAGTGTGAAGAAGGTGCCTGTTTCTACTTGTCCATAAAGCCTGTCCTATGCCCCAACCCCTGCTGATGCAGTTAGGGAACCATCTAATTCACTTAACAATGCTCTCAGCCGTATAGTATAGACAACATGCACCAGTCCTCAAAGTACTTTTGCATCTATGGTTTCATTTATGTTTCACCTGCGACCTCAGGCAGAAGAGGTACTTGTGGCAGCCACTTTGTGGATAAGAAATTAAAACTTGGGAAATTCTTTTGATGCAGGTGTCAGGGGTGGGTACCAAATCTGACTTTTCTTGTTCCAACCGAAGTATTCTTGTCACTGAACCACATGGTCTTAATGTGGTGGTGTCATTAAACTGACAAACATTTTTAAAAAGATCACTCAGGATGACAGCTGGGCTTGTGGCCACATCTAGTCTAACTGTATCATTTTATAGGTGGGAAAACTGAGGCCCAGAGAAGAAAACGGTCATGCTTACCTAGTGAGAGGCACGGCTGGGATTTAAAATTTCAAGTCTTTGTTAATCACTATGTCAATTGACATATTACTGCCTCTTGTCCACAGCACAAAGTTAAGAACCTGGAACCAGGGCAGTGCATATTCTACAAGTTCTGTGCCCAGGCCTACTACATTGGTGGCAAATTGGTTGTAGCCCATGTACTTACTTTGACAGGTCAGTAGTGGTTGCCTAGAGTTTCTGAGGTTACATCTGGGCTTGATATGAACGGATTCTTTGATTGATATCGATGTCTCTCATGTATAGAGGAAGGGAAACTGGTACCAAGCAAGCCAAGTATGAAGCATTCCTACCCTAAAGTAAAACCTGAAAAAAAAAAGCATAATTATTAGTAGTCATTGCACTACTTACAGAATGCCTTCTTGTGCCAGGCACTGGGTTATGCATTTTACCTGTGTTCTCATATAATCTCCATGGCAACACTGTGAAGTGCACAGTATTATTACCATTTTCAGAAGAGGAACACTGAGGCTCAAAAAGGCTATGCTACTTGCCCAACGTCTTTCATCTAGTAAGATATAAAACCTAAAATGAGGGAGGCAGCTGGTTGCAGTGGAAAGGCACAAGGTGTGCAATCAGGAGACCAAGGACTCCTGGCTCTGCCACTAACAAACTGCATGACATTGGACAGTTTATTGCCACATCATGGGCCTCAGTTTCCTTACTTGTAAAAGGAGAGTGCTGCCAAGATATGTCCCATGCATAATAAGCCTTTCTTTCTCTGTGACTCTGACCTTGGATAATTATCCCACCAAGAGTTTGGTGGTTGGGGAGATAAGGTCGCCTACCACCCCCACAAGGCAGAAGGAGGGAATACTGAGACAAGAATTCTTCTATTCAGTCTCTGAAAAAGCTGGCTTCTTGTCCCCATGACAGCCCAGAGCTTCTTGGCAGCTCCAGCCCAGAGATGCTTAATCCTCCATTGACAGTTTAATTAAGATGTATGAAGGGCCATGGGAGCTGCAGATGATAGGAGAGATCCAAGAACAAATGCCCTGAGTATGCTTCCAATCTTCCCTGCCATTCATGCTACCTTCACATTCCTGGAGATTAGATTTTCCTGATAGTTCATCCCGAGTGTCTATGTGCACAGCCTTAACATTTGGGGCACTGGGGTGAGGCTGAGAGGACATATTAATTTTCTGCATACTGTTGCCCAGAAGGCTCTTCAGCCTTGCCTGTCAACAGCCCAGTTCCCTGCTGTGTCCATCCTGTCAGGTCAAATTGCATCTTGCAATTGCCCTGCTGTGTGTTTTGTTGATTTGTGCCTGGAAGATTATCTGCAAATCTGGTCACAGCTGAATTTATACATTTTCCTGCTTCCTGTGAGAGAATATTAAATACATTGGCAGACCTTATGATTAGTTCTGAGTAATCCCTCCCCTAACCTTGGAATCCTCCCTCTCTTTTCTCCCTTCTTTCTTCTTCTTTCTCACATTGACATTGTTGCTTGAATGATGTATCTTCAGGTAAAGAATAGGATACTTCAAGCTAGCCAGGGACTTAAAGATTACAATGCCCAAACTCCCCCTATGGAATGGATGGGGAAACTAAGGCCCAAAGAGAAGGGATTCTCTGTAAACAAAACCATGAGTGAGAAGTAGAACTAAGACTGATATCCAGGGCTCCTCACAGCCAGTCCAGTGTCCTTTCCAAATTGTAAACCAGACTGTAAAACGAATAATATAGTTTATCTAATTATAGGCTATTAAAACTGAAGTTTTAATAGCAACTATTTCCATGACTTTTCCCTGGAGACCTGTGATTTTCCTGGGCCCCGAATATCTTTATTGATCAGCTGGCTCAAATGACAATTGTAGATCAGTGTCTTAACAACACTTGCCGTGCACTAATATCAAGGAAATAAACCTGATACTTGTATACAGAAAAAAGTGATACGCTGCATGTATAATGATAATTTTATATTAAATAAATATGAAATCTATGTATTAACCACTGAGTTATATAGAATATGTGACTCTAGCAACAGCTGTTTTTAAAAAGTAGTCCCTTAGGAAACATTTGTAATAGCCAGACTTTAGTATCCCTAAAATACATCTACCCTTTGGGAAAAGGTCACCATTTAGAAATAGTATGCTAAATGAGAAGTCTGATTGTGGTCCTGGATCATGGGCCCTGACTAGGGGCCTACCATGTGCAAGGTACTCAATTAGACTCTGTGAAGGACCCACAGGAAGGAAGACATTCTCTCAAGTAGTTTCCACATGCTTGAGACTACATACAAGAAGAGACGACTTGCAATCCTAGCAGTCTACCCTGGCCATCCAGTGAGTGCCCCACACAGTGTGTCCCATAGGAGTATCAATCCTCACAATACTGTTTCTCAAAATGAGGGTCACACAGGCCACACAGATCAGAATCACCTGGTGGGGACAATTCCTGAAAAAGACGTATCTAGGTTCCACTTCAGACTTGCTGACTCAGAATCTCTAGATTTAGAGCTAGGGAATCTGCATTTTAACGATCAATGTACATGATAATGGTGCCTACTGGAGTCTAAAAACCATTGCCTTTGGGACTGAGGTGGACTCCAAATATATAGGATTTATTCTGTTCTATGAAACAAGGATTTGATTAGACAGAACCAGCATCTCAAGTGGAATAAATAGTCCAAGCAAAGTCCCAAAGGGGAGAAGGCCCAAGGTGAGTTTAGGGGGAAATAAGGAAGGCAGTTGGGCCATATTTGGAAGATTTTAAAATGTAAGCAGATGACAATATTTGGTCCCAAGTTATCAGCTTTATTAGACAACAATATATTTGATTGGTGCAAAAGTAATTGAGGTTTTTTACCACTAAAAGTAATGGCAAAAAACCTCAATTACTTTTGCATCAACCTAATACATTCTGAGGACAGGTCTTGCAATATAGGATGACTAGAACTTGGCTACCCATGATCCAGAAATTCTGCAGTGTTTTCTTCCAATAATGAAATCAGATTCCACTGATATTCAGCTTTCTATTTCTTCTGGTTAGTATAAATATGGCCGTATTGAACAATAGATACGTCCTTTAATGTATTTAAAAGCCAGGCAGGGCCCCAGTTTCTTAATTCTCCCCTTGTTTAGGAGGAATATAATTACTCAGAAGTAATTAAAAGATTCTGAGCTATTCTGTTCATTCTGAATTTGCAAGATATTTGTACTTTGGAACCTACTGGTACTAATTAGAGCCTCTTATTTTGCAATCACTCATAATTTGTTTCTTCCTGAGCTAATCTCGCTCATGAATGTGTGATCAAGCTACACTCAGCTCTTCATTAATGCGTGCGCCGACCCCAATTCCAAGCTCACTTAATTCCAGCTTTGTTTCTTTCCCTGCCAGAGGTCTAAAATTGCCGTGTTTGAGAAGATGTGGACATACATGAAGTCAGCAGAGCCATCAGTTTTTGTGCGGACCACAGAGGAAGGGATGATCCGAGTGAGGAAATCCAAAGGCAAATATGCCTACCTCCTGGAGTCCACCATGAATGAGTACATTGAGCAGCGGAAACCCTGTGACACCATGAAGGTGGGAGGTAACTTGGATTCCAAAGGCTATGGCATTGCGACACCCAAGGGGTCTGCCCTGAGGTAAGTAGCCAAGATTTGCTTCCTTGGTACTCCCTCTCCCCTCCCTATCTCAGGAATGAAGCTTCTGTGTCTGCTACAAGGCTCCAATGCCACAATGCAAGCTGTCGAGGGGGCTCTTCTTCAACACCTATGGGCCTGAAAGATTCCAGCCACCCAAGATCTTCAGCCCTGAGGTTGGAAATTGACCTGGGGGCCTCAGCTTGCTGTGACTGTCACTGCCCATGTGTTCTTCCCCTACACCTCACCTTCCTCCTCCAAGTGTGTGAAACATCAATGAACCTTGTGCTTTTGTCGTGTGATCTGTAACACCCTATCCTTTACCAGACACCCCTGCATCCAACAACACCATGAACAGAGTTCTCCAGCAACCTGAATTCTTTGACAGAAGGTGGTTTATAATGTTTGTCTCTAAAGAAACATAAACACGTTGTCCAAATGAAAAACCAAATCTTTCGAGTCCTGAGACTCTGGCTGTGGAAATTGAAATAGTATCTAATGAATAGCACCAAATTAATTGTAGCACCTATTCTTACCTAGAGACTGATTTATTTAGCAAGATGTAGACAGTTTGATAAAGAAGCACATTCAACTTTACTTTCACATGAAGAAATCCTGATATGCATTTTCAACAGTTGAAGAAGAGTCCTGTAGACATGGAGTCAGAATACCTAGATTTAATTCTGACTGTCTTACAAAAGGTAAAACATAGCATCTCCAAGCCCTCAGTTTCCTTATCTGTAGAGGGAAAATAATTGTTCCAGCCCTTTTTAGGTCTGAGCTGGTTTGAGTTCAAGTGGTATAATTTATGCTGAAGGTCACTGAAAACAGTAAACTGTGAAGTCACCTATGAGACATTATGTCAATTACAGAAGAATTCAATCATTTGGGGGAAGTGTTGCATTTCAGGAAGGGTAAGAAGTATTAATAAAGTTTGAAAAATGATGGAGACGGATTCCTAACCCATCTGGATATGATACCCTGGTCCACCTCTGCCTCTACTTTATTCATTTATCTTAATAATACTAAGCCTCAACATTGTTCTGGGGACTGGGCTAGTAGCTGGAGCTACAATTTTGAACAAAAAGACATAGTCCCTGTCCCCGTGCAACTACATTCTTGCAGGAGAGACGGACATTAAAGAAATGATTAATGTTTAATGACAATTCTAATAGATACTAGGACAGTCTATAAACGGGGACCTAGAGGACATCTACTTCCTGCAATGTAGCAGAACAAAATTCTCACTATGAAACAACCAGATATGCTGGATAAGGTATAACAAATAGCCTTTTAAATGCAAGTTAAGAAATCCCAAGGACCAAAAAGAAAAAAACAAATCAAAACCAGAACTAAAAGCATAAGCTTATTATTCTGGGACCACCCTAAGCAGAGCAAAGGTATAAATCACGTGACAATCTACATGCGCAACAATTGACAGTACAACTAAAGACATAAAAGTAATCAAAAACATTTTAAGAGAAAAATACACTATCATTAAAGACCAGATATATTCCAAAAAGTCTGAATTAGAACCTATAGAAATAAAAAATTCATTCATTTATATAAAATCTCAGTGGAGGGGTTGAACAGCAAATTAGATAAAGTTAAAGAAAGAATTATCCACTCGTGGGTGGGGGGAATCAAAGAAAATTCCCCGGAATAACACACAGAAAGATGAAAAGAAAATGTAACAAAGAGTTTAAGAGACATGAAAAAGAAAAAAAATTGAATCTGCTGTGAGTTCCAGACAGAGACAAAAGAGAATGAAGTGGAGGCAATGTTTTAAAGAAATTTTCTGGAATTTATGGAAAGCGTAAATCCTCGGATTTGAAAATCAGTCTTAAGCATAATAAATAGATAAAAATCAGCAGCTGATTCAATTGAAAGTGCAGAACCATAAAGACAAAGAGATCTCAAAGACATCCAGATTTAATAATGTTCAATTTGGTCTGCAGGATGAGTGGGGCATGGCTGAGAAGACAGGTCCAAGGATGTTTTTTTCAAGCTGAAGTTTGACAGATTAATAGGAGTCAACTAAGTGAAGGGAGGAGAAGGGAAGAAAAGAGTAGCTGAGGCAGAAGAAACAGCATGTGCAAAGATTCTAAGGCAAGAAATCATTGCACAGTCGATTAACCAAAAGCCACTAAGTGTTCTTGGAACACAGGTAGTAATACAGAGGAGAAATGTTTAAGCTGAGATTGGAGGATGAAGTGGGGAAGAATTTTATAAAGAACTTTTGTCCTTATTCGAAGAGCAATGAAAATACTTTGAAGAACTTTAAGTAATTATCTGAAAATTGAGAGAATAAAGATACCTGGAGAAGTGTAGACATAATTGAATATGAACTAATGAAGATAAATGGTCTGGTATTTATCAGTCATGTGTTATTGCCTGGTAGAATCTAAAACACTCTTTACAAGTTTGAGCAAAGTTCAAAGGGGATTCAGATGATACTGTTTGGCAAGGAAGAGGCTTTTATCTCAGAAAGTTATTGATCATCAACCTAGAAAGACTCAAAGTAGAGAATGAGTTTTTATAGTTTCAGGAACATCAGTGATACCGCAATATTACAATGCACTGAAGGTTTCATGAGTCAAGGACATCCACATAAATACGTGGATGTGAAGTTAAGAAAACAAAGCACAGACACATAACATAATTTGTCCAATCAATAGAATACCTGTGCCATCCCATCCCACACACGGTTTCCTGGAACAAGGTAAGGTAACAACAACTCAGGAAATACTATATATTTCCTGCTACTGGAAATACTGGAGTGACATGAACCTAAAACTCAGGCCATTTGGCACTCAAATGGCTTTCCACTATAATAAAAATCATCACTGAGTCAGTGCATATTAAGTGCCACTCACTGTGGTACTTGCATTACCTCTTATAACCCTTGCAACATGCCTATAAAGTACCATTATTTCCATTTTACAGATGAGGAAACAGAGTAAGAGTTAAGTTGCCTAATCAGGTTGACACAGCTAATAAGGCAGAAGCCAGATTTAAAGCCCTGGCAGTCTGACTTCAGAGCCTACGGCTGTAACTCACTCTAATGTTGCACTGGGCTTTATGAATGACAGCACCATTTAAGGCAGGGAACTGGACTTGGGCCAGGTTCTTTGCACCTACTCACATGGACCAAATAACCACCAACTTGGGAATTAAAACCAGATCTTTGAAGTCCAGAGCAGCCACTCACCACTCTGAAGGCAAAAAGTGATCATGGACACTGGCTTTAACACACCCAGCACCATTCCTTTGAGGAGTAACCCTGCTTTTTTGGATTTGCTTGCTGAAAGACAGTTTCTGGAACAAATGATGAAAATAATTCTGCTTCATAATAAAGAAAAAACTAATTCTTTTGCATAAATCTCTGTAAAACATGTAACAAGCCATTTATTGATTTCAAAAAAAGAGAGCAAGAGTAAAAAAGAGAGAAATGGAAAAACAACATGTTTCAAATGCAGATCACTGATGACTGAACTGGAAGTCAAGAACACCCAACTGATGGCCATATGCTCCTGTCTTCCCACAGTGCTCCTTTCTCTCCAATGCAAACTTGATGGTAGTCATGGGGCCATCATAATTCCAGATTCAAAAACAGAAGAGTAACACTCGTCCTAAGAGGACCTCAAGGGTCTGGCCTGGGAAAGTTCCTCTACCCTTAATGGGATTCTGCTTCTCATCTGTGCATTAAAAGGGAACACTGCTAGCAACCAATAATGTAGAGGTTCCACAAAACACACCATTGAAGAATGGTTGCAGAAAATACGAGTAACCATGCCTCCCCCACAGCCCACCCCCCACACACATACTCCAGCCAGGTTTCCATTATAACTCTTTTCCACACCCCATATGATGCCATTTGACCCAAGACATGGTCAAACTCCAAACAGTTATAGCAGACCAAATACCACAAACACATGTGCCTGCTCCAGCAATCCTAGATCCACTGACTTGATCCCAGGAAACCATTCTGCATGACAGAAGTGGGCAGTAAGGAGAAGAGCAAAGACATTTGTGCTTCCTTTGGACCCATTGAAGAGGGGCTGATGTGTGCTTAAAGATAACCTGGCAGAAGAAATCCAATTTCGTTCAAATGATTTTGAATCAAAAAAAATACTTTTTTAAAAGACTGTTTAACTACTCACAAGGCTGCAAACTCTTTGGAAGTGTTTACACTACAAAAAGGTGCTTGAGTTTGTTCCAGGTATTATTATAAACTTCTCTTCAGCCCAATCAAAGGTAGGGTTTTTGCAGCTTTCACAGGAAGATGTCCTCCAGGCTTACTGCCTGTACTTGTATCAAGAGAGGACCTTCCTGGCCATGCTCCTCCACTACTTTCTCTCCATAAAGCCAGACTTCGCTGTGCCTGTGGCGCGTTCACTCTCTTACAGCCTGCCTAGAACAAGCTCCAGATTTCTCCAAGATGGATCACCCAGTTATGCTTCAGAAGATCAGAGAACTGACACCTAAGGCCCAAATGTTCCTCCAAAACTTGCCAAGTCTACTTGGCAGAAGCCAGGCCATGGTCCCCACAGAGTGTTAAAAAGCTATGTTAGTGACAGAATGGTTTTTGGTTGTTGTTGTTTGTTTCTTCTGCTCTGGAAACAAATACTCTGATGAAGCGAGGTGGTTCAATGCTTGATTTTCCATTTGGACAGGTGGCGTTTCTTTGAAACAGATGCTGTTTGTTGGCTGTCACTGCATGTTTGGGGGTGGGAGAGGGGCTGTTATGTTTCATGAGCCCTCGGGTTGTAGATAAAGACCTATGCAGCCAATGCCAGTCACTAGGGAAAGGCAACTGGTAAATCTACTAATTATGATCTATTGGCCCTTTTGGTGCCAACTTAATGTATCTTGCTAGCCTAAACTGAAATGTCTTTTCTTTATTATGATGAACACTTCCTCCTATGTGTTCAAACTTCCTAAGTAAGGGGGCATAGCCCATGTTTTATAAGCCCAAGAAAGAATCCATACCAGATTGGCCTCAGTTGAAATGTCACCTAATGATTCTCTTTCACAAACTATCTACCAGGAGCTTAACAGATTTGCTAAGAGTTAGACCCTAATCAGGACATTGGTCAAAGTCTGGTCTTTAACTGTGACCGTGGTTCATGGAGTCTTCTTTGGTCTCTGTGATCATGACATGTTTGTCTTCTGTCATGTGTCTTGTTTATGCCAGATGTATGGGCCAAGGGGGCAGGAGTGCAGTACAACTTCACCCTGCAGCTTACCGGGTAATGGACACCCAGGAAGGTCTGAGACCCACTCCCTGTGCTTTCCATTTAGCGTCACCGATTGGTTTCCAAATACCTTCTCACACAAAGCACTGTGCATAATGCTGCAGGGAATGGTGGTGAGAGACGCAATCCGCAATCCCAGTACTTAAATAATGCATCATCAAGTACAGCTCATGAGCAGCATTATGTAGATACCTATTATCCTACCAATGCCATAGGAGAGTCAGAAACACTCAAAAAAAAGGAGTGTCCAGAGCTCAAAAAAAAACACTCAAAAAGAATTGCAGATTCTTCCACCACTAGAAGAATTGTGGAAGAATGGTGGAAGAATTGTGATAGATGGGAAGTGGGGAGAGGATTCTTCATATTAGGGGCTGAAGGAGAAAAGACAGCAAATGTAGAAATGGAAAAAAAAAAAAAACACATGGGGCTTGTTTGCAGGAACGACAAGGGGTCCACTTTAACCAGAGAATTCATTAATAGGTAGGAGTGATTGGCTGTGGTCATATTGTGAAGAATCTCAAATGTCTCTCCATGTTTTACTATGTCCATAGGAGCCACTGAAGGTCATTGACAGGGAGGGACATGATCAGACAGGCTCCTGGAGATTACCCTGGCAGTGGTTTGCAATGTGCATCAGAGAGAGGAGGATCACAGGCGAGGAAGTCATTTAGAAAGCTGTTGTGGTCATCTTGGTAGGAGGTAATGAATGTGGTCATGAGTTACAATGGGATGCAGACACGTGGGAGAAGTGGTGGACTCTTTGTTCATCACTAGTCATATCCTTCACTTTAAAGCTGGGAAGTTTGGAAAAGAAGTCTGTTATGTAAGCTTTCTGGGACTTTTTTGCTCCTGCCTAAGGCTTGACTGGGTACAAACTGATTTTGGCAAGGACAGAAAATGGGAAGATACGGGATTTACCTCCCAAACAGAATTGCTGCTGCCACCTCAGTTTTACCTCTGAAATGCCTACCTGGTTAAGAAAGGCATCCCTGGAAGGGACACAAGCTGTCCAGCACACCAGCAAGAATGATGAAGGACATTGACCACCTTTAGTTACTCCCTGCTGCATTGACTATATCTGGCCTTTATCAATTTTTTAGTATGACATGAGCCCAAAATTATTCATCACCATTTTAGCCTCACTGGCATTCCCATTGAGTATATTTTTTTATCTCTTCACGTAACCCTGTGCTGGAAAATAATCTAGCAAACGTTGCTTGTGCATATTGGCATCTGGCTAAAGAAAAGAAGGGTGGTTAAGGCTGTGAGTCAGGAAGAGGTATCACCAAAGTTTTGTAGGGAAGGCTCTCACTTTCAGGCACTGAGGGTTTCCTCCTAGTTGCTCATCCCCGACACTGGAATGATAAAACATGCTTGTATCTTCCATGAGGTCCAGTAGGCCTTCCCTGAGAACCTGTTTTTTGTTTTGTTTTGTTTTGTTTTTTTGCCTAATGCTAACCTGAGTGTTACAGAAAGCCATAGAGAGTTCTCTTCTTTTAGAGAATCACATTGACCCAGAAAATAATTAGGAAACAAATAAGCAAGTGTTTTTTTGGGTGGCATTGAGTCAATTGCTCTAAAGAGCCCTTCCCAACTTCAGTGTGTATCAAAATGACTCAGGGGAGCTGGTTTAAAATGCCCCTTCCTAGACTCCAATCCTTGAGACTTCTGATTTTGCAGATCCAGGAATATGCAATTTGAACAAGTCCCCCAGGTGCCTTGTTCTAAGTAAACAGCAGTCCACTCTGGGAACGAGGGCTAGAAGAGGTCAGGGAGGCGACGCGCGTGGAGTCTGAGGACACAGAACATGAGGAGGAGGCTCTGAAGGAGCAGGGGGATGGATATGATGAGGGGTGACCAGGAATCCTCCTGGAATGGTTCACAACCACAATTCCTGGAGTCAGATCACCTCCAGTCAAGAGTTTGACCTCACTGGGTAAGTCACTAGAACTTCATAAGCCTCTGTCTTCTTATCTGAAAAACTGGAATAATAATTTTGTGCAGTTGCTTTGACGATCTGATGAAATAGCATGAAGTGCCTGTTACAGAAGATACTTACTAGTGTTCATTTTCTACCACTCTCCTCCTCCCATTAGACCTACTAAAAAGGCACTTTTGAGCCAAAGAACTTATTTTTTTCTTTTTTGTAAAACCAACTGTGTTCATCAGAAATGCACATGAGCCCCACCCTCATCCCCCTCACATACACTGGCTGCATTAGAAATAAAATGTCTCTGAGAACAATTTGTGGTCCTCCCCCACAGAGAACATGCTAAAAAATAAAACCCTAATATTTCTTTTTCTCCCTCCCTCCCACCCTCACAAGTAACAGCCTGTCTTCCCGTAGTATAATACTGGTGCAGAGCCTGCTGTTGATAAATACAGTATGTTCCAGGGAAACGACAGTCCCTTTCAATTGGTCCTTACCTCCTGATGGGTAGCCAGGGATGCTTGTTGTCATGGTAACCCCATGAACTCTGTGACCCAGGTCGGGCCTGATCAGAGACAAAGCCCTCTGAGTGGAGAGGCTGGATTTACTTGCGTCCTCAGAAGAGCTGGAGAGAAAGGAAGAGAGAGAGGAAATTGGGGGATAAAAGGGGAGATAGAAAAAAAATGGGAGGGAGGTTGGGAGTGAGGGAGGTTGGAAGGGAGAGACAAAGGAAGGAGGGAGGCAGAGAGAAAGAGAGAGAGAGAGAGAGAGAGAGTGTGTGTGTATGTGTGTGTGTTTCAATAGAGACTGGAGGTTTGCAAAGGAGAGCTGCATCAATTCAGAAGCCTTCTCAGGTCGAGATGCATTACACCACACGTGTAATGCACGTGGGATGCATTACGGAGAGTACGGAGAAAGCTTCCTAAGAGACTGGTGCAGTAGTCTGGTGCAAAAGTCCAGACAAAGGAGTGGCAAGCGCTTTATTTAGCATTTTAGGGGTGATGATAAGACTTGTTGTTAACATTATTGAGCACTGACTCATCTCAGGCACTCCTAAGAAATGATGTGCATTATCTTATTTAATCCTAACAACACCGTGGAGGTAATATTGTTTTCATCTTCATCACATAATTCAACCTGATTCCAGACCTCTTCTCACTCATTAAGCAAGAATGCCCTCTTAAAGATGTAAGGAGGTAAATTATGAGGAAGGGATGATTATTCAGATAATAAAGATTATTTAATCCCCACCCCCATCACACACACACACGCGCACACACACACATATAGCATTGATCCTATCCAACTAATATACAAATAAGAAAACAGATTTCATAAGGGAAATGGCTTGCTTTCTGCTCTATTTGAATTCCCTAGGGAATCCTTGCTTGACTCTGCACCATTTGTATTTGTTGGGGACAAGGAACCTCTCCAGGGTCAGAGTCATACCACAGGTGGATGTCTTATCCTATACCTACATAAAAATGCAAAACTGTACATCTGATGCATATTAAGGTTCCCCTGCTTGCCCATGACACATTGAAGCAAAAACATTCCTAAAGATTTCTATGCTCCTGAAAATTCTATATGTTTTTTGTTTCTTTCAGCAATGAAAAACAGGTCATTTTAAACCAACTGTGCCATAAGTTTAGAGGGTGGGGTAGGGGAGCCTTACATCCATTTTATGCCAGTGATGTGCTGGGCAATGCATTCAGTGCCCTGTGATGGTCGTACACTAATCCTTCCCTCACCTTTTGATTTAGATATTATCATTTCCCTCTCACAGTTTAGAAAACTAAGATTCAGAGGGTAATGCTTTACCCAGGTTCTCAAAGTGATTTGTGGAACAGAGCTTAGGTACAAACCCGGGTTCTGAAACCCTCATTCTTTCCACAACCCACTTCTGTGCTAATCAACACACGCATCACTGCCTTAAAAGGTGGCATCCTCAAAACGTCTAGGGAAAACATCAGGGGACATGAGATGTCAGGTAGCCTCCGCAAACTAAGCACTCTGTCTTGAAGCACTAGGCTAGGTTGCAGATCCACGCTGCTAATTTATTTTGGAGGATCCTGGTGAAATCACAAAGACAAATGGGCACTAACACTTGTTAGAGCTATTTATTTATTTATTTATTTATTTATTTATTTATTTATTTATTTTTAAGATGGGGTTTCACTCTTTTTGCCCAGGCTAGAGTGCAATAGTGCGATCTTGGCTCACTGCAACCTCCGCCTCTCGGAGGTTCAAGTGATTCTCCTGCCTCAGTCTCCTGAGTAGCTGGGACTACAGGCATGCACCACCACACCAGGCTAATTTTGCATTTTTAGTAGAGACAGGGTTTCACCATGTTAGCCAGGCTGGTCTCAAACTCCTGACCTCATGATCCACCTGCCTCAGCCTCCCAAAGTGCTGGGATTACAGGCATGAGCCACCATGGCTGGCCTAGAGTTCCATTTTATAGTGCCTGGTTGAGAAGCTCATAAATGGCAAAGCAACACATTAAAGAGAGAAAGAGGAGGAAAGTGGTGAGAGTAAGGTGGCAGGGATGTATCTGGGAAGATGAATAAGGGAAATGAATGGCCTTTACCTAGGTGAGAACAGCAGCTCAGTGCAGGCTGTGATTTGCCCACTGAAGCACTGCTCCTCCTGCTGATATACAAATTGTATGTTGCTTTCTTTTAAGAGGCTGTCTCTGTCAAAAATAGCATCTCTTTTTTTCCTCTCTCTCCCTCCCATCAGCAACTTAATTTCAGACTTGCTAGGTCTTTTGCGTTTTCTACGAAGGCGGCTGCTGTAATACAAAGACCACGAGAGAGGGGTTGGATATCTGTCCCAGCTCTACCACTTGGGGCTTGTGGGTTTGGAAAGCAAATGTGCTTTGGTGTTCCTGAGACCTGAATTCAAATTCTGCCTCCCACATTTACATCCCATGTGATCTTGAGAAAGTAGCAAGCTGCAGTATGACCCAGAAGTCAAGACTGGTATGAATCCCAGGTCTGCTAGTTAATAACAACTGTTTCTTAGACAAGTGACTTCATCTCCTTAAGACTTAGTTTGCACCAAATGTAAAAAACTGGAGGTAACTCTGGCATTTATTTCTGTGGTTGTTAAGTGTGGTTAGATGAGATAATACAAAGTGTTTAGCACAGTGCCTGACACATAGTAAAATGCCTGACAAGTGTTAATTATCCTTATTTAATGTCTTTGAAACTTAATTTTCTCATCTTCCAATTGAGATCTTGCTGTAAGTTTCACAAGATTGTCGGGAATACAATGAATCCCTTATGAAGAGTTCATGCTAAGTGAGGAGTTCTTGAATATGAATCCACTTTCTTCCCCCCAGTTCTCCCCTTTCAGCTTCCCTCCACACTCACCATCTCTTCTGTTTGTGTGAGTATCTGACCCAAATTAGTGGCGATTACCTTCTCTGGGCTAGACCACACTAGGATTGTTAACATTGCAACATGGCAGAAATTTCAGAATACCAAGTGTTCAGGTAACAGCCACACTGCATTCATCCATATGCCTGAAGGTAGAAAGTTCCAGTGTCTGGGAAGCCCAGTCTCTGAGGGCAGGCAGAAAGTAAGGGATAAGGGGTAGCACTGAGCTGAACCCCTGCTGAGAAATTCCCAGCCATCTGTCCCTGTAACATTTTGTGAATGGCCCCATAGGCTAAGATCATGGCTTAACAATCGTATGTAATCAGCCTGTTCCTCAGAGGGAAAGGGGGCAAAAGCCCAGGTGAATCCTAACCAAAGGAACCAACCTCGTCTCACACAGTAAACCAGCAGAGTACTCAAACAAAGAAAATCAGGCAGGGAAATTTGCATATATTATTCATCCTTCCTCAGAACAAACTTCTAGCAAAAATAAAAGAGGATAATGTCCTCTTAATTATATTCTTTATTCCCTTGGGAATAAAATTTATTCCTTTGGAGGAATATTTTAAAAAAAAATAGCTTCATTAGTCAAGCCAATCTCCCTGTGGCCCACAAACACAACTTTCCCCGACTCCTGTATCTTGGCTTGTATTGCTTCCTTCGGCCCCCCACCCACATTTCCAGGTCAACGAAAAAAAGGCCAACTCTCCCAGAGAATCTAGCAGAGAATTTAGCCTGCAGGAAACCCCTACTGATTGCTTATCACATAGACCAGTTCCTACCTAGTCAACTTCTATGTAGGTGGTGACTTTCCAAGCACATTATCAAAGCAGTTGCTGTGCCTGGTCCATCTGATTCATGGAGAAGCAGGAAATACTAGTCCTACTCTATAGACCACATAACACAAATTAAACCAGCTGACAACTTGTAGGTCTGTTTGGCCATTACTAATAAACATCCTAAAGGCAAAAAATGCAAGTACATGACCATGATCATGCAATTTAATTCTACCAACATTCCAAGTACAGTATTTTCAAAATGCCAAGTCAGTACTCTTGAGAGAAACAACAATGAATAAACTATGACATCGGCACTTCCAAGATGCATCATCTAGAGCAGGGACCACAACCTCAAACACCCCAGGGCCAGGTAAAGAAGATGAGTAAAATGGACCGGGGTAAACCCTATGTGGATTTCTCATTTTTAATAGAGTCATGAGCACAGACAATATTTCCCTAAGAAACAAAACCACAGTGCAAACACTTTGGTAAATAATAATTATAGTTAATATTTATTGAGCACTTGCTATCTATAGCAAGCCATCTCTAAATTCTCATATGCATTTTCTAATTTATGTAATCCTCACAAGAACCCAATGAAGTAGGTACCATTAATAATCTCATTTTACAGATAATGAATCAGTGGCACAGAGAGACTAATTAACTTGTCAGAGTTCACACAGTGAGTAAGTGGCAGAGCCAAAATTTGAACCCAGATAGTCCAAATTCGGAGTCTATGCTCTTATCAGTTACATAATGCTATAAATGAACACTGAACCTCAGCAAGATCATAGGAAATGATGAAGGCTAGTGAACAAGGGTATGTGTCTTATCTAGACAGGACAGCCTCCTCTCATTCCAGTCTAATGTTGACATGTAGGAATGTTGTCATATATTCTCATTGTTTAAAATAAACTAGAAATCTCAATTTTTATATAAACTATACAATTTTTTTAGTAGTGATCACATTTAAGAGAAGGATAAAGGAAGGCACAACCCAGTAACAACTAACGCTAATATAAAGGAGAAAGGAAGTACCATAAAAACAGATAAATAAACAAGGCACAGTGAGGAAAACATGCAGTTAAGAATTAATATCTTGCCCGTCCCCTGGGTGAAAGCTCTAGGAAGGCCTCCAGGAGGAGGCAGCAGTCCCTGAACAGTTCCTCAACCAGTAGAGAGAACAGCCAGAAGGAAGATGGGGAGAAAGGTATTTCAGGAAAGCCACCGCAAGCATACCATACGGGAGTGAAGGGAAGGGTGATTCATGCATTCTTTTTCAATCTTTGTTGTTGCTGTTTTCAGCAGGGAATCACTTCCTCAAACAAAACCTCTCATAGAATCCCATTATAAACGAGAGATACAGTGGAGCTGCAAGAGATAAGGGGCTGCAGGTGGCAGTGGAAAGGGAGAGGAAGAAGGGAGAGTGCCAGCAGGGTCAGGCTGGAGGTGGGAGACCTGCAGGAGCCATTTTCTTCTCTTCCTCAGGAGCCATTCTCTGCCACTGAAGGGGGAGAATTCTCCAGCATTGTGATCCTGTGTATTTAAAAGTCCACAAGAAAATAATGGACCTGCTGGCCTCCTCTGCATCCTGTTCACGCAGTCCTCAGGATTGGCCCGGCTTTTCTTCCTTTCAATGAACCAGGGGTGGCTGAGATGAGACCAGTGAGCTGGCTGTACTGAATAGTGTTTCCACTCCCTCCATTAATTGTGGGGGGACCTTCATTCATTCCCTCCGTTATCTTTTGTCAAGCATCTCCAAGGTGTCTGACACAGACCTGTGTGCCTGCTGCTGCTGACAAATACTTCTGCATTACAGGACCAGATGTGGTTTACTGTGAGCTGCAAATGAACTGTTGACACCTGCTCCTCACAATATGGGGCGGGCTAGGTATCACACACACCTTAGAAATGCTTGCTGTCTGTAGAATTCCTGCTGGAGGAGCCAGACTTCAGATCCCTATCCAGGTCTCTGAGCTGTTTCCACTGATCTTAACCAGGTTTCTTCACAGAACCCTGAAGAAAGTTACAGGACCAGAAATAAGTATTTGCACATTTAAAACTGCTGTGCAGTTTTGAGGGGTTCAAGTAACCCCTGTGGTTTATCTCAGAAATTAAAAAGTACTCCTTCATTCAACAAACATTTGTGAAGCAGCTACTGTGTTACCTATTGTGCAGTGTCCAGGGTTCTCGCCAATAGAGCTCTCAGTCAGATCAGATGAGTGGAGATGGGTAAGGGAATGATGATTTTGCTGTGATAAAGCATGGAAGTACAATGGGATCAGAAGGCTTAGTCCATTCTGCCTTGGGTCACTCCTGGAGTATTTGCAGAGAACAACACACATTAGAAGCTTGTAAGATGAGTAGGGTTCCACAAAGTGGCGAACTGTCCTAGGTGGTGCATGTGCCAATGTAGAGGTGAGCTTTAGTCATGCTTCCAATCCAGCTACCTGAATTTGTCCAGAATTACTCTCAAAGCACTTTCCCATCTGTCACCTCATTTGCTCCCCACTCTACAGGCAGTCGGGGCAGAAGAAGCATGCAATTATTCCCATTTTACAAATGGGAAAACTGAGGTACAGTTAGGGTCATCAACCACCCTGGTTTGCTCAGGGTTTAGGGGGCTTCCAGGATGTGGAACTTTTGGTGCAAAAACCAAGACTGTCCCAGGAAAACTGGGACAGCTGGTCACCCTAGCTATAGTTACATGACATGTCATATAATGTGATCAGAGATGAATGAGGAACTCAAATCACGCCTTCAGACTCTTTCCTCCACCCAGCATGAAGTAATTAAGTGAGCACTCTGTATATATCGTTTGCTTTAAAAAAAAAAAATTCCTTTGTGTCATTTGTACAGTCAGAAACCAAAGACAAAGCCTCCGTCTTCTGCTGATTCACTGCCTGACCAGCATTTCTTCTCATAAGATCACAGAACTCTCTGTTCTTTGAGTATACTCAAGAGGGGAACGCCATCTGGAATAGTCAGGGGTGAAGGGAACTTTGATCCTACTTTAAGGAACCCGGGGATGTCTACATTTTAATTGAAACTCCTGATACAACCCCACTATTTTCTTCTGCTTGGTCACTGGATAACCTCTCCCAGTTCCCTCATCACCCCAACCTACTGAGTCAGCAGAGTCCTATGGGGCCTTAGCTGTCTGCCCAGTCAGTTTACCTTAAATGGTCCCAACAGCCAATGATGTCATAGACTAGACTAAAGACAGAGGAGGACTTTGAGACCATTGTCCAAAGGAAGCCATTAAGAGAGTGCATCCAGGACCCAGGCCTATCAGTACTAGTCCTACCTAAATTCAGCCACGTTTTTCCTCAGCAGTGGCAGGGTAAATGAGCTTAGGTTCCTAATGAGGCTCTGGTCCCCATTCCCAGCAAAAGAACCCTGGCTTGACCTTGGAAAAGCAGAAAAATCCACCCAGAGAAGGTTTCTCTGTCATCCCCTCGAAATGGTTTTTTATTCTCCACAGGCCTATGTGTGACAGACCGTGGAAGATTGTTTAGTTCAGGGAGAAGTGTACAAAGAGAAAGGAGGAAAAGGTGATCTGGACCTTCTTCTCAGAAAGAGGACTCTGCGCCCCTGAACCCTCAAGCCCCATGGAAGGAAGAGTTAGAAGGACCATGCTCACTTGTGCACTGACCCTTAATACAGTGCAAGCAAATTCTCACCCTAAATAGCCCCCATAAATGTGTTTAAACTTTGCTCATCAATACCTGTTCTCCCCTCTTAAGGGTGGATGAGGAGTTCCTTGAAGGCCCTTCCCCTAGAATCCCAGCAGATCCCAAGCTACAGATATCATGTGTCAGTAAAATTACCAAAAAAAAAAAAAAAAAAATGGTAAAGTGTGGACACTTGACAATATTTTATATTGCCAGGAAAAGACAAAAGGAACAAAAAAAAATTACCATCTCTCATTAATATCATTTAATAACAGAAGGAATACATTAACACTAAAAATTAATGAAGGAAACAATCAATTACGAACAGAGATCTGTCCTTTAAATGGAAAAGTTCAACGTCCTGAAAACTCACTACACAACCCTTATCTTTCCTTCTTTTCCCATTGATGAGTGAAAACTATCACAAACCAGTTCCAGCTCATTGGATGAGCCATTTGGGAACCACTGATTTAATCCTATCCAGCTCGTGAATTTCCTCCATGTTGTTCCTGAAAAACAGTTGTCCCATGAACAATGTCCCACCAAATCACACTTTTAAAGTAGCAATTACCAGAGGGTGCTAATAATTCCAGGTTTGCCATCATATTAAGCAGCAATCTGTGTCCCTGTGGTTTTGTCTCCCTGATCTAATTCTGCCCTCTGGCATCTCAGAGAATAATTCTAGTTCCTCTTCCACTGACAACCAACCTCAAGTTTCCATGTGAGTCCTCCTTGCTTTGAAGTAGCCCATCATCTCCATGATCCCTGGATCCAGGGTTAAAATTTTCAACCTTGTCTCTTCCTCTCATATGAGCCGTTTTATTTTTCAGTTAATTGGTATATATTTGCTTACAACTGACTGTATCATTCACTCTGCTGAGTGTAGGTGGGCTGCTGGTCTGAGGCCTCTCTCTGCTTAAAAACCTCCCGTATCTCCCCTGCCCATGGGTAAAGTGTTGATGTTCTAGCATAGCATTCAAGGAAGTTCACGATTAGGACTCTGTCAGCTGTTCTAACTTCATCTCCCTGAAGTTCCCCTCATCGTGACCACACTCCCCAGGTGGGGACTTTGCCCTTTTCACAGAACACTCCCTAAAGGTTTTCTAACTTCCACCCCCTGTCAGAATTCACCTCTCTCCTTTTTTGGTGCTTCCATAACCCTTTATTTTAAAATCTGATACAGTCTTTCATGAACTATTGAGAAACATTTCTGCCTCGCATACTAGATTGCATGGTCCTTAAAGGAAGAGGTTTACAACTTGTTCAAGTTGTTATTCCTAGTAAGTACCTACAATGATTAACATTTAATTGATCTTCATAAATGTTTGAAGTGTTGGCCCAAAGACACTAACTCTTTACTCTGTAGGCCTTATAATCAAGTTGAAGACTAAGACCAATACACATCAAATAGCAGTAGGCGATGCAGTGAACTGACTGCTAGATGCCAGGCAAGCTTAAAGGAAAGGTCAATGAGAAATGAAGTGCTCAAGGGCAGATTCAAGGAAAACATGGGGAGCACTGCAGAGCAACCAGGCCTTAAAAGAGAAGTTAAGGAGAACAGCAAGAAGCAAGCACACAGGAGCAGGCAGAGGCACACTGATTGAGAAAGTAGCACGCCCAGCAGCCTGGTCTAATTAAATTTGAAGTTGCCTTTGTGGGAGGAGAAGCAAAGCATATTATCATAGGCTGGGTAGAATTCCAAAGGTCATTTTATCCAACACTCCTCAGATGCTTAAACTCAAGGTTTCAAACCCAGAAGTGGAAGTGTAGACAATTGCTACAGAATTGAAGCCCAATATTCCATCCTTTGCTTTTCATAAGTTGAGACAATTAAAATCATCTGAAATATCTCCCTTGGCTGCTTTTTTCAAACTTTAATTTCCCTGCAAGTATATGATAATTGAGTTTCTTTAGAGCACAAGGCTGGACATATCGGACCTTAATGTGCACAAGGTCATCCTAGAAATCGTCTTTAGAGTACCAAGTCTTTCCTCCCCAAGAGTTCCAAAAATAATTCAATATTTAGAATGCTCCCCTGGACCTACCAGTTCCAGTGGCTGAATGTCAGGGCTCAGTCATTTGAGGATTATTTTTGCTCCTTGGCCCTCTTGGGGAATAAATGCCATGCATGTCACCACGTCAGTGACTACAGGCCTGGTTTCATCCCCTGATGACCCACAGCCATCATCTCCTTTATGCTGAACGTCTCTCTGAATCTTGGAATTTTCAGATGACTCTAACTTTGCCAAATTAAAACCATGCCTGATTCTTTTTTTGTTTGATTGTTTGCTTTATGTTTGTTTCCTTTGCTCAGGGCCAGGCACAGAATTTAGCATAAGAAAAGTTTATTCAAGTAGGTAATTATTATAGCCATCCATATCTGAGCCCTTTACAAAATTTTGGCGGATTGTCCTCGCAGGTCTGTTTTATTAATCAATTTGTTGACTCAAGTTTATGTGTCCAGCTTGACCATCTCCTTGGACTTCCAGATGCGCCTCTTCCCAGAAAACTGATTCTCCCCTTGGACATCTCACAGGCATCTTAAATTTAGTGCATCCACTTTGGGAGGCCGAGGCAGGCAGATCATGAGGTCAGGAGATCGAGACCATCCTGGCTAACACGGTGAAACCCCGTCTCTACCAAAAATACAAAAAATTAGCCAAGCGTGGTGGCAGGTGCCTATAGTCCCAGCTACTCTGGAGGCTGAGGCAGGAAAATGGTGTGAACCCAGGAGGCGGAGCTAGCAGTGAGCTGAGATCAAGCCACTGCCCTCCAGCCTGGGTGACTGAGTGAGACTCCGTCTCAAAAAAAAAAAATTTAGTGCATCCAAAGCTGAACTCTTGGGCTTCTCCCAAATCCATCTCTTTTCAGTCTCTCTCATCTCCACACATGGTTCCTCAGTCTACACAATCGCAAGGGAAAAAATCAGCTCAAATCTTTCCTTCAATCTCCCATAGCGAATCTATCTCCCTTACTCAAAATGTATCCTGAATGTACAGCCCATCTTTCCAATCCTTAATTCACTCTTGCCTGGGCTCCTCCGCTGGCCTTCTCATTGGCTTCCACATTTCTCACTTGCCTCCCTTTAGTCCTTTCTCCTCCCTGCATTGGGAGAACTTTATTAACTTGGTTTAAAAGGGTCTGTCATTCCCTGGCTAAGACCCTCCAATCTCAGAATAAAATGCTAAATCCTGGCCTGCAGAGTCCCTGCCAGCCTCTCCAACCTCAAGAATGTGATCTTTTATCACCCAATCCTCTTCTCCCTCTAATCTCTTCTTAAATGTCACTTCCTCAGACCCATGTTTCCTGACTACCTCTGACATTTTCTGTCACTTCACCTTTTGTTTCCTTTATAACACTTCACATTTTCTCTTATTGCCTGTTTCTCCAATTAGACTGTAAGCCTCACTAGGGCATGAACCATGTTTGTCTTATGCATTAGTATATACCTAGGACCTCTTGTGGTGCTAGCACATAATAGCTGCTCAGCTATATTCAAGGTTATTAAAGTGGGTTTATGGCAAAGTATTATGGTTTCCCACTCGATGTAGATGTCCCTTCTATAAAATCAAAACAAATAATAATTTAGTCTCTTTCTGAATGCCTCCTTTGCAAGGGTTTCATCTTAAGACAGCCAATTCCATTTTCCTTTGGCTCTACTGTCATTTCTTTTCCATACTGACTCAAATGTCCTCCATGACTTTTGCCTATTGGTCATAGTTCTCCTCCTTAGCAACCCATAGTATAATTTTCTCTAAATTCTCTAAATTAATCCTTCAGATATTTGAAGGCAATTCTTATATTTTCCCTAAATCACATCTACTTCAATGTTATTCCACACATGTGATGGTTCCAGATGTATCCACATCATTTTGGTAATTGATCTCTTGACACACTCTAGTTTGTTATTGCTTCTTAAAATTGTTATCTAACAATGAGTTCCAGACTCCAAAGGAGATGGGACAAGTTCATAATGGAAGACTATCACCTTCCTTTGTATGATTCTAATGCCTGTTTTGATATTTTATATACATATATCCCCCACATATATAATATATAAATATATATGTTGTGTATATATATGATAATATATATGTAATTATCAACAGCATTCTGAGCTCGTGAAACTAAAACAATTTCCAAGTCATTTTATTTAGACATTTCTTTAAAATATGTAAGGCCAAACTTAATTAACACTAATCTATGAAGAATATCTAATTAACTGCAGTGGGCAACTGACTTCCACTTTCAGGAGAAAGAAAATAAAGTAATCTCAGAAATCTTTTTTGTTAGTCTGTAAAATCATTTCCAGGTAAAATCTAGAGCTTAATCCATATGTTGTGCCATCTTTTGCTTTTCCATACCTCTGATCCTAGGTAAGTTAGAGCTAACGAGTATTTGCTGAGCTTCTATTATGGGTCCAGTGTATGTTATAATCTCTTTTACACATAGGAATCTGAGGTTTAGAGAAGTTTATTGATTTGCCCAATGGCACACCATAAGTGCTGGGGCTAAGATTTAAACTCAGGTCTCCTGACTTAATTCAGATATTCAGTTCGATGGTAATCGTAATATTGATGTTGTTATTATTTATCACAAATAGTAGTAGCTAAGTTGGTTCATGAAATAGCTCATTGATAGTCCATTGGATAATTCTGAGTTGGAACTTCTATTATCTCATTTGACAGGTGGAGACACTGAAGCTCAGATGGCTGACATAGATTAGCCTAGGGCTAGTTGTAGTTACTTGCAGTGAGAATTTCCCAGTACCGGGGATTCTCATTCAGAGCAAGGCTAACCCCAGAGATGGTCCCTGAGGGCAAGTGGAAAATCTGAAGCCACAGGAGGCAGGTAGGAGACTAATGCATTTGGAAGAAGTTTATAACAAAAGGAACACTCACTTGCCTGGAATATCCACATATTCTCTGAAGACATTTTAGTCTTTGAGGTTCATGCCATTCTGTTTTAATTTTTTTGAGACAAAAAATGACCAATCTCTTATTTGCATATTCAAGCATTCTTAATAAGTCACTAAAACTCTTGTTTTTCATAACTCTCCTTTTATTAAAAAGATAATTTTCTGGTCCATCAGAATTGATCTTATAAAAGAACTTAAACAATATATTCCCTTCCTAATTTAGCACCAGGAAAACTGGCAATTTTTATAATAGAAAGATAGCCTTACTTTGCTAACCAATTACAACCCAAGTTGAAAGTTTATCCCCAAAATCCGTTCCTCATAAAAATAACAATAATGATATTAACCAGGTACCACTGAAGTTGGTCCTCTTGTACCCATTTCTGTGAACAAGACACATGAACACTGGCTTGAGAGACAGTTGGTGAGCTCCACTTGAACCTTGGGGAAGAGAACAAAACATTCCACATTGACCTTAATGAGTTGTTCCTAAGTAGGCATGATGAAAATGTAAAACTGAACCCCAGATCTAGCCAACTGAAAGACATTGATTATTCTAGGACAGCATCTTCCAAACACCAGTCTGTGGACCAGTCACTGCTTGCCAAGACAAAGTTCTCACCAGCGTGAGGTAAAATGAGGAAAATAACAGCAATGTGTCTAAATTCATTCACCCTAAAGACTTCCTTTTATTCTGCAAGGTTGTCCTTCCTATTTCTTTGATTATTTCAGCATCTTTACTTCTATAAAAGGAAGTTGCCAACAGATGGTAGTTGTTCTCTTTAAACATTTCTACTTAGTCAAGTTAACATTTAACATACACCTATATTGGTCCTCCCACACCCATTTTACTTTTTTCTTATCTGTGAAAACTAGATGTTTGGAAACTACTGCTAGCCTAAGGGATAGCCTCTGCTATTCCAGACCCCTGGATTTTCCAAGGGTCCTGGCCTTTTCAAATGTAATATATTATAAAGGAACTATATTTTAATCAAACTCACATCTTTAACTTTTGTTTTGAACATGTGAAACACAACCTTTTCTGGATAACTCTATCATGATCAATAATCAGTGGCATTGGATTAGAATACAGCAAATCTGCTGGAGGGCAAATATCATAGGGCAGTTTTCCAGAACCGAAATCGCCCCCAGGCCACCATTCTTTTAGCACCATCATTTTTCTCTCCTTAAAAAAAAAAAAGAAGAAGACCAGGCAATGTGGCTCATGCCTGTATCCGAGCACTTTGGGAGGCCAAGGCAGGAGGATTGCTTGAGGCCAGGAATTTGAGACCATCCTGGGCAACATAGTGAGACCTTATCTCTACCCCCCAAAAAAAAAAAAAAAAAAAAAAACACATTAATAGAAAAGAAAAAACCTACTTTGGCGCCTTCCTTGTTGTCAAGTTGTGAATTAGCATCTTACGAAATGGCATAAGATGAGGCTTTTCTTATTTGCTGACTTCATTCTGCTTGGGCTTAGAGAATGGAGATTCTTGGGTATTACAACTGTGTGCAAAGTAGAAGTTTAAAAAGGACTGAGTAGTGGGGGGTGGGGAAGATCTAAATGAGCACAGGCAAGGATCATACAGTACCCCACCTGCACTCAGTGTAAAGCACAATGGTTACATGCATGGGCTGAGTGACAGCCTGGGGCAAGTTAAGTGTTTATCTGTAAAATAGAAGTAGTAAAAATGACAACCAAATAGGCATATAAGGATTAAATGAAATAAAGCATGTAAAGGGCTTAGTACAATACCTGGCCCACAATAGGCCCTCAGTGAAATAAATATTAACTACAATGATTACCTTATAGCCCTGTACATTTTCTTTGCTCACTTTCTGGTCCTTTTCTGTTATATTCTAGATAGGTGAGTTTACCACCTGAGACACATAGGTTATAGATACATAGGTGATATTGCATTTAAATTTTGACCATTCATTTGTTCATTTGGCAAAAAAGAAAAAAAAAAAAGTACACGGCATGGAGAATGCTGTAATAAATGTTGTACTCCTACACTGCATGGAATATCCCATACTAAATGGTTTGGGGAAGGATCTAAAATCACAAAGAACATAACTCCAGGGAACTAACTGTCTGTTTGAGGAGACCCAGCCAACACACCAATGGCCTAGAACAGCATTGTAGCATAAGAGATAAAGTCAAGTGCAGAGGATCTTCCAGAAAGGGAAACATTTTGAGGTGAAATTTAATTAAATACCTTTTTTAGACAGTCCCTTGTTTGACCTGATTGTGAGATCATGAGCCCACCAGTGTAGGACATAAATTCCTCCTACCTTACCCATTGTGAGAGATGCTCTGTGAGGATTGTTTACTTTCTCTAAACACTTCTTCACACTATTGACCCCAAACTGAATTCTTTGCCTGAGTGGAACAGTAAGGACTTTATTTCTAATACAGAAAAGTGGTCTTATAGTTCACAGCAAAAATGAGAATTAGAACCTTGGGAACCCCAACCTTTGTTCTCTGTTTCACTTGGTCCCTATACCTTCCCTTGCTGTGCCCAGTGCTCTTGTGTCCCTGCACTGATACCCCTTCCTCTCCCACTTTGAGTCTTTCTACATACATTTCCTTAAAATGGAGAGGTAGAGGAGACAAGAGAAGGAAAGGTAACGAAACAGAGGTAGTGGCTATCTACTTACCCTAGCATTGAGCCTCTTTCAGGAAAAAATGTCCTTTGTGTGTTATTCAGGCACAAAGACCATTTTAGCTTGCTTTCTTCCTTTCTTCCTTCTTTCTGTCTCTCCCTCTCTCTCCTTTCTTTCTTTCTTTTGAGAGGGAGAGAGAGGAGAGAGGAAGAGAGAGAGAGAGAGGGAGACAGAGAGAGAGGAGTACCGGCCCATAAAGGTATCTAAAAGACTAAAGAGTGCATTTCTGGGATCTGTTAACAGAAATTGTTTTCCCAGCTTGAAAATTGCCACATTTAAAATCCCAATGTGGGGTAAGCGAAATCATAAATATGAACTTCTTTTCAGACAGCAAACCAGCATTTGGAGTCTCTCTCCTTGCCTTCGGGGATCCATATGCCACAGTCTAGTTAGCTGCCCAGCGACTGACAAGCATAAATAAAAGGTAATGGTTATAGTAAACAGAGTTGCTGTGAGTCAAAAGTGTTTCCCAGGGAGGGATCAACATTCTTCTGATCACACTAGAGTCACCAAATAGCCAAGGTTCAGCTCTTTTAAAAACAAACAAATAACGAAGACAATGAAAATAAAAATGTTTGCCGTGTCAACTGTCTACATTCAGCAGTGGAATGGAACAGGCACCTGGGGTTCATAAGCGTAAGAGGGTCAAGCCACGGGGAGCAGTCTGAGTTTTATGGCTTATTTGCCTTCTATCAGTGCTCCTTGCCACCTACCATTGAGGACTTCCTCCTTCATCCCATTACTGCCTCATGATGGTCTGTGAACCCATCTCACCTAAGTTAAGTAAACATTGACCTCAACTTAAGGTGATACCATCATCAGAGTAATCCTTAGGAGAAAGTAGATAAATAGAAGATGAGGCATGTTATGTCCTGAAAGATGATCTACTCCTTGTCTAAAGAACTAGATTAGATGTTGAAGGATGAGGTGATAAACCCAGTCAACAAAATTGTTCCAGTCAAACTAGCTCATGCACCAATGGACCCAGCACATAAACCCTTATAAGTCACACTTGAGCAGGGTCTCAGAGGGCAAGTGAGGAGTTGTCCACAGAGAAATTTAGATGGACTCCCTTGGCCCTTGCAGATGGCCCTAGATATGTTATATGTACATGTTGTCATTGATGTGGCCAGAAACTCCTGCCTTGGGATTTGTTGAATACTAACTTGACTTATTGGAGCAGGTGTCTGTGGTCCTCCCAAGCTGTCAACTATTGAGCATGGTGATTCCAACTAAGAGTTTCATAATCCTCACTGCCTTTTTCTTTTAAGCCTAAACAGCAGTCATGTAATCGAAGTGAGATTGTTCTGAAAGCCTCAGAAAAATGACTCAACCATGGCCTTCTGATGAATCCATTTTCCTCTGTCCTGAAATGTCTGAAGTGTTTAACTACATCTTAATCTGACTCTATCTCTTCTACTTCTTAGGTTTTCCTGAAATTTGCCTAATTGTTTCTTTATGTGACTTGATTAATAGAATGCCAATCATGTTGTTTTTATATCTCTCTTTCTATGTCTATTGTGATGTGAGAAACACTCAGAGGAATGGGTGAATCAGGTGCCTTCCCCTGCTCCCTACTTTGCCAAGTTGATAACTCCT